>NC_054840.1:12414376-13883126 GCF_018345385.1 Vulpes lagopus | reverse complement strand
AGAAAGTGTTAGATGGCCAAATAAGCAAGCAGAAAAGCAGTTTTTCTCTATATAAAGGGAAAGCATCACAACTCTCCACAAATTCTCCATTTTATTTGATGTAATAGTTAGTGGAGCAATGTCTAGACAATTTTTAAAAATAACTTTTGATCGATGAAAATTTTATTTGTAGTTACATGGTTATTCAGGTTTAATGAAGATAGAAAGCCATTCTTACCTATGAAAGAGCTCAAGAATATGAGCCCTCCTGAACCTAAATTTAAAGAACATTTACAATGAAATCAATTGTAAAATGTAATAATTTGCTTTGCTCTCACTGGAAATTTTAAGAGTATCTCTTTTAATGGGACATTAATCTGAAGTTCATAAATTCCTGAAATTTAATATTTTTCCTATTAAATTCTAGTACACAGTCGTGTACTTATATGTAACATAGTCATAATTCTTAAAATAAGAGAAGATAAACAATGAGTTGGAAAAATCTATGAAATGATACTCTCTTAATGATTAGAAAACTAGAAAGATTATTTACACGAGAATAGTAATACATTTAGTTTTACTGAAATTTAATAGCTTATTCATTCACTTATTGGCTGGATTTCATCAAGTTGTTTTTTGTTGTTCATGTTGCTATTTGTTTTGCTTTATTTTGTTTCACATTATGTCAGAAGAACTCATCAGGGTTGTATTGTCTGAGTTCTTTCATCAGTGAGAAAATTTATCATTTGTTTTTGCTAGTTAATAACAGAATGGATGGCTGTCATATTCCAAGGTAAAGCTTTCTACGAAATTTTACAAATGTCTACAGACTTACTCTTCTGGTGAGGTGTAGGCTACTAGATTTTCTCAACTACTACTCGTAGTCAGTTACCTTTTCTTTTTTTTTGAAAAACGGTACTCTCTTTCAATCTGAATATTTATATCTTCTTTCCGTTTTTCTGGTTTTGTCTCTGAATATTGTTTGGTTCTATTTTCTACTTCATGGAAGCCAGTTATTTTTGTAAATTTTCATCTTTTGCCAACTGTTTTACTCTTTTACTATTGCAATCTCACGACTTTTATTCTAAGTCAATAGGTGAATTTTCAGTCATAGCTATTCTCCCACTGGTGGTTTCCCTTTTTTTTTTTTTTTTTTTTTTTTTAGAAATAGAAAAGCAGACTACTATTATTTTCTGATCTCGCTTGTTAGGAATTTGGAAGCTGCTACTCTGTTTTAACAAATAATACAAGGCTGAACAAACCGAAAATCTAACAACTCCTCTTAGATCTGTTAGAAGTGAGGTCATAAGGCTGTTGCTCCCAAAATTTGAGAGACAAACAGGATAGGAACACAGAATCACAACTTACTGGAGCAGAAACCTCTGAACAGAAACTTCCATGGGAAGCAGTACCAGGATAGGAAAACCTAAACTGTAACTGACAGATTTCTGGAAGCTCAATGTGAACAACTTATACTCAAAAACTCCAAAGGGACTTGGTCATAATGAGGCCAAAGATCCAGAATAGCCAACCAAATATTGAAAAGAACAAAGTTGGAGGATTGATAACACTCAACTTCAAGGTTTTTTTATAAAGCTACAATAATTAAGATAGTGTGGTATTTGTAAAAGAATAAACAGATAAATGGAATAGAAATAGACCCATATAAGTAGTCTACTAGTATTTGACAGGGAAGCAAAGGCAATACACTGCAGCAAAGGCAGGTTTTTCAACAAATGGTGCTGAAACAGTGAGACAACCATATGCAAGAGAGAGAGAGAGAGAGAGAGAGAGAGAGAGAGAGAGAAAGGATCTAAACATAGACCTTATATTCTTAATAGAAATTAATTCAAAATGAGTCATAGACCTAAATGTAAAATGCAAAACTATAAAGCTCCTAGAAGACAACAGAAAATGTAGGTGACCTTGTATAAGATATGACTTCTTTAATAAAATATTAAAGCACAATCCATGAAAGAACAGATTGATAAGCCGGGGTTCATTAAAATTAGAAACTTCTGTGCTGTGAAAGACAATGTTAAGAGAATGAAAGGATAAGCCACATACTGAGAGAAATTATTTGCAAGAGATACATCTGATAAAATACTGTTGCCCAAGATATACAAAGAATTCTTAAAACTCAATGATAAGGAAAAAAAAAGACTAAAAAATTGGCAAAAAGACAGGAAAGACACTTCACCAAAGGAGATATAAATAAGCATGAAGAGGACAAATAAGCACACAAAAAGATGTTTTACATCATATATCATTAGAAAATTGAAAATTGCAACAACAATAAGATACTAGGACACCTACTAGAATGGCCAAAATCTAAACACTGACAACACCGAATGCTGATAAGGATGTGGAACAATGGGAACTTTCATTCATTGCTGCTGAGAATGGGAAGACAATTTCTTATAAAATTAAACATAGCCTTACCATATATCCCAGCAATCATGTTTCTTGACATTTACCCACATAAACTGATAACTTATGTCCACACCAAAAGCTACATGTGAATATTTACAGCAGCTTTATTCATAAATGCCAAAACATGGAAGCAATCAAGATGTCCCTCAGTAAGTAAGTGGATAAACAAACTGTAATACATCAGACAATGGAATATTACTCAGAACTAAAAAGAAATAAGCTGTCAAACCCTGAAAAAATAAGGAGGAACCTTAAATACATATTATTAAGTGAAGGGAATTATTCTGAAAGCTTCGCACTGTATGATTCCAAATATATAACATTCTGGAAAAGGCAAAACTATGAAGGCAATAAAAAAAAATCAGCAATTGCCCAAGACTAGGAGGAGGGAGGCAGGACTATGTAGAGCCCAGTGTCTTTAGGTCAGTGAAAACTATTCTGTTTGGTACTTCAATGATCAATCCATATTTATACTTTTGTCAAAACCCATAAAATAAATAATACCAAGAGTGAACCTTAGTGTAGACTATGAACTTTGATTGATAATGACATGTCAATGTGGGTTCATCAATTTTGACAAATTTGCCACTGTTCAGTGGGATGTCAGTAGTGAGTGAGGGATTGTGTGCATGTGTGAGGACAGAGCATGCATGGGAACACTTTATACTTTCTGCTCAATTTTGCTATGAACCTAATATGCTTTCAAAAATAAAATTTGTTAACTAAAAAAAAAGAATCTTAAAAGATAAAAGAAAGAAAGAAAAGTAATTCTTGAACCTGGAAACGGCCTAGCATTACTTTGAGGCCCTGATATTTTCAGGAGATGGACTTGTATCCCAACTTGACATTGGAGTTCTCCCACTGAACCCAAACAATTTCACAGAACACTGACATCAGATTAAGTCACTATGTGACCATGATGGATCAACACAAAATCAAATCTCTGTAATCATGTCTGCAGACAAAACACAGAGGTTATCAATAGAATAATAAAAGACTAAATATTTTACCATCCTGCTTAATATAAATGACCGTTGCTTCCTTCCAATTACATGTTTAGTCTCACTTTGTTGTTTCTTTCTTTCTGAAAAAAAATTTATTAAGATAATCATAGAATTACCCTCCTTTCTGAGAGCATCTAATCCAGAGTAGAGTCTTGCGTCTTTGAAGTCTTTCCCAAAGCACCTAACACAAACTCAAATCCTTTAATAAGTTCTTTCTAACCTCCTCATACTGATATATCCCATGGTTTCCCATGTTGTGAGATCTCCATTGTTGAAAGGCATCACTAAGTTCATTGTTCAACAGTTAGGTCCTTGGCAGTCTTTGAATGAAGGCCATTGGCCATTAGTCCTTTAACAGCGTAGGTCTGATTTCCTTAACTTTCCCATTTCTCCTTTACACCTTCTCTGTATTGTCATATAATCTCTGAGGTTTCCATTTACTGAAATCATTTTCATTTTAATTATTTCAGTGTACAAAACATTTTGGGAAAGATGTATTGCTATTTCTAAGATTATTTTATTCCAGACCAGCATGTTTTACTTTTTTCTGCCTAGTATTCTTCTGTTACTTGTTTTCCTTAGTCCGCTAGCAAAATTTCCCTTATCAATCTCTTTTCAAGTTGATTATGTTTCAGTTAGCAGCATTATCCAAACATTTAATTTGTTCTTAGTTAGCATGAGTAAACTACTGTTAGTATCCATATTATCTTATCTGAGAATTGCTTTTCTTCCACCCTTATCTAGTTTGAGTAATGATTGTTGTCATATTTATTTTGTAGGTGGAGATAAAGTGTTGTAGTACAGTATAACTTTGGTGGGGTTTGGTGCTATGGCGTCATTATATATGTAAATAAGAGTTTGGTTCACCCAGTTGGATTTTATTCTCTCATTATGGAGAATATATCTGGGTTTTGGATAGATGTCTTATTTTAATAGTGAGCCTTCTTTTGCAATGTTTATATACAAACAATCTTTTGCAATGTTTCCTCTTCTCATGAGACTCTGACCATTGGCAGTGGTTGTCACAGTTTGTTTTTCTGGAAATTAGATGATATTGAATGAGAGATATTAGGATTTTATGTTAGGGTTTTATTGGTGCACTTTTTTTTCCCATCATCTGGGATAGAGGGAGAAGAATAGAGCCAGCAGACACTGAATCATGTCGGAATCTTTTATTTCTTTTTCTTTTGATATGTTTCTTGTTACCATATTTCTTTTTTTAATTTTTTAAAAATTTTTATTTATTTATGATAGTCACACACACAGAGAGAGAGAGAGGCAGAGACATAGGCAGAGGGAGAAGCAGGCTCCATGCACCGGGAGCCCGACGTGGGATTCGATTCCGAGTCTCCAGGATCTCAGCCTGGGCCAAAGGCAGGCGCTAAACCGCTGCGCCACCCAGGGTTCCCTGTTACATATTTCTCATGGTATGTGGTGTGAAGTTGCCTTCTGCAGTTTCCTCTGATTATTCCTGTTTTTTTTTTTTTGTTATTATTTTCTTTATATTTCCTCAGTACTGAAGGAGGAAATATTCTGATTTACCTTTGCATGTGTGTGTGTGTGTGTGTGTCTTTTTCACCATTTCTACTGAGAAGTTCAAATAAAGCTTCATTTATATTTAATTTGCTAAAATTAGTTTTCTTTTCATGTCATTTAAAAGTTTTTCATCCATGAAAATTTCATCCCTCCTTTGAAATCCCTGGCATGATATTTAAGCAATTTCCCAAATATGAACTCTTTAGGAAGAAAAGATAATATATTGTGATATTTTTATATTATGAAAAACCTAGAAATGTATTTAGTATACAGGTTGTTTTAGAAGGAATGCTTGCAAAAGAATTTAAAAGTATGAACAAAATTAGTAAAGAAACAGTGCAATCACTGAATTGATTAAAAAGATATTTTTCTTTATTTCTATAAGTTCTTTCTTTTTTTATAAAGATTTTATTGATTTATTCGTGACAGACAAAGAGAAAGTGAGAGGCAGAGACACAGGCAGAGGGAGAAGCAGGCTCCATGCAGGGAGCCCGACATGGGACACGATCCCAGATCTCCAGGATCACAACTGGGCTGCAGGTGGTGCTAAACCACTGGGCCACCAAGGTTGCCCTCTAAGTTATTTCTTAAAAGTGCAATTGTTAGATCAAAGGGCATTCATATTTATAATTCTAAAATATATTGCTAGAATAAAACCCAAACAGCAGTAGAAATTCACAAATGCATGATTAATATATCATTAATGTACAGGCATACCTTGTTTTATTGTGCTTCACTTTCTCATGCTTTATAGATATTGCATTCTTCACAAATTGAAGGTTTGTGCAAAGTCTGAGTCAAGCAAGTCTACTGGTGTCTTTTTTCTTTTTTTTTTTTTTTTTTTTTTTTTTTTTTAATTAACTTTTATTGGTGTTTAATTTACCAACATACAGAAAAACACCCAGTGCTCATCCCGTCAAGTGTCCACCTCAGTGCCCATCACCCATTCCCCTCCAACACCCGCCCTCCTCCCCTTCCACCACCCCTAGTTCGTTTCCCCGAGTTAGGAGTCTTTATGTTCTGTCTCCCTTCCTGATATTTCCCAACATTTCTTTTCCCTTCCTTTATATTCCCTTTCACTATTATTCATATTCCCCAAATGAATGAGAACATACACTGTCCTTCTCCGATTGACTTATTTCACTCAGCATAATACCCTCCAGTTCCATCCACGTTGAAGCAAATGGTGGGTATTTGTCATTTCTAATTGCTGAGTAATATTCCATTGTATACATAAACCACATCTTCTTTATCCATTCATCTTTCGATGGACACCGAGGCTCCTTCCACAGTTTGGCTATTGTGGACATTGCTGATAGAAACATCGGGGTGCAGGTGTCCCGACGTTTCATTGCATCTGAATCTTTGGGGTAAATCCCCAACAGTGCAATTGCTGGGTCGTAGGGCAGGTCTATTTTTAACTCTTTGAGGAACCTCCACACAGTTTTCCAGAGTGGCTGCACCAGTTCACATTCCCACCAACAGTGTAAGAGGGTTCCCTTTTCTCCGCATCCTCTCCAACATTTGTTGTTTCCTGCCTTGTTAATTTTCCCCATTCTCACTGGTGTGAGGTGGTATCTCATTGTGGTTTTGATTTGTATTTCCCTGATGGCAAGTGATGCAGAGCATTTTCTCATGTGCGTGTTGGCCATGTCCATGTCTTCCTCTGTGAGATTTCTCTTCATGTCTTTTGCCCATTTCATGATTGGATTGTTTGTTTCTTTGGTGTTGAGTTTAATAAGTTCTTTATAGATTTTGGAAACTAGCCCTTTATCTGATATGTCATTTGAAAATATCTTCTCCCATTCTGTAGGTTGTCTTTTAGTTTTGTTGACTGTATCCTTTGCTGTGCAAAAGCTTCTTATCTTGATGAAGTCCCAATAGTTCATTTTTGCTTTTGTTTCTTTTGCCTTCGTGGATGTATCTTGCAAGAAGTTACTGTGGCCAAGTTCAAAAAGGGTGTTGCCTGTGTTCTCCTCTAGGATTTTGATGGAATCTTGTCTCACATTTAGATCTCTCATCCATTTTGAGTTTATCTTTGTGTATGGTGAAAGAGAGTGGTCCAGTTTCATTCTTCTGCATGTGGATGTCCAATTTTCCCAGCACCATTTATTGAAGAGACTGTCTTTCTTCCAATGGATAGTCTTTCCTCCTTTATCGAATATTAGATGGCCGTACATTTCAGGGTCCACTTCTGGGTTCTCTATTCTGTTCCATTGATCTATGTGTCTGTTTTTGTGCCAGTACCACACTGTCTTGATGACCACAGCTTTGTAATACAACCTGAAATCTGGCATTGTGATGCCCCCAGCTAAGGTTTTCTTTTTTAAAATTCCCCTGGCTATTCGGGGTCTTTTCTGATTCCACACAAATCTTAAAATAATTTGTTCTAACTCTCTGAAGAAAGTCCATGGAATTTTGATAGGGATTGCATTAAACGTATAAATTGCCCTGGGTAACATTGACATTTTTACAATATTAATTCTGCCAATCCATGAGCATGGAATATTTTTCCATCTCTTTGTGTCTTCCTCAATTTCTTTCAGAAGTGTTCTATAGTTTTTAGGGTATAGATCTTTTACCTCTTTGGTTAGGTTTATTCCTAGGTATCTTATGCTTTTGGGTGCAATTGTAAATGGGAATGACTCCTTAATTTCTCTTTCTTCAGTCTCATTGTTAGTGTATAGAAATGCCATTGATTTCTGGGCATTGATTTTGTATCCTGCCACGCTACCAAATTGCTGTATGAGTTCTAGCAATCTGGGGGTGGAGGCTTTTGGGTTTTCTATGTAGAGTATCATGTCATCGGCGAAGAGGGAGAGTTTGACTTCTTCTTTGCCAATTTGAATGCCTTTAATGTCTTTTTGTTGTCTGATTGCTGAGGCGAGGACTTCCAGAACTATGTTGAACAGCAGTGGTGAGAGTGGACATCCCTGTCTTGTTCCTGATCTTAGGGGAAAGGCTCCCAGTGCTTCCCCATTGAGAATGATATTTGCTGTGGGCTTTTCGTAGATGGCTTTTAAGATGTCGAGGAAAGTTCCCTCTATCCCAACACTCTGAAGGGTTTTGATCAGGAATGGATGCTGTATTTTGTCAAATGCTTTCTCTGCATCTAATGAGAGTATCATATGGTTCTTGGTTTTTCTCTTGCTGATATGATGAATCACATTGATGGTTTTACGAGTGTTGAACCAGCCTTGTGTCCCAGGGATAAATCCTACTTGGTCATGGTGAATAATTTTCTTAATGTGTTGTTGGATCCTATTGGCTAGTATCTTGTTGAGAATTTTTGCATCCATGTTCATCAGGGATATTGGTCTGTAATTCTCCTTTTTGGTGGGGTCTTTGTCTGGTTTCGGAATTAAGGTGATGCTGGCCTCATAGAACGAATTTGGAAGTACTCCATCTCTTTCTATCTTTCCAAACAGCTTTAGTAGAATAGGTATGATTTCTTCTTTAAACGTTTGATAGAATTCCCCTGGGAAGCCATCTGGCCCTGGACTCTTGTGTCTTGGGAGGTTTTTGATGACTGCTTCAATTTCCTCCCTGGTTATTGGCCTGTTCAGGTTTTCTATTTCTTCCTGCTCCAGTTTTGGTAGTTTGTGGCTTTCCAGGAATGCGTCCATTTCTTCTAGATTTCCTAATTTATTGGCATACAGCTGTTCATAATATGTTTTTAAAATCGTTTGTATTTCCTTGGTGTTGGTAGTGATGTCCCCTTTCTCATTCATGATTTTATTAATTTGAGTCTTCTCTCTCTTCTTTTTAATAAGGTTGGCTAATGGTTTATCTATCTTATTAATTCTTTCAAAGAACCAACTCCTGGTTCTGTTGATCTGTTCCACAGTTCTTTTGGTCTCGATATCATTGAGTTCTGCTCGAATTTTAATTAACTCTCTTCTTCTGCTGGGGGTGGGGTCTATTTGTTGCTTTTTCTCTAGTTCCTTTATGTGTAAGGTGAGCTTTTGAATTTGAGATCTTTCCAGTTTTTGAATGTATGCTTGTATTGCGATGTATTTCCCCCTCAGGACTGCTTTTGCTGCATCCCAAAGATTTTGAACGGTTGTATCTTCATTTTCATTAGTTTCCATGAATCTTTTTAATTCTTCCTTAATTTCCTGGTTGACCTTTTCATCTTTTAGCAGGATGGTCCTTAACCTCCACGTGTTTGTGGTCCTTCCATATTTCTTGTTGTGATTAAGTTCTAATTTCAAGGCATTATGGTCTGAGAATATACAGGGGACTATCCCGATCTTTTGGTATCGGTTCAGACCCGATTTGTGACCCAGTATGTGGTCTATTCTGGAGAAAGTTCCATGTGCACTTGAGAAGAATGTGTATTCAGTTGAGTTTGGATGTAAAGTTCTGTAGATATCTGTGAAATCTATCTGGTCCAGTGTATCATTTAAAGCTCTCGTTTCTTTGGAGATATTGTGCTTAGAAGACCTATCCAGGGTAGAAAGAGCTAGATTGAAGTCACCAAGTATAAGTGTATTATTATCAAGGTATTTCTTGAGTTTGGTTATTAATTGGTTTAAATATTTGGCAGCTCCCACATTCGGGGCATATATATTGAGGATTGTTAAGTCCTCTTGTTGGATAGATCCTTTGAGTATGAGATAGTGTCCCTCTTCATCTCTCACTATAGTCTTCGGGGTAAATTTTAATTTATCTGATATAAGGATGGCAACCCCTGCTTTCTTTTGAGGACCATTTGAATGGTAAATGGTTCTCCAACCTTTTATTTTCAGGTTGTAGGTGTCCTTCTGTCTAAAATGAGTCTCTTGTAGACAGCAAATAGATGGGTCCTGCTTTTTTTTTTTTTTTTTAATTTTTATTTATTTATGATAGTCACAGAGAGAGAGAGAGAGGCAGAGACACAGGCGGAGGGAGAAGCAGGCTCCATGCACCGGGAGCCTGATGTGGGATTCGATCCCGGGTCTCCAGGATCGCGCCCTGGGCCAAAGGCAGGCGCCAAACCGCTGCGCCACCCAGGGATCCCGGGTCCTGCTTTTTTATCCAGTCTGAAACCCTGCGCCTTTTGATGGGGTCATTAAGCCCGTTCACATTCAGAGTTACTATTGATAGATATGAGTTTAGTGTCATCATATCTATTCAGTCCTTGTTTTTGTGGATTGTTCCACTGAACTTCTTCTTAAAGGGGAATTTTAAGAGTCCCCCTTAAAATTTCTTGCAGAGCTGGTTTGGAGGTTACATATTCTTTCAGTTCCTGCCTGTCTTGGAAGCTCTTTATCTCTCCTTCCATTTTGAATGAAAGCCTTGCGGGGTAAAGTATTCTTGGTTGCATGTTCTTTTCATTTAGGACCCTGAATATATCCTGCCAGCCCTTTCTGGCCTGCCAGGTCTCTGTGGAGAGGTCTGCTGTTACCCTAATATTCCTCCCCATAAAAGTCAGGGACTTTTTTTCTCTTGCTGCTTTAAGGATCTTCTCCTTATCTTTGGAATTTGCAAGCTTCACTATTAAATGTCGAGGTGTTGAACGGTTTTTGTTGATTTTAGGGGGGGATCTCTCTATTTCCTGGATCTGAATGCCTGTTTCCCTTCCCAGATTCGGAAAGTTTTCAGCTAGGATTTGTTCAAATACATATTCTGGCCCTCTGTCCCTTTCTGCGCCCTCAGGAACCCCAATTAAACGTAGGTTTTTCTTCCTCAGGCTATCATTTATTTCCCTTAATCTATCCTCATGGTCTTTTAATTGCCTGTCTCTTTTTTCCTCAGTTTCCCTCTTTGCCATCAACTTGTCTTCTATGTCACTCACTCGTTCTTCCACCTCGTCAAGCCTCGTCGTTAGGACTTCTAGCTTGGATTGCATCTCATTTAATTGATTTTTAATTTCTGCCTGATTAGATCTAAATTCTGCAGTCATGAAGTCTCTTGAGTCCTTTATGGTTTTTTCTAGAGCCACCAGTAGCTGTAAAATAGTGCTTCTGAATTGGCTTTCTGACATTGAATTGTAATCCATATTTTGTAACTCTGTGGGAGAGTGGGCTGTTTCTGATTCTTTTTTTTGAGGGGTTTTCCTTCTAGTCATTTTGCTCAGTGCAGAGTGGCCAAAAACAAGTTGTATTGGGAAAAGGAGAAAAAGAGAGAGAAGGAAAGAAAAGAGAAAAAGAAAAAAGAGAAAGAAGAAAAAAATAGGGGAAAAAGAGAAGAAAAGAAAGAAAAGAAAGAAAGGAGAAAAAAGAAAAAAAGGGGGGGTGGGGGAAGCAATCAGAAATCAAGAAGAAAGAGAGAAAAAAAAGCACAAAACAAAACAAAAAAAAACAAAAACAAAAACAAAAAAAAACAAAAACAAAAACAAAAAAACAAAAAACAAAAAAAAACCACGGGGGAGTATCTTCCGATTCTGTGTAGTTTAAGTCCCTTGACTTCCCTTGGAACTGGTCCGTCTCGCTGGTCTTCTGGGGGAGGGGCCTGCTGTGCTGATTCTCAGGTGTTGGCACTTGGGGGAGCTGCTCTGCCCCTGCCTGGTGCAGGGCTCGGTGGGGGTTGTTGACCCCGTGAGGCCCCGGGAGGAAGCCACAGTGGCGGGGGCAGCTCTGGGACCCTGGATCCAGCCCCCGCAGTAGCTCCGGGGCTCTCCTTCTGCAGGGCCTGGGGGCTCCGGGGCGGGGCCGCTGATCTGCTCAGTTCCAGGCAGGAGCGTCCTTGCTGTCCTGGGCCCTCCCGGCCTCTGCCTGTCCCGGGGGAGGCCGGATCCTGGGCTGTGTCCCGGCGCCCTGTGCTCCGGGGCCTGCGCTGTTGGATTCGCGCTCCCAGCGGTGCAGCCCCCTCCGCGGAGCCGCCGCCCGAGCCCCTCCGAGCTGTTCCCGGAGCCGCGCAGCCCCCTCCGCGGAGCTTCTTCCTCCGCCCGAGCCGCCGCCGCTGAGCTGTTCCCGGAGCCGCGCAGCCCCCTCCGCGGAGCCGCCGCCCGAGCCCCTCCGAGCTGCTCCGGGTCCCGCCGAGCGCTGCAGCCCTTAGGGAGCTCGGCGCATCTCCCGGGGCGCAGTTCCTCTGTTACTGTCCCAGGGAGCCCAAGGGCGTCCCCGCCTTTCTGGGGATCCTGCTCCAATTCCCCGGGAGCCCCTTTCCGCGGGGAAGGTTGGTGCAGCTCCTGCTCCTCCGGGTCGGGGCTCTCCTGTCCTGGGGACACTCGCCCCGGCCTCAGCCCGGCTCCTCGCGGGGCCCCTCCCCCCTTGGAGGCCTTTTGTGTCTTTATTTCTTTTTCCCCGTCTTCCTACCTGGATAGAAGCGCGAACTCTTCTCACTGTAGCGTTCCAGCTGGTCTCTCTTTAAATCTCAGGCCGAATTCGTAGGTTTTCAGGATGATTGGATGGTTTTCTAGGTAATTTGCTGAGGACAGGTGACCTGGAGACCCTGCTCCTCCGCCATCTTGCCCCTCCCCTCTCTGGTGTCTTTTTTCTAACATCATTTTCTCACTTTGCATCTCTGTGTCATATTTTGGTAATTGTCACAATAATTCAAACTTTTTTCATTTTTATTATATTTGTCATGGTGATCTAGGACCAGTGATCTTTGATGTTACTATTGTAGTTGTTTTGGGGCACCATAAACTGTGCCCATGTAAGATGCCATAAATTGATAAATGTGTGTGTTCTGACTGCCTCACTATTGGCTGTTCCTCATCTGTCTCCCTTACCTCAGGCCTCCCTATTCCCTGAGACACGATAATATTGAAATTAGGTCAATTAAGAACCCCAAGATGAAAAAAAAAAAACTAAGATGGGCTCTAAATATTCAAATGAACTTGTGCTAAATAGGTAAGCAAGTTGTGAATATAAAGGAAAAGTTCTCAAGGAAAACTGAAAGTGCTACCCAACTGAACACATGAATGATAAGGAGGAGAAACAGCCCTATTGCTTATACAGATAAAGCTTGAATGGTCTATACAGATCAAACCAGCCTCAAAATATTCCCTTAAACCAAAGCCTAATCCAGAGTGAGACCCTAATTCTTCAGTTATATGAAAGCTTAGAGAGATGAGGAAGCCACAGAAGAAAAGAGGGAAACTGACAGAGGTTGGTTCATAAGTTTTGAAAAGAGAAGCTGTTTCCATGACATTAAAGTAAAAGCTGAAGCAACAGATGCTGATGTAGAAGCTACATCACGTTATGCAAAAGATCTAGCTCAGATAATTAATGAAAATGACTACACTAAAACAACAGATTTTCAATGTAGATGAAACAGCTTTCTACTGGAAGAAGATGCCATCTAGGACTTTTGTTGCTAGAGAGAAGTCAATGCCTGGCTTCAAAGCTTCAAAAAACAGGCTGACTCTCTTATTAGGAGGTAATGCAGCTGGTGACTTTAAATTGAAGCCAATGCTCATTGACCCTTCTGAAAATCCTAAGACCCTTACAAATTATGCTAAATCGACCCTGCCTGTGCTCCATAAATGGAATAACTAAGCCTGGATGACAGCATATCTGTTTACATGGTTTACTGAGTATTTGAAACCCACTGCTGAAAACTGCTCAGAAGAAAATGATTCCTTTCAAAATATTACATCTCCCTGACAAAGCACCTGACCACCCAAGATCTCTGATGGAGAGGCAGAATGAGATTAATATTGTTTCCATGCCTTGAAACACAATATAAATTCTGCTGTCCATGGATCAAGGAGTAATTTTGACTTTCAAGTCTTATTATTTAAGAAATATATTTCATAAGGCCATAGCTGCCATAGACAGTGATTCCATTGATGGACTTGGGCAATCAGTTGAAAACCTGTAAATGATTCACCCTTCTAGATGCCTTTAAGAACACTTGTGATTCATGAAAAGAAGTCAAAATATGAAGGTGAACAGGAGTTTGGAAGAAGTTGATTCCAACTGTTATGGATGACTTTCAGGGGTTCAAGACTTCAGTAAAGGAAATAACTGTGGATGTGATAAAAATAGCAAGAGAACTAGAATTAGAAATGAAGCCCAAGTATGTGATTGAATTGCTGTTATCTCACAATACTTAAACGGATAAAGAGTTGCTTTTTGTGGATGAGCAATGAGAGTGGTTTCTTGAGATGGAATCTACTCTTGGTGAAGTTGACAACAAAGGATTTAAAATATTAAATAAACTTAGTTGACAAAGCAGTGGCAGGATTTGAAAGGAATTCTACTCTGAGTAAAATGCTATCAGATAGCATCACAGAGAAAGGGTTCATGAAAGAAAGAGTCAATTGATTCAGCAAACTTCATTGTCATAAGAAATTGACACAGCCACCTCACCCTTGAGCAACCATCATCTTGACCATTCTTCAGCAGCCAGTAACACCAAGGCAAGGCCGACCCCAACAAAAAGATGATGACTTCTGAAAGCTCAGGTACTGTTTAGCATTTTTTTTTTTTTTAGCAATCAAGCATTTGGAATTAAATTATGCACATTGTTTTTTAGACATAATCCTATTGCACACCTCATAGACTACAGTAGAGTATAAACATAACTTTTATATGCACTGGGAAACCAAAAAAAAAATCATTTGATTGCTTTCTGGTGATATTTACTTTAATGTGGTGGTCTGGAGCTGAATCTGCAATATCTCTGAGATATGCTTGTGCAGTATTTCTTTTCCTTCTCTTTTTTTGCTACATAAGAATGGACAACTTACTAGGTTATAAATATGAGCAACTACCAAATACATAGGGAAATACCTTGTATAAAGTTATAAAAATATGTATTATGATGAAAATACATTATTCACTTAGGCAACATTTTAAAATCATCTATTTTTTGTCCTATTTTAGGTTTTGTGATATATGAAATGGCTTCCCTCCATAAGGGACTTAGTCCCAAAGGATGACAGACAAATACACATACACACTGCAATTAGGGTCAAATGGAGTATACTACCTCATGGATCATTATTTCTCAGTCTCTTTTGTTGACTCCTCAACCTCTAATTTCTTTTCTTTTTCATTTATTTTCTTTTTCTTTTCTTTTCTTGTTCTAGTACAGTTGACAGTGTTATATTAGTTTCAAGTGTATGATATAGTGATTCAACAATTCTATATGTCACCCGGTACTCATCACAATTGCCCTCCTTAATCCCCAACATCTATTTCACCCATCCCTCTGTATGGTGTTTCTTAATTTTTTAAATCTCATAGATGAAAAATTGATATATCACTGTACTGTTGCTTTATATTTCCCTGGCTACTGGGCATTTCAGCTTGTTTTCAAATATCTATTGATTCTTTGCAGATTTTTACGTTGGATTTTTTCATTTCTATTTTTAAAATCAGGTAGTATAAACTTTCTGCATAATAAGATTAACTCTCTATTTCTTATGTATGGTGCCTGTGTTTCCCCGTGCCATTATTCATCTTTTAGCTTTTTAAATTTCTTTGCTAAATCTACCTTGTTTCCTTAATACTTTCTGGGTTTCTTGATTGGATGTAGTCTTAAGGTGTGCTCTAAAAAAATTTATTATTTTTATTATGTTTCAAATTTTCCTTTATGTATTTATAGTTATTATCCTATATAAACTAGATGTGATATTAGGAAGGATTCTAAGCACTGCTTACTTTCAGATGTATGATCTCTAGCAGTGTTTGTTAAGCATACCATTCTTGTCCAAATGCATTGAAACATATTTATTTGTTTACCAATTGTCTCTTACTAACATTTCTTTGTGGTATATTCTTCTATTATACTGATATATTACTCTTTTTATTACAGTGGTGAGTCCATAGCATTTTTCATTTCAGCAGTTTTATATTTACAAGTTTTTATGTCTCTTAAGGTACTTTTCTACAAACTTTTAGCCATTCGCAGATATTTAGGCACGTTAAAGATTATTTGCTTTATTTGGTTAGAAGTTAGTAGTGAGGACCAGTACCATGAGTTCAATTATTTATTGTCTTTTCATGAGAGGGATCTGTAATTATAACTCAGTAGGGCACACTCTCAACATATAAGACAGATGCTGAAAAGGAAGAAAATGTTTGAATAAGAGAAAAAAGAGAAAAAAAGAAAACATGTCAGGTATACTGTTAATGCCCTCCATACATTTTATTTTATAAACTCACTTTAGGAGAAGGTATTATTCTATAAAGACAAAAAGTGGAGTTTGTGATAGTTTAGTAGAAGACAAGACAACAAGGATGCTTTTATACTATTGCACTATGTCTTTGTCAGTATGCTCATATACACAAGTGAAGTAGGCTTAGATGGTGTTGCTCTGGAGAATTGTTGACCTTTGTTAAATAATTAAATCCCTGCTGCTGCTTGCCCTGGAATATGCCACCTTGAGCTGCATGTGTGAGAAACAGCTAGATTACAAAACAACCCTAGTAGTTCTGAATATCTACCTTTTGAGACTTTGGGTGTGAATTGTTTTGAAATTACACCTGTCCTCAATAGCAAATTTCATGTATGCCACATGGCCTTATTGACCTCTTACGTCCTGCCTGCTCTTCCTGCAAATGGTTAGGGGAGAAAAAAACATCCAATTTTATTTTCATGATATAGTAAAAGAAAATAGAAAAAAAGTATCTTTTAGATAGTCTTAGATGTTATTGTGATGTCATTACACTTAAGGTCTGAATATAGTCTGATATTTGCTAGATCTACTTTCACTAAAATAATAATAAGTTAATATTTACTATTGATGGCATGGTTCAATATCCTTATTTGATTTGTTAGAAAAAAAAAGTTTGAGAAAGGGTAATTAAAGATAACATATAGCTATGCATAGTTCTATCTATGAAGTACAGATAGAACATATATCACAGATAATTTATGTCTTAAAATGATTGTGATTTAAACTCCTATCTTAACCTGAATTGAGGTACATGCCATTTATTCTTATTAAGCCTGCTCCTGAATTGTATGAACAAATGCTATAATACTATTTTTCACAAGTATGGAAGCTTTAAAGACTATCATTTACTGCTTATGAATGCTAGCTTTGGCATTAATTATACCTTCTGTTTGAATCTTGGCTTTACTCAATTTTTGAGAATTCAGGTTTATAGAGATTAAGTAAACAACTGTCTTTCCATCAGCAAAATATAGTACTTCTTATCTATATAATTGGGAAGTCAACATGAGGTTATGTTTTCTCAGAATAGCATGTGCTAATTTTTTATAACAGTGGTAATTTTATATTTATTTATAACTAATTATTTCCTTGCACACTGGGAGTGCCATAAAGGTACAGAACTTTTATCTGTTCTTATCGTTGTACACTTATTGCCTTAAATAGGCATGACACATAGTAGATTCTCAAAATTTATGTTAAATCAACAAAAATATATGAAAATGGGTTAGTGCAGCATCTGCACATGATCTATATTACTTATTAAAGATATATATTCATTATAAAATACTTCATATCCCATACTATATTAAAAATTTAGCCTTTGAGATTACACATGAGTATGTATGCTATAAGGGCAAATTTCTTTTTAGTTTTAAATTTTCAATTGATTAAAAATGAATGATGAAAATATAATTGTGGTTCACCTAGAAACTGGTGTACTAGGTTTTAGCCTGAGCCCCCAAACAGATTTATTTCCAATCTTGTTGAATTAAAGTTATAAAAAATGGTGTTGGTAACAAGATACTGAGAGGCCATTAACTATAGAGATGCTAAAAGTCTACACAATAATAAATGAGCTCAGTTGAATGTCATAAGTGTTCTTCATTGATATGGCTATTTTAAATTATTGCAAATGTACTGATAATTAATTACATTTCCTGAGACTATAAAGTCATTTTCTATACTGATTGCTGAAAAACAAATCTGATATTTTATAGCAAAATGCCAAGTGGCATTTGTTGTTTTGTAAGTGTTCCCTGGAATAAGGCACTTGAACAGGATGAAGATAAAAGGGCAATGCCAAAAACATGATTTATTTCCCAATTGTTTATTCCTTTCCAGTAAGCAAACAACAATGCTACCCACTGAGAGAATTCACTATATTTGACACAGAAAAAAACCCTGTACTCCATCATGATATCTTTTATTATTTTATTTTATTTTAAAGATTTTATTTATTTATTCATGAGAGATAGAGAGAGACAGAGGGTGGGGGGAGCAGAGATACAGGCAGAGGGAGAAGCAGGCTCCATGCAGGGAGCCCGACGTGGGACTCGATCCTGGGACTCCAGGATCACATCCTGGGCCAAAGGCAGGCGCTGAACCACTGAGCTCCCCAGGCTGCCCTATCTTTTATTTTTTAATACTTTCTTTTCATTTAAGAATTCAAGTAAATTTTGATATCTTGAATGTCTGGGTCATCCTGCATCCCTCTGGAGCTTACCATTATGCTTGGTACAAAGTATATAAGTAGTAAGTATCCGTGAAACTGCTGATTTCATTTTACAAATACATGTAGAAAGATGAGTAGTCTCACTTCATTAATATACAAATCTTGATCAAAAAACTCCTAATGCATAAAAGTACTACATGCCATCTGATGCTCTTATTTGATCAAAATTAGTACTACAGAGTGCTCCCATAGCAATAATGTGAAAACAAGATCAAATGAAATCAGTCTCTGATTTGGACATTTCTCCTACTTGGCAAGAGGAAGAAATTCCAGATTCTATTTCCTCTGGATCTGCACAGCCTGGACAATTCTTGTTTTGTACAGAAATTAAAACCTCCACCAGCTTGCTCAGATCACTCAGAGAGAGTTAATGGCAGAGCCCATATTAATATCCAGGTTTTTCTACTTCTAATCTAATGCCCTTTTAATACACAGCAGAGGTGCTATTAGCAACTCCACTCGAGCTATTTGTCAAGACAAATCACTTACTTTGAGTCAGATGATCTCTTTTTAATAAATCCACATTTGCCAATGAGATATAGAAAAATGTATTAACACTTTCTAAATTTTAAAGTAAAATATTAATATGTTCTCCTGACAAAAAATATTTTCCTGTTTATATAAATGTACTGAATCAACAAATGATTATGTATGACAATACAATCACATATTTAACCTTGATTCATGAATAATCTTCAGGCATATATAATCCATTAATCTAATAGTAATATCAAATACACATATGAAGGTATATATTTGGACTTAAAAAATTTTAATATATATCATTTATCACAACTGTAATTAATTCTTCTGTATTTTTTACTCGATTGTTATTAATGTCGATCTTTGGGTTTCTGAGAGCACGTCTAAGTGACAGATGAATTCAAAACAAGCATAGGACAAGTTATAAGCAAATGTTAAACCAAAGCTATAGTTTAATTTCCCTTAAAGCATTTTTAATCATATGGAATTATTACCCTTTATCTGTTTCTTGTGCTAATTTTCTCTTTCCATTGGAACACAGAATGTAAAAATCATTAATTTATTAGTTATCCTTAAAATTAAAGCTTAGATGAATGTTCAAGGCATATGGTGGTTCCCTCATCATCTATTCATTTTGTTCAGAATGTGTACCCTTTGAACTAAAAAGCTAGCCAAGTTACAATGAAGTGTTTGGAGAATAATAAATTGAAAATACAACCAGAGGCACCTTCCTGTGCTCATTGTTTCACTAGTACCATTATTTTGTCCAATAATACTGACTTTGTGGAAACCATGAGATATAGCCAGTACATTTTACTTTTAAGCCCGAGGCACCTAATAATTTACAGTGATAAGTATCTGCCTATAATATTGCCAGCTCTAGTTTTAAGAAGTGGTGCCAAATAAGGCAGAAGTCTGGTCCCACAGCCCTCTTAGCTTCCTTTCATTTTTGCCTACCTGCAGATAATTTCACAATATCATGGTAATCCTCTTCTCTACTTTACCCCAGACAAGAGCTAAAGCTGGAACAGCTACCAGAGACTGTTGATATATTTGTGATATGTATGAAAAAGACTGACTTATTTTCTTATAAAATCTATTTAACTGTTTAAGTTTACACTCTAGAATTTGAAGACTATTTGTGCTTTTCACATTTTCAAAGAATAGCTTGCTGAATTTGTTGGATGTGCTATTTATTTTGTAGCCTATGGAAATATCTTCCATGAATAATACTAAAAGGCAGCCTGGCTGGTATTGCTTACAAATTAATCTAGTAAATGTGATGATAAAGCTCAAAAAATATAAATTGATGCAGTCCACAGCCAAGAAGTATAATCCTGAGGGTTGAACTGCTTGTTTCCTTTCTGCTCCTTCTTTAGTCAGTTGTGATCACTTTGCCTCAACTCTGGTATCTTTCTTCATGGTAATTCAGGCTGTAATTACCCATCCTCACGTAATTAAGTGGATGAGGTCAGTCCTCGTAGTACAAGTACTGTCATGTGTAGTCTCAAAGGCCAAATTTTAATATCTTGTTGGCTATGAAGCATGTTATAATTTATTTTTCTCATTATGTCTCTCCTTCCTGTATTGTCTACCTTGACTACTGTGCTAACCCACGTCATTAACTCTAAGACAGGTACACATTTTACTTAGAGTTGGATTATTATAACATGTGGCTTACTCCTCCTAACTACAGAAAGTGATTTTACTACTGCTTTCACAGTTGTACTGCTCCTTTTGCTACAACATATTTGAGTGAAAATTTACGTACTGTAGAAAGTTCTTCATTATCTCTGGTATCATGTTTTTCATTCATTGATAGTATTTCTGGTATTTGGCCATTTCAGAAAAGGCCCAAAATGTTCCAGGAATATTGAAATTAACTTAGAACTCTTGGCTACATGGCTCCAAGGTCAAAACCTATTGAGGGATTGAAAGTTGTGTGTATGTTCTGAAGAGTGGGGATTGGAGTTATCTTGAGAGCTCCTGGCTCATAGCCACACTGACCAGCTGCCTTATGATTTGTATTTTCCATACAGTGTCATCACCATCCACAGTTTTTCTTCACTCTCTGTTTGGGAAGCCATCGAGTCTATTCTCAGTAAAAAAGGGAGGTCATGCTTATTCTTCCTAGAGAACCATCCTAGTGTGTTGTTGTTGTTGTTGTTGTTTAATCAGAAGATCTTTTTGTAGCCTCCATCTCAAGATTGCTAGAACTCATACAGCACTTTGGTAGAGTGGCAGGATACCGAATCAATGTCCAGAAATCAATGGCATTTCTATACATTAACAATGAGACTGAAGAAAGAGAAATTAAGAGTCAATCCCATTTACAATTGCACCCAAAAGCATAAGATACCTAGGAATAAACTTAACCAAAGAGGTAAAAACTATAGTTTTAAAACTATAGAACTAAAAACTATAGAACACTTCTGAAAGAAATTGAGGAAGACACAAAGAGATTGAAAAATATTCCATGCTCATGGATTGGCAGAATTAATATTGTGAAAATGTCAATGTTACCCAGGGCAATTTATACGTTTAATGCAATCCCTATCAAAATACCATGGACTTTCTTCAGAGAGTTAGAACAAATTATTTTAAGATTTGTGTGGAATCAGAAAAGACCCCGAATAGCCAGGGGAATTTTAAAAAGGAAAACCATAGCTGGGGGCATAACAATGCCAGATTTCAGGTTGTACTACAAAGCTGTGGTCATCAAGACAGTGTGGTACTGGCACAAAAACAGACACATAGATCAATGGAAAAGAATAGAGAAACCAGAAGTGGACCCTGAACTTTATGGTCCACTAATATTTGATAAAGGAGGAAAGACTATCCATTGGAAGAAAGACAGTCTCTTCAATAAATGGTGCTGGGAAAATTGGACATCCACATGCAGAAGAATGAAACTGGACCACTCTCTTTCACCATACACAAAGATAAACTCAAAATGGATGAAAGATCTAAATGTGAGACAAGATTCCATCAAAATCCTAGAGGAGAACACAGGCAACACCCTTTTTGAACTTGGCCACAGTAACTTCTTGCAAGATACATCCATGAAGGCAAAAGAAACAAAAGCAAATATGAACTATTGGGACTTCATCAAGATAAGAAGCTTTTGCACAGCAAAGGATACAGTCAACAAAACTAAAACACAACCTACAGAGTGGGAGAAGATATTTGCAAATGACATATCAGATAAAGGGCTAGTTTCCAAGATCTATAAAGAACTTATTAAACTCAACACCAAAGAAACAAACAATCCAATCATGAAATGGGCAAAAGACATGAAGAGAAATCTCACAGAGGAAGACATGGACATGGCCAACATGCACATGAGAAAATGCTCTGCATCACTTGCCATCAGGGAAATACAAATCAAAACCACAATGAGATCCCACCTCACACCAGTGACAATGGGGAAAATTAACAAGGCAGGAAACAACAAATGTTGGAGAGGATGTGGAGAAAGGGAACCCTCTTACACTGTTGGTGGGAATGTGAACTGGTGCAGCCACTCTGGAAAACTGTGTGGAGGTTCCTCAAAGAGTTAAAAATAGACCTGCCCTACGACCCAGCAATTGCACTGTTGGGGATTTACCCCAAAGATTCAGATGCAATGAAACGCTGGGACACCTGCACCCCAATGTTTCTAGCAGCAATGGACACAATAGCCAAACTGTGGAAGGAGCCTCGGTGTCCATCGAAAGATGATGGATAAAGAAGATGCGGTTTATGTATACAATGGAATATTCCTCAGCAATTAGAAACGACAAATACCCACCATTTGCTTCAACGTGGATGGAACTGGAGGGTATTATGCTGAGTGAAGTAAGTCAATCGGAGAAGGACAAACAGTGTATGTCCTCATTCATTTGGGGAATATAAATAATAGTGAAAAGGAATATAAAGGAAGGGAGAAGAAGTGTGTGGGAAATATCAGGAAGGGAGACAGAACATAAAGACTCCTAACTCTGGGAAATGAACTAGGGGTAGTGGAAGGGGAGGACGGTGGGGGGTGGGGGTGAATGGGTGAGGGGCAGTGAGGGGGATACTTGACGGGATGAGTACTGGGTATTATTCTGTATGTTGGTAAATTGAGCACCAATAAAAATTAATTTATTAAAAAAAAGGAAAATATTTTTGTTCCAATTGCTAGAATGCTTCTCCATGTCACCATAACTTCAGTTCTCTCCTCATTTTCTCTCACATCTTTTGATCAAATCCATAGTTTTGCAAATGTATTCTTACCTGCTAAGACACTGAAAAACATTCTTAACTCTTTTGATCATTGAGCAATTTTTTAAGATTCCTATCATCCCTGCCACTGAATACATTCTACACACACACACAAACACACACACACACTCTCAATTTCTCTTATTACCTTTTTTTTTTTTTTTTGCTAGAAAAAGTAACTGTTTAAGGTCATAGAATCACTAAGTGTTAGAGCTCACACCTGAACTCGTATCTTTCTGTCACTGAGGCCTATGGCAATTTTACAGTAGTACTAAAGACACAGTGCTCTAGAAGAGGGATGTTTGTTGCTGGCCATTTGATTTCCTAGACGTGAAAATTCAGCAGTGTTTTATGCTCACAACACATTGTCATGGATCTGGTCCTGTCTGAGCTTCTCAGCCACAAGCCGGTCTGTGAATGATCCCTCCAGTTTAAAAAAAAAAAAAAAAAAGAGAGAGAGAGAGAGAGAGAGAGAGAGAGAGAGAGAGAGAGAGAGAGAGAGAGAGAGAGAGAGAAACAGGAGATCACAGGGATCTGCGAAAAAAGATCCAGAGAAAGAAATCCCAGGTTCCATTAGAGGATTTGGGCGATATCTGAAATGCTCTTTCATTTTGCATAGAGACCATAACAGCTGAGGGATTCACTTTTGAGAAACTTTTGCTATCGTGGAGTGCATTAATGAGCTGATGACAGGATGAGAGGCTCTGGATTTTGTTCTTTGCATTGGATTTATTTTCTGCCTTCAACCATGATGGGAAGGCTCCACTGTAAACAACTAGTGAAAAACCTATAGGATGAATTTGTTTTGTTCCCCTCATTTATCAGTCTTGTTTTTCAGGGCTTTCTTCATCAGTCTTGCTATCCTGTGCACGTGCCCAAGCCCTTCTTGCTCCTCTGAGCTAGTAACAGGTTCGACTCAGCCTGCCTTGTGTTAGATCTGTCATTCTATTCCAAATCCACTCTACAATTTTAGTGTAATCAATTAAGCCATTGTCACAAATGTTGATTGGGTGGCCATCCCATAACAGAGCTGCCAACTAGAAAGAGATTTCTTGGGGAAAAAAAATGCCTTATCAAACTAAATAGTGATATGATAAGAGTTATCATTATAACTAACATTTCTCAGGCTTTTGTTAGATTAGGCTCTATGCTAAGCACTTTTTAACCTTATCTTCTTCTAATCCTTTTTAAAAGCTGCATGCGTTCAGTATGATTTCCATCTGTTTTCCCTTTTTCTGTATGTGAATTTTCTGACCATTAAAGAGATTTTGGTTGCCTAAAGCCACATAGGAAGTGGTAGAGAGATTACTCACAGTGATTTGCTGGGTATCAAAGTCTATATTTGAACCACTTCACTGTATTGGGGTGGCAGGCAGTATGCAATGAGATTGTAGCTTTATTCATCCCATATTGGGAGAGAGTCAACTCTAATTCATGGTAATTTTTCTGAGCTCTACTGTGGGTTTCCAGTCTTTTTCTTTAAACTGCAACTGTTATTTATGTTAGCCAATTACTCCAGGGTTTAATTTTGTGTCAGGCACATGCATTTAAGGCATGCAGGTGGTATAGAAATGGTAGCATCATAAAGGATCCGCACACTGGTGCTGGGCTAGAGCAACGCATAGCATCAAAAGTGGTGGCTTGTCACTGATGGAAATTCTACATAACCTTGTATCTCAAAGGGAGGAAGTTAATCTTACAATAAAAGCAATCTGTTCTGCCCCATGAGCTTCATCCACCATAAATGTATTCTGGGTACTCAAGCGCCTGTCTTTAAAAGCACTCCAACCTGCAGAGTCATGTAACACACCAAAAATACAGAAACTAGATGAAATTGCCATAAAGAATCCATAGGAGGCTTGACCTCCTGGGTCTGAAGGCATTGATGGATGAAGTCTGCCTTTTACCAGTTTGCTGCTTGCAAAGTTAAACAGTAAATGAAAAAATCTAGCTGCCTGTCCTGCCCTGTCTGAGACGTCATGTAAGCATAGCCCTGTGAAAGCCATAGGTCTCTGTACGTGATGAAATGGCTCCTCCATTTCTCTACACTATCCCCTAACAGGACATTCCGAATCAATAGTCTCAACCGCAGAGACCTTATAAGTGTTTGAGAACTTTGAAAACTGGCCTCTGTATGACAACAAACAGAAGATGCCCTTCCCTCAACTCTTGTTGGCAGTGACTTTCTGAAATACTCTCTGGCCCTTCTCTGTCCTAAGTTGTTTCAGACATCAGCCAAGTGGCAGTGGCAGCAAGTTTGGGATTCACTGTTTTGAGCCTTGGAAGAGCATCCTGGTTTCAGGCCATCATTGTGGCAGCGTTATCTGAACCACAGGCCACTAGGTTAGTCACTGCTTTATCATACTTTGTTGTTCTTTCGCTGCACCCATCAGTCTGTCAAACCTTGTTTTCCTGGTTCTGATGATCACTGAGCCATGGCCAGAAGAGAAATATGTGCTGGGATTCTGTGTTTCAGGAGGGAAAAAAGCAGCCCTAACAGACTACTGTTTCTCACCCTCGAGGTCTAGCTATGCCACATACCAAATGGTTTCTGTCGAAGCAGCCATTCTTCTGGTTTAGGCAAGAACTTTCTATTGCACCCCAGCTCACAAAGGTTTCCAGGAGCAGCACCCTCTTCTTAAATGTATTGATATAGCCCAGCATCAAATGAAAAGCTAAGCTCAGCTTCTGTGACCCTTGGAACAAGCCTGTATTGCAAATAGCCATGGAACTTCAAGCCAGGATTTGGCTTGATGACCTGCTGACACTTCTCGGATGCAGATTGTCTGTCAGACTTCTCTTTGCTGGGCCTGAGTAAACAGTGCCAAATAAAGGAGGCCTGTCATTTGACTCTTGGGGCATTTATCTCTAACTCTTCTGTATATTTGTAAGATTATTACTCTGGTCGTGTTCACTGTTTTCTTGTTCAATATTTCAGGCTGAAAGAACTCAAGTTAAACAATAGAGCAGCCAGATATACTTTTATAGCAGAAGAAAGAAAGATTGGCTATACGATTTCTAATTCTGACTGTAATGAACTAAAAGTAATGAGTTGCAAAAATTTGGAAACAAGATTGAAAGCCCAAATTGAAGGTTTAAATAAGTCTATATCACATTCCAGAGATATGCTCCAAAAATGAATTTTGTGATTGAAATTTAACTATTTTTTATTCCAGTTTCTTTGGTGAGAGGGAGGGTGGTGTAGAGAGAGAGGGAGAGAGAAGCTTAGGCAGGTTTCATGCCCAGCACTGAGCCCAACACGGGGCTCGTTCTCACAATGCTGAGAGCATGACCTGAGCCAAAATCAAGAGTTGGACTCTTAACCAGCTGAGCTACCCAGGTGCTCTTGTCCCAGGTTGTTTTTCTAAAGAAGAGGGATGTTAGGCATAAGGTGAACAGCAATTTTGTAAATTTCTCTGGTACTTGAGGAGCGCGGCACACTTCCATCTCTATAGGACGCTATTCATCCAATATATGACCATGTTTGTGATAGAGGAGTCCCTCCTAGGGTTTCGTGTGCAGCAGGTTGTCTTTTGTCACAATTCTTCTAAATGTTTGAAAAAAAGTTTATATCACGAAGCTAAATGTCCAAATTGGAACAAAATAAAACAAAAATGGAGAACATACGTTTACCCTCTCTGAACTTAGGGTTTATTAAAATAACAAAACTAGGTATACTGTTTTTAAGGTGTCTTCGTATGAATGTGTGTGTGCCCCCAGTCCCTCATGTGTTTTCATAAAGCCTGTTGTCTACAGCTCAAAAGTTTCCAAGGATTACCACTTGCTTCTTAAGTATTATGGAACAGTACTCCACTGGGCACTCTTTCAGCACTTGCCAAAGATCAGAAGACCTGTACTCTCTTCCTGTTTCTACTTCTTTTTTTTTAAGATTTTATTTATTTACGTATGAGAGACAGAGAGAGAGAGGCAGAGACACAGGCAGAGGGAGAAGCAGGATCCACGCAGGGAGCCTGAAGTGGGACTCAATCCCGGGTCTCCAGGATCATGCCCTGGGATGAAGGCGGCGCTAAACTGCTGAGCCACCTGGGCTGCCCCTGTTTCTACTTCTTAATAACTTTGTGGACCTTGGCCACATCACTAGATTTCTTTTAGGCAAGTTAATTTCATTCATTTCTTTTTCTTAAAAAATATTTTATTTATTTATTCATGCGAAACACAGAGAGAGAGATACAGATATATACGCAGGGATATAGGCTCCATGCAGGGAACCCAGGACCCCAGGATCATGTCCTGGACTGAAGGCAGGCGCTAAACCACTGAACCACCCAGGCCTCTCAATTTCATTCATTTTCATTGACAGGAATAACTATTCGCTCTTCCATCTCTGTCCTCTACCATTTAAATTTAAGAGGTGATGTAATCTTTCTTACTGTTTTAATTTATACTATTAAATATGCTTATATTCCTATTACTTGGTTGGACAGTTGTAAGAGATGTCCCTTGCCTTAATACAAGGACTATTGCCTTATCTTAATGATAGAAGTGAGGCTATTAGCAAACTTACCCTGCTTACCACTTTCTTTCGCCCTTGCATTTAGATTTGTTTCTAGTTGCATTATGTCTGCATTTTCATTGCATATTATATCTGCATCCTGATCTGTCACACTGCACTGGACTCAGTTTATGCTCCACACTGGATCTGTGAACTCATTTGCTATCTGGCCACAGGACCCCAGCCAGAGCTTGCTCTTCCAACAAGCAGGAAGTTAGGGATGTTATTGCTACTGCGAACTCTCAAGACCATGCATTCTGCTTTGGTGCATTGCTCCCAGGTCCTTCCAGTCACATACAGAAAACAAAATAGCCCCAATGATATGTATTCTGATGCCTGCTTCACTTCTTCCCCCACCCTCCTTAGCTCCAGGGCTTCCCTGACGCCAATGAGGCATGAAAAATAGCAGGGTGTGCTTGTCACCCATAGATACCGGGGCAGGCCGTTAAACCTATAGGCAACAAAACAAACAAACAAACAAACAAACAAACAAAAAAAAACCTATAGGCAACAGTGAACAGATGAGAGTTCACTGACTTGTGTGGGGCCCACAATGCCATCATTGCTCTCTCGGGCACTGGCTTCTGCAGCAATTGTTTGGGTGGAGGGCCAAGGGGGACTGGTACAATTCAAGAGCATGCAAGAGTTGAAGACCCATTGGGCAAACTTTGATTGATAGGGTACAAAAACCTACAGATAAATCTCCCCCCACAAGGATAGATGGTTCCAGAGTCCAATAAGGCCTCTGAGAAAGTGCCCTTCAATAAAAGCAGAAAGGAATGCTTGTTGTGATGCTATCGCCAGTACAGGAAAGCCCTCTATAACTTTGGTTCTCTTTCATTCCCCTTTCTCTAGCTTCTGTTTTCCTGAAATTGCACTCTCAACATTTGCTTATATTTTCCTTCAGGATCAGTTTTATTTTGTTTTGAGGACTTGGACTGTGATACATATTAATTCCAATATTTAAGTCTTAATTCCCTTTTTTCCCCTGTCATCCAGATATTTTTCAAATCCCTTTGTCATTCCACTTTGACCCTAATTCTTAATTTTCTGCTTTGTGACCTTTTTTAATAGAAGTGATTATGTCTTTACAATTTTGTTTTCTTTATTTGTGGCAAAATGTTGATCAGAATTTTATTCTACCCTATGGAAAAATATCTGTTGAGTATTATTTGTTACTGGATTTTTTCCTACATGTTTTCTTTTTGCATTAAAAAATATCTCTTGGCAGTTTGTTTTTATTTCTGCTAAATGATGGATCTGAATATTCTGGTGTGGCTTCTTGCAGGAGGTGCTGGTGTAAGATAGGGAAGGGCCATTTTAGTGGAGACTATTCAACTCAGAAGTTCCTTTTCCTTTGTGGTCACAGAGAAATTCGCTCCCTGTAAAAATTGCTAGTCCGTGTAATGTTTGTGAATAACTTTGTATCCCTTATGGCATCTGAGATTAGGTGTGGCACGATTTCTGCCCAAAGACATCATACACTCAGTTCCATGTTCTTGTGTTAAACAGGAAATTCAACTTTTGCACTTCAGGGTGAGCCCCTCCTCTTCTATGAGATTATTTATGTAGGTAGTTGTTTTTAGAAGTGTGGTCCTGTCAGGCCCTTTGCACTCTTTTTGCTTACAGCTTATTTCCTTCTGCTCATTTTCAGCTTCTTTTGTCAGCCCTTGCATGTATTTTAGAATGCATGGGTCATATCTGAAAAGAACATAGGTATTTATCCCTGGCTTCTATGGCTTGGAACCAGGAGATGTTCTCCAGCCTTACATAAAATGAAAAGGTGTAAAATGGCAATTTTTTTTCAAGAATACTAATACTCATCTCAGTAACCACATTGTTTGAAAGAAAAAAAATTCAAATGACTTAATAATAGATTTACCACAAAAACATGTTGTTAAAACATATGTTTTCCATATAGGGGGCATAGATATTTTGTTCTATTCATATAATGCTTATAAGAAACTAAATAGAATAGTAATAATAAATCCATAAGGGATTATTATAGAAAGCAATTTAAAGTATTGCATTGTTTATCTGACCCACTAGGTTATTTTCTATTACCATTTTGATACTTATTCAAAATTTCCGTTTGAATAACTTCTGTGAAGTATAATTCTCTACCATAGGTCATAGATTCCATTTTTCTGTGGCTATCAACTCTTTAATTAATTCAAGACTGTGTGATTTTTCTTTTTGTAACTCTGCTAAATATTGTGCAAGGCACATTAAGGAATAAGAAATCTTAATTTTTCTTTTCTCAAAGGAACAAACTAAAGTTCAATATGGTATTACTATGATAGCTGCATCATAATCCAAAAAGGAACATTTCCTCAAGTTTTTGAGTATGTAACTTAATACATGTATGCTTATTCATAAAATATGTACGTATATAATATCTTGATGCATATTAAGTATTAGTGAAGCTAAGCTCTATTATTTCAGAATATTTATAAATATAAATTAAAATTCTGCATATATATACATTTATATGAAATATATATATACACGTATAAATACATGGTGTGGTGCCTTGTGCAAATATGGTGTATACTCAGTGATTGTGAAAGGAATCAAGGTGTTGTTGTTTTTTTAATCTTTATTTTCTTAATTTAATTTTATTAATTTATGATAGTCACACAGAGAGAGAGAGAGAGAGAGGCAGAGACACAGGCAGAGGGAGAAACAGGCTCCATGCACCAGGAGCCCGACGTGGGATTCGATCCCGGGTCCCCAGGATCGCGCCCTGGGCCAAAGGCAGGCGCCAAACCGCTGCGCCACCCAGGGATCCCGGTGTTGTTGTTTTTTAAAAGCCAAATTTATGACCTGTTTCTTCACAGTCTTCTTAGAGTTTAACACAATGCTTTCACAGAGTAGGGACTAAAGAAATATTTGTTGCCTGAGTAAACTGAATGAATGAAAAAGTATCATGATTACAAAACAGTGGTGCTGTCTATGATTTCTGTCTGGATAATTAGCATTCTTTGTGGTGGAATAATTATGGATTAGTAGCTTGAGAAAAATTGAAAATTTCTGGTGAGAAAAGCTATTCAGGTAGAGGAGATGGATCAGGGATTCCTTGTTACACTGATGAATATGTACATGCAAAAAATTGAAGCTGAAAAAAGTAAGTATGATTAGAATGTTGTTGTTCTTCCATGGACAAGAGAGAATTAACTTGTACTTTTCATATAAAGGAAGAGAACTGAAAAGAGACTTTGTTTCTCTATGCCATAATCTTCTTGGAGGAAAGCTATAATGTAATTTTTCTGTGCATTTTTTCTTGTTACTCTTAGGTTTTTGATGAGAATATTACAATTACTGAGGTAAGCAGCTCCAACTGGACCTTTCGTATCTAGGGAGTAAAAAGCTTTAGTGGCTCTATGAGCATTTCTTTCTTCATTATTAATTATGTTAATGTCAATTCCACAGACAGTACCAATCAGATTAAAACTGGGCCTTTATGCACTCAACATTCTCAATATGTCTTATTAAATGGGCTTTATGCATCTAATTATGCACAAATGACTTTTTCTTTTGCTTAGCATTCTCTTACATTATTTTAATTAGGGATATACTATCATACAAAAATGTTGATACCTCTTAAATTACTGATGTGTATGTATATATGTGTGTGTGTCTGTTTGTGTGTGTGTATGTGTGTCTACTAGAGTAAGACGTCTGAGTCTCAAACATATAATTACATCAAAATGATCATGATAGAGACCCCTGGGTGGCTTAGGGGTTGGGTATCTGCCTTTGGCTCAGAGCGTGATCCTAGTTCGGGGATCAAGTCCCACATCTGGATCCCTGTGAGGAGCCTGCTTCTCCCCCTGCCTATGTCTCTGCCTCTCTCTCTGTGTGACTCTGATGAATAAATAAATAAAATCTTTAAAAAACAAACCAAAAAAACAAAACAAAACAAAAAAAACCAAAATGATCATAGCAAGTGCTTTATCAATGGTGATGGACACTATAAGGTAGGATAATACTGTTCTTTTTTGGGGAGAAATATGTCTTTATTAAACTCTTTTCTTTAAGACTGAATAATTTTATTAAGAAGTAAGTCAGATATCTTACTCTATTCTATATTATCTATTTCATTCAGATGTTATAAATGACTTGCAACAGAGGTGATTATTAAAAATACATATTCTTGCTCTCTCCCAAATGAACAAATGCCAACTCAAGATCAACCAAATGTTGGAGTCATTAGACAAATTTTAAAGCAGCTTTAGCCATGCTCTGTGAGGTAAGAGTAAAAACTCTTGTAATGAATGGGAAGATATATTTCAGCAGAGAATTGAAACTGTAAAAAGAACCAAATGGAAGTTTTAGAACTGGAAAACACAGTATCTGCAATAAAAATGTTCACAGAATAGGCTCAGTAGCAGAATGGCAATAATAGAGAAAATAGTCAGCAAACTTCATGATAGGTCACTAGAAATCATCCAAGCTGAAGAACAGAGGGAAAAAAAAAAAACAAGTGAACAGAACCAGTGTTCACTGAGATAATATCCAAATACATAATACTTCTGTCATTGGAGTGTTTAAGGTGAGGAGAAAAATATTAGTACAGAAAAATATTTTTTTAAGTTTTTATTTAAATATCAGTTAACATAAGTGTAATATTAGTTTCAGTGTACAATATAGTAACTCAGCACTTCCGTACAACACCCAGTGCTCGTCACAAGTGCACTTCTTAATCTCCGTCACCTATTTCACCTTTCCCCCCACTTCCTTCCCTCTGGTAACCATCAGTTCTCTATAGTTAAGAGTCTGTTTCTTGGTTTGTCTCCCTCTCTTTTGTCTCTCTTTGCTCATTTGTTTTGTCTTAAATGCCACATGTGAGTGAAATCATACAGTATTGGTCTTTCTCTGATTGACTGATGTTGCTTACCATTATTCTCTCTAGCTCTATCCATGTCTCTTTTTTTAAGGTTTTATTTATTTATTCATGAGAGACACAGAGAGAGAAGGAGAGATACAGGCAGGGGGAGAGGCAGGCTCCTCATAGGGAGACTGATGTGGGACTCCATCCAGAACTCTGGGATCATGCCCTGAGCCAAAGGCAGACACTCAACCGCTGAGCCACCCAGGTGTCCCAGGTCTATCCATGAGTATGCAAATGGCAACAGTTCATTCTTTTTTTTTATGGCTGAGCAATATTCCAGTGTGTGTGTGTGTGTGTGTGTGTGTGTGTGTGTGTTAATATATAAAGATGTGGTATCTATACCACACCTTCTTTATCCATACATCAGTAAATGGATGCTTGGGCTGTTTTAATTATTTGGCTATTATATATAATGCTCCTCTAAACATTAGGGTGTATGTATCCCTTTGAATTAGTATTTTTGTATCCTTTGGGTAAATATCTAGTAGTTCAATTGCTGGATCATAGTGTAGTTCTATTTTTAACTTTTTGAGGAAAATTCATACCATTTTCCAGAGTGGCCTCAATAGTTTGCATTCTCATCCACAGTAAGAGAGGGTTCCCCTTTCTCCATATCCTTGCTGACACCTGTTGTTTCTTGAGTTGTACATTTTAGCCATTCTGACAGACGTGAGGTGATATCTCATTGTAGTTTTGATTTGCATTTCCTTTTTTTAAAAAAGATTTTATTTATTTATTAATGAGAGAGGCAGAGACATAGGCAAAGGGAGAAGCAGGCTCCATGCAGAGAGCCTGATATAGGGCTCAATCCCAGGACTCCAGAGCATGCCCTGAGCTGAAGGCAAATGATCAACCGCTGGGCCCCCCAGGTGTCCCTTGATTTGCATTTCCTGATGCGCATCTTTTCATGTGTCTGCCATCTGGATTTCTTCTTTGAAAATATGTCTATTCATGTTTTTTGTCTTTATTTATTTATTTATGTCCATTTTTATTTATTTTTTTATTTTTATTTATTTATTTAAACATTTATTTTTATTGGTGTTCAATTTGCCAACATATAGAATAACACCCAGTGCTCATCCCATCAAATGCCCCTCTCAGTGCCCATCACCCAGTCACCCCCACCCCCTGCACACCTCCCCTTCCACCACCCCTACTTGGTTTCCCAGAGTTAGGAGTCTCTCATGTCCTGTCTCCCTTTCTGATATTTCCCACTCATTTTTTTCTCCTTTCCACTCTATTTGTGGTGGGGACTTTTTTTTTTTTTTAATTAATTTTTATTGGTGTTCAATTTACCAACATACAGAAAAACACCCAGTGCTCATCCCGTCAAGTGTCCACCTCAGTGCCCGGTCACCCATTCCCCTCCAACACCCGCCCTCCTCCCCTTCCACCACCCCTAGTTCGTTTCCCCGAGTTAGGAGTCTTTATGTTCTGTCTCCCTTCCTGATATTTCCCAACATTTCTTTTCCCTTCCTTTATATTCCCTTTCACTATTATTCATATTCCCCAAATGAATGAGAACATACACTGTTTGTCCTTCTCCGATTGACTTATTTCACTCAGCATAATACCCTCCAGTTCCATCCACGTTGAAGCAAATGGTGGGTATTTGTCGTTTCTAATTGCTGAGTAATATTCCATTGTATACATAAACCACATCTTCTTTAACCATTCATCTTTCGATGGACACCGAGGCTCCTTCCACAGTTTGGCTATTGTGGCCATTGCTGCTAGAAACATCGGGGTGCAGGTGTCCCGACGTTTCATTGCATCTGAATCTTTGGGGTAAATCCCCAACAGTGAAATTGCTGGGTCGTAGGGCAGGTCTATTTTTAACTCTTTGAGGAACCTCCACACAGTTTTCCAGAGTGGCTGCACCAGTTCACAGTCCCACCAACAGTGTAAGAGGGTTCCCTTTTCTCCGCATCCTCTCCAACATTTGTGGTTTCCTGCCTTGTTAATTTTCCCCATTCTCACTGGTGTGAGGTGGTATCTCATTGTGGTTTTGATTTGTATTTCCCTGATGGCAAGTGATGCAGAGCATTTTCTCATGTGCATGTTGGCCATGTCCATGTCTTCCTCTGTGAGATTTCTCTTCATGTCTTTTGCCCATTTCATGATTGGATTGTTTGTTTCTTTGGTGTTGAGTTTAATAAGTTCTTTATAGATCTTGGAAACTAGCCCTATATCTGATATGTCATTTGCAAATATCTTCTCCCATTCTGTAGGTTGTCTTTTAGTTTTGTTGACTGTATCCTTTGCTGTGCAAAAGCTTCTTATCTTGATTAAGTCCCAATAGTTCATTTTTGCTTTTGTTTCTTTTGCCTTCCTGGATGTATCTTGCAAGAAGTTACTGTGGCCAAGTTCAAAGAGGGTGTTGCCTGTGTTCTCTTCTATGATTTTGATGGACTCTTGTCTCACATTTAGATCTCTCATCCATTTTGAGTTTATCTTTGTGTATGGTGAAAGAGAGTGGTCCAGTTTCAGTCTTCTGCATGTGGATGTCCAATTTTCCCAGCACCATTTATTGAAGAGACTGTCTTTCTTCCAGTGGATAGTCTTTCCTCCTTTGTCGAATATTAGTTGACCATACATTTCAGGGTCCACTTCTCGGTTCTCTATTCTGTTCCATTGATCTATGTGTCTGTTTTTGTGCCAGTACCACACTGTCTTGATGACCACAGCTTTGTAGTACAACCTGAAATCTGGCATTGTGATGCCCCCAGCTATGGTTTTCTTTTTTAAAATTTCCCTGGCTATTCGGGGTCTTTTCTGATTCCACACAAATCTTAAAATAATTTGTTCTAAGTCTCTGAAGAAAGAAAGTCCCTGACTTTTATGTCCATTTTTAAATGACATTCTTCATTTATTAAGTGTGGAATTTTCTAAGTATTTTATATGTTTTTGGATACTAACCCTTTATCAGATATGTCATTTGATAAATGACATGTTGCCTTTTAGTTTTGTTGATTGTTTCCTTTGCTGCACAGAAGCTTCTTATTTTCATGAAGTCCCAGTAGTTCTTTTTTTCTTTTGTTTCCCTTGCCTTAGGAGACATATCTGGAAATAAGTTGCTACCGCCCATGTCAAAGAGGTTCCTGCTTGTGTTCTCCTCTAGGATTTTGATAGTTTTAAGTCTCACAGTTAGGTTTTTCACCCATTTTTGAATTTCCTTTGGTGTATAGTGTAAGATAGTGGTCCAGTTTCATTCTTTTGCATGTTGCTGCCCAATTTTCCCAACATGATTTGTTGAAGAGACTCTTTTCGCCACTGGATATCCTTTCCTGCCTTGTCAAAGATTAATTGACCATATAGTTGTCAGTCCATTTCTGAGTTTTTCATTTTATTGCATTGATCTATGTGTCTATATTTGTGTCAGTACTGTACTGTTTTGATTACTACAGGTTTGTAATTCAGCTTGAAATCTGGAATTGTGATGCCTTCTGCTCTGCTTTTCTTCTTCATGGTTGCTTTGGCTGCAGTCCTTTGTGGTTCCATATAAATTTTAGGATTGTTTGTTCCAGCTCTGTGAAAAATGCTGTTGGCATTTTGACAGAAGTTGCATTAGATGTGTATATTGCTTTGGATAGCATAGATGTTTTAATAATATTTTTTCTTCCAATCCATGAGCATGGAATGTTTTTCCATTTCTTTGTACCTTCTTCGGTTTCTTTCCTCAGGGGTTTACAATTTTCAGAGTATAGGTATTTCATCTCTTTGGCTTGGTTTATTCATAGGTGTCTGTTTTGTTGTTGTTGTTGTTGTTTTGTTTTTTTGTTTGTTTTTGGTGAAACTGCAAATAGGATCAATTCCTTAATTTCTCTTTCTGCTGTTTCATTACTGGTGTATAGGAGTGCAACAGATTCCTGGACGTTGATTCCGTATCCTGCAACTTGACTAAATTTGTATATCAGTTCTAGCAGTTTTTTGGTGGAATCTATTAGGTTTTCCATATAAAGTATCACATCTTCTTAAATAGTGAAAATTTTACTTCTTGCCAATTTGGATGCCTCTTATTTCTTTTTGTTTTCTGGTTGCTGTCACTTGGACTTCCAGTACTATGTTAAATAACAGTGGTAAGAGGGAACATCCCTAATTTGTTCCTCACCTTAAAGGAAAGCTCTGTTTTTCCCCATTGAGGATAATGTGAGCTGTGGGTCTTTCATATATGGCCCTTATACTGTTGAGATATGTTCCTTCTATCTCTACTATGTTAAGAGTTTTTATCATGAATTGATGTTGTACTTTGTGAGATGCCTTTTCTGCATCTATCTACTGAAATGATCATATGGTTCTTATCCTTTTACTAATATCACCCTGACTGATTTGCAAATATTGAACCACCCTTGCAGCCCAGGAATAAATCCCACTAGATTGTGGTGAGTGATTCTTTTAATGTATTGTTGGATTCAGTTTGCTAGTATTTTATGAAGAATTTTTGTATCCATGTTCATCAGGGATATTGGCCTATAGCTCCCTTTTTCAGTGGAGTTCTTTCTCTGGTTTGGTATCAGAGTAATGCTGGCCTCATAGAATGAGTTTGGAAGTTTGCCTTCTCATTCTATTTTCTGGAATAGTTTGAGATAAATTGGTAATAACTCTGATTAAGTGTTTAGTGGAATTTGTCTGTGAAGCCATGTGCCCCTGGAGTTTTGTTTGTTGGGAATTTTTTGATTACTGATCCAATTTCTTTGCTGGTTATCAGTCTGTTCAAGTTTTCTATTTCTTCCCATTTCAGTTTTGGTAGTTTATATGTTTGTAGGAATTTTTCCATTTCTTCCTCTGTGCAATTTGTTGGCATATAATTTTAATAATATTCTCATAATTATTTGTATTTCTGTGATATTGTTATTTCTTCTCACTCGTTTGTGATTTTAATTATTTAGGTTTCTTTTCTTTTCTTTTTGATAAGTCTATCTAGAGAGTTATCAATTTCATCAATTTTCTCAAAGAACCAGCTCCTGGTTTTATTGATTTATTCTGTTTTTGTTTGCATGTTTTCTGTTTGTGTGTGTGTGTGTGTGTGTGTGGATTTTATTTCTGCTCTAATCTTTATTATTTTCTTCCTTCTGCTGGCTTTAGTCTTCATATATTCTTTTTCCTCTACCTCCTCAGGTATAAGGTTAGGTTCTTGATTGGAGATTTTTCTTGTTTCTAAAGTAAGGTCTGTAATGCTATATATTCCCTCCTAGGCCCACTTTTGCTGCACATCAAAGGTTTTGAACCATTGTATTTTCATTTTCATTTGTTTCCAAGTGTTTTTTATTATTTGATTTCTTAGTTGACCCATTCATTATTTTGTAGCATGTTGTTTTACCTCCATGTATTATGGTCTTTCAAAATTTTTTCTTGTGGTTTTACTTCTACTTTCATAGTTCTGTGGTCAGAAAAGGTGCATGGCATGATTTCAGTATTTGAATTTATTTTGATGTGTAGTGTAAGATAGTGTATTTGTATTTGTTGAGGACTATCTTGTTATCTAGTATGTGACCTATTCTGGAGAAAGTTCCATGACCACTTGATAAGAATGTGTATTCTGCTGTTGTAGGAGCTATGTTCTGAACAAATCTGTTAAATCCATCTGGCCTAGTGGATCTTTCAAAGCCATAGTTTCCTTGATTATTTTCTGCTTAGATAACCTGTCCATTGTTTTAAGTAGAGTGTTAAAGTCCCCTAATATTATTGTGTAATTATCAATTAGTTCCTTTATGTTTGTTATTAATTGCTTAATATATTTGGGTGCTCCTAAGTTGAGTTGTATATCTTCTTGTTGGATTGTCCCCTTTATGATTATAGAATGCCCTTTTTTGTCTCTTTTTACACACTTTGTGTCTTTTCTAAGATTTACTTATTTTTTGAGAGAGAGAGCAGGGAGGAGGAGCAGGGAAAGTGGGAGAGAGAGAATCTCAAGCAGACTCCCCACTGAGACTGGATTCTAACATGGGAGTTGATTTCATGACCCTGAGATCCTGACTAAGCTAAAACTAAGAATCAGACACGCAACTGACTGAGCCACTCTGTCTCTACTGCTTTGTTTCAATGCCTAGTTTGTCTGATATAAGTATTGATATTCTGATTTTTTAAACTTCTGTTTGTGTGATACATGTTTCTATAGCCCCTTACTTTCTTTCTTTTTTTTTTTTTTTAAGATTTTATCTATTTATTCAAGAGACACACAGAGAGAGCCAGAGACACAGGCAGAAGGAGAAGAAGGCTCCTTGAGGGGAGCCTGATGTAAGACTTGATCTTGGGACTCTGGAACCACACCCTGAGTCAAAGGCATATGCTCAACCACTGAGCCACCCAGGCATACCTACTCCCTCACTTTCTAACTGTAGGTGTCTTTAATTCTAAAATGATTTTCTTGTAGGTAGCATATATATGGATCTTATTTTATTTATCCATTTTGCTATCCTATTTTTTATTGGAGTGTTTACTCCTCCATTTACATTCATATTGATAGATATGCATTTATTACCATTTTATTACTAGTTTTGTCATTGTTTCTGAAGGTTTTCTCGGATCTTTTCTCATCTTTGTCTCTCCTGTGCACTCAGAGTCTCCTTTAATATTTCTTACAGGGCTGTCTTAGTGTTCTAGAACTCCTTTAGTTTTTTTGTTTATCTGAGAAACTGTTTATCTCTTCTCCCATTATGAATGATAACTTTCTTGGCTGCAGATTTTTCCCGTTCAACACTTAGAATATATCATGTCACCCTCTTCTGGCTTGCCAAGTTTCTGTTGAGAAATCTCCAGCTAGCCTCATGGATTTTCCCTTATAAGTTAAGGACACCTTTTTTTTCTTACTGCTTTTAAGTTTTTTTTTTTTCTTTATCACCATATTTTGCAAATTTAATTACAATATGTCTTGTGCAGGCCTGATTTTGTTGATGTTGATGGAGGTTCTCTGTATCTTCTGGACCCTGATGTCCATTTTCTTCCCCAGATCAGGGAATTAATAGCTAACAATTTCTCCAAAGAACTAATTTAAAGATTCAAGAAAATTAATTAATATCAAACAGTATAAAAATAAAAAAAACCTTTCTCAGACATATCACATACATACTATAAATTAAAGAATTTTTAAAAATGACATTACATGTGAGAATAACTCAAATGATTGAAAACTTTTATAAAGGGGCACCTGGGTGGCTCATTGGTTGAGTGTCTGGCTTTGGTTCAGTTCATGATCCCAGGGTCCTGGAATAGAGTCCCACATCAGGCTCCCTGCAGGGAACCTGTTTCTCCCTCTGCCTACATCTCTGTGTCTCTCTGTTTCTCTCATGAATAAAAAATAAAATCTTTAAAAAAAATCTTTTCATAAAAACATAACTATAGTGAAATATCTTTAAAGCTTGAAAGAAAAGAAGTGTGAATTCTGTATGTACTAAATATATCCTTGTGTAATGACAGCAAGATAAAGATCTTGAAGGAAAAAGAAGAGTATTCAATGATAACACATGTACTTTAAAAGAGTATAGACTCTCTTTAGGCTGAAAGGACATTTCCTTTTTGCCAGAGGGATCCCACACTGTCACACAACCAGCTAACAGGCTGTTTTGATGGTTTCTCTGTAGATTTTGAGAGGAGATAATCACCACCTCTGTACTATGTATCTCTTGACATAATTCCAACCTCTTTCTGTGTTGAGTTCTGTATGTCAAGTATTGCTAGATCTGAACATTTACTGAAGCTTTGCTCCTGGAGCCTTTCAAATCTTCTCTAATCTAGGATTCTTTTTTTTTTTTTTTTAAATCTAGGATTCTTCATGAGTTTTTGTTTCATCATTAACATAAATAGAAATTTATCCATTTCTAGTCAAAGTTGTTTTTTCCCAAGTCTACAGAGATATTAAAAATTGTCTTTTCACCAAAGCTTCCAGAAGTGTAGAATACACTTAAATTTAATAATTTATTTTTAAACAGATTAAAATTTATAGAGTAAACTTTCCTATACTATCTCTTTAAAATTACACAGCTCTTCTGTGAAGAAGGTATTTTACAGATGAAAAAAACAAGGTTGAAAATGATGCTAAGTGACCTGCTCATTTTCACAGAGCTTTAACATGTCAGTGGTGGCTGTGCTGATTTTCCTTCTTCAAAAAGAAAGTTCTTCCACGGTGGAAGAACTGAGATGACTGATTTAGAGAACTAAAAGAAGGCCAGTGTTACTGCTTCACAATGAGGGAGGAAAAAAAAGGAAATGAGATTGCAGACAGTGTGGTCCAGATCAAGCAGGGACTATCAGGTAATGCTAACTGACTTGTTTTCTCTCAGTACAAATTAAAGCATTTAAATCATGTTAAACAATAAAATGGTTGATTTAACTTAATTATTTAAGAAAGATTAGGGATCCCTGGGTGGCGCAACGGTTTGGCGCCTGCCTTTGGCCCTGGGCACGATCCTGAAGACCCGGGATCGAGTCCCGTGTTGGGCTCCCAGTGTGTGAAGCCTGCTTCTCCCTCTGCCTGTGTCTCTGCCTCTCTCTCTCTCTCTGTGACTATCATAAATAAATAAATAAATAAATAAATTAATTAATTAAAAAAAGATTATTCTATTCTTTATGGAGAATAGATGAAAATACAAGCCAGATGACATGGTTTATTCACAATGTAAGGGATAGATCATATTTTCTTGATCCAGAGTACTGCCATTGGAGGAGAAGAGAAGTGGATGGATGATTTGAGGCAGAGCCGAAGGCCTTTTAATGGACTAAATGTATATGGGAGTTTGATGAGAAAGAACAGTTCTTAGGTGTCTTGTTTCTGACTAGAACCCGTTTATAAGAGTAGGGGATGAGCAGGCTTGAAAGTGGATCTAAGAGTTCCCTTAGTTGTAGGCTTGAAACACTGGCCACGTGAGTTACACAGAGGAGTCTCAAATTCAAGAGGGGATGCTAGAATAGAAATGCAAAGATGGGTATCCTTCCCATATAGATAATACACTGAAACAATAATAAAATGTTTCATCTAGACCTAGAGAGAATGAGGTCTAGAACTAAACTAGAGGACACTGAATTTAGAGCTGGGTTGCATAGGAGCCACCGGAAGTTAAGCTTAAAACAATGAATCTTAATTCATGGGTGCCAAGAAAAAAGAGAAAGTGGAAAAGAAGGAAGATCTATGCACTAAACACTGACTTGCTGCCAGCTGCAATGAACAAAATTAATAGCTTCCAGTTGTTAGTTTTGTCACAGTGTGCCCTGACTTCTGATCTGAGGTCCCTGCCCTATTCATGGGTAATTCCCATTCAGTAATATGTGCTTAAAGGCTTTGGCACATGTGGCTAGCAGTAGTCTCTCTAATGTGCAGTCTTTGTTCTGCAATATCCCATTGGGCAGCCATAGAGGTCCTCAGGTCAACATCCCAGTGGGAGGGCTCCTCTTGTCCTATAATACTTCTTCCCTTTTCTTTCTGTAATTGCTCTTTCCCAGCAAACCTTTTGAACTAACTATGGCTCAACAATTTCCCATGGCAAATATTTAAAATGAATAATACTTAGAAGATGCCAAAAACTATATTCCATCAGGTTTTCTGAATTCACAGAGTTCCCAATTTCTCACTTGAATTGCACTCTTGGATAATAATTTATTTCATTAGGCTCTCACTGACACTATGCTAACACAATGTGTGAACTCATGACTGAAGCATGAGAGTAGGTGTTAAAGGTGTTATTTGGAGATAAACAAGAGTGTAAGATTTCTAATAATTCTTGTGCTCTAGATTTTTCCTTTTTATGAAGATAAGATATTACTTAGCATAACTTGCAAAATATTTCATTACACAATAAAAAATCTTATTAAAATATCATTTACTCTTGGGTAATGTCAGAAAATTAGCAGTTTAAAATGTTTTAACTATATAAAATTTTCTAAGATATCAGAAAATGTATAGAAACAACTTTTAGTGGATTTTCTTTTCAAATGAAATAGTAAACTAAATATGAGGCTGGAAACTACTTAAAACCCAAAATGTCATTAATTCAAAATTAAGGCTAAGTTCTAAAAATAAGTAGGAATAAGTAATAACCAGCTATAGAAGTGTCTTTTCTCATTAAAGAAATAAATTTATGGTTGTAGAACATTTAATTTTTATAAACCAATTTATAGATATTATATAATTTATAATTTTTCCAAATCATGTTTTGCATGTCAGGATTTTTAGATTGCTTTAATAATATGAAGTTGTCACTCAATAAATATTGAACTAAAGCTTGGTGAATACATGCATATTTGATTCAGGCAAGCAGATAAATGGCAAAACATTTACAATTGCACCAATATTTATTAACTTCTCCAGCTGTATTGGCTTATACTATTTGTATTGCAACTTAGATATTTGCTCTTTCAAGTCCTTGGTGTTCAGATATTGATCAGAATTTGAGGAGATATTCTAGGAAAAAAATGATAGAGTAATTTTATGATGATTAAACAGAATTTTATCTTTATATTTTGAGAGATCAAAATTTGTCATATGATAAAATACATGTCATAAATAACTATTTTTTTATATTAGAGTTTTGAAAATAAGTTCAGTTATAGTTTTTTATTCCTTTTTATAATAGCAAAATGCATATGATGCATTTTGAAGATTTATCCTTGACACTTGAAAGAATATTATAATGCATCATATTTTTGCTTTGTGGGAGGACTTTTAATTATTTTAATTCAGAAAGGTTCTTAAAAACAAAATTTTGTTTCCATGTGCTAAATGTATTTAAAATTAAATGCCTATTTACAGAGAATTTTTAAAACATTTCTGCTTTATTTCAAACTCATTTATATTTCTTCATTGTATTCCACACATTTAGTTGGATTTGTTGCAATTGTCACCAGAATAAGGAAATATCTTATTAGTCGTTATATTCCCAGATCCTAAATATTTTGATGGTACTTAGTAGGCACAGCAATAATTTGGTGAATTATTAATTCAAAGTTGGTTAACCTTTGGTGCACTCTAAGACCTTCCTAGAATTTGCCTTGAAAATTTGTCTTTCTTGGTCTATGGGATAGCAAAGATACCCTGGAAGATGATTTGTGTTAGTTCAACTGTATTTTGTTTGTTCTTCCCATTAAAAAGTGGTAATATTTCTCTTTCCTCTTAAAACTGGATAGACTCATGATTGATTTGCTTTGAACAATACAAGATAGCAGAAATGGCACTATCGAGTTCTAGCACTTATGCCTAAGAGTCTTTGCAGTTTTATTTTTACCCTCTTGGATGCTACCATGAGCAACCATGTGTGGTAGCCAGGCTAGCTAACTGAAGGATGAGAAGACACATGAAAGAGACCTAAGACTCCCTGGCAGTCAGCCCATACAAACTGAAAGATATGTTAGTGAGGCCATTTTGAACCTTTTGATCAAGCTAAGATTCCTGCTGAATAGGGCCCTGTAGTTGAGCACAGGTCAAAGAACCACTTAGTCAACTACAGAATGATGAGAAATGACACATTATCATTTTAGGCCACTAAACTGTAGGGTGTTTTTTTAAATGCAAAAAAATAGATAATTAGTAATTGTTAGAAGAAAAATGGTGTGGTAACATAAAAAGGAAAGAACTTTTTCTTAGGGATACATGGAAAGATGAGTTTGTAAGACAGAGTAAAGAATACTTTTTTTCTCTAAGGAAATGTAAAAGGAGCCAAGAAAAGTTTTAGAATGTTTTAAGGTGGATAGTGAGTTAGCTGAAAAAAGGTAAAGGAATCCACATGCCTTTTTGAATTACTTACATTGTTATAATTATATTGTTATAAATGTATGTGTACGCAATTATATATATATATATACATACATATAATACATGATTTTACATGTGTGTAGATAGATGATAGATTAGATAGTGTGCATACACTTGTGTAATAATTAAACATACAATCTAAAACTCACATGTGCTGGAAATTACACTGAAGTATGCATCTTAATTTGGGCTTTGAATGCTGAAGCCAAGGCCAAATAATTCCTTTCAGCCGAATAATTCATTTTAGCCAAATGTTAAGGTTGAAGCCAATTTTTAACTCAGTTACATTGTAAGATATATTTCTATGGTGTATTGTGGTCAAAATATATCAACGACACTAATATAATAGTTATTTGAATGGGACAAAAATTTGTTAGTTGTTTGTGCAGATAAAATAGAAGAAAATAGAAAGTACCAGAAAAAGAACAAGTTTCTAGAATGGATAGTGCTAGCAATAGTTACTTAGTATTATGGGCTTTGAAATAAATTCTGTGCACTTGAATACATCATGTCTACTTTTCTAAGACCCTCTGAAATCATGTTAATAATCACAGTTCACTTTTGAACAACATGGGGGTGTGGTGGTGGAGGTTAGAAGCACTGACCCCCTCCCCTTGCCCTGGCACAATCAAAAGTCTGCATATAACTTTTGACTCTTCAAAATCTTTACTATTTATAGCCCACTGTTGCCTGGGAGCCTTACTGACATAACTTCAGCAGTGGATTAATACATATTTTGTATGTTATTTGCATTATTTACTGTATTCTTACAATAAAGTAACCTTGAGAAAAGTCATTAAGAAATTCACAAGGAAGATAAAGTGCACTTATAGTACTATATTTCTCAAGGAAATCTGCATATAAGTGGGCCAATGTAATTCAAACTCATGTTCTTTAAAGGGTCAACTGTATATACATAAAATGTGAGAAGACTGAAGGTTAGAGAAGTCTTATACTTGATAAGAGGCCAAAATTTCACAAAGTGGAAAAAAACCTCAAACATATGCAGTTTATTGTAAACTTGCTTCAATATGGACATAAAAAAGCTGGAGCTTGAGAATAAGAAGAAAGAGTTGGAGAAAACAACTAATCCCCATATCTTTTGCTCTACTGAATTCAGGTGAAAATAAGGGTCTATTTAGTATCTCTGAGGCTATGCCACCTTGGAAGCCTGTAGGGGAGGATCATTCTTTGGGTGGTAGGAATGTTAGCTATAATCTTTGCCTCTGTCTTCACCCTGTGTCTGTGTATGTTTGGGTTCATGCTAATCAGGTCGTCTTAACTTGATTATATCTACAAACAACCTATTTCCAAAAAAAGTTATATTCACAGGTACCTGGGGTGGGGGAGGAGGGTTGTCTTGGAGCCCCACCATCTCTTTTTGGGGCATATAATCCAAACCACAACAACCACTAATATACAAATCTCAATACACAATTTCAAAATACAGACTACCAACATCCTCTCAAGAGGTTACATACTTAAACTTGAAGAAAATAGCATCAGGTGGCCCCCACATTGTATTCAATGTTTCTGGAAAACATATGAATGATTTCAAAATCTGGCAGATAGTCAAAATTACTTGGGACAGGGCCCTTTCTGTTTTCCAGAAACACACACACACACACACACACACACACACACACACTTGTTGATTGACTGACTGATTGATTGATTGTTGAAGCCACCAGAGCGTTTCTGATTCAGAATTTCCAGATAGCTACATTATATATTCAAAATTTCCATTTGCAAAACAGTTTTGAAACCATTTCCATAAAAAGCCTTCAACTTATCTACAGAAGAAGATGAATGTGTTAAATTAAGGCAAAAGATACCTTCTTTTCTTTTTTAAAAAAAGATTTTTCTTATTTATTTGAGAAAAAGAGAGATTGAGGGAGAGCGGGGTGAGAAGCAGAGGGAGAAACAGACTCCCCTCTGGGCAGGAAGCTCCATGTGGGGCTTGATCCTGGGGCTCTGGGATTATGACCTGATCTGAAGGCAGATGCTTAACCAACTGAGCCACCCAGGCGCCCAATACCTTCTTTATTGATGTGCTCTTGAAATAACATGACTGACCTGCAAGTGATGAGCATAACAAGGCAGAAACATTGGGTCATCAATTTCAGGCATGGCTGAGAAGAGTAAAAGCTGTCAAAAGTAAACATTCTGCATCCTTTCATTTCTTAGCTCCAGTTTTCCATGGGTTCCCCAGACAAAAAATTATGTATTATCCCAGAAAAATAGTAACACTATTTGAAATAATTAAAAAAATCTAAATCTATTTTCTCTTTCTTAAAACAATTGAGGATGAGTTTCATTATGAGAATTTTTAATGTCATTCTAAAACCCCTCTACTTGGAAGAAAAAGTAAGATCATTCATTACTTAATAAACTTAACAACCACTGTCTTTCATTTTCTTGTCCATTTTAAATATTTATTGAATAAAGGATATATAAATAAATTTTGTTAAAAACTCAAACAAGAAGGAAAAAATCATTTATGAGTATTCACTGTAATATGTACAGGATATGTAATATAGTCTTATTTTATACATATAGTTTTTCAATCATATGTTATGTAGTTTTGATTATATATGTAGTTTATATATAGCTTTGATTATTTGCTTTATCCTCTATAACATGTCTTAGAGATCTTTACGTACCAGTGTATTTAGTTTGATTTTATTCATTAGAACCACTCCCTACTATTTGTTTAACCATAGTACTTCGATTGTTAAAACAATTTGCTCACAATATAATGATGTAAGGAATTTTCTTATGTGTTTCATTGTGGACAAGTGTATTTCTCTATGCTATATAAATTATACATCAATTAAAAGCTTTGCCCATTTTTAAGCTTTATGAAAAATTAAATTTTTACATTTAGCTTACATTTAACTAAATGGGCTCCAAAGATATTATATCACGTTTCCTCCATAATTTCACAGAGTATGAGGGTAATGATTTCCTAGAAATTCACCAATACTGTTTATTGTCAGTCTCTATTTTGGTAATGTAAAGGTTAAAAATATTTTCCCAGAACCTTACCTATACCAGATATTATCAAGCTATTCATTTTTGAAACAACAAAGTTAAACTATTTTATGATCATTTCAGTTTTGTAGTCCTGATTTTTTTAAAAAAAATATTTATTTATTCATGATAGACACAGAGAGAGAGAGAGAGGCAGAGACACAGGCAGAGGGAGAAGAAGGCTCCATGCAGGGAGCCCCATGCGGGACTTGATCCCGGATCTCCAGGATCACACCCCGGGTGAAGGCAGGGCTAGACCATTGGGCCACCGGGGCTGCCCTGTAGTCCTGGTTTTTATGAGATTTTTTTCATGTGTTTATTGGCCATTTATATTTCTTCTATGGTGAGTTAGTTGGTTTTTATCTTTTGCATATTTTTCTTAAGTTCTCTAGTAATTTGCATATTAATTTCTAAGTGTTCTTCATATATTTTGGATTTTGGACAAGTACTGCAAATACTCCCAATCTGTCACTTTTCTTCTAATTCTGTTTACTGCATCACTGTTATAAGTTATTTTATCTTTGCTAACATTTGTCAATAGGTTTTCTTATAGCCATTTAAATGACAACAACTATAGAAGGAAATTTTAATCAAAATTAATTTTTCTTGGGATCCCTAGGTGGCGCAGCGGTTTGGCGCCTGCCTTTGGCCCAGGGTGCGATCCTGGAGACCCGGGATCGAATCCCACATCGGGCTCCTGGTGCATGGAGCCTGCTTCTCCCTCTGCCTGTGTCTCTGCCTCTCTCTCTCTCTCTCTGTCTCTGTCTCTCTCTCTGTGACTATCATAAATAAATAAAAATTTAAAAAAATTAATTTTTCTTATGTTTATTAAAAATAAAAATAAAACCTGTTTTAGAAGAGAATCAAACAGGATGAGTGTCCTAGAATAAAGGAAAACAATATAACCAGTTTTTGTCCTCAATCTACACAGGCCCTAGATAAGATTTTTAGACAAAATGGGATGAAGGCCAAAATGAATGGAAAGAGAACTTGAGCAGGTGTTTGTATACATCTGCCCTCATTTGTAATGGCCAAGAGACACAACCTCTGATTCTAACTTTGTCTTATAATTTATGTTTATTGCTCTTAGAAATGTAAATACATTGAACTCCCTCAAGTTTAAGAGTTCAAACACTGAAAGCAATTAAAACTCGTATTTAGAAAATAGCACTTGTAAAGAAGAGCTCTAGTGGTGTTTAAATGTTCATTTAAGATTTAAAACATTGTGTATTTGGTTATTAAATAACTGATGCATGTATGCTAAAATACATTTTTATTTTAAAACTGTTGCAATTATGTACATCTATTGGTAGACTCACACTAATGTAATAAATAGGACGATATTTGGTGAGATAACTGAATTGTGATTTAAAATGGACCAGTTAGGTTAGGACTTCGAAAAGAACTCCTACAAATATGTAACAAATTGATTTTTTTTCTGTTTAGAATTTAACATAGGGGATAGAATCATGGTCTTGGGGAGGGACAGATCTCTTTTATGAATGTCAGATCTGTCTGTGGGTATGTTATTTAAACCTTGATGTCTCATCCCCTTTTATGTAAAATGAAGATAATAATGATTTATATCCTAGTGTATATTCATTTAATGACATAGTGAGCACTTAGAACAATGCCTGATGCATAATGATAAATGTTAGTTGTCATTCATGTATTTATTTTAATCTTTTAAGATTGGTTCTCTTGCTCTTTAGGTACAATATTTAAAAGACAATTTACATTGAAAGCTATTTCTATTAATTATAAATCCATTTGGCTTTTGACAAACTTCTCAATATCTTCTGATGAACATAAAGCAAAATATTAAGGAAAAAAACATCATGATTAAATTAAGTTGAACCAACTACTAAGATCAAGTGTAAGGTTTTAAGAGAAAAATTCATATTATTTCACTTAGTTCTATCAGCTCTAACAGAATTAGATAGTTTTGTTCTTGTCTTGGTGAGAATAACTAATGATAACAATATAATATTTGAACTATAACAGTATAACAATAACGGTGTAATAATTGAACAATTAACATTCAAGTGGCTTTCAACTTTCTCTGAAATCTCAAATATCAAACTGAGTAAAATACCCATCTCACCTGGAAAGAGTTCCTTGGGTCATTTCTGAATGATAACTGCTTCAATATTTTGAAAAGGAAAGAAATCATTGAATCCTAGGACAAAGCACACCATGAGCCTCTATTTAACCTTAATTAATGACTAAGGAAGACAGTTCAAATGTTATCAAAATTCATTTGGGTATTTTTTTCTCTTTTATTCTTCTATTTACATTTTGGATATAATGTTGTTTCTAAGTGCTTATATTCTTTCTATGGAGTATACATTAGAAATAATTTTGGAGATATGATTTGGTTAGAAGAATAGAGAAAACCGGCTAAAAATTGATGCCTCTGACTTCCCTATAAAGTAATCCTTGAACACTAATTGGTGAGATCTCTGCTATCCAAAAAGGAAATAACCTCCTTTCAGTCAACTACTCCAGAGCTGCATTCCTTCCCCTCTGAGGGCTGCGTAGGTAATTTTATTGTATATACAATACCTCACATCACACTTCTATTACTCCTTCCCTCCCGTGAGGTTGAAAATGTGAAACAACATGGCTATTAGGAGCATAGTTGAGGTCTATGGAGGGTTGCCGCAACTCTTATGAGTTGGAAAGAGAAGAGAAAGAAGATTATGGAATAATGTGCCTTGATAGGAAGACTGAATTGAAAACACAATGATTTGAAGAAGCAGAGAACAACATAACACCAATCGGAGTTAAAAGAAATCTGTTCAGAGGGAAGACGAGCTCTTAAAACTCTGGAAAAATTCTTTATCAGAAAAAAGACAAATCTGTCTAGATTTAAGAGGAAAAGAGTTTTAAAATGAGACTTGTGATTCTTTTTGGTAGTTTACATTTACTATTGCTAGTAGATGAAGCATTTGATAAGTAAGCTACTGAGTCTGGGAAGTAAAAGGAATGAAGTCATGTTTACAGAGGTCCATTTGCACAGTTGTTTCAGAGAAACTATTGTTACTTGTCTTTCACCTACTTCTGTTCTGCAAGATGGTATTATTTATCTTTGAAAAAGTATTTTGTGTACATCATGTTTTACAATCTCTTCCTTATCTACAGTCCTCTGTGTTTTTGCCCTTCATCTGACACCGTTTTTGCATTGAATTGAAAAAATATAGCAGGAACTTCTAGAGCTGGAAAGGTAGAATGTTGATAAAGAGAGACTCTCAGCAAGAATTCTTGCTTTTGGGAGAACTGGAGCTTTCTAATTATCATGGTTTATTTGAAAGTGGGGACTGAAGTAGAAGTCTAACTTAAGAAACTGATGGTAAACATGTATCATAATCATTTTTAATAAGTGGAGTTTAATAAAGGAGCTGTTTATGAATATGTGGCTACTAATGGAAAGTGTCATGGGTTGACCTAAAATGTTTGGAACTTCAACCACTGTAGGCTTCAGATATAACCAGAAGGAAGAGTCATGGAGACTAAGAAAGAAGAGCTGTAGCTCTAAGAGATGTATTACCTGCCCTGATAGAATCTGTGTTCCTTGGTAGACAGACTTTGCCAAATTGTGATGACCCTTCTGGTAGAGAGAGATGGCCAAACTCTGGGGGAGGATGTGAAAATAAATTGTTTTTCCATCCTGTAATGACTCGCTAGTTATACCCAGGGATTGGACCAAACTCGAAGCCAGAGGGCAGGAGAGCCCTTTGATGAAGTCCACAGAGTTAGCTACATATGGCACAGAGCATAGATGAAGAGCAGCAAGCAGAAAATATCTAGTATACATGAGCCAAATGTCTAGGATATATACCCAGGATATACAAGTGTTTAAGAAAATATCTTTTTTCCAAGATAAGAATCTTTATAGGCACTGAGAACACAAAGGTGAGGAAGTTAGCACAATCCTTGCCCTCACTGGGGCTTATATTCTATTGCATATTTTTAATATAATGTGTGCATGTACATATATGTGTACACTTGTATGATTTACCTGGATGCACATCCATGCATGTAGTTACATATGATCTTAGAATATGTATTTCTGTGTTTTTCTTTCTTTCCTACAATTCCAAATCTCCCACTGGTAGATAGGAAAATTCCCATTGCACAGACTAGATAGAAATAAGGATGTTGAGACAGCTGAGCACATTTTGGCTAACGCCAGGGTTCTACCTTGAAATTGAGCATGATGTTTGTAGCCCATCTCTTGTCATTCAAGTAATCATGTAACATCCTCCTTGTGTGAACACAGAGGCCATCTATATAGTTATTGGGAGAGGGTCTCAGTAGCCTCATTAGGTACATGCTGGTGGTGGGGCCTGCTTATTATCTAGCAGAATAATTTTATGTCCTCTGAAATTTTATTTCACATCTATGTCAATTCTACCCCATGTCAAACACCCAGAATACTCATTAACTTCCTCTCAATCTTCCAAAACCTCAATCGAGGTCCTTGAAGCGCTCACAGAATATCACAGAATACATAGTGATGATATGGAAAGAAAAATCCCAGCTGGACAATGCAGAAACTCTTCCTGGTTATTATACAGATATGCAAAAGGGTATGTGTGATATGTTGAATATCTGTTAATGATGAATATTTAGCACACTTGGAGTTCTGAAGATTTTAATCACACATAATTCAGTGTCCAGAACTTGTTTCCTTTTACTAATTGTCATGTTCTTAGAAAACTGCCTCTATATACGCATTGTTTTTCGACATTAATTGAAACATAATTTTTAAATCTTTTTTTAAAGGATTGATTGGAAATAAACACTTAAAGAAGTCTCTAGATGTTATAAGGAAATGAGTGCTTAAGAAGTGTTTGGAGAAGTCACAACTGAATTTGTACACTGATTCCAATGATTGCTACATCTGCATTTTTAGATTGTTACTTTACTTTTCTGAATTTATTTTTTTCATATTTTTAAAGTAAGGATAGTAATTCCAAACTTGTATGGATATTGGAAACAATAAATGTGCATGAAAATCTTCTAACCCTACCACTCTGCCATTCTTCCTATTCGCTTATCATCACCAATCTGACAGTATTTCCTTGGGTCCTATCAAAGACACTAACCAATGGTGTAATTTTCTCTATTTATCCAGTTCCAGATTGACTATAAATGTATTCCATTATTCCTGAAGACCTCGGGAAGTTAGAGACTTGAAAGCTTGAATGAATACAAAGCTATTTGACCTATATTTTGCTACCTCTTGTCTTGGTTCACATTTTAACACAGAAAATATTGCCCACATCCCAGTGATTTTATTCTCTAAGATTTCCTCCAGGCACAAGACTAAAGATCCCCAGGCTCTTTCCACTAGCTAACAATGCTTCATAGATGCAGCCAGTTTTGAAGAAAGTCAGAGCCTAAAATGAAATCTGTACTTTTCTACCCATGTCTAAATAAGGGGATACAAATGTGAAATATGGCAAAATTTTAATCCCAAATTCAAGACTACTTAAGTGGATAAACAGAAAGAAGAAAAAAGGAGTTCTATTTTAGCATTAATTCCCATCAGTATTAGAGATAATTGATTCCACAAAAACTGGAATATGAAATTTAGCCATAACATCATCATGAAAATTACAAAATTAATGATATATTTACCTTATAAATACCTTATTATGTAAAGATATTGGTAACCCCTACTAGAAATTATAATGAATCATTAAACTCTAAATCAAATTTATATTGAGGCAGTTGCTTCAGATTCTTCAAAAGCAAACAAATTCCTTAAGTGTCCTTCAAATGTAATAATACTGAGGGAATTTTTAGATACCTGAGATGATATTAAATTCATTACATTTGAAATAAGTCTGGATAAAGAATGCTTATCATCTGGTTAATTTATTATTAAGAAGCTTACCTTCAGAAAAAATAAGGTAAGGAAGCAAGGAATGTTTTAAAATGTATTATGATTAGGATATTTTGGTAAGAATGATTTTTAAATGATGGAACTAAAAAGTATTTATATGAAAGAGAAGGGAATGGAATTTTCAGTTATTTAACATATAATTATTTATACACATGTTCACACATGCACAGGCACACACACTCATATGCCTGTATGTGTAAAGATGTATCTATATAAGATTGAAAAGCTTTAGAGAAAATTCATTAACTCATTTAGCTGAGCAAAAATAATGTAATACTAACTCTGGATTTGATGTTGTACTAAATTATGGAAGATATTACCACTGGGATAGGCTGGATAAAGAGTGCACAGGACCTCTTGGCACATTTCTTTGAAACTGATGTGAATCTGTAATTACAAAATAAATGCTTTAAAAAATAAGATAATGTTGGCCTAATTTTTTTTTTAAGTAAAGAGCTTTTAGAGGGAAATTACGCTGTGGTTTTGAAACCAAGAGGGTATATTTTAATTGCACATTTTAAAAATTATTATAGGAACTAAATGTGATTGTAAGATTAAGATTGTAAGATTGTAAAATAGAGGATCAATAGGAATTTTAAAATCCAATCTTCTTGTATAGAAATGGAAAATTGCTTTTATGCATTTACTTGGACTTTATGGTTATAATCATAATACATAACTTTTATTAAAAATATTTATTTATTATTTATTATTTGAGAGAAAGAAATCACATGCATGTGTACATACTAGCAGAGGGAAAAGCAGAGGAAAAGAATCTCAGCAGAGTTTGCACTCATTGTGGAGCCCAACATAGAGGTCTATGCGAGGCTAAATCCCACAACCCTGAGATCATGACCTTAGCCAAAAACAAGGGTCGGGTGCTTAACAGACTGAATCACCCAAGCACCCCATATAATCTATAATTTTATGTGGGAAACATAGTAGAAAAGTGAGTATATGAAACATGGGAAAATTTTTCTAGACAAAATTTAAAACAGGATTTACTGTTTCCCTCTTTGAGTAGAAAGTCTAGGGAGAGTCTGTTCTATAGAAAAGAATGTTTTCTTTTGAGTTCACTAAACATCTTAATTCTAGGCAGGGAACTTAAAAAGTCTCAATATCCTCATTTGAAATCCAGGGCCATAATATATTTCTTTCAAAATGTTATTTTTATATGTTGTAGCACCATAAAATATTTGTTATAATTAATTTATAAATTAATAGAAATAATGAAATATGTCTTAAAATGGTGTGATAGAAGTTTATGAAACACTTTAAAATGATGCTAAAGAATGAAGTAGGGCAACGGGTGGCTCAGTCTGTTAAGTTTTTGCCTTTGGCTCAGGTCCTTAAACTAGGATCCTGGGATTGAGTCCCACATCAGGCTACCTACTCAGTGGGGTGTCCGCTTTTTCCTCTGCCTCTCCCCATTGTGCTCTTACTCTCTTTCTCTCTCTTTCTCTCATAAATAATAAATATTAAATAATAAATAATAAATAAATACAATCTTTTTTAAAAAAAGGAATGAAATAAAGTACAGATTCATTTGAGATATTTATTTTCTAATTAAAATTAAATTAAAATTAAAATCTTACTACGCAAAGATTAGTATAATTTTGGTTTTCTATAAATTCTTATTTGAAGTCAACATGGTCTGTTTGCATCAAGTAGAAATGGAATGAATCATAGAAATTAGTGATTTTTCAATCCATACCTGGAGAGTAGCAGGATTTCCATAATATTCTGAAAGAATAGTGTTAGGTTTATCACTGAAGAAAGATCTATAGAAGTAGATCTCCTTTCACTTATATATAATCTCCTTTCAAACTATTAGCTATGGTCTCTTCATCCACCAATCTCTGCTCACCAGTGTACATCATCAGGATAATGCTGTCTTGAATTCATGTTTTCTCTTTATTACTCTCCTCTGGTTAAAATAGGAGAGTCAGCTTATAAATTTGATTGAGTCACTAGATATACAACTTCTTCTAGTTTCTTTGTAGAGTTTTAAGTTCACTCTGCTTTTCAAAGGAGCAGTATTCTTTCACATAAATGATATTTGGGCAGCTTTGGGAACTTACATAGACATTAATATGGAAGAAGAGTTGGAAAGAACAGTAATTGAACTGCTGAGATAATTCCTGTCAGCTGCAGTGCTCAGAACTGGCTTGTGTCCATCTGAAGCCTTCTGGTCCTGTGGTCCCACTGAAGGCAGCATTCTGCATATTATTTTTGATCGAGTTATGCTTGAATAATTTTGGCTGAAGATGGAACATTTTCACACTCTTCAGAACTTTACAGTTGCGCTTGCTAATAAACCCATGGAATTATTTAATTTCCTTTTAACTATGAGTTAGTTCTGAATTATAGTTCTGTATTTAAAATTTATGATATAAATTTTCATTTGTAAGAATGGTAAAAATCTATAGTATTGAGACATTATAACCCAATTTAGTCCTAGTCTTTTTGGGTTTTTTTTGTTGTTGTTGAAATAAATAATCATTATAATGTATTCTTCTGTCTTAGTCTGGTAGGACTGCCATACAAATATCATAATTTGGTGACTTAAAAAATAGAAATTTACTTTCTCATGGTTCTGGAGTCTGGAAGCCTATGATCAGGGTAGCAGCATGATCAGTTTCTGGTTATGGTGCTCTTTCTGCCTTATAAATAGCCAACTTCTCTCTGTATCCTATATGGAAGAGAGAAAGTGAGCAAGGGAGCGCAAACTCTCTGGCGTTCCTTCTTAGAAAGGCACAATCTCATCATGAGGGCCCCATGGCCCTCAAGACTTCATCTAACCTAAATTACCTACCAAAGTTCTTATCACCAAATATCATTACATTGGGGGTCAGGGCTTCAACATATGAATATCGGGAGGAAACAAATATCTACTATATTAAGAATCTCTTAATTTTTTTTTTCTAAACAAAGGACATGGCATTTAAATGTGTCCATAGAGGTAACACTGCACAATGACCATAGCACTTGACCACCTTACTAAAGCACCATACTATTTTGTATTGGAAATAAATGTAGAATTTATAAAGGGCTTATATGTAGTTGTGAATTTGTTTCCAGGAAATACTGAGAGAGAGGGAAAATCTATCTGCCCTCTCTAGTTGGTGAAACTAAGACTCAGAGAGGATCCATGACTTAGCCAACAAGTTCTAAAAAGAGGAGCTCAGGTTTTCATCCTGGCTTCTTGAAGAACCCTAATGTTCCTAAATGTTATTTTACTCTTATATAATAAAATATGTTTTCCAACATTTCTATTTATTTTCTCAATAGGTCAATAGACAAAAACTTTGGCTAATCATTGGAATTATAATTTTTTTCTCAATTTTACTTTCCTATAACTAATCTTTTCCTTTATTGACTAATGATTTGGATATTATTTCTTAGGCAATAATCATCAATCTAAAAATTACAGAGTTATGACTTTCTAGTAATCTATCATGGTAAGTAACAAGCTTCTTTAACATATTTCACCAGAACATTTTTCTGTGGTTACACAGTGAAGAAATTTTCCTCATTCTGCTAAAATGTTCTTGAAAGGAGAGACAAAAATTTTAAAACCCAATTTTCATGTCATGTTTTCCTATTTCTTGTTTTAGTACACTCTCTGAATTCTTTCAGTTTTGTATATTTCTGTCAATATGCAAGACCTCAAAGCAAACCAAAGTATTTCTATAGAAATCAAACTCAATTCAGAGTATCTGGAATGGGCACTCACTTCAGAATAAAATAGAATTTGGTTTGATATCTGAATCTGTATCTTAAGGGATATCTGATCTTGAGCAATTAAATTATTTTTACACTCAAATTTTTAGCTAAAACAATAAAGGGTAGTCATTACTCTAATATTTACTATGTAGAATTGAGGCAAAAATGTAATGGATTAAAAAAAATGTAATGGATTAAATGATATATCTCTTTGGGTAGTAGCCATGTACATGGTTGAAATATAAACTAGCTAGTTAATTCTATTTGTTATAAAAATTTTAGCACTAGTCCCTTTGTTGTGTATGGCATTGCTTTGGGGTCAGCATATTATTGCTTTCAGTTTTGAAAAAAATTCAAGATTCAGAAATTTGGAGTCTTAATGTGAAAACATTATAGCAGGAAAGTGAGTGATGAGTTGTTGGCACATTATATATTTTTTTATAAATGAAAATAGGAATGAGAACTGGTATTAATGTGGGTATCTACTTCAATAAGGTCTTAAGCCTATTAAGAAATTACTATTTCTAGCCTATTGTTCATAATGATTAATGGCCATATTGAATGACCACTCTAGTAGTTTAACCTGCATATTTAAAATTTCATGTGGTTGAAATCACAAGCTATCATTAGGAAGTATATCAGGTTAGGAAGGACAAATCTGTCATCAATTACATGCCAGAGAATGAGCTGGGGATATTCCCAGCACGAAGTATTGGGAGTTCTTGAAATTAGGAATTTGTCTAAAGTAACCTTCATATATTAATATTTTATACTGACAAACAGAAAGTGATACTAAAGGGGCACCAACAGAAAAACCTACTTGTTATTATTCAGCCATAAAAAAGAATGAAATATTGCCATTTGCAACAATGTGGATGGAGGTAGATTGTTAAATGCTAAGTGAAGTAAGTTAGAGAAAGACAAACACCGTTTGATTTTACTCATATGTGGAATTTTAGAAACTAAACAAATGAGCAAAGAAAAAAAGAAAGAGACAAGTTGAGAAACAGACTCTTAACTATTGGGAACCAACTGATGGTTATCAGAAGGGATGTGGGCAGGGGGATTGGTAAAATAGGTGATGGGATTAAGGAGGGCACTTGTGATGAGCACTGGTTGATGTATGGAATTTTTTTGATGTATGGAATTATTGAAATACTATATTGTATACTTGAAACTAACATAACATTGTATGTCAATCATACTGGAATTTAAAAAAAGAGTCTGCTTTTTGGTTTATCTCTTTTTTCTTTGTTCATTTCTTAAATTCTACATATGAATGAAATCATAAGATATATGTCTTTCTCTGCCTAACTTATTTCACTTAGCATTATACCCTCTATCCATCTATACTGCTGCAAACAGCAAGATTTCATTATTTTCTATGACTATATTATATATACCACTTCTTTATCCATTCATCTATTCATGGACACTTGCACTGCTTCCATAATTTGACTATTTTAAATAATGCAATAAACACAGGGGTACATATATCTTTTTGAATTAGTGTTTTTGTATTCTTTGAGTAAATACCTCGTAGTGGAATTATTTGGTGTTTTGTTTTGTTTTTGAGTTTTATAAACTCTTTATATATTTTGGATAGTAACCCCTTATCAGATAAGTCATTTGCAAATATCTTCTCCCATCCAGTAGGTTGTTTTTTAGTGTTGTTACTTGTTTCCTTTGCTGTGCAGAAACTTTTTATTCCGATGTAGTCCCAAGAGTGCATTTTTGCCTTTGTTTCTTTTGCCTCAAGAGACATATCTAGAACAATGTTGCTATAACCAATGTCAGAGAAATTACTTCTTGTGCCCTCTTTTAGGATTTTCATGGTTTTAGGTCTCACATTTAGGTCCCTAATGCATTTTGAGTTTATTTTTGTACATGGTGTAAGAAAGTAGTCCAATTTTATTCTTTTGCATGTAGCTATCCAGTTTTCCCAGTACCATTTGTTGAAGAAACTGCCTTTCCCCTGTTGCATATTCTTGCCTCTTTTGTCAAAGATAGACCTATAATTGTGTGTTTATTTCTGGGCTCTCCATTCTACCTCATTGAAGTAAGTGTTTTTGTGCTAGTATTGTATTGTTTTGATTACTATAGCTTTGTAGTATATCTTGAAATCTGGGATTGTGATACCTTGTTTTGTTCTTTTTCAAGACTGCTTTGGCTATTTGGGGTCTCTTGTGGTTCCATACAAATTTTAAGATTATTTGTTCTAGTTCTATATAAAATACAGTTCATATTTTGATAGGGATTGCAGTAAATGTGTAGATTGCTTTGGGTAGTATGGCCACTTTAACAATATTTGTTCTAACAACCCATGAGCATAGAATATCTATTTCTTTGTGTCATCCTCAATTTCTTTCATCAGCATTTCATACTTTTCAGTACAGTTCTTTCACCTCCTTGGTTAAGTTTGTTCCTAAGTATTGTATTATTTTTGGCATAACTGTAAATGAGATAGTTTTCTTAATTTCTCTTTCTGCTGCTTTATTATTAGTGCATAGATAAGCAATGGATTTCTGTATGTTGATTTTGTTTTCTGCAATATTATTGAATTCATTTATCAGTTCTAGTTTTTTATTTGATGGAAATTTCAGGGTTTTCCATATATATAATCATGTCATTGCAAATGGTGGAATTGGGTACATAAATATTTATAATTGTTATATCTTTTTTTGTATGTTTATGATTAGGTAATATTTTACTCTGTCTCTTGTAATAGTCTTTGTTTTAAAGTCTCTTTTGTACAATATAAGTATTGTTCCTCCAGCTTTCTTTTTTTTCCATTTCTGTAAGTGCTCTTCCATCCTTTCACTTCCAATCTGCTTATGTCTTTTGGCCTGAAATGAGTCTCTTATAGGTTGCATACATATAGGTTTTGATTTTTTAAAATCCATTCAGTTACCCTTTGTCATTGGAGCATTTAGTCCATTTACATTCAAAATAATTATTAATAGGTATGTATTTATGGCCATTTTGTTACTTGTTTTATGGTTGTTTTTGTCCTTCTTCTCTGTTGCTTCTTCACTTATAGTTGGATGGCTTTCTTTAATGATATGCTTCAATTACTTTCTCTTTGTTTTTGCATACCTAATTAAAGATTTTTTTATTTGTGGTTACCATTATTTGTTTTGTTATGTTTTTTAGGTATTTTTTTTACCATTAATTATATATATATATATATATATATATATATATATATATGTCTTCAAATTTGCTAATCCATATTTCATCTTCTTCTAGTCTCTTATTTAGTCCCTCTAGTGTATTTTTAATTTCAGTTATTGATTCTACATCTCTGATTGGTTCTTTTGTATATTTTCTATCTCTTTGTTGAAGGTCTCAATGATATCATCCACTATTTATTTGCTCAAGTCCAGTCAGTATCTTTATGACCACTTTGAATTCTCCATCAGACATATTGCTTATCTCTATTTCATTTAGCTCTTTTTCTGTGACTTTTGTCCTGGTCTTTCATTTGGGAAATGCTCCTCTCTCTCCTCATTTTGTCTAATTCTATGTGTCTCTTTTTGTATTAGGAAGGTTCAGTGATATCTCCTGACCTTGAAAGTGGTAGCTATATAAAGAAGAGGTCTTGTAGTGCCCTGTAGAACAATGTCCCCTGTTCATTAGAACCAAGTACTCAGAGGTGTCTTCTATGCGTGTTCTATCTGCCCTACTGTTGTGGCTGAGTGATGTTTGTTTGCCTTTAGGTCTGTTGTTTGAAATGGCCCTCTTTGTATATTGTAGGCAAGGTTTGGTTTCTATGTTGCTAAGGGGCCAGTCTGAAGCTGGCATGGGTTTGAATTTCATCAAACCAAAAGTCTGTCCTCAATTCATTTGCTGGAATTGAGATTGCACTAACCTGCAGCATGCATCCCCTGCACTGTCCCTATGAGAGGCTTTCACTGGTGGGTGGGGCCTGCAGTTAGATCAGATGTCTACCACCAGTCTGTATGTTGGGTCACAGTGATCCTGAGCTACCAGGGTCTCTGTTTGTGCTACCTCCTGTGAGGTTGTTTGTTTGTTTGCTTGTTTGTTTTGGTGGATGGGACCAAAAATCAGATCAATTGTCTGCCCCTAGTCCACTGCCAGGGCTGCCATGGAACTGGTGAGTATGGTATTTTCACCTTTCCCCTAGAGTGAAAGTTAACATTAGAGTGATGCTGGCCACTGCTGGGGCTACTTGAAGAATGAGCTATGTTTGGCAATGTCTTGGATGAACTCCACCTGAATGAGGGAGGGCAGTCCCCAAGAGAACACAGAGGTGGGGCATGCAGTGTTAGTAAGTTAGGTGGTGAGTGTTCATTCTGGTTCCAGTGTCCATTTTGTCCACGTACCTAGGCTGGGGGGCAGGGGAGAAAAATAATGCCTGCTAGCTCTTTTGTTCTTTGAGAACTCTTCTAAAGATTCCTGATCCACCAGTGCAAATACTGATATTAGTAAATAAATTTCCTTCCTATATGTGCCAGGCACTTTCAACTTGCTGTTTCTATGCTCTATCTCAGCAGAGTTATTTACTATGCTATCTTCTTAAGGGTGGCAGCTGTTTTCTATCACCTTCTACCTCTCTCAGAGCTGAACTGGTTGATTTTTAAAGCTCTAGATATTATGCCCCCATTGATTGTGAAATCTCACCAAGTTAGGCCCCTTTGGTTTTCAAAGCCAAATGTTTTATGGACTTATCTTTATAAAACAGGTCCCCTGTTTCTGGGGTACCTGGTGTGAAGTCTATTCTCTCCTTTGTGCTTTTGTGTCCCTTCTGTTTATGTTTATTTAGTATTGCAGGTAATTTGGTTCCAACCATGTCTCCACACTTCCTGCCATGTTTTTTGTTGTTGTTGTTGTTGTTGTTGTTGTTGTTTTGATGTGGCCTGCTCTTTATTATTAGTGTGGAGTGTCTTCTTTTAGTCTTTAGTTCATTTTCTTGGTTGGTTATACTAATATGGCTCTTATGTAGGAGTATTCATGGGACAAGGTGAGCTTAAGATTCTCCTACTGTGCCATCATTTCAGGCTTTATACGCATGATTTAAAAAAGCACTTTTTAATAATGACTTTTCAAAATTCTAATTGAAAATTTATTAAAATTTCAAATTAGGAAGAACTGATAGATTTATAATGTTATATATTCACAATTATATACTATCTATATACATAAGATTCTGTGTTATACAGAATATATACTGTATTATATATTCACATTGAGGCACATTAAGAACTATCCTTGTATTTCATAATCTATGATTTTCTTAGTAGGATTTTGAAGCTGATTTTTGAATAGCTCAGACTCATGTATTTTTAAAATTTATCTCCATTAATTTATAACTTTCTTGGGGGGAGTTGTAGATATGATGTTTCTTGCATTATATCTTCCTAATTGTTATTAATTATATGGAAGAAAATGATTTATGGTGAGACTTTGTCTATCTATCTTTCTTTCATTCCCCTTTCTTTCCTTCTAACTATTCTTTTGTCCAGGTATTCAGATTCCTCCCATATAATTTTGTAACTCCAACTCTACCTCCAACAGTTTGATTATGATTATGCAAAGTTAGTCATGATACTCTTTTTTTTTTTAGTTTATTTATTTATTTATTTATTTATTTATTTATTCATGAGAGACACAGAGAGGCAGAGACGTAGGCAGAGGGAGAAGCAAGCTCCCTGAGGGGAGCCCGATGCAGGACTCAATCCCAGGAATCCAGTTTCATGACCTGAGGCAAAGGCAAACACTCAATCACTGGGCCACTCAGATGTCCCGGTCATGATCCTCTCATTATTTTTCTTAATGACTTAATTGGGAATGGGTATATGGCCCAATTCTTGCCAATCATACCTGAGACAGTACTTTTTCTTGGACTTCAAGGGATAGTATCATCAATCATAATACCATATAACCAAAAGAAACAACTTTATACTTCTTTTTAAGGTTTTTGCTTTTCATGGTATAATTTCTTAAATCTTCTGATGCTATCTCATCAGCCTAAAGATGAAACTTTTAATCTAAATGAAGACAGATCAAGAGAATCATAGGAAAAGTAGAGCTAGAACATTGAATGTAATAAATCTGAAGCCTATTCTACCTATGAATTTCTATGTAAAATAATGTCTTCATATCTCTATGTCAGTTTGAATCAATCATTCTTCTATTATTGAAGCCCAAACCAGCTTAACTAATAACCATTGTGTTTGTATTTCTTTTGCAACCTTATACCCCATGAATGTTCTTATAATACATTTGATTGTTTTAGGATTTGAATTATATCATCTAAAATAACCATGAGTTCTAAGTTGTAAAGAGCTTGAAAGTTATCACTTCATTTCTTATATAAAAAAAAAAAAAAAGTAGAGGGATCCCTGGGTGGCGCAGTGGTTTGGCGCCTGCCTTTGGCCCGGGGCGCGATCCTGGAGACCCGGGATCGAATCCCACGTCGGGCTCCCGGTGCATGGAGCCTGCTTCTCCCTCTGCCTGTGTCTCTGCCTCTCTCTCTCTCTCACTGTGTGCCTATCATAAATAAATAAAAATTAAAAAAAAATATATTTAAAAAAAAAAAGTAGAAAAATACCCCCAGAAAATCAACAATTATTCTTGGGAGCTCAACAGATTGCCGAGGTTGTAGGGCAGTGTACTATCCTGAAATTTGAGAGTACAGATAAATCTAGAAATTCACAATTAAGATCTCTTATCTGGATCAGAAGCTGCTAAAGCCATATATTGGTAGGAATTACAGACCAAAATCCCTGATGAACATGGATGCAAATTTCTCAACAAGATAGTAGCCAATAGGATCCAACAACACATTAAGAAAATTATTCACCATGACCAAGTAGGATATATCCCCAGGACAAAAGGCTGGTTCAACACTCATAAAACAATCAATGTGATTCATCATATCAGCAAGAGAAAAACCAAGAACCATATGATCCTCTCATTAGATGCAGAGAAAGTATTTGACAAAATACAGCATCCATTCCTGATCAAAACACTTCAGAGTGTTGGGATAGAGGGAACTTTCCTCGACATCTTAAAAGCCATCTACTAAAAGCCCACAGCAAATATCATTCTCAATGGGGAAGCACTGGGAGCCTTTCCCCTAAGATCAGGAACAAGACAGGGATGTCCACTCTCACCACTGCTATTCAACATAGTACTGGAAGTCCTAGCCTCAGCAATCAGACAACAAAACGACATTAAAGGCATTCGAATTGGCAAAGAAGAAGTCAAACTCTCCCTCTTCGCCGATGACATGATACTCTACATAGAAAACCCAAAAGCCTCCACCCCAAGATTGCTAGAACTCATACAGCAATTTGGTAGCGTGGCAGGATACAAAATCAATGCCCAGAAGTCAGTGGCATTTCTATACACTAACAATGAGACTGAAGAAAGAGAAATTAAGGAGTCAATCCCATTTACAATTGCACCCAAAAGCATAAGATACCTAGGAATAAACCTAACCAAAGAGGTAAAGGATCTATATCCTAAAAACTATAGAACACTTCTGAAAGAAATTGAGGAAGACACAAAGAGATGGAAAAATATTCCATGCTCATGGATTGGCAGAATTAATATTGTGAAAATGTCAATGTTACCCAGGGCAATTTACACGTTTAATGCAATCCCTATCAAAATACCATGGACTTTCTTCAGAGAGTTAGAACAAATTATTTTAAGATTTGTGTGGAATCAGAAAGACCCCGAATAGCCAGGGGAATTTTAAAAAAGAAAACCATAGCTGGGGGCATCACAATGCCAGACTTCAGGTTGTACTACAAAGCTGTGGTCATCAAGACAGTGTGGTACTGGCACAAAAACAGACACACAGATCAATGGAACAGAATAGAGAATCCAGAAGTGGACCCTGAACTTTATGGTCAACTAATATTCAATAAAGGAGGAAAGACTATCCATTGGAAGAAAGACAGTCTCTTCAATAAATGGTGCTGGGAAAATTGGACATCCACATGCAGAAGAATGAAACTAGACCACTCTCTTTCACCATACACAAAGATAAACTCAAAATGGATGAAGGATCTAAATGTGAGACAAGATTCCATCAAAATCCTAGAGGAGAACACAGGCAACACCCTTTTTGAACTTGGCCACAGTAACTTCTTGCAAGATACATCCACGAAGGCAAAAGAAACAAAAGCAAAAATGAACTATTGGGACTTCATCAAGATAAGAAGCTTTTGCACAGCAAAGGATACAGTCAACAAAACTAAAAGACAACCTACAGAATGGGAGAGGATATTTGCAAATGACAGATAAAGGGCTAGTTTCCAAAATCTATAAAGAACTTATTAAACTCAACACCAAAGAAACAAACAATCCAATCATGAAATGGGCAAAAGACATGAAGAGAAATCTCACAGAGGAAGACATGGACATGGCCAACATGCACATGAGAAAATGCTCCGCATCACTGGCCATCAGGGAAATACAAATCAAAACCACAATGAGACACCACCTTACACCAGTGAGAATGGGGAAAATTAACAAGGCAGGAAACCACAAATGTTGGAGAGCATGTGGAGAAAAGGGAACCCTCTTACACTGTTGGTGGGAATGTGAACTGGTGCAGCCACTCTGGAAAACTGTGTGGAGGTTCCTCAAAGAGTTAAAAATAGACCTGCCCTACGACCCAGCAATTGCACTGCTGGGGATTTACCCCAAAGATTCAGATGCAATGAAACGCCGGGACACCTGCACCCCGATGTTTCTATCAGCAATGTCCACAATAGCCAAAGAAGGAAGGAGCCTCGGTGTCCATTGAAAGATGAATGGATAAAGAAGATGTGGTCTATGTATACAATGGAATATTCCTCAGACATTAGAAACGACAAATACCCACCATTTGCTTTGAGGTGGATGGAACTGGAGGGTATGATGCTGAGTGAAGTAAGTCAATCGGAGAAGGACAAACAGTGTATGTTCTCATTCATTTGGGGAATATAAATAATAGTGAAAGGGAATATAAGGGAAGGGAGAATAAATGTGTGGGAAATATCAGGAAGGGAGACAGAACATAAAGACTCCTAACTCTGGGAAATGAACTAGGGGTGGTGGAAGGGGAGGAGGGCGGAGGGTGGGAGTGAATGGGTGACGAGCACTGAGGGGGACACTTGATGGGATGAGCACTGGGTGTTATTCTGTATGTTGGTAAATTGAACACCAATAAAAAATTAATATATTAAAAAAAAGAAAAAAAGGAATTCTTAAATAATCATTTTAAAAAAATTACTGGAAGCTGACTGAATCAGTGAAACGTGAGAACTCCTGAAGGCTATAATCTTGAGTTTGGAGGCACACTTTCCTACATTTTACCTCCAGGAAATTTATCGGACTCCCAAGGTGAAGAGCCAGGAAAGATTCTCTCCCAGCTTTGACAGGGGGAAGAGAAAAGAAGCCAAGGAAAAATCAATTTGAATATTCTTAATTAAAAAGGCCTATTCTCCAGGGGAAAATACTGTCAGAGGTATATCTAAACATGGGAAAGGTATTTCCCTGAATTCAGCACTCTCTAGCCTTCCTGTGTTACCTAGGTGGTTTCTAAGAAACATTTATTGAGGGCACAGCTCAGGGACGCAAACCCACTAAAAGACAGACTTTTCATCATAAGGTAACAGAATGCCTCTGTTCTCCCACACTTACCACCACACCAATAGGGTTCTAGTACAATAACAGTGGATCGTATATAAAGACTAAAGAAAGGACACTAGAGGATTTGAAAATGCGAGCATCTACTGGTAAAGCAAACATTAAATATAGCCCAAACTCTAGTCAGACTAACGTAAAACCTCACACTGGTGGCCTCTTTACTTCAGTTACCTTGGTAACAATTCGACGGTCTTTCAACAAAAATTATAGGTATGCTAAAAAGAAAAAGATTCAAAGTAATTATCAGAACTTGTCTCAGATATGATACAGATAGTGGAATTACTAGACATAGAATTTAAAGAATTACACATAGTATGTTAAGAACTCTAAGGAAAAATAAAAGACAATTTGGAAGAACAGGAAAGAGAGTAATGTAACCAGAGAAACGGAAACTCTTAGAAAGGATCAAAATGCTGGAAGTCAGAATGCTAATAGAAATGGATGATATCTTTGAGAGAATCATTAGTAGACTGGACATGGATGGGGAAAAAATAAGGAAGTTTAAAGATATGTTTATAGAAACTTATAAAATGAAAATGAAAAAAGAAAGAATAAAATCAAAAAGAATAGAATGACCATGAATAATGGAGAATTATGAAAGGTAACATCTATGTAATTGGCATACTAAGAAGAAAAAGAGAATAGAATCATAATGTTTGAAGTAATGGCTCACAACTTTCCAAAATTAATGACAGACACTAAATATCATACACAAGAAGTTCGGAAAACATCAAGGAAAATAATCCCAAATAATTTACATTTTAGAGACATCAGGTTCACATTGCAGAAAACTAAAGACAAAAAAAAAAAAACCCTCAAAAGGTGCTGAAGAATAAAAACACTCTGCCAATAGAAGAACAATGATACAAATTATATAAAACTTCTTGTCATAAACCATGCAAACAAGAAGAGAGGGGAACAGAACATGTAAAGTATTAAAAGAAGAAAAAAATTTTAAAACCACCCACCTGAATTTATATATCCAAAAAAGTTGTTCTTCTAAAATGAAAAAGAAATAAAGGTTTGTTAAGGCAAAAACTGAGGGAATCCATCACCAATAGGCTTGTCTTTGAACTTAATGTTCAAAGAAGTTCTTCACAGAGCAGGAAATGATGGAGATCAGAAACTTGAATCTAGATGAAAAAGGAAGAATGTTGGCCAGCCCCGGTAGTTTCCTGGTTTAGTGCTTCCTTCGGCCCAAGGCCTGATCCTGGAGACCCGGGATCGAGTCCCACATCGGGCTCCCTGCATGGAGTCTGCTTCTCCCTCTGCCTGTGTCTCTGCCTCTCTCTCTGTGTCTCTCATGAATAAATAAATAAAACATTTAAAAAAAAGAAAAAGAAAAAGGAAGAATGTTGGAGGAGGAACAAATGAAAATAAATAATAAAATAATTTTTCTTCTTAATCTTAAAGATAACTGTTTAAGATAATAGTAATCTAATGTGTTGGGTGATAATAGCATATGGTTAAGTGAAATAAGTGACAGCCGTCCTGAGGTGGGAGATAGTGGGAATACTCTTATAGTATCTATACTGCTTACAAAATAATACAGTGTTTTTTTGAGGTGGACTTAGATTATTTTAAAAATGTGTATTCAAACTCTGGCTCATTCATTAAAATTTATTTTTAAAATGTATAATTAATATTCTAAGAGGGGAAATAAAATGGACTTATATAATATGTTCAATTAAAACCAGAGACTCCGGAGAAAAAGATACAAAGAAAAAGTCCACCAAATTGGAAACAGATGCAAACATGTAGATACTAATTTAGCTCTATCAGTAATTACTTTAAATGTAGAAAGTCCAATTATGCCAATTAAAAAACAGAGACTATCAGAGTGCATTTTTTTTTAAAAAAGACCTAATTATATGCTGTCTACAAAGAACCCAGTTTAAATATAAATATTCAGGTTAAAATATAAAGGGATGATATACCACGCTAACAAAGATAGAAAGCTAGACTAGCTGTATGAATTCAGAAAAGCCAACTTCAGAACAAGGAAAATATCAGAAATAGAGAAGATATATAATGATAAAGAGTCAGTGCTCCAAAAAGACATAACAATTCTCAATATCTATATAGCTAACAACATGCTGTTAAAATACATGAGGCAAAAACTGATAGAACTGTAAAGAAAATTGATGAGTCCATTATTATAGTTGAACATCTAACATGCTTCTCTGAGTAATTGATAATCAAGCACCCAGAAAATTAGTTAAGGATATAGTTAACCTGAATAGCACTATTGGTGCACTTGCTCTAATTGAAAATAATCCTGACTTTCTCCTGCTTTCCGGTATTTGTATCTCTATAAAAAATTACTTTCAGTGTAAAAATTATCCATCGTGATGGTAGGATTTGTGTGTAAGTGAGAACTTCCCCTTATTTTACTTCATAAAATGCAAGTACACTTTCCACCACTTATTAGTCATTTCTATTGTACTTTTTTTAGATAAACCTTGCTCAAAATGTGGGTAGTCCATGTTGACAATTGAGAGAAGGCATCTTTGCTTGGATATATTTCCTTTTTTTGGTTGTAATGATGAAAAGTATGGTCAGAACTCTGCTATAAAAATCAGAGTAATTTTATTCTTCTCCCAGAGATTGGTCATGAGATATATGTGATCTGGGCAACATTTTCTGCAAAAACAAACAAACAAACAAACAAACAAAAAAACCCTCCTGATTTTAGTTTTTTGCATCATACAGCATAAATAATACAAAATATTAATCAAATTTATTTTAGAAAAAATAATTACTTACTATAAAAGATCTCTTAAAAATTCCACATAAGAATTTTAAAGAATTTGAAAACCACTGATATTTCTACTAGTAGTTGTGCTAATAGAGCAGACTAAAATTAGACATGACTATGGTTAGTAACTAATATTTTATAAGTATCAATCAATATTGATATGTATCCAAATATCTTCGAATTTCTGCTTATTTCTGGCCAGGGAACTTCTCATTTAATTGAGAGATAACCATGATATAAAGTACATGAGGAATTAAAAGCATGTTTTCAATCTGATACTTATCTATGTGTCATCATGGATGGCCTGTCTAACCAATGGTATTTGCTCTAATGGGACATATGTGAATATTAACATAGCCTAATATGTAATTGGCAGAAACTTAAGGAAATTAAAGTTCTTAAGGATGATCTTTGGCCAGTACTTGATATCAATAGAGTTGTGAGCAACCTGAAAGTTTATTGGGTGAGGATTTAACTGCTGCACCTTAATCTCAAGTATATTTTTTTCTTTCTCTTTCCATTGTAGAGAGCCTAAGAGCCTAAGTGATATTTGCAATTAGGAAGTTAATATATATAGCATTCTGAATTATACTTTTGTAAAACAAGCTTGAGTATTCATATATATATTTTTTTAAATTTATCTATATATGGGACGCCTGGGTGCCTCGGTGGTTGAGCATTTGCCTTTGGCTCAGGACATGATTGATCCCAGGGATCAAGTGCCCTATCAGGCTCCCAGCAGGGAGCCTGCCTCTCCCCCTGCCTATGTCTCTGCCTCTGTCTCTGTCTCTCATGAATAAATAAATAAAATCTTTAAAAAAATGTATCTATGTTTGAGAGAGAAGGTCAAGGAGAAGCAGAGGGAGAGAGTCTTAAGCAGACTCCTGTTGAGTGCAGAACCTGACCTGGGGCTGGATCTCATGACCCTGAGATCACAACCTGGGCCAAAACCAAGAGTTGGTTGCTTAACTGACTGTGCCATCTGGACACCCCAAGAATTTATATTTTTTTTTGTTTTCTTCTTGGTCTTTGTCCTTTCTTAAAACTAAATATACCAATGTATGTAATTGGAATATGAATGTTTCATATGTTGTGTCTTTGATTAGTATTTGTTCTAGGAGAAAGCAGATAAAGATTTTTTATTGGGAAGACATTTGGTCACATAACAATTTGTGTTTAGCTGCCCACCCTTCCTGTTCTCCAAACCTCTTACCTAGAGATACTGACTTTTTATCTTCTTTATTAGTTTGTATATCTATTCTATGCAGCCTAGATTGCACAGACAGACTCCTGTTTCCTGTCTGCCTACACATCTTGTTATAGTTTGCTTTTTACTGGTTGTCCGAACTTATTAGTAATAATTGTACCTTCCGTGCCTTTCATTTCAGTATCAATGTCTTTCCTTTTGAATGCCTAGTCTTTATCTTCTTTTACATTCACTCATTTATCTACACTTCACTTAACCATTGTTCACTTAAATCCTTTCTCCCAGCTCTACCTTAACAATTTCCAAGTCTTTATAGACTTCTACTCTGCATCTGCATCTGTGTTTCTCTTCTACTTTAAATTCTGGGATCACGATTCTGTAGCCTGGAGTTCTAAATCTAAAAGTACTCAGGATTAGATGACAGCAGTATATTTCCAGGGATTGATTTGTGTGTTTTGTATTTCCCTTCCTCATTATTCTTTCTTTGAGAATCTAAGGGCAACTTTTTTCTTCCTTCACCTTAAAGTGAAATATATATACACTAAAACTTTCAAGCCTAAATAGATGATAGAAAGATTCAAAAGTATGCTTGCCTGAAATAGATGAAATTAGGAATAGAAGAAAGGAAGGGATGAGGCAGAGGGTTGACCTGAATTAGAAAGAGAGGAATGAAAAAAGAGAGAGAAAAAGGAATTTATATCTCAAAGACCAGGAGTGGAATAGAAGGATGTAGCACCAAACACTGCTACAGATGTAATATCATCACCAGGACATATTCAGGTCTCTCACGACAAGATTTGGATAATTTTTTCAACCCTAGTGAGGATGACAGGCTGAAGGAACTTTTACTTTCTGATTGCAGTAGAACTTCTCAGTTAGGATTAAGTGAGGCAGTGGTAGGAATAATGCCAATGTTATGTGTTATAAAATAAATTTCTATATTTTTAATAAACAAAATGCAAAAAGATCTTAACTTCTAAGAAAGAAATCACATATTTTTAAAACGAAGTTTTCTTTCTTTGGCTTCCACTTCCATGTTTTCCCATAAGCCGAATGAAGATATATTCCATTAAGTATTTCTATTTGATAGATACTATTCTCTGTCTTTGAATTTTAAGAATACCTATAAAAATTTTTATCACTAATTTTCCTAACAAATTCAAGGATAAAGAATGTTTCATTGTGTTTGGATGTTTCATCTTTTCAGGGAACTGAAAGTAATACATAGGTTTTAATGACTGTACTATGAGCTTTGTTATAGACTTTTAAATTTATATCTATACAAAATAAAACTGGAGATGGTGAAAAATTAGACTTAACATGTGATATGATTATTTATAATATAAAACATTTTAGAAAAAAAATAAATTTTTGTATTACCTGTTTTGGCCTAATAAAATGAAATTTAAAATCTTACTTGTGTATACTGAGGCAATCATATTAGTTATTTAAAAATAAAATCTCAAAGGGATTATAAGGGAAAGGAGGGGGAATGAGTGGGAAAAATCAGAGAGGGAGACAAACCATGAGAGACTCCTAACTCTGGGAAACGAACAAAGGGTGTGGAAGGGGAGGTGGGTGAGGGAAAGGGGTAAGTGACGGGCACTGAGGAGAGCACTTGATAGGATGAACCCTGGGTGTTATATGTTGGCAAATTTAACTTAAATAAAAACAAATGTAAAAAATAAAATAAAAAATAAAATATGGATGTTAATGAATGTGAAATAAATGTAAATATTAATTTCAGCATGCTACTCACTATATGACTTGAAAAAGTATATTTGTTGAAATCTTTTCTTTCTTGGAGTATTGCAAAGAATACAATTGCAGATATTTAATCAGATTGAAACCTATTATCTTAGAATGTATATTCTATAGTAGATAAGTCAGAAAATTGTGTTTATAATCATATATAAGATTTAACACAAGTATTACATGAAAAATTTTATTTTTTCCCCTAAAATACAAAAAATATTCCTTAAAAATGTTACAATTATTCATACATAATTCATAGTATGTTAGTAACTGTAACTTTAGTTGGAGATAAATTTTTGAATTGCACTATGAAGATAAATACTAAGTTCATTTTGAAGAGATGAACATTCACAGAGATTATGAGACCTTTTATGTATAAATTGTATATACTTAATCATCTGCAATCTAGTCTCTAATTAAAGAACATTTATAGAGTATCTGGGTGGCTCACTAGGTTAAGCATCTGCCTTTGGCTCAGGTCATGATCCTGGTGTCCTGGGTTCAAGCCCCATATCAGGCTCCCTGCATGGAGTCTGCTTTTCCCTCTGCCTATGTCCCTGCCTCTCTCTCTCTCTCTCTCTGTGTCTCTCATGAATAAACAAATAAAATCTTTTAAAAAAAATTCTTACTGCCAATTTTACCTCTTTTATTGAAGTACAATTGACTTACAATATCCTATTAGTTTCAGGTATACATTATAGTGATTCAATATTTTTATACATTACAAAGGGATCCTCATTTTAAGTTATGATCTGTCACCATAAAAATTTATTATATATCCCCTATCCTGTACATCATATCCCTATGACTTTTTTTATAACTGGAATTTTGTACTTCTTAATCCCCTTCACCTATTTTCCTGTACCGTAGATCCATCACCCTCTGGTTACCAACAGTTTGTTTCCTGCATGTATGAGTCTGTTTCTGGTTTGTTTGTTTGTTCAATCATTTTTTAGATTCCATATAGAAGTGAAATCATAGAGTATTTGTCATTCTCTGATTTATTTCACTTAGCATACCTTCTAGATCCAACCCACAGTTACAATTGGCAAGGTTTCATTGTTTATGGTAGAGTAGTAGTCTATTGTGTGCACATATATATCACATTTTCATACCTTGCTATTGTAAATAATGCTGCATTCGACATAGGTGTACATATCACTCTTTGAGTTGTTATTTTCATTTTCTTCAGGTAAATATCTAGACTTGGATTTGCTAGATTATATAGTAGTTTTATTTTCAATCTTTGAGGGACCTCCATAATGTTTTCCATAGTGGATGCATCAATGTACATTCCCGTCAACAGTGTGCGAGGATTTCCTTTACTTCACATATTTACCAACACATGTAATTTTTTTTTATATATAACCAATATGGAATACCATACCTGAGGTAATATCTTGTGTTTCTGGTTTTTGTTCCTCTGATGATTGGTAATGTTTCTATGTACCTATTGGCCTTTAATTGAGTCATTTGGGGCTTTTTTGAAATTAGGTTGTGTGAGCTCTTTATACATTAATCCACTTATTGAACCTATGATTGCAAATATCTTCTCCCATTCAGAAGGTTGCCTTTTCATTTTATTGGTGGCTTACTGCATTGTGAAAAAAAATTTTGTTTGATGTAATCCCATTTGTTTATTTTAGCTTTTTTGCCTTGGCCTGAGGAGATTGAGCCAAAAAAAAAAAAAAATATTGTAAGACCAATGTCAAAGATTTAACTGCCTATGTTTTCTTCTAGGAGTTTTATGGTTTCAGGTCTTATGTTCAAGACTTTAATCCAGTTTGAATTTAGTTAGGTATGGTGTAAGCTCATGGTATGGTTTCATTCTTTTGCATGTAGCTGTTCATTTTTAAAAAGTTTAAATACTATTTACTGAAGAGACTATATTTTCCACATGGTATAGTTCTTAATTTTTTTTTTAGTTTTATTTAAATTCCAGTTACTTAACATATAGTTCATATTAGTTTCAGGTGTACAATATAGTGATTCAACACTTACATGCAATGTTTAGTGCTCACCACAGCAAGTGCTTTCCTTAATCCCCATTACATATGTCACTCATCCCTCCACCCACTCCCCTCTGGTAACCCTCAGTTTGTTCTCTTTAACTAAGAATCTTTTGTGGTTTGTCCCCCTTTTTCTGCACCCCCCGCCTTTGCTCATTTGTTTTGTTTCTTAAAGTCCACATATGTGTGAAACTATATGGTATTTTTCTTTCTCCGAGTGCAGGTTTTTCATCTCTTAGGTTAGGTTTGTTCCTAGGCACCTTATTATTTTTGGTGAAGTTGTAGATGTAGAAGAGTTAATTTCATTATTGGTGTATAGAAATGCAGCGGGTTTCTATAGGTTGATATTGTACCCTGAAACTTTGCTGAATTCATGTATCAGTTCTAGCCCTTTTATGGTCGGGTCCAGGGTTTCTATATAGAGTATCATGTCATCTTCAAATAGTGAAGGTTTGACTTCTTTCTTGATGATTTGGATGCCTTTTATTTATTTGTGTTGCCTGATTGCTGTGGCTAGGATTTCTAGTACAGTGGTAAGAAAGAGCATCCCTGTCTTGCTCCTGACCATTGAGGAAAAGCTCACATCATATATTCTTGCTTCCTTTGTCGTAGATTACTGCACCAAGTATGCATGGGCTTATTTCTGGGCTCTTTATTCTATTTCATTAGCCTATGACTGTTTTTATACCTATACCATACTGTTTTGATTACAACGATCTTGTGGTTTGAAATCTGTGAGCATGATGACTCCAGCTTGTTCTTTCTCAAGCCTGCATGGGCTTTTGGGGGTCTTTTGTGCTTCTATACAAATACTAGGATACTTTGGTCTAGTTCCAAATTCCCAGGTATTTTATTCTTTTTGGTGCAGTTATAAATGGGATTGTTTTCTTAATTTCTCTTTCTGGTAGCTCATTATTATAGAAATACAATTTCTGTAAATTTTGTATTCTGCAACATTACTGAATTCATTTATTAGTTCTAACAGGGTTTTTTTTTTTTTTTAGTGGAATCTTTCTGGTTTTCTATATATACAATAATATCATCTGCAAGTAGTGACAGTTTTACTTCATTTCTAATTTGGGTTACTTTTATTTCTTTTTCTCACCTAATTGCTGTGGCTAGGACTTCCAATACTATGTTGAATAAAAGTGACAAGAGTGAGCATTCTTGTCTTGCCTCGAAGGGAAAATATTTCAGCTTTTCATCAACTTTAATGTTTAAAATATGGGTTTTATTATGTGGAGATGCATTCCTCTATACTGATTTTGTTGAGAGGTTTTCTTTTTTTATCATAAATGGATGTTACATTTTGTCAAAGTCTTTTTCTCTATATTTTAAGATCATATATTCATCTTTTATTTTGTTAATGTGGTATGTCTTGTTGTTTGATTTCCAAATGTGAATCATCCTTGTATCCCTGGATTAAAGCCCATTTGGTTATGGTGTATGATCCTTTTAAAGTATTGTTGAAAGTGATTTGCTAATATTTTATTGATGATTTTTGTGTCTTTGTTTATCCAAGATATTGGCTTTTATTTTCTTTGGTTTGTGGTGTCTTTGTCTGGTTTTGGTATCAAGGTAATGATTGCCTTCTAAAATGAGTTTGGAAGCATTTCTTCCTCTTCAATTTTTTGTAATGATTTGAGAAAGATAGGTATTCTTTAAATGTCTGATAGGATTTACATGCGGAGCCATCTGGTCCTGGACTTTTGTGGTTTGGGAGGTTTTGTGTTGTTTTGTTTTTTACTATTTCACTGTCATTACTTGTGATAGATAAGTCTATTTGAATTTTCTACTTATGGATCAGTCTTGGAAGGTTTGTGTTTCTACGAATTTATTATTTTTCCCGAGGCTTTCTCAGTCTTTTGTATTTCTCTGATGTCAGTTGTAAACTCTTCTCTTACATTTCTGATTCTACTTATTTGGGCCTTCTCTCTCTCTCTCTTTTTTTTTTTTTTTCTTGACAAGTAGGCTAGAGGCTTATTGATTTTATTTATCTTTTCAAAGAGTCAGCTCTTAGTTTTACTTCTTGCAAGGCCAGATTAGTAATAATGAGCTCCTTTGTTTTGCTTTTTTGGGGAACTCTTTAACCCACCTTTAATTCTGAGTGATAATCTTCTTGGGTATAGTATTCTAGGTTTAAGTTTTTCCTTTTGGCACTTTGAATAGAGTTAACATTCTCTTCTGGCTTGCAAAGTTTCTGCTGAAAAATCAGTTCACAGTCTTCGGGATTTCCCTTGTATGGAATTGTTTTGTTTTGTTTTGTTTTCCTGCTGTCTTTATAATTTTTCTTTAACTTTTGATATTTTAATTACAGTATGCCTTACTGTGGATCTCTTTGATTTCATCTTGTTTTTGACTCTCTGTGCTTCCTAAATCTGGATGTCTGTTTCCTTCCCCAGGTTAGGAGAGTTTTCAGCCATTATTTTTTTAAAAATAAAGTTTCCTTTCTCCCTCTCTTATCTTTTGGGACCTCTATACTGTGAGTATTAGTATGCTTGATGTTTTCCCAAGGGTCTCTTAACCTATCCTTACTTTTTTTTTTTTTTTTTCTATTCTGATTGGGTGATTTCCATTATTTTGTCTCCCAGATTGCTGAGCTATTTTTCTGTATCATCTGTTCTGCTGTTGTTTCCCATAGATATATTTTTCATTTCATTTACCGTTCTGGTTGATCCTTTCCTATTTTTCTTCTTTTTTGAAGTTCTCGCTGTGTTCTTACATTCTTACCCAAGATCTATAAGCATCTTTATGATCATTACTTTGAATTTTTTATTAGGGAAATTACTTATCTCCATTTTATTAGGGTTTTTCTGGGGTTTTCTCTGATTCTTTTTTTAGGGATATATTTTTCTGCCTCCTCAATTTGTTTGAATTTCCATTTATTTCTATGAATTAGGCAGAACAGCTACCTCACCCAGTATTTAAAAAGCAGCCTTGCATAAAGTATCCCCTGTGTAGATTATATGTCACTGGCAAGTTTGGCAGGCCATTTGAACCTGGAAGGTCCTGGAGCACACCTTGATGGGGGCTACCTTGACAAGCCAGTTGGAGCAGGTATAGGACAGGTGGTCCTGAGGCACACCACTTTGGTAGGACACTATGTCAGGTGTAGGCCAGCAAGGTCTCAGGGAACACTTGTGCTAGAGCCACTCTGGCAGGACAGCTAGAGCTGGAATTGGCACATGTAGAGAAGCCTAGGGTGCACTATGCTGAGGTTGCATGGAAAGGCAATTGGAGCTGGTATGGGCCAAGGGTATGGAGGGCACTGGTGGGGGGGTGGTGGCTAGAAGACTGGCTAGAGTACCTGGACTCTGCCTCTGCTCATGTGTGATAGTGGAAGGGGAACATAAAAAATTTTGCTCCCTGGCACCTCCAATACTGGAGAGCATTCCATTAGTTTTCTGCCTATTTGATGTACTCTAAGTTAGTAAACTGATTACTTTCCCTTCTATTCTAGTTGCCCTTTAAACTGCTATTTTTTTGCTGTGCCCAAGGGCAGGCTAGTTTGTTGTAGTGATATGTCTCTCTACTGCAGATCACTATGTCAAGGGTAGTGTTCCTTATTAATCATAATTGTTATACTATAAAAATACATTATGCCCAATTAGATTTGATGACTTTATTTCCTAATTTTGTTTAGCAATGATTTTATATTTAACCCAAGCCTCATAATTTTTTTCACATGATATCTCTATTTCTTTTTTTTAATATCTCTATTTCTGAGAACTTTATATTCAATATTCTCCACTTAATTGCCTGTATATTCAATACTAACCATTTTGTTCTAGAAGGAATAGTAGGTGTTATCTTTTATGAATTCTTACATATTTGAAACTGCCTGGCTATTTTATTCATGTTTTGGTTATACATTTTCTACCTATATAATAAAGATTGTTGAAATATAACTGAGAGCAAAATGCAAAACATATGACTATATGGCTTGATGTTTTTCAGATTAAACGCACGTGAATAATATATTTAGATAAAGGAAAGTCCTTTGTTAGCAATCCAGAAGTCCCTCCTGCTCCTTTCAATTCACTACTTGTACCTTTCTATCTGAAGATAAACACAATCTTGAATTGTAACACTGTGCATTTTTTTTCTTATTTTTAAACTTTTAAAAATTAGTATACTGTAGCATATTCTCTTTTGTATTTGGACTTTTTATTCTCAATATTATGTTGAGATTTTTCCATACTGCTGTATGTAGCACATTTATTCATTCTCATCACTCACAATGTTTCATTGCACAAATATAACATAATTTATTTAACCATTCAACTGTTTCTGACAGCATTGTTACCAGTTTGGGACTATTATGAATTGTGCAGTCAGAAATATTTCTGCACATATCTTTTGGGGAACATATTTAAACATTTCTATTTAGCAAATTTGGTCATAGAAATATGTGCATATCCAGTTTTCATTGATACTACCAAGCAGTTTCTAAACTATTTGAACTGGTTTACTCTTAACCTTCAGTATATGTGAATTCAAAGTTATTTTATCTATCATCTATCTATTTATCTTAGCAGTTTTGGTATGGGTAGAGTGATACTTTATTTCCTTTTTTAAAAAATTTGTATCTACTCTATGACTAATGAGGTTTAGAAATACTTCATACTTTTATGGTATATCTTTATTTTTATTATTAGATACCTCTTCAGTACTATTTTTCCCACTTTTTAGGGCTTTTCTCCTATGACTTTTAGAAATTAGCTATATTTTCAGGATACAGGTTTTGGGTTGGATAAATGTATTGCAAATATCTTTTCCCACTCTGTAGCTTGTGTTTGTACTTTTTTAATAATGAGTAATCCTTCATGAGAAAAGATTTTAGTAATCCTTCATGAGAAAGGATTTAATCTTAAAATTCAATTGATCACTTAATTTCTCAATTGTTTAAACAATTTGCATCTGGTCTTAGAAAATTTGGCTGCTCCCTTATCGTGAAAGTATCATCTTACCTCGCCCAGGATCTTTAATTTTACCTTTCACATTTGCAGCTACAAATCATGGAATTAATACTGTATAATGTTAGATGGAAGCCAAGATTATTCTTCCCCCATAGAAGAAATATAGTTCGCCTAACACTATTTATTGAAAAGGCCAGTATTCCTATAAACCTTTGGAACATTTTGTTATGTGTATATATCTGTATATGTATGGTTTCTTGACATTTTATTCCATATTATTAATATGCATTGGTCAGCTGTCTCAGTTACTTCAGACTTCTGATTTTGATATCCATAAGTATAGGTCTTCCAACTTTGTTCTTTAAAATTCTCTTGGCTGTTTTTACACTTTTGCTCATAATTCATTTTCCTCAAGCATGTATGTGTGTAATTCTTACATATGTGTTCTACACACATACACACAAATATATATAGATAATAGATCTAGATAATGACTTTGACACTATTATAACAATTTAAAATATATTTTCTAATTGTTTATTGATGGTTCATATAAATATGATTTCTGTTCCTTTAGGAATTGAATTACTCTGTCTATATGAATGTTTGCATATATCTACATATCTATATCTATATCTATCTATATCACCTATATCTATCTACACATATTATAAACACAATCAGGTTCTAAGTAATGGGTTTCATTTATTCCATATTAACCTTAACAACTCATATCTTGGGCAGCCCGGGTAGCTCTGCGGTTTAGCGCCACCTTCAACCCAGGGCCTGATCCTGGAGTCCCGGGATCGAGTCCCACATTGGGCTCCCTGCATGTAGCCGGCTTCTCCCTCTGCCTGTGTCTCTGCCTCTCTTCCTCTCTCTGTGTTTCTCATGAATGAATAAATAAAATCTTAAAAAAAAAAACTCATATCTCTTCCCATAAAGATTTATTTATTAGAGAGAGAGAGAAATGTGTTTAAGGGAGGAGGGGCAGAGGGTGAGGGAGAGGATCTCAAGCAGGCTCCCCTCTGAGCATGGAGCTGGACACAGGGCTTAATCCCAGGACCCTGAGATAATGACTTGAGCTGAAATCAAGAGTCAATCGCTTAACCAACTGAGCCACCCTGGTGCTCCTCATATCTCTTTTTTTGCACAAGAATCTCTGGTACACTGTTTAATATATGGTGATAGAAGGCATCATTGGTATTTAAAAAAATATATAGCAGAAAAGCCTTTCAATATTTTCCTATTACATAGAATTTTATGTAGAAATTTTGTACATATCTCTTACCATATGAAGTTCACATCTATTATAAATTTTATAATTTCCACTTATGTTGATACCATATTTTAAAATTTATTGCAGCTATTATATTAACATTGTTAACTATTAAACAAGTCTTACATTCCTGGAATATTCATATTATGGTTGTATTTGCTAAAACATACAGATATTATTATCGACTAGATAATCGACTATTATCTTTTAAAATAGATTTTCTTATCATATTTAAGAATGTATTAGTCTGTAATGCTCTTTCCTCTTAAGAGCTTTGATAGGTTTTGGTATCAAATGTAACTTGGCCTTATAAAAATATTTGGTAAGTATTTCCTCTTTCTGCTAATCCCTGTGAAAGCAAATATTTTAAAATATTCTCCAGTGAAACTACTTGGGTGTGAAATTAACTTTATGAGAACATAAATACTCCATGTATTTTCAAAGAATGTGTATTTGGCAGTTGAGTGCAGTGTTCTACATGTGTCAAGTCCATTTTCCATTATTTTGTCTAAACTATATTCTTGTTATTTTTTTAGATTCTTCAAACAAGTGTTTGAGAGAGTATTATTCAAATTTTGTTTATGATGGTAGATTTATCTATTTCTCCTTTATATCTGCCAAGTTTTTCAATATTCTACTCTGTTATTAAATTCATTAAAAATTTGTTCTTAGGGCAGCCTGGGTGGTTCAGCAGTTGAGTGCTGCCTTCAGCCCAGGGCCTGATCCTGGAGACCCCGGGATCAAGTCCCACATTAGGCTCCCTGAATGGAGCCTGGTTCTCCCTCTGCCTGTGTCTCTTCCTCTCTCTCTCTCTCTCTCTCTCTCTGTGTGTATGTGTGTCTCTCATTAATAAATAAATAAAATCTTTTTAAAAAATTGGTTTTATAATTATGTACCTAATTGGACATTATCTTATTATGAAATAATCCACTATCTCAAAATCTATGTAGTCTGATATGAATAGAACTACTATCTTTCTTTTGTTACTGCTTACATGATATATCTTTTCCCATCACTTTACTTTCAAATTTTCTTTATCTTTATACTTATAATGTGTCACTTTAGAAAGCAATGTTTTAAAAAATTCGATCTTCAATTCTTTGTCTTAATGTCTATAATTTATTCAAATATAAAAGATTAGACCTGGATTTATTTTTATTTTTTAAAAGATTTTATTTATATATTCATGAGTGACACAGAGAGAGAGAGAGGCAGAGACACAAGAAGAGGGAGAAGCAGGCTCCCTGTGGGGAGCCTGATGTGGGACTTGATCCTGGGTCTCCAGGATCACACCCTGGGCTGAAGGCAGGTGCTAAAGCACTGAGCCATCCAGGGATCCCTAGTCCTGGGTTTATATTTGTCCCATATGTTCTATGTTCAATTTTTGCTTCTTTTAAAAATATTTTTCTCTTATTAATTTGTTGTTTATACATTATTTTACTGTTAGTTTCATGAATAGTCTAAAAATAAAGATATACATGTTTTACTTGTTAAAATCTATCAAAATCACTTTCACCATTTCCCAGATGTTAGAAGAAGCTAGAAAACTGTATCTTTATTTGCCTTCTTATTTTGTACAATTTTGCTGTGTATTTTAATACAATATACATTTTAGTTCTCACTTCTTCCCATCTACTAAAAATACGATTTTTTTTAATGCCACTTTCTTATGAATCTTGGTGTCTTTTTCAAGAAAGCCCCGTAGGTAAACAATTACTTTCATTCACCAGGAGGATACCTGCGTAGCTCAGTAGTTGAGCGTCTGCCTTAGGCTCAGGGCATGATCCCGGAGTCCTGGGATCAGTCCTGCATTGGGCTCCCTGTGGGGAGCCTGAATCTCCCTCTGCCCATGTCTGACTCTTTCTCATTATTATATAACTGTTTTGGTTTCCCAGTGCTCTTTATTTCCTTCAAATCTCTATGCTTTTCCATCGCTATAGTTTTCCTTATGATTAAAGAACCCCTCACCCCCAGAATTCTTCTTACTTTATTTACTAAAATTCCTTAGATTTTCTTTTATTTGTGGATTTAGGATTTTAGGTTCTGATTTTTTCTCAGTATTTTAGAGAAATCTTTTGTTTTTGAACTTTCTTTTGTAATGTTGGCTCTCATTCTTATTTTGTTCATTTGAGACTAGTCCTGCCTTACTTCTTGTTGCCTCACCTCTTGCTCCCTTACCCCTGGACTTACTAGAAATGCATTCTGTGTTTTTTGATGGTAGGCTGATTATATCTGATTAAACAAGGTTTATTTTTTCTTAAGTGACACTCTAGGCTTTGGCTGCAACATTGATTTGTTTAATTAGAAAAGATAAAAGCAAGACAGATTCATAATGAACCTATACAAACAACTGTATTTCCATAGAAAGAGGTTCAGTAAAGTACCTGTTTGTATGATTCAAATATTCTTTGTTTAGTGAGAATCAGACACCATTCAAAAAAAAAATTCTTATCAGTTTACAGAGCATAGTATATACCACAATAGTCCTCAAGCTTTTTGGTGGTAGCTTTACAATCATAAATATTTCTGATAATTCCAAAAAGCTTTTGTTTACGTAGGCTATATTTATCAATATTTACTATATAAATAGTAAAATAACAATAAGTCCAGTAATTAAAACAAAATATCTTTATGAAAAAAACTGTTACCCCAAAAAGGAAATTAGTAGGAAGAGCAATATATACACTTTTCTTGTAAATTTTAATGTCTCTTTTAATAGAAAACAACTGGATTATCCTGTTTCTGCATTGTATCTGTTATAATATTACAGATTGTATAGCTTTTAGAAAACTCTTCTATACACTTAAAATTACATACATGTGATAAACAGACCCCTTGAAAGTGTCTCCATGATCACTGAGGGTTACATAGTATAAGAATAAAGAGAAAAGAATTTGTTATATATCCATCAGGAAACAGATCCACACTGGTATTTAAAATAAAAAGCATTTTATTTTATTTGAAATGCATTCAAAACAAATAATAGCTGTTAAAGATTAGCTCACTTGATTAATAGAGGATCATTTGCCTGAAAAACAATACTTGACTGCTTATCTAATCAATATGGTAATAAAATATTGTAGCATAAATGTAGAAGTTTATCCAACTTTATAAAGACGACCAGTTCAGAACTGAGGAAACTATAAATCTGTTTAAAAAAATAATCAAGAACATGAGGAATAAACACACAAAAAAGTATTCTGGTCAGGTATAGGTTCTCTGTTTCCTGGGCAGATTTCACTGAAGGTAAATGATAACATTGTAATAATTGTAATACTTCTGGATAAAGGAAGACTGTTTTTTCAAGATCAACTATTCTAATAAAAGCCAAAGTCTAATTTTGAATTAATGTAATATTTGAAAGAAAAGTACTCATAATCTCCTTTCTAAAAAAAATGATTTTCTTATGACCAAACTAATCAAAACTGGGCAAATATTGTCAAAACTTTTGGCTAGAACTTTTTTCTTTTTCCTGAAAATCAAAAGCTAATACTACAGTCTTATATGTACAGTTGCATTTCTCTGTTATTTTTGATTCAATTATAGTTCAAATTATCCATATTAATGATAACCTTTACCAAAATAATTGCCTTGTACTTCACAAAAAAGTGGGTATATTAGCAAAAATCCTAGATAGTAATTTTGCTGATTAACATAAATATATGGCACTACTTTTTATAGCCACAAATATCACTTTTGTAATTTCTCAAAGTGGCATGAATGAGCACAGTCCTGAACATAGCCTAAGAACTTGTCTATTCTACAACATGTAAAAATAAGAAACAATATCTTAAAGTAGCACTTAATATATATATATATATTTGCATCTTATTTTATATTGAATATATTTATAAGTAAATAATATGCACTATATATTATATAAAGATATAAGTATACCTTATACAAACATAAACACGTAAGTGTATAATGTAAATATATTATATTATATATATTATAAATACAAATATATTTGTATAAATATACACAAATATATAACTATATATTATAAATATAAATATATGCATTAAAACTATGTTTAGTAACCAAAGCATCCATATTCTTTTAGAAATTACCTATCAAAAAATTATTTATTAATGAAATCAGCTTATTATTAGTCCAAGTTTTTAAATTAAGTGAGGCTTGATCTTGGAAATTGTGTTCAAGCTAACATACTAAAAGCATAGTTACTATTATTAAAATGTTTTGTAGAATAATGATTTAATTGATCATGTCATTTTACATTTTCACAGTTCTAAACATTATGTTGGATTACTAAATTTAACTTTAAAAACTCTACACATAGTTCACACTAATAAACACAAGGAAAAATATAAGATATGTGTTAAACCAAAATTATTAAAATGTCCTGGGTCATCAAGAGACTCGTGTGAATGTGAATTCGTGTGAATGTAAATGTGAATGTAAACAGGTTTTTGAGGTAGAGATTTCTGAGAAAATAATTTTTTGTGTTTCTTAAAAACATATTAAAATGTTACTTTATCAGTTTTCTACTTACTTTTGAAATATTAGACTTATGGTAAGTACCATTATTCTCTGTTAAGCAATTAATACAGAACTCCTTGAACTTGTCTTTATACTTTATTAATATCTGCTTAAACTAGGAAAATATTTCATCTCAAAAAAGGAGAGATAAAGGCTCTTATCAGTTCAAAGAGTCACAGAACTTGGAGGTTAAGTTCTATAACTTCCATAATGGGTCAACATAAATACAGAAACATAACACTACAGCCCAGATTTTGAAGACCTGCTTACCCTTCTGGGAGGCATGGGATATTTTCTCACTTTGTTCTCCCAAACAGGAAATTTTAAAAGATAATCAAGCAAGATTATTCAGCAGTTCTCACACAACAGACAATGGGTCTCCGTCATTCATGCAAGGAAGACCATTAAGTAATCAGATCATAATACCAGATTCCAAATTTTTGCTGCCACCAACAAAAAAATAATTTATTAGTCCCAAACAAATGAGAACATGAACCAAACTTGATCTAGAACTGGAATCAAGGTAAAAAACAAAGCCTGGAAAAAGAACAGAAACTAAAAGTCATCAAGGTAAAGGTCTAATGCCTCTTGGTAGTTATTCTGGGCTCCAATGCAAGATATGTGGTCAGGTGTTTTTCTCAGGTGACTTGGTGTAATTGTTTCTGGGAGGTGAGTCTGTAGAATTTCCAACATTTTCAAGTGCAATTTCCTGAAGTTAAAAGCGTGACTACCATACAAACATAATAAATGTGTTTCAATGATTTTATTCATCCTACTCATCAGTGAAGGAACCAATAAGTTGGTAAAATTGGCTCAAAGGATTACTCAAGGAACAGAGATTTATATCGTCAAAGGATTCCTGAAAAGAATTTGATAGAAATAAAACTGTTAAATATCCTATAAGCTCTGAAAGTGAAACCCTGAAACCTTTGGGGTTATCTCTTCCACCTGACAGAAACCTGTAGGTTACCATTGAATTTCACAGTTTCAGGGCTCTAATAAAATAATAAATAGTAAGATAAAATGCAGGTGCATCCTCCTAGATAATTAAATTCTTGAGTGAGCCTGCTAAACAATGACATTGAAAGGACATGCAGTCATCTTCCTGTTTTATTTCCAAGATACAGATTTTTTTTTCTTAACAAAGTAAAGGTAAAAAGAATCTTACCACACATAAAAGACTTAAGCAAGGTCATTCAAACACAGAAAGCAATTCATTTTAGCTTTCACAATCTGGCATGATATTGTATCTTTCACAAGGAAACTATTTAATCAACTGTTAACAATCACAAATGTTAAGTGAAAATAGTGTACTTAGTGCCAGCCTACAATTTTTTAAATTAAAAATATAAATTATTAGTAATAAATATTACAGATATAAACAACACATTATGTACACTAACATATACTTCAAACTATTTCCTTGACTCTGAATGCAATGGCATAAAGAAAACAGGGCAGTTTTACCTTCCTATTATACCGGCTATCTTCTAATTTGGGGCCAAATATAAGAAAGATATCTTTGCTTATCATGTTTTGTTATGAAGACCTAGATTAAGCACAGAACTATAAAAATAGAGTGCTTATATATTATCAAAAGAGGTTTATTTTCACATGATTATTATTCCTACAAGGGTTATCATGTATTACTGCCAACAAGATAAGGAATAAGGTTGTGAGAGTCAATAACTTCCAGAAAAGGGCCAAGCTTTTATTTATGTGCGGAGAGAGCTAGAGAGGATCACTCTATTTTTTTTTCATTATTTTTGGCTATTTCAGTGGGCAAAATGTTTTACTTTTGTGACTGTGGATTCTGATGTAGGGGAAGGGCAAGATGTCAGTTTTGTTTCTATAATACTGATAAGTGTGACAGAAAAGAAAATAGCAATCATAACAAAATTGTAATATTATTACCCCTCCCTCCAAAATACTTATTGTGCATCTACTTTGGATCAGACTCTGGGGATATGGCAGTGAAGATAACAAAGTACCTGCTTTCATATAGCTTACAGTTGAGTGTTGGAGGCAGAGAGTAAATAATTAAACAAGCAAACATATCTGTCAGTTGTTGACAACAGCTGTCAAGGAGCACCAGCGAGTCTCCAAAAACACAGCTAAAGTCAATCAAAGTTTTATTTAGTTTGCTGCAGGAGAGGAGAACACACTTCCAAGAAACTTTCAGAGTATCTCAATAAAGGGAGTTGGAGAGGATTTGCAGGAATTGGTATGTGCTGAATGTTTCCAGAAAGGAATTAGGGAAGTGGGTACTAGCTCTTGTCCTGACCTGGTGCCTGTGCAAGGTGTTAGAAGTAGTGTTCAGATGTGCTGGCACACAAATAACATTTCAAGCTATAGAAATAAATGAGATCACTTCTATGGAGGATGAATATCAACAAAGAACATTCTCAAGACTAAGCCCTGGAGTGCTTCATAATGAGAAGAAACATCCCATAAGGTAAGAGAAAAAGCAGAGACTGATGCTCTGAGGACAGAGTTAGGTGTTGGTAGCAAATTACTAATTTTCTTTGTTATTTGTGAGTATTGATTGAGTCTGACTCTAGAGCCCAGTCAAATTATATCTTGGTAACCAGATTAGCTGGGAATGTGACTATAAGAAGAAAATGGTTTGACTCTGTTTTTCGTTATTGTTGTTGCTGCTTTTTTTAAAAATAGCACTTCCATACCCTGTTTAACAATTATAATTTCCTGGTTCACTAATTATATAGCAGTTATACTGACGAAGTCTCTGCTGTCATATACCCCATATGATAAATAAGTTTCAGTAATTGTCCCAAGCTATAAGTTATTTTCCATGATCATTAAGTGAGTTGCAGGACTCATGTTATGACTTCTGTCTCCAGTTGTAGCTTTTATCATTATACACTGATAGTTTATCATCCCTGCCAGCACATTAGAACCATGTGTGGAAATCTTAAAATTCGGGGGCCAGGCTTCACCACCAGGAGCTCTGAATTCTTTTACTTCATTCGATTAACTGGATGAACTCTAGAGTACATCCACTGTGAAAATCACTGCTTTAGGGATTTTTACAGAAATGGTAGCTGGGTTGTTTTTATGGAGTTCAATTCAAGCCAACTCTAACTTTTCTGAATCAGAATTTCATAGGATAGAGTTTTTAAATATTGAGATTTAACTAGCTTCCTAGGTTATTTTTAAAAGTTTGAAAACCAAAGACATAGCAAACTTCCAAACATGGCTGCACATTTGAAATGCCTAGGAAGATTTTTAAAAATCTTGACACATGGTCCTACATACCAATTAAATCAGAATGTCTTAGGGTGGGGAACAGACATTTTTAGGTCTTAAATGTCAGTGTGCTGCAAAGTTTGGGAACCACTGGCAAAATGAAGTAAGGGAAACAGGAGTGGTGCAGATATTATGAATTGATAGAGATGAGGCTATTAAGTTTGAAGCATATGACATTACTTTGACTTTTGACCTATACAATGAAAATTTCATGCAGTTTAATTTAAAATACAGTATGTCAGAGAAAGACAAATACCATGTAATTTCACTTATATGTGGAATTTAAGAAACAAAACAAATGATTAAAGGGAAAAAAAGAGAAAACACTCATAACTATACAGAACAAATTATGGTTACTAGAGGTGAAGTAGGTAGGGGGGATGGGGATTGAGAATAATTTAACATGAGCCCTGAGTAATGTACTGAGTCATTGAATCACTGTATTGCACACCTGAAACTAATGCTATATGTTAACTGTACTGGAGTTAAATAAAAGATCAGGAAAAAAATAATGTCCTCGAATATCCTGCAAAACCAATTTATTTGCTTTTCACTAAATACTTTGCAGAGACCACACCTTTATTCTGGAGAATACAGAAATGTTTTACAAACAGAAGTTTAACTCTCATAATTCTAAATCCAATGTTTTTAGTCTGCCTTTAGCATTCTGGTGGAAGTCTTAAAGTTTTGTAGCACAAAACTTAGAATCATTATACTACCTTTTTCTCTATGCAAATAATATATTGCATAATTGCGTGTTTGCATTTATGTCTTTTCAGAGATTGAATTGATTTTTCTTGAGGTTCAAACAAATGTTGAGTTGGGACATTTTGAACACTTTGTCCTGTGATTTAAAAACACACATTCCAAGGTCAAATTCATGATAAATAAACTAACTGAGCCAAGTGAAACTGAAAATGATGAGAAGAATTGGCTTAGCCAAATGTTACATACATTTGCCCCTCAGTGTCCTTTTGCTAATAAATCCAGAGTTTGCACTTCTGTTACAAACCTGCCCTGAATCAGTTAGCATAATGAAGATGCTTTCATCTTAAGTAGCGATGTCTCTCTGCCCCAGAAGCCGCTTGGCTCTCTGATAGGCTGAAACCGATTCAATTTTTTTCCTGACAATGAGGCAAATGGGAGTTGCATCTGTTGTGTAGAAGACACTGGTGGAGCAGAAGTGAAACAATCTAAAATTGGAAATATGATAGGTCTGTTGAGCATAAATGAGGTTTATGTTTTTTCTTGAATTTTAAAATGTCAAAAATGAACAATGATACCTAATAAATGCAAATATATGCACAGAAAAAAATATGAAATGACCTGATTTGAATGACTCAGAACAAGTTTGTGAAAAACTTACTTGCCTATTTTATGTAAAATCGCATTTCCTTTATACACATTAATGACTCATTATAGATATTCATGAGTGTATGTACATTTTGAGAAACCCTACCTGGGCACTAAATATATATATTTTTCCACATGAATTGTGAGATGCAGAAATACAAGCAAATGGGGGGAAAAGTGGGGAATACAACTAATTAATGATTAAAATACACATGTTGAGTTTTAAACTCTTTCCCTCCCTCAGTAGCTTTGAGCCGTTTTATCTGGCCCAGGCTCCTCTCTTTATTCATTACTTTGTTTCAAGTACTTTGAATTTCTATTTAGTCAAGATTCAATTTTTACAGCCTTTTGCATTTGAAGATGGTATGTGCTATTCATAGGATATCTTAGTCATCTCAGAAGTGAGCTATTTATGGAAGCATCGCCTCATTTAGTCCAGTGTTTTTCTTTAAAAGATTTTTGAGTTGTGTTTTTCATTAGTGGCACAATTTAAGACATGTATTTTTAAATAGTACTCTCCATCAGGCACTTCTCTAGACATTTTGTATGTATTATTTATTCATTTAATAATTTTATAATAGAATAATTATTAGCTCTGATAAGACTCCAGTTAATAAGACTCAGGGAGTCCACATATTTACTCCAAGCATATTAGGTAAATCACAAAACTCAGCTTCGGAAACACCTTTATTTGACTTATATGGCCATGCTTTCCCACTGGAAAGGAGAGAAAATTTAATGAAATGAGTATAAAAAGATTCTAGGCCTTACATGAAGACTGAAGATTTGTAACTTCAGATAAAAAACAAAGCTTAAATGAAACAACTCTTTTTATTTTAAAAATACAAAAAGTCTGAAATAGTTGCATATGTTAAATCTAAATCTTTTAGTGGTAACAAATAATCACTGTGTTTGTGCACATGTCTACCTATGTGTGGCAATTCAGTATAAAATGTGTAATTTAACACATTTGAGATGTTATGGTCAGCCAGAAAAAAAAAAAAAACTGTAATGTCAGTTGAATGGGTCATCAAAATAGACAGTTTTGAAGGGATATTTGTAGCTCATTTTTGCTATCCTGATGGGGGCATTAAGGGCAGAGAGGGAAAAAATGTTATGTTTATCTGAATCATAGACCTAGTTTACCTTTGTTTGCCAAGGCCTCAAAAAAGGTAGCATCTGGATAAAATAAAACTGGCTGTGAGGCTTCATCTTGCTAAAAGGAGAAGCATCTGGAGGAGTTGGCAAATGCTGTCCTATTCCTTCGGTGGCAACACATGCTTTGTCTATATCATTGAGCTCAGGGATGTCAAACAATTTTGAATTTCTCTTGGTTCCCAGAATCGGATGTTGTAGTAACATAAGCTTGCATAGATCAAGCAAAGAATTTGGTCAGAAGACCCCTTTCTCCGTGACTACCTTAAAAAATTATTTTCTTAGAGCTCAGGAAGATGGTCCATGCTGTAAAGATATAGATAAGAATTTCTGAAGCTATGAGTATCATTGTTCTATCTAACTTAATACAATGAATATTTATGTAAAATTGGATTCCATGGATTTGTGAGTGGATTTGAAAGGTCATTTATGAGGTGTAAAATAATATCAATATAGGAGACCTGAGTAGTTCCGTCAATGGGATTTTTTTCCTCTTGCACTAATACATGACTTCTCTATACAGATAGACTGTGACAGATGCCACTTTATCCGCTGATACTGGGCAACACGACTTACACATTCTTTCATTGATTCATTTATTTGTAAGGCAGCAAGCATTTACATAGTACCTACTATATTCTAGGTCTATGCTAATGAACATAAATGTATATTTGAATGAGATCTGTAATATTTATGATCTAATTCCCTTCCCATTCAGGAAAGGGAAGACTGACCACATATACATAAAATAATTTCTGATTAGAATTTTTAAAGTATTTTATTTATTTATTCACAAGAGACACAGAGAGAGGCAGAGACATAAGTATAGGGAGAAGCAGGCTTTCTGTGGAGAGACTGATATAGGACTCGACCCCACGACCCTGGGATCATGACCTGAGCCAAAGGCAGATGCTCAATCACTGAGCCACCCAGCTGCACCCGATTAGAATTATGAAGACGTTAATAAAACATATTGTTATAGAAAATTATCATCCAAGGCCCCCTGGGACATGACCTCTAAGCTGAGTTTAAAGGGACTTCTCCCAGGATTGAATCAGTAAGATGAAAGTCCCTGAAGTGAAAAAGGGTTTAAAGTTTTTACAAAGAACTGAGAGGGAGTTAGAGATGGTATAACAGGATGGAGAGGAAGGTGAGAGCCGTGTTATGGAATGAAGTTAGAAAGTCTGACACCATCGAGACAGGTGTTGTAGGCCAGGTCAAGGCATTGATGTTTCATTATGAAAGCAGTAAGGAGCTGCTGAAGTTTTTAAACAAGTGAAATTATTTGGTTTATATTTTTAAAATGTTACCATGGTTGCTGTGTGGAGAATTAGCTCTGGATCATGAACAGGCCAGGGAAATCTGTTAGAAAGCTATTTCAGTAGTTAGAGGAGCTATAGTGGTAGTAGCTGAGGAAGTGGAAGAGGATGAGTTTGAGATAGGTTTGGGGAAAACTTGGAGGAACAGGAAAAACATTTGCTAAGTGTGTGTTGCAGGGAAGGGGGAGGGTCTCAACAAATGAAATGGATAAAGAAATCCCTTAAATTTTGATTTCTAGAACTGGGTAAAGATTTGGGGGATATTCAACACTTTACACAGTAGGGCTAGCTATCATGGGAAGCAGATAAGTTCAAGGGACATAGTAGTTCTGAATTCAAATGGTGATTCCGAGGTGTTTAGAGCCTGAAGAAGAGTAAAAGAGCTCAGAACCAAGCTCAGTTGTAGCACAGAATAGAGAGAGTAATGTGAGTAGTGCAGGGGAGGAGTAGCCAGAGAGGTAGGAGAAGAAGCAAAGCAAGTGAGTGCCAGGAAACTTAAGAGCCAAGAATGTTTTTGATGAGTGTGGTGATCACCTATGTCAAATGTGGAAGTTCAAGATCAAAGAGCCTAGGGGTGCCTGGGTGGCTCAGTCACTTAAACATCTGACTTCTATTGGGTCATGATCCTGGAATCAAGCCCCACCAAGGGCTCACTGCTCAGTGAAGAGTCAGCTTCTCCCTCTCTCTCTGCCCCTTCCCCTCCCCCACTCCCCTCATGCTCCATCACTCTGTCAAATAAATAAAAACCTTAAAAAAAAGATGAAGCCTGTGTTGAAATATATTCAATTTTTTTCATATTATAAAAAAGTCTTATTCACTATATTTCATGAAAGGGAAACTTTTTAATTCAATATTTGCTTAATTCTAAAATAAGTGCTCTCAATAGATACAACATTTTTTGCTTAGAAATTCTGGAAACAACTACTAAAAGCTTTATCAGAAATACAAAAGACTCTATAATGAAGTTATATGATAACCCTATTTAAGAAGCAAATTTAAACAAATTAAAAAATATCAAGTTCCTTTATAACTGTAGAATTTGTCAAATTTCACTTAAAAATGTCATAGAAAAAAAAGTACAGCCTTACTCCTCTGCTTTCTTGCTGCACAAGAGAAAATTGAAATAGAAAAAACATCAGATTTCTAAACCTTGTTACAACATGAGAGAATAAAAACGAATCAAGAGTTGCAATTGGAAGTAAAAGAAAAGACAAATTCACCACTAGTGAGGGTTTAGCTGTAAGGAGAGTAACTTAATTTCCTGTTAAAAAAATATAGGCTTTTATTTAGGTTTGTATATGCGATTGTTTTGTGAATTTAAAAAAATAACAAATGAAGCAATAGAATTCTTGGTAATCTACTGAAAACTCTGGTGTTTTTCAAAGCCGTCCATTGAACTGTCCTTTGATAAGAATGTAACCACAGCAAGATCCTGAGTTGAACCATAAATCTAAAGCATGTTTAATTTAAAACAAAATTTGTACTTGGTAAAGAATAAAAACAGCAACTTTTATTTCTATATGGTGCTATACATAATTTATAACAACCTTTAGGCAGTTGCAACACCTGAAATTAAATAGGAAATGAAATTATTCCCCGAAGGTAGGGGAGGTTGATGTTAGAAATGAATTTAAAAATGAGTACACAAATAGTTTATACTATTATTGTGTACATTACTCAGCAGCTGTGACCTCATTACAAATCCCTCATTGTGTTTCTCAGAATATTACTTTAACCTCTTTGAGGATGCTTCTCATACACCTTATGTTACTCTTAGAATAACATGTTTTTATGGCAAACATGGCTAGTTGCTATTATAATAGACCAACGATATCTTGATTCCCTTTAGTGTGGCTGAAGTAGTATATCTGTTGGGAATGTTACCAAGTATCCTTATTACTAAATACTCCTCTTTCTGAAGAACACATGATGAAGTTGGTGGGTTCAACCACTCATTTGATAAATACAGAAAGCGTCTACACCAGGTACCCATCTAGATGTTAGGGATCTATTTGTGATCTAAACAAACACCCTCGGCTTCATGAAGTCTATAAATATCATACACATCCAATGAAGAAAGAAACTAAAAAAATCTAGAAAATAGATGGAATAAAACTGTTAGCGTCTGATTATCTTCTCTTTGCTCATACTCACACGAGTATCTCTTTGCTCATAACGGCTACAAGTATCCTGTGGACTAATACTATACATATCCTACTAAAATCCATTATCATTTAAAAATTACATATTTTTTAAAAATCTTCATTTTGTAACTACTTTGACTCAATACTTTACAGACTTACTATGTGTGCTTTCCTGTGATCCGAGGAACAATGATGAGCATGACTATTGGGGTCCCTGCCCTCATGCATATAGTTTATAGGCTAAAGGGTAAGACCCTCTGATTTCATACCCCCACAAGTGTGGTTAGAAAAAGTACATGAAAACTAAAGGAGTTGGTACTAATAATACCTAAAAGTCTAACGTAACTTAATTCATTCTTCCACACACCTCAGGTGTACTTCCATGATGGCGAATATAAACATTTCTGAACGTTCCTTTCCATTACTCTGGTCTTTATATTGTTTTGTGCATTATTTCCTCCCATGCAAGCTACTGCTGCTTTTATCCTTCCAGAAATCTCTACCTTTCCCACTGGAACTTTGTACAGTACAAAAAAAACCAAAACAGAACTTATAGTTCTTCTGTTTTTCCTCTCATGCACTTCTCATGAAGTCATTATCTTTGCCTCCGTACTCTAAGTTTTGAAAGTTTTCTGAGCAATATCTGTGGACCCATCAGAAGCTTTAGGATCTTAATTCTTTGACTTCATCATCTTTAACATTCAGACATTTGGGGGCACCTGGGTGTGTCAGTTAAGTGTCCACCTTTAGCCCAGGTCCTGATCCCAGGGTCCTAGGATCAAGCCCCCCCCACTTCTTGGGGTTCCTGCTCAGTGGGAAGCTTACTCCTCCTCTCCCCCTGCTTGCTGCTCCCCCTGCTTGTGCATGCTCTCTCTCTGTCTGTCTCAGATAAATGAAGTATTTAAAAAAACAGAATGATCAGCCATTTTAAATATATTAGAACCTGTGATTATAAGTCTGTAGCTGAAGCCTGCTTCTCTTCATGAATTTGTTCAACCATCACCCACTCTGCAATCTAAACCAATAAATAGCCTCATATTTTCTGCATTTATTTACCTTGTCTTCTTGCATTCGATAATCCAGCTCATAAATACCAAACCTAGACATTTATTATCATTTATTCACTGTCCCTGCCACTGCCCTAAACCTTGTCTCCATAATCACTGGAATTAGCAATGTTATTATTAAAAATACCAAAGAGAGGAAGTGAAGTAATTAGTAAGATTAGTTCTCACTTCTTCCCATCTACTAGAAATATGATTTTTTTAATGCCACTTTCATATGAATCTTGGTGTCTTTTTCAAGAAAGCCCCATAGGAAAAAAAAAAAAAGAAAGAAAGAAAGAAAAGAAAGCCCCGTAGGTAAACAATTACTTTCATTCAAAATTCACCAGGGGGACACTTGGGTAGCTCAGTGGTTGAGCATCTGCCTTAGGCTCAGGGCATGATCCTGGAGTCCTGGGATCGAGTCCTGCATCGGGCTCCCTGTGGGGAGCCTGATTCTCCCTCTGTCCATGTCTCTGACTCTTTCTCTGCGTCTCTCATGAATAAATAAATAAAGTCTTAAGAAACAGAAATTCACCAGGAGGAAAATATAAACGTGGGGATATTACCGAAATATTTTCTAAGTGTTACTTTTCCATATGGCTTAATCATAGTTCAGTGTTGATGAATCACTTAGCATTTGTGTTCTCCAACATTTTAACAGTAAAACTAAAACATAATTATAATGTTTTTTTTATGTTTGTGAGAGGCATACTGTTCAGTTTTTTAGCAAGTTATTCATATCTGACTGACAATAACTTGAACTGTAGACCAGACAATTCCAACGCTCAACCTTATGTCATCAGGAATGCAAAAACATTGGTTATCTGTATCAGAAAATTTTAGATATTCAAATGCAAGTCAACCTAAATATTGTGAATTAAAAGTTACTTTAAACATTTTGCTAGTTAAGTTTGTGACTCTATGACATTCGAAATTTTGACATGAGAGTTACAATTTAGAACATGGACATTCATGGATTCATAAAATACTCTGAAGAGATCAGCCTTAATTGTAAACATGTGGCTGTTCCTGTTGGCCAACAGGAGTGAGAATAATTGCTTTTCTATCTCAGTGATATTATGCCAAAACAAAAATGTCAAGTATAGACAGTTTGCCAATAACTCATTCTTCTTTATCTCCAAGCACAAAATCTGTCATTAAATTTGCTATATTGGTCTTGCAAACTTCTTGGCCTAATAAGACTTACTTGTTTTAAAAGGGTTTGTTTGTTTGTTTGTTGGTGTGGCTTTAAGCTTTTCTCTTTTTTAAACAAAATCCATCAATTTTGTACAGGAAAGCATCTTTTTGTCCTTGTGCTTCTGGGGGAATAAACCTCAACTGATAAATCAGAGATTGCTGTATTTTGTTAAAAATGATGCAAGACCTTTATTGGCTTCCCAATACGGTTTGACAGAGTTTCATAACGGAAAGTTCACTATGTCCTGGAGGCAAATGGATATTCCCAATAAGAAAATTCAATTTACAGATATTTGTCATTGTGCTTACAACTTTTTAGCTCTGTTTGTGCAAAACCATTGATGCACTAGACTACTATTTTATTATTAACCCCAAAATAAGTCTCAGAGAAGTCAAAATTATTGCCCAAGGTTCTAGAGCCAGAATGTGACAGAGGATGAATTGAAACCCAGGTCCCTGAACACCATATATTTTGTTTTCAGTTCTCCTGGCCAGCATTTCTAATGCATTAAAGAGTTTTCTAAAATCTCATCAAAACCATTGCATGAAGGACACTCCTGCAAAAAAGCAGGAGTGAAGGACAAAGGGATGGGAACAGACTAAGGAGTTTGTGGGTTTGTTGGCAGGACCTTGAGGAGATCCCCAATCTGAAGCTTTCAGCTTTCCCAGTGAACGAGTGTCCTTCAACCCAGGTCGAGTGATAACTTCTGTCCTTCCTGAAAATCTTGACATTTTCATGTCCCTATTTTATATTTCTGATAAGCTTTGTCTACTGATGCTTCCACTCAGCATTTAAATGTGTTGACTCCACATCACCTTCCAGCTGTCACTGATCTCCTCCCTCCCTGTCACAGCCACATGTCTCAAATGAGTCTCTTAACCTCACAGCCTCCCACGTCACAGCCTCAAAACTTTCTTACTTCCCATTTCCTCTGACTTCCATCCCCACTACACCTGACTTCTGTCCCCAACACACCACTGACCCTGGTCTTACCATCATTTCCCTTAACCTCCTTGTTGCTAAATTCATTGGATAACTCCCGGTCTTCATATTACTCGAACTCTGTGCAGATCTTTGGCCTCTGTGAAACAATCTACTTTGACTTCTGTAATACCACACAGTCTTGTTCTGTTTTGGTTTTCTCCCCAACTTTCTAGCCACTGTCTTAGCCTCCTTCATAAGTTCTATTTCCTGGGCTTGTTAGTGTCTCTTGAGCTCTGCCTTCTTGTCTGATGCTCTACTCCTCTTAGGCTAGGCCTTCCCATGTACACTGCCTTATGCACCCTGCTGCCTGCCTACAGTTCCAGTCTCTTCTGAGTGTCATAATCTTATCTTCAGTTGCCTCTTGAACATCACCACTTTGATTTCTGTAGGACTTTCAATGTGCTACACTGAAAGCGATCTATCTAAATTTCAGATCTCATCATGCCAATCCCACACTGAATCCCATGTTTCAATGCTATTCTTAAGTGGAAGGACAAATTCCTTGGTTTGACCCCTTAACCCTTTCGGCCTCTGCTTGCCTCTTAAGACAAGCCTCTCACCTTAGCCATTGATATTTTGGTTTAAATAACTTGTTGTAGGAGGCTCTCCTGTGCATTTCAAGATATTTAGCTGCCTTCCTGACCTCTTTCTTTTTTATTGTCGAATAGTATTCTAACCCATTATATTTTTTGACATTTGTTCATATTTTATGGACACTGTGCAATTTTCTTTTATTCATATATTCTCCTTACCTTTGTTATATGATTCTGTCCTTGCATGTTGCAACCTGCAGTCTCTAACCTAGGTTCTAGAAAGAATCATGTTTTACAGTGGCTTCAACAGGCCACTCTAGAAGCCAGCTAACCCTGATCTTATATTAATAATTGGATTTCTCCTTGGTGAAGACTACTTAATCCTGCCCTTTTTCCTTGCCTCTCCCCTCATCCTTGCAACTGGGCTTGGTGTGATCAGAACTTTGAGCTTGTTACCATACTGCCCTGTGCACATTTTTACCAAAGCACTGTATTATGTGTTACCTATCCTACTTACTATTCTGAATAGTTTAGACAACTAGAAACAAAGACAGCATATTATTGTTAATACTTCTAGCACCTAACATGTTGCCTGGCACATGTTAAACACTTAATAAATTTTTTGTTGAATGAGAAAAAGAAACATTGCATGAATAATAAATTATTGTTTTACAAAGAAGATTAACTCAAAAACTTCACACAGCAGATTTTAGATATACTTCTATTAAGGGTCTAAACACTGTAGCATATTATAAACAAATTATTATAATTTGTTTAAATGAATATTATAAACAAATTTTAATTTGTTTACAGTGGTAGATATATTAAAATACGTATTTAACAATAAGAAAATGTTTGAAGGAGGTAACAGAAAAATTAGTTTTACATTTCCATTTTTATTATAATCTTGACTCCCTGTAATACCTTCTATAGCAATCTTACAATTTAACACGATCATATGCCTCATTCCAAATATTATGAGCTTGTTAACGTCTCTCATTTTATAGTTATTTGCTTTTCTTGATATAACTAAAATTTGTAAGAACTTCAATAGGAGAACTGGATTACTTAATCATACACTGTCATGTTGCTTGTATCTTGAGTGAGACCTTTATTACAGAGATTGCAATTCACTCTGTAGCCCTGCAGGACTTGGATGATCTCTTGAGAAGATAGTTGTTTAGAACAAAGAAGTCAGTGCTGTTTGCTTACAGTTGCTGTTTTAATATGTCACTCCTACTCTGCTGAAAGATCTTTGCAAGTAAATAAAGGTCAGGATATAAACATTAGTTTATATAACATCATAATTTAAAGAAATTAGGTTTCTGAAATCTATTTAAATGTAAAATATTTTAAATTTTATTTGAATTTTTTGTTTTGAAGTATTTTTACCAATGAGGTAACATTTTTTAAAATGTTACAGCATAAACACACTCTCATATCACTTTCCATGCTTCTTTTGTGAAACTACTTAATTTTTAAAAAGCCCCCATTAAATGCTCTCTACAGTGAATAAATATACTACATCATATATATTTATATCTCTCTTTGACATAGCTAGTTAATGAAATCCATTACTTTTCTCTAGCACTCAAGTGACCATACAGTTTTTCACCCATATTAGTCATTTGGATACCTTAGAATGACTATATGTGAATAGAAATGTTATAAGATATAATATATTCTCATTACCCATAATTTTACATTCATATTTTAATATTTAGCTAATTTGATCTTCAAAGAGATTGAAGATATTTCTCCAACTGAACTTCTTCTGTAAATTAGACTATAATTTAGACAGTTTAAGTGCTGTACAGGAGAAAAGGTATTAATGCAATCATAGCAGTAGGAGGAAATAGCATTTATTACTAGATAAATATGATTTTCTTTAGTTTTCTTCCTTATATGTACTAGTTTGTCAGGGTTTCTGAAGGTGTTTCTGAGTTAGCTGTAGTAATTGAGGATAATAAAAACTAATAAAAAATATTCTCTAGTTCACCTATAAGATTTAAGAGAAAATTGACATGGTTTATGAATATAACAAAAAATTGTGGTACCAACTGCCTGATTCTACATCTTCCCAGACATCTTTCTAATGTACTATTGGCTTGAATTCCACAACATTAAACTTTACCTATTGACTGCCATTTATGTAAAATTGTATTTGGAAGTTACTTTATTTTAATTCTCTTGAAGTGTTACATTTTTTTTATTGATTCCTTAGCTTTTCTTTTACTCCTACATAATTTTAGTTTCTGTATAAACTTTTACCTTTTTCTAATAAGTATTGCAATGCTTACTTTATTTACATAATTTAATATAAAACATTTTTAGATTAATACTTAATAGTAAAGCCAAATTTGAAAACTAAGATGACATAACATTTTTAACTTTATTGAGATCTTTGACATTTAAAAGTTGTGTATATTTAAAGTATACAACATATTTTGTTATATCACACTGTGAAAAGATCACTACAATCAAACTAATAATTTATCCATCACTTCTACATAGTTATCATTGTGTGTGTGCCTGTTGTAAAGATTTAAGACCTATCCTCTTAGCAAATTTCAAGTACACAATACAGATTAAATAACATATAAAATACATAATAGCTGATATTTAATGTATCTTCTGTATCTAAATTTTATGCTTTTTGTGTTCTGTATGTGGCTTCTGGATTTTTAATTTAGACTTTGCTACATAAATTATGCTTTGTATAATTTATTTTTAAGTGTTTTGGTAGTTAGGTAGATTGTTTTTATTTCCAATAGTGGTTACTAAAGGTTTACCAAATTCATACAGCTATAGCTGGAAAGAGACCTACACTTAGTCATGCATAACTCTTAGGTTCTTTGTAGTAAATAAAGTTAGCTACCAAGAGTTTTGGAAGGGGTAATCTCATCAGGAGAAATTTTTCTATATGGATTTAGCCACAAATCAGACACACAAAGCATTCCTTGACTTCATTATTGTCTACTTTTTTTTAAGATTTTATTTATTCATGAGAGACACAGAGAGAGAGAGAGAGAGAGGCAGAGACACAGGCAGAGGGAGAAACAGGCTCCATGCAGGGAGCCCGATAAGGGACTGGATCCTGGGACTCCAGGATCACACCCTGAGGCAAAGGCAAATGCCAAACCCCTGAGCCACCCAGGGATCCCCTATTGTCTACTTTTGTGATACCATATTCCTATCTTCAGATTACAACTAAAACCTAGTTTGTGCAGAGTCTCTAATTTAATTTGTAATGTAAAATCTATGAGACTGAGGTAGATATTTCTTTATTTTATGACCAGGAGATTCAAATGCAATAATTTGCATTTCATTAGTAATCTATATGAAAGCACTTCTTTTTCTACTCCCCATTCCCATCATGTTTATTTTCCCCATTCATGAATTAACTGGAGTCTGGCTAAAAGTTGCCTCTTATGTATGATATTTAAACAAAGAAACTAAATTTCCAACAATAGGGAAATGGTTAAATACTCCCAGTATATATTTATTTATTTTTAGGTTTCTATTTAAATTCTAGTTAGTTAGCATATAGTGAGATATTGGTTTTAGGAGTAGATTAGTGATTCATCACTTACATATAACACTCAGTGGTCATCACAACAAGTGCCCTCCTTAATCCCTATCAACTATTTCATCCATCCTCCCACTCCCTTCTAGCAACCCTCAGTTTGTTCTCTATAGTTAAGAGTCTCTTATAGTTTGCCTCCCTGTTTTTTCCCCTTTCCCCTATGTTCATATGTTTCATTTCTTAAACTCCACATGTGAGTGAAATCATATGGTATTTGTCTTTCTCTGACTTACTTACTTAACATCCCCTATATCTTTTTACGTCTAGAATTTAGCCATTTATGTAGCCTATAACCCCATTATAAAGGATTATCTCATGATGAGAGAAATGGTTTCATATGACTCATGAATAAAGCAAACTTTCAAGTTATATAGTCTTTATTATCTCAATTTAGGTAGAGAGGGAGAGAGCACTTGTTTCAGGCATAAGCTAGGACGAATGGTTCTCAAAATGCTCTGGGGACCTTGAGAGCACATAAGTCTTTGTCACTGCAAGGCTAGAATCACTCATAGGTAAAATTCCCTTCAAATTATAAGACATATCTCCATGAATTTTTACTAATGTAATATCCAAAATGTTTATATGATTTCAAATTCCACATTAAAATGAATTTTGAAGGAAATAACACTTTGGGTTTTGATAAGGTATCTAAAGAATATCTTCAATTGTCTGGAAAGGCCACTAAGTTACACTTTGTTTTTCCAACTACAACCTGTAGAAGCCTGGCATTTTTTTTTTTTAGATAGTTCAATAAAAACCATGTTGTGACAGTTTGAATATATAACTAGATAGAAAAACTCAACATATTTATCAAGCCAGATAGTAGTTTTAATTTTTTTTTGTTTTGGTAAATACATTTAATTTAAAGATAGCATTTATTTTTGATGCATTCAAAGTATAAAGGGATCTAGAAGCAAAATAACTTAGAACCAGTGTGCTTCAGTTGTAGTCAGTTGCAGATTTCTCTGGGACAATGTAATTTTATAGCTTTTCATTCCAGGAAATAGTGCATGTGAGAGAGATAAATGCTTACATAATGGACACTTCAAAAGTTGCACAATTTTACCCTATTTAAAATACTGACTTAAATTTTAAGATAATATAACTCTGGGAAACGAACTAGGGGTGGTGGAAGGGGAGGAGGGCGGGTGTTGGAGGGGAATGGGTGACGGGCACTGAGGTGGACACTTGACGGGATGAGCACTGGGTGTTTTTCTGCATGTTGGTAAATTGAACACCGATAAAAACTAATTTAAAAAATAAATAAATAAATAAATAAATAAAAACAAAAAAAACAAACAAACAAAAAAAAAAGAAATCTATAAACTCAAGAGGTTTCTGTTTCTCAGGCAAGTAAAAAGCCAGATGCATGAACACCCAGTTGGAAAGTATACTATCCAGAGGCCTTCTTTCCAATACAGTGTGGCATAACAGCAAGAAGACTTTCAGCCCCTGATTTTTCCCCCGGGACAAAGGCAGGGTGGAAGAGAAGTGGAATGTAATTCCAATATATTCTGATTTTTGAGAGCAGGCTGTCCTAAGGACTACTTTCTGATTTGCATGAATGGCAGCGTTCACATGGAAGGGGCATTACTTTGGGGACCCACTGTAAAGAGGCAAAGTCCTTTGGTACAGAGCTTTCAGCACCACTGAGAGACAGGAGAGGGAACTTGTGAGTAGAGTGCTTCTGTAATGTCTGGTTTTGATAGGCTTTGGTAATGCTGGTCTTAGAGAATGTATCTGGAAGTATTCCCTCAGCTTCTATATTTTGAGAGAGATTGTAGAAAGTTGATAGGACTTCATCTCTAATCATTTTGTAGAATTACCCATTTGGGCTGACATTTCTGTTAATTATTTCAATTTAATATATATTTAGGCCTGTTGACATATATGTTTCTCCTTGTGTATGTTTTGGCAGCTTGTGTCTTTCAAGGGATTGGTCCATTTCATCTAGGTTATCAATTTGTGGGCATAGTGTTGTTCATACTATTCTTTCATTTTCCTTTCAATGTCCATTGGATCTGTGCTGATGTCTCTTCCTTCATTTCGGATACTAATTTGTGTTCTCTCCTTTTTTTTTTTTTCCTTTGTCAGCCTGGCTAGAGGTTAATCACTTTCATTAATCTCAGAGGACCAGGTTTTGTTTCAGTTGACTTTCTCTATTGATTTCCTGTTTCCCATTTCATTTATTTACACTCTTATTTTCATTCTACTTACTTTGATTTTTAAAAAGATGTTATGTATTTATTTGTGAGAGACACAGAGAGAGAGGGAGGCAGAGACACAGGCAGAGGTGGAGGCATGCAGGGAGTCTGATGTGGGGCTCGATCCCAGGACTCCAGGATCACTCCCTGGGCCAAAGGCAGGCGCTAAACTGCTGAGCCACCCAGGGATCCCCCTCATACTACTTACTTTGAATTCAATTTATTTTTCCCAGTCTCCTAAATTAAAGGTTTAGATAACTAATTTTTCTATTTATCTTCTAATATAAGTTCATTCAACATTATAAACTTTGCTATAAGCACTGCTTCACACATCCCACTTTTTTCTTTTTCCACCCTTCAAGAAGCTCTTTTTATTTATTTAGTTTTCTTTACATTTTTATTTAAATGCCAGTCATTTAATATACCCTGCAGTGTTAGATACAGGTGTGATTCAACACTTACATACAAAACCTGGTGTATATTTTATTTTAGCTTTAAATATTTTTTAGTTTTTCTAATTTCTATGGCCATCTTTTATTTGGAAGTGTATTATTGAAGCTCTATGTATTTTGGAATTTTCTAGCTATGTTTCTTTTACCAATTTCTAGGTTGATCCCTTTGTAGTCTGAGTATATGTTATATGATTTCTATCCTTTTAAATTTGTTAAAGTGTGTTCTATGACCCAGAATGTGCTCTATCTTGGTGAATGTTCCATGTGAGCTTGAAAATGTGTATTGTGTTGTTTTGGATAAAGTCATCTCTAGATGCCACTTATGTTCCATTGTTTGATGGTGGTATTGAGTTCAATTAGGTCCTGTCTGATGTTTTTCTGCTTCTTGCATCTGTCCATTTCTAATACAGAGATTTTGAAGTCTCCAACTATTAGAGTGGATTCATCTGCTTTTCACATTTCCATCAGTTTTTGCCTCCCATATTTTGATGCTCTGATGTTAGGTGCTTACACATTAAGGATTATTATTTTGGAATTTCTGGGTGGCTCACAGTTGAGCTTCTGCCTTTGGCTAGGGCATGATCCCAGGGTCCAGAGATCTAGTCCCACATCGGGCTCCCTGTGAGGAGACTGCTTCTCCCTCTGCCTGTGACTCTGCCTCTCTCTGTGTCTCTCATGAATGAATAAATAAAATCTTTAAAAAAAATGCATTGTTATATCTTTTTGGATAATTGACCCCTTTATCAGTATGGGATGCCCTTATTTATCCCCGGTAACTTTCCCTGCTCTGAAATCTACTCTGTTTGAAACTAATAGAGCTATACCTGCTTTATTTTGTTTGGAAAGCTATGGTTAGAGTAGTATACATTTCTCTATCCATTTACTTTAATAATCTTTTTGTCTTTATAAAGGGAGTTTCTTACAGACAACATAAATATATAGGTAATGTTTTTTGATTCACTGACAGTCTGTTTTAATTGGTGTATTTAGACCACTAATGTTCAAGGTGATATAGTTGAATTAATATTTACCATATTATTATTTTCTATTGTGCACTCTTGTTTTGTCTTTTACTTTTTTTTCTTCCTTTTGTGGTTTTAATTTCACATTTCATTTTCTTTTCTTTTCTTAAGATTTTACTTATTTATTCATGAGAGACACACAGAGAGAGGCAGAGACACAGGCAGTGGGAGAAGCAGGCTCCATGCAGGAAACCTGACATGGGACTCGATCCTGGGACTCCAGGATCATGCCCTGAGCTGAAGGCGGAGCTTAACCGCTGAGCCCCCCCTGCTGCCTTCATTTTATTTTCTTTCCCTTTTTTATAACATTAATTTTACTTTTTTGGGGACAATTACCTACAGTTTGCAAAATATATTTATAACTAGTGCAGATGTCCAAGAACACTCTACCACTTCAGGAGTATAGTATCTTAAAATAACAACATAATCCTAATTCCTTCTTCTCATCCCTTGTTTCTTTTTGTTATCCATTTCCCTTATACTTAAGCATACCTGATTAAATATATTATTACCATTGTTTTGAACCAACTGCTGTCTGTTAAATTAAAGGTAAGTAAAATAAAGGCTTTATTTTATTCATTCTTTAATGTACCACCTTATGAAATCAAAATTTCTGCTTATACCATTTTCTCTTAAAAGAACTTGTCTTAACATTACTTATAAGGCAGGTTTACTATCAACAAAATCTTTCCATTTTGTTTAATAATATATTTTTCACTTTTGAAGAATAATTTCATAAGGTGCAGAATTCTAGGACTAGTTTTTTTTCTTTCAACACTTCACGCTTACCATGCTTGCACAGGTTTTGAGAAGCTGAAAATCTCCTTGCTCCTCATTAGGTCTCTTTATCCCTTTGGTTCATTTCAGAATTATTTCTTTTACTTTGATCTTCTATAGTTTGACAATGGTACCTCTAGCTGTAGTGGTTGTGTGGGGTTTTATGTTTGATTCTTTGACATTTATTCTGCTTGGTGCTGTTAGTGTCCTGGGACTGTGTTCCCGTGTCCAACATTCATTTGGGGGAAATTCTCAGTCATTTTTTCAATATTTCTTCTTGTTACTTCTCTTTCTGGTATTTTCATTTTGCATATGTTACACTTTTTGTAGCTGTCCCATAAATCTTCTGTTCTGTTGTTCTCCATCTTTTATTCTCCTTGCTTTGTTTGGAGGTTCCTATTGAGATCTTCTCAAGCTCAGAGATTCTTCACTCAGCCATGTCTAGTCTACTACAAAGTCTATCAAAGACGTTATTCACTTGTATTACTTTGTTTTTGATCTCTAGCATTTTCTTTTTCTTTAGATTATTTACCTCCCTGCTTATATTGCCCATTTGTTCTGGTATGTTCTGTGTTTTATCCAGTAGATGCTAAGTTGTTTTAAATGCTCAGTCTGATATTTTCAACACCTTTGCCACCTCTGGATCTGGTCCTGATGCTTGCTCTAGTTCTTCAAACTGCCTTTTTATTATGCCTTATATATTTTTTATTTTTAAAATTCATTTTTGTATTGTGAAATAATTACCACAATGTTAGCATTGATCACCAAACATACTTACAAATTTGTTTAACTTCTGTTAAGAACGTTTAAGATATACTCTTAGCAACTTTCAAACATACAATATGGTATTCTTAACTGTAGTTATCAAGCCATACCTTACATCCACAGGATTTACTTAATTTATAAACTAGTAGTTTGTATCTCTTGACAACTTTCACCCATTTTGTATTTTTTTTGTAATTTTCTTTGTAATTTTTTTCTTGATAGCTAGATATGATATATTGGATAAGATGATTTACTATACATAGGACTTTAGTAATGGAGTAGTAAGGTATAGGAGGATAGGAATCTGTCTATAGTTCTGTGATTAGAAATCGGTCATTTGATGACATGTGCTTCTGGAATGTGAATTCACAAGAGCCTTTCAGAGTTGTTCTCCTCAACCTTAGGTGGGACTGGATAGCTGGAAGAGACTGGAATCTTCTCATATACAAGGCTAACAGGGCCTGAATTGGATATTTCCCTTCCTCTAGATCAGTAGCCTCTGATAAAACCCCAGTGAGTTAAATAGCTTCTCCTGAGGGGAGGCCTTTTAAAGAAGATTGAATGCTGTGTTTCAAAAGGATTCCTTTTCCTCTCCCTCTGCCAGAAGCTTGAAGGGACTCTTCTCCAGTTTTCACTGTGAGGGCCACCTCATAAAGCTCTGATGGGTAAAACTCACAGAAATGTGGAGTCCCCTGATAGAGTCCCCTGGAAATTTTAACTCTCACATTTGTTACCCTCAGTCTCCAGAAATTGTCAGTTGTATTTTAGGTTTTCCTAAAATACAGAAACCAGTGATAACTGGTTTCTGTAGGTTTCTTCTCATGAGTTTCTCTTCCTGTAAATTGTGATTCTCTGTATCTACCTGTCTGAGTATCCAATTTTGGGAGCAGCAGTTTGCCCACTAACCTCACCTTTCTTGTGGATCTCAGAAGATTTGTTGATTTGTCAGTTCAGCTTCTTACTTTTTAGGGGTTACTTTTGAAGCTCTGTAGGTGCCAGGCCAGAAATCAGAGGTACATCTATTTTAAAGTTCTGTTAAGAGAGTAAAATACCTATTTTTTAGGAGAGATTTACATTTGATGTTATGCCTACTCCATTAAATTTTGTGAGAAATGGTACATAAAGAAATGACAAAAACTGACTCATTAGAAATCCATTCTGTGTTTTCTGAAAATATTTTAGAAAGTAAGTAAAAAAGTAAACATTTAAATAGAAAGCAAATTCATATTTACATGAAACTTTCAGAGAACAAAATATCATAATCTTGAAGTTAAAACTCATAAATATTCTTAATACTTTGTAACAATTGGTTGTTACATTAATTCTTAATGTATTAATTTTTATTTTCAGTGAATTGTGTAAATGTATTTGAATATTCAACACTTGGAATTAAGACTAATGGAGTGTTTCTTTTTTTTAGTCTTTTTGGGGAAAATTGTCAAATAGTTTTACATTCTAATAGTACAGTTGTAGGGGATGGCAGATGTCTTCTGGTACTGAATGACTTCTGGTACCAAATGTCATGGAAGAGCAGAGTTGTGTCCTTGAAAGGTATTTCAGTTTCTAAAAGCAATATATAGAAATACACCTTTATGTTCTTACCTGTCTTCCCTCACCATAAACTGCTTAGAGGTGATGAGTTTCCTGAAGGTGATAAGAATTTTTGTTATACACCCATTTTTTAAATGAAAAGTCCTACAACAAATGTTAATATATAGTGCATACCACGGACATCTTCCATTCTTTAAGCTGAAGGTTTGCTTGTTATATCCTTATTTTTGAACGCATGTTTATATTCTTTCCTATTTTTGACATTATTTATTGATATTACATTTTGGAAGGTGAAGATTTAGCTCTTTTACAACCTCTAAACTCTGTATCTCTCCACACTTATAGCCACTTCCTACTGCCTTATCCTGTCAATATTTTGATGGTATAAAAAATGTATGAAAATGCTATTAAATTTATATTTGAAATAAAACCAGTGCTTTAAAAACATACTAAAAGCATAGGAAAACAAATCAAATTAAAAAGTATATTAAAATCCACACATTATGACTATTTAAATACTATTCAGAGCTGAGCCATGCAGTACATTATACTAATATTTCTTTTATTAGAACTCTTATTTTCCCTCTCACTAACATGTAGTATCTTTATACATTTTATTCATTTTTGTTTTGCACTGGTTTAACTTTCAGCTCTCTTCCAATAATGTTAAACTCTACTCCATGAGCTCAGTAACTTATTTTTAAAATTTCATCTTTTTGAAAAAGTCTCTTTTGAGGCTTTTGACATGGTCCAGTCTTGACTGGTTACTTTTTAGGCCTGTTGCAAAGTCAACGGTTTGCAAGGACCCTTCAGCTCTGAGACTTCCTGTCATTGTGCCCTTGCATAAGATCCCTTTCCCACAATCCAATGTCTTCCTTCTGTGTTAATCTCCTGCTTAGATGTAGCACATACTCCTAAAGATTTCTAAAAGCAGACGCATGGGAACTCATTATTTTGAAATCCTTCTGATGTAAAAATATGCTTATCTTCTCACTTCCTGGGAGTTTGGGTATAGAATTTTGGACCGGAAATTTTGTTATGTCAGAATTTAAAGAGTTTTTTCTAATACAGTTTCTGAATAGTGTTTAGAAGTGCTCTGTAGTTTTATTCCTGATCTTTTCTATGAAATGTGTTTTGCTTTGTCTTTTTTTTTTTTTTTTTCAGAAAGAAAGAGAGTGGTGGGAGTTGGGGAGGACAGAGGGTGATGGAGAGAGGTTTCTGAGCAGGCTCCAAGCCAAGCATGGAGCTGGATGCAGGGCTCCTGGAGCTGTTTTCATGACCTTGAGATCCTGACCTAATCTGAAATCAAGAATCTGAGGTTTAACTAACAGAGTCACCCAGGCCCCCTTGTTGTATATTTGATTTCATTCTTCAAAACTTGTAAAAGATAAGAGAAAAATTATACATTTTGAAATATCATATGCCTTGTTAAAGATAATAATATTTTCCCTTTCATTTGCATGGGTCTTAAATGGTCCTTTGCAATAGACAGTTTGCATCCTTCCATTCAGGGAAGGGTTTTAAAATATTTCTTTAATTATTTTCTCTGCTCTGTAATTTCCTCTTTTCAAATTTTTCTAGTTTCTTATGTGCTTTCTCCTATTTTAAATCTTACTCTTTTTTGTTCTTTTCTTAGAGATTTCTTAGCCTTATATCCCAGTTGTTAGTTTTCCATTTCTACTATAATTTCTCAAAAATTTTTATGGTATGTTTCTTGATTCATGGATACTATAATGGTTACCAAACTCAGACATGTCCATGCACCCAATGCAGAGTAAACCAATCTCTGAGACACTGGTTTTGAAGCCAAGAAAATGTATTATCAAAAAGGCAGCTCAGTAAGAAGACAGGGGATCATCTCAAAGCTGCCTGGCCTTGTTGAATCTAGGGAGAGTTTGTTTATATGCATGAGAGGATAGTAAGGAGTTTTTTGAAATCTTGAAGGCAGGAGGCCTTGAAACAATCTAGAGGCAACCATTATTGTGGGTACTGAGGCACTATTTGAGACTTGGTATGATTAGATATGTCAAGACAAATGTTACCCTCCAGTCTCCATTAGGTTTCTACAATCAGTAAGTAAACAGAAATTAAGGATAAAAGGGCAAAGTCAGTGATTGATTATGCATGAGATTAAGAGGTGCATTAAAACATAAGTAGGGAACAAAACAGAGCTAAGTTAATACTGCAGTTAATACAATTATAATTCTGCTTATGCTTTTAAAACCTGTCTAGGAACCAAGTTTGGCATCATAAATTTTATCACTTGTCTGATCATAATGACTATTACTTTTAATATTTCCTTTTTACAATTTTACAATGAATTATTTTCTTTTAATTTGCTTTATCTAATTTCCTTATTCAAATATGTGATGATCCTTGACTTTGTTGGTATTTAAGAATGGGGCACTAAAAAGCAATTAGAAACTAGCTGAGTGAATTTTGTCACCTGTGATCTTAAAAACAATCAGCCTGGTCTATTATGTAGAAGAACTGCTGATGCAAGCATGCTTGGGTTTTTTCTTTTGGATTTATCATATTGCCTTGAGGATAATTCGCAATTTTCTCTACTTAGGATATGATATTGTTTGGTTAACTGTTAACCAGCCTTTGTCTTCTATCTCTATTCATTTATCTCATCATGCCTTACTTTGTAGCAAGCTTTAAAAAGCAAGACAAATTGGGGTACCTAGGTGGCTCTGTCAGTTGAGTGGCCAGCTCTTGATTTCAGCTTATGTCCTGATCTCAGGGTTGAAGGACTGAGTCCAGTGTTGTGTTGACCTCCGCACTCAGCAGGGAGTCTCCATGAGATCCCCTCCCTTCCACCTTTGCCCCTCCCCCCATTCATCCTCTCTTGCTCACTCCAAAATAAATCTTTAAAAACATTAAAAAGAAAAAGCATTACAAATTGAATTCTAATATACACAGTATCTATTTACTGTATCAGTAGAAGTGTAATTTCTGCATAGATTTTTTAAATGTGAAAATATTAAATATTTAATGTAATAAAATACCAATTTTTATCAAGCTTTAATGTGTTGTTACAAGTCATGTAATAACATGGAAAATGAACCAGAATGTTGATTTCCAGACACAACAATTTTAGTGCTGGGAATATAGATCCATCTGCTGGGTAAATTGTTACTATTGTGAGCACTTCTCAGATTCTGCATGAACTATAGATTTTAGGAAAATATCTAATCTTTAAATAATTCAAGCCCATTATTCATAACCATTTCTTTAGATAGAAAGTCTTTATTGGTTTCCATATAATGTTTTCAAGAATAGTTAATCTCATTTATCTAGAAAGGAAATATAAATTGAAAGGATTGTTCAGTTCTCTCTATTGAGTCAATAAATGTCTCTTTTATGCCTGATATATGCAAGGCATTTTACTTCTTGCTAGGTTTGCAAAGAATACAACATGGTCAAAAAATAAAAAATAAAAGAATACAACATGGTCTAAATATCTAAGGTATTTAAGTTCAATGTTAGTTGAATGACCACCAATAAAAGCCTCTTAAGGAATGTATCTGTAGGGAAAATCTATTTAAAACCATATTTAGCATCCAAAAGCTCCATTCCTACTAAAATATCATTCTTCTCTGTCATAGTAGCTTTCTATTTAAATTTGTAACATGATAAGCTACACTGAAATTGCAGAGCAGATGACAAATTTTATTTTCATCTAGAGAATAATTATGATGAGATTACTTGCTATACATTGTGTGTGTGTGTGTGTGTGTGTGTGTGTGTGTGTGTATTCTATGTGTGAGTGTGATACACCTGGTAATTTCAGGGACAAAACAGAAATCATAAAGGAACTAAAGCAATGAAGAAGTTTGATCCACTTCAGACTTATTTGAAGTTCACTTAGCTTATTTCAGTGGTGTTTTGGTGAAACAGAAGTAAAGATTACCATACTCCTAAATTGATTTTTTTTTTTTTTTACATAAAATGCAGGTACAGTACTGCTATGGCAAAAAAGAAATCTGCTCTTCAGAATTCAACCAGGATTGTTCACTGAGCAAGAAGGGATTATATGAACCTGTATTTCCAGGAATTTGCAAAATCTTAGTGAAGATATCAATTTTCTCACCAAACATTTGCCAAAAGAGTCAATTAAATGATATATTAATTTCAACAAACTTTAGCATGACTCCAACAGGTAAAGTATAGGACATGAACAAAGTCCTATAAGAATACAGAAGGAAAAATATGTCAATTTTCTAGGTGACTTAACCTAAAGAGAAATAGTGTTCCTTTGGGGTCTTAGAAAAGGAATTGAAATATAACCATCTAAAAAGTGGGAATACTTATTAAAAGATAGAAGGAGGGATACCTGGGTGGCTCAGTTCAATTAGGGTCTGCCTCTTGATTTCTGCTCAGTGTGGTGACTTCAGGATTGTGGGATTGGGCCTGTGTCTGGCTCCCTGCTCAGCATGGAGTCTGTTTGAAATCCTTTTTCTCTTTCTCCCTCTGCCCTGTCCCCTATTTGTGTGCATGTGTTCTCTCTCTCTCTCGTTCTCTCTCTCTCTCTCTCTCTCAAATAAATAAATAAATAAATAAATAAATAAATAAATAAATCTTTTAAAAAGATAAAAGCATATATAAAGACATAGAGTTTCTAAAGGTTGTGGAGTGTTCAGGCAGGTGCTTGAAATTTGCTTGGCTGAAACTTCAAGTTTGTAAGGAGAAAAGTTAGAACGTTAAAGAGGTGGGCATATTCTGAAGGGTTTTTCAATGTAAAACTAAAATATCTCCATTGTTCAATAGGCATTCTGGAATTACCTGGGCTATGACATTATCTATATGCATTTTGAAGAAAATAATTCTTTCTGTAGAAACTAACATTTGAGATGATGGAATGGAATACAGAAATTAGTTGCAGGAAATCCAGACTCTAAAACAGGATTAAGGAAAAAATAATGAAAACTTGACAGAGGAAATAACATTGGGAATGAAAAAAGAAATGCAGATTTGGGAAATGAGATACAAATTGATGATTGGCTGCCAGGATGTTTTAACTTCCATATAGGCATGGGTCCTATTTTTAGTTTTCCGAAATTTACTGTGGCTATACCCTAGAAGGGATACATAAGGAAAAAAACGGAACATAATTATTTTATTTTTTTCTGATACCTGGTTATCTTCAGTTCAATTCATCTATATTGCATTGATAGAGGCCTTTTTCAGACTTCTTGGATTGTGGAAAAAGCATCAGAAAGTCATTAAATCTTCTAGACTAGAGATGCTACTTTATAGAACACAAACATTCAGCAAACAGGGAAATTATTTAAAAATATCTTAGGTGTACAGTTTTTATTGAAATAACTTTTCCATATTTATCACCCTTCTGAATCAATTTCTCTTCCAACTGAAATTTGTACAAGAGAATTTAGAGGATTACCTCCAAGGAGCACTAGGGAAAAATAGAAAGTCAAAAGATACCAGAGTGATTATTTTTAGCAAAATAATAAAAATAGGATTACAAAGAACATAACTATAAAAAGAATGTCTCTACTATCTTTGCGTAAATTATGTTGTTTTATCACTGGTCTGCTTCTATTTGTCCCTTCTGTACATGGAAGCAGCAAAAATAATGATTTATTCTATTGAGACTATATATTAATGGGAGTCTATTATAAGAATCTGAACTTATGGGTTTTTTGGCTAAAGACATATTTTCCAGTATTTGAGATTTAAGTGCACAAATTAGTTTAAAGGGTGCCTGTGTTGCTTTTAAAATTGATAGAGAAAACCATTACATTTAATTGCTGATTAATACCACGGTTGTAATATAATAACCTGTATCTCTCACTCTTGAAGTTGTTCTATAGAATATAGTAAATATTTTACATACTCAATAGTGTATGTTAATCTTTTTATCAGTCTTTTGATATTTTATGTTTGAGTCTGACTTACCAAAATATTTTATTTGATAATGTATACAAAGATACCAAATTACTTGACTTTTCCTAACTACTCCTGAGAGAACTATGCTGAATGTTCTATTTTACTTATAATATTTGGAGTTACCTTACAAAATGATTTGTGATAAAACGAGTCACTTCAGTATATCTATAACCTTTGGAACATGTATGATATTAGCAAAAGTATATTATTCTATTTGACTTATAGGGATGAAGTTAACTGTCTTATCTAAAAGAGTGAAATGCGTGGCTTCACCTATCTTGGAAGAAATAAATGAAAACAGAGAAGTGGGAGCCTCAATGATAGGCAACAGGAGACTAACTCATTATCTCTCTCCCTATATGGCATCATTTATGTAGCAGGAAGTTCTGAGTAGTTGGTAGAAGTTGTTTTATAGCTTATGCAAGCAATCCCATTATCAAGAACTAAAGAATCAAGATATTTGCATGTGAAAATGTCCCAGCCTTTTTTTTTTTTCTTGACAATAATAGAGATTTCCTAGACTATCCTCTTGAATAGGACAGTGTATATGAGGCCAACAGCTAAAAATTTCAATGTTTCAAATGGGGTAGACAGTGTGTATTCAATATTCACCAAAACTATTTCACACTTAGGTTTTAGTTTTTTGTTTTTGTTTTTGTTTTTTTTAATATATTTAAGCTGGGACGTCTGAGTGGCTCAGTGGTTTGGTGCCTGCCTTAGGCCCAGGGCATGATCCTGGAGATCCAGGATCAAGTCCCACGTGAAGTCCCCTGCATGGAGCCTGCTTCTCTCTCTGCCTATGTCTCTGCCTCTCTCTTTGTCTCTCAGAGATAAATAAATAAAATCTTAAAAAAAAAATTAAGCCAGCTTAGCATTACAAGTAAATACATTACATTACAGCAATTCCAAAATGTCAGTGGATTAACAAGAAGTTTCTCATTTATGCAGTTTCCAAGGTAGATATTCCTAGTTGAGATGGCTGTCTTCCACAGAGTGACCTCGCCATCTAAAATTCTTTCATTTGGGTATTGTGCCCACAATATGTGACCTTCAGAGTCACTATGGAAGAGGAAGAGTGAAGATTGTGTTTGGGAGTTTTGTTTCTCATCAAATATCAGATGTGGAAAAGGCATGCAACCTTGTGTGTTGTACTTCTGTATTATATTGGCTACAATTACTTACATGTCCTCTCCAGATATAAAGAAGCAGGGTAATATCATATTCTATGTTGGAAGAAAAATAGGATGACCTTTTTGTTTTTTGTTTTTGTTTTCAATTTTATTTTTTTATTTTTTAATAATAAATTTATTTTTATTGGTGTTCAATTTGCCAACATACAGAATAATACCCAGTGCTCATCCCATCAAGTGCCCCCCTCAGTGCCCGTCACCCAGTCACCCCCACCCCCCGCCCTCCTCTCCTTCCACCACCCCTAGTTCATTTCCCAGGGTTAGGAGTCTTCATGTTCTGTCTCCCTCTCTGATATTTCCTACCCATTTCTTCTCCCTTTCCTTCTATTCCCTTTCACTATTATTTATATTCCCCAAATGATTGAGACCATATAATGTTTGTCCTTCTCTGATTGACTTTACTCAGCATAATACCCTCCAGTTCCGTTCACGTTGAAGCAAATGGTGGGTATTTGTCGTTTCTAATGGCTGAGGAATATTCCATTGTATACATAAACCACATCTTCTTTATCCATCATCTCTCGATGGACACCGAAGCTCCTTCCACAGTTTGGCTATTGTGGACATTGCTGCTATAAACATCAGGGTGCAGGTGTCCCAGCATTTCACTGCATCTGTATATTTGGGGTAAATCCCCAGCAGTGCAATTGCTGGGTCGTAGGGCAGGTCTATTTTTAACTCTTTGAGAAACCTCCACACAGTTTTCCAGAGTGGCTGCACCAGTTCACATTCCCACCAACAGTGTAAGAGGGTTCCCTTTCTCCACATCCTCTCCAACATTTGTGGTTTCCTGCCTTGTTAATTTTCCCCATTGTCACTGGTGTGAGGTGGGATCTCATTGTGATTTTGATTTGTATTTCCCTGATGGCAAGTGATGCAGAGCATTTTCTCATGTGCTTGTTGGCCATGTCTATGTCTTCCTCTGTGAGATTTCTGTTCATGTCTTTTGCCCTTTTCATGATTGGATTGTTTGTTTCTTTGCTGTTGAGTTTAAAACGTTCTTTATAGATATTGGAAACTAGCCCTTTATCTGATACGTCATTTGCAAATATCTTCTCCCATTCTGTAGGTTGTCTTTTAGTTTAGGATGACCTTTTGAACAAACAGCATTGTTTCTGTGGACAAAAAGGGACCTATGTCCACTTTGGGGTTGTAGATGATAAGGAATATAGCAAATATATGAGAGTGGGCATACTAGTATCAAATATGAAGTAAAATGGGCAAAGCCTAAAGAAAATATAAAATTTAAAGGAACACAGAGACTGTTTTTAGCCATCCTTTATTAAGAACAGTTATATTTACAAGTCTAACCTTCTGTTTATTTACTTGTTTTTTTTTCTTTTGGTTGCATAATATTTCTGAACTCATTTTATTCTGACAATAGAAAATTCTTAATAAAATTAAAACATAGTTATAAAATAGTTTTTATGTAGTGGTATTACACATAAAAATATTTCACTATGTAACATCTACATTCGTAAATAATAGTTTTTAACAGATTTGGGTATCTTTTTGTTTTCAAATCATGTTTAATGTTTTACATTTGCATAGTCTTATCAGTTATCATATTCAGTTTTCAAAATCAATTAGCTCATTTAATAAACTAAGTCACATCATTTACAGTGTTTTGATTACCATTTAGATTCAAAATATGACATTACAGTTTACTAAAGGTACCAAAAAAGTAAGAGTTTAATGATTTTATTGGAATGCCAATATTCAATGTGTTTGAATAGAACATCACATGGACTTTAATAAATATACTCAAAGAAAACAACAAATTAGTTATGAATTTAAACATGGAATAAACAACATAATCAACCTAGTCGTGGAATTGGATACTAGCCTAACTTTTCATTAAAGACATTGTTCATAATTTTTATCATAAATATTCATTGGTTGTAGTCAGTAAACATTTAAGTAAATATCTAGTCACTGGTGATCTACTCTTGGGGATATTTGGTACATTCATTTTGGTGGTTTGGGGTCATTTTCCAGACAACTTTGCCATTTAGAATAGTAATAGTGACATTTAATTTTTTTAATTTTAAGTGTCTCTTGCTGGCCATAGAGTGCACAATCATTGTTGTATGTCTGGAAGGTGTTTCCAAAGGAGTCACCTTTGAATAAGCATACTGAATTAAAAAGATGGACTTTCTAGTGCAGCATGGGAAATCAATTTAAAGACTTGAAAACCTGACTAGATCAAATGGCTCAGGAAAGAGAGAATTTCACCTGCCTAATTGACCTAGAGCATTAGTCTTCACTTGCCCTTAGATTGGGATTTAGATCACTAGCTGTCCTGGGTCTCCAGCCTGACAACCATAGATACTGAGACTTTGCAGGTTCCAAAAGTATATGCACCAATTTCTATACATAGGAAAAAAGCATATTTGAATTTTCAGCTTAAGTATCATATAAATGACCTGAAAGTTTCTATGTGTTTCCAGAAGGAGACCCTGATCTACTGTAGCCACAGGACAGAGATTGTTGAAAATCAAACACAGGGTACTGGGGTGGCTCAGTGATTGAGCATCTGCCTTTGGCTCAGGTCATGATCCCTGGGTCCTCGGATCAAGTCCCACTTTGGGCTCTCCATGGGGAGCCTGCTTCTCCCTCTGCTTAGGTCTCTGCCTCTTTCTCTGTCTCTCTCATGAATAAATAAATAAATAAAACTGTAGAAAAACTAAAGTCAGCAGTGCCTCATTCCTGGAGAGATTGCAGAGATTAGCGTCACCATCAAGGACTTGAAGGATCCAGGGATGGCGATTCCTACTTCATTCCCATTCAAGGTGCTTATGTTACCTATGTAGAATGACAGTGGCTCATTGTAAGTTTAACCAGGTGCATGGTGACTTGAGTTGCTACTGTGGTTCCATTTCTTGAGCAAATTAACACATTCCCTGTTTCCTAGTACACTGATACTCATCTGGTCAACACCTTTTTATCCACTTTGTCCATAAAGCTCAACAGAAGCAACTGGCAAGACCAGCAATACACCTTTACTGACCTACCACAGGAGTATATATTTTTTCCAGGTTAATGCCATAATTTAGTTCTGCAGGATCCTGATTGCCTTTCCCTTACACTAGCTCTATCACAGTGGTTCACTACATTGATGTCATTATGCTGATTTAATCTAGTGAATGAAAAAAAAAAATCTAGTGAGTGAGAAATAGCAACTACTCTAGACTAGTTGGTCAGACCTCTGTAATCAGAGGGTGGGAAATCTGACAAATTCAGGGGCCTTCTACCTCAGTTAAGTTTCTAATAGCCTGCTGGTATGTTCTGCCTTAGGGGTATTTTGATATCTCCCTTCTAAACTGAAGGCTAAGGTATTGTATCTGGCCCTTCCCGTAATCAAAATAGAGATTATGCCATATGGGTCCCTAGATTTTATTTTATTTTTTTGAAGGAAGAACCCTTTCAATTTTAGAGGCAAAATGTTCCTCATTTGGATGTTACTCCAGCTCAAAGGCTGCTATTTTGAGTGAGGCATAGAACAAGAGAAGGCTCTGCACTAGATCCGGGCTATGGAACAAATTGCTCTACCACATGGACCACATGAACTAGTACATTTAACGGCGTTTGACATGGAAAATAGGGTTGATGTTTGAGGTTTGGTAGTTCCCTACAATGGAATCATAGCACAAGCCCTTAGAACTTTGGAACACAGTTCAGCCATTCTCCTTTTGATAACTACTCTCCTTTTGAAAAACAAGTCTTGGCTTGCTACTGGGCCTAAGGAAAGACTGAATGCTTAATCATTGGACCATCAGGTTACCATGAGACCTGAGCATCTCATCATGAATTCGGTGTTAGCTGAACCACCAAGCCACAAACTTCATGCACAGCAGCATTTTATAATCAAATGGAAACAGTTTATACTTGATCAGCCCTGGGGTAGGCCCTGAAGGCACAAGCAAGTTACATGAAGAAGTGGCTCAAATTCTGTGGTCCCCAAACCTGCTATATGGTACCTATGGCCTCTTTGGGAGCTCCTTATGATCATTGGACAGAGGAAGAGAAGATCTAGGCCTGATTTACAGATGGTTGTGTATGATATGCAGACACTATCCAAAAGTGGATGACTACACCCCATTTCTGGGACAGCCCTGAAGGATAATGGGGAAGGGAAATCCTCTTTATGGGCAGAACTGTAAGCATTGTACCTGGTTGTTCATTTTGTTTAGAAGAGGAAATGGCCAGAAGTGATTATATACCAATTCAGAGCTGGGACCAATGGTTTAGATGAATGATCAGTGACTTGGCAAGAGCATTATTGATAAATTTGTGATGAAGAAATTTGGGTAATAGGCATATGGGTAGACTTCACTGAATGGGCAAAAAACATGAAGATATTTTTGTTCCTGTGAATTCTTACCAAAGGCTCAATGTATAGGTAGGGTGACATGTTCTGTGGATGCTGTCAGCCTCTTTCCCAGTCACTCCTGCCATCATCAAAGGGACTCATAAGTAAAGTATCTATGGTGACAACATTGGAAGATATGCATGGGCTCAGCAGTAGACTTCACTCACCAGGTTTGACCTGGCTATGGCTACTGCAGAATGTTCACTCTACTAGCAGAGAAGAACAGAGTCCCCAGTATGACACCATTCCCCAGGGTTGTTTAAGTTACTATTAGGTAAAGACTGGCTGCATTGGACCACTTCCATTATGAAAGGGGCAACATTTTGTTCTTACAAGAATGGATGCTGACTCAATAAAAATTTGCCTTGAATACAATTACCAGACCTAGATTTCCTGAATCCCTTATTCACCATCATGGTATTTCATAGGATTGCTTCTGACTGACTGCTTATTTCATAAGCTTGCTTTCAAAAGCTTATGCTTTTGTACTCATAGCATGAAGAAGTATGGCAGTGGACTCATGCTCATGGAATTTATTAGCTTACTGTATTGCCAACCTCCTGAAGCAGCTGCTTAATAGAACAATAGAATGGCCTTTTGAGGACTTACAGTACCAGATAGGTAGTAATACCATAATAGTTAAATTATGGGATATCAAGGAAAAGAATATATATCACTAAAGGACTTTACCTCCTCTTCTGTAGAAGGGGTTATTGCATTGTTGGTTGTATACAACATAGTTGTATCCTGTTAGGCATAATTATGACTCTGTTACTGTTTTTATTTGGAGATAAATTATGGTCTAAGTATATGCATATGTGTGCATGCACACACACCTTTATATACACAAACCTATATATATAAACAAGTGTATATATACATGTATACCAAGTTGACAAGAGGTGATCTTGTGATAGTTAATTTTGTGTGTCAACTTGATTCGGCCATGGCATTCCTAGATATTTTTTCAAATGTTGTTCTGGATGTGTCTGAGGTTGTTTCTGAATAAGAACATTTGAATTAGGTAGACTGAGTAAAGCACATTGCCCTCCTAGTGGTAAGTGGAACTCATTCAGTTAAGAAGTAAATAGAATAAAAATGGTGAGAAAACAGGAACTTCACTTGCTGACTGATTGAGCTAGAATATCAATCTTCTCCTGCCTTCAGACTGGAACTTTTACCATTGGCTCTCCTTGGTCCCAGACCTTTTTTAATCTATTCATGAGAGACACAGGCAGACAGAGAAGCAGGCTGTCTTCAGGGTGCCCAATGTGGGACCTGATCCTGGGACTCCAGCATCATGCCCTGAGCCAAAGGTAGACGCTTAACCACTGAGCCACCCAGGCGTCCCCTGGATCCCAGACCTTAATCTCAGCCTAGAACTATGCTATTGGGTCTCCTGGGTCTCCAGCTTCCCAAGTGCAGATTGTGAACTTCTCCATCTTAGTAACCATGTAAGCCAATTCATACTACTAAGTCAATCACTATAAATATGAATGATATGGATGAAATGGATATATAGGACCCAAACTAATAACTTTTGTTACACTGGAGAATCCAAACTAACCCAGTAATTAAAATATAGCAAGAGTTTAACTAAGTCCACCATGTTGAAAAACTATTACACCCACTTTGTCCACGTATTTAAAACAAAGTTTACTTGCTAATAAGTTCTTTTTTTCTTTTTTCTCAAGACATTTGAACAAAGCTGCACTCTGAGCCAGGTGGCATTAGTGAATAATGTATTCTTCAACAATGTATCATCCCCTATGTTTTGTGTTGGTATGCGTTACTTTAAATCATGGCTTGTTTTATTTACTGAAAGTATATATTTCAATTTCTTCTTAAGAGAACTTACCTACTTAATATCTTGAGAAAGATACTTTGTTTTTACTCATCAATATTTTTGAAGAAAGTGAAAGAAAAAACTGTAGGAGAAGTGAGGAGCATATTTTCCTATAATGCTAAAAGATCACTTTTAAAAGTTTAATATGAAGAATCTTAGTAAAACTGTATTCTTTAACTTTATCACAGCAAATTACCAGATAACCTGTTATCTAAAATTTTGATTTTTAAATATTACCCAAAATGTTATCATTAAAGTTAAAGTAGCTTATGCACAATAGAAAGATTGCACAAATATAATAGACAAAACTGATTAAGAAGGCAAATTGACCCTAAAATCCCTGATATTTGAGACCAGGAGTTTTTCTTCTTGCTGTCCCCCATTAAGGAAAAACTCTCACATATGATCAAGGAGGCTTACCTTAAGGTATTTATTGAAATATTATCTACAGTGAAGGCACATAATTTTGTCTCTTTGATTCAACTGTATCTCTTGTAGCTGATAATGGAAGATTCATGGTAGGTGCTCAGGAATATTCATAACAAATGGAATTATTTGAAAACATGATTTAGGACTAGGGTTGTTGATATAATTCATTTTTTATTGTATAAACTACATTAACATGAGATCTGTCCTGTTAACTAATGCTGTGCTGTATGCTTAATTTGTTAACTATTTTAATGTATACATTATTATACAACAGCTTTTTAGAACTTTTTATATCTTGCACAACAAACTCTATATCCATTGCATGGTAACTCTGTTTTCTCTTCCTCTAAGTCACTGGCAACCATCATTCTACTCCTTGTAGGCATTTGACAACTTTATGTATTTCATAGAAGTGGAAGTATGCAGTATTTTTCCTTCTGTGATTGGCTTACTTCATTTTGCAAACTGTCTTCAAGTTTCATTTTTGTTGTAGTACATGACAGGATTTCCTTCCTTAAAGTGGAATAATATCCCATTGTATAGACACATGACCTTTTTCTCTATCCATTCCTCTATAGATGGATATGTAGATTTTTTTTATTTTAGCTATTGTAAATAATGCTATAGTGAAAATGGAAGTGGAACCATCTCGTTGAGATTCTGATTTCAATTCTTCTAGATCAATACTCAGAAGTAAGATTGCTAAATTGTATAGTAGCTCTATTTTAATTTTTTGAGGAACCTCCATGATGCACCATCTTGCATTCCCACCAGCAGGGCTCAAGAGTTCCAGTTGCTCTATATCCTTTCCTATACTTGGTATTTTTTTTTTTTTGAGTTTTTGTTTTTGATAATACAATGCTCGAGTGTATGAGGGGATCATCCGTTTTAGTTTTGATTTGCATTTTCCTGATGATGACTGATGTTGAGCTTCTTGTCATATGGCCTCTTAGCCACTGTATGTCTTCTCTGGAGAAATGACTAAGTCTTTTTATTGATTTTTTTTTATATTCAGTTGTGGGACTTCCTTATATAATTTTGAAATAACTCCTTACTGGATACATGTTTTACAAATATTTTCTCCCATTCCACAGATTGCTTATTGACTCTGTTTGAGATACTGCATAGGAACTTTTTAGCTTCATGTAGTCCTACAAATTCAGTTTTATTCTTGTCACCTGTGTTTTGGTATCCTATCCAGGAAGTCATTGCTAAGACTAATATGTATTAGTCTTAAACCAAGTGAATGAGTGTTGATGTGTGACTATAGATGATGTATTTATTATAAGAAATTGGCTCACATGATTATGGAGGCTGAGAAGTCATACAGTCTGCTCTCTGCAATCTGGAGACCCAGGAAAGATTATGGTCTCATTTATTCAGTGCTTAATCTCAATCTAAGAGTAAATGAAAATGAGGCAAAATGTACTACCTCAAGTAGTCAGGAAAGAAGAGACAAATCCCTCCTCCCCCTGCTGTTGTTCTATACAGTCTCTCTATTCTGTTCATTCGTCTGTGCCTGTCTTTATACCAATGCCCTACTGTTCTGATTCCTTATAGCTTTGTAACATTTTTTGAAGCCAGGATGTATGAAGCCTCCAGATTTGTTCTTTTTGAAGAGTATTTTGGCTATTTGGGATCCTTTGGGGTTCCATATAAATTTTAGGAAGATTTTTCCATTTGAAAAAATTACATTAGGATTTAGATAAGGATTGAATGAATCTGTAGATTACTTTGTGAAGTATGGGCATTAAAAAAAAACACTACGTTTCCAATCCACGAAGACAGAATGCTTCTCCATTTATTCCTTTTCAAATTTCTTTCATCAATGTTTTATAGCTTTCAGTATACAAGTCTTTCACCATTCCCCCTTGGTTAAATTTATTCCAAGTATTTTATTATTTTTGATGCTATTGTAAATAGGATTTTTAAATTGCCCTTCTGAGTTGCTAATTGTTAATGTGTAGAAACGCAACTGATTTTTGTATATTGATTTTGTATCCAGAAAGTTTTCCAAATATGTTTATTTGTTCTAAAGATTCTAAAGATTTTTATAGAATCTCTAGAGTTTTTGAGGATCATGTTATCTGTGAAGGAAGATAATCTTACTCTTGCTGTCAAATTTGAATGTTTTCCTTTCTTATTTTTCTTGCCTAATTACGCCAGTTACATTAATATATTCCAGTATTATGCTGAATAGAAGTGTGAGCATAGGAATCCTTGTTTTGTTCCCGCTCTTAGTAGAAAAGATTTCAGTTTGTCACCATCAACTCTGGTGTTAATTGTGGACTTTCCTTATATGACCCTTATGATGTTGAGGTCATTACCTTCTGTTCCCAGTTTGCTGTGTGTTTTTTATCATGAAGGGATTTAATGTCGTCAAATGCTTTTCTGCATCATTTGAGATTATCATGTGATTTTTGTCCTTCATTCTCTCAATATGATATATCACATTGCTTTTTGTGTGTTGTACCATTCTTTATCTCAACTTGGTCAAGGGGTGTAATCTCTTAATGTGCTACTGAGTTCCATTTTCTAGTATTTTCTTTAGGATTTTTGTATCAACATTTGTCAGGGGTATAAATCCTATTTGTCAAGTTAAGCTAGCTGTTTTTAGGAAGTCTCTGCTGAACAGGGAAGTATAGTATATTTTGACCAAAAAAGTCCTAGTTTTTGTGTTCTGCAAACACAAAATCTGCATGTTTTTTCCCTTCAAATACTTATAGAAGATCTGACTGTAGGATGGTTTTGAAATAAGAAAGGAAAAGAGGGCAGAAGTAGACAAGTGGACAGCATGCTAAAAAGCATGAAAATGTTACACATTTCAATCATTTAATCTCTAATACATGAACACTCAGACCAATGCCTTCCGGTCCTTTATGCCATAACTGTTTCTCATGATCTCTCTGTTAATAACTTTTTAATCGACTTTCCTCTACCAGTTGTCACTCCTTATTATTTATTCTTGCCTAATCCATTAACATTTCCCATTACTTTCTAAGAGAATATTCTGAAATATGAATTTGATTTAGGCAGGAATTCATTCCACCACTTAAACCCCTCATAGATCTTTAAGTCTTCCAAATAAGCTGCCACAAAGAGAAAGAATATCAAAGACTCAACCCCAGCCTAGCGATACAACTTTCTCTGTTAACCACATATGTCTCCACATCTTCTCTCTACATAAAACTCTGCTCAAGTATAGTGAAATCAAGCATTCTCCTAACTGTAGCATGCTCTCTTTCACCTTTGCTCCTATTGCACCAAAATAATCCACCCTCACTCTGCTTTCCTGACTATTTCTTCATCCTCCTCCAAAGGCCCTCACATATTACCTACATCAGCTACCTTCTCTGATTCCTCTCAAAACAAGTTAGGGACCACTGTTTTGGGATCCCAAATTCATTTGCTTCAAAACCATTTATTTCTCTCCTTTCCAGAGGTTCTCACCCCTGAGAAATATATATGCATGATTTAGAATTTAATAGAGGGAAGCAGTTGGGGGTCATTTAAGAACTGATAGTTTTTGAGCAAAGAGGGGGTTGAACTTGAGTGGTTTACTCTGCTTCTGGGAAATGCAATTTGTTGTGTGTTTTGCTCGCATGCAGAACTGTGTTTTCTTTTTTTCCTTCACACCTTTATGGGGTAGAGAGCTGCCCTGCTTCTCTTTTAACTTTAATACTATGCAGGATGCTTGTCCAGAGAGACCACTGATTTTTGTTTAGAAATAAGATCTTGAGGTTTTATCATGGTTTCAAGTGCTATGTAAAGCTGTTTTGCCACTGCCTCTTCTGCCCTGAGACACTGAAAATGAGTTAAAATCTGAGAGAAATGATTTTGACCATCCTTATTATCCTTGTGTCTTTACCCAAAGTGTGTTATCTGTGAGCCTGATCAGGAAATATCCTTTACCTCTTTCTTAAGAGAAAATGACAGGGATACTTAGCTGGCTAAGGTGTATATCCATCTCCAAGGAAAGAAATGATTGATTGTTTTCCTGGCAAGATAAACTCAATTCTCAGTGCATTTTCCATGTAAAATTTTGCTGTTATGGCAATTAGTGTTGATAATAAATTTGGAAAAAGATAAAATTGAAAGTTAATGTTGAGCTTTAACTATGAATACATTTAGAACTCAGTGTATTTTCCTGGGCAGTGGGAATAGGTGGCTAAAAAATAATTATAGATTATAGCTCATTGTTAAATTTAGGATATAGTCTACCTTGTTAAAATAAGAATGAAAAAAAATGTAGGAGATAACAAAGTCAGGAGACTAAAGCAATGAAATGAGTGAAATCTTTCATTCTGAATTAGATCCAAATCCTGAAAAACACTTATTTTCCTTTTTGCAATAAAGAGAATTAATGGGGTGAAATTTGTAAAAAAAAAAATCTGTAAGTTAGATAATGTTATATCACTGATAATTTTCTGATCTTGATAATTGTATTATGGTCATACAAAATAACTTTCAAGAAAATACATTTAAATATTTAGAGGTAAATGGGCAACATGATTCAATATTGTATGAAGTGTTTTAGAAAAACTGAGTGTGTATACACAAAACAAGAATGATAAAGTGGGGGATGCCTGGGTGGTTTGCAGTTGAGCCTGCCTTCCAGCCCAGGGCGTGATCCCCAGGTTCTGGGATCGAGTCCTACATCAGGCTCCCTGCATGGAACCTGCTTCTCTCTCTGCCTGTGTCTCTGCCTCTCTCTCTCTCTCTCTCTCTCTGTCCCTCATGAATAAATAAATAAAATCTTTTAAAAAAAGAATGATAAAAAGGAAATGCATAGTGTAAGAAAGTAGTACAATTTCATTCTTTTCCATGTTATGTCCAGTTTTCCCAACACTATTTAAGAAACTATCTTTTTCCCATTGAATATTTTTTCCTGCTTTGTTGAAGGTTGACCATATAGTTGTGGGTTCATTTCTGAGTTTTCTATTGTGTTCCATTAATTTAAGTGTCTATTTTTGGGTTTTGACCACTATAGCTTTGTAGAATAACTTGAAATCTGGAATTGTGATGCCTCTGGCTTTGCTTTTCTTTTTCAAGGTTGCTTTGGGTCTTTGGGTTCTTTTGTGGTCCTGTACAAATTATAGTATTGTTTTTTTCTAGCTCTGTGAAAAATGCTGCTGATGTTTCAATAGGGATTGCATTAAATGTGTAGATTACTTTGGGATGATAGACATTTTAACAATATTTTTTCTTCCAACCCATGAACATAGAATATCTTTCCATTTCTTTGTGTCATCTTCAATTTCTTTCATCAGTGTTTTATAGTTTTCAGTGTACAGGTCTTTCACATCTTTGGCTAGGTTTATTCCTAGGTATCTTATGGGTTTTGATACAATCCTAAATGGGATCGATTCCTTAGTTTTTCTTTCTGCTGCTTCATTATTAGGGTATAGAAATGAAACAGATATCTGTACATTGACTTTGTATCCTGAGACTTGACTGAAATCATGTATCAATATTAGCAATTTTTTGGTGGAGTCATTAGGGTTTTCTGTATAAAGTATCATGCCATCTGAAAATGGTGAAAGTTTGACTTTCTTGCTGATTTGAATGCCATTTATTTCTTTGTGTTGTACAATTTCTGTGTCTAGAACTTCTAGTACTATGTTAAATAAGAGTGAGAGTGTACATCCCTGTCTTGTTCCTGACTGTTGAAGAAAATTCTAGGTTTCTACCATTGAGGAGGATATTAGCTGCAGGCTTTCGTATATGGCCTATTTGATTTTCAGATATATTCCCTCTAAATCTACTTTCTTGAGGGTTTTTACCAAGAATGAATTCTGTACTTTGTCAAATGCTTTGTCTGCATCTATTAAAATGATCATATGGTTCTTATCCTTTCTTTTATTAATGTGATGTATCACCTTGATTTATTTGTGAATATTAAACCAATCCTGCATCCCAGGAATAAATCCTACTTGATCATGATGAATGATTCTTTAAATGTATTGTTGAATTTGGTTTGCTGCATAAAATAAATTTAATATAGATTAAAGACCTAAAACTGATATATTAAACTATTAAAACCTTAGAAGAGATTTTAGCAAAGCTGTAGCAAATTTCTAGATATATCTCCTGAAGCAAGGGGAAAAAAAGCAAAAATAAACTATTGGGGCTTCAACAAAATAAAAAGCTTCTGCACAACAAAGGACATAAGGAATCCTATGGAATGGAAAATATATTTGCAAATAACCTATCTAATAAAGGGTTAGTATTCAAAATATATACAGAACATATAAAACTCAATACCCAAAAAACAAATAATCCAATTAAAGAAATGAGCAGAAGACATGAATAAACTTTTCTCCAAAGACGTACAGAGGGCCAACACACACATGAAAAGATGCTCAAGATCACAGTATCAGGGAAATATGAATCAAAACCATAATTAGATATCATTTCTCAAACATCAGAGTGGCAAAAATCAATGACACAAACAAAAGGTGTTGGCAAGGTTGTGGAGAAAGGGGAATCCTCTTGTACAGTTGGTGAGAATGCAAACTGGTGCCGCTACTCTGGAAAACAGTATGGAGGTTCCTCCAAAAATTAAAAATAAAAATACTCTATGATCCAGCAATTCCACTACTAGGTATTTACTCAAAAAATACAAAAAAAAAAAAAAAACTAATTCAAAGGGATATACATACCCTGATGTTTATTGCAGCATTAACTACAATAGCCAAACTGTGGAAACAGCCTGAAAGTCCACTAATGGATGAATGGATAAAGAAAAATGTATAAACACACATACACACACACACTGGAATATTACTCAGTCATAAAAAGAATGGGATCTTTCCATTTGAAATGATGTGGATAGAACTAAAGAGTATTATGAAAAGTGGTACAAGTTAGAGAAAGGCAAATATAACATGATCATGTACAGAGTTTAAGCTATAAAACAATATGCATAAGGAAAAGAGGACCTGGCAAACCAAGAAATAGACCCCCAATTATAGAGAACAAAGTGGTGGTTATCAGAGGGGACTAGGGGGTGGGTGGGTGAAATAGGTAATGGGGATTAAGAAGTACACCTGTTGTGATGAGCACTGGGTGTTGTATGGAAGTGTTGAATCACTATATTGTACACCTGAAATTAATATTGCATTATATGTTAACTGACTGGAATTTAAATAAAAACTTAAAGTGGAAATGTAAAATGGTAACATTGAAGAATTTGGGAAAATGTAAGTAGGTGTAGTGTTATTTTGGCAACTTGATTCTGGTTCTGAAATAGTTAAAAAGTAAAGTTTGAAAATAAGTGGAGTATATAGAATGTACTTAAATTGGTCATAAGAACAAATTCTAGCATTTTTTGAAGAAAATGTAATACATTTGTTTTCTGTTAAACGATGTAGTGTATTTTATTTTGTCTCTTGGATTCACTTTTTTAGGAAACTTGCATTTTACTCTTCTAATCTGTTTTACCTATTCTAACTTAATATTATACATTACCTCTGGGAGCTAGTGATGATTATCATGTTTTTAGTTAACTTTACTAATGTCTTGGGTTAGAGATCACATCAGAAATCTTCCTTGTTAGGCAGCCCTGGTGGCTCAGTGGTTTAGCGGGGCTTCAGCCCAGGGCCTGATCCTGGAGACCCGGAATCAAGTCCCATGTCAGGCTCCCTGCATGGAGCCTGCTTCTCCCTCTGCCTGTGTCTCTGCCTCTCAATCTGTGTGTCTCTCATGAATAAGTAAAATCTAAAAAAAAAAAAAAAAAAAAAAAAGAAATCCTCCTTGTCTGTTGACTGAATTTCTGTCTTTGAATATGGGACTGTGGAGGAGTGTGGGATCTGACCATCCTACACAGGATTAGCATAGAATATTTGAAATATGGCTGGTGTACAGAGGAACTGAATGTTAAATTTTACTTTAGCATTGTGGAGTGCTTTTCTTTTAAACTGTTTGTGAAGAGAGTATGAAATAATTTTCCATTAAACTCAGCTTTATTCTTTTAGTGGGGCTTTATTTCACTTCAACTGCTGATTTGCCTGAGATATATTATTGTGTTGCAGTACAGTGTTGGGAGTCGACCTCCTTTCCAGTGTTACAAGCACCTCATTGATCTAGCTGTTGTCAATGGATTGATTCAGTTACAGTAGGTTTTGCTCTGGATATAACATATGTTTGTTCAAATGCCCAATAAAGATAGCATTAATACTGATGCCTAACTTGTAATACTTATAATGTAATTAGATTATTTTTAGATTAAGAAATAAGTATAGATTTTTTAAAAATTTAAGATGAGAGTAAACAGCTGATATAGAATTCAGTGAAGAAACAGAAACTAATACTCAAATGAAAACAGAAAAGAAAAAATAGTGAAAGTGTATTGCAAATTTGTTGCATCAGAGAAGAGTGATCTAACATTATGGGCTGTGTAAAAATTCTGTAATAATAAAATGGACAATACGAAGAAATATTTTCAGTGGACACATAATGAATTGATGTTTTCCCCCAACCAGTTGAAAACAAAGAAATTTGTTGCCTAAAATAAAAAAAATAGCAAATTTTAACAAGATCTTGTAATTTTGACCAGCTTTTATTTGTACACAAAAAGAAAGCCATTTTTGCGGAGAAATAGTAAGATAGTTATGAAATTTTGTTAGAAATGAGGAATAGACTAGAAAAGATGTTTCACAAAAAGTTAAAAATCTTCAATTAGCTACCAGTTGGCTGCAGAATACAAGATTTTTTGAATAGTAAAGATCAGTTGGTTCAAAATTCAAAAAGTTGCAAGTTCCTTATAGCTTTAGATTAAGCTAGAAAGATACTTTCAAGAAGTATCTAAACAAGAAGAGATACTTCCCAATTAATATCTTGAGTTATGTCAAGAATTCCAAATTTACAAAGAAATATTATAAATTTGCAGCATGAAATATAAATTTTGTGGTGTAGTAATTTTTGTACATTTTATGTGTCAAGAAAGAATTTCAGCTAAATAAAACAAAATTACTTTATATCATGACAGATGGTACTCTTTCTGTTAGACCAAAATTAGGATTTATTGGAATTTCAAAACAAGAGACTAATGTTCCCCTTCTAGTTTTATTTCACTGTATAATACATACTGAATATATTTGTGCTACATTTTCTGAAGCAGATGCTTATAAGTGTCATGGATATAGTTGTTAAAATCTTTCAGTGTGTATATGCAAATGTTATGAATCATCACCAGTTTATGGAACTGTTTAGAGAAATAGAAGACAATGAATTTAATGATCTTATGTGTTTTGTCAGTGCTCATTGGTTGAATTGTAGAGTTTTATAAAGATCTGCTTGTTCTGTTAACTTCAATTCAAGATTTTCTTAGAACAAAAGGAATGCTTGCCAAATACTCAACAATCAAAACAAAAATGTCAGTATGATTTGTTTCCTCACCAATATTGGACTGCATATGAATGAGCTCCTAATGGAGGCCTGTGTGAGGCTTAGACAATATGAAAACTATGTTGAAAATTAATTTTTTCATAAATAATTAATATACATTTATCAATTTTCAAACAGGTTAATATGCAGCTTTTAATTTTAATAAAATTATGTAATTATAATTGGCATTGTTAATTTTTATGTAGATATATTTAGTATTGTGATTAAATTTATTAACATTCAGTGTTAACAAAACTTTTCATTCAATGCTAGTTATTGCTGAGTTGACACACAAGAGTGTCAGAGAGCTGTAGTATCAAAATTGTTGTTTTACTTGAAAGTCAAATGTATTTTCTTAAAAAAGATGAGCCAGTTTGATCAGTGTGGATATAAATGACATATTTTTTGGCTCTTGAATCAGGCATTAAAAGTATTTTTGGAACAACTTGAGTATATGAATCTATTTTTTTTTTGAATCTATTTTTATAACTATAAATTTCATAAAATTTATCTACAAATCAAATTTAGCATGTCAATTGAGATGTAATATATATGTAAAACATGCACTGGTAGCTTTCCATGGCATCCTATAGAGGAAAGAATATGAAAAATCTCAGTAATTTACATTTATTAGGCATTGAAATATGCATATTTCTATATATTGGATTAAACAAATGGATCATTAAATTAATTTCCCTGTTTCTACTTTTAAAAATGTAGTTAACAGAAAGTTTTATTTTTTTATTTTATTTTATTTTTTTATTTTTTTTTAACAGAAAGTTTTAAATGACACATGTAGCTCATTATATTTCTAATCCTTGGTACAATGCTAGGCCATTCCCAAACCAAGAATATGATATTAGCTATTATATTTTCAAGAGTCTGGAAACCAAATGGTAACATTATTTTTTTTTATAACATTATTTGGAATAAATCCTTACTTTGACTTGTGAAATAGACATACAGCAATATTGCTTCTGATTTGGTTAATTTACAGAAGATCCTCTTTGTTTATTTAACCTATGCTCCATGGGCATGTGGGCATGGTACTAGAAGTTTCCTATATAACCAGTCTGGTTAAATTCCAATATATACTCTTTAGCTTCCCTACCCATAAGAGTAGAATTATGATTAAGAGTCAGCTTAGGTATTTATTTTTGCAAAACTAAAAATACAACTTTAAGGAAACCACACAAAATAGTTATTTTATTGTTTTTGTAAGAAATTGAAAAATCTACATTTATAGAATGAAAACAGTTCTGGTAATTCTTTAGTAATAGTAGGTAAAAGTTTAGTAACTTTATAAGAATAATATGGAGCATTTATAAATGAATAGCTGAAACTATAGCTTTAATTATATAAATCAGAAGAAATGTCTGGGAAGAACACTGAAGAATAATTTTTTGCATTAAAAGTATAGGAATTACTACACATAGGCATTTCTTTGACTTAATGGCTCAATATTACATTGTCATATTTGAATATACTGCTGTCACAGAAGTGACTCTGGCTTGGCTGACAAGCATAGTAAAAGCCAAGAAAGCCTGTTTCTTTAACATGGTCAGAGGATTCACTGGAGGTGGGAAGACTGGCACTCTCTACCAGTGGAGGAAGTTTTGTTTCTAACCCTAAATTCTTAAAATAGCACCCTACCTGCTTATATAAAACCTAATTTGTCAATTATTTGTTCAAGAACTTAATTTTCTCATACATTTATGTCTGTTTATATCCCCTGACTCCTCTGAAGTATTTTAGAGATGTGTGCCTGTTTGATTGCTATAATAATTGGTAATAGTCCCAGAATTTCTAGGTATTGATTAGGTATGTTTACCAAATAAGACTTGGATTTTACAGGTGCCCTGTTGGTGGTTTGAGTGGAAGGATAGTAAGAGGAAGCCAGTGGCATAAAACTTAAACAGTTTTTATTGTATTCAAATAGATAATGAGGAGATACTTTTTTTGTGCTCTCAAGGGAGAATAGCCAGTAGATCACTCATTAGAGGTCTTTTAGTTCTGCATACATTTTTTAAATTTTTATTTATTTATGATAGTCACACAGAGAGAGAGGCAGAGACATAGCAGAGGCAGAATCAGGCTCCATGCACCGGGAGCGCGACGTGGGATTCGATCCCGGGTCTCCAGGATTGTGCCCTGGGCCAAGGCAGGCGCCAAACCGCTGCGCCACCCAGGATTCCCTACTTCTGCAAACATTTTTTTTTTAATTTTTTTTTTTTTTGCAAACATTTTTAATCTAAGGTCAATTTTCTACATTTTTGAAAAGCAGACACAATTGCTTTGGAGGCCTCTAGCATCCAAAATTAATTACTAACTAATGGATCACTTTTCAAGTGGAAAATGACCACAAATATTTCAGTATAGAGAATCCAGCAAAAGAAAGATCTCTATATGTAACTTCTGACTGTATGAGGAGTTTCAATTTAATAGATGTTTCTACTACATACTGTCTGGTTACTATGTCACAGAGGGACTATCCCTGACAAGATACAAACTTACAGCTATTGAAGTATCTATGAGATGGAAAGCACATTGATAGGAAATATTTTTAAGACCCAGAATATCAAAGAATAAATACAAAATAGAATGTTGTTACTTAAAAATTATGAAGACTAAATTGACATGTGAATACAAATGATTTTGTTTGAAGAATATCAGGAATAAAGTACAATATAACTGGCTAAAACATCTATTGTTATTTATAAGAGTGGGGAAATTTGGGGGCACCTGTTTACTCCAGGGGAAATGTTTATGTCTAATTGCTGATTATTATTATTATTATTATTATTACTCAGTAAGGTCCTATGTATTTACAGTTTAAAGGCTGTATGTTTGATATGTCTTCCAAAAGATTAATTATTCAGGTTTTAGATCATGAAAGGGTTGTTAGCAGGATGTTAAAGAAAGGCTGCCCATTGACACCGAGCGACTGGATATGTTGTGTGAACCTCTTGAAGGATTTGGCCATCTCTTGTGGAAACAGGATAGATTCTATAGAGTTGATATTTATAGATCCATGGTATGGCCTATTTCTAAAGAAAGGAGATGCCCCCCCCCACCCCACCCCGAATGAGTTGAACTCACTGTTATTAAGGTCAATGAAATATCTTAGGCGGTAAGACTTTGAAGATCTCTGAGGGCCTTGCTAATTTTAGTTTAAGAATTCCACTCATTAGAAAAAGAAAAAAGAATTCCACTCATTTATTAAACCTATCCTGAATATTGGGTTGGTACAGACAGTGAACCATCTCCCTTACTGGCAAGTATTTATAACATGGTTGAATGACAGCTGCATGAAAATGAGTGCTTCTGTAGCTGCAGAAGTAAGATGGAATTCCCCAGGACTGTCACAGCCAAAACTCATAAAAAAAAAAAAAGAAAAAAAAAAAAGCTTCAATCCACCTTGTGAATTAGGCAACCTTGGTAAGGTTTTAATGGTGTAGTTACATGTAACTCTCAGTGGATAGACAAAAGAAATAAAAGAAATATGAGATTAGAGACTTGTCCATGTCTCAACTTTATAATTTTAACAAAATTACTTACTAGGAGATAAGTACCAAACACATCAGCAATTTTAGTTAAGGTTCATGTACAAAGTTGGTTGGGTGGAACGAATGGCCAATTTGTTCTAATATCAAATAATCATAGAAGATTATTTTAAGCTTCCTTCCAGACTCCTCTAGCACCATTAAGTGGCCACCTTGAAAGTGGCTGCTATTTTAACTATGTAATTTGAAAACCGATTTCTCAGGATATCCCTTTCTGATTCTTAGAGCTAATTACTCAGTCTCTAATGGCGTATTTGAAACTTTCCAAACCCTTGGTCTCTTTGGTTATCACAGTGACATACATAAGAGTGAAGACTGCTTGCCCAGAGAAAATTAGCCTTTCTTTAGCCTCCATATATTTTTGTATAGTCTTTTGCATGGCATAACATGACAAATATCTCCTTGGAATATCTAAAATAATAAAATAAATTTTATTTCCTTTTTTATTTTTTTCAGTACTTTTTTTTTTTTTTCTTAGTGCTAAGCTTCTAACATCCTATTACTGTTGCCTTTAATACTTTGATGCAGGTCAACAAGCAATGGAATCTCTCAAGTTTTACTCAGGGTGGGAAAAAGCCTTTATCACCTCTTCATTTTTAAGATGATGTTGTCACCAGTAGAGAATACTGGGTTAACAGCATTTTTTCTTTCAACGTTTTTTTTTTTTTTCTTTCAATATTTTAAAGGATCCTTTCACTGTCTTGCAGTTTGCATAGTTTCTGGAAAAAGTTAGATGTAATTATTTACCTTTGTTCCTCTCTATGAAATTGCCTTTAAAAAAATATGCCTGCCTTCAGTATTTTCTCTATGCTTTTTGGATTGCAGTATTTGGATAGGATATGTTTAGGCAGGAGATTTTTTTTTTTTGTTTGGTTGTTTTGTACTCATCCAGCTTGGTGTTCTTTGAGTGCCTCAACACTGTAGTGTCTATCATCAATTTGGAGAATTCTTAGCCATTCTTCAAATATATCTTCTAGCCTTTTGATCTTTATTACCCTTCTGGAATTTCAGTTACATATAAATTAGAATATGGTTTTTTTTTCAGACTTTTTATGATTTGGGTTAATCTTTTTATCCCCTTGTGCTTAAAATTGGTGATTTCCATTGATTTTTGTTCATGTTCATGATTTTTTTAAAAATATTATTTATTTATGATAGTCACACACACAGAGAGAGAGAGAGAGAAAGAGAGGCAGAGACATAGGCAGAGGGAGAAGGAGGCTCCATGCACCAGGAGCCCGATGTGGGATTCGATCCCGGGTCTCCAGGATCGCGCCCTGGGCCAAAGGCAGGCGCTAAACCGCTGCGCCACCCAGGGATCCCCATGTTCATGATTTTTATGTTGTATTATGTTGTATTGACCCTACTGATGAGCCCATTAAAAGCAATCCTTATCTGTTACTGCTTCTCTTTAGCAATGCCATTTCTCCCTGCTGAAATTACTTGTCTTATTATGCATATCATTTCTTTCCCACCTGTTTTTAATATGTTAATCATAATTATGTTATTTTCACCAACCAATAGTTCAGAATTACATCTGAGATCAGTTCCGTTGACTCTGCTGCCAATAGAAATCAAGAAATGGCTACTTTATAAAGCTGAGATTCTAAAACAATATATACTTACCTGTTGGGTTTCTAACTGAATGTATAGAAGGGTTATTTATTAGAACTGGAATAAGTTATGATGAGTCTTGTCTCTGTTAAGCTTACTGACTATTGGTTTTAGTCTTCTTTAAACTTCTGACCTTTGATGGATTCCATACTAATTGTTCTACTGATATCAGTAGAAAATATAGTTCTGTCTTCCAAGATAATTAGATCTAACAGAATGAGAAACTATTATAACTAAGGCAGTTTTTGAGAAAAGGTGAAGTGAGAAATGTGCTCCAACTTGGGGTCCAGTAAGCTATTTAAAAATCTGTGACAGATAAAAACTTTATTTTTTTTATTTCAAGTTTTTATTTAAATTCTAGTTAACTTATATGGTAAAATTGGTTACAGATGTAGGATTTAGGAATTCAATTCATCATTATGTATAACACCCAGTGATCATCACCTCAAATGTCCTCCTTAATCCCCATCACCCATTTTGCCTAGCCCCCAAGCACCACCTCTCCATTAATCTTCAGTTTGTTCTTTATAGTTAAGAGCCTCTTATGGTTTCCTTTGCTCTTCTTTTTCCCCTTCTATGTTTATTTGTTTTGTTTCTTAAATTCCACACATGAGTGAAATCATATGTTGTCTCTCCATGACTGATTTATTTCACTTGACATAATGCACTTTAGCTCTATACATTTCACTGAAATGGCAAGATTTCATTCGTTTTATGATGGAGCAATAGTCCATTGTGTGTGTGTATATACCACTTCTTAAAAAGATTATATTTATTTATTCATGAGAGACTGTTGTGCCCAAGATTGCGAATCCGAGAAACCACCAAGGAGCCGATGCCAATGCAAGTACATGAGGGTTTATCAACAAGCTCCAGCTTGGGTCCAAGTATACCTGACACAGACAACAGAGCAGGGACTTGGACCCCGAGGTGGGTTCTAGTTTTATGGGCTGGTCTAGGGAATTTCCAGAAGGGTTGGAGGAATTTCTTAAGCTCTGTTCTCATTCTAATATGGGGCTTCCTGCCACTGGCTTGAGCTCTGTTCTCATTCTAATATGAGGCTTTCAAGGGCATTAAGCTGTTTTTTCCTGTAACTGAAATAGGGTAAAATTCAGCTCTTATTCACCAGGGGCCTGAGATGGCTGTACTCGAGCTAACTCTGAACTTAAGATGGAATGGCCTTAATTTTCTCAGCCTCCACAAGACACCCATGGAGAGAGGCAGAGACACAGGCAGAGGGGAGAAGCAGACTCCATGCAGGGGCCCAATGTGGGACTTGATCCCAGGACTCCAGGATCATGCCCTGGGCGGAAGGCAGGCACTCAACCGCTGAGCCACCCAGGCGTCCCTGTACACCACTTCTTTGTCCATGCTCATGAACATTTGGGCTCTCTCTATAGTTTGGTTATTGTGGATAATGATGGTGTAAACATTAGGGTGCAGGTGCCCCTTTGGATCCACATTTTTGTATCCTTTGGGTAAATACTAATAGCATAATTGCTGAATTGTGAGGTAGTTCTATTTTTAACTTTTTGAGGAACCTTCATATTTTTTTCCAGAGTGGCTACACCAGTTCACATTCTCACCAATAGTGTAATGCACATCCTCACAAATATCTGTTTCCTGTGCTGTTAATTTTAGCCATTCTGACAGGTGTGATATATCTTGTCATGGTTTTGATTTGTATTTCTCTGATGATGTGCTATTGAGCATCTTTTCATGTGTCTGTTAGACAGTTAAGAAGTGGGCAGAAGATATGAACAGACATTTCTCCTAAAACCTTTGTTTGATTTCTCAATACTACAAATGCAAAAACTTCTTTGGTTTAGGTATTAAGTATGTAGAGCAATTGCTCTGCAAGTTGGAAAGTAGGATTGTTTGGGTACAGAATATTAATCATTTTTCTGAAATTATGATATTTGTACAAGCTCCTTATTTATAGACACTCATTCAAATGTACATTTGCTTGCATGTGTTCTCATCAAATGTATTTGTTTTGTACACATGTATTTCTAATTTATATAGATTTATATATAACGATTTGTACATTATGTATATGAATGTATAATGGTATTGCTCCATTTTTCACTGAATACTATAATTTAAAAATCCACTTGGATTTCTATCACCTTGTTTATTCTACTGCATAGTAATCTGTGATGTGCACATACCACATTTTGTGTATCTACCTGCCCAGTTATAGAAACCCACGCTATTGCTGACTCCTCATCTCACTACACAAACAATGCTGTGATAAATACCTTCTTTCTATGTGTATTCCTTTATCTATAAGGGGGCTTCTTAGTGATAGAAGCAGATATTAGCATTATTAGCTCAATATTAACTCATAAACTACAAGAATACTTGATATGACCAAATACTAATAGATACTCTGACAATGGCTGCATCCATTACATTCTAACCAGCAATATGCAGGGTTTCCACGAACCACATCCCTACCAGTACTTGAATAATTAACTTGCTTTACTCTGATTACTAATGATTTTGGAGCATTGCTTCATACTTCCATTACCCTCTTTATTCTCTCTTCCATAAATAGCATTTTGTGTATAATATTAGTCTACAGAGTTCTACTGGAAATTATTATTTTATGCCTATTTCTCTACAGAAATCTCTTGTGCTTTCTACAAATAATTTTTAGTTTCAGTAAATATTTTTCCACATATATTCTGGGTCTGTCAACTCTGTCCATAATATAATGTATTGAAGAAGATACTCAATTTTATACATTACCAATTATTTTTTCCAAGTTTGTCTTTGAAAATTTGAGGAAGTGCTTTTTTGTCTTTTATTTCACAAAAATAACCTATTTTTAAAAATTTAATATAATTACTTTTATATTTAGGTTACTATTTCCTTTATGATTCAACTTTGTATTTGCTGAGATCATTTTTAATTCTTTCCAATTTTTCCAATACAACTTACAAAATGATCTATCCTGTCACCAATAATTTTGTTATCTTTATCACCTATTTTGCATGTTTATTTGCATAGATAATTTCTTAGCTGCCTGCTTATTTGTTCCATTTGTCTATTTATCTCTCTGTTATATGTAGAAATTGATACACACACACACACACACACACACACACATATACATATACATATATATATCCTTCTCATTCTCTTAATTATTTTGTTTAGGGCTAATTTGTAAATGAAACTTTATTTTTCTATAACATTTTAGAATGTATTATATAGGCACCTAAAAAAAAATGGAGACACTTGGGTATCTCAGTCAGTTGAGTGTCAGACTCTTGATTTCAGCTCAGGTCATGATCTCAGGGTCCTGGGATCCAGCCTCGTGATGGGCTCTATGCTTGGCAGGGAGCCTGCTTGAGGATTCTCTCCCTCTTCCTCTACCCCTCTCATCATGCGTATGCATTTTCTCTCTAAAATAAATAAATCCTTAAAAATGGAATTTTGATGAGAAACTTTTAGGCAGAATTAATATCTATCTATATTTAAATATTCTAAGTGTTTGAAATGTCTTTATTTAGACTATTTTCTATGAATTTCATTACAGTTTTAAAGTTTTCTCCATAGTTCTCCTACACATTCATTTTTGTGCTAACTCCTAGGTACTTTATAGTTTTTGCTATTGTTGGCAATATCATTTTAAAATTATATACTATATTGATAATTATATAAAGAACTATTAAGTCGATATGTTTATTTTGTATCTGATAAACTCATTGAACAGTCTTATTAGTTGCAATAGTTTTTGTTGAGTCCTCTAGGTAAATGATCATATTGTTGACAAATATTGTGTCATTCTTGAAGTAATTTACCTCATTGTCAGTAATTTTGATTCTGTGTTAGACAGTAATGGAAGACTGGACTTTCTTTTTTTTGTGTGTGTGTGTTTTATTGCTTTTACGTTTTCTTTTTTACATTCAATGGGAAAACTCATGAAGTTTCCTTATTGTTATTTAAAATGATTTAAACTAATGACTCTTTTTTATAGCAGATCACAAAAAATGCATGGAAAATAGAGCTCCTGTATAACCCTGTCTCCATGTATGCATTGTTCTCCACCATCAAAATCCCACAACAGAGCAATACATTTGTTACAAATGTGATCCTATTTTGACATCATTATCACCCAAAGTCCATAATTTACATTACTATTCACTCTGGGTGTGGTTATGTGCCAGAAGTTTTGACAAGTATGTATTTATGTGCGTTCACCAGTATACATAATACTTTCACTGCCTAAAAATCCACTGTAATCTGCCTCTTCATCTCTCCCTCTATCATACCCCTACCCCTGCTAATTACTGATTTTTTTTTCCTGTCTCTATATTGCCTTTTCAGATGTCCTATTGTTGGAATCATTCAGTATGTAGTCTTTTCAGATTGGCTTCTTTTACTTAGTAATATGCACTTAAATTTTATGTTTTCAATTATTAATGGCTCATTTCTTTTCAGTATCAACAGTATTCCATTGTCTGGGTGTATCATAGTTTACTTATCCACTCACCTATTGAAAGATACCTCGATTGCTTCCAAGTTTTGGCCATTATAAATAAAACTCTGGACCTCTGTGTATATTTTGTTTGTTTGTTTCTTTGTTTTTGTTTTGCATGGAACATAGGTTTCGGGAGTGCAAGTGCTGAGTTATATAGCAAGAGTATGTTTGGTTTTATTAAAAAAAAAAAAACTGTCTTCTAAAGTAGTTGTATCAGGATCCCTGGGTGGCGCAGAGGTTTAGCGCCTGCCTTTGGCCCAGGGCACAATCCTGGAGACCCGGGATCGAATCCCACATGGGGCTCCCGGTGCATGGAGCCTGCTTCTCCCTCTGCCTGTGTCTCTGCCTCTCTCTCTCTCTCTCTCTCTCTCTCTCTCTCTCTCTGTGACTATCATAAATAAATAAAAATTTAAAAAAATAAAGTAGTTGTATCAATTATTTTGCATTCCCACCAATAATGAATGAGAATTACTATTTCTCCACATCCTTGCCAGCATTTGATGGTGTTAGTGTTTTAGTTTTTGGCCATTCTAGTAAGTTTGTAGTGGTATCTTACTGTTTCAATTGTAAATTTTCCAGGGACATACAATGTTCAAAGTGATCTATCTATCTATCTATCTATCTATCTATCTATCATCTATCATCTATCTTCTTTGGTGAGATGTCTGTTCAGTTCTTTTGCCCATGTTTAATTGGGCTGTTATTATTTTTTAAGAATTCCTTCTGTATTTTGTATAACTGTTCTTTATCAGGTATGTCCTTTACAAATATTTCTTTCAGTCTGTGACTTGTTTTATCATTCTCTTGACAGTGGCATTTTTTTCTCCACAAAGCAAAAGTTTAAATTTTAATGGAGTCCAGCATCTCAAGTATTTCTTCCATAGATCCTTCCTATGGTGTTGCATCTAAAAAGTCATTGTCATCCTTAAAGTCATCTCAGTTTTCTTCTATGTTGTAAGGGTTTTACAGTTTTACAATTTACATCTAGGTCTACAATAATTTTGAGCTAATTTTCATGAAGGGTCTAAGGTCTCTAAATTCTTTTTTTTTTTTTCTAATGTTGATCCTTAGCTGTTCACCATTTATTGAAAAGGCTATTTTGCTCCATTATATTACCTCTATTCCTTTGTCAAAGATCAATTAGCTATATTTTTGTGGGTCTATTTCAGAACTCTCCATTCTTTTCCATTATTTTATTTGCCTGTTATTTTGCCAATATTACACTATCTTGATTACTTTAGGGTTTTTTTTAGCATTTCTTTTTTCTTTTTCTTTTTCTTTTTCTTTTTCTTTTTCTTTTATTTTATTTTTATTGGAGTTCAATTTGCCAACATTTAGCATAATACTCAGTGCTTAAAAAAAATAGTGCTTATCCCGCCAAGTGCCCCCCTCAGTGCCCATCACCCAGTCACCCCAACACCCAACTCACCTCCCTTTCCACTACCTCTTGTTCATTTCCCAGAATTAAGTGTCTCTCATGTTTTGTCACCCTCACTTATATTTTCACTCATTTTCTCTCCTTTCCCTTTATTCTCTTTCAGTAATTTTTATATTCCCCAAATGAATGAGACCATATAATGTTTGTCCTTTTCTGATTGGCTTATTTCACTCTGCATATAGTAGGTTTTGAAGATGAGTAATGTCCTGTGACTTTGTTCTTCACCATTGTTGAGTGGGCTATTCTGGGTTCTTTGGTTCTCCATGTAAACTTGAGATCCATTACCATTGTTGTAGGTTTTTTTTTTTTTTTTTTTTTTTGTTGTTGTTGTTGTATGTTTTATTACTAAATAAAGATGGCTGGCTTTTTCATCCATGTTGAATTTTTTAAAACTACTTGGAAGTATTGAACTTTAGCAAATATTATCACTGCATTGGTTGAGTTAATCTACCTTATTTATGTGATGAGTTGCATTAACATATTTCTGTTGGTTTTGGTATCAAACCTTGTAAGCAGTATAAAACACAGCCATTCCTCATTTTGTATGGTTCAGAGTTGTACAAATTTAACTCATCACAGTTTATTTAAATAATACCATTCCTGGGGAGCCTGGGTGGCACAATTGGTTAAGTATCCCACTCTTGGTTTCAGTTCATGTCATGATCTCCGGGTGGTGAGATCAAGCCCTATATTAGGCTCTGTGCTCGGCATAGAGATCTACTTGAGATTCTCTCTCCCTTTGCTTCTGCCTCTCCCACTCATGCTTGTACATGCTCTCTTAAATACATACACACATACATACATACATACCAGTTTTCTGACAACATGGTTCAAGTTTCAGTTACCACAATATATGTGAACTGTGAGTTTTCACGTAAGAGACAAATTTCTTTATTAGACTTTGGTCATTACATATGTAACAGAGCCTAATCAGTGACGAGTCACCTTAATTCTTTCAAAATGTGGTGATTGTTGATTCATTACAGAACATATTTTATTTTTTAAAAAGATTTTATTTATTTATTCATGAGAGACACACAGAGAGAGAGGCAGAGACACAGGCAGAGGGAGAAGCAGGCCCCATGCAGGGAGCCCAATGCGGGGCATGATCTTGGGTCTCCAGGATCACCCCCTGGGTTGAAGGCAGGTGCTAAACCACTGAGCCACCCAGGTTGCCCTACAGAACATATTTTAATAAGCCTTTATGTACAGACAACAAAGAACGCATTTGGAGTGCCTTCTTGCTCCCAGAGATAAGCCCATCTGGCTTTTTATAAGATTGGATAATCAGTAAAGAGCGTCAGTCATCCAAAGTGAAAATACAGCCCTATCCATCCCCACTGACCTACCCAAATAAAGTGATAATGCTTAAAGCGAAATTCAAATCAAATGTAAATGAGGACATATGACAAATAGCTAACATTAGGGATATTGGCATTGCCATCATTGAAGATAGTCGATTTGTAGCCAGAGGAACTTAGTGAATGTATATTTATTGACCTAAATGAGGAAAATGTAATAAAAAGGATGAAGAGATCCCAGAGAAAGCGCCTTTGTAATTAACCTCACAGTGAAGGAAATTTGTGATATATTTCACACCTTTTAAGAGCTCAAAGGATAAAATGGTGGATACCTATCCAAAATGTTGGAAGAGTATGATAATTCTTCAAGAATTTGAAGAGATTATTTCCTAATATTTTAGATCATATGTCATATTTTCCTTCAGAGAGACTAATTCAGGTTATTGCAAAAACAAAAATAAACAACACTTCTTTTAGATTTGTATAGACCAAATTGGTTTCCTGTGGCCATTAAAATGTTATTTAATGTGTGTTATGGAGCTAGTTAAAACATTTTCATGAAAATTATATTTTTCTTTGGTTTGAATATGAAGCATTGTTATCAAGAATGTTTTTGATGATTAAAATGGAAATAATCTCTTTTATATAATGGGCTTTTTGACAGCATGTGATTTCTGGACTTTATTTTACATGAAGTAATTAAATAAAAATCTAATAGAAAATTCAGGTTCTGATTGGTGACCAGGTCACAGTGCCCATGGACTTTGAGTATTTATCCAGGTAGAACTGATTTTACAGCATAGTCCACCAGAGCCATAACTATTAAAAATAAATATGTAAATTCTGAAGAGTGATTTTTTTCTACTATATCAGTTAGATTTTGTAATCACACATGTAAAGTAGTACCCATTTAACTAGGTTTCATTATTTTTACAATTAATTTACCTTCATTCTTCATTTTTATTTGAAAGGAGGATAAATAAGTGCTGTGTAAAATAGGCAGTTCTTCCCAAAATACCATAATTGATTAAAATGTAATTTGTTGCCTGATCTATCAACTTAATATAATTGATTATATATTAGAAAGACTTTATTTAAAGAGAGAATACATAGGTGTACATCTTTATGTCACAAATCATATGGAAGTTACATGGCAATCTTATGGAAGACAAAGACACAACATAGATGTATTTGTTTTCCATGAACATGATAGAAGACGTAAAGTTATAATTTGAGAAAACTATCCTGAGATAAGGAATAGATAGATAGATAGATAGATAGATAGATAGATGATAGATAGATGATAGATAGATGATTCTAAGTCTAGGATGGATAGATTGACTAATATTGAGAAATATCTTAATATTATTGATTGTAAATTAAAGAGAATTCTATAGAAACAAGGAACAATCACCATTGGAATATGAAAGCAGGTGATTGCTGAATGGAAAGTTCTGTTTGCATTTATAATACACTAAAATGAAATTTAATGGTAAACAATAATGTGGCTATGTCTACCGCATCTTCAGGAAGTAGGAATCTTGTAATAGGAATCTTACAGCTTTTCAAACTTTCCTTCAAACATAAAGACTACAGAAAATATTTTCAAATGTGAGAATTTAGGCAACATAATTTGCATAAAATTTTCTCACCAACTTACAAAGGAATAGAAATATAGTGACAAAATCATTGACAATAAGTACTGAGTGTTTTTAACTGAAGAACTACATTTGTGGAAAATATGGCATCAGAACACAATTTATCTGCTATAAACTATAAAAATATATTGTTAGGCTAATAACTACCAAAAGGCAAGTAAAAGAATATTAGAGGTGGTGGGATATCAATTTCCCTGTGTTTCAAAAAAAAAAAAGATCAAAATACAGTTGAAAATGTAATTATGAAATGTATTCAAGAGTACCAGAGGTTTTAAAGGCAACAATGAAAGAACTAATAATAATATAATCAACCAAAGTTAAGTGTTGGCAGTGCAGATGAGCATAATAAAAGGGATGATACCAAATCTTTTATTGCTTTTGAAACATAAAATTCTTTGAGAATTAATGGATAAATAGCTATATAGAGTTAACCAATACCATTACCTATGGTAGCTCAATCAGTTTACAATCCTACCAACAGTGCACAAGGGTTCCATTTTCTTCACATCCTCATCAACACTTATTCCCTCATCTTCATGATAGCCATTATTACAGGTGAACTGATATCTCATGTGATTTTGATTTACATTTGATGATTAGTGATGCTGAGCACCTTTACATGTACCTGTTTACGGTTTGGACATCTTCTTTGAAAAATTTTGCATATTTAGTTTTTCTGGCCATTTTTAAATTGGATTATTTAGGGGTTTTGTTACTAAGTTGTATGAGTTCTTCATAAATCCTGCATATTAACCCTTTATCTGATATGGCTTGCTGATATTTTTCTCCCATTTTCTTGGCTGCCTTTTCATTTTGACTGTTTTATTTGTTTCTTTTGCCAAGCAGAGCTTTTAAGTTTGATGTAGTTCCACCTTTTGGTCTCCTTTGTTGTTTGTATTTTTGGTGTCCTATTAAAAAATCGCTTCCAAGACCACTATTGAGGTGCTTCTTACATTTTCTTCTAATAGTTTTATTTTCAAGGCCTTATGTTTAAATCTTTGATGCAATTGATCTTTGATCTTTGTGAATGTTGTAAAACAGAGGTCCAATTTCATTTTCCTGTATGTGTTTATCCAGTTTTCCAGCATCATTTATTGAAGAGACTATCCTTTCTCCGTTGAATGTTCCTGGCTCTCTTACCAAAGACTAGCTGATCATATATGTTGTTTCAGCATTTCTTGCAAGGTCAAGTAGTGATGAACTCCTACACCTTTTGCTGGTATCAGAAAGTCTTTATTTCTTCTTAACATTTGAAGGATAACTTTATCAGAGGAAGTATTCTTGGCTGACAATTTTTTTTTTTTTTGGCTGACAATTTTTATCTTTCAACAATTTGGATATGTCATTATACTCTCTTCTATAGAGTTTCTAGGGAAATCAGCTGATAGTTAACAGGGTTTCCTTTATAGGTTACATTCTTTTTTTGTCTTTGATTGTCTTTAGGATTCCTTATCATTGATTTTTTTTTTTTACATTTCATTACACTATATCTTGAAGAAGGTCTTTTTGCATTGAAATAATAGAATGTTGTATTAATTTCATGAACTTGTATGTCCAAATACCTCTCCATGTTTGGGAAGTCCTCAGCCATTATTTCTTTAAGTTCTCTGCCTCCTTTCTGTTTTCCTTCTGGAATCTCAATTATTCTGTTTTTTACCCTTCTAGTGGTATCAGATAGCCCTCATCGGCTTTCTTCACTCTTTTTTTTTTTAATTTTTTTAAAATTTTTATTTATTTATGATAGTCACACACACAGAGAGAGAGAGAGGCGGAGACACAGGCAGAGGGAGAAGCAGGCTCCATGCACCGGGAGCCCGACGTGGGATTCTGTCCTGGGTCTCCAAGATCGCGCCCTGGGCCAAAGGCAGGCGCCAAACCGCTGCGCCACCCAGGGATCCCTCTTCACTCTTTTTAAATCTTAGCGACCTCTCCTGTAATTTCTATATTCCTATTTTCCAAGTAATGTTTTTTCTTCTGTCTGGTCTTCCCTTATTCAGATGCTCTCCATTGTATTCTTTATCTCATTTAATTGGGTTCTCCAGACCCAGACTTTCCTTGGTTCATTTTTCTAACTTCAATGTCTTTGGTAAAGAAATAACTATTTTCTCATAAACTGTATTCCTGATTTCATGGAATTTTCTGAGTCTTTTGTAGTTTGTTGAATTTCTTCATAAGTATTTTGAATTCTTTATCAGTTGTAATATTTTATGCTTTTGATCTTGGCTTCTGGAGAATTATTTTTTTGTGTGTGATAACATATTTCCTTTTTTTTTTAATATATTGCTTGAATTTGCATTTGAAGTAGCGACTCCTCCTTAGCTTAGCTTTTATGTCATCTTTATTTCTTTCAATATTACCAGGCTGGCTATTAGAAACCTCTTTTGTTTTCCAAAAAGTGGCACTGGTAGCTTGAGTTGTGGTTTCTTCCTTGCCTAGCACCATTGCCTTTCTGAGCATCCTCCCTCTCTACCAGAGCTTCCTCTTGTGGCAGCACTGGTGATGTGCCTGTCCAAGGAGGAAGCAGCACAGTGAGGAGAGGTGTGAATTTAGCCCTTGGTATGTTGGAGATGTCTACACCCTAGTAGAGAAATTCTAAAAGGTGGTATTTCTAGAGGCAGATGGGTAACAGTACCTTCAAGTCCAATTGAAATTCTTACTCCCCGCCCCCATATCCTCCCTCTCTTGAATCACAGAGCTCATGCCTTAGTCCACTGTGTGCAAATGGAGAGAAAGGGGTTTCTTGAGCCACCTCCAGGCCAGCTAGAGTCTCTGGGCTCTCTCTGACCACCCTCTTTTTTCCTTGTAGGAGAAGTCACCTCTGCCAGATGAGTCAGCCCCAATTGATAACTCCTTGTGGATGAGGTGACAATGAGAAAGTTTCTCTTATCACCTTCATTGCAACCACAAACTTGTATTTTTCCTTTAATGGTGTGTTAAAGTCTACTCTTTTTATTTTTTTTTTTTTAAGGGTTGAACTTGAACACATTCTCTTCTGGGTGAGTGCCTGCCCAATTCAGCATTAATTCAATTCTTACATAATAGTCAGTAGATTCCATGCTCATGGATTGGAAGAATTAATATTGTGAAAATGTCAATGCTACCCAGGGCAATTTGCACATTTAATGCAATCACTATCAAAATACCATGGACTTTCTTCAGAGAGTTGGAACAAATCATCTTAAGATTTGTGTGGAATCAGAAAAGACCCCGAATAGCCAGGGGAATATTAAAAAAGAAAACGAGAGCCAGAGGGCATCACAATGCCAGATTTCAGGTTGTACTACAAAGCTGTGGTCATCAAGACAGTGTGGTACTGGCACAAAAACAGACACATAGATCCATGGAACAGAATAGAGAATCCAGAAGTGGACCTGCAACTTTATGGTCAGCTAATATTCAACAAAATAGGAAAGGCTATCCACTGGAAAAAAAGACAGCCGCTTCAATAAATGGTGCTGGGAAAATTGGACATCCATATGCAGAAGAATGAAACTAGACCATTCTCTTATACCATACACAAAGATAAACTCAGAATGGATGAAAAATCTAAATGTGAGACAAGATTCCATCAAAATCCTAGAAGAGAACATAGGCAACACCCTTTTTGAATTTGGCCACAGTAACTTCTTGCAAAATACATCCATGAAGGCAAGAGAAACAAAAGCAAGAATGAACTATTGGGACTTCATCAAGATAAGAAGCTTCTGCACAGCAAAGAAAGTCAACAAAACTAAAAGACAACCTAGAGAACGGGAGAAGATATTTACAAACGACATATCAGATAAAGGGCTAGTATCTAAGATCTATAAAGAACTTAATAAGCTCAACAGCCAAAAAACAAACAACCTTCTCATGAAATGGGCAAAAGATATGAACAGAAATCTCACAGAGGAAGACATAGGACATGGCCAACAAGCACATGAGAAAATGCTCTGCATCACTTGCCATCAGGGAAATGCAAACCAAAACCACAATGAGATACCACCTCACACCAGTGAGAATGGGGAAAATTAAGAAGGCAGGAAACCACAAATGTTGGAGAGGATGTGAAGAAAGGGGAACCCTCTTTCCCTGTTGGTGGGAATGTGAAATGGTATGGCTACTTTGGAAAACTGGAGGTTCCTCAAAGAGTTAAAAATAGACCTGCCCTAGGACCCAGCAGTTGCACTGTTGAGGATTTACCTCAAAGATTCAGATGCAATGAAACGCCGGGACACCTGCACCCCGATGTTTATAGCAGCAATGTCCACAATAGCCAAATTGTGGAAGGAGCCTCGGTGTCCATCGAGAGATGAATGGATAAAGAAGCTGTGGTTTATGTATTCAATGGAATATTCCTCAGCCATTAGAAATGACAAATACCCACCATTTGCTTTGAGGTAGATGGAACTGGAGGGTATTATGCTGAGTGAAATAAGTCAATTGGAGAAGGATAAACATTATATGGTATCATTCATTTGGGGAATATAAAAAATAGTGAAAGGGAATAAAGGGGAAAGGAGAGAAAATGAGTGGGAAATATCAGAGAGGGAGACAGAACATGAGAGACTCCTAACTCTGACAAATGAACAAGAGGTGGTGGAAAGGGAGGTGGGCAGGGGTTGGGGTGACTGGTTGACGGGCACTGAGGGGGACACTTGATGGGATGAGCACTGGGTGTTATATGTTGGCAAATTGAACTCCAATGAAAAGAAATTTAAAAAAAATAGTAGAGGTCCAGGCAGTCTTGCCAGCTCCATTGGTTTCACACCCATGTGAAAGGAAGATTGACTCTTTCCTACTTGCTGTACTGGTAGGCAAGATTCTGTTGGATCAAGACGCAAAGTTTGAAAATTTCCACAAAGGTGCTCTTGTTAGTGTATATATATTTAATTCATTGATTATAAAGAGCATTGAAAGGAGAAATGTCTTATATTAACATGCTTTGAATGTCACTCCAAACAAGACCTGTAAATAATAAGGATGAATGCTTTCCAGGCTAGAAAATAAAATTGGTAATTTCAGTGCAAAACTGAAAACAACAAAAAGAAATAAAAGCAAATTCTTGAATTAAAAATGCCATGATGGGTATTTGGGACTAAATGTATGGATTTATTAGCAGATTAGACAAAACTTAGAATTATTAAATGGGGGAAAAAACAGGAAAAAAATGTATGCCAGCATGGATAATGGGAAATAAAGGAATAAATATAGGGATAAAACCAAGAAATACAAAAGAGGGCATAAGAGTCATAGGAGATGAGAAAAGTAGCTCTAACATATGAATATAATTAGAATTCTAAGAGAATAAAGACTCTACTGAACAGCAAGCTAGGAGGATTTACTCTGTCAGAAAACAAGATTTGCTATAAAGCTGTAGTAATTAAAGGAATGTGTGGTATTGGCACAAGGATAGTCTGTTATATCACTGGAAAAGAACAGAGTTCAGAAACATATATGACACTTGAATGGCAACTAAAATGATACAATAGTAGTAGTGGAGAAAGGACAGACTTTAAAAAAATGATACTGACTCACCACGATATATAGATTTTTAAATGCATCATGAATATAAAACATCTCAACCATATCCAAAAATCAATTCTGGGTGGATTCTGTATCTAAGTGTAAAAGAACAAATCACAAAGCTTATACAAGTTAAAAGGAAATACATCTCCATGATATCTGGCTAGGAATTTTTTTTTTTAAGATTTATTTCAGAGAGCAAGCATGCACAAGTACAAGTACAACTGGTAGAGGGGAGAGAGAATATCAAGCAAACCCCCTGTTGAGTGTGGGGCTCAATCCCATGACTATGAGATCACAACCTGAGACAACACGAAGTGTCAGACACTTAACTATGCCACCCAGGTGCCCCGGCTAGGAAATAATTTAAAAGATCCACTCTCCCCCACCCTCCCAAAAAAAGCCTAATCAAGAAGTGGAGAATTGATATTTAGAACTATATTAGCATAAAGATTTTGTTAATCAGTAGATGCTGGAGAGTAAAAAGACAGGATATTGTGAGTCATATCATATTTGATATATATATTTATGTAGGATACTTTAGATTATATATCAACACAGGAATGCTATTTATATTATCTAAAGAACACTTATAGGGATGTCTGGGTGGCTTAGTGGTTTGGCGCCTGCCTTCAGCTCAGGGTGTGATCCCAGGGTTCTGGGATCAAGTCCCACTTTGGGCTCCCCACATGGAGCCAGCTTCCCTGCCTATGTCTCTGCCCATGTCTCTGCAATTCTGCCTCTGTGTCTCTCATGAATAAATAAAATCTTAAAAATATATATTAAAAAAACACAAATAAATACAAAATGCCTAAAAAAAAAAAAAGGTAGCAACTTGAACACTTTATATGGAAAATATCTAAGCAGATAATAGTCATGTTTAAGGATAATCAAATTATTGGCTGGGAAATGTCAACTGAAATCAGTATTATTATGGTACTATCCATGCACTGGAGGGGCTATAATGAAAAATACAGAGAACGCCAAGTGGTAGGGAATCTATAGAGCAACTGACACTCCCACACAGTGCTGGTATAAGTACAGTCACTAAAGTTGAATAAATATATTCCATATGGCACAACAATTGCATTCCTAGATGATACCCAAAAGAAATTTGTACACACTGATACCAAAACACACATATAAGAATATTTGTAGCAGCAGTATAATAGCTCTAAATTGAAAAAAAAGAATCAACAGTTGCATGGCCTATGCATAAGATGAAAAGTCTTCTAGAAAAATACATGCATGGACTTCTTAGGCAGTAACATGAGTCTCTCAAATTTCTACATTAAAAGAACATGATACAAAAGAATACATAGTGCTTGATTTTGCTCAATTTTGCCTGTTTTTAAATTTTGTATAATCTGTGGTTTTCGAGATCAGTATAGTGGTCACCACAGAGTGCAAGGATGGAATGGTGATTGGAAAGTACAATCAGAGAATAGAGTTTTGGGTGTTGTGTCTGATTCTTATCCTAGCTAATGGTTGTATGGGTTTGTTCACTTTTGAATAAATCATGAGACTGGTAACTTTTGCTTTGTACATTGTATGCTTTCTCTTAAAATATACAACGTAATTCAAAATGTGAACTGAGCAAAATAAAGTATTTGAGTAAAAAAGGCTTTTCTAAAAAGTCATGACAAAAGTGTATTTGACAACATAAGCATTAAATTTTCATACAGTAAAAATGCCAATATTAAGGTCAAAATAAGTGAAAACATGCAAAATGTATGCAACACATATAACAAACGATTGATTTTTGTAACACTGTACATAAAGGTAAAGGTTGTAGAAACTTTTCACAAATATTCAGATTTTTATATAATTCTCGATATTCATAATAATATAAAGATTCAAAAAAATTCTCATTTTTCAGATAAGCAAATAATATTGAAAGATGTTTAAAGAATTTTCAGAGTTCTAGAGATAGTAAGTGACAAATTTGGGTTTCAAATCCCCATCTTTAAATTATATAATGTCTTTCACACCAGTCTTTTTTGTATTTTAATGTGAGTTGGATGGTTTGGAGAATTTTGTTAAAACTCAAGTTCTAATTTGCCAAGGCTGAACTAGGATCTGAGATTCTACATTTCTTATGAGTTCTAGATGATGCTGATAATACCCCATGCACCACACTTGGACTAACGAGATTATTCAGCATCTCTGTGTTACCCATAGGGTGCCACGAATTTGGTTAGGACATTTGGAAGTACAAAGACATAATGCACTGTTTTTATCCTTATAGAACTTAAAGCCTGGTAAGAAATTAAATTATAGAGAACTAAAATATAATTCAAGATTTTGCTGGAAATATTAAATACATGAATCCCTCAAATAACTACCACACATTTTTGGTAACCAGGTGAATCACTTGGCAGCTTTGACTTGTGAACTTCCCTAGAGTAGCATCATAATAAGATCATTATGTATAAATAGGAAATATATATAAAAGCACTTGGGTGTGCAGCTCTTGTAAACTATCTTCACTGCACAGTGGTGCCACTCTGTGAACATTGATATATTTAAGGCTTTTGGTTCTTAATAAACAATGCAATCTGCTACATTATAAGATGTGACTAATTTGCATAAGTTTATCATTATCTGTTGAGGACTCAACCTCATTTTCAAATGTTTGAACAAGCTTATATTATAAGTAAACATTAAAAATATCTAATCTTCTGGTAATAGATTTCCCCAAATAAACACTTTCAGCTATAATCACAGGATATTATGGATATCCTGCCATTTCTATAATCTGAATTTTAGTCTAATTTTGTGAAGCTCATTACTGAAAAGTGGATGGTTTGCTGATTTGTACTATCAAGAGTTTTCTTAGTAGACATTGCACTATCCTTGTGTGTTGTATCTAGTTATAAACTGATCTAAGTAGCTGAACTTTATCCTTAGTAAAAAACTTTAATCCTTCTCAAAAAGTCATGCAGACTATTTTTATGAAAAATTTTATTAATAACTAGCGGGTATTTTTCTAGTATTCTATACTATAATTTGGAAAATATTTATAGGAGGAAAATGAAAATTATGAAAATCTGAACTCAGAGGAAACTAAATATTTTCAGCATAGACTAAAAGATAACTATTGCTCAGATATTTAGGAAAATAATTTTGTGGAGACTAAATTAATTTTATTAATGTCACAGATGATTTAGTGGTATTTTTATAAAACAACATCAGCATCTTTTAAAGTTTTATTAGTTGTAAAGAAGTTGCTTGCATTCAACATAATTTGAAGTTCACAATCTTTGAAAAGTATTTAAAACATGGCAGATAATTAAATGAAGAAATGAAGGAAATTCAAAAACATAAATCTGTGAAACATATGCTAGTGAGTAAATGACATTGACATTTCCTGAAACTTAGTGAACTAAATGAATGTAAACCGGAAGTAACTTTCTGAGAAAATATTTTAACTATACTCACCATGAATATCATATAGGATCTCCATGGTTATGGTATCTTTTTATCAACTAAAAGTACCATAAAACTTGAGAAATTCAAAGTAGGGCTGTAAATAATAAGATGATAGTGGTTTTGAATAAAATCAACATAAACCATAGTTAAAATATGATCCTGTTTGTTTTCATATTTTACTGACTCCAACCCATATTTTGTATTATAGTCAGTAAAATTTATATATAAACATAATAACATATTACTTGTTTATACTAGCTTTGAAATATTATAGAAAGAGTAAATGAATGAATGTCATAATCAACCATATTTACTGAGTGTCTCCGTGTCTGTCAGACACATGTCAGATGGTTAAGATGGTTGCCATGAACATGGCAAAAAAGGTCCCTGTCCTCACAGAGTTTAGAGTCTGTCCAGGTAGATATAGTAATTAATTCCAAGTAGTAAAGGTAAAAATAAATAATAACAAGATAATAGAAGAGTTTATATTATGGAGGGATAAGGAGTTGTACAGATAACTACTTAATCTTGGGCTCAGAAGAATAACTTCTCAACTGAGAGCTAAAGAAAAATAGGCACTAATTAGGTGTAGCATAAAGGTCAAAAGAAGGAGAGATGTGCCGGAAACAAGAATGAGGGACAAGGGCCAATCATATGTGCTCCAAGAAATAGGAAAACCAAACACATGGCCAGACCTCTGTGTTTAAAAGACTCTTTAATGGAAGTGAGAAGAAAAAAAAAAAAAAAAAGAAGTGAAAAGAGAGTGGAGATGGATAGAAGCATCATGAGGAGATCCAGACAACTTATCATACAATGAGAAACAAGGATAACACGTAGATATGGTAAAAGTGAGGGTGGAGATTAAGTGTACAGTTTTGGAGAAAGAGGTAAGTGGTGGATGATGGGACAATTTATTGAAACTAGAACAACTGTAGAAGGAATAGACTTTGGACGATCATAAGTTGAGGTTTTTTTTTTTTTTCATAAGTTGAGTTTTAAGCACTTAGGATTTGAGATGAAAACAAAACATTGAAGTACAGATTTCAAGAGGGTAGAGGACATATTTAAGTCTGGGTCCTGAGAGAACCAGGAAGGAAGTACTACAGTGGGTACATCTGGGGCGTTGAATACATGATCATAAAAGAGATTGAGACTGCCAAGAGGAAGAAGGTGGAGAAAGCACAGAAGAGGTCAAGGACAGATCCCTTGACAGTTTCTCACATTTACTCATTTGCTTGATGGGCAGGGAATAGGCAAAGATACCTTAAAAATCTACCTCAGGCAACAATTAAGCTGAGAAACTCAAGAGAAATCTCAGCCTCCTACATTAATCAGAGTCACTGGATATGGTTATGCAGTTTATGCGTTACATAATGACTTTCATTTAGCTCCATTCACCAAGTGCAGATTCCTGGTTAAGGGGGTCTTTCAGGTAAAGAAATGTGCTTTTTGTGATGTGTCGTGTAGAGAATGATGCTGTATGTGCTAGCCACCATCATTGATCTAGTGTTGCTATCTCAAGGCAAAAAAAAAAAAAAAAAAAAGGCTGTGCATAAGTGGGATGTCTAGCTATTTCTCACATTTAAAGGTGACTGTTTAAAGTGTCACAAAAGTATTAAAATAAAAATATACTTGGGAAAAGTATAAATGAGCCCATCTTCACAATTTAGCATATAAGATACTTTTCTAAAGCCAGTGTTCCACAGATAAGGGAGGACTGGGGAGATTGTAAGTCACAATTAAAGGAAAACGCTAATGATAGAGTTGCAAGATAAAAGGAATTTTCCAGATTTCTGAGCTTCACATTAAGCTGCATTCCATAGTTTGGGCACTATATATCCACTAAAGTGGTCACAATTCATAAATATCAGAGCTTGAAGCCTGTGATAAACCATTTTTTTTATTTTAATTCCAGCATAGTTAACATGTTATGAATATGACTGAATATAACAGTGTTATCTTCATTAATTCATTTGAGTTTATTTTGGTGTGTGATGTAAGAAAGCGGTCCAGTTTCATTCTTTTGCATTTAGCTGTCCAGTTCTCCCAACATCATTTATTAAGAGATAATCTTTTTCCCATTGTATGTTCTTGCCTCCTTTGTTGAAGATTAATTGACCATATAATTATGGGTTTATTTTGGGGATTTCTTTTCTGTTCCATTGATCTATGTGTCTATTTTTGTGCCACTACCACATATTTTTTTTTATTACTACAGTTTTGCAATATAACTTGAAGTCAGGAATTGTGATACTTCCAGGTTTGCTGGTATGTTTGTTTTGCTTTTTCATGATTGTGTTGGCTATTTAGGGTACCTATGATTCCAAAAAAATGTGGGAGTTATTTGTTCAATCTCTGTGAAAAATGCTTTTGGCATTTTGATAGGGATAGCGTTAAATCTGTAGATTGATTTGGGTATAATAGACATTTTAACAAAATTTGTTCTTTCAATCCATGAGCCTGGAATATCTTTCCCTTTGTGTCATCTTCAGGTTTTTTTTTTTTTCATAAAAGTTTGAGTTTTCAGACTAATAGTTCTTTAAATCATCCAGTTCTTTCTATCCTAAATTATACTAGATAAACTTTCTTATATCTCAGTCTATAGCTGCAAATGTGATGGAAAAATTTTGAGGGGCAGAGTAGAATCCAGCATCTTGACATCTCAGAAGTTTATGCAAGAGTGCAGAGGCATGATATTCTGAAACTGGCTATTAGGAAACACTGAATTCATTTTGAATGAGGGGCCCCAAGTATAACAAGCATAAATTATACTGCAAGCTCATGACAGAACCAACCAAGATGATTCCAGTGTAATCATCTGAGAAATTTGAATGATAATCTTAGTAACTTTTCCTTCAGACTTTATACATTTACAAAAAAGAAAATAGTTAAAAGAATAGAATTTTAACAGTACATTTTTCAGAAAAGGGAGCATAAACCTGAAGGTCTTTATATTCATGTTAAATATAGTAATGATCCTCCAGATTAAAACCCTGCTGATAGTTTTTGCAATTGGCTAAATCATGTTGTAATATTTAAATTTACCAATTTAAAATGGAGCATGACTAAATCTTTCCAATTAGTTTTATTCCAATTAAACCAGAGAATATTGAATCTCTTGTTTAAAGTGGGCAAAAAGGAAATCAGTGCCGTAGTAGTAACATGTTTGAGGAAATGGAGCAGTAAGGAAGTTATATGTGTGTTATTAACATATTCCTATATGTCACTCCAGCCTTCCATCTCCAAGCATAAGTAAAAAACTGAGAATTTCTTTTGAATAATTTCCAAGCATTTTACTTTACTCATAAAGTACTTTCATCAGAAGATGGCAGTAAAATCTCATAATCCATAAAGTTTGCAAGCCTTTCAAACACTGTAATCAAATTGTTTGGAATATTTATAAAAATCTATTTTATTCTTACTTAAACTACTAATCTGTTGAAATGTTGTTTGGATGAATAATGCTACAGCATAATGATTTTCGGAGGCAGTAAGATGAAAGACACTTTATAATTTGAACAACTCCTCAGCTAAAATAAACAATTTATTTGAGCCTTTTAATTAGTAAAAATGGATGTACAATATTCTAAAAAAAATTCTAATTTTCTTACGGAAGTACTTTGAAAAATTAGTACAGTGTAGATTCTTTTAAAGACAAGTTCATTTGAAAATATGCAAACACTTTTTAACATGAGGTTAGGCCAAATAACTACTCAGTATATTCTCTGAAGAACAAGTAGAACAATGCATAGTTTACTTTTTAAATTTCTCTTAAAAATGGGAAAAAAAATGATGTTCCACGGATAATATAAACATCTTTTTGGTTTTTAAATTATCTAGTTGATAACTTTAACTAGATCTATTTTGATAGTACCTTTTCTGATATTTAATATGCTATCAATGTGCTATAGATGAACATAAAGAAAAGTTAGCCTAATGAGATCACTGAAAAGTGGAAACATACAATGAAGAAATATGTGAGAACCACATAATGAAAATTCCTACACCCCAAGCTACAGATTTGAACTTTGTGCTCAAAATTTTATGCTCCAGAAAGCTACATTGTGTTTTTAAGATGTATATGTCAGTACCTATCAGTTACCTACAAATCATCTACTAATATAGTATATTTGGTTGTTTACATATTTTCTATACATATAGATTGTATATCATCACTCAGCCCTTCCCACACCTTAGTGAATCTGCTCATATGCAAAGGGCGTTTCCAGACTCCCTTTTTAATGGACTTCCTCTTAGAATTTGTGCATGGAGATACTGGCAAATGGGCGGGAGATAAAAGGGAACAAAGGAGCTGGGTTAGTGTTCCCAGGCTTCAGCTTCTTTCCACTTCAGCATCAACCCAGCTAGCCATGTCTGCTGAAATCATCTCAGTATTTTGAGAAGCAGACATGCAGGGCTGGGCCCTTCCAGGGTCTGCATCTCCGCCTCAGGTGGCTCTTCCATGCATCCACATATTAGCTATAGATGCCTCAAGGAAAAGCATAAGAACCTCTTCCTTCTCTTACTTCTTCAGCTCTGCTGGTTTTAGCTGTTTCCTGCTGCTACTAAACCTGAGATTCCTTGACTTATTCTGTTGGTTATTTCTACTTCTAACAACTGTGTAATCAATTTCCTGTATTAAATTCTCTCTGTTTGAAATACCTATAATGGTTTCTGTTTCCCTGAAAGGATTCCTATTACCTGCTAGAATACAATTAAAATTCAGCAAGATAGTTGCAAGGAGGAAAGATTGGCCCTAGTTTGTGTTGTCTTATTTTATTGCTATTTGGTTCAGGTACGTGATCATTAAAACCATCCAATTTATTTTGCACCACAAGAAAAATTCCATTAGAGAGAGTAATACTATAAAAAATATATCCGTATAATAGTGCTTTTTACTTGAATAGTAAGCCCACAATACATACTCTAAAATTTGTAGTCTTGTAGAGAACTGCTCTGATGTTTGGAAAAAGTCATTTTATTAAGAGAAACAGTTATTTTCATGTTCCATGAATGTCTGAATGCATGCATATGCATAGTCAGGAATTGGCATAGTTTGAGACTTAGACTTTGTTCAATTACTTTCTGCAGGATAAAATGGAAGTTGGTGTGGTTTAGAGTTCAGGCATTATAAATAATCTCTGCTTTCTGAAAAAAGAAAAATACAGTTCCCGCCTGAGAATCCAGTTAGTCAAGCAAAAGTTATATTTATGGGAAATGACAAGAACAGACTTTAGTACAGTAAGTAGGTGACACATATGGTCTAAAGTGATTTCTCAGAGTGTTCCAATAGCTAAAATACCAATTGACTAGGACTTTACAAGGTGCAATATTTGGAAATCATGAGGCAAACAATCTGCATTAAAGAAGCATGTCAGACAGTATAAAAAGCATTAAACCTAAGAGAAATACTTAAGAATAGGTCCCTAATCTACTTAAAAGAAACTGATAAGAGCAAGGCCAAGTCCTAGGAATAGGGGAGAGCCAGACAGTTTGCCAGACAGCTTATAAAGCTTTTGACCAAATAATTGAAGCCAAGGCAATAGAAGCATTTGGTCCTCAGAACATACAGAAATCTGTTTCTCAAAGGGGTATACAAATTTAGGTATGATAGGATGCTGAGCCACAGAATGTGCACTTCACACTGACTCTATATGCTTATGTTCATCCTAAGATCCAGAGGTAGGACCTGCATAAACAGCAGTTTTCTCCAGCTCTCAAGGAAAGGGGAAGTTAGGAAATAGGTTGGAGAATAGGAGATTTTTATTTTATATTAAATTAAACTCTAGAAAACACCCTGGAATAGTGTAGAAATTCAGGATGAACCTCACTTTTCTTTTATCCAATTCAGAACTTTAAATATTGTGCTTTCTTGTGTGATTTGTTCCTACCAAATTTTGTTTACATAAGTCTTAAACAGCTACATCAAGCAATAGCACATTAGAAGAACTAGTCTTATGAGTATTTTTCTTCTTTTGTGTTTAAATGCCAAGGCTTCTATCAGCTCCTCTTTTATTTAAATAATAGGAAATTTATTTAACCCTAACAATTGTCAAAATCTAATTGCCCAGAGAACTTCAAGATATTCACAATGATCCATCTATGGAATGAATGTAATTTTAGTAAATAACTTTCTTTTTTCTTTCTGGTGAGGAAGGACTGTCTGAGTTTTTTTGTTTGTTCGTTACTTTTCGTACATGGAATCTAAAAGAATCATTTGGAACATACAGATATTGGAAGAATTCAAATAGTTATAGAAAATAAGTGATCAAAATTAAACATATTCATTTTATGTGTATTGAACTTAGTGTTTTTAAATAGATTATTCTTGCTCTATTAAAGTCTAAATCTCAAAAAGAAAGTGATTTTTTAAGAGCTAAGATCATATTGCTTTTTGAATTAAAAAACTCCATTTCATTTAAAATGATTTAAGTGTCTTTTCAGGTATAGTCACAGTAACATATTTCGATTCCCACATATTGAGGGTAATATACAAAGATTACAACTAGGTCTTCATCTGACATCACAATAGCTTGAGATAGAGCAAGCAATTAGTAAAATGGCAACAGGTTATTGAAATTTGGAAAATGTGTCTCTTTTTACATAGATTTTTAAAAATGCTCATGTTTATGGGCCAATAAACTTGTTTCTAAGGTAAGTTCCTCCAGGAAAATAAAAGGTAAACGCATGAGTTAAAATAAGGAATTTTCAACTAAGCAGCCCCTACTGATTTACTGATTCCATGTTTCCATAAATATTTCCCAAACTGTTTTCAGTTCTAGTAATTGGATCCCTTAACATCAGTTTCCTGCTCATGAAGAATATTCCCTTGGTTTATAGATTGTATCTCAGGGCACACATAGGGAACTGACAAGCAGGAATATTGCCATACTTCTAGAGTGACGTGGGCAAAGGGGGCTGAGTGATGTTGAGGTTCATGTAGGTGTAAACTCAAACCCTCTGGCTTTCTGTTCCACCGTGGCGAGGGCAAGGTTATTAAATGACACCTCTCTACCCTGCCTTATTGTATTATCGCCAGGGTTTCTTGGAACTTAAGGAGTTTTGTTCGTTGTTTTATGTCTATTTTTGTTGTTTTGCTGGAATAACTCCTTTTTAAAAAACATCTTGTCTTTCAGAAACTACCTCTGTTAAATAACCTTCTGAAGGCTAGCTTGTCTGAAATTTTCTTGATTAGTTTGGCTTTGTATAAAATTCTGTGTTCAGAATTATTTTTCCAGGGGCACCTACACAGCTCAGTTGGTTCAGCGTCTGCCTCAGCTCAGGTCCTGATCTTTGAGTCCTAGGATCAAGCCCAGTATAGGCTCCCTGCTCAGAGGGGAGTCTGCTGATCTCCTTCTGCCCTTTCCCTCTACTTCTACATTCTCTTGTGCTCTCTCCCTCTCTAATGAATAAAATCTTTAAAAAAGGGAATTATTTTCCCATATAACTCTAAAGGTGTTTTCTTTTAGCATTCTGTATTTTTAGAGATAAATTTAGTTATTTAGTTTCCATCCCTTTTTTTTGTTTGTTTTTATTTTTTTTTATTTTATTTTATTTTTTTTAATTTATGATAGTCACACAAAGAGAGAGAGAGAGAGGCAGAGACACAGGCAGAGGGAGAAGCAGGCTCCTTGCACCAGGAGCCCAACGTGGGATTCGATCCCGGGTCTCCAGGATCGCGCCCTGGGCCAAAGGCAGGCGCCAAACCGCTGCACCACCCAGGGATCCCTTTTGTTTGTTTTTAATTAATTTTTATTGGTGTTCAATTTACCAACATACAGAAAAACACCCAGTGCTCATCCCGTCAAGTGTCCACCTCACAATGCCCAGAAATCAATGGCATTTCTATACACTAACAATGAGACTGAAGAAAGAGAAATTAAGGAGTCAATCCCATTTACAATTGCACCCAAAAGCATAAGATACCTAGGAATAAACTTAACCAAAGAGGTAAAAGATCTATACCCTAAAAACTATAGAACACTTCTGAAAGAAATTGAGGAAGACACAAAGAGATGGAAAAATATTCCATGCTCATGGATTGGCAGAATTAATATTGTGAAAATGTCAATGTTACCCAGGGCAATTTACACGTTTAATGCAGTCCCTATCAAAATACCATGGACTTTCTTCAGAGAGCTAGAACAAATTATTTTAAGATTTGTGTGGAATCAGAAAAGTTTCCATCCCTTTAAGAGAGAATTTCCTTTGTCTCTCCCATTGCATACTGAGATCATAACCATGTACCTCTTTAATTTCAACACAAGTGTGCTTAAGTTTGAGAGCATCTCTATATTTCTATCTCACTTTAAGACTATTAATAAAAATTCAAAACATTTACTCTCTTTTCTAAATTACCATTTTTATTTCAGTTTCAGTCAACCCAATTGTTTATTTTGGTTCCTTTTAATGTGTTGTATATGTGTTTCAAACATCTAGAGATTTTGGCTGCTTTTATTTTTAACAAAGTAGGTATCTGGTATGAGTATTTTCTGCTCTTATATAAATTGTTGTTTTTAAAATAGGCCTTTCTCCTGAATAGAGTCATATGCCTTGATGCAGTTGTAGGTGAGTGGCTGTGACCCTCCCCTACCACACACACTTACACACGCGCACACATATACTCAAACATACCTCCTAATTTTGCTGCTCTGCTTTATTTTCTCGACATGACTCATCCACATAGGGAATCTACAATATCTATTTGTGCATTTATTGGCTTTCCCTCCCACCCTCACCCACCATGTACACCTCATGATTTATAGGATTTTTGTCTGTTTGATTCATTTCTGTATCCCCATTATCTAGAGGACTACCCAAGCCAAACAGTCCTAGAGTGAATTAATGAATGACCAGTAATCAAGCATCCTCATCTCCTGTGCAGCAAGATGGAGAGTTAATTCTGTGAAGTATCAATATACAGAAGATGTCCCTTATCTCTCCAGGCCCTTTTTTTTTTTTTGCAATTGTGAAGGCCAAAGAGAGCAATTGATTTTGCCTGGAAGTAAATTCCATGCATGGTTGGACAAGGGCTGTCAAGCGGCAGAGATAATCAACAGACATTCTTTAGAGAAAAATTGCTGCAGGTTTCTGCCCTACATTCTTACCTATCCTCTATCCTCACTGAGTCCTAATTTGTAGCCTCTGAGGTCTCTGCAGAATGCCTGGCTTCCACCTCTGCTTCAGGCCCCTTCTGAGACCATGGCTTCTGTTTGTTGTTATCACTGGAAACTAACCATCCTACTTTGCTGTTGACTTTTCTCCTGTTCTTCCTGCTGGTTTTCTTTGTCCTCCTTCTCTTTGTGGATCTCTAAGGGGTAGAGGAGACCAATCCATATGCTCTGTCTGCAGTTTGACTTGGAAGCCAAGGGTTTGTTGGTTGGCTGATTGGTTAGATTTTAGCCCTTCGAGGTTGCCTAAGGGAAAAATGATACAAGCACAGAGTATGACTTATTTAGTTGACTAACATAGCATGAGAGGGATAAAGGCCTGGCACTAAATCACTGAATTCAGAATGTATCTGGTAATGTGTTCTTTTTCATACATTAGCTGCCTATAGGATTTTACTAGTAATTCATAGATAGTGGTATAGCATTCCTCTATCGAAGTGGACTTGCAGATCTAAGGAGCTCTATATTAAGACAGAATGGCATCCCGGTCTGGGAATAGTTCAGGAAAGAGACTATTTCACAAATGCTGCTATTTTTATAGATATTTGAGGTATTTTAAGAATTATATTCAACTATAAAATATTTTTAATCATCAAGCTTTTCGAGGTAAAAATAAAAGATTCAGAGAAAGAGAATATTATATTTTAAAAGAGTCCCACATTTTGTTTTCTTTATATTACTAACTTAACAACAAGAATACAAGATGCAGTCCTAAGTTTCTTCAGATACCACTCAGAGTGAGAGCATAAGAGAAATCATTCAAGTCATAAAAAATTCATTTATGCTGACCTGTCTTTTTTTAACATAGAGGCTTCTAAAAGAATTCTGTTTTTCTCAGCACACCCTGCTTCCTTTCTTTTGCTATGCCAACAAAGAAGTTGAAAGGTGACAGTGTCTCCTATTGACAAGTGTCTTGCTGTCTCATATTTAATATTTTCTTTATTTGAGGGAATTTGTTTTTTCAATCTATCACTCAGGAGGAGGCAAGAATGGTCTCAAGAGTGATTTCAAATGAGCCTCTGAGCCTCCTGATCTATATAAGAAAATACTTGAATAACTCCTAATAATGATAAAAAATAGAGATCATTTATTGAGCTTACAACATGCTAATGACAATAACTTCGTTATCGTATGAAATATGCTAGCATTTATTATACACACACCATAGATGAAGAAACTAACATTTTTTGAGGGGTTAAGTAATTTTTCAAATGTCACCTTGTAAGTGGGCGGTCTGGAATTTGAACACCGCTGGATGTGAGTCCAAAGTAATTGCTCTACATTGCTATATCTTCTATTTCCTGGTAGGACAAATATTAACCATTTCAATACATGAGAAGTTATGTTATCTCTCAATATGTGAGAGAAACACTGAGAGAAGTACAATGTATGGGAAAGAAGTTAATCCTTTCACATACGTCTCCTGATAGACATCCTAGAAGTGATATTGACAGAATTGCTGCCATTATAAGCTTCACTACTGTTACAAACTATAATGTTTCCCGTATCTTACAGGAAAAATATTTTCTGTTAATGGATTTACTAATCAACTTAGCTGATTTCATTAAAATTGAAGGCCAAGTATTTCACATTCAGACCTTTCCATAATGATTAATAATCGCCACATATATTTTCAGGCTCATCAGTTAACAATACTTTCAATATTAAAGTGTATTTGTAACACATTTGGGCTGGAGTCTCTAATTTACTTCTACAAAGTCTCTTGCTAATTCTAAAGCTACGCATTTTTTTTTAAAGATTTTATTTATTTATTCATGAGAGACCTAGAGATAGAGAGGCAGAGAGAGAGAGAAGCAGGCTACCTACAGGGAGCCTGATGTGGGACTCCATCCTGGGACTGCAGGATCACACTCTGAGCTAAAGGCAGATGCTGAACTGCTGAACCACCTAGGCGTCCCACACATTTTTATTTATTACAAAAAATAAAAAGATAACCTATGAGTTTTCCTCTTTTTTTCAATGATCATAGTGACAGTCATTTGAAAATGCCATTCCATTGATCTCAGAGCTCCCTTTTCCTCCAACTCTTCCTTCCTTGAATCCTTAGTCAGTTTTCTTCATGTTCAGTGAAAATACTAAGCCAGGGCCTATTCTCTCAAAACCCTGTGTTGTAGGAGAACATTAGGCTAGGGATTGGGAGAATGGGCTTTAAAGTCAGACACTACCACATTTTAATGGGGCATAAAATGGTAATTAAAAAAATCCATGTCACAGGATTGCTATGAGGATTAAAAGAGGGTAAAAATGTTGAGCATAGGATATAGGAGACATTCAATAAGTGGTAGTTTTCTAGCTTAAGTGGGCTTAATTAGCAAGTAGTCATTAGAAAAGGATTATATGTTTATCAAACAGCAAACAAAAGCAACAACAAGGGGCAAAGATTTTCTTGTAAGTCTTGAGCTGTGCTGCAATGTGCAGAATTCTTCATTTTGTGTAAATAATATCCACCTCAGAGCCTTCAGAATTATGACAGTGACTCAAAGTTAGAGTCACCCTAACTTTGAAATTGATTGCAGTTCACACCATAAGCACATTAATACTATGAGATCATTGGATTTAAAGTTATTTTCTAAGCTTATATTTTGACCCTACTTTCTCAATTTCCTATTCACACCTTATTCCCTTCTAATCTAATCTCTGCTCAGAACATACCATTGAAACTTTAAGTTTACTACCAGCCTCATAGTCACTAAGTCCAACGAATATTTTTCATTTATTACGTTATTTAATCTCTCAAAGTTGAGATAGGCAATCCATCATAGGCCTTGGTATGAACTGAATTGTGTCCTTTCAAAATGTATATGTTTTAGACCTGATCCCTAGTGTGATGGTATTCGAAGATGGGGCCTTGGGAAGTGCTTTAGATGAAGTCCTGAGAAATGAGGTCCCCGTAATAGGATTGATGCCTTTATAAGAAGAGACACTAGAGATATCATTCTCTTTGTCTCTATCTCTGTGCCTCTCCTTCTCTTCCACTAGTCCTCTCCCCCTCCCCAACTTTATCCTGACCCACCTGCCATATGGAAAACATGGTAAAAAGACTGTTCTCTCCAATTCAAGAAAAAAGACCTCACCAAACCCAACCATGGTTGCACCTTGATCTCAGACTTCGAGCCTCTGCATAAATTGAGAAGATAAATTTTGGTGTTGAAGCCACTCTAGGGCATTTATTATGGCCTTTAATGCCTCTGCGTGCCCTTGACAATTATACAGGGCTCTACTCTTTTCTTTCATCATCATTGTGTTTGTAGCAAAAGAGGAAAAGACAAAAAGAGGAAAGAGATCATTTTCCCTCTGGGACTAAGAGAAAACTTGCTTATTGTTTGCTATACAACAGCACTTTCCCCAAACTTCATGTCCTGCAGCTGCAGTGCAAAATTTCTGCAAGAGCAGCATCCTTCTGGACCTGCATCATCAGGGTGGGCCTTGGGGGCAGAGGGAACCCGAACCCGGTGCACATACTGATACCAAGAGCATAATAGCTTACCTAACAGCACACTGGTGCCATCTCTTGGGCTCTTTATCATAAACTTAACTACCTGTCATCAGAGACTGTCCCCATGGTGATACATTTTTCCACTCTAAAACTTTACCTTCTACTCTCCTTTGTTGAACACACCCAAAATGTAGTTCCATCTACATTCTCTTGACAATTCCTGAAATAGGTTCAGCAGGTATAGCAGCTACTTTGTTGTCTGATAACTTTCTTCCTTTGGCCAGCACTTCCCCAGGGAGTCTGCGGAATAACTACTAGAATGAAAAAGTAGATTTAGCCCAGTCAGGACACAAGTTAATATACAGAAACCAATTATAGTCTAATCTACAGAGTAAGTAAACTTTTTCTACAGGAGATGAGGTAGTATGTACTCCAGGCTTAGCAGGCCACATGAGTCTGTCGCATACTCAGCTCTGCGTTTGTAGCATGAAGTGGTCATAGACAATATGTACATGAATGAGAGTGTCTGTACTCTATGAAACCTGTTTACAAGAACAGGCTGCAGGCCAGACTCAACCCATGGGCTCTAGTTTGGCAACCCCGTTACATACCATGAACGTTGATTAGAAGACTTGGTATTGTTCTAATCAATTAATTTCTTTAGGCACCTTTTAATTTCTTTTATCTATGTTCTATAGCTCTCAACACAGATACTGTACATCTTTTAATATTTTTATTTCTAAGAACTCAATGGTTTCTGATACTATTAAAAATTGAATTATTTTTCTTATTTTCTAATTTGTATAGATATATGGATTTCTGTATGTATCTTTGTATCTGCAAACTAAGTTCTTATAAGTATTTTTTAAATTCCCAAGGATTTTCTATGTATGTAACTATGCAATCTGCAAATAGCATGTTTTATACTTTTTGATTTCTATGACTTTCTTCATGTTGCTTTTAAAGAAATGTCTATTCAAGTCTTCTGCCCCACGTTCATTGTGGTATTATTCACAATACCAAAAATCTAGAAGCCATACTGTGGCTTCTACCTAAATGAGCCACTAAAATTCTCAAACTCATAGAGACAGAAAATAGATGATAGTTGTCAAGGGCTGGCTGGGTGGGGAGAGGAAAACAGGGAGTTGCTGTTCACAGCATAACATTTCAGTTACACGAGATGAGTAGGTTCTAGAGATCTATACAAAAGCTATAGATGATAATACTATATCACACACTTAGAAAGTTAAGAAATAGGGGTCACAGGAAAAAGAACTGGCAGGTGAGGTAATAGATTGTAAATTCTATTTAAACAATTTTAGTTTGGATATTTAAAATAGTTCTCTGTTTAGAATGTGGTTAAGAAAATAGCCTTGATTACTTGGCTAATTCAGTTATTTAGGGGATGGATAAAGTATGACTCAATTATTCCTGGAAAATCAACATGGAGCTGAAAACTTGTTTTTCTGCATCTTTAAGAGGCAAGAATGTAATCATCTAGCTTTGGTATCATACTGCAGTGGTCCCTTAGGGTATGTGGTTCTAGTTTGCCAAAAGCTGCTCATTTGCTAGAAGTATTCCTGTTTACCTGCATTCAGGAGAGAGGATGAATTTAAAAGGGTAGTTGTGTTGGCTCTCTATCTTCCATTTTCTCATCACCCTTTCTCTGAATTCAAGGCTGCAGGATCAATTGAAGACACGTGTGGGCATAATATCTCAGATGCTAGGTGAGAGATTCCACAGTGAAGTTATAACAATATCAGGTATATGTTTTTGAAAATCTTGCTCAAGAAAGTCACATACCAGAAACAAAATGTTTTTTCAGTAAAAGCTGCAATGATTACTCTCTGTACCTTGTGTCACTTATCTAATAATTGACACCTCAAGTACATAGCCAGAGTCATCTGTGGACTCCAGTCTGAACAATATATATTTTTGAAAAAATAACTGGGATTAAAATTAAATCCTCTTCTGCCTTAGTTTCTCCAGTTTTAATTCTGACCTCTGATAGGATACATAACTTGTCAGCGGCGTAATGAGTGACTAGAAGTCTATATAATTTTCAAAGAGAGAAATCAATGAGCTTTTGCTAAGTTAGTGTTTTTCCCCAACTATACACATACATCTATGTGTATATGTAATTTTTTAAAAGTACTTTTGATCAGCCTTTTAGTTCTTATTTTACCACTTGAAGTGGCTTTGGTTTTCTTTTGGATGTACTATTGAGACTTAAACTGCTTTCTTCAGCAGTGAATACCTATAAGAAACCAGTGTGCCCCAGAATCATTTCCATTAACTGGGCCTCCAAATGAAGTGCTGTATATCAATTCCTTTAGGCTTGAGATACACTGCAGGGTTCTTTCTCCTGGTAAATGAAGCATGTTTTTTGGAGCACTGTGCATATCAGTGAATTGGAGTCTGGGGAAAAATAAAGTGTTGATAGTCTTAATATCTAGTCTAGAAAGAAGAAGTGAACCAGATATAAGCTTCAGCAGATAGAAACATACTCAAGGTATCTTTTAAAAAGATGGGGGGACTTCTATGAGTCAGCATGTCAAACAGTATAATTAACTGAGATGGGGTCAGATGATCTCATTTCAGAGAATAGGTCATCGGCCAAAAGCTATTCATTTTCTTTACAAATAGTTTTCCTAGCACAATTAACACGTGCTTTTTAAAAATCACTGGAGAGACAACCAAAGCAGAAGATGACTAAATATTAGAGGAGATATTGGTTTTCATTTTTCCTCAAACTCCTTCTGGTATTAATATATGCAAATGTACTTAAAGGTTTCATTTTGTCTTCAGAACATGGACTAGAAAAGTAAACAGTGTTTTTTACTTAAAACACTCCAGTGCTTCTGTGTTGAGTGTTACTAATAGCTTTGTTGTTCTAGTATAATTCTCTAGGTGCTCCTCTTTCCCTTTGTAATCTTCCTTTCATTAATTGAAGCAGATAGTCTTATGATTTGGATTCGGAAGTATATGAGGTGTGAAAATATATTCATATATATCTGCTAATGAGACTGATTTTGTAGCAAACACGCCAGGCGTATGCATCTCAGTAGGTGTTTATCTTCAGAATATCCTCGTTAGATGAACTATACAATGTTTACCCATTCTATTGTTCTTGTTTGAATTACCTTTTTGGAACCTCCTTTGGAAATGACTTTGGAACTGGCTGAATATTCTTTAAAACACCTGTATACACCTGTAGCATATTTTTAAAACTTTAAGGTAGAATATCTTTTCTTTAAGCAGTCAAAAATCTTTCAAAGGGGGAACTAATCCATGATGTATGTAAACATTCAGGTATTACTGTTCCTTACTTGTTATTTAATCCTCTTTGTTGGCACAAGAATGAGAAGTTGGGGGGCGACTAATTCAGGAGCTATCTCCACTCAAGTTGACACTGGGGGTGCCACCGGAAAATGAAATTCACCAGCTCCCTAGGTTGTGTTCTGTTGTTTCATTCCATGGAGGGATTTTTACAGAAAGGAGAGATGTCATTTACCACTGCTTTTCACCACTATGTGAGCAGAAGAAGATAACACACAGTGCTTAAGAGGGTCTTGGGCTCTTCTGCTTATGGACACATTTTATTTACCATTATAAAACATCCTTATGTGCTCTCAGGCATTTTTAATCCCCTGCATAATGCTACTAACTCCATTCTGTTTCCTCCCACTTCTTGTGTTTGAAACTGTGTCAGAACTGTGCCTTCCTATTTTCATGGCTTAGTTTCTATGTTTTCCTGATCGACTCTTTATTCTTGCTATCTGAATTATGGCCTATTAATTAGATGAGCTTTAAATTCTTTTTACACACTTTTCAAAAACTTACATAACCACACAGTTAACAAAATTCTCTTTAAAAATGCATTTTAAATATTTATTAGTTAATTACTCTGACTCTGTTATAATATAGTCTCTTCCTGGAACAATGCATCCCATTATCTTGCTGGCTGCAAGATTAATTATAATAATAATATAATGGGAATTGATGGTTGTAGAATTAGTACCTATCATACCGCAGGAATTAAAGTGAATGACAATATGCAGTTGATTGCATACAACTTGACAATTGAAAATGTTTTCTTCCCTTATTACAAGAGTTTACATTAAAAAAGATATGTCAGAATGATGCTTTATTACCATTTGTAACCTGGCTAAACAGAGGTCTACACTCTTACATGTGTCAGACATACGCCAGCAAGTTCCTCCATCGTTTTTTCAGGACATACATTGCCTCAAACTTGGGTCTGAGAAAATTCTATAGTCCATCAAGAACCTCTGATTGCCTTCTCTGTCCATTTAGCCATATTGTAGTAGTATAGTTTCAAGGTCCTGGTGTTTTTGCAATTCCCATTCCAAACCTGTTTTATATTTTTTTAACCTGTTTTAATATACTTCTTTTTCATCAATATCAATTATGACAAAAATTAATTTATGCTTACATAGGGTACTGAATTGATCTGGAGATATAAAGAAAAGAGATGCTATTCAATACCACATGAGATCAATTAATAAGATCAATTGATCTCTATTTTCCCTTATTTTGACAACACCCCATTAAAATTTACCTAAGATTGTTAATTGATATACTTTTGGAACATTGTAATTTATACTGTGGTTTAGTAAAATGCACCATGTGTCCATGTCAGTCCACAGTCCCTCTGGCATCCCCTTGACTATAATGTCAATAGGATATAGATAATAGGGACAGTGATTCACAAATGTCATATCAAACTATGTAAACAAAAGAATAGATAGAAGATATTCAAATAATACTTACCAAAGATATTTGATCTAACTCAATGGGCTAGATGAGGTGTCAGCAAACTTTCTCTAGATAGTTCCCAAGAGTAAAATATTTGGCTTTGCAAGCCATCTGGTCTCTGTCATGACTATTGAATTCTGCTTTATAATGCAAAGGCTGCCATGGACAATATGCCAATGAATGGACTTGGCTATGCTTCACTATATCTTTATTTATAAGAAGGTGGAATAGATTTGGCCCATTATAGTTGCTCACTCCTGGTCTGGATGGAGAACCTCAAATACTAATGTTTTGTCTAAGATCAAAGTGATACATGTATCTAATTAAATTTAGATATGTTCATTGGCCCATTCATTACTCTTTCCTCATGTTCAGTAAAACAGTTTTACAACATATTAGAATTCTTATACTATACAACAAAAAGGCATTCGTTTGATAAATTTCCCTCGAACATTGTTTATTTTTACTGATCAAGAATAATGATAATATATGTTTTAAAGACATGACCTGTTGGAAGGATATGTCATGTTATTTAGAATTTATCATTTAGTGCTCCAGGCTTCTGAGGTTTTATTGAAACATCATTATCATTTGATGCTTTTGAACTGTTAATTACTATCATGTTATAAGATCTCCACTCAAACCTCAAAGGCAACATTTAATAGAACAAAAGTAAACAGGGATATACTCCTCATTATAGTCTTTATTATAACCAAATCCCTGTGCTGTACAAGTTCGGAGTTTGTAATGATTTTTTTTTCTTTTTTTTTTTTTTTTGTAATGATTTTTTTAAAAGCAAAACAAGCAAGCAAATTGTTATTTACCATTTTCAGCAACTAATTTGTTCATTCATTTGTCCATTTATTTATTATTTATCTTTGCCAACCATAGAAATAAAGTTATCACTACCATTTTACCTCAGAAGGTAGTTGACTTGGACAACTTTAGAGGGTTTAGAAAAGCCAAACAAAAAGGGATATCTGTTCATGTTTATATTTTTGACAAGACAGAGGATGTTATATTAAGGAACCTCTGTAAATAAGGTTTTTCTTCAATTATAACACATCTACTTCTATTTCCCTTTAGAAAAAATTTCTCTGGGGGCTGTAAGAAAGCCTAGTCCCATCATTAAAGTAAAATCACAAGTGAAAATGTGCATGAGGAAAAAAGCACAATATTTTGAGTTGCATTTCTTTGCTATGTGCCTGTAGAGAATTCAATACGTACATACATGCGTATACTGATATATTTAAGTATAAATCCTAAATATGAATTACTAGTTTAGAAAGTAGGTTTTTAATGTCTAAGCATTTTAACAGTTCCATAATAAGATCAATGTGTTCTAAACTAGATTTCTTTTAACATTAATAATAGGACTTGTTGACATCCCTAGTAAAATCCTGATGAGAGATGCTTTAAGAATGGTACTAAGGCTTATGAAAGCTCTGGATTTTATTTTACATGTTGTGTCCTGAGCAAACTTTCTTCTTGGAATACATATACTATGTTTTAAACACTATTAAAAAAAACCTCAATGCACAGTTTTAACTCTCAAAAGGATGGAAATCTATCATAAAAATGATTCAATAATAAATCTTGAAAGATCAGTAAAGCAATCAACCAGTATTTAGGAAACAATACTTATTTTCTGAGTAATAGAACCAAAGTTTGCTCTAGGATCTATATAGGATCTAAGGATCTGAGAACAAATATAGGTAGTACATGTTCTTGATTCACTGGGGACAGAAAAATGTCTATATCTTTTAAATTCTAGAGCCTTTGTCTATGATCCTAACATATTTCCTAACCTTTTCTTTTCCTTCCCTGTTTTAATCATTCTTCTTCCCATTGATGAAGAAAAGATTTACACCTTAGAGTTAAAGGGATAGACAAGCACAGGACACCTGACACTGAACAGATGAGATACAGAGCAGTTTATTAGTCATGTAACTCACAGCTTGGGGAAAGAGGACATGACTCTGTGCAGGGATATACAGGGTTGCATTTGGGGAACATAGTAAAAAAATTAAGGGCATGATTTTGTAATATTAAGAAGGTAAAGTGTCCCCTAGTTCCCATGACAGGATATGATTGACTTGTTTGAATAATCCTGTGGTTTAATTCTGAATGTACTGCTTTGGAACAAGAAGGAACTGTGTCTGGTCTCTTTATAAGAGCATTGTTTGACTAAAGAACCTCACCCATTGGAGAAAACTGGAGAGGAGAAATTAGATTAAGGCCATTTGAGACTCTTCGGTCCCACTGAATGTCAAGGTATCATACATTACTGTCCTTTAATTTTAGTCCTTACATTCCCATTGCTTTCTTGATGCCATGCTATCAATTTAAATATTGGTGACAACTGAGACTTTAGGGAGTAGGAGAAGTTCTTCCTTAGAAAGCAGGCTAGGCACTACTTCAGAAGGGTAAGTGCACATGGTGATGTTGTCATTGAAATGAATTTTAAAGGGGTTTTGTGGCCAGTAAAGGCAACTGAGGGACCTGTGAGCCAATGGTGTGGGAAGTATGTATACCCAGAGGCATGAATTTAGATTAACTATACTCATTGTAACAGTGACACTCAACAGTTGTCCAGTTCCCACTTTGTAACTTAAATAGGAGTTCTCTAATGAACACATATATGCCTGTGAATTAAACCAGCTGCCTGAGGCCTATGGGAAAGATGGAAGTTCCATTAATTTGCCTTTTTCAAGGGCCCAGCATTGTGCATTCCAAGAAGTGAAATGTGTGTCTTGGTCACTATCTGGAACTCCAACAAGATAAGGAGTGTCCTGGTGAGGTCTTTTTCTTTTTCTTTCTTTTTAAGATTTTATTTATTTGTTCATAAGAGACACAAAGAGAGAGGCAGAGACCATAGGCAGAGGGAGAAGCAGGCTCCTCGTGGAGAGCCTGATGCAGAACTCAATCTCAGGACCCTGGGATCATAACCTGAGCCAAAGGCAGGTGTTCAACCACTGAGCCACTCAGGTACCCCTGGTGAGGTCTTATATTATGGCTTTCCAATGCGTAATGTCCTTCTTGTGATGCTGGAGGCAGATAGATGCAGTTAAGATCTGGGATGCAAAGATTCTATGCAGTGAAAGGCTGCTTAGGTTGCCTGGAAAAGACATATTGTTCCCCTTCAGAAGAGAAGGCAAGTTAAAGCTGAGGGACCACTGAAAGGGGCACTGAATATAACATACTAGCCAAATCTATAGAAAGCAAAATATTTGGTGATTGAATTAAATCAGTAATTTTATTAGTTCTGGATATTAGATAATGGAAGTCTTACTGGATGAGATCACACAATAAGAGTGTGGTAATCTGTGAAGTGCCATTCTGTCTTCTTGTGTTTAAGAGCAGACCAAAGTGAGCTGTTAAATGGAAAAACAGGGAGAAAATCACCCCTTCATTCATTAACTTTTATATAATAAATTTCAATCCTTGAAGTCCCTGTCGTAATTCTCACTGGGTCACGTTAAATATTTTAACTGGATGATCCTTGTATACCATGGCTGGACTGCAAGGTCTTATCCTTGAGTAGTGGGTTTCAGTTCCCTGCCAACCTGGGAAATTACTCACATAAGCCAATCCCATCCTCCTGTGGGAACTAGGGAGCACCTTACCATTTTGACTCTCCAAAACCCGCCTCCATAGTCCCTGGTTATTCTGTTTCCAAATGCAACCCTATGGCACCCTGCATGGTGCAGTGTCCTCCTCCTCTGGACTATGGGTACGTGGGACTCATAAAACTACTGTCATTCTCTTCTGTCCAGTATTGAGTGTCACGTGTTTGGCCATCTCCCGTCTCTGTGGAATGAATAGAAGGCAATTAAATGTGTGTAAAATTCAAAGGAAGAAGATAAGTGGTAGCTATTTCAGTGCAGTGCCAGGCATTGCTGCCACACTCATCATCCTCAGCTTCAGTGTTTCTGAATTCTAGGCCCCAGAGCCTGTGGGCTCTGGGGTAAAGGCCACCAGCTCGGGCTGTGGGGCACACCTATCACTGAGACAGATGGCTGGGTTAGTGGCAGCATAGAGCTCCAACTTGTTAGTCTGTGCTTCAGTCTGTCTTCATGAATCCATTTAGTCTTCATAACTTCTTTGCTGTTTCCATTCTTTGCTTTGCTTTGCTGCAGTTCACCCCCACCTGTCCTTCCTGACTACAAGCCCCCTGACATCCAGCCCCCACAGTACAATCAAAAACCTTACAGGGACTATTGAACCAGTTCCCACTATTGAGGAAGATTTATTTGCAATAATAAATCCTTTGTCCATATGACTCTATGGTTCCACTTCTCTGAATCCGGAATGATTCAGATATTTCCTAGGATTAGCATACACATTCTCTATGTTCCCTTTTAGCAGTTAATTTCGAGTGTTGAAAATCAATTCAGATTTTTTTGCCCATTTTTAATGAGTTAAATATCTTCTATGAATTAGGAGGTATTTTTAATACTGAATAAAAGTCCTTTGTATATGTTGCAAATAATTTCAGTCTGTGGTTTGTCTTTCACATTCACATATTGAGTGTTATTGATAAAGATATTTAACATATTCCAACTTTTTATTTAGGTTTAATGATGTCTATGCTTTAAGACATCTTTTTCTATAACAAGTTTTAAAAAATATTATCCTTTATCATTTTAAGACATCTTAGCTTTTTCCTTAATATTTCATTCTGAAGTCTACTTTTAAGTGTCCATTGTGTGTAGACATGAGGCAGGGTGGGAAAGTCTCATTAGTTGCCTGTGAATGTCCAATTTATCTAAGTACTGGCTATTGAGAAGATGGCTCTTTCCTTAACACTTTGCAATGGCACTTTTGTTATAACCCAAGTACCAGTGTATACCTGGTCTATCTTCTGGATTATCTATTCTATTTTTTTCTACTCCGTAATACCCTCTTGTATAACTACTGCCACCATCTGTTATTATTGATATACAGTATTTCAAATGTCATTCTGTTCCACTATTTTCTAATTTCCTCTGTGATATTTTTCTTTGACCCATAGGTTTATAAGTTTATTTCCAAACATATGGGTATTTTTCAGTTATTTTTTTGTTCATGATTTCTAGTTTTCCATTGATGACAGAGAGCATGTCCTATATAAATTGAGTCTCCTGACATTTGTTAGGATTTATTGATTTATATCCTGACAAACCTAATGTTTTTAAACATTGACTGTGATCTTGACATGAATGTGTATTTTAGAGTTTGGGTTTGTGATATCAATTATGGCAAGATTTGATTACTTTGATCAATATCTTCAATATTCTCATTAATAATTTGTTTGCTTTCTATGATTACAGATTTATTTTTATTTTTTATTTTTATTTTTTATTTATTTGTCAGGTTTTGCTTTTTACTTGCAGCCATGTTATTCATTGCACACAAGTTAAAAAAAAAAAGAATTTATATCTTTTTAATAAATTTAAACATTTTATTATCTGGTGTCTAATGCTTTTGCCTTAAGACTTATTTCAATTGATGTTAATAAACATATACTAGCTTCCCTTGATTAGTTTTTCCCTAATGACCCTTGGTATACCATGGATCTTTCCCCCCCACCCTGTTCTTCTAAGTTTATTCTGTTTTTATATTTCTTCTTAAAAGCTGTTGCTAAAATTTAACCCTGTATGACAGTCTTTCCTCTTGTAAACGAAGTATTAAGATCAATATTCATAATAGTTACTGGTTATTTGGAGTTTATGGCTAACTTCCTTGTAGCCTTGAGGCTTCATTATTTTTATTGTGTTCTAGAGATTTTTTTTTAATGAATCCTTTTATGTATTAATTGATGACTAAAGTAATTTCTACTTTCTCCAGGGGCAGTATATTGTTGCTTTTAGTTCACGGCAGGAGCAAGATTGGAAGCATTAATAATTCTGATGGATCATCTGCATCCAGTTTCAGTGTTTGTGATAATAAAGACAGATTTGAGTTCCTGAAATGTCAAAGATCTATTTCCAATTCATATTTTCCTTCCTCTTGAACTGCCAACTTAAAACCAATGGTTTTTTCTGTTTTGTTGTTGTTTTTGATTTATTTATTTATTTATTTATTTTACCAGAATTTATCTTCCTTTTCAGCTTCTTGGCATACTCTAACTCCATTTGTTAAACCACTAAGGCAAAGGGCTGTTAAAACTGTTAATTTTCTGCAACTCTCAGATGGGGTCATCAGCCCAAGGGAAAAAATATCCCCCAAAGTTAAGGTAAAACTTTTTTCCATTGGGTTGTCTCTATAACCTTACTTAAGTAATATTTGCAAGCAGAATTTTAAAAATACATATATTTATAATTTTTTCCTAGTTATTCTCAGTAACAGATTTTATTTAAATTTGCTAGTCCATAATTACCTGAAGGTAAGATTCTGATTTTCCTCTTTTTCCCTGTGTTTAATTTGCTACTTATCCTATCCATTAGTGTCTAATTTCCTTTGCTTAATTGCTGTTTTATTTCTAATTTTTTGGATCATTTTTGAAGAGCATCTCCACTGTGGTTTCTATTACTTAACTGAACATTTTTAAAACATTTTCATGTTCAGTTAAGTAATAGAAACCACAGTGGAGATGCTCTTCAAAAATGATCCAAAAAATTAGATTGTATATACATTCATGTTTTATAATATTAGAAAACTACCACCTCTACTTTTGTGGGGATACTGATTCTCTTGTATCTGACTTCCTTAACTATATCACAATGTATGATTTATGTATTGTCAGTTTTTAACTTCAGTTTCTTCTTTTATTCCTTTTATCCTGTCCACAGTACCTTCTGGAATCCACTTTAGGCCAGACAGCTTTCACCATTATCAATTAAGTGACAGGCATTAATCTAGGCATTAATCTATATGCAAGAGTTACAGAGATGAATAAAAAGTTATCAATGGTCAAGAAACTTGTAATCTTTTGGAAAAGAAGTGTATGCAACTAAGTATAACACAAATAAGAGAGGTATTGAGAATGCCCAAAGTGCTATTGAAGCAGAGAGGAAGCAATTCATTTTGACATGGGGAGCTGGGAAATGCCTCATGAACAGGTGGCAACAGAGTTCAGTAATTACTGGAGATATAATCTTCTTTTCAATCCATGTACCTGCTGTTATAGTTTCTTCGACTCTTTTGCTGACAATGTAAGGGTTTTAAGGCTCTTTTCAGCCCCAACTAAATCTTTAAACACTACTTCTAGTTTTAAAACATTCCTCTTCTGGCCTATCGATGGTAAATTTACAGCCTACAGGTCAGAACCAAAAGCTTTTCAAAGTGTAATTGACAAATACCAGGAAGCATCTCACTTTATCACAGGAAACTTTAAAACTTCAGCAGGAACCTGGCAAATGTGGGGTGCTTTGCCTTCAATCAGGATCATTCCAGCTATTTCTCTCAAACTCAGTGGGAAGGTAAGAACAAATTTCATAAGGCCAAAATAATACTAAAAGCCTCTTACAATAGCATGCAGCAAGCAATACTGAGTCCCCACCGTCTCAATATGAGATAAATTTATATCATATGTCAAACCCTAGAACTAATTTTGCAGTACACTAAACCTAATGCAACTTCAGGTTACTGTCTAAAATTCTTTTTATACAACTCTATTCTGCGATAGCTTTAACCTTTCTTCCCCTCTTACCAGGATTTTTTGCAATTAGGAAAAAACATACATTTGCAAGTAATACTTGTTAATGAGACTCATAGATAACATTACCTTTTTTATGTCATTTGTTTATAATCAGACAAATTTATGCATGTTTTTTTCTTAGTAAATTTGAATTTCTAGACATGGATGCTGATGAAATTATAACTTGCTTTGGTATCAGGCCTATACCGTCATGCCTCGATAATGGCAATTGTACTAAAAAAATATAACAAAGTAATTCATAAAAGATAGATGGGCTGAAAATTTTAATTAAGCAACCCATCCAGAAAAATAATAATATTACTCCTCTAGTTTCACTATAAAGGGCTTAATTTTTTAAACACACACTTTGGGATCTAAATAGCTGTGTTGTTGTCATCATGCTAACTAGCTAGTTTATCAGTTTTTATCAGTTTTTATACTCTGAGGTACTTGAGTAGATTCCTGCAGGCAAAACCCTGTAAATAAGAATAATCTAGGGGATCCCTGGGTGGCGCAGCGGTTTGGCGCCTGCCTTTGGCCCAGGGCGCGATCCTGGAGACCCAGGATCGAATCCCACGTCGGGCTCCGGGTGCATGGAGCCTGCTTCTCCCTCTGCCTATGTCTCTGCCTTTCTCTCTCTTTCTGATGACTATCATAGATAAATAAAAATTTTTAAAAAAATAAGAATAATCTAAAATACATATATTTAAGTTGCAAAAATGCAAGTTAAATATTAAGTATTTTGTCTTAATTTTTCTTTCTACTGTTTTTTATATTGCATCCTCAGTGTCAAAGAATTTTCATTATTTCCCTAGGTTTTTCAAAGAATAGTTCCATATGCATTCATGGGGAAATAAAATGAATTTGGCTTAATATGAATATTTCTTTGGCAAAGGTGGCATATTCTGGTTTGAAATAACTCTTCTGAAGTATCGTCTTTTCAGAATTAATCTTTTTAATTTTTGGAAAAGTACACTGTTTCTCTGCTCTTGCAAATATGTATTGAATATAATTTCATAAGGCAAAATATATATAAAAACATGTGTATGTGTATTTTTCAAAGTGTATTAAACATCTTATTTGATGAAGTCAAACTGTTTTTACAAAGTTTTTCTTAGTCTGTTGTAAGATAAATTATAATTCTGCATCCTTAGGCACATTACCATGAATACACTCATGTCCTAATATTTAAAAATAAATACTAGATTTTACTGAGTAGTTGTAAGGTAATTCAGAATAGGAATCCTTTTTTTTTTCTTTTTTTTTTTTTTTTTTGGAATCCTTTTTTAAAGCTGTTTAAGCATCACTATGCATAGATTGTGTTTTACTTTCCAGTAGGATAACAAGAATCAGACTTTTTTTTTTTTAAAGACTTTATTTATTTATTCATGAGAGATACAGAGAGAGAGAGGCAGAGACACAGGCAGAGAGAGAGAGGCAGGCTCCATGCAGGGAGCCCCATGCGGAACTAGATCCCGGGATTCCAGGACCACGCCCTGGGCCAAAGGCACTGCTAAACCACTGAGCCACCCAAGGATCCCCAAAAATCAGACTTTAAGTGCTATCCATGTAATACATTATATTGTTTGATAATATTTGTCACTTTGTCCTTTACCTTAATTAGGACAGAAATGTTATTCTCTGCATACATATTTAGTAAAGATTTATTGGAACTAGATATGTCAAATTCTGTATTGAAAATATAAATAATTGTCACTGATATTTATTTGGAGTAGATAAGAAATCTGGCCTAGCAACAGCAGTGCCCAATGCCTTCATTCCAGCTCTGTCCTCAAAGAAGAACATTAGGTAAGAACATTTAATATTAGAGACAGGTTAGGACATGAGATTCATTTGATCTTATTTTGCAGAAAAACAGGTACCCGAGGGATGGTGGGTAGGAAATTACCCTAGAGATAGAAGAATAAAAAAAGGAGATATTTGGAAGGCATTTAGTAGAAGGGATCTGTTTTATGGAAAACTAGAATATAAAGGAGGAAAAGAAGCAGGAAATGACACTCTGGATACTTGTAATTAGGAAAAAAACATTCTGTTTGCACTCTTGCCAGAAGCTGATCTTTCCCCTGAGGCTTACGCATAATTAGAAGCCAAACAAGACAATTAGAATGTGCAGATTGATATTCTACATAGATCTCTACTTAGCTACTCTTTTGTCCTTTTTCTAGGAAATCTACATATTCATGTTTCAAACTATGTCTTGACCTATTTTTTAGATGTTATCTACAAAATTATTATTTTAAATTTTTTTTAGTTTCAAGTTCTTATTTATATTCCAGTTAGTTAACATAGAGTGTAATATTAGATTAACGAGTAGAATTTAATGATTCATCACTCACTTATAACACCCGGTGCTCATCACAACGGGTGCCCTCCTTAATATCCATTACCCATTTAACCCATCCCCTCACCGGCCTCCCCTCTAGCATCTTTCAGTTTCTTCTCTTAAGAGTTTGTGTTTTGGTTTTTCTCTTGTTTAATTCCCTAAATCCCTCTGTTAGGTTTCTTATATCCCACATATGAGTGAAACCATATGGTATTTGTCTTCCTCTGACTTATTTCATTTAGTATTTATAATCTCTAGCTCCATCCACATTGTTGCAAATGGCAAGATTTCATTCTTTTTTGATGGCTGAGTAATGATTCCATAGTGTGTGTGTGTAGTGTGTGTATCTCACTTCTTTATCCATTCATCAGTCAATGCACATTTGAGATCTCTCCATAACCTGGCTATTGTTGAGGATGCTGCTATAAACATCAGGGCGCATGCAACCCTTGGAGTCTATATTTTTGTATCTTTTGAGTAAATACTTACTAGTGTAATTGCTGAGTCATAGGGTAGTTGCATTTTTAACTTTTTGACTGTTCTCCAGAGTGGCTGCACCAGTTTACATTCCCACCAACAGTGTAAGAGGGTACCCCTTCCTTTGTATCCTCCCAAACACCTGTTGTTTCCTGTGTTGTTAATTTTAACTATACTAACAGGTGTGAGGTAGTATTTTATTATAGTTTATTTGTATTTCCCTGATGATGAATATGAGTGATGTTTTCATGTGTCTGTTGGCCATCTGTATGTCTTCTTTGGAAAAATGTCTATTCACATCTTCTCCCTATTTCTTAACTGGAATATTTCTAAGGGGATTTTTGAATTGGATAAATTCTTCATAGATTTTGAATAATAACCATTTATCACATATGTCATTGGCAAGTACCTTCTTCCATTCCAAAGGTTGTCTTTTAGCCTTGTTGATTGTTTCCTTTGTTGTGCAGAAGCATTTATCTTGATGAAGTCCCAACAGTTCATTTTGCTTTTCTTTCCCTCACCTCTGGAGAAGTGTCTAGTAAGGAGTTGCTATGGCTGATGTTAAAGAGGTTGATGCCTATGTTCTTCTCTAGGAACTTGGTATCTCACATATAGGTCTTTTCATCCATTTTGAATTTATTTTTGCGTGTGGTGAAAGAACTGATGCAGTTTCATTCTTTTGCATGTTGGTGTCCAGTGTCTTTAAGACCATTTGTTGAAACGACTGTCTTTTTTCCGTTAGATGTTCTTTACTGCATTGTTGAAGATTAGTTGACCTTATAGTTGTGGATCCATTTTTGCATTTTCTATTCTGTTGCATTGATCTGAGTGTCTCTTTTGTGCCAGTACCATATAGTTCTGATCACTACAGCTTTGTAATATAACTAGAAGTCTGGAGTTGTGATGCCTCCAGGTTTGCTTTTCTTTTTCAAGGTTACTTTGGCTCTTTTCAGGGTCCTTTGTGGTTCCATACACGTTTTTGGATTGTTTGTTCTAGCTCTGTGAAAAATGCTGCTGGTAATTTGATAGGGATTACATTAAAGGGTGTGCTTTGTGTAGAATGGACATTTTGACATTTGTTCTTCCAATCCATGAGTGTGGAATGCTTTTTTATTTTTTTTTATCGTCTTCAATTTCTTTCATAAGTGTTTTATAGCTTTCAGAGTATAAGTCTTTCATCTCTTTGGCTGGGTTTATTCCTAGGTAGCTTACAGTTTTTGTGCAATTATAAATGGGATCAGTTACTTGATTTCTCTTTCTGCTACTTGATTATTGGTGTTTAAGAATGCAACAGATTTCTTTATGCTGATTTCACATTCTGTGACATAACTGAATTTATGTATCAATTCTAACAATTTTTTGGTGGAACCTTGGGTTTTCTAAATATAGTATCATATACCCTGTAAATCATGAAAGTTTTACTTCCTTGATGATTTGAATGCATTTTTATTTCTTTTTGTTGTCTGACTACTGTGATTAGGACTTCCAGTACTATGTTAAATAACAGTGGTGACAGTGGACTCCCTGTCTTATTCCTGACCATAGAGGAAAAACTTGAGTTTTTTGCCATTGAGGATGATATTAGTTGTGTGATTTTCATGTATGACTTTTATGATGATGAGTTATGTTCCTTTTAAACTTACTTTGTTGGTGGTTTTATCAAAAGTGCATGTTTTACTTTGTCAAATGTAAAATGCATCTATCGAAATGATCATAAGGTTTTTATCCTTTCTTTTCTTAATGTGGTGTATCACCTTGGTTGACTTGTGAATATCGAACCACTCTTGAAACCCAGGAATAAATCCCACTTGATTGTGGTGTATGATTCTTTTAATGCACTGTTAAATTCAATTTGCTGGTATTTTGTTGACAATTTTTGTATCCATATTCATTAGGGATATTGCCTTATAGTTTTGCCTTATAGTTTTCTCTTTTTAGTGGTGTCTTTGGTTTTGGAATCAGGGTCATGCTGGCCTAATGAAATTAGTTTAGAAGTTTTTTCTCCATTTCCATTGTTTGGAACACTTTGAAAAGAAAATATATTAACTTTTCTTTAAATGTTGTGTAGAAGTCTCTGAGAAGCCATCTAGCCCAAGAGTTTGTTGGGAGATTTTTGATTACTGATTAATTTCTTTGCTGGTTATCAGTCTGTTCATTTTCTATTTCTTCCTGTTGCTGCTTTGGTAGTTTATATGTTTTTAGGAATCTATCCATTTCTTACAAACTGTCCAATTTGTTAGCATAAAATTTTTCTCACTCTTACAATTGTATTTCTGTAGTGTTGGTTGTTATTTCTCCTCTGTCATTTGTGATTTTACCTTTTTTGGGTCCCTTTTTCTTCTTTTTGATAAGCCTGGCTAGATGTTTACCAATTTTATTAAATTTTTCAAAGAACCAGCTCCGTGTTTCATTGATTTGTTTTACTGTTTTTTCCCCTATATTATTTTTGCTCTAATCTTTGATATTTGCCTTATTCTGCTGGATTTAGGCTTCATTTGTTCTTTTTCCTAGTTTCTTTAGGTAAGGTTAGGTAGCTTATTTAATATTTTTCTTGCTTCTTGAGGTGGCCTGTATTTTATATACTTCCCTCTTAGGACAACTTTTCCTGCATCCCAGAAGTTTTGAATCATTGTGTTTTCATTTTCCACTTGTTTCCATGTATTTTATTTCTTCTTTAATTTCATGGTTAACCCATTCATTTTTCCGTAGGATGTTCTTTATCCTTCATGTATTTGTGGTCTTTCCAATTTTTTTCAGAGTGCTGGTTCTTAGACACACTTGTCCAAAAAAAAGCAGCATCAGCAGAGTGCGGGTGTGTGTGTGGGGGGGGAGGGATTTGGTTTAAGCAGATTAGGCAGCTAGTGTTGGTGCTGTGTTATTTACTGAAGTTAGTTTATGCTGAGGGGTGGAGGAGGGAAATGGTGTCAGCCAGCAATTTGTCCCTAGAGAGGGAAGTTTGTGCTTGTTGCTATCAGGGAAGCCCTCCCAGAAAAGCAAATGAATCCCCTTGTGCATCCTAGACATTTTTCATATCACTGTTTTCACACTGTCTGTGTCTGGTTTGCTCGCTTGCCTAGAGCAGTGAAGTGTACTTTGCACTCTATCCCAACCAGACTGGCTGAGTTTTAAAACTAAACTTTAGGGACCTAGTGTGGTGGGGACTTGTGCGGGCCTGGAGGAGGGTCTGGGATCAATGCACATTTGACCCAGAAGGGCAGTTACACCAGAGCACAGGAACGTGGGGTTTGAAGCAAAGCACACTAAACGGCGAGTGTCCAGGTTAGCCATCCTCAGCAGGTGTCTGCACACCTATAGTAAGGAATGGTGGAGGGAAATGGCACCCACCAGCTCTTTTACCCTTGAAGAGGCAGTGATACCTCTCTCAGATGCCTCCAGGAAGAGAGTCTCTCTCAGTGCATTTTAGATAATCTTCAGGTTATATCATCTGCCCATGGGGTACCTGCCTTCTCTATAGGAGCACTACAGCACCCTCAGGACTCTCTACCTCAACCAGTCTTTTTTTTTTTTTTTAAGATTTTATTTATTTATTCATGAGAGACTCGGAGAGAGAGAGAGGCAGAGACAGAGGCAGAGAGAGAGGCAGGTTCCAGGCAGGGAGTCTGATGTGGGACTCGATCCCAGGACTCCAGGATCACACCCTGAGCTGAAGGCAGGAGCTCAACCGCTGAGCCACCCAGGTGTCCCTCAAGCAGTCTTTGAGCCCCAGTGGTTGGAATATCTAACAAAAATCAGCCCCTCTCATTTTCCCCATCAGTGGCTTTGGAGTAGTGTTCTCCTCATACAATCCGTGTCACTCCAGTCTCTGGCCTTTCTCTGCAACCAGGGCTCCCTCCCTTCCACATCATTTCTCCCCCAAACCATTGTTTCTGCACTTCTTACCTTCCATGATTTGGCCCCTTCTCTCCTTCCAGGTGTGCAGTTTGTTCTGTCAATCCTCAAATCAATTTCTTGGATATTCTAAATGATTTTATAATTATCCAGATGTGTTTGAAGGAGGAGGCAAGCCTAGGGTCCTCCTACTCCATCATCTTAGCTCCTCCCTACTGATATGATCTAAATCTTAAATTTACTGAGAGTTGTTCTGTGTCTTAAAGTATAATGTGTATAATGTGCACTTGAAAAGAATATATTTTACTGTTTTCAGATGGAATGTCCTGTATATATCTTTTCTGTCCATCTTGTCTAACATGTCATTTAAAGCCACTGTTTCTTTGTTGATTTTCTGCTTGATGTATCCACTGCTGTAATATGGTACTAAAGTCCCCAATTAGGGATGCCGGGTGGCTCAGTGGTTGGGCATCTGCCTTTGACTCAGGAAGTGATCCCCCAGTCCCAGGATCAAGTCCTACTCGGGCTCCTTGCATAGTGCCTGCTCCTCCCTCTGCCTGCGTCTCTGTCTCTCTCTCTCTCTGTCCCTTATGAATAAATAAACAAAATCTTTAAAAAAAATAAAACAGTCCCCAATTATCATTATATTGCTGTCAATTTCTTGCTTTATGATTGTTAATATTTGCTTTATATATTAGGTTCTCCTGTGTTGCATGTATAACTACTTACAAATATTTTGTTTTCTTCTTAGACTGATGCTTCTATAATTATGCAGTACTAGCTCTGACTTCTATTTGTCTTTGTTTTAAAGTCTATTTTTCTGATATAGCTGCCCCAGGTTTCTTTTTGCTTTGCTTTGCTTTGTGTGAAATCTATTCTTACCTTTCACTTTCAATCTGTGTGTATGATTATATAAGAGGTTAGTCCTTTCTAGACAGCGTATGGATAGGTCTTTATTTAGCAACTACCTTTTGATTAGAGAATTTGGTCCATTTACATTTAAGTATTGATGAATATGCTCTCATTGCTGTGTTAACAAGTTTTTTTGACTATTTTGCAGGACCTTTCTTCTTTTACTTTCTTCCCTTGTGGTTTGATTACTTTCTTAATGTTATATTTAGAATCTTGGTTATTATGTCTTATGTATCCTTATAGGTTTTTGCTTTGTGATTACCATTCAGTACACATAAAACAGTCTTTTAAACTGATAGAGGGATGCCTGGGTGGCTTAGCAGTTGAACCTCTGCCTTTGGCTGAGGGTGTGATCCCAGAGTCCAGGATTGAGTCCCACATCGGGCTTCCTGCATGGAGCCTGCTTCTCCCTCTGCCTTTGTCTCTGCCTCTCCCTCCTTCTCTCTCTCTTGAATAAATAAATAAAATCTTTTAAAAAAATAAATAAACTGATAGAAACTACATTTTTAATACATTCTGAAACTGCATTTATACTCCCCCTTCCATGTTTTATATTTTTGAAATTGTATTTTATATCTTTTATTTTTGTGTATCCCTTAACTAATTATTGTAGTTATAATTTTACTACTTTTTCTTTTAACTTTTATACTAATTTTATAAGTGAATAATCCACTTCCTTTACTACATAATTACCAATGAGATTTTTACTTTCATAAGTTTTCTTATTAGTACTCTTTCTTTTCAGATTAAAGAAGTCCCTTTAACATTTCTTGTAGGGCTGTTTTAGTGGTGATAAACTCCGATAGCTTTTGTATATCTGAAAAACGCTCTATATGGCTTTCAGTTATGAATGATCATCTTGCCAGGTAGAGTATTCATGGTTAGAAGTATTTTGCTTTTAGTACTTTGAATATATCCTTCTACTTCCTCTGGCCTGCAAAACTTCTCCCAATAAGTATACCCTTAATCTTGTGAGGGATCCCTTTTACATAACAAGTTTTTTTTTTTTTCTTACTGTGTTTAAGTTTTTCTATTTAACATTTGACATGCTTCCTATAGTGTCTCTTGGTGAAGGTCTCTTTGGGGTCATCTTATTTAGAACTCTGGGCTTCCTGGATTTGGATATCTGCTTCCTTCTCCAGGTTAGGGAAGTTTTCAACCATTATATCTTCAAATACATTTCCTGCTCCTTTCTATCCCTACTCTTTATGGAACCCCTATAATGTAAATATTATTCCATTGATGTTGTCCTATGCTTCCCTTAAACATTCCCTTAATTTTTTAAACTTTTTTTTTTCTTTTTTGCTGCTCTGTTTGAGTGAGTTTCAATGCCCTGTCCTCTAGATCATTGATTCTTCTCCTTAGTTGGCTATTGAACTCTTCTGGTATATTTTTCATTTCAATTATTGTATTCTCCAGCTCTGTGACCTTTTTTACCCTGGAGAGTCTCTAAATGCTTTCTGGCAAATTAAGATTATCAAATGAATCTCCTTCATATATGGTCTAGACTCTTTCAAAACCACTGCTTTTGGACTTGATCCCAATGCAAGTGATCTGCAGATGTGCTCTTAAGAGCACATACTTCATTCCCTATGATGCTATGGTTCTCCTAGATGTAAGCCTTTTTGGGTTTTAACAAGGAGCTCATTTCTCTGGCTCAGGTCCCAAACTTTGTGGTACCTAATGTGGGGTACAAACCTCTTGTTCCTCAGAGAGAAGTTCAATATTTGTGAGAACCCTCCTGTTAGTTGATTTGCTGTGCTGGCCTTGGGGATATTGGCAAGACCATATCTCTGTCTAACTATTGTCCTTTTATCTCTTATTGTGGAGGAGCTCTTCAGCTATTTACCAAGGATTTTCAGAGGGAATTGTATCTTATGTAGCTGTAGATTTGTTATGCCGATGGGAGGAGGTGAGTTCAGGATCTTCCTAGGCAGACATATTGAACTGCCTCTGCCTACAAATTAGTTCTTAATTATTTCTCTTTAATGGTGTTATCAGGGGGGAAAAAGACACTTCAATATCAATTGTAATTTTACTTAGAACCGAACATCATTGTAAAGCAACCATAATTGTGTTTATTTGGTTAAAAATCATAATCCTCACCATTACTATTTATTAAAGATCAATGCTTAAGGGCATTGAGGAATTATTACAGCAAAAAAACACAAATGTTAAGTCTTAAAGGAAAAATGCAACTAAGATTTTTAAGAGGATTTGAATGTGAGAAGTGTCTAATAGTCACAAATTCATGAAATGTCTTTGGAGAAATGCAGATCTCTAACAGCTCTCTTTTCTACTGGGAGTAAAGATAGTTTATCCTTAGATGTTTGAGCTGTGAATGTTAACGGCATTTTGGTATGATAGATAAGTAAATGTTCCTGGTGATGACATTTTATAAATGATTTTGAACTTTAATAATTCAACTTGGGTTCACCCCTCTAATATACTACTGTTAAGAACCAATATAGTATTTAAACAGCCCACCAGCTTGTACATGATTTAGGGAGGCATAAGACATCCTTGGCATGTCCTCTAAGGGAAATAAGAGATGACTTTCAGGTGTGTATGGGAAGAATCAGACTCGCTACAGAGAAAAGATCTAAGTATCCTATCCAGCATTTTCTGGCTTACATATTTAAATAATCTTTTAAACTTCTATTGACTTTCAAAAGTTAAAAATTGAGATCTCAAGTTGAGGAATATAATTTTTGAAAGAAAATTTTGAATTAGCCACCATAAGTAGGTATCCCCTTACAGCTCTTCTTCTTTATTGCATGTCAAAAGACCCAGTACTTAGGCCATATTTTAAATTGCTGAGGGCAAAATGAGACAATGGAACATCTATTTGAGTATGTTGTATGGATATTTCTGTCTCCTATCAAAATTCAACTTTTGCTAAAACCGACTTTAAATCTTAAATCAAGAACACCTCTGCGCTTCAGGTTTACTTTTGGGGCCTATAATATAGCTGGCCTTCTTTGAGATTTGCCAGACTGAAAGTAGAGTGAGTGTTTATTTTAGTTTTATGGACATTTTTACTGACTAGAAATTTGGAGAAAATAAAAATTTTGGCTCAATATGATTGAAACTATATAAATTTTACATATATGAGAAAGAGCAAAAATGATGGTTGATAATGAAAATTAATTAATCAGCCATTCAAATTCATCCATGGATAGAATATTAAGACTGCTTGTGTGAAAAAAAAATTGTTTCAGTGCAAATATATTAAAAATTCCTATGGTTATAAACTTGGAAAAAATCAGTACAATGATTATTAAATATTCTTCTAATATTTTAAATAATATATCAGGTACATATTTAGTACTATCTAAAAAGTTAGAAGAAGGGATATAAAATTATGGCTAGTCAAATCTGTTATTATATACTTTCTTAATATTATCATTATGAAGTATGTAACAATCCAGTTGAATAGTCTGATATATCAAAATTGTGCTGGAATGCCTGAGTGGCTCAGTGCTTGAGCGTCTGCCTTCCACTTAGGGCGTGATCTCAGGGTCCAGGGATCAAGTCTCACTTTGGGCTTCCTGTAAGGGGCCTGCTTCTCCATCTCTCTCTGTGTCTCACATGAATAAATAAATAAAATCTTTAAAAAATGTGCCTATATTATGATGATAACTATGTAAAATATATTTTAATAGATCAAGAATAAATTTTGAAAGGGAGGTAATAAGTTGGTAAACCATAGTGAATCAACAATTTTTTTTACAAGGTATGGTCTATTAAAATCACAACAAATGAGTCAGATAGTAATTTTGAACAGGACCGGTAAATATCATAAACTTTTTATATTTGATTTGCCAAATTTATACAATATTTTTCTAATGTTAATAAAAATCGATTAAATATCAAACAGCTTTAGTAATAAGTAAAACTGTGAACCCTGAAAGTCTACCTCTTACCACTCTTTAACTTTACCTTAGGACCACCTCTATTATTGTGCCAATCATTCTTGGCAAACTCCATGAAATGCTGGATAATATAAATGTTGAAGTCCAATAATCTTTACAATCCTATTTAACCATAATATGGACATGAAAATTATTTTAATGTTCATATGGAAGAATAAAGATATTTTAAAGCAAAGTCTATTAAACTATAATCCTTAATGAGTCAAGAGAGCAGTGGCATCAGAGGACTAATAGTCATCAGTGTGTAAACAATTTACAAATAATTTTAGAGATAAATTAATCCAACATCACCTTTTGGATTTGGTAATTATTAATATGATTTGTGATTATACCTATAAATTCACAAATGTTTAGAAAGTTGAAGACCCAGATACATATTCTAGCTGGTAAACATTAGCTTTTTATAATACAATTCCTTATTCATTACTTATTCCTCACTCATCCATACATACCTATGTATGTAATAATCTATGTATTATAATACAATATATTTTGCTGATAGAATCAAGTAAAATTATATGGCTGTTAAAACATACTAGTTATATTTTTGAATTAAGGGAATTAAGGAGGGATAGCATCAAGAATGATGTACCAGGAAATCCCAATACTTGACCCCACACACAAAAAAATAATAATTAAATGCTACTTATTGATGAAAATAGCTCTGGGAAAACTTCAGAATACAAAAAAGAAGCCGGAGCACCCATTGAAATACACACACACACACACACACACACACACACAAATAGGAAAGTGTAGGAGGAATTAACCTGTATCACTGCATGCCCCACTCCAAAATAGCTCAACACCAAGAGGGATCCAGTCTGTTGAAGCATCCCCAAAAGGAATGAAAAAACAGGACCCCAGAAGTCTATACCACTAGTGGAAAATCACCTCTCTCAACACCAGTTACCCCCATCTCTAGTCTTTACCAATGTGGATCACAGCTGAGAGAGCTATGGGATCCCATGCCAGTGTGCACCCACAGAGAATGAACTATTGCTTTGTGTCCCAAAACCCATCCTAGTGCCACTGTGTACATGCTCAAAATTCCAGATCCATGAGTTTCCATGTGTGTCCATGCCTGAACCCTGGTGCTACCATTGCTCCATGCATGAATGCATCTCAAACCCTGGCTCTGCAGTTGTTCTACTGCTGCCCACATCATAGATCCCCAGGGTTATTGTTGCTTTGTATGTGCCAGCATCCCCCACTCCAAGTCTGTGACCACTCCACTTATATCTACATGCTAAATCCTGGCCCCATGGCCACTCTAAAAAGACCCAGTGTCACAATCACTATATATCAGTCATACCCCAGTCCCTGGTGTCACTACTGCTTTGTACATTCCAATCTCCCAGGCTCTAGCTCTATGGTCCCTCTGTGAATGCTCAGCCCCAGACAATGGTCACCATCATTTCACATGCATCTATGCCCCAGAGCTCTCACCACCATATATACACATGTAGCCCAGACAACACAATTAATATGTCCACACCCACATTTTGAACCAGTGTCAGCACTCTGTAGGCCCACACTGTGGCACTCTATGCCAATATAGATCCCTAGGCAATGACAAAAAACCCACACTAACTGCAGTAGTAGAGAAAGAGAAAATAGAAAGATGCATGCAGCTATTGCCACTGAGAACCCAGCAACCCTTTCTATTGCCATGGTTACTCAAAATTTGGCTACTGAGGATACCCAAAGTCTAGGGTGACTCTGAGCTTAATTGATGAGGTGCCTGGAATCTAGGCTATTCTCCCTCAGAGCCAGGCAGAGCCACTCCTGGGAACTTTCCATATTTTGCAAAGGAAATGAACATCTGGGTTCATGAGGCTTAAATGTATCCAAATAGGGTCGAGTCAAGACCACAGTGAGATGCATTATCATTAAATTGTCAAAGTTCAGGGAGAAAAAGAGAATTTTGAAGGCAGAAAGAGAAAATTGACTCCACATAAAAAGGAACACCTGTAAGACTATCAGCAGATTACTCAGTAGAAACTTCACAGGTCAGGAAAAAGTGAGATGATACATTCAAGTGCTAAAAGAAACATATGGACAGCCAAGAACAATTTCCCTGTCAAAATTATTTTAAGATGAAGAAGGAAGTCTTTTCCAGGCCAGAAAAACAAAACAAAAACACAATAATTACCAACAGACCTCATATACACAAAATGCTTAAGGGGATTATGTAATTTAAAATAAAAATACAAAAAAATAAATAAAATAAAAAAATAAAATAAAATAAAATAAAATAAATAAAATAAAATAAAATAAAATAAATAAAATAAAATAATAAAATAAAATAAAATAAAATAAAATAAAATAAAATAAAAATACACTGAACAGCAATGTGGAAGTGCATGATAGCATGAGCTTCATTGCTAAATGTAAATATACAAACAAATACAGATTAATACTGTAATGCTACATAAATTACCTTTAACCCTAATATAAAAGTTAAAAGAGAAAAAATTGTTAATGAACATACAATATAAAAGATAAACATTAGCTATAAGAACAAAAAACATGTAGGAAGAGTAAAAATATAGGGTTTTTTGTACAATTGAAGTCAACTTAAGAGAGATGGTTATAGCTACAAGATACTTTATGTAAGCCTCAAGCTAATTACAAAGAGAAAACATAATGGGTACACAAAACATAAAAGAACCAAAGGAAATTGCTACAAAAATTAAATAACAAAGGATGATTTCACACAATATTATGAGGCTCCACTATGTGAAACACTGCGATACTGGCATAGAACAGGACAAGAGCCCAGTAATAAACCCATGCATATACAGTCAACTAATATTTAACAAGAAAGCCAAGAAAACTCAATGGATAAAAGACAGTCTCTTCAGTAAATTGTGTTGGAAAAATTGTATGTTCACATGTAAAAGAATGAAACTAGACTCATATCTTACACCAGTCATAAAACTTAACTTGAAATAGATTAAAGACTTAAATTTTGCACTGGAAACTATAAAACAGCTAGAAGAAAACATAGGGAAAAAGCTCCTTCCACATGGGTCTTAGCAATGACATTTTTGGAAATGATAACTAGAACACAAGCAACAACAACAAAAAAGATGGTACTACGTGAAACTAAAAAACTTTTCAGCCAAAGAAACGGTCAACAAAATGAACAGGCAACTTATGGAATGGGAGAAAATATTTGTAAATTGTATATCTATTAAGGGGTTAATATACAAAATATAACAACTCCTATAAGTCAATAGTAAAACAATTCACTTTTAAAACTGGACAAAGGACCTCACAGTTTTCAAAAAACATGTTTTAGTGGTTATCTGATGGCGTGAAAAGATGTTCAACCTCACTGATCAGGGAAAAAGCAAATCAAAACTACAATGAGATATGACCTCACACCTGGTAGAACAGCTATCATCAAAAAGACAAGATAGCAAATGCTCAACAAGGGTATGGAGAAAAGGAAACCTTTGTGCACCATTGGTGGGAATATAAACTGATTCAGCCACTATGGAAAACAGTATAGAGGCTTCTCAAAAAATTAAAAATGGAACTTACATTTGACTCAGCAGTACTACCTTTGTAACTGTTTCTGAAGGAAATATAGTCACTATGTCAAAGAGATGTCTGGACTCCCATGTTGTTTGCAGCATTATTTATGATAGCTATGACATGAATATAACCTAAGTGTCCATTGATAGATGAATAGATAAAGAAAATGTGGTCTGTGTATACAATGGAATACTATTCAGCCATAAAAAGGAAATCCTACAATTTTGACAACATGGACGGATTTTTTTTTTTAGATTTTAATTATTCATAAGAGACACAGAGATGCAGAGACACAGGCAGAGGGAGAAGCAGGCTCCTCACAGGGAGTCCAATGTGGGACTTGATCATGCCTGGAGCCAAAGGCAGACACTCAACTGCTGAGCCACCCGGGTTTCCCCAACATGGATGGATCTTGAGGACATTTTGGTAAGTAAAATCAGTCAGAGAAAGATAAATATTGTATGATCTCACTTATATGTGGAATATAAAAACAAACTCATTGAAAAAGAGATCAGGAGAATGTAGTCAAAATGCACAAACTTATAAATACATACTGGGGTTATATCATGTATTTTTAAAGATTTTACTTATTTGACAGAGTGCACAGAGGCAGGGGGAATGGGAGAGGGAGAAACAGGTTCCCCTCTAAGCAGGGAGCCCAACGTGGGGCTCAATCCCAGGACTCTGGGATCATGACCTGAGCCAAAGGCAGAGACTTAACTGACTGAGCCACCCAGGCACCCCAGGACTGGGGTTATAATGTATGATGTGGTGACTATGGTTAACATTGCTCTATGGTATATTTGGAAGTTCCTAAGAGAGAAAATCCCAAGAGTTTTTAAAAGAGAAAAAAAATTACAACTATATGAAGTCCTGGACATTAATTAAAACTTTGTGATAATCATTTCATAATATATGCAGTCAAATCATACTGTGAAACTTAAACTTGTACAGTGTTACATGTCTATTATATCTCAAACTGAAAAGGAAGACAGCAAGAGAAGGGACAAAACAACTTCAAAACAGGTAGAAAACTTAAAAATTGCAGTATTAAGTACTGAATTGCTTATTTTAAATATAAATGGATTAAACTTATTAATCAAAAGGCTTAAAGTAGCGAGAATAAGATCAAGTGCTATGCTATCTATAAGAAAACCAATTTAGAATTAGAAATACACAAAGACTGAAAGTGGAGGAATAGATTAAGGTATTTCATGAAAATGGTAACCAAAAGAAAGCAGGACTGGCCATGTTTATATTAGACAAAATATACTTTGAGTTTAGAACTGCCTAGAACAAAAAAAAATGTTATTAGATAATGATAAATGGGCCAATTTAATATATATGTAATATAATAATTATGAATATATATATGAATTCATATTTATATGAATAAATATGAATATATATATCCAACATCAGAGCTGTTAAAGATATAAAGAAAATGTTAACATACCTCATGGTATAAATTTACTTCGATACCCCACTTACAATTCTGAATAGAATATATAAACAAAAATTAAGTGACTGATTTGAACAACACTAGTCCAAGCAAACCAGTAACATACAAAGTATTAGTAACCAAGAATATTTCTAAAAACAAAGGCCCAAGTTTGCTTCAAGGTGAATTCTACCAAATTTTAAAGAATTAATACCAATCCTCCTTAAAGTCTTTCATAAAATAGAGTCCTTTCAAACTCATTTTTTAAAGATATTTTTTTATTCATGATAGACACACACACACACACACACACACACACACAGAGGCAGAGACATAGGCACAGTGAGAAACAGGCTCCCCCTAAGGAGTCTGATGTGGGACTCAGTTCCAGACCCTGGGATCACTCCCTGAACTGAGGGCAGATGCTCAACCACTGAGCCACCCTGGCATCCCTCAAACTCATTTTATGAGGCCTGTATCTTCCTGATATCAAAACCAGACAAAGACATTACATGTAAAGAAAACTATAGGTCAATATCTCTGGTGACCATAGATTCAAAAATTGTCCATAAAACACTAGCAAATCAAATTCAGCGCATTAAAAAGAATCCTAAACTATACCAAGTGAGTTTTATCCCTGGGATGCAAGTGTGTTAGGACATATGCAAATTAATTATTGTGATCTAACACATGAACAGAATGAAAGGCAAATATCACATGATTATTTTAGTTGATGCAGAAAATTAGACAAAGTTCAATATCCATTCATGACAAGCCTCAACAGAATAAGTATAGAAGGAACTTAACACAGTGAAGTCAACATATGGAAGGTTCACTGCTAACATCACAATTCAGGGCAAAAACAGAGCTTTTTCTCCAAATTCCAGGGGAAGACAAGTCTTCCCACTCTCGCCACTTCTTTCCAGTATAGTACTAGATTTCTAGTCAGAGTACTTAGGCAAGGTAAAGAAAAGGCATCCAACTCAGAAAGGAAGAATTAAAAGTGTCTTTCTATTGGCACCTTCTATCATCATATACATAGAAAACTGTAAAACTCAAAAAAAAAGGAACTAATAAATTCAGTAAAGTTGCAGGATACAAATTCAATGTATATTGATAGAGAAATCAATGTAAAGGATACAAAAATCATTGTGTTTCTATACATAAACAACAAACTGTCTGAAAAGAAGATTAAGAAAACTATCCTATTCACAAAAGCACTAAATAGAGTAAGACAGTGGGGAATCTCCTTAACTGAAAAGATGAAAGACTTGTAATGCTGAAAGTGTAAAAAATTGAGGAGGGAAATTAAAACAAGAAGACTAGAAAGATATCTGTATCCACAGGCTGAAGAGTTAGTATTGTTAAAATGTCCATACTACCCAAAGCAATCTAGAGATTCAGTGCAATCCTTATAAAAAATCTCATGGTCCAATTGCTGGGTCATAGGGTAGCTCTATTTTTTAATGATTTTTTTATTAATTTATTCATGAGAGACACAAAGAGAGAGACAGAAAGAGGCAGAGACACAGGCAGAGGGAAAAGCAGGCTCCATGCAGGATGCCATGTGGAACTCGATTTCGGGTCCCCAGGATCAGGCCCTGGGCTGAAGTCGCTAAACCACTGAACCACCTAGACTGCCCTGGGTAGCTCTATTTTTAACTCTTTGAGGAATCTCCACACAGTTTTCCAGAATGGCTGTAGCAGTTCACATTCCCACCAACAGGGCAAGAGGGTTCCCTTTTCTCCACATCCTCTCCAACATTTGTTGTTTCCTGTCCTATTAATTTTCCCCATTCTCACTGGTGTGAGGTGGTATCTCATTGTGGTTTCATTTGTATTTCCCTGATGGCCAGTGATGCAGAGCATTTTCTCATGTGCATGTTGGTCATGTGTATGTCTTCGTTGGTGAAATTTCTGTTCATGTCTTTTGCCCATTTCATGATTGGATTGTTTGTTTCTTTGCTGTTGAGTTCAATGAGTTCTTTATACATCTTGGATACTAGCCCTTTATCTGATACGTCGTTTGCAAATATCTTCTCCCATTCTGTAGGTTGTCTTTTAGTTTTGTTGACTGTTTGTTTTGCTGTGCAGAAGCTTTTTATCTTGACTAAGTCCCAATAGTTCATTTTTGCTTTTGTTTCCCTTGCCTTCAGAGATGTATATTGCAAGAAGTTGCTATGACTAAGTTCAAAAAGGGTGTTGCCTTTGTTCTCCTCTGGGATTTTGATGGATTCTTGTCTCACATTTAGATCTTTCATCCATTTTGAGTTTATCTTTGTGTATGGTGTAAGAGAATGGTCTAGTTTCATTCTTCTGCACGTGGCTGTCCAATTTTCCCAGCAAATGCTGGGGATTTACCCCACAGATACAGATGCAGTGAAAGACTGAGACACCTGTACCCCAATGTTTATAGCAGCAATGTCCACAATAGCCAAACTGTGAAAGAAGCCTCAGTGTCCATCGAAAGATGAATGGATAAAAATGTGGTCTATATATAAAACTGAATATTCCTCAGCCATTAGAAAAAACAGATACCCACCATTTGCTTCAGCGTGGATAGAACTAGAGGGTATTATGCTGAGTGAAATAAGTCATTTGGAGAAGGACAAACATTATATAGTTTCATTCATAAGGGGAATATAAAAAGTAGTAAAAGGGATTATAGAGGAAAGGAGAGAAAATAAGTGGGAAAAATCAGAGAGGGTGACAAAACAGAGAGTCCTAAATCTGGGAAACAAACAAGGAGAGGGTGGGTGGTGGGATGGGGTGACTGGGTGCCCCCACTGAGGGGGGCACTGAATGGGATTTGCACTGGGCGTTATACGTTGGCAAATTGAACTCCAATAAAAAATATAAACAAAAAAATCTCATGATCATTCTTCACAGAAATGAAACAATTCTACAATTCTCATGGAGCCACAAAAGACCCCTGGTAGCCAAAGCAATCTTGAGCATGAATAACAAAATTTTCTCTGATTTCAAACTATATTATAAAGTTATAATAATCAAGAGTTTGATACTAGTATAAAAATGACATTAAGATGATTAGAATAGAAATCCCCGAAATTCATGCATCTATGGTCATTTGATCTTTGACAAGGGTGGCAGGAACACACAATGCAGAAAAGATAGTCTCTTCAATAAATAGTGTTGGAAAAACTGAACATCCACTTTGAAAATAAAATTGTATACACTTCACACTATATACAAAAATCAGAATGGAGTAAATTTAAGTCTTAAGACCTACAGCCTTAAAAGTACTGAAAAAATGGGAGCCTGTGTGGCTCAGTGGTTGAGGGTCTGTCTGCCTTTGGCCAGGGCATGATCCTGGAGTCCTGGGATCGAGTCCCACATTGGCCTCCCAGCCTGGTTCTCTCTCTGCCTGTGTCTCTACCTCTCTCTCTCTGTGTCTCTCATGAATAAATAAATAAAATCTTTAAAAAAAAGTACTGAAAAAAAAAACAGGCAAAAATCTTTTGACTTTGGTCTGGGAAATATATATATATATATATTTTTTTTTTACTATGACACCAAAAATACGGGCAAAGCCAAAATAAACAAGTGAGTTTGTATCAAACTAAAAAAGCACACAACAAAGAAAATAATCAATTATATGAAAAGATAACAGAATGGGAGAAACATTTGCAAACTATCTGATAAGGAGTTAATATCTAAAACATATAAGGAATTCATGTGACTCAATAGCAATAGATAAATAAATCTATTACCAGATTAAACAACGTGCAAAGAACCTGATTAGGTATTTCCTAAGACACACAAATGGACAATAGTTATACAGCATAAGGAAAAGAATTAAACAATTAAGTCATTAAATGTACCTTAAAAACCTTATTTTAATTGATTTAATGTTTATGATGCAGGATTTACATTTGAACTCCATGCAATACGCACAAAATAACAACTTCCAGTAAATGCTTATAGCATATCCGAGAGTAGGCAAAAGCCTAATATACCTTATATATCTATCATAGAATTATCAGTTTGCTATAATTGTTTATTTTTTTCTCTATAATTTGAGAGCTCCTAGCTGTCATGACACTTGTTTGACTGATAGACATGGAAATGATGCTCAAAAATATTACCTCTCTTAATCATAGTGAATGGGTCAAAGCTGGGCCAATTATTCTTTTCCATGGGAATTTAGAAATCTGGATAAAGTAAAAATCCTTTTTAGTGACAGAAATCATATATTTTGAAATTTAGGCCTTATCCAACTTGTTATGAGCACTGGGTGTTACATGTATGTGATGAATCACTAAAGTGTACTCCTGAAACTAATATTGCACTCACTATATGTTAACTAGCTGCAATTTAAACAAAAACAACCTGAAACCACAACAAAAACAAAGTCTATGTTTCTTACTATGTAGAGAAAGTTTTTAAGGTTGAAGAAAAACAAAAACAAAATGCAGACAGGACAAGAGAAGATAACCCTACCAGCTTTTTGGTTTGGGTTGCTGATACTTAAATTTTCTACCATTCCTGTAGTGGCAAAAAACTGTTCTATGAGCCCGTGTTATAGTCTTCTCTGAAGCTACTTTCAGTTAGATTTCTGTCACTAGAAAATAAATAAAACTGTTCAAATTAGTAATTAATAGGTATTATTCTAAATTACTTTTATCATTGAATTAAAATGGGATACAAATATATAAAACAATGAGCTATACAATGTAAGAAAAAAATAGTATTCTAAAATTCTTAACTATATTGCCAAAGATTAGGAAATGGTATTAAAAAGGCAATCGATTTCTTGAGTCGACTTTTAAAAATACATAGAGATGATTTGAAAACATACAAGTATTATTAACTAAAGTTAATGTGAATAATAAAAGACAAAATAAGCATATATACAAATCTACATTGCATAGCTAGTTATAAAACACTGGAAACAAAGAAGCACAAACATTCAAAATCATAAGATAAGGCTGACAGTAAACTAAAAAAAACAGTATTTTTGTTATTACAAAGTCTCTGAGATCAAATGTTGAAAGTGTTAAGAATCTCAAACAACTGTTTTATAAGAAAATAAAAAGATCAGATATTTCGCAAATTCATGTTGGTTATATCCTTAGCAGATTAATAAATTAGAGGCAAGCAAAGATGGCAACATAGATAAAAAATATTTAAAGACAAAGTACACTAAATCAAAAAATGTAGTTACAATTTGATAGCAAATACAATTTTCAATGAAATTAAAAGAACTCTGAACCACTTTTGCAGAATAAATAGCATGCAAATTTTTGAGAAAAAGCTATTCCATCTGAAGCCAGGTTTTTGTTTTGATTTTTACACTTACATAAGACTCTCAGGTTGAGGTTTCTTTACAGCATACCAAAATATTAAATATTAAGCTGACCACTCACAGAATTATTTTGTCATAACAACTTTTGAAAAATTCGAATTATTTTGTAAAAATATAAACTACTCAAAGATGAGTGAAAAGAAATCTGTGAGATGGAAAAAAGAACAATGAAATTTAAACTAGTAATCAATATAGCTGGCCATAACGCTGTATGTAAACTTTAGGAAGATTAGTGCTTCCAATTCCTCTTCCACCATAGGATACTCACAAGGCAGTAATCAGTAGTGAACATTTCCTTGCTATTGGCTTTGGGTGACCTGTTTTGCACACAGTTGGATGCATCTCTGTAGGGAATGAACTATCTATCTGAACTTTCTTTTTCTCTCCCAACTCTCAGGCTTACCCTAAAAGAAAGATTTAAAGAAAATAATAATAGAAGATTTTGACACATTTTATAAGCAGCATATATGCCTGTTTTTTTTAAATGTACTACAGCTAAGTAAATAAAAAATACTTAGATTTTTTCTTCTGCGTAAATGAAATGTGGCCTTTTATCGTTTATATCTAATACGTAGAGCTTAAGTATTCTCCTGATCTAAGGAACTAGTTTTTAATTAGCTTGTACTCAGTTTATAATTCTAAGAATTTCAAGACAAAATGACAAATGAGAACAATAATTGTTTAAAGTTTTTATCCAAGCCGATATTGCTCATTTTAAATAAAATTTATGTATTGGATTCCATATCTTTATTTCAATCTTACTCTGTTTAGGTTGCTGTAACAAAATACCATAGACTGGGTAGCTGTTAAATAATAGGCATTTCTCACAATTCTGAATGCTGGAAAGTCCAAGGTCAAGGTACCAACAAATTGGTACCTAGTGAGGACTGCTTCCTGATTCATTAACAGTCATCTCACCGTGTCCTTACAGGCAAAAGTGAGGGAACTCTCTGTGGTCTCTTTTGTAAGAACACAAATCATATTCATGAGGGCTCCATCCTCATGACCTAATCACCTCCCAAAGTTCTCACCTCTAATACTATTGGGGATACATTGGGGATTAAGATTTCAGTATATGGATGTTGGAGAGACACCTCAAACACTCAGTCCATTACTCGGCATTAAATCTCCTGAAGCATAAAATTTGAAAAGGATGTCTTTTATTTTGGCAGTAATTTCCAATATAGAAATACCTGTCATTGTACTTAGCATGTCTGAAAATTTATCATTGGTTTTTAATTAAATTTACATATTTTTCTAAAAATCTGTGAGATAACATTTTTTGCTCCAGAAATTATGATTAATATTTAAAAGATCACTTATACATTTTATCTAAAAGTCGATATAAATAAAGCAATTGCAAATGTATTTAAAATACTTTTTTAAAACATGACAAATCCTAAGAAAGAAACACCAGTTAAGACCTTGGGATAATTGGGAAATATGGACTGTATATCAAATGATAACATAATGTTAAGTTCTGGTGTATGTGGTTATTATGTTTACATAAGAGAAACTTTCTGCTGATAAATATTAGACTATCTAGAAGTAAAATGCTATTATATCTACAAATAATACACAATTAACAAATGATGTACATGAGTAGAGTGAGAGCAGGAAAGGGAAGGGAGAAAGAGAAATGTTGACAGTTCATGAATGTTTAGGGAAGTGTATAGATTGCTATTTTTGGTCTTTTATTATTCTTGCAATAGTTCAAAAAGAAACTGGGGAGAAAAGGGCAAAAATATTTTTCATAGATTCCAGTGCATGCTTTGTTTCACAACATGTGGATGATGTTGATGGTGATAGAAACAAAATTCCATTATGCTTTTTTCCTTTGTAAAGTGTTTCCACAAGTTGAACTCCCTTTCCTTCCATATAGAACACCTATTAGAGAACAGATAAAAGAACCACCTTGATTAAGGATCTATCCTTTTCCAGGTTTTTTTTTTTTTACATATATTTATTCTGTTAACTTTAGTAACCCATGGGCTGGGTATACTTATGCTACTTCTTTTTAAAATTGGAAGTTATGACTCAAAGTGACTAAGTAACTAAAGTCACAGTGTTACCAGGAGGTAAGGCCTGAAAGCAAAGGCAGTTCAGTTAAATTCCCAGAGCTTAGAATCTTTGTGCTGCTTCAAAAACAAAACAAAACAAAACAAAACAAAAAAACAAATTTGCACTTGCCAGAAGCCAGTATGCTCTGCTGGTTTAGTGATAAGGTAGGAGGAGAACGTCCTTCACCTGAATCCTAATCTTTATATTATTCCTCCCAGCAATGATATTTCTAAGGAGAATGGTTGATAAGTTAGCTTCAAATAGTTGGCCTAGCTATATTTTTATAAATGCCTTTTTTTTTTTTTTACAAACACCTTGGCAGATAAGCAAATGTTTTTATAACCTCTTCCATTGTATTTTCAAGAATACTTACATAGTCTGATAAGCCATTATTCATTTAGGAATGTTGACATATTTATTTACATGATAGCTTTGGCCACATCTAAATAAGAAAATAAATAATAAAAATGCTCCATTCGTGATGGCAATCTCAACAGTAAGTGCGGATTTCCAGATTGTTGCTTCAGAAACGCAAGATGTTATTGGATGTGAAAGCAGCTGTATAAAGGATTGGCAGACACAGTCACTGTCCATTTCACCAGCTCCTTAGAATCTCAGTCACTATATAAATTAGTTATGAAGACAGAGCCCTTCACTATGACACCTGGGAGCATTAAATTTATCCTCAATACATCTATTTTGATTGATTCTGTGAAATCCTCAGGTTTTTAAACACCAGACACACATGAGAAAAAACAGCATGCACGATTTGGAATGCATGTGATGTAGTATACAGTTCAGTTTATCACTTGATTATTATTTGCTCATTGGTATTGTCTTTATCTCCCATTTTATTGATATATAATTGACATCCAGCACTATATAAGTTTAAGTCATACAGCGTAATTATTTGAATTATATATATTATGAAATGGTTACCACAATAAATTGAGTTTAACATCCATCCTCTCATAGAGATACAAAACGAAAAAAGAAAAAAAAATATATGGTTTTATTCCCCTCTAATGACAACTTTTAGGATTTACTCTTATTTACACTTTCAGATATACCATACAGCTGTGTTTACAATAGTCATCATGTTAGGTATTATATCCCTAGAATTTATTTGTAACTGGATGTTTGTTCCTTTTGACGATTTTTATCCAATTCCCTCAACCCCTCATCCTCTGCCTCTGGTAACCACAAATCTGATCTCTTTTTTAATGAGTTTTTTGTTTGTTTATATTGTGGGAGTTGCACATAAAAATGAGATCATAAAGTATTTCTCTTTCTCTGACTTCTTTCACTTAGCATAGTACCCTCCAGGCTATGCACTTGTCACGGAGGACAGAATTTCTTTTTTTAAGTGGCTGAATAGTGTGTGTGTGTGTGTGTGTGTGTGTGTGTGTGTGTGTGTGTATTCATTCTTTATTCACCTATCCAGGGACATTTAATTTGTTTCCATGTTTTGGCTATTTAATGCTGCTATGAGTACATGCATCTCTTCAGCATGGTGTTTTCATTTCCTTTGGATACCCACAAGAAAAATTATTGAATCATATAATAGTTCTGTTTTTAGTTTTTTTGGGGGAAACTCCATACTGTCTTTCCTAGTAACGACACCAATTTACAGTCCTAAAAAAGATGCACCAGAGTTCCATTTTCTGCATATCCATGCCAGCATTTGCTATTTCTTGTCTTTTTAATAATACTGATTATAACAGGTATGTGGTGATATCTCCTTGTGGTTTCAGTTTGATTTAGTCCCACTTGTTTAGTTTTTCATTATCTTGTGCTTTCATTATTGTATCAAAAAAAAAAATCATTGCCAAGACTTATGTCTAAGAGCTTTTTTTTTTCTATTTTTCTGAGTTCTCTGGTTTCTCATATTTAAGTCTTTATTTTGAGTTTACTTTTCTGAGTGGTATAAGATAGGGTTCTAGTTTTATTATTTTACATGTAAACATCCAATTTTCCCAGTATCATTTTTTTTGGTATCATTTTTTTGAAGAGATTTTCTTTTCTTCATTCATTATTCTTGGCTCCCTTGTCTAATATCAACTGATCATATATGTACATGGGTTTATTACTGGACACTTATTCTGTTCTGTGTGTCTGTTTTTACACCAGAACCATTCTATTTTAATTACTATAGTTTTATAATATAGCTTAAAATCAGGAAGTGTTACCTCCCACTCTATTCTTTCTCAGGAATACTTTGGCTATTTGACATCTTTATATAAATTTCATTACTTTTCTACTTCTGTAACAAAAATACCATTGAAATATTGGTAGGTACTGCATTGAATCTATAGATAGCTTTGGGTAGCATGGATATTTTAATAATATACTTCTATTCAATGAACGTGGATACATTTCTGTTTGTTTTACCTTCAATTTATTTCATCAGTGTCTTGTAGTTTTCAATGTAGAAAACATTTACCTCCTTAGTAAGATTTAATCCTTAGTATTTTATTGGTTTTGATGATATTGTAAATTACAATGTTTTCTATGTCTTTTTCAGGTAATTTGTTAGTATGTAGAAACACTACTGTTTTTTTGTTTGTTAATTTCGTATCCTGCAACTTTACTGAATTTATGTATTAGATCTAAGGATTTTTGGTGGGTTTGCTATACAAAATCATTCTATCTACAAGACATGCTATCTACTTCTTCTTTTCCAATTCCGTTAGTTAGTTAGTTAGTTAGTTAGTTAGTTAGTTAGTCAGTCAGTTAGTTAATTATTGGCTGATTGTTCTAGATAGAACTCCAAGTACTATATTGAATAGAAGTGGTGAGACCGGGCACTTTTGTCCCTGATTTAAGTGGAAAAGCTTTTCATCTTTTATTATTGAATATAATAGCTGTGGGCTTGTCACATGTGGCCTCTATTTTATTGATATACTTTATAACAAATTTGTCAAGAGATTTTATCATGAACAGATGTTGAATTTTGTCAAATGCTTTTTCTGCATCTATTGAGATCATTATTTGATATTTTTCTTTTATTCTGTTAATGTAATATATCACTTTTATTTGTGTATGTTGAACTTTCTTTTATGCAGGGATAGATTCCACTTGATCATGGTGAATGATCCTTTTAATGTACCGCTGAATTCAGTTTGCTAGTATTTTATTGAGAATTTTTACATTTATATTCATGAGGGATATTGGCCTGTGATTTTCCTTATTGTAGTGTCCTTTTCTGGCTTTGATATCAGAGTAATGTTTTTCCTAACACTATTTGTTGAAGAGATTGTCTTTTTTCTATTGGATATTCCTTCCTGCTTTGTTGAAGATTAGCTGACCGTATAGTTGTGGGCCTATTTCTGGTTTTCTGTTCCATTGATCTATGTATCCATTTTTGTGCCAGTACTATGCTGTCTGATGACTATAGCTTTGTAATGTAGCTTGACGTCCAGAATTATGAGATTTTTTATTGCTATTTCCTTACTAGTAATTTGCCTGTTCAGATTTTGTTTTTCCTAATTCAGTTTTGGTAGGCTGTATGTTTGTAAGAATTTTTCCACTTTTATGGCTGTCGAGTTTGTTGGTATATAGCTGGTCATAAAAGCCTCTTGTGATTTTTTGTATTTCTTCACTATCAGTTGCAATGTCTACTTTTTCATTTATAATTTTGTTGATTTAAATCCTCTCATTTTTTTCCTCAGTCTAGCTAAAGCTTTGTTAGTTTTGTGTATATTTTCAAGGAATCAATTCTTAGTTTTGTGAATCTTTTCTATTTTCATGTTTTCTATTTCATTTATTTCTGCTCTAATCTTTATTATTTTCTTTCTTCAGCTAAATTTGGCCTCAAAGTTTGTTCTTTTTTCTAGTTCCTGGAGGTTTAGGATTAGGTTACATCTTCCTTGTTTCTTAATGTAGGCACTTACTAATATAAGCTTCCCTCTTAGAACTGCTTTCACTATATTCCATAAGTTTTATGTAATTTGTTTTCATTTTTGTGTCTCAAGATAATTTACTTCCCCATTTTAATTTCTTCTTTGATTCATTGGTTTCCAAGACAGTATTATTTAATTTCTATGTATTCATGAGTTTTCATTTTTCCTTCTCTTGTTGATTTCTAGTTTCATACCATTATAGTAAGAGATTATGGCTGGTAGGATTTCAATTTTCTTTAATTTTCTGACACTTCTTTCATCACCTAACATATGATCAATCCTACCACAATTCCTTGTGTACTTGAGAAAAATTTTTTCTGTTGTTGAGTAGAATATTCTGCATTTATTAGACCTATTTATTCAAATCTTACTTTCCTTATTGATCATTTGTCTGGGTGCGCTGTTCATTGTTGAGAGCAGCATATTTAAAATCCCCAAATACTGTTGCATTGATGTTTGTTTCTTTTTTCTCTGTTGTTTTGCTATTTATATTTAGGTGCTGCTATATTGTTTGCCTAAATACTTAAATTTGTTATACCTTCTTGATTGATTATCCCATTATCATTATGACATTTTTGTCTCGTTTTACTTTTTATTTTTAGTTTACAGGCTGTTTTTTAGCTGACATAAGTACAACTAAAATTGCTTTATTGGGGGGGAGGGAGTTACTATTTGCTTGAAATATCTTTTTTCATCCTTTCATTCTCATTATATGTATGCTTTAAGACTGAAGTGAATCTTTTATTGACAGCATATCATTGAATTTTGTATTTTTATCCGTTCTAAGCCTTTGGATTATAGAAATTACATACATTTAATGTAATTATTGATAAGTAAGGATATGTTATTGCCATTTTGGCAACTTTTTTTGTGGATGTTTATAGATCCATTTCTTTATTTCTTCTTATCCTACTCTGTGTATGTGTGTGTGTGTGTGTGTGTGTGTGTGTGTGTGTGTGTTTTGATGTCTTGGCATCAGTATGTTTTGACTGCCTTATCATGTTCTTTTGTGTAATTACTGCAGGGTTCCCCTTTGTGTTTACCATGAGGTTTACATTCAAAAGATCTAAAAATTATAAAACTCTATTTTAAACTGATGACAACTTGGGACACCTGGATGGCTCAGTGCTCAAGCATCTGCCTTCAGTTCAGGGTGTGATCCTGGAGTGCTGGAATCGAGTCCCATATTGGGCTCCCTACATGGAGCTTACTTCTCCCTCTGCCTATGTCTCTGTTTCTCTCTCTTTCTTTGTGTGTGTCTCTCATGAATAAATAAATAAAATCTTTAAAAAATAAAATAAACTGATGACAACTTAATTTCAATAGCATCCCTAAGCTTTATGCTTTTACTTATTTTCCCCATCACATTTTGGGTTATTGATGTTATCGTTTCTTATTTTTACTTTGTGAAACCAATAACACACTGTTGTACTTAAAGTTATTTTTAACACATTTGTTTTTTAACTTTTACTTACCTATATATTTAAAAATATATTTGCCATTACCAGTGAATTTTATACTACCTTTTTATGTTTTTATGATTTAATTTGTGTCCTTTTCCTGCCACTTAAAGAACTCCCCTAAGCATTTCATATAAGGCAACTATAGTGGCTATACAATCCCTCTGATTTAGTTTTTTTATGCAGGTATAGGATTCTTGGTTAACACATTTTATTCGTTAAATATTTAGATTATATAATTTCATTCTCTCTGGCTTTATAAATTTCTGTTGAGAAATTTAGTGAAGTCTGAATGAGAGTTCCTTAATTTAACTTCACTTTTTTCTCCTTCTGCTTCCCAAATTATTCTTTGTTTTTGACTTTTGACAGTTTAATTACAGTGTATCTCAGTTTAATTCCATTTGGGTTTAACCTATTGGAGTCTTTAGATCTTATGGGGCGGTGTGTCCATTTCTTTCCCCAGGCTTGGGAAGTTCAGCCATCATTGCTTTAAAAGTACTTTCTGTCTCTTTCTCTTCTTTGCCTGGGATTTCCATACAGTAGATACTTTTTCTATTGATTGTGTCTTATAATTGCCAAAGCTTTCATCATTCTTCTTCATTCTCTTTTCTTTTTTAGACTGGATCATTTCAAACATCCTATCTTCTAGGTCAGTGATTCTTTCAAGTTTAGTTTTGAGATGTTGTTTGAATTCTTCAATTTATTACTGAATTTTTCAGCTCTAGGATTTCTGTTTTTTTTTTTAATGGTTTCAATTTATTTGTTGAATTTCTTGTTTTATCCATGCATTTTTCTATTGAATTTAATTGTCTGTGTTCTTGTACTTTACTAAACTTTAAGAGAATTATATTGCATTTTTGACAGTTGGTACTTCTCCATTTCTTTAGAGTTTTTTCTTTGATGGTACCATCATTACCTGATTTTTGTGATCTTGTTTATTATGTTGGTATCTGCACATTTAAATATGCAGTCTCCTATTCCAGACTTTACAGGTTCACTTTGGCAGACCTATCTTTTCACCAGTCGATTCAGTTTAGGTTTCTGGAAAGTCTGTTGTACTATTCTTGGGCAGGTGGGCTTGCTATTGGGGTCTATATTTTGATGAAGACGTAGCTTGAGCTCTAAAGTTGAAATGGGAGGTGCCACTGGTTATGAACAGTTTGATAGGACTGATGGTTTGTTTCCCCACCCAAATGAGGCCATAAGATTGACTCTGTGGTTTTCTGGATTTTTCTGATTAGGCTTCCTGGGTGGTCAGAACTGGGTACTATATTGAGCAGCAGGCAAGACTATGAATTAGCTCCTGAGTAGAGCTACCTGAGTAGAATAGCAGAATGGGTCTCAGCACCAGCATAGCTTATTGTTTGGGAACATAAATTAGATAAGACTGTGCACTGAATTTCCTGGTGAGATGGACCCACATGTTTTGCTCCACAGATGTCTTAAGCCATGGGCTATGCTCTTTGTTCAAGTGCCCCTATATGCTGGGCTGTTGGATGGGATACACAGATCCCAGTGTGCTCTGGTTTTGTTCCCTGATGAACTGACTTGAAGGCTGTATTTAGCAATGGGTGGGACTGTGAATTAATATCCTTGCCTATACCAAGCAGGAGAATTGGCTCCAAGACTGGCAAGGCTCTTTGCTTGTGATCTTGACTTGAGCCTATCCACTCCCCAGGTTCCCTGACTGAATGGAGCCACTATCTTTGCTCTGAACAATCCATTCTATCTGCTTCTCTTTGCTCCAATGTTGCTGTGCTATATAGCTTTCAAGTATTCTAACCAGGTTTTCTGGTCAGGAATGGCTGGGAGCTTTACTTTAGCAGTGAGTAGGGTTTTTAATTACCTTTCTGCTTAGGCAGGGACAGACCAGGCTCCAGGGTCTGGCTCTTTTTTGAAGACCCAAATCAGGCAGATCCACACTCTGCCAAGTTTCCTGGTCAGACTATGCCACTGTCTTGACTCTGCAGATGAGCAAAGCTGGTGATTGAAACTACCTGGGCATTGCAGGCAGAAACTCAGTCTGCCAAAATCTGAGTGCTGGTTATTGCAAGCTTTTACCTCTTTTCCTTCATATTTGATTCCCAGTGGTTAACCCTACAGATTCTCACACAGGCTTATGGGATAAGACTAGATTAGAGGCTCCGAAGAAATGACCCATAACACTGGGGGGAGTTGCATATCCACCTTTGCTTCTCTTTTCCCATTTGAGTGCCTTAGGCTCAGGGGAGTCATACCAGTCAGTATGGTGCTGCACCAATCTGGGGGTAGGACAATTTGATCACCATGTAAACACTCCACTTGCCCATTTAATGTGATCTGTCTTGGTCTCAGTGGTACTAAGGACTGCCTCAGTCTCACCCTTGTGTTCTAGGTTGTGCCTTCTCAGTTGTGCCTTGTCCATGAATGGTTGTTAGCTATTGGTCTTGTGAGGAAAAGCAAAGCTAAGAATATCTATGTTGCCATCTTGCTAACATTTTCCCTTTAGTATCCATTCACTTGTTTTTCTCTCTGTTATTAGACAATAAACATTAAACCGTTATGTTTATTTGGTGTATTTAAGCAGTAAGGGTATTTTCATGTTTTTTTATTCAGGCTCAAAGTTTTCTATACATTGGTTTTCATAATATAAGTATTTTATATATCCTTCTATATTAGCATACTGCCTAGCTGCTATCTGAAAAGCATATGAAATAATATATCTCATCAAAAGAGCAAATCTTTCAAGACCATGCTTAAATTCTTCAGTCAGCTCTGATGTTCAGTTATTTTAGTAGATTTTCACACACACACACTCAAAGATCTTTTTCAGAAGTACCTTGAAATAAGTAATTGTAAAGGTAGATCTTTGAAAATATTAAGCCCTCTTTTTAGATATAAGTATGAATGAGAGCCTAGAAGGGACCCCTATTCAAGTGTATTATATAAATTGCAGAATTGACTTACTCTATGCTTGTCTATGAATTTTGTAAATAAAGCAGAGCCAAGTGTAGGGGGATAAGGTACTTTAATAATTGTCTACTTTCTAGTCCTTCCCCATTAGCTCCTGGAAGAAATGGTAACTCCTTTTTGATGTTTAACAAACAAAAGAACAGAAGCAAAATGAAGTATATGCACACATATGTATTTGATTTCTAACTTGCAAACCCATCTCGCACAGGTAATTCCAAAAGGATGTAGTGTAACTGAAAGAAAGCCTGGTGGGCCTCCTTTAACTCTTGTTCACTCCCTCATTTAAAGTCATGAAACTTCTAAAAGGTCAGAAACTGGTTTTTAAAGCATAACCAACTAACACTGGAAAGCAAGGCAGTAAGTCTTATGCCTTAAGACCTGTATGCACATTTTTAGAGGGGTAGACAATGGGTCTCCAAAGGAGGGTCAGCTGCTTGAGATTAGGATCAACACATTTGTGTGGCAAAATAATTTCACTTGCTTTAGGGAGCAAGAAGGGATAGTACAGTGTTAGTTGGCGTTGCAGCAGCATCTTTGTGCTGTAGATCCATTTCATAATGCCTCCCCTTGCTCCCTCTGACTGATATCTCTGATTAACTTCAGAAAGTAATTTTTGAGTAAGTTATATGTATTTTAAAGTTGAAAATAGAATTACTAAAAGCCTTTTTTAAAAGGCTTCTAAAGTAAAACTCCAAATAGACATTAAATCAACATAAACAAAATCGCACAGATGATAGAATGACCGAGGATTTTTTTTTTAATTTCTAAATTAAAATGACTCTGCAGATGAGCAAAGATGATGGTTGGAACTACCTGGGCATTGTAGGCAGGAACTCAGTCTGCCAAAACCTGAGTTCTGGTTATTACAAGCTTCTATCTCTTTTCCTTCATACTTTGATTCCCAGTGGTTAACTCTGCAGATTCTCACACAGTCCTTATGGGATAGGACTAGATTAGAGGCATGCAATAGAACGTGTTCTGAATAGCATGTCTTAGGTCTACTACTAGAAGCAGTCAGAGTGTAAAGGGCTCTATTATTATCTCTTTTCAAAGAGTCTAAACTTAGAATTATGTATCATTTTTGCTTTATGATCAATTACAGTGTCATCTCTTACTATCTTACCCCAGCATCCCTCTACCTTCCAGTGGTTCAACCAACTTAGCTTTATACAGGCAGAGTTACACACAACATCCGTAGATTGCATGACATTAACGAGGACATTCTGAACAGACCTTGCCAGCCAGAATGGCGCTAAATTCTAATGACTCATCACGGTGCAGCTTTTTTGGAAAAGAAGGCTTTGTTCCCTCAAAATAAGTAGTTTTTAAAAACCTATACTAAACCCAGTTCTATTTTATGGTAGTTCTTTCCAGTCGGCCTTCGATGTATAAAGTGCATGTGTATTTACTTTTCTATGTCCAATAATATAGTGATAGACACATTGTTTTTTCTTTTTTACTTCATGTTATTAAATACTTCTTAAAAGCTTCATTTTAATGGCATTTTAGTCAGCTTGAGCTGCCATAACAAAATATTATAGACTGAGTGGCTCAAATAACAGATACCTATCCTCTCACAGTTCTGGACACTGGAATTCCAAGATCAGGGTCCAGCAGAGCTGATTTCTGGTGAGACTTATCTTCTTGGTTTTCAGATAACCACCTTCTTGTGGTTAGGAGAGACTGAATTTTGAATTGCAATGTGGACTTTTTGGGTGATTCCTGATGAATTGAAGAACTTGAACTTCCCTTTGAGCTTCTCTTCTCTTATGGGCAGAAATAGCATCCTCCCCAATCAAGGAATTAGCTAAGTTGCTTATTATCCCCATAAGGATAATTGCCTTCACATTCCAAGCTTCCAATCAAACATGGAAAGGTATTTAATGAAATTGAGATTGATTTTAAGAATAAAGCACTGAACATTTATCACAGTTTTCCAATATAGTCTTGTATCCCCCAGTTCTCCCTAATATCCCCCTGTTCTGGACTATAAAAGGGGGGTTCATTGACTTCAATCTGGTGAACAATATGGCATATCCACTATGACACAAACATATATATGTGCCACCTAATGGAACATATTATCCAGCCTAGCTGACAAAGACATTTATATCTAACAAATTCCTTCAAGACATTTCAGTTGAATAATAAGAAATCATTCTTTACTGGGTAGTAATTAAACCAACAAAGATATACACCAAAGAGCACTTAATATTTATTCGTCTCCCCTACTACTTCAGTTTCATTCATTTAATAATAGTTTGGCAGATGTGCTTCCCTAATCTTGGGAATCTTGCAGGCATATTCTGGAGTAATCTTTTGGTTAGTTTAAAATTTATTTTATCATTACTATGTCTTGGTAGTTAATTGTAATGCCCCAGGGTAGTATTGAATACATCATGGTGACCACAATAAAATCACAATGGAAACCTATTGTTCTTCAGGGAACATGATGCATTTTTACTGTCGTGTGGTAATGAGTAACAAAGAACCAACAAATCTAAAACAAATCAATTACCAGTAGCATTTTTTTTTCACTTGACTGAGCTTTTGTCAATGTCACAAAATTGCAGAACATTGGAGAGTAGGACTGCAACACACACTTCATTTTGTTGTATTTAAATGGACTTTGTTTTAGTTTTCAGCTGGTGTGTATCCTACAAGAGTGAAATTCTGATAGGATGTTTCCTAAAGACTTAAAACAACTTTAGTGATTATTTAGGATTACCAGTTTGGGGGATAATAAGTTGAAGTTTATCACTGCCAGCATTTCAAATGAGTGAAGTTCATTTAGGAGTGAAGAGGTTAGTAATTCAGAATGTTATATTTTAGTTGGAGGAGGAAAGTAGATAGCAAAGGGAGTCCCTGTAGACTCTGTCATCAGGCACAAAGCACAGGATGGAAATTAGGAAGACTGCAAATCTAATAAGCAGTAGCATTTCCAAGAAGAGAGAAATAAAATAGAAATAAAAGGTTGGTAGAAAGGATATCATTTAAAGGCACCCAGGAGAAATCATCCTGGAGTTTTGACTGATGATTCTTTCAGGAACAGCTGGAGTTGCGTAATACACTTTCATTTGCCACCATAGCCATAATTACTAGCCTACCTGCATTCCGCATTCCAATGAGAGAAAAGTTTAAATTATTTTTGGTAGTTTTTTCGTAAATGTTCCAGAGTAATTGAAGAATCTCTATCACTGATTCTTTCTGTAATAGGCCAAAATAAATGTATTCCATTTTGAATACATAAAGTTTGCTAGTTTACCTAATTTTGTTTTGGCAAGAAAAATTAAGAAAGTCCTTACTGAGGAAATGGCAATTCATCAATATTAACTGGTAATATTTCCTACCTATCTTGTCCCTTGCTTTAGAGGTCATTTGAAGATAAAACAAGGGTTTATTACTAATTTGGGAATTAATAAAAGCACTGTCTCAATGATACTCTTAGGCTAGGAAAAAAGAAAGAGAGATACACACACAGAGAAACAAGAGTTGGAGAAAAATCAGTCAATGTATTATATTTTATTCTTTAAATTATCTTAGGTAGCTTTGATTTTTCTGTTCAAAACTTAAAAATAGTACTATCAATTTTTTATTATCTATAACTTCTTTTAACTAAGAATAAATAACTTTAACATTAATTAGCGTTTTACCACATATGTACACTCAAGAGTAACAATCACACTTATCATTAAAATTAAATAATATATGTATTATTTCCTTTGGTTTGTTTTTAAAGATTGTACTTATCTTAGATTTATAATCATATTTTGTGTGGGTAACATCCACACAGTTCCTGTTTGTCCATCTGAAATAAATATTGATTTCATAATATACTTTCTGTAAAGACAAAGCCACATTTCAGTTGGTACAAGTCATCTGGGTTTTAGAAAACAGATCTGGGAAAATTCCCTCATGATCACCTTATTTTCTTTGATTACTATGGGTAAAAGGTTAACAGTAAAGAGTTTTAATTAAAGAATCACTGGAGAAGGGTATAGCAATAATCATTAGATTATTACCATTAGTACCTAAGAAGATGGGATGAGATAACCTGTTAAACTATAACATACATTTATGCCAATTTGCTAGAATTTGAAAATAAATGACATTTATTTATTAAAGGCATTGGGAAATCTATGATTATTTTGCAAATAGACCATGATAACTTTGGTATAAATATAGGCATAGTAATTGGTTTGAATTTTCATGGATTAACCCACTCATTAGAAAAAATATCTTCTGGTATTTATCTTTGTCTGATTTATTTCAGCATATTGCATTAGCATATTCCATGTCCATATATGGCAGGATTTCCTTTATTATATTTGAGCAATATCCCATTATACATGTATATCACAACTTTTTTATCCATTCCTCCATTGAGACATTTAGGTTGTTCTCATATCTTGACTATTGTGAATAATGCTGCAGTAAACATGAAAGTGCAGATAACCTCTTTGAACTCTTCATTTCCTTTGCATACATACCTGAAAATGGAATTGCTGGATCATACAGTTGATTAATAAATAAAAACTTTAAAATTTTACAATCTAGAAACCTTGATCATTTAAAATAGTAGAGATATGTAAAGGAATATATGTATAAAAATTTCACTATTGTGTTCAGAGGAAAACTTCAGACTGTGTTAAGAAAAATAGGATTTTCCTCTAAACACAGGACTATACATATACACAGATACACTCCTGTGTGAGTGTGTGTGTGTTGATTTACCTTTCAACCTGAATACATTCATGGACACATGAGCGTATGTACTTGTATATATATATGGTGTATATATTGTGTACATACACCATCAATATATGGTGTATATATTATATGTGCATGTATAAATGTTATTTTTTAATTTAAATATTTGATTTATTAGGTATTTTAGAGATTTTTATCTAAATTACAAAATAGTCTCCTAACTCTGGGAAACGAACTAGGGGTGGTGGAAGGGGAGGAGGGCGAAGGTGGGGGTGAATGGGTGACGGGCGCTGAGGGGGGCACTTGACGGGAATGAGCACTGGGTGTTATTCTGTATGTTGGTAAATTGAACACCAATAAAAAATTAATTTATTAAAAAAATAAATTACAAAATAGTAGTGTGCTATTTGCAAATGTGGTATTTCAGTATTAGGAATCACAGCTAAGCTAATAGACAAATCATTTAATGAAGTGTTCAATTAATCAGTCATAATTGCTTTCAATTAACACTAATGAAATTAGGGTTATATAAAGAAGAAATATTATACAATAGTAAGTGTTAATTAACATAAATGGCTGATTAGTTAATGTTTCACATTTTTTTATATAAATGTTTTGCTAAACTGGGTCCAGCAAAACATAATAAACCAAACCATCTTTTTCCTTACCATGAACATTGTAAACTTTTGTTTTTAATTTTGTCTTTTAAAAAACACTTGTTTCTTATATCTTTGTGTAGCTACACAGAAACAGCTATGTAAATGTTACTTCCTATACCCATAATCTTCACATCATTTTGAGCCATGGTTTTAATCAGGCCATTCCAGTTTGCAGACCTAGCAGTTTACTTGAATCCGCTGGTCATTTTTCTCAGTCCATGTTGTATCACTTGCTTACTTTTCACCAGTAGTTATCTGCCATCACTACATGGTTTACCTGTAAGACTTACTCAGCCATTCTAGTTCACTCACAATCTTGGAAATGTAAGGTAGTTAATAGCCCTTGGAGGAGCCCTTGATGATTTGAAAATAGAACTTTATGGATGAATACTTTTCTTTTTCTGTTAAAAATCTTGAGGTTCAATTGGTACAGCCACTTGAGGTACTTCTGGGGGATTCATGTCAGTCAAGTTTCAACTAGAGAAGTAGAATCATTAGGAAATAGATGGATGGATGGATGGATGGATAGATGGATGGATTTCTTTCAAAGGATTTTTCTATCCAATTGAGGGAGGGTTTCTAGGCAATACCAAAATCCACAGGGCAGGCCATCAGGAAAGGCAAGTTGGAACTTTCAAGTCAGGGTCTGAATTGCTCCCATAGAGCATATTTCTTGTTCAAGGAAGGCTCAGCTCTGTTCTTAAGGGTCTTTCAACTGACTGAATTAAGCCCACCTAAATTATCTAGAACAGTATCCCCAAAAGTCAAGGGATTACTTAAAATTGATTTTTATCATGGGGCACCTAAGTGGCTGATTCAATTAAGAATCCAATTCTTGATTTTGGCTCAGGTTGTGATCTCAGGGTCATGGAATCCAGCCCCAAGTCAGGCTCCACACTCAGTGGGAGTCTGCTTGAGATGCTTTCACTTCCACTCCCTTACTCTTCCTACCCCATGCTTGTGCACATTCTCTCTGCTGCTCTCCCTCTCTCTAAAAAAATAAATCTTTTTTTTTAAATCAAAATGTTATATCTATTTTAGAGAAAGAATGAGCATACATGAGCAGGGGGAGGGGCAGACAGAAAGAGAATCCTAAGTAAACTCCATGCTGAGTGTGTAGCCTGTCATAAAGCTTGATACAATGGTCCTGAGATCATGACCTGAGCTGAAACCAAGAATCCAAATTTAAACAACTGTATTATCCTACTGCCCCCCAAAAGTCGATTTTTGTCACATCTACAAAATATCTTTACAGCAAAAATTAGATTGTTGTATGATTAAATAACTTAGGAGTATATCTGGCCAAACAGGTACATCAAATAGCCCATCATTGGGTTTCGGGCTTATTTGTCCAGAACAGAAACCAGTTCAATAACACATCCTTGGTTTGCCTTTACTGTTTTACTCTTCCCTGATGCCCTTGTCCCTGTACCTAGGAGAATATCCTCACATGAACTACCTGTGTGCTAACCTTTATTGTAAGCTCTAATTTGGAAGATTAAGAGACAACTGATCTGAGATAATTGGTATCACAGTGGCCTTAGAAAGGAGACACTTAAATGCCATTCTGGTGAGATATCACCCACAGGACAGAAGATAATAAGGACTCCATTAATACTAACATAGTGGTAATAATAGCCTTTGGAATGCAGAAGCACTGTCATTTCTAAGTATCTCACTGATGGAACATTTTGATGAGGTATTAGTTTCTTGTGGCTGTCATAACAAATTACCACAAAGAGTATTCTTCATTCTTTCACAGTTCAGAGGCCAGGAGTCTGAAATCAAGGAGATGGCAAGGTTATGCTTCCACTAGGGGCTTTAAGCAAGAATCTGTCCCATGTCTTCTTCTAGATTCTGGTGGCTACTTCCAAGCATGCAACAAGGTAGACTGAAAGTTTGGCTTATACTGTAGGGATTATACTTGAGCATTTTGGGACAACGGACCTTATAAGGGCTTGGGCTGGTGGCTTGAGATTAATTTAGACTAAATTAAATTTAGAAGTCCTAAAAGAAAATGCTAGGCTCATTAGCAAACTATTAATGGCACACAATGAATGTCAGGATAACACCATGGGGACATTTAAAGAAACTTGTCACCAACAACTGTAAGGTAGACTGTACTAAAAAAATCAGGGTGAAATTTAATTCTAGTGGTGGCAGAGCTTCAAAGGACACCAAATGCACATTTTCAGAGATCTATGCCAAAGTCAGGACCCAGATAGAAAAAGAGTAGAATGCTGGTATATATAATGGTGAAAGTTGTGTCAACATAGCTGAGATTCTTGGACTCCCGATATTTCCAGACAAGGGAAACAGCTCCTTCCTTGTTAGGAGTCAAAAGCCTTCTCTCACCTGGAAACCATGCAGAAATCTCACTTGAAGCAATTGTCACAAAGATGCTCTATGTCCGCCTCAATTTCTAGGTTTATGTTCATTTTTTCTTTAAACGAGTAAATAAGCTAAGATTGCTGCAAAGACTAATTTGGGAACAACCAAAACTTTATTAGGTTCCTGGGAAGGGCTCAAAAGAAACATTTCTTCTAGGTAATAAGAAATGCACTGGTAAGAACACAGGATATTTAAGAAGCTCAGGAGGCTTTCGCTGACAATAGAAACCAATTTACCTTGGTGTTTCAATTACCATAATACTGGTATTCAATTTGAAATTGGTTTGCTCCCTTTTTGTGTGTATGTGTGTGTGTGTGTATGATTTTCTTTTCAAGCCGAAGGTTGTAGGGATAAGGGCAGGTATAGAGAGGCATTCTGGCAAACTAACATGTAAGATGATTCTGAAGACTGTACATTTTGTGCTTTGTATGATTTTGAAGACTAGAGTGACTTATTCTATATCTCTTCTCCCAGTACCCTAAGGAGTTGGCTGACATCTATAACTCTGAACCCATAAATCTTCTGTGGATTTAGCCGCTGGCTTTTTAAGGAAAAAAAATTGCTGATAAAGGAATTTATTTGCTCAAAATTTACAAGTAAAAAAAATAAAACATTTCAATTCTTTAACTTTGTAACCTTAGAGGAGGATTATTGCTGATAGAAGTCTCTTTCCTAAATTTATAATGCATCTTAATCAAGGTTTCAGTTCTTCCTCCAAAAATATGAGGCACATTAAATGGAAAAAAAAAAGTCTATGATTTCCTGAAAAAGATGTCCTATGAATGAATGGATACAATTATGCATATTTTAATGAAAATTACCTAAGCTTTCAGTAAACACTGACAATTTTCATATTTGAAAACAATCTATATTGCATGTCATGTTAATTTTCATCATTAATGAGAAGAGTATTATACTCTAATTAATTTCATAATTAAAAGAATGTTACTTAAAATGTCAAATAATCTAAAAACCTGAAATGCAGATTTTAAACAGAATGTATTATCATAATGCAAGTCATCATTAACATAAGCTAAGTGGATTTGTTGATGTTTATTTAAAATAGGTGCGTTAGTTGTTGAAAAGAATATTCTCTATAGGGATAGACAGAATTTTATGAAATGATTCAGGAAAATCAAAGGTAATGGCATTAATGTTTTAAGAGATATGTCTCTCAAGATTATACTAGTAGCTTAGTCTGAGTAGGTTTATGGCTTGCTCCTATAATTCTGGGCTCTTCTAGGCTACAGGTCTTAGAGACCAAGAGATGGTGCCACCAAGACATACTGATAATTGCCTCTTGCAGCCAGTGCTCCTCCCTGGGTCATTGCAAACAGGGTAAAAAAAATGTGTGTGGTGACTCTCCATGCCTATGAAGAAGAAAGTTAGTTTATCTGACAAAAACTTAAGTGAAATGTATAATTATGACACATTTGGAACACTTTGTATGCTTAGAGGCAATGATTATCAGGAGGCATAAGGTGTCTGACACCTAACACAGGCAAGGCCACCAAAGTTTTGTATGTTATTCCTATGTAAGAAAAACAGTATCTTCCTTCTCGTGATAACATTACATAGGGTTTATAGTAAGAAAGAGAAGGAAAATGTATAGTTCCCTCAGTTAGTGGTTCTGGACTCTGACAGAAATGGCTTCATGATATTATCTCTTGTACTCACTAGCAAATTGACACCTTGTGTTTCTCTCACTGGAAAGAGAATGAATGTATATTTTTGTTGGTTTGAAGGAAAGTTGCAATGCTCGATGGAAAGATTTTCTGGGTTTTTATGTATAGAAAGACAGTTTGAACGCACAGTGGCTCCAGGGTGCAACGCAGGAGGATTTCTTTTACTGCTTTTATTTTTTTAAAAAATATTCCCTTCCAAGGCAGGATCTTTTTTTTTTCCTCTACTTTTTGTGAATCTTAAGGAAAGATAACTATGTGACTCCAAACTCAAAAAGTATGTGTGGGCCAGATTGGCTGCTTTCAGTCTCTCACCTAGGAATGTAAATGGTGACCAGAAAATTTCAGAGCATGACCTAATTTAGTAAATAGAAGATCTAAGATTTTCTGCTGCTTTTGAAAGCCTGGGTCTTTCCTGATCTTATTTTGATTACATATGCCTTCAATCCTGTGACCGTGTATGCTATTTCTATTGAGATTTTTAGTTTTGTTTGTGAAGCTGAATATTTCCCTAATTTTGGTTCTTAGTTCAAAACTATTAGCTTTGGGATCCCTGGGTGGCGCAGCGGTTTGGCGCCTGCCTTTGGCCCAGGGCGCGATCCTGGAGACCCGGGATCGAATCCCACGTCAGGCTCCCGGTGCATGGAGCCTGCTTCTCCCTCTGCCTATGTCTCTGCCTCTCTCTCTCTCTCTCTCTGTATGACTACATTAAAAAACAAACAAACAAACAAAAAAAAACTATTAGCTTTGATTTTCATAATCAGGAAAAAATGATTATAGGCATAAAATCTGAATAAACTTTTAAAACATTTAGCATTTTATCTTCCTTTTAGTGTAATATAAAACAGAAAAATCAGAATCAATGTATCATAATTTTACTTCAAGGATATTATTGCTTAGAAAAGGCTAAGGAAAAACAAAATGATTAAAACTCAAGGAAAGTTTATGAAAATTATTAAATAGTATACCAGTATGACAAAAAACGTATTAAAAGTGATTAAATAGGCGTGCCTGGGTGGCTCTGTTAGTTAAACATCTGCCTTCAGTTCAGGTCATGGTCACAGGATCCTGGGATCAAGCCTGGAGTTGGGAGCCTATTTTTCCCTCTCTGTCTGCCACCTACCCCCTGCTCTTGTGCTTTCACTGTGTGTGTCTCTCTCTCAAATAAATAAAATATTTTAAAAAAAGAATGATTAAATATGTAATACTCATAAGATGCTAAAAAAATAAGCCAAATATAATAATAGCAACATCGATGATCATCTGTGTGTGTTTGTGTGTGTATATATGTATATAGAGTTGACAATAAATATTCATGGTAGCTACTTTTGATTTGGATTTATGAATAATTTCTGTTTTCTTATCTACAATTTCTATATGCAAACAAAAGCATTTCATTTTTTTCGAAGATTTTATTTACTTATTTAGAGCATGAGTGGGAGGAGGGGCAGAGAGAGTCTCAAGCAGACTCTTAGCTGAGCAAAGAGCCTGATGAAGCTCAGTCTTACAGCCCTGAGATCATGACCTAAGCTGAAGCCAAGAGTCTGATGCTCAACCCACTGTCAGCCAGGAGCCCCTGCCAAAACATTTCTAAGTATAAAATCAAAGTTATATTCTCGCTTCTTGGAATTGTTAAATCAGAAACATAAGGAAGCTTAGGTTTTTCTGGTTTATGTGTATACACATATGGTTAGATGATAAAGAGATACATACACACTAGTGAGGCCTCTGGGTTAGAAATCAGGGCTTTGTTTACTCAAGCAACATAGGGGAAGAGTGATTTCTAACATTGTCCCTCATATGTAGCATACCACGGGTTGCAGAATGACAGTCAGGAGGATAGTATACGCACGTAATGGGATTGTACTATGGAAGAAAGTTGTGTGGGTCTCACCCTACTGATGCTGATTCTTTCAGCTGGGAATGCCTGGGGCACTTACGTGGGCCCATATTTACTCATAGGGAGCCCCACAAACATTCCTCTGCACAACCCACTAGCAAGGCCAACATTGTGGCTGAACTGGCCTTTGTGATTCTTTTTTTTTCCTATATGTATATGCATATACGTGTCTGTGTGTGTGTGTGTGTGTGTGTGTGTATAACACATGGGCACATATTTTACATCTTCCTTATTCATCTGTGGATGGACACCTGGGTGGCTTACATATCTTATCTATAGTAAATAATTAGGGCTCCCTGGGTGGCGCAGCGGTTTGGCTCCTGCCTTTGGCCCAGGGCGCTATCCTGGAGACCTGGATCGAATCCCACATCGGGCTCCCGGTGCATGGAGCCTGCTTCTCCCTCCGCCTGTGTCTCTGCCTCTCTCTCTCTGTGTGACTATCATAAATAAATAAAAATAAAAATAAATTATAGTAAATAATTATGCAATAAACACAGGGGTGTGTATATATTTCCAAATTAGTGTTTTCATTTTCTTTGGATAAATATGCAGTAATGATATTACTGGATGATATGGTATCCCCATTTTTAACTCTTTGAGGAAATTCCTTACTGTTTCCACAGTGACTGCACCACTTTATGCTACCACCAACAGCACACAAGTGTTCCCTTTTCTCGCATCTTCATCAACACTTGTCATTTCTTGTCTTTTTGATACTAGCCGTTCTGGCTGGTGTGAAGTGATATCTCATTGCAGTTTTGACTTGCATTCCCCTGATTGTTAGTGATGTTGAGCATCTTTTCAGGTGTTTGTTGGCCATCGGTATGTCTTCTTTGGAAAAATGTCTATTCGGTTCCTCAGCCCAATTTTTTCTGGTGTTGAGTTGTGTAAGTTCTTTATGTATTTTGGATATTAACCCTTATTGGTTGTATAATTTGCAAATATCTTCTCCCATTCACCGGGTCACCATTTTGTTTTGATGATGGTTTATTTTTCTATGCAAAAGCTTTTTATTTGGCATTGTCCTAATAGTTTATTTTTGCTTTTGTTTTCCTTGCCTGAAGAGACAAATCCATAAATATGTTGCTAAGTGTTACATCCTAGAGATTCCTGCTTCCTATGTTTTCTTCTAGGAATTTTATGGTTTCAGGTCTCAGGTTTGGGTATTTAATCCATTTTGAGTTCATTTTGTGTGTTCTATGAGAAAGTGTTCTAGTTTCATTCTTTTGCATGTAGCTGTCTGGTTTTCCCAACACCGTTTATTGAAAAGACTGTCCTTTTGCCGTTGTATATTCTTGTTTTCTTTGTTGTAGGTTAATTGTATGTGTTTAAGTGTAGCTTTATTTCTGGGCTCTCTATTTTTTTCCATTATGTCTATTTTTGTGCCAAGACCATACTCTTGGATACTACAGATTTGTAGTATATCATGAAATCTGGAATTGTGATACCTCCAGCTTTCTTCTTTCTTAAGATTGTTTTGACTGTTCATGGTCTTTTCTGGTTTCATACAAAATTTAGGAATACTTGCTCTAGTTCTATGAAAAATACTACTAGTATTTTGATGGCTTGCATTGAATCTATAGGTTGCTTTGGGTAGTATGGAAATTTTAGCAAATTAACGTTTCTAATACATGAATATGGAATATCTTTCCATTTCTTTGGGTCATCCTCAATTTCTTTCATTAATGTCTTAGAGTTTTTAAAGACACATGTTTTATCAGTTAAATTTATTCTAAAGTATTTTATTTTTTGTTATAATTATTTTGTTTTTGTTTTCTACTTTATTAGTGTCTAGAAACATAACCTATTTTGCATATTAATTTTTGTATCCTGTGACTTTACTTATTTATTTATCAGTTCTAATGGATTTTTGTGGAGTACTTTTGGTTTTCTGATCATGGAAAAATTTCTTAAAGATCCCTGCCCCTCCAGCATACCTTCTAAAATTAGTAAATATAGATCTTTCCTATATACATTAGGTGATTCTCAAACTGCTACTCCCATACTGTATCTCTGTGAGGTTGCTTGCCATGCTATCTAAGGGCAAGGACTATTTCTTGTCACCTTCCAGCTCTCTTGGGGTGGAACCTACAGATTTTCAATTTCCTGGTGTGAAGCACCGCTGATTACAAAAACTCTCTAAGCGAAGTCACTCTGGTTTTCAAAGTCTAATGTAATAAGAACTTGTCTACCCTTGCAGAGCTCCCATGTCTGGGATGCCTGGTGTGGGGTTGGTTCCTCTCCTTCCCTTCTCCTAGGCTTGTGGTGTCCCTCCAATTTGTGTTTAGTCTCACAGGTTAGTTTGGTTCCCAGCTGGGACTCTGCCCTTCCCAGTGTTTTCATTGTGATTCTGCTTAACTGTGGAGATGGTTCTGCCTATCTTCAGTTTGTTCTCTGGGGCGCATTGATGTGACTATTATCTGAGTGTATTCATTGAGACCAGGTAAGCTTAGGATCCTCTAGTTCCCCATCACTTCCTTCCAGGATTTTCTATATAGAGTGTCATGTCATCTGCAAATAGTGACAGTTTTACTTTTTCCTTACCAATTATGATGACTTTTATTTCTTTTTCTTGCCTTATTACTTTTGCTAGGAGTTCCATTCCTATGTTGAATGAAATTGGTGTGAGTGAACCTCCTTTTATTCCTCCTGATATTAGACAAAAAGGTCTGTTTTTCACTATTGAGTATGATGTTAGCTGCTGATTTTTCATATGTGGCCTTCATTATGTTGATGTATGTTTCCTCTAAACCTATTTTGTTGAGAGTTTTTTTTCTTTTATTATGAATGGATTTTGTATTTTACTGAATGCTTTTTCAGTATCTACTGAGATAGTAATATGGTTTTTATCTTTCCTCTTATCAATATGATATCTCACATAGATTTTCAAATATAGAATCACCTTTGTATTCCTGAAATAAATCCTACTTGATCATAGTGAACGATGCCTTTTTAAATGTATTGTTGAATACATAATTCAGATCTCCTCAGTTTTCTCCTAATATCCCTTTTCTCTCATTGTTCCCGATCAGTATACCACATTGAATTTTGTTGTCATGTCTCCTTAGGCTCCTTTTAGTTTTGACAGTTTCTCAGTGTTTCCTTGGTTTTGTTTTTTGTTTTGTTTTGTTTTAAGGATTTTATTTATTTGTTTGTTTGTTTATTTATGAAAAAGAGAGTGTGTGAACAAAGGGAGAAACAGAAGGAGAGGGATAAGCATATTCCATGCTGAGTGCAAAGCCCAATGGAGGGCTTAGTCCCATGAGATAACAATCCAAACCAAAAAACCAAGAGTTGGACACCCAACCAAGTAAGCCACCCAGTATCCTAAGATATCCTTGTTTTTGATGACCCTGGAAGTTTTTAGGAGGACTGGCCAAATATTTTGTAGAATGTCCCTAATGTGGTCTTTGATATTTTTCTCATGATTAGATTGGGATAATGTGTTTTGAGGAGGAAGACCAGAAAAGGAAATTGACATTTTTATCACTTTATATTAAGGATATGTACTAATCAATATCACTTATCATAGTTGATGTTGACCTCATATAGTGTTTGTCAGTTTTACTCACTATAAATGTATTATTTTTTCTTCATTTACATACTGTACTCTGAAATTCTTCTACACTTAAGAAGTAGAAGATATGCTATACCTCTTTAAAGGAGAAGCGCTACATAAGTTATTTAGAATACTTTTATGTGAAAGAATTATCTACTCAACCTTTTGTTTATGTGGTCAGTCATTTATTTATAGCATAGACATTTATTTTATTCTTTGTGCCATAATCCAATACTACTATATACTTCTATATTTTGTTGCTCAAATTTTTTTCAGCTTTAGCCATGAGCTTTCATTTGGCTCCTGTGTCCCCTGACATATGCCTTTAATTGAGTTTTTTGTCTGTTAGTACTTTACTTTATACCCTCCATGATATTCCAGGATTATCTTGTATAGTACCGGCCCAACCCTACAATCAGCTATTTACCAGGAGGACTGATGTATTCTATTAGAAAGTGATACTAGAAACCAAGACCTTGGTACCTAAGCATGCTTATTGCTACTGGAATATTATTGTGTCTAGGCCACCTCAATAATAAATCTAGTATCTGTGTATGTGTATACTAACTGTATGTATATACACTTGCCTATAAACATTTCTGTATCTGAGTCTATATTAAGGTAAACACAAATTCATGTTGATGTCTTCAGTTCTAATCCATTACCATATGGATCATTCTAGTCTTCTACTTCTCTCAACATTTCTAAAACAGTAAGAAAACTGGCTCCCACCATTTTCCATCAATTATTGAATCATTCCATTATTGTGTATTTATATTTTCAGGGCTGATAATCTGTGCACCATGGCAAGCAACATTATCAACTCAAGTACAATGATTATTTACAAGTCTCTGCATTCTGTTTATGTAATTATGTTTTTTCTTACTCAATTTATTAATCTGATGAAATACATTGATTAATATACAAAGGTTACAAGTCTTTCATGGAGTGCACTTGGTCAGAAAGTACAATTCTTTTTATATATTGTTGGGTTTACTTTTCTAATCTGTTAAGGACTATTGCTTTTTTATTCATAGGAGATTTTAGTTTGTAACTTTTTAAAAAATGTCTTTATTGTTTTGATTATAGTGTAATGCCAGCTGCATGGAGTAAGTTAAGAAGTGTTCCTTCTGCTTCTATTTTTGGGGTGGTGCAGTAGAAATATATCCTCAAATGTTAGGTATAATTCACCAATGAAGTCATCTGGACCTGGAGCTTTTCTTTTTGGAATGTTTTTAAAACATAAAAATAATTGATAAACACAAGGAAATTCAAGTTATCTATTCTCCTTTTCTGAGTTTTAAAAAAAGATTTTATTTATTTATTCATGAGAGACATAGAGAGAGAGATAGGCAGAGACACAGGAGGAGGGGGGAAACAGGCTCCATGCAGGGAGCCCGATGTGGGACTCGATCCTGGGTCTCCAGGATTATACCCTGGGCTGAAGTCAGCACTAAACCACTGAGCCATCCGGGTCGCCCTTCTTTTCAGAGTTTTGAACTTTCTTCCTTTCAAGGAATTGATTTCCTTTAATTTATCAAAAGTGTCAGCACTAAATTGTTCACAAAATACCCTTATTGTCCTTCCAATTTTCATGGCATCAGTTACAATGACTAATTCATTTTTGATATATGTAATTTATGCCTACTCTCTCTTCTTCTCCATCTTCATTTGGGTAGAGGTTTTCTTCCCCCTCCCCCCCAAAACCAGCTTTTAATTGCTTAAATTTTATCTATAGCTTTCCTATCTTCAATGTCACTAAATTCTGCTATTATTTTTTATTTTTTATTTTTGGCTCGCATAAGGCTTAATTTTCTCTTGTTTCACTAGACTTTTAAGATGGAAGCGTAGAATATTGCAGGTTTTCTTTACTCATATAGGCATTTAATGCTATAATTTTCCTTCTCAATGCATCTTTTGTTGTACCCCACAAATTTTGTTAAGTTTTATTTTTATTTACCTTTTGTTGAGACATCATCTTTGAGTCAGGTTATTGAGAAGTATCTGTATAATTTGTAAATAATTTTGGGATTTTCCAGCTATCTTTTTGCTATTGACTCCTGTTTAATTCCTTTGTGGTCTGATAGCATACTATGTAGAAAACTATTGTTTTAAATTTATTCCAGTGTATTTTTTGATATAGTTTGTAGTTTGTAGTCTTTTTAAAAGCTTCCTGTGTACTTGAGAAGACTATTCTTCTGTTGGAGTTTATATATATATATATATATATATATATATATATATATATATACACACACACACACACACACACACACACACATACACTAGACCAATGATCTGAGATAATGCTGTTACAGTGACCTATATCATTACTAATTTTGTGCCTACTTATCCATCAATAACTTGGTTATTTTTGCAGTTCAGTCAGGTTTTGTCTCATATGTTTCTTTTTTTGCTATAAAGTAAGCCGATATATAAGATTGTTTTGTTTTCTTGGGGACTTAACAACTTTTGTATTATATAATGGTCCCTCTTTATTTTTTATAATCTTCCTTGTTTTCATACCTGATTTATCTGAAGTTAGCATAGCTAATTGAGCTTTCTTTTGATTAGTATTATCGTTGTATATATTTCTTTATCCCTTTACCTTCAACCTACTTGTGTCTTTATATTTAACATGGATTTCTGGTAAGCAACATATAGGTGATTCTTATTTTTAGGTAATCCATTCTGATAATTTCTATCTTTTAATTGGGGATTTTAGACATTCCCAGTTAAAGTGATTATTGATATTTTTGGATTACCCTGTTTGTAATTGTTTTCTATTCATTGCTTTTGCTTATTTTCTATCCTTATCTCCTTTGTCTGTTTTTTTAAATTTAAATTAAATTTGCCAACATACAGTATAACACTCAGTGCTTAAGGATTCCTCCTTAATGTCCATCACCCAAGTACCCCATCCCCTCACCCACCACCCCTTTAGCAACTCTTAGTTTGTTTCCCAGAGTTAAGAGGCTCTCAGGGTTTGTCTTCTTCTGTAACTCTTCCTCACTCAGTTTCTTCTTCCTTTGTGGTCCCTTGCACTATTTCTTATATTCTACATTTGAGTGTAACCATATGATAATTGTCTTTCTCTGAGTGACTTATATCACTTAGTATAAAACCCTCCAGTTCCATATACATCAAGCCAAATGGTAGATATTCATCCTTTCTGATGGCTGAGTAATATTCCATTATATATATATATATATATATATATATATATATAATGTATATATACATTATATGTATGTGTGTGTGTGTGTGTGTGTGTGTGTATATATATATATATATATATATATATATATCACATCTTTTTATTATTTATTCATCTGTAGAAGGATATCTTGACTGTGTCCCCAGTTTGGCTATTGTGGATATTGCTACTATGAATATTGGGGTGCAGATATCCCTTAGTTTCACTAAATCTGTATCTTTGTAGTAAACAAATAAAAAGTTAAACATAGGCCTACCTATGGCCCAACAATTGAAGGTTTTTGACGAACCTTCATACTGTTTTTCAGAGTGGCTGTATCAGCTTGCATTCCCACCAAGAGTGAAAGAGGGTTCCACTTTCTCCACATCCTCGCTAACATTTGCTGTCTCCCGTCTTGTTCATTTTAGCCATTCTCACAGGTGTAAAGTGGTATCTCATTGTGGTTTTTATTTGTATTTCCCTGATGACAAGGGATATGGAGCATTTTTTTCCTGTGCCTGTTGGCCATGTGCATGTCTTCTTTGGAGAAATGTCTGTCCATGTCTTCTGCTTATTTCTTGACTGGATTATTTGGTTTTGGGTGTTGAATTTGACAAGTTCTTTATAGATATTGGCTACTAGCCCTTTATTTGATTTGTTGACTGTCTCCTTTGCTGTGCAGAACCTTTTTATCTTGATTAAGTCCCAATAGTTCATTATTGCTTTTGTTTCCCCTGCCTTTAGAGATGTGTCTTATAAGAAGTTGCTGTGGATGAGGTAAAAAACGTTGCTGCCTGTGTTTTATTCTAGGATTTTGATGGATTCCTATCTCACATTTAGGTCTTTCATCCATTTTGAGTTTATCTTTGTGTCTTGTGTGAGCAAATGGTCTAGTTTCATTCTTCTGCATGTAGCTGTCCAATTTTCCCAATACCATTTGTTGAAGAGACTATCTTTTTCCATCGGATAGTCTTTCTTGCTTGACCAAAGGTTAGTTGACCGTAAAGCTGAGAATCCATTTCTGGATTCTCTATTCTGGTGCAATGACCTATGTGTCTGTTTTTGTGCCAGGTCCATATTGTCTTGATGTTCACAGCTTTGTAATATAGGCATTAAAGTCCAGCATTGTGATGCCCCCAGCTTTGGTTTTCGTTTTCAGCATTCCTCTGGCTACTTAGGGTCTTTTCTGATTCCATACAATTTTAGGATTATTCATTCCAACTCTGAAAAAGGTCGGTGGTATTTTGATATGGATTGCGTTGAATGTGTAGATTACTCTGTGTAGCATAGACATTCTAACATTTATTCTTCCAATCCATGATTATGGAATGCTTTTTAATTCCTTTGTGTCTTCCTCAATTTCCCTCATAAGTGTTCTGTAGTGTACATATATTTTACCTCTTTGCTTAGGTTTAGTACTAGGTATCTTATGTTGTTTGATGCAATTGTAAATGCAATTGATTCCTTAATTTCTGTTTCATCAGTCTCATTGTTAGTTTATAGAAATGCAACTGATGTCTCTGCATTGATTTTGTATCCTGCCACGTTGCTGAATTGCTGTATGAGTTCTAGCATTTTGGGGTGGACTTTTTTGGGTTTTCCACATACAGTATCATGTCATCTGGGAAGAGTGATAATTTTCTTTCTTCTCTGTCAATTAGAATGTCTCTTTTATTTATTTTTTTATTTTTTTAATTTATGATAGTCACAGAGAGAGAGAGAGAGGCAGAGACACGCAGAGACACAGGCAGAGGGAGAAGCAGGCTCCATGCACCGGGAGCCCGACGTGGGACTCGATCCCGGGTATCCAGGATAGCGCCCTGGGCCAAAGGCAGGCGCCGAACCGCTGCGCCACCCAGGGATCCCCTAGAATGTCTTTTATTTCTTTTTGTTGTCTAATTGCTGAAGCTAGGACTTCTAGTATTATGTTGAACAAGAGTATGAGAGTAGGCATCTCTGTCATGTTCCTGATCTTAGAGGAAAAGCTCTATTTTTCCACATTTAGAATGATATTTGCTGTGGGCTTTTTGTAGATGGCTTTTATGATATTGTGGTATGTTCCCTCTGCCCTACACTTTGAAGAGTTTTAATCAAGAAAGGATGCTGTGTTTCTCAAATGCTTTTTCTCCTATCGATTGAGAGGATCGTACAGTTCTTGTTTTTTCTTTTATATTTATTTATTTATTTATTTTATTTATTTATGTATTTATTTATTTATGTATTTATTTATTTATTTATGATAGTCACAGAGAGAGAGAGAGAGAGGCAGAGACACAGGCAGAGGGAGAAGCAGGCTCCATGCACCGGGAGCCCGATGTGGGATTCAATCCTGGGTCTCCAGGATCGCGTCCTGGGCCAAAGGCAGGCGCCAAACCACTGCACCACCCAGGGATCCCCTGTTTTTTCTTTTATTAATGTGATCTGTCGCATTGACGTGAATGTTGAACTACCCTTGCATTCCAGAAATAAATTCCATTTGGTCATGGTTATTAATTCTTTTCACGTACTGTTGGATCCTATTGGCTAGTATCTCGGGGAGTATTTCCGTATTCATATTCATCAGGGATACTGGCTTATAATTCTCCTTTTTGATGGGGTCTTTTGGGAACGAGGTAATGCTAGCATCATAGAATGAGTTTGGAAATTTTCCTTCCATTTTTATCTTTTGAAACAGCTTCAGTAAAGTAGGTATTATTTCTTTTTAAATATTTGGTAGAATTCTCTGGGAAGCCATCTGGTCTTGGACACTTGTTTCTTGGGAGACTTTTGATGACTGCTTCAATTTCCTTGCTGGTTATTGGTTGGTTTGGGTTTTCTATTTCTTGCTGTTTCAGTTTTGGTAGTTTATAAGCTTCTGGAAATGCATCCATTTCTTCCAGATTGCCTAATTTGTTAGCATATAGTTGCTCATAATAAGTTCTTAAAATCATGTGTATTTCCTCATGTGTATTTCCTTAGTGTTGGTCATGATGTCTTCTCTTTCGTGCATAATTTTATTCGAGTATTTTTTCCTTTTAGTAAATCTGTTTAGGTTTTTATCTATTGTATTAATTCTTTAAAATAACTAGCTCCTAGTTTTGTTGATCTGTTTTACTGTCCTGGTTTCTATTTCATTGGGTACTGCTCTAATTTTTATTATTTCTCTTCTCCTGCTTGGTTTAGGCAATATTTGCTATTCTTTCTCCAGCTTCTTTGGGTATAAGGTTAGTTTGTGTATTTGAGATTTTTCTAATTTTTTTAGAGAGGTTTGTATTGAAATGTACTTCCCTCTTAGAACCACTTTTGCTGTATCCCAAAGGTTTTGAACAGTTATGCTTTCATTTGGGTTAGTTCCATAATCTTTTTTAATTCTTCTCTAATTTTCCTGGTTGGCCCAGTCCTTCTTTAGTAGGATGCTCTTTTTTAAAAGATTTTATTTATTTATTCATGAGAGACAGAGAGAGAGAGAGAGAGAGAGAGAGAGAGAGAGAGAGAGAGAGAGAGAGAGACAGAGACAGAGACATAGGCAGAAGGAGAAGCAGGCTCCATGTGGGGAACCTGACATGGGACTGAATCCTGGATCTCCAAGATCAGCCCCTGGGTTGAGGGTGGCACTGAACTGCTGAACCACCCGGGCTACCCAAGATGCTCTTTAAACTCCAAGTGTTTCAGTTCCTTCCAAATTTCCTCTTGTGGTTGAATTCAAGTTTCAAAACATTTTGATCTAAAAAAATGCAGGGAATAATTCCAGTCTTTTGGTATCAGTTGTGACCTGGTATATGGTCTATTCTGGAGAAAGTTCCATGTGTAGTTGAAAAGAATGTGTTCTGTTGTATTAGGATGGAATGTTCTGAATATATCTGTGAAGTCCATCTGATCCAGTGTGTCATTCAAAACCTTTGTTTCTTTCTGGATCTTCTAGATGATTTGTGTGTTGCTATGAGTAGGGTATTGAAGTGTCCTATTATTGATGTATTATTATCTATTATTACTTAAGTTATTAATTGTATTCAGATGGAATGTTCTGAATATATCTGTGAAGTCCATCTGATCCAGTGTGTCATTCAAAACCCTTATTTCTCTCTGGATCTTCTAGATGATCCGTGTGTTGCTATGAGTAGGTTATTGAAGTGTCCTATTATTAATGTATTATTATCTATTATTATTTCGGTTATTAATTGGTTGATATAATTGGCTGCTCCCAAATTAGGAGCATAAATATTTATAATTGTTAGATCTTCCTGTTGGATAAAACCTTTAAGTATACTATAGTGTCCCTCTCATCTCTTACTACAATATTTGGGTTAAAATCTAGTTTATCTGATGTGAGGATTGCTACCCCAGCTTTCTTTGAGGACCATTTTCATGGTAAATGGTTCTCTATCCCCTTATTGTCAGTCTGAAAAGAGTCTCATAGATGGCATATAGATGGGTCTTGCTTTTTTATTTTTTATTTTTAAAATATTTATTTATTTATTCATTCATTCATGAAAGAAAAAGAGAGAGATGCAAAGACATAGGCAGAGGGAGAAGCAGGCTCCATGCAGGGAGCCTGATGTGGGACTTGATCCTGGGACTCTAGGATCACGCCCTGAGCTGAAGGCAGGCACTCAACTGCTGAGCCACCCAGGTGTCCTGGGTCTTGCTTTTTAATCCAGTCTGATACTCTGTGTCTTTTGACTGGATCATTTAGCCCATTCATGTTCAGAGTAACTATTGAAAGATTTGAATTTAGTGCCATTGTATTACCTATAGTCTCTTTCTGCAGATTGTCTCTGTTTCTTTGGGCTTCCTCTTCACTTACAGGATCCCCTTTAGTATTTCTTGAAGAGCCAGCTTAGTGGTCACATATTCTTTGTTTCTGTCTGTCCTGGAAGCTCTTTATCTCTTCTTTCCATTCTGAATGACAGCCTTGCTGGATAAAGTATTATTGGCTGTATTTTTTTTTTCTCATTTAGTATCCTGAATTTATCATGCCAGCCCTTTCTGGCTTGCCAGGTCTCTATGGATAAGTCTCCTGTTAATTTAATATTTCTCTCTCTCTCTCTCTCTCTGTGTATATACATATATATATATATATATGAATCTCTTGTCTTAGGCTGCTTTCAGGATTTTTTGTCTGTGAAATTTGCAAGTTTCTCTATTATGTGTTAGGATGTTGATCTATTTTTATTGATTTTGGGAGGGGTCCTCTCTCCCTCTTTGACACGAATGCCTGTTTACCTCACCATATTAGGGAAATGCTCAGCTACAGTTAACTTAAATATATCTTATGCCTCTCTCTTACTCTCTGTGCCCTTAGGAATCACAATAATCTGGATGGTAATTTTTTTTCAAACTATTGCTTATCTCTGGGAGCCTCTCCTCATGGGTTCCTAGTTGTTTTTCCCTCTTTTCCTCAGCTTCCTTCCTTTCTATCAACTTGTCTTCTATGTCACTTATTCTCTATTCTGCCTCATTTACCCTAGCTGTTAGAGCATCTAGCTTAGACTGCATGTCAGAGTATTTTTAATTTCAGCCTGATAAGATCTCATTTCTGCATTAAGAGAGTCTCTAGAGTCTTTTAAACTTTTTTTCAAGCCCAACCAGTAACTTTTTAATTGTTATCCTGAACTCCATCTCCAGCATTTTACTTAAATGCATATCCATTACATGTGTGGCAAAGAGTATTACCTTTGGTTCTTTCTTTTGTTGTGGATTCCTCCTACTAGTCATTTTGTCCAGTGAAAAATGTCTGTATGAGTGAGCGGAGTGAAAATTGTCAACCATGACCCAAGCAAAATACACACCAGAAAATTCCAAAGATATCAAGAACCAGAGAATAAAAGAACAAAGACAGGGCAGCCCAGGTGGTTCAGCGGTTTAGTGTCACCTTCAGTCCAGGATGTGATCCTGGAGACCCGGGATCGAGTAACACATCAGGCTCCCTGCATGGAGCCTGCTTCTCCCTCTGCTTTTGTCTCTGCCACATTTTCTCTCTCTCTCTCTCTCTCTCTCTCTCTCTCTCTCTCTCTCTTTCTCCAATAAATAAATAAATAAATAAATAAATAAATAAATAAATAAATATTTTTTAAAAAAGAACAAAGAGGCAAAAAAAGAGAAAAATAATGGGGGGAGATATATAATCCCACAAAGTGGACAAAGCAGGGTGATCCACTTGGTCCTGAGTAGTTTTGGTGTATGTATTAAAAGATACTAAATTCCAAAATTATCTGAAAAAAAAAAAAAGTTGGGATGCCTGGATGACTCAGCAGTTGAGCGGCTCAGAGCATGATCTCTGGATTCTGGATGAAGTTCTGCATTGAGCTGCCTGTGAGGAGACTGCTTCTCCCTCTATGTCTCTACTTCTCTCTCTCTCTCTCTGTCTGTCTCTCATGAATAAATAAATAAATCTTAAAAAAATAAATTAAAATTTAAAAAGTAAAATTTGTATACAAAAATAAAATTAAATACAGTGAATGGAAGCTAAAATGAAGTGCATATATATATGAAGTGTATATATATATATATATATATATATATAGAGAGAGAGAGAGAGAGAGAGAGAGAGAGAAATTGTAAAATATGAAAACTAAATAAACCTTGAAAACAGTCTCATTGTTAGTGTATAGAAATGCCACTGACTTCTGGGCATTGATTTTTATCCTGCCACACTGCCGAATTGCTGTATGAGTTCTAGCAATCTTGGTGTGGAGTCTTTTGGGTTTTCTATGTAGAGTATCATGTCATCGGTGAAGAGGGAGAGTTTGACTTCTTCTTTGCCAATTTGAATGCCTTTAATGTCTTTTTGTTGTCTGATTGCTGAGGCGAGGACTTCCAGTACTATGTTGAATAGCAGTGGTGAGAGTGGACATCCCTGTCTTGTTCCTGATCTTAGGGGAAAGGCTCCCAGTGCTTCCCCATTGAGAATGATATTTGCTGTGGGCTTTTCGTAGATGGCTTTTAAGATGTTGAGGAATGTTCCCTCTATCCCTACACTCTGAAGAGTTTTGATCAGGAATGGATGCTGTATTTTGTCAAATGCTTTCTCTGCATCTATTTAGAGAATCATATGGTTCTTGTTTTTTCTCTTGCTGATATGATGAATCACATTGATTGTTTTACGAGTGTTGAACCAGCCTTGTGTCCCGGGGATAAATCCTACTTGGTCATGGTGAATAATCTTCTTATTGTATTGTTGGATCCTATTGGCTAGTATCTTGTTGAGAATTTTTGCATCCATGTTCATCAGGGATATTGGTCTGTAATTCTCCTTTTTGGTGGGGTCTTTGTCTGGTTTTAGAATTAAGGTGATGCTGGCCTCATAGAACGAATTTGGAAGTACTCCATCTCTTTCTATCTTTCCGAACAGCTTTAGTAGAATAGGTATGGTTTCTTCTTTAAACGTTTGATAGAATTCCCCTGGGAAGCCATCTGGCCCTGGACTCTTGTGTCTTGGGAGGTTTTTGATGACTGCTTCAATTTCCTCCCTGGTTATTGGCCTGTTCAGGTTTTCTATTTCTTCCTGCTCCAGTTTTGGTAGTTTGTGGCTTTCCAGAAATGCATCCATTTCGTCTAGTTTGCCTAATTTATTGGCGTAGAGCTGTTCATAATATGTTTTTTAAAATCATTTGTATTTCCTTGGTGTTGGTATTGATCTCTCCTTTCACATTCATGATTTTATTAATTTGAGTCTTCTCTCTCTTGTTTTTAATAAGGTTGGCTAATGGTTTATGTATCTTATTAATTCTTTCAAAGAACCAACTCCTGGTTTTGTTAATCTGTTCCACAGTTCTTCTGGTCTCGATTTCATTAAGTTCTGCTCGAATCTTTATTAACCCTCTTCTTCTTCTGGGTGTAGGATCTATTTGCTGTTTTTTCTCTAGCTCCTTTATGTGTAAGGTGAGCTTTTGTATTTGAGTTCTTTCCAGTTTTTGGATGGATGCTTGTATTGTGATGTATTTCCCCCCCAGGACTGCTTTTGCTGCATCCCAAAGATTTTGAATGGTTGTATCTTCATTATCATTAGTTTCCATGAATCTTTTAAATTCTTCCTTAATTTCCTGGTTGACCCTTTCATCTTTTAGCAGGATGGTTCTTAACCTCCATGTGTTTGAAATCCTTCCAAACTTCTTCTTGTGATTTAGTTCTAATTTTGAGGCATTATGGTCTGAGAATATGCAGGGGACGATCCCAATCTTTTGGTATCGGTTCAGACCTGATTTGTGACCCAGTATGTGTTCTATTCTGGAGAAAGTTCCACGTGCACTTGAGAAAAATGTGTATTCAGTTACATTTGGACGTAAAGTTCTGTAGATATCTGTGAAATCCATCTGGTCCAGTGTATCATTTAAAGCTCTCGTTTCTTTGGAGATGTTGTGCTAAGAAGACCTATCAAGCCAGCAATTGCACTGCTGGGGATTTACCCCAAAGATACAGATGCAATGAAACGCTGGGACACCTGCACCCCGATGTTTATAGCAGCAATGTCCACAATAGCCAAACTGTGGAAGGAGCCTTGGTGTCCATCGAAAGATGAATGGATAAAGAAGATGTGGTTTATGTATACAATGGAGTATTCCTCAGCCATTAGAAATGACAAATACCCACCATTTGCTTCGATGTGGATGGAATTAGAGGGTATTATGCCGAGTGAAATAAGTCAATCAGAGAAGGACAAACATTGTATTCTCATTCATTTGGGGAATATAAAAAATAGTGAAAGGGAATAAAGGGGAAATGAGAAAAAATAAGTGGGAAATATCAGAAAGGGAGACAGAACATGAAGACTCCTGACTCTGGGAAACGAACTAGGGGTGGTGGAAGGGGAGGTGGACGGTGGGTGGGGGTGACTGGGTGATGGACACTGAGGTGGGCACTTGACAGGCTGAGCACTGGGTGTTATTCTATATGTTGACAAATTGAACACCAATAAAAAATAAATTTATTAAAAAAATAAACCTTGAAAGCAAAGAGTTAATAAAATAAGAAAATAGTTGAAATGAGAATTTTAAAAAATTGGAAAATTTTAATCTGAAGGATAAACTCATCATGGGGGCGGGGAAATCCTTGTGTTCTCTATATTATTTTCCCCTGGCCCTAGAGTTTTCCAGTTCTGTTGGTTCAGTAAACTTGCTGTTTCCCTGCTCTTCCAGCTGGTCTTCTCCAGGAGGGACCTACTGCGCTGATTCTCAGGGATCTGTGCCTTGGCTGAGTTGCATCACCCCTTGCTAGGGGGCTGGTTCAGTGTTGGGCTTAGTGTAAGATGTTTGCTCTGTGAGGCTTTTGTTCCCTGGAGTCTTTCCATGCCTCTTTAGAGGGTATAAATAAAAATGGATCTTAGCCCCAAAGCTGAGAGATGGAGGTATGTGCCAAACTCTGCAGACTGCTGTGGGGTATGCCCCACTCATGCCCTCCCTGGGGGCAGACAGAGAGACACTGATTTGTACAATTTGTAAGGTTCCAGGAGGGAAAACCTTTGCCAGTCATTCGCATATGTGCTCCACCCTTCCCAGAGGAAGTGGAGGGTCACTGCTTCTGTCTGTTGCAGGGCCACGGCACAGCGTTCCTCTGGTAAAGTGCACCCCTGTACTACCTCTCCCAGAAGAAGGTGGAGGGTTGCTGGTTCTAGTCCTTTGCAGGGACCCAAGAGCTGGAGAGAATGGTCAGAGAATGGTCACCAGATCTGGCAGCTGTTCATGCTCATGGCAAAACAAGCCGAGCTTTCTCCCAGGCTCGTTGACCTAAGGCCGTTTCCCTGCTCCAGTGCTTGGGAAACGTGCCAGCTCAGGCCCCCCTGTTCTTTCTGTGCCCCTGGGAATACTGAGACCCCTACCATCCCACCTGTGATTCTGCCCCACTTCACCACTGAGCACCTTTCAGGCTGTCACGGGAGCATAGTGTATGGTTCCTGATTTTCAGCTCCAGGACTCTACCACTTTCCTGCAGCCAATTAACAAAGGCTCCTTCCCCCACCCCCCTGCCATTTATCTTCTGATATATCTTCTCTGTTTTTCTGCTCCATGAAAAATAGTCACTTTTCTATTTATAGAGTTCCAGCCATTTTTTCCTTACATCTTAGGTTGAATTCATAGGCATTCAGGATGGTTTGATAGTTATCTAGCTAAATTAAGGGAACCAGACGAAATGAGGAGCCCTACTCTTCTGCCATCTTGCCTCCTCCTCTTTGTCTGGCTTTAATTAAACATTTTATGTCATTTTATTCTTAACATACCAATTAAATATCTTTTTATAATGTTTAATTGTATCCTTGGCGTATACATTTTCAAATAATGTAAGTCTATTTTTACACAGCCCTATACCACTCCATATGTGATTATGTGGTGCAGGTACCTTTGAATAGAGTAGTCCCAATTCTTTTCCATTGTCCCTTATGACATTGCTATCACATAGGTCATTTATCTGTATGCTATAGTCACACACTGTGAGGTTGCTACTATTGACTTACACACTTATCTTTTAGATAAATCACAAATAAAAAAACACAGATATTACTTGCATTTATTTGTTCTCTGGTGCTTTTCATTTCTTTATGTAGGTCCAAGTTTCCAACCTATATAATTTTCTACCTCCCTGAAGAACTTTTTAATATTGACTGCAGGACAAGTTGGCTGTCAGTAAAATCCCCAGCTTTTGTCTGAAAGTGTCTTTATTTCTCATTTGCTTAGATAGGGTAATAGAATTATACTGATTATAGAATTGTACTCTTCTGTTTCTTTTAACACTTTAAATATTGCACTCTATTACTTTCACTGTTTATGATGAGAAGTCCACTGTAATTTTAATGCTTGTTCTTCCATAAATAGTGTTTCTTTTCTTCTAGATTCTTTCAAGGCTTTCTTTTTGGGAATGTGTTATTCCTTGGTGTGTGTGTTCATGCACACACGTATATTTATCCAGGTTGATGTTGTCTGTGCTCCTCTTGCTGTAGGTTGGTGTCTGTCAATAATAGTAGAAAGTTCTCCACTATTAATAATATATTCTAATATTTCTTTTTTTTCTACTGGTATTCCAGTTATTTGTTGGTTAAAATTCTTGTTCTTGTACCATAGTTTTTCAATGGTTTATTCTGTTTTTAATTTTTTTTCTCTTTACTTCTCACTGTGAGAAGTTTTTACTGGTCTATCTGCAACTTCACTGATTCTTTCTTAGCTATTGTGAATCTACTTATGAGCCCTAGAGAAGAATGCTTTATTTGCTTTATTGTTTTGTTTGGTTTTGTTTTGTTTTAATTTAGGGAGGGAGATATGGCGGGAGGAGAGGAGGAGTAAAGGGAGAGAGAGAGGGAAAGACCCACAACACACCATTCCAAATAGTTTTCTTTCTTAGTCTGATCTTGACCTTGGAAAAGTTCTTTGGAATGTAAAATTTGGAAAAGTTCTTTGGAATGTAAAATTTGGTGTCCATTTCTTATTGCACTTTATGGGAGAATTGCATATAATCTGAGTTCTGCACCCCAAAAGAGAACCATGGAACATACTTTGCATGCAAGAATTTTTCTACATAGAGTACTGATTCTCAAACTTACAGCACTTCAGAGTGAATGATACCATTAAGTCAAAAGGGACAAAAGTGATTTTTCTTTATTAAACTTTTCAGGTGATTAAAATGTGCAAAGGATTTACAAAACTGATATATGAAATATTAGGCTTGATCAAATTTAACAATTTTGGGTCTAAAAAGACACCAATAATATGAAAAGGCAAACCACAGAGTAGGAAAAATATTTGTGAATCATATATCTGATGATAGCTTGCACCTAGAATATATTGAGAAACATTATAATTCAAAAATATCTTTATTTTTAAATTATTTTTAAAGATTTTATTTATTTTTTCATGAGAAACACAAAGAAAGAGATAGAGACACAGGCAGAGGGAGAAGCAGGCTCTTTGTGGGAGCCTGATGCAGACTCAATCCCAGGACTCTGGGATCATGACCTAAGTGAAAGGCAGATGCTCAACCACTAAGCCACCGAGGTGCCTCTATAATTCAAAACTAAAAAGAGAACTAGTAACCCAAGTAAAAAGTGAACAAAAAATTTGAATGAACATTTGACCAAAGAAGATATAAGAATGGTCAATAAGCATATGAAAAGATATTCAGCTTCATCTGTCATTAGAGAAATGCATTTTAAAACCATAATGAGATAACACTTCATAATTACTTGAATGACTACAATAAAAAACATATATAATAAAGTGTGGGCAGGGATGGAGAGAAATGAATCCTTATATATTGTTGATTGGGATACAAAACGGTTCAGCTTCTTTGGAACATAGCTTGGCATTTTCTAAAAATCTTAAATATGAATTTACTCCCAGTAAGAGAAACGAAAACATATATCCACACAAATACTTACAAGTGAATATTTAAACAACAATGTGGAGATAATCTGAATATCCATCAACTAGAGAATGGATGAACATAGGTGGTATATCCATACAATGGAAGACTACTGACCAATAAAAAGGAAAATACTGATGCTTACAACAATCTGGATGATGAACCTTAAAAATATTAAGTGGAAAAATATTTTTTTAAATTTTTTTAAGTGAAAAAATATTAAGTTAGATGTAAAAGATCACATATAAAGTAATTTCATTCATATGAAATGTCCAGGAAAGACAAATCTACTGAAATAGAAAGTGATTAGAGATTACTGGGCCATGAGTGGGAAAGGGAATTGACTGAAAATGATCACCTCAGGATGATAAAAATGTTCTAAAATTAGATTATAATGATCGCTGAACTCTGAATTTACTAAAAAATAATTGTATACTTAAATTGGAAAATTTATTTGGTGTGTAATTATATATCAAGCACACTGTTAACAATACTGATATGGAATGTGAAAAGAGACAAATATTAAAAATTCACATCCCGTAGTCATCTGCATATCTTGTAGAAAGATAGTTGTATATCATACAATCACTATACTGGGGTTTCACATGTTAAAATATCAACATATACAACAAAAGATACATCACCACTATCTTTTCAAAATTGAATATGAAATGCAGTAAAAATTAACAACTTGGGTTCCCCTATGTATGGCAAGTTCTTTTTTTTTAATAATAAATTTATTTTTTATTGGTGTTCAATATGCCAACATACAGAATAACACCCAGTGCTCATCCCATCAAGTGCCCCCCTCAGTGCCCGCCACCCAGTCACCCCCACCCCTTGCCCTCCTCCCCTTCCACCACCCATAGTTCGTTTCCCAGAGTTAGGAGTCTTTATGTTCTGTCTCCCTTTCTGATATTTCCCACCCATTTCTTGTCCCTTCCCCTCTATTCCCTTTCACTATTATTTATATTCCCCAAATGAATGAGACTATATAATGTTTGTCCTTCTCCGACTGACTTATTTCACTCAGCATAATACCCTGCAGTTCCATCCACGTTGAAGCAAATGGTGGGTATTTGTTATTTCTAATGGCTGAGTAATATTCCGGTGTATACATAGACCACATCTTCTTTATCCATCATCTTTCGATGGACACCAAGGCTCCTTCCACAGTTTGGCTATTGTGGACTTTGCTGCTATAAATATCGGGGTGCAGGTGTCCCGGCGTTTCATTGCATCTGCGTCTTTGGGGTAAATCCCCAGCAGTGAAATTTTTAACCCTTTGAGGAACTGTGTGGAGGTTCCTCAAAGGGTTAAAAATAGATCTGCCCTACGACCCAGCAATTGCACTGCTGGGCAAGTTCTTAATACAAGTACAGTTTGAAGTGACATAGATCTATTGAATATGTCTAACGTGTGATTTCTCTGTGATTTGAGTTCTTTAAATACAAATTGAGGATACCAATGTTCTCTCCACTGTATCAGTTATAGCATGAGTATAAAATTGAAATAAAAAGCATCTAACTCAAAATGGATGAGAGATCTAAATGTGAAACAAGAGTCCATCAAAATCATAGAAGAGAACACAGGCAACACCCTTTTTGAGCTCGGCCACAGTTACTTCTTGCAAGATACATCCACAAAGGCAAAAGAAACAAAAGCAAAAATGAACTATTGGGACTTCATCAAGATAAGAAGCTTTTGCACAGCAAAGGATACAGTCAACAAAACTAAAAGACAACCTACAGAATGGGAGAAGATATTTGCAAACGACATATCAGATAAAGGGCTAGTTTCCAAAATCTATAAAGAACTTATTAAACTCAACACCAAAGAAACAAACAATCCAATCATGAAATGGGCAAAAGACATGAAGAGAAATCTCACAGAGGAAGACATGGACATGGCCAACATGCACATGAGAAAATGCTCTGCATCACTTGCCATCAGGGAAATACAAATCAAAACCACAATGAGATACCACATCACACCAGTGAGAATGGGGAAAATTAACAAGGCAGGAAACAACAAATGTTGGAGAGGATGCGGAGAAAAGGGAACCCTCTTACACTGTTGGTGGGAATGTGAACTGGTGCAGCCACTCTGTAAAACTGTGTGGAGGTTCCTCAAAGAGTTAAAAATAGACCTGCCCTATGACCCAGCAATTGCACTGTTGGGGATTTACCCCAAAGAGTCAGATGCAATGAAACGTCGGGACACCTGCACCCCGATGTTTCTATCAGCAATGGCCACAATAGCCAAACTGTGGAAGGAGCCTCGGTGTCCATCAAAAGATGAATGGATAAAGAAGATGTGGTTTATGTATACAATGGAATATTACTCAGCAATTAGAAACGACAAATACCCACCATTTGCTTCAACGTGGATGGAACTGGAGGGTATTATGCTGAGTGAAATAAGTCAATCGGAGAAGGACAAACAGTGTATGTTCTCATTCATTTGGGGAATATAAATAATAGTGAAAGGGAATATAAAGGAAGGGAGAAGAAATGTTGGGAAATATCAGGAAGGGAGACAGAACATAAAGACTCCTAACTTGGGGAAACGAACTAGGGGTGGTGGAAGGGGGGAGGAGGGCGGGTGTTGGAGGGGAATGGGTGACGGGCACTGAGGTGGACACTTGACGGGATGAGCACTGGGTGTTTTTCTGTATGTTGGTAAATTGAACACCAATAAAAATTAATTAAAAAAAAAAAAAGCATCTAACACAGGCCCTGTAATTTATGAGAAAATATTCCTTATAACATGTAACTGAATAACCAAGTTCCTAGCAGGTTTTATTGGTTTCTTTAAGCTGCCATAAAAATTACCACAAACTGGATAGCTTAAAACAAGATAAATGTTCTCACACCTATGGAATATAGAAGTCAAAATCAAGAGGTAAATTAGGACATAGTCTCTCTGAGGATTCTAGGGAAGGATTCTTCCTTTCTAGCTTGTGGGAGTTGTTAGCCACCATGGTATTCTTTTGTTTACAGTCATGTCACTCCATCTCTGCCTTTGTTGTTACATAGTTTTCCTTCCGTTATGTCCAAATTTCTTTCTTATTACAAAGATATTAGTCATTATGTTAGGACCCACTTTAGTCATATAGGCTCTCATCTTATCTTGATTACATTTGCAAAGTTCTGATTTTCAAATTAAGTCACATTCACAGGTGCTGAAGGTTAGAACTAGAATATAGTATGGGAGAGTGGGGGAGTAGATACAATTCAAACCACCGAAAGAGATATAAAAAACAAATTATGTAAAACCTTTCTTGCAAAAAAAAAATACTAGTACTAAGACTGGCCTAAACAGATGGTTTTATCATGATTAAAATAATTTCCCATAGGATTTCTTTGAAGTGAACTCTTTTATTAAGTTTTAAAATGCATTTGAGTCATTAAGATTTAATTTAAACCCATGTATATGTATGTTTCCTAAGGACTCAATTTTTTTGGTGCCCCATATCAGAGGTTACAAAAGTCTATTTATATAAAACATAATAATGTTTCCAGTATAATATTTAAATTATTTACATTTATGTAGTATCAATTTCCTGAAACCATTTGAGAAACAGGATTTGAAAACAGTTATATATTAGCACAATGAAATGGAAGAGGATTCAAAAATGTTAATTTGCATATGCCTTTAAGGCATATGTTAGTGTTAGATGGCAAAAAGATTGATTACAGATACATGTGTAAGAGACAGTGTAATTATTTTCGCAGTCAGGAATTAATCTTTCATGTTTAGTTTTTCAAAGTTCAGTGAAACTTCTATTGGGTCCCTAACATAACTTAGCTTACAATTGACTAATGAAAATTAGAATCATGGGAAAATTCCATTCCAGCTAATTGGAGAAATAATATATTGTTAATGTGATTTCTTTTTGAGAGATTTGGCATTTTTACATACTTTCAAGATCCACTTGTGGAAATAAGTACGTTTGTAAATAAACTAAGTTTAGCAGCTGGAAAATAATTGCTCTAGTACATTACAAATAGAAAGCTACAGAAGCAGTTTAGAAACATGATAATGTTAAAATAATCCCTCATTGAGACATATAGCGAGCAGGATACGCAGTGAAAATATATCAATGTTAACCTATGTTCTTTATTGAAAAAGTCAATTCAAATATATTAATTTTGAGTCCTCAAATGAAGAATGCTTAAAGCTCTTTTAAACTATTTATTTCATAGCTGCTTTGGGTCATCAAAGTCACAATCGGTGAAAGAGCTGACAATTCGGGAAGAGTTTAAACTTGCCTCTCATTGTCAATTACAATGTATACCTCAATTTTTAAGTGGATGCTTTAATTTTGATAGAAACATTTATTTCATAACTATTGTGATTCTGGATAATGCTCTCCTCAAATTTGATGTTATATGTTCCAAAATAAACTGATACGTTTTGTAATAAAATGCCTTAAGGGCAAACAGTTAACAAATTACCAGTGGCCTAGAACTCCAATTTAACAAATTTGCTCACCATAAAGGTAGCTAGACACCTGCACATGCTTGAGTGTGGGTCCCTGCCACTACACATCTGAGTTCATAGTTGTTAAAGGTGATAAACTTCTTCAAAAAGGACAGCTGTATTTTGCCAGATACAGAGAGCTTTCAGTGGTGGTTTCAACAGGTTATTCTAAAATAGCCCCGTTTTCATGTGTCTCTTAGATGTAATCCAGAACTGTTATTGAATCTCAATCTATTTCGGTTAATGCCATACAGTTTCTTGAAGACCTCCTGGAACTCTACATATGTCCTTCCATGTAAAATGATTTTTGCTTTATTTTTTGATAAATGTATTTTAAAAATAATTGTGATCATATTAGTTGTTTTAAATTCAAGAAACCCTATTTGCTCTATTAAATACAACATTAGTGAAAGAAATTTGGAACATAATAGAATACAGAAACAACGTGTCACACATGGTCACTTGATTCATAGTAAGTGTGATAGTGGAAACAACCTTTTCAATAAATATTACTGGGTATTCTGGATTTCATATGGAGAAATACAAATAAGCCTGATCCTCCTATCTCATATTGTATTGATTCAGTCACCATTTGGGGACTGTCTGTTCCAGCTGAACATATGCACGTCTTTGAATCAGTACTTTCATTCCTAGACATATAGCAAGCAGAATTACATGTACATATGCAGTGAAAATATATCAGAATGTTGATAGATTCATTATTTCTAATCTCATAATGAAAACAAAGAAATGTATGGCATATGCTGTAGCAGGAACATCTGAGCATGTTATTCAAGTCAGGAGGCTGTAAACATGACAACTGGAAGAAGTTACGCGGTCATGAGAGCTAAGTCTACAAACCAGAGATGGATGTGGTTAAGTCATTCCATAGACATTGGATTCACATTGGCATAAATCCAACTAAATACACTGAAATGTGCACACAAATTGTAGAGATAAATGGTCTTCATCTCATGTTAGGTCGGTGCATGTTTTAATTTAAAAATAATCAGAAAATCTGAATTTTTAATTAAGGCTATTTGACGTACTCAGGATTTATCAACAAGATTAAATATTTGATTTAGTGTTTTAAAATCATATTTTAAGTCTAGAAGATACCTTAAAGCACATACAGAGTAAGTATTATTTTTTTAAATCATATTTTCCCAAGGTTATTTGGCCACAGATTATGCTCCCTCTGCTCTGCTCCCCCTACCCTGATCTCTACCCTTTACCAGAGAAGTGCTGAGCATGAATTCTTGTAGTTTTTGATTAATTGGGGTAGAGGTGCAATGGTAGGATACTTCTAACCAGTACCCTGAAGTTTTACCACCCCACTTCAAGGAGAATAGACTGGGATAGGGTGGTCAAAAAAACATAGGGAAACAATAATTCGCTTCTATATGTACCAAGTAAAAATTTAAATCTACAAGTAAATTTTCTATCTGGAGGTTATAAGCCCCTAGAAGAGTGCCTACTTAAGGATTCCAGTTTTAAATCTTATATTTGTTATTACTTCCTTTAGAGATGACTTCTCTTTAGTTTGCCATGGTTATGCAACTAAGGATTGAATTTTGGAGTGCTTTGCTATATTTATATAAAGCAGGGAGCTTTCATGGGAGATTTCTTTCATGGGAGGAATATGTGAATATGCTTTGTAAAATTAAAAGTACCGAACAAATGCATGCATCCATTACTCCACTATCAATTCAGCAAATTATTACTGAGTACTTATCCTCTACTTAGGCTGTAGCTAGAGGAAATAAAAATTATTCCTGTCTCCAAGAAACTCAAACATGGAAGAGGATATTTGAGTAAAAATAGTGTTCATTTTGAAATATCATTAAATACAGTGAAATAAATCCAATAGAGAAACTATTTTAAAAGCCAAGAAAGAATAACTGCATAGAAGGAGAGAAAAGTGGGTCAAGGAACATTAATAGAAAATTTTATTTTTTACCCCCTCCCTCTTTCTTGTGATCTTAACTTAGGAAAAAGTTTGAAAAGAGAATAAGAAGATGTATTTCATTCAGGCACTGCAAATTTTTATCAATATATAAAGGTACAAAAGAACATACTCATTCACGGAACCACTATTTTTTGTTATTTTTAGGTTTATACAAGGAAAATATGAAAAGTATTAAAGTATATCAGCATTAGGTATATAAAGAAGAAAGCTGAGAGGGAAATGGGGAAGAAGGAAGGTTCTAATGAAAAGTTGCACTTAATTTTATAAAGATACTTATATTTGATGATTATATTGAATCTGATGTTTATTTCTTAGAAATGATAAATATTGGTAGGATTAAGATAAATTCCCACTTGGGTATGCAAATATTTTTCCAAAAAAAATAAAGTTTGTAGAATATAATGTATTCCCACCAGCCTTCATTTATTTTTATTTTATTGTGATAACACAACATGATATCTACCCTCTTAACAGATTTCTAAATGTAAGTAGAGTATTGTTGACTTTTGGACGATATTGTTCAGATTTCTAGAACATATAAATTTTGCATAATTAAAACTTTATACCTTATGATCACAATTTCCCATTTCATTCTGCTTCCATATCTGGCACCACTATGCCATTCTCTGTTTTTATGAGCTTGGCTATTTGAGATAGCTCATATAAGTCAAACCATTCAGTATTTGTCCTTCTCTGACTAGCTTAGTTCCTTTAGCCTAATGACCTCAAGGTTCATCTATATTGTTACATATTACAGGATTTCTTTTCTTTTAAGGCTGAATAATGCACCATTGTACGCATATACAGGTTTTTTTTTTTATTATAGTTGACACACAGTGTTACATTAGATTCAGGTGTACATCATAGTGATAGACCAACTCAACATCATGTTATGGTCACAGGTTCAGCTACCATCTGTGACCATACAATCGTATTACAATACCATTGACTATATTCCCTATACTGTGCCTTTTATTCCTGAGTCTTATTCCACAATTGGAAGCCTCCTATTGCCTTTCACCAATTTTGCCCATCCCAACATATCCCTTTCCTTTAGGAATTATCAGTTTGTTCTCTGTGTTTATAGGTCTAATTGTGTGTGTGTGTGTGTGGTTTTTTTTTTTTAAGATTTTATTTATTTATTCATGATAGTCACACACACACACACAGAGAGAGAGAGAGAGAGAGAGACAGAGACACAGGCAGAGGGAGAAGCAGGCTCCATATTGGGAGCCTGACATGGGATTCGATCCTGGGTCTCCAGGATCGCACCCTGGGCCAAAGGCAGGTGCTAAACTGCTGCGCCACCCAGGGATCCCTAATTGTGTTTTTTATTTGTTTTGTTTTTACATTCCACATAAAAGTGAAATCATATGGTATTTGTCTGTGTCTGACTTATTTCACTTAATCTAATACCCTCTATATCCATTCATGTTGTCACAATGGCAAAGTCTTATCTTTTTTAATGGCCGAGTAATATTCAATTGTATTTATACATACCATTTCTGCTTTATCCATTCATTTATAAATGGACACTTGGTTTGCTTTCATATTTTGGATATTGTAAATAATGCTGCAATAAACATAGGGGTGCATATATCTTTTTCAAGTGATGTTTTCATTTTCTTTGGGTAAATATCCAATAGTGAAATCATTAGATAATATGTTTTTTTTTTTTTCTGTTTTTATTTTTCTGAGGAAACTACTCTTTTCCACAGTGGCTGCACTGATTTACATTCCTACCAACAGTACACAAGCATTCCTTTTTCTCTGCATCCTCATCAACTCTTGTTATTTTTTTTAATTTTAATTTCTATTCTAGCCATTCTCAGAGGTTGTATGGTGATATCTCATTGTGGATTGATTTGCATTTTTTGGTGATTAGTGATTTTGAGTATCTTTTCATGTGTCTGTTAGTCATCTCGATGTCTTCTTTGGAAAAATATTGAGGTCCTCTGTCTATTTTTACTTGGGTTGCTTTGTTTTGTTTGGTGTCGAGTTGTATATGATTTTTAAAATATTTTGGATATTACTTGTTTATCTCATATATCATTTGCAATATATTTTCCCATTAAGTAGTTTGCCTTTTTTGTTTTGTTGGTTTCCTTTTCTTTGCAAATACCCTTTATTTTGGTCTAGTCCTAATTATTTTTGCTTTTGTTTTCCTTGCCTCAAGAGACATGTCTAGAATAATACAGCTGTGACTGATACCAGAGAAACTACTGCCTATGCTCTCTTGTAGGAATTTTACAGTTTCACCTCTCACATTTAAGGCATTATCTCATTTTGAGTTCATTTTTGTATAAGGTGTAAGAAGGTGGTCCAGTTTCATTCTTTTGCATGTAGCTGTCCAGTTTTCCTATACCATTTATTAAAGAGACTATTTCCAATTGTATATTCTTGCCTCTTTGGTCATAAATTAATTGCCCATATAAGCATGGTTTAATTCTGGGCCTTATTTTTTGTTCCCTCGGTCTATGTGGTTATTTCTCCCTTAGAACTGTTTTTGCTATGTTCCAAAGATTTTAGACCATTGTGTTTTCATTTTCAGTTATTTCCATGTATTATTTTTAAATTTCTTCTTTGATATCTTCATTGACACATTGGTTGTTAAATATCATGTTGTTTAGCCTCAATGTGTTTGTGTATTTTACAGATTCTGTGTGTATGTGTGTGTGATTGATTTCTAATTTCATACCATTGTGAGACTTGTGGCTTTCAGGTGATCTATCCTGGAGAATGTTCTATGTGCACTTAAAAAGAATGTTTACTGTGTTGTTTGGAATGGAATGTTCATGTATATCTGTTATATTCATCTGGTCTTATGTATCATTCAAGGACACCAGATTCCAAGTGTGTTCTGGATTGTATATCCATTGATGTAAGTGAGGCGTTAAAGTCCTTTACTTTTATTGTATTACCACCAATTCCTTTAGGTATTTGGTGCCCCAATGATGAGTGCATAGATAATTACAATTGTTATTTTTTTTCTGTGTTTATCATTATTTAATGCCCTCCTTTGCCTCATGTTAGTCTTTGTTTTAAAGTCTATTTTGTTTGATGTGTTTGCGCTCAGTCAGTTAAGTGTCTGATTCTTCATTCTAGCTCAGTTCACGATCTCAGGGTCAGGGTCCTGAGATTGAGCCATGCACTGGGCTCTGAGATCAGCAGGGAATCTGCTTGAGATTTCTTTCCCTTTCTCCATGCTTCTACTCCAGCTTCTGTCACACATGTACTCTCTCTCAAGTAAATAAATAGTTAATGCCTACTTTGTTTAAATATTGCCACCCTGGCTCTTTTTTCATTTTAATTCCTTCACTTTTGGTCTGTATTTGTTTTTAGGTCTGAAGTGATTTTCTTATTTGCAGTATAAAGATTGAATTTTTTTCCTTTTTATCTGTCAGCTTATGTCTTTTGGTTGGGGCATTTAGACCATTTATATTTTAATACTTATAGATAAGTTGGCGCTTATTGCTATTTTGTTAGTTGTTTTCTAGTTGTTATGTAGTTCTTCTCTGTTCCTTTTTCTCTTACTCTCTTTCTTTGTGATTGATGAATTTTGTATTATTTGACTTTCTCTTTATTTTGTGTACTTCTATTATAGTTTTTGGGTTTATGGTTAACATGAAGTTCACATATATATCATCCTAAGTACATAGCAGTCTACATTAAGTTGATGGTCATTTAAATTTGAACACAGTCTTTAAAAACTTTTTTTTACCCCTCTTCCATATTTTATGTATCTGTGTAATATTTTACATATTTTTATTCATAATATTTTTATATCAAATTATGGGCTTTCCTCTTTCTGTTAAAGAAGTCCCTTTAACATTTCTTATAAGGCTAGTTTAATGGTGATGACTTTTGTCTTTTGGTTAACTTTTGTTTGTCTGGGAATCTATCTTTCCTTTCATTCTGAATGATAACATCGGTAGGTGTAATAATGTTGGTTGTAAGTTTGTTTTTTTTGTTCCTTTCAGCACTTTGAATATATTGGTATATCCCTTTTGGCCTGTAAAGTTTCTGCTGAAAATTCAGCTGATGTCTTTAAAGGGTTTTCTTTATATGTAATCTTATGGTTCCCTCTTGCTGTTTGAAAATCCGTTTTATATTTAAAGTTTGACATTTGGTCATGGTGTGAACCTCCTTGGGCTCGTCTTGTTTGGAATTCTCTGTGCTTCCTAAACTGAAAAGTCTATTTCCTTCACTAGGTTGTGGAAGTGTTCAGCTTTTATTTCTTTAAGTTTTCTACCCCTGGGATCCCTGGGTGGTGCAGCGGTTTGGCGCCTGCCTTTGGCCCAGGGCGCAATCCTGGAGACCCGGGATCGAATCCCATGTCGGGCTCCTGGTGCATGGAGCCTGCTTCTTCCTCTGCCTGTGTCTCTGCCTCTCTCTCTCTCTCTGTGACTATCATAAATAAATAAAAAATTTTAAAAAATATTTAAAAAAAAGTTTTCTGCCCCTTTCTCTCTTCTCCTTCTGGTACCCCTAAAATACTAACATTTTTTCAGTTGTTGCTGCCCAAGAGATCTCTTAAACCATCCTTATGTTTTATTTTTTTCTTTTTGCTATTCACCTTGAGTGCTTTTCATTATGCTGCCATCCAGATCACTGATACATTCTGCATCCAGTGACCTACTGTTAGTTCCCTCTTAAGTATTTTTTTTTTTATTTCATTTATTGTATCCTTCAGCTATGGTTCTTTTTAAATATATCTACTTCTTTTTGAAGTCGCATTGAGTTCTTCCACCCTCTCCCCAGTTGAGTGAGCATCTTTACTTTTTGTTTTCAGATTTTATTTATTTATTTATTTATTTGAGAGAGAGGGAGAGAGAGAGGGAGAGAGAGAGAGAGAGAGAGAGAGAGAGAGAGAGAGAACAAGCAGAGGTAAGGGTAGTGGGAGAGAGACAAGCAGACTCCCTGCTCCATGAGAAGCACAATGCAAGGCTCAGTCCTAGGGTCCTGAGATCATGACGAGATGAAGTCAGATGCTTAACCAACTGAGTCACCCAGCACCCTCTTTACAATTATTATCTTAAATTCTTCATCAGATATATTGCTTTCTTTGTTTCATTTAGTTTTCTGAGGTTTTGTCTTGTTCTTTCTTTTGGAGCATATTTTTCTCAGATCATTTTTGTGATCATTTTCTCTGAGCTCTCAATTCAATTCCACTAGTTATATGTTTGTATTTTTGTACTTTTTCAAGATTGTTTTGACTATTCAGAATACTTTGAGGTTCTATATGAATTCTAGGGAGGTTTCTTTCTAATTCTGCAAAAAAAATGACATTGGAATTTTAATAAAAATAATACTGAATCTATAGATTATTTTGGGTAATATGTATATTTTAACAATATTGTCTTCTAAGGAAAAGTAACATACATAATATCAAATACCTATCATTTAATTCTCATAAAAGTTCAAGAAGTATTAAAAGTTCATGAAGCTGGGTAAGTTTACAAAAGAGAAAACTTGCAATCATAAAATTGAAATATCATATCCAAGGTAACAAAGCTAGTATGTGATCAAAGCGAAATAAAATTTCAAGCATTTTATCTCAAAATTCTACTTTTTCCTCACAATGCCAAATTTCAAAAGTTACTGTCTGGATCCAGAGGAAAGTCCACAAAATGATCGTAATTGTTGTAAATCTTTATCTACAAGAAAGAGAGAGTGAATTTTACATATAAAAATGGGACAACCTATTTAGCTTACTGGGCATTCTGAAACCTCTTCTGTTTGTGTATGATAAGTGATAAACAATCTAGCCCAATGGAAGAGCAAAGAAGGATCTTTGTAGAAATGTCACTTAGCCAGCATACTCATCATGTTAATTAAGCACTTGCTCTAAAAACTTAGTTTGTTCTCTTCTACACCAGAAGAAAAGTTCCAGGACCATGCAGAGAATTTCTACTGCAATAATCAATTTTGTGTCTCTCTGTCCCAGGGAAGCAATCCCTATGTGGTGATTTGATAAGTAAAAGATAAGAATATAAGGCAGCACATTCAGAGCCATACCTCACCAACAGTCATATTGGAGGAACTGATTAAAAACTTCAATTAAAAAAAATCACTTAAGAAGTTATAAACACACAAATACAAAAAGCCTTTCTGCATCTAATTTAAAAGTCATCTTTCCAAATAAACTGAAGGAGAGAAGTCAATGTTGGATCTCAAAGTTGAGGTGAAGGACATATTTCATAAAGCAGGGAAAAATAGTTTGAAATTGTGAGAGCATATGTGAGACTTGAATAATGTTAGGAAATTAATAGTGAAATAGCAGAAGTTCAAGAAAGAGAAGAAATAATTGATCAAATAATAGAAATAAGTGGTCTGGAGATGAAAAATAAAATGCCCCAATTTTCCAAATGAAATGTTCACTAATTTCCAGGCTGGATTGATGATGGCAAAATAATAATAACAGTAACAATAATAATAATAACATTTTAAAAGATTATACTTTTGTTTTTTTTTTTTTTAAGATTATACTTTTGTAGAATATACCAGACACTGCTGTAAATATTTTCCATATATTAATTTCTCTAACACTTGCAGTAACCTCTAAGTTAGATATTATTTTAAGGTTGAGGTATCTATGGCACTGATATATCAAGTAACTCAATCAAGTGTCAGTGTCAGAGGCTATGTTCTTAACATTATACTGACTTTTAAAAAAAAATTGTATACTGACTTTTGAAGGACAACTATCCAAATCTGTGAACATATCAGAAATCCAAGGTTAAAGAAAATATCTTTCAAACACTGAGGCAGGAAGAACCTCGAAAGGAAAAACAGGTGGACATCATACTCTTAAGTGTAACCCTATAAGCTAGAAAGTAGTAAAGAATATATTATCCACTTCATATATATTTTAAAAGTGTTTATTGAGGTTACACAAGAATTAAGAGTGTTTTGATAATCTGAGGCAAGTGGTCAAGAAATGTCCAATAAACTAAATTGAAATTGCACAAACGAAATAAGTAAGCAAAGATAAAAAGAAAAATACTCATGAACAGTACAATTTGCTACATATGTACTTAAATTTACACTTAAATATATAAACATTAAGTGTTAAGTATCTTAAGATGCAAGGGACGAATTCCACAAAACCTTTACATAAGTCTTGAGAAATACTGTTAAAGCATTCTTAAGATTTCAGAGGGTGGGAAAAAAGAGACTGGGAAGGTGAAAGGATGGATGGAAGATAAGTTCTTTCTTGTGAAATAGACATGTTTGGAGTGGGAGAAAAATGATTCATGCTGTTTTTCAAATAACAAAAAAAAATAATTGTGAACCAGAAAAAGTTTAAAGATGAATTTGAAATTTACCATTTAATTTCCTTTTTAACAATACATGATGATATCCAAGAAACTAAAAGAAAAAGATATGAAGGGTATGTATATTTATGCTTTCTGGCATTGTGATGGTAGAGGGAAAGTAGTACCCTAATCAAATACCAGAAATATTAGATGGTAAAGTAGATTGTAGTAAAGTATCCAGACTGATACTGGATTTAGTAGAATAGAGAATCTACAAATAGATCTTCATATATTTGAGAATTTATTATTTACTAGTTTATAGTCAAAATGATGGATTATTTACTAGGGCTGTTAATTCAACCAGCTATTTATTTGTAAATACCATATAACAAAATGCCAAAATTAATCCTGAATGGATTTAATATTTGAAATACACAAATAAAGTATTTTAAAATAGCAGGATTAAGCATTGAGTTTCAGAGACAAAAATAGAGGTGATGCCAACTAAGAGGACCCCATGTCTTTTCACTCAGCTTAGGAATGGATGTAACTGACAGTGACTCACAGGTTTAGTGATTCCACTTTATAGCATAAGCTGCTAAAAACATATCTTTAATTACTTGTCTGAAGGTGGGAAATTGGGAATTGAACTGGAGATCAATGAACGAGTATTCTGTTTTGCTGTCTTCCTCTCCAGGGATGTTAGAAAAGCAAAGAAACAAGAAGTTATTTTTATTGAGTTGTTTACTCTTGAGAGAACTGCTCAAGAGAAGAAGAGTTTGATTTTTGTGGTTAGTTTTATCTTGTTCTGAAGACAGAATGTAGGAACCCTAGGAAATAAAATATTTTTTAATGTCCAAGTGTTTCTGAAAAGTATAACGTTTAGTTTTTTTCCTCCAAATTTATATGCTTAAATGAGCATTCCCACCCTACACCCACCATCAAATACCAGAAAAGTTATTTAAAAATCCATGAATCTCATTTATGTTTTAAGCATATTTGTATAATTTATATATATGTGTATATAATGTATAATTATGTATGTGATTTTCCTGTTTGAGAAATGGATTTAAAAATAGAAATGCACAAGGGCGCCTGGGTGGCTCAGTTGGTTAAGTGTCTGCCTTCTGCTCAGGTAATGACCTGGGGTCCTGGGATTAAGCCCCATGTTGGACTCCCTGCTTGGCGGAGAGCCTGCTTCTCCCTCTCCCTCTGCCTGTCACTCCGTTTGCTTGTGTGCTTTCTCTCTCTCTCTCTCTCTCTCTCTCTCTATCAAGTGAATAAATGAAATCTTTAAAAATTAGAAATGCACACAAAATTTTCATTTCTTTACATGATTGACAGAAAAGTATATGAAAATGAATAGGACTGGAAATTATAATTTTTAAATGTTCATTAAAATAGGTTATGAATGCTTTCAAAATTCAGATATCTAATAAATATAGTAGGAACTATGTTACACACTTGACTCCTACTGACCTGGTCATTCTCCATGCCTTCTACACAATTATATAAAATATTTAATTCAATAGATTGAGATAAAGATTTCTCTCAACACTGCTCTGAAACTTATATGAAAGGTTAAAAACTAAGTGTTAGTTGTAAAGAGAAGCCAATAATTAAAAGTTCAGATAATTCCAGAATTTTAACTTCGAAAAAGAATGTTTGAGTTACATTTTTTTCTTTATAAATAAAACTATAGATTATTTCTATGGTTTAAAATATTACCATTTCCTCCTCTGTAAATATGCAAGAAACAGAGACATTATTTTCATCCGAAAAAAAATACAGAAGTCAGCAGTTTGTGTGGCTCATCTTCCCTAGTCTCCACTTTGCTCATCTTGGCCTCAGCATTCCACCACAGGCAAGCCACAGTGTCCCTTCTCTTGTAGTACCACCTAGAGGAAAAAAAAAAAAAAAAAGATTGATAAGCAAGAAGTCTCTGTTTTGAAGATAAAATATTCTAGAATTCTGAATTTAGTGTTTAAAAAATGAAAAAGCCAAAACGGGGGGAAAAATCAGGCTAACAAGTATTATTTAATGTTTATTTGTTTAACATTTCTCTTTTTTATTTTTTAAAGATTTATTTATTAGAGTGTGAAGGGAAGTAGGAGGTGCAGAGGAGAGACAGTCTCTAGCACATTCCCCACTGAGCACAGAGCCCAATGAGGACTTAGTCTCACAACAATGAAATTATAACCTGAGCCAAATCAAAGGTTGGACACTTAACGAGCCACCCAAGTGCTCCATTTTACTTAATGTTTCGATTTTTTCTTTTTCTCACATACCAATTTAATGTAGGCATTTATTGTGTCCTCTCCCAAGTTTGCCTATTCTTTTTAAGATGTCTTACCTGCTTTTTTTTTTAATCCAGTGGTTGTACAAAATGATTCCTGATGTGTTCTTTTGTTCTTCTTTTCATGTATGACTATCTAAATATTCTGCCTATTAATTCGCCTATATGGAGCTCTCTCAGAATGAGAATTTGGAAGAAGGTATCTGCCCTGTCTCTATTTTAATTAGATAAATTCTAACTGCTTCCTGGAATCCTCTACCATCATGGAACATTGCTTTTACTATTGGATAATAGACTCAATTTTCTTTTCTATTCTTCGTTCAATCATTTAAATTCAGATTGATTTAATTTAATTTCATAGATTGAGATAAATCTATGATTTTTTCTGTACTCTATATTAATCATTAAAATAGAAAATGAAATACATCTACCCTCCTACATGGACTCAGTTATATTCCTTTGACATTAATCACATTGTATATGTCAACAGATACCTATCACAATCAGTATGTACTCTGTTGAGCTGTCTTTCATAGAGGTAATTATTAAATGGTGAAATTTAAATGAAGCATAGTAAATTTAAGTATCCAATGTGCAGAGCCTTTTGTCTCTATTGACTACCTCCTGTAGAGATAGAAAGATGTTTGTTCTGGTTTCTCTGGTACTCCTATTTCCAATTTGTATTCCCAATGATAGAGATAGTACAGGCATACTCAGCACTAATTACCAAATAAATTACATTAAGCAAATATTTACTGAGTGCTTTTTATGTGAGGAAAAATAACAGGGAAGATTTGTTTAAATGGGAGATATTTGCTTCATTCTTAATTTGACTAGGTCAGATCTCACCATGGGGGTATCATAAAAGCACTCAGGTGAGGATTTTACAAATTGGAAAAATCTGCATTATGAAGATGTGAATACTTTCCCTAGCTGATCTACAGATTTAATTCAATCCTATTCAAAATTTCATAATGATAATAAAAACATTTCCTTGGTGGAAATTGATAAGTAGGTTCTAAGTTGTTTATGGACCACAAAGTTTCAAAGAATAGCCAAAGAATATCTTAAAGAAATATCAAACAAGAGGATTTACATAATGGGATCAAAATTATAATAAAACTGTAACAATTAAGATAGTTTATTTTTAATTTTTTTCAATTAAGATAGTTTAGATGCAAAGATAGATAAATTGAAAAATAAAATAGAATTGAAACAAATGCTATGATAGCCCTAATTTAAGAAAAATTTCAATCCAGTGGAAATTGAGTTTTTCAGTTTGGATGAACATGGGAAAAATTATTAACCCTAAAGCATAACATACAACAAAAATAATATTGGTTGTAAGTCCATATTTGAAACAAATAATAGACTTTTTAGAAATAATGAAGACTGGCTATTCAATGAGTTTGGTTTGGGTAATGTATTTTTTGTTTTGTTTTTGTTTTTGTTTTTTAAGATTTTATTTATTTATTCATGAGAGACACAGAGAGAGAGAGAGAGGCAGAGACACAGGTAGAGGGAGGAGCAGGCTCCATGCAGTGAGCCTGATGTGGGACTCAATCCTAGGACTGCAAGATCACACCCTGAGCCAAAGGCAGACGCTCAATTGCTGAGCCACCCAGGGGGCATCCGTGGGTAAATATATTTTGAAGAGAAAATATGCACATGCAAATATACTAATCATAAAAGAGAAATATTGATAAGTTGAACTTCATTAAAATTAAGTTTCTATACACCCCCAAAATTCACAATTAAAACACTGAAAATGCAGGGACCTGGAAGACTCAGTGGTTGAGTGTCTGCCTTTGGCTCAGGTCATGATCCAGGCCTCTGGGATTGAGTACTGCATTGGGCTCCCCATGGGGAGCCTGCTTCTCCCTTTGCCTCTGTCTATGCCTCACTCTGTGTCTCTCATGAATATATAAATAAAATCTTTTTTAAAAATTTTAAAAACACGGAAAATGCAAAACCAAAGTGGGAGAAGATATTATGTATGTTTGACAAAGAACACACTACCAACTTATATTAAAAGGAACTTGTACTACTTAATACATAAAAGCATATAATCATTTTTTAGTGGAAGTGAGTTTTCAACAGATACTTTAAAAAAGCTATACAAGTGACAAATTAACATTTGAAAATTGTTTAATATCATTAGTCCTCATGTGCATCCAAAATAATACCTGATACCTTTTTAATGTCGTAATTTATATACCTATTTTATTCTGAAAGCAAACATTTCTGGTTTAAGGCAGACTGTCATTACTTACAACAATAACCACATCAGTTCTCCACACTTTCTCCACTTCAGCACAATGAAAGGATAGACAGAGGATTATGTCTGTGCATACATTAAGAAGTTGTCATGAACAATAGGAGATGAGCCCCAAAATCATCAGTCTGGAAGTGTAGATAAGCTATATGATATCTCCTTCCCCTCCTGAGAAAAGGAGAATAATTTTTTGTTTATATTTTTCAGTCACTTGAAATGTAAGCACACGGTTCAACCAAACAAAAGCAAGCAGGATTAAAAGACAATTGACTCTATCATTATATTATATCAATTCCCTTTGCTGAAGAAGCCCTGACCATAAACAAACAAACAAAAAAAAAAGGGAAAATATTCACAGAGCACCGTTTCCTTGACAATGCCACAAAGAGATGTTGCTTCATTCATTAGAATGAATGAAATTATAAAAACAAAACAAAACAACCCTGCTATTAATTAGTGTTACCAGGGATGTGGAACAACTGAAAATCTTATGCATTGCTGGTAGAACAAAACACAACCAATTTGGGGAACTCTTAGGCATTATCCACTAAAAATATTACAATGAAAAATGTGTAAATATGTTTATCAAAAACATGTACTAGAATCATTCATGTGAGCATCATTTACAATAGCCCAAAATTGAAAAGGGCCCAGGCACCCATCAACAGTAAATTGAATAAATAAATTGTGGTATAGTTATACAATAGAATATTCTAAAATAATGCAAATGAATGAACAACATAAAGATAACAATATGCAGGAATCTCATAAACATTGTTTAGTGTGCAAGTACTTGAGAGCCAACATAATGGCAGTTTAGTGTGCCATTAATAGCTATACTAAAAACTAAGGATATTATTGTTTCTAAAATGAAATATTATGGATTTGAGAATTATATACCTCTTGTATTATCTTTGTATATATAAGTGGGTAAGGGACAGGTAGAGAGAGACAGGTAGGGGGCAACATGACTAAGGTCATTCAGGGGGTTAAGGAACCAGGCTCACAGAAATCCCAGATGTGGGGAAATGTTATAGAAAATATATTAACAAGACAGAAGGAAACTTAACAAATCTACCTTGTTTATTCTAGATATAGATATTTTTATAATATTTACAAATTCACCTTGTTTGTCTTAATTGTTATAGACAAATTTGCCAAGTTCTCTGGTCACTTTTCTGTGAAACTGACCATAAAAGCCCTCCATGGCAACGCATTCAGGGCCTCTCTCACTCTAAAGAGCTATCCTTTCTGTTCTCACCTTCCCTTAATAAACTTCACTTCACCCTATTGTTGAGATTTATTTCTTGACTCTGTGAGAGAAGAACCCTGAAATCCTGCAACACAAAAATTGTGTTTAGAAAGATAGACACAGGAAACTATTAAAAAGTAATATGGCACAGTGGTTAGAAATGGGGCCTTTATATGTTACTACAAGTTAGATGGAAAATGAAAGAAGCCTCCATCCTGGAAAAGTAACTTAGCAGAATAAAAATGGAATAATAAACATGAGTAGTCAAAAAGAATCCAAAAAAGGAAAAAAGAAAATAGACAAATGTAAAATTATCATTATCTTTATAATAAATGATAGTTTAATGATCCTCCATGTTTTGGTTTTCTTTTTTAGTGTGTGAAGATAGGGAGTCATTAAACTCACCATTAGGGGAACATTAGAGAAGTTTTAATTACTGAGAATTCTAGAATAAAAGTAAAAAGAATAAATTTCATTGTCTTTATGTCACAATTTTAAGGAATGAGTCTGCATATTCCATGTGAGTTTCAAGTTTCAAAATAATTCATGGAATAGAACTTATTGACATAATAAGAATGGATTTAGAAACTGCTAGTTAGAAGTACAATTTTAATAGCTGTAACAATTACATGACAAAGACCGAAGACTATGAAAAGAAAGATTCTATAACTGTAAAATAATTAAATGGATATTAAACAAAAAGGAGATCCACAATGAAGTTAAAGGCTTGAATCAGAAGATAAATCAGTATACTACATCCTTCACTGAGAAAGAGTTGAAGACAAGGTCAGCTGGACTAGTGAATTACTTAATTTAGATTCTGGTAAAACTCACTGATTCTATGCAGACCCTGTAAACTAATAGCAGTTTCATAAATAAAACTTGATATAGCAATGATTTCTATTATATACTATTGAGTAAAAAGATTCTTTAAGCTCTTCTTAAAAATGCTAATTGCAGGGATCCCTAGGTGGCTCAGCGGTTCAGCGCCTGCCTTTGGCCCAGGGCCTAGAGACCCAGGATGGAGTCCCACGTCGGGCTCCTTGCGTGGAGCCTGCTTCTCCCTCTGCCTGTCTCTGCCTCTCTCTATCAAGAATAAATAAAAAATCTTTGAAAAAACTGCTAATTGCAGAATAACTTCAAGGTAGATCTCTATCAAAGCCTACTACTCCATATAACTTAATCATGTTTACAATTAAAAAGGGAATAAAGCAAAAAAATTAAAATAAAAAAATAAAAAGGGAATAAAGCAAGACTAATAAAGGTAGTTAATGCCATTACCTTTATTATATGAGCCTTTCATATATTTAAAGGTGGTATTATGTAAAAAACATAGATTTTCTAAATTTAGAGGGCTGGAAAAAATAATTCTCTCTTCATAAGAAAGCATAGAATGTAACAGTATCCCAGGAGAGGATATACTTTATCAGAAAAAGAATTCTCTGAACAAAATCTGCCCTCCGTCAGTGGATAAAGATGCCCCATTCTAAGACGTGAATTCACAAAAAGTTCCTAAAAATAGATTCTACTTTTTTTCACAATGGAATTTAAAACATTCAGAGGAAACTCCTAATAGCTATGTTAGAGGTTACCAGTGCTCACTTCTTAAAGTAAAACTAAATTTTGGGGTCTCCTTGAGTCAAAGTGACTATGTAACTAGTTTTCACCAATGCAGGGAGTAGAGGTACCATTTCTAGACCAATGTAGGAATGTCTACTGAAAAGGGAGAAGGTCTTCTCCAATCTGGGTTTTATTTTATTTGTTTTGTTTTGTTTTGTTTTGTTTTTTCAGTCTGCTAACTTAATGGAAAGGACATGAGGACCATTTAAAGTAAATGGAGCCTAGTTTCTGAGTTACTGCTTAAATTCCATTCACTCAGGAGAGCTACCCACTCAGAAATATCCCCTTAGGGTAGCTGCATGAAGAGAAAATGCATTACATTTTGACATATTATGGCACTGAGTTTTTAGACTTTATCTATTATACTACCTGATGTTACTTTCACCGATAAGAAATTAAATCTTTCTGGTTTTTTTTTTTTTTTTTTTTTTTTGGCTTTTTGTTTGGTTGGTTTTTTAGTCCATCTATCTACATAAATAGCATGAGCAGATTATTTAATTTCTTTCCAAAACATTTGTAGATTTGCCTCATTATTGATAGCCACACTCAATTAAAATAACTATTCTCTTGAGTATTTAATAGTGTGCAAGCCAACGTATGTGTTTTGATGAATAAATGGTTATTATATCAAGTCTCAGCTCTCAGTGTATTCACAGCCCAGTTGTGAAGAGGACAAAATATATAAGAAAATTTCATGACGAACAAAATGCCAGTTGGCACAGATGTTCAGTTAATGTAAATTGGGAGCAGATTTCTAAATGGTTTCCCCTGGATATAAGGATGTCAGACAGGGTATATGAAATTTGAAAACTGCTTATTTTACATATTAACATGGATTTGTAAATCCATAAAATTTGTCAAAATATGAAGCAGACAACTATAAAGTCTTTACTGAATTAGAATTCTGGCATTAGTTTGTATATGTGTCATAATATCTATTATTTATGTTAAATTGGATAACAATTCACTTAGGGTCCTTATTATTTGCAAGGTTATTTTTATATTTGAAATTATATAAATTTATATTTGTATTTATATTCCCCCAAAAAAACTTAAGGAATAATAATTATAATACATGGAAACAATGAGATTTACCAAAAAAAAAGACAAATTCAGTTGCACATAAATACATAAATAATGTATAAATTTTCATTCATTTAATTAAATTTTACCAATGTAATAGGTAATTTTTTCTTGGTTTAATGCTGTCTTAATTTTTTTCAAGAGAAATTAAAGCTACTTAAAGAGACTGATGAACTTGCTGGAAAATGAAACTTAGAGATAATTTACAAAATTAGTAGTCCAAAATTAGGAAAACAATACAGTTAGGTACCAATACAATGCAGTATACTCCCACATAAAATCTGTTAAGCAATTATTTGCTGGCAATAAAGATCCTTAAATTTCAGTTAACTCATTATCTTTTACTGGTAATGCTAAAGTATTGTTCCTCTGATATTTAAACTTTGTTTTTTAAAAATATTTACAATTAAAATCCTGGATGATTTTGTACATGCCAAAAACTATTGATATTTTTAAATATTTTTAGTTTCTAGAAAATATATATTTAAATAAAGATCATCTTCATGACTCGAATTTGAAAGCAAACTTTATATTTCATTAAATATTTCTATTTAAGAAAACTTTTTAAGAAGAGGTCTCCTAGCACACAGTTTTTAGAAATTTGTTGAAGGGCGTTTTCCAATTGAGCTTTAGAAATTGCAAATATAATTGCAGTATAAGTTTAAGTTCTACATTTGCTTTCGATGACTACAGAATTCTGATACCACAATTGCATTACAAACTTAAAAAAAAAAATTAGCTCCCGAAAGTAATTGTATCTGAATTAATTTTATGTTTTGGACTTTGATAGAATATCATTATTATATATTTTTTCATATTAAATTACTTACGACTTTTCTCAGAAATTCTCAGTAGTAAAAATTTTAGATGTCCTTTGATTTGTTCTAAAAGTCTAAAAATAAAGTTGATTAACGAAAGCTGTAGTTATATTTAGAAACGAACATGGAAGTTAACATTTCAAGTATATAATTAAATTTAAAAAGACATTAGATACCACTCTATTAGCTATTAGTTTATTGGATGAAAGTTTTCCATTTGTGTTTCTGTGGCTTATTTGCTTTTGTTTCTGTGAGTTGGGATATACTTAACAGTGGTGTACCAGAATATAGAATAACAAGAGACATGGGATTTTTTCTAGGATGATTCAAATTAAAGATGTTCTTACAAAATGTCATTGTCCATTTTGTAAAATGGCGAGCATCTAAAAATTTTTTTAGGATTCTATTTTCTTGAAATATATTAATTTAAAAGGAATTCAGATTAAATATAGAACTTTAAATTCTAAATCTTTTAAAGAATTTTCTTCAATAAAACTTATAGAAATGGAGGCTAAATGTATAAATGTGTTTGAAATAATGCTACATAAATTTAACGGATTACTTATTTTCTAGCAATTTAAAAGTGATGTTAAAAACCTATTTTGAAAATTCCTGTCAGTTTATTGCTTAAGAATCACGTATTTCAAAATCTGGAAAGTGCCATGGTGTTTATTTGAGAAACTGTTTTCAAGAGGAAACCTGGATAAACAGCAATGTGCAGCATACAGCCAGGGGCGGGAAGTGCAGAAAGACTTCATCTGGTCAAGATGTTCAGCTATTTTTCACTTGTCTGACTATTGATATATAAACTTTTCTGAGCTTTTGCTCTCTTGTCTGTCGAGTAAGAAATCAGAATTATATTATCTATAAGGTTGCTATTATGGCTTGATTCTCCTACATGAAAATTATTTTATCAATACTATTTTTCTCTCTTGGAGCAATCTCTGTAATTGTGGACATAGCAGTATACAGTTGATAGTGTAACTATATTATATGTGTGTGTATAGATAGTTCATATAAATAGAACCCAGGTCTGTAGGTCAAGAATGGGCCAAGCATAACTAGATTTTCTGCTAAGGTTCCCACAAGGCTGTAATCTAGCTAAATTTGAGACATACTATGGTTCTCATCTACAGCTTGGGATTCGTTTCCAAGCTCATTTACGTTGTTGGCAGAATTGTTTCTTGTAGTTCTGGAATGAGGCCCCTGTTTCTTTGCCCGCTCTCTGCCCAGGGCTGTGTTTGACTCTCAGAGGCCATCTACATCCTCTCTCTTAAAAGCTAGCATTAGAAAATCTCCCTCACATCGAATCTGTCACATATAGAATCTCTCTGACTTCGGATCTTTCGCCAGGAAGAGTTCACACCCATATAAGAGCTCACCTGGTTAAGTGAAACTCACCAATGATAATCTTCCCATCGTAAGATCAACTAATTTGAACAGTATGGATACAATTCTAACTTCATAAATCATGCATTTGAATGACTTCATCAGAAACAAAAAGATCTCCAAATTATACCTTTAAAATAAAAGATCAACTAATTTGAGATCTTAATTATATCTACAAAATATCATCATAGCACACAGTTACTGGTCAATTGAATAACCGGTAAAAAGTATGTGTTCTCTGGTCAGATGGGAATTTGGGGACACATCTTAGTATCCTGTCTACCATAAGCAGTGAATAAGTTAATCACAATCTATCGTAATGTATGCAACCAAGTCTGAGGGAAAAGGCACAAATAATGAGTTTTAATGTATGCATAATAAGTGTTAACTAGAAGTGCAGGTTACTTAGAGTGCAGTTTATCAATATCATATTTTTTAAAATTTAAATTCAATTAGTTAATATCATTAATTAGACATTAAAATTGAACTACCAATTGAACTCAAAGCATGACTGCTCTTTAATTTCAATTCAATATTTCTTGCACAGATTTTACATGGTACTTGGATATTGTACTGGCTATTATCCATTTGCCCCTTCAAATCTACCTCCTTCTGTTTGCTTGATGCTTTGCCCACCTCCTCAAGCCTGCCCCCCAAGGAAGCGTAAATTTAGGTGATAAAGTTTTGGAATATAGGTGAGGTTTGGTGGGGTGAGGTCCAGAGATGATGACCAAGAAAGAATTCTTGAGATGTCTTTGGTGCAAAATGGTGGCTTTATTAAAGCACAGGGACAGGACCCATGGGCAGGAAGAAGTGGTGCCCTGGCCTATGAGGAGTGGCTGATTAGATACCTGCTAGTGGGGAGGGGTTTGAGGATAGCATGGTCTCTAAGGAATTTTGGAAGCAAGGTTTCCAGGACCTTGAGGGGGCTAGCTATTGTTGGGGAAAAGGTCACTTATTACCATCTAATAAAACCTGAGTCATGAGACCCTTCAGATGTATAATGGTGGGCCCTGTACTTGGAGAATGATTGCCAACATGTACTTTGGGGGTTAAGAGATAAGAAAATTTCTAAAGGAATTTTTATACATTAAAGTAGACTTACAGGATCCTGAGGGTCGGGCTAAGACTGACTTTTGTCCTTAGCAAAGTATTAACATTGAGGCAGTTTAATCTATAGAGGAGGTCACTCTGCCTGTTTCAAGGACTTGTCAATGTGTTTTGTCCTCAGCTAGTAGCCCTCTGTTCCTCCATCATAGGGACTGTTTCTTTTTCTTTTTTTTTAAGATTTTATTTATTCATGAGAGACAAAGAGAGAGAGAGAGAGAGAGGGTGAGTCACAGGCAGAGGGAAAAGCAGGCTCCATGCAGGGAGCCCAATGTGGGACTCGATCCTGGGACTCCATAGGGACATAGGGACTGTTTCAACTGGGTTCAATACCCTTTGCCTTCTAGTTGACACCAGCAAGGGATCCGAAATGGGAAAACAGTGATGTTGGGGTATTTATCTTTCCTGAGCTAACCTGCAGATTGACAGAGTTCCTGTCCAGGAGACTAGTCCTACAATACAGCTCTTCTCTGGACAATAGTAAGAGCTCCCTCTAACTCTTTCCTTCAATCTGGCATGGTGATGACTTTCTGCTACTTCTGACCTGCAGTTCTTTTATCAGTTCTCTTTGATTTCCCTTATCATTACTCAATTATTATAAATATTCCTCTTCTCAGTTATCCTATTTGAGCGTGGAATCTATTACCGGATACTCTGATACCAATACCTTATCAACACCTTGTATCCTTCCTTGCCAAAATACCACCCAGTTTGTTTAGGGTGGCAATGTGCTATGTAAAACATATGAGACCATGAAACATAGTTTTGGCCAATTGAACATAATCAGATGAGCATTTCTGGAAAAGCAGCTTAATTTCCTATTGCAGATGACAACCATTCCTCATTCTGCCTTCCTGCTTCTCCCTGTTTGGTTGGGTGGAGGAGACATGTAAACATAAAACCACAAGGATATGGTGAGAGAGCAAGCTCTTAAGGGTGAGAGAGTAAAAAGATGGAAATGGCCTGAATTCCCAGTGACAACCTTGAGCCACCATACCAACCCTGAACTTTATGAAACAAATAAATTCTATGAGAAGTATATTTTTGTTTTCAGCCGGCAGATGAATGTAATTTTGACTAACATATCCATTAGTATATTCACCTACTCGGTTGTCCTCATGCATCCTTCCATACAACAATGTCATCTGCAGTTTAAGCCAGGAAATATGTGTTGGTGGAATGCTTACTACGTCACCTGACCATGATCAGAGCTCAGGCAGATACAGGTCTGCAATTCCCAAGAAGTTCTTGAACATGCAAGGTGAAGTTTTTCTTTAACAGGCACAGTCCTCTAATTTCTTATTTTCAGTAGAAACCCATCAAGACTCCTATCCAGACTTTCTCATCATACCTTGCCAGAGTTTCATGTTCCTCAGTCCATGGTTTCTAATTATTTTGTGGGATATAAGACAATGTAAAAATATGGGTAAGGTGGCAAGTTCAGTGCACTTTTACAAGATTTGTGTGCAGTTCAGCATTCATGGGAGTCTTAATACAATCTTATTAAATCATCCTTTTTTTTGGTTGGGTTGTTTCACCTCACAACTTCACACTTCTGGTGGCAAGAAAGCAAACCGTTGCATCTACCTGTCTTGATTTGTGTTCCATATTATTTTGTCCTCAATCTGCTTTTTTAACTTAGTATATTTTTACCAAATATTTCTGTGGATATTTTTCTCTGTTACATGGTTAATATACCCTCTGATTCTTCTCTGATAAGTACTAGTCATTTCACATTTTATGTGTGTCATGTTAATAGCTGATCCCCCTTTTTTTTTTTAATTTTTATTTATTTATGATAGTCACAGAGAGAGAGAGAGAGAGGCAGAGACATAGGCAGAGGGAGAAGCAGGCTCCATGCACTGGGAGCCCGATGTGGGACTCGATCCCAGGTCTCCAGGATCGCGCCCTGGGCCAAAGGCAAGCGCCAAACCACTGCGCCACCCAGGGATCCCCAATAGCTGATCCCCTTAATGACATTTTGAAAATTAGATGAACAGAAACTGGTGTGTGTGTGTGTGTGTGTGTGTGTGTGTGTGTTTCCAGGAAACTCTTATTTCTTTATTCATAATTGGAGTCATATAAGCAATCAGAAATGTTGATAAGACATCTATCTGCCTTTATACTGGTCTTAATTTAGCTCATACAGACTTGAAGTAGTTAACCCTGAGAATATTTTCAGCATATTAGGACAGGAATGGACTGGAGGGATAGCAAGGAAAAACAATGAGATGATAGTAACTTTTATTTTAATAACATATAAGGGGAAGAGTATCATCATACATAATATCTGATAATAGTTGATATTTGGTAGAGAAGAAGTAGATTTGGTGAGGCAAAGATATTTTGAAATTAGAAGCCTAGATCATAAGGCAGCATGATACTTTTTTAATGGGATATTCTTTCACATAACATTGATATGATTTTGATTCCTGAGGCTGAGCTTTGCTACAGACCATTAGATTTTGACTGTGAGCTACTGAGATGAGATATCAGCAAAAAAATAAAATAAAACATTAAAAAAATTTAAAACAGCAAACAAAATTTAATGTGAGAAATTGAAATGGTCAGCTCGTTGAACTTGGCTACATCTTATTAATATTAAGAAAAACAAAATCTGTTGCTTAAATGATAAATACTAGAAAATGTTTTTATATGTTCATTTTCTGTCTTATTATGGTAAACAATTAAAACTGAAATTGCATTACCAGTATTAATGTCATTACAGTGATATTTCATAGATACTCTTTTGCTGCAGTGTTGAGACATTAGAGTGATAAAAGGAAGCAATACACATTTTATGCTTTTGTGTAATAAAGACTTTTCTGCTTCTCTTCAAAGTTTGAGATTATTCTTACTAACAAAATTAAATAAAATGATGATTTTGGGAATTCTTTGTCACTATTGCTATGCTTTTTCTGGTTTATATGTACTTTTCAAAGGTTTATGTAAGGACAATAAATTTCAGAGCTTAGATTTACTTCTCTTTATCTTTATCTCCAAGTGCAAGAAAGTGCCATTTGTCATATTTCTGAATCATTTTCAGAAGAATATGATACTAACATCAAGTTTGCCCTCATTTGGGGCTTCTGATTCATAAGTGGCAGCATGCATTTATATCGTTGAGTGCCAGAAATGAGGATGAAAAAGTGAGAGGTAAATTGGAAATGATGCCATGGTGGCTGGTGGATCAGACAGGATTTGGTGATGAGATCATAAAGTAAATCCTGAGATATAAACTGTAACCTCATACCTGCACAAAGCCTGGAGATGAAACTGAGCCACCTAAACTCACCATACCACCTTCCCTGATGGATGTAAAGCAGTGGAGTAAATGCTTAAATACAACACAGGTATAAACAACAATTAGGGTAGTAGTATGCTTTCTATCTTTCTGCCTACATATGTTTATCGGTAACCAAAAACATGCCCAAGATAAACAAAGCGCATATTTAGGTGGCTGATGGAATTGAATCTATTTGATCCTATCTCTCCCTCTACCCAAACTAAGGTGTGGCCTTGAGGTCTATGATTTTTACTAGTTGTGTTTATGGTGGTCACTTCAGTGATTTACACAGAAAAGTTGTTAATAAATATTTGCTAAGTGATTAAGGTTTTCTTTTCACTTTTTTTTATGTAGGCAAGTTATCTACAAAATATCTATACCTACTAAAAAAGACTTGCAGGAATAGCATCATGCCATGTAGACAAATTACAGATGCCACAAATTTCTTATCAAATTTTATTTATTTTATTTTTTTAAATTTTTTTTAAATTTTTTATTTATTTATGATAGTCACAGAGAGAGAGAGAGAGAGAGGCAGAGACACAGGCGGAGGGAGAAGCAGGCTCCATGCACCGGGAGCCTGATGTGGGATTCGATCCCGGGTCTCCAGGATCGCGCCCTGGGCCAAAGGCAGGCGCCAAACCGCTGCGCCACCCAGGGATCCCCTTATCAAATTTTATTATGTTTAAAATCTTTTTATGTCAAAATGAGGAAGCAGTAGATTTCATATGCAAAATTTAATTTGCATATCATCTTACTCTAAAAGATAAGTAAAAATTTTCAAAATTAGAGATTTTGTTGAAAGAACTACATAGATCCATTAATGATTCTTAAGAAAAATTATTTCCTTCCTGAGGAAAATTTTTTCTAGTTATATACTTTTTCTACATATAGCATTCTTATTTGCCAATTCATTCTAGACCCATATCTCGCTGTTAATAACAGTAATACTGCTAATAATATATAGTGTGGTTAACATATAATTCTTCCTTAAATAAAAAGCTCAAATAGATACTATTAGATATTTTTCTCTCATTTGATTATCTCTCCCTTTTTAAAATGATTTGTAAATATTTAATATGTTTAAAATTCCAAGGAAAATTACACAAAATATGAGAATTTTAACTATAGTATTGTCTTCAAAAACTTAATTCAATTTGGAAATAACGCGTGAAGAAGAAATAAACTATGAGAAGAAAATTTAATTTTATTAAATCATTTTATATTTACTTTGCTCATTTAGACATGTAGATCTTTTGACAGTATTTCTATTACAGAAGTTCACAACCCTTGTGCATGTATCTGAATGTTATTTTTGTTCTTGCTAAAAATTCCAGAAATAACACAGCTGGAAGAATTGCTGTCTGATTGGAGCATAAATAGATGCTGTTAATTCAGTTGATAATACTATGATTTAAATACACCTTAAGACTTACCTCAGAGTAATTACTGTTATGTCTGACGTATGCTTACCTATTCTCAGTAAAACACTTCAAAGATGTTAATTTTAGCTATTAAACAATCCTAGTTATGTCTAAGAGTACAATATCCTTCACCTGTGCCTGAGATTCCTACAACCATTAATTTTAGTACTAATTAGTTACTTGCATGGTTTATGCATTAATAATGTTCATGGTTTTTCACATATAGTTTCCATGACTGCAACACCTGGCTCGTAGCCATTGAAGTCAAAATTCCTTTTATATAGTGTCACTGCCTTTATCTTTTCTTTTTTTTAATAATTTTTTTTATTTATTTATTCATGAGAGACAGAGAGAGAGAGAGAGGCAGAGACACAGGCAGAGGGAGAAGCTGGCTCCATGCAGGGAGACAGATGCGGGACTCGATCCAGGGACTCCAGAATCATGCCCGGGTCAAAGGCAGACACTTAACCCCTGAGCCACCCAGGTGACCCACTGCCTTTTTCTTTATTTGAATCAGATAGCACTTTTCCCAATTAAAAAACAAGAATTGACAATACTAAAAAAATACATTTTAATTCAAAATTGTTTTAGCAAATGAAATGTTAACATATTCTCTTCTCCCTTATTCTCTCTCCTACTCTGTCTCCCACTCTCTCCCTGTTTTCTGATCTCTTTACATATGATAATACTAGCATGTGGAACCTTTTTTGTTTATGTTATGAAATAAATTTCATGTCCTATGCAACGAATTTAATTAGAGTAATTCAAAATTTAATGAGTAGGCAATTTACCTAATATGATATTTCATCAAATGTTACAAAGACATTATATTATGACTTCAGTCATTATGACAGGGTCAACCTTTCTGGTAGACTGTATTAGTTGTTCAAGAAATATTACTTTGGCAAATAAGGTAATATAAAATGGTTATTAGTAAAAATTTGTCCTGAGGGGGATGGAGCTTTAATTCTCTCTGTTTCAATCTATCATAATTATGAGATGAGGGTATACATATTTCCTAGCAACAGCTTATTCTGACAGCAGTAGGACTTTGGGAATATCATTTAAAGTATCAGTCCTTTCTTCCTATGAGTATATATATGTATATGTATATATATATATATGTATATATATGAAGTTTAATGCTATGGTTTATATTATTGTTTGGTTAGAAGCAATTAGGCTAAAAGAAATGACACTACTGGTAGAAAATAAATTCATAAAGGGATAACCAAATACAAAAAATTGTTACTAAATAACAGAGAAAAGATTAGTGGATATAATCTTCTGGCTCTTGGACTTCCTACTTCTATTTTATTTTACATTGGTTTAAGGAGTTGTCTCTATATACTCTTCTCTTTTGCATTTAATATTTTTAATTTCTCTAGGAAAATATCTGTATTTTACATATGTATTGCCTGAGTCTGTAAGTCTTAGAGTTCAGTGGGAGAAATGAAAAATGAAACCAGCGGTAAAAAGAAATCAACTTAAATGCTAATTATTCTTTTAAATGTTATATAGCTTGGGATGCCTGGGTGGCTCAGCGGTTGAGCCTCTGCCTTTGGCTCAAGGCATGATCCCTGTCCTAGAACAGAGTCCCACATTGGGGTCCCTGCAGGGAGCCTGCTTCTCCCTCTGCCTGTTTCTCTACCTCTCTCTGTCTTTCATGAATAAATTAATAAAATCTTTAAAATAAATAAATAAATGTTATATAGCTTGAGAATCCACAAAAATCTACTGTAGAAGGTTAAATTAATAGAGCAGACAGGATTGAGAAAAGCATATTAGAGTAAAAAAGGAAGTTTAATTTCTGGAGCAAAGTTTCAAAAATATGTTCTTCATCTATAATGTAAATGGTATATAAAACAATGTTCTCACCAAAGGAAAATATCATGGAAGTTTCATATATTTTAGAGAAATCTTTCTAGCTCTAATATTTAGCAATTATTAAAAACCATAGTCTGGTAATACATTTTTCCTAAGGCTTTCAGAATTGAATCCCCAATAAATTTTATCAACATATTAATATTAATTCTATTAGAAATACTATAATATCAGTATATTATACATTTCTAGTTACATAGGAACATAGATAGTTTGCAATTTCAGTGAATTGTTAAAGGTGGACTTTCATATTTCAGAGAACAGGAAGCAAAAACTGAACAAACATGTGAAGTTTTTGTGTTGAAATAAACTGTTATGTATTCTTATATAATGTAAATTCTGATTGTTTTAATCAGGACTATAATATTACCAATGTTCAGACTTAGTTTCATCAAGAAGTCATTTTTTTTTCTTTTTAAGACCAATTTAAATATTCCTTTTACCATGATGATGTTTAAATAAATGTATTAGTAAATTTCTTTGTGTTTAGTGAATATCACTAATTTCTAAAACTAGGCTTTATAAAAGAAGGCATAGGTTTAAAAACTAATAAAAATAAAAAGGCATAAGTTTAAATTTCCCAACATTTAAAACTTTGTATTTGAGTTGAACATTTTAAAATTGAGGACACATTTTAAAATAATTATATTGCTCATTAATACAAAACAAAACACTGCATTTCCTCTATAACTCTTTAAATTTGTTCATACCAAAAAATACATGTAACTGTTCTCAACAGAAAATAATACAACTGAATATCACAAAAGTAAAATGATATGGTTCTTGGAAACAAATTACCTCACAGATAATGAAGTAATAAAGCTTTTTATTGTAGTTCTTACCAAGCATGTGGAGCAATTTTATTATTACTAAAATATAAATTAAGTATATGACAAGTTAAAAAACCTGGTCAAAAGCCCAAAATTGCATTAGATTCCCAAAGGTGGTTGTTTTTTTGGTTTTGGTTTTGTTTTTTTGTTTTTTTTTGTTTGTTTGTTTTGTTTTGTTTTTACTTCAAAATGTGGAACTTGAAACAACTATCTCTTATTCATTAAAGAAACCAAAAGTCAGACACCTCAGTGGCTCAGTTAGTTAAGTTTCTACCTTTGGCTCAGGTCATGATCCCAATGTCCTGGAATTGAGTTCTACCTTGGGCTTCCTGCTCAGTGGGGAGCCTCCTTCTCCTTCTCCTTCTGCCTTTCATCTGCTTGTGCACTCTCTCTCTCTTGCTCTCCCTCTGTCAAATAAATAAATAAAATCTTTTAAAAAATAAACCAAGAAATCAAATTTTACTACTTTATTTTTAAATAATTGAACTACTTTTTTTTTATAGTTCAATACATAACACACTTTTGAAATCCCTGAGAAATATACTGGGAGCAATCTGATCTAATATTACTTTAATATGTATTAAAATGTACATATGTGGATCCCTGGGTGTCTCAGCAGTTTAGCGCCTGCCTTCAGCCCAGAGCCTGATCCTGGAGTCCTGCGATTGAGTCCCACGTTGGGCTCCCTGCATGGAGCCTGCTTCTCCCTCTGCCTGTGTCTCTGCCTCTCTCTCTCTCTCTTTGGGTCTCTCATGAATAAAATAAATAAACAAACAAACAAACAAGTAAATAAACTATTAAAAAAGTAAAATGTATATACTATGCTGTATATACTCATTACTTCATACTCAGAAGCAATTAGTCTTAAATGTCTTACTACAAATTACTTGAAAACTTCAAAAGGAAATATAGTAATAATGCAGGTGAGACAACACTTCTGCTAATGGATGAAGATTAACAAAGCAAATAACGGGCATACAGGTACACAAGATTGAAAATGTGATACTTGGTGAAGGAATAATACATTTTATATTATAGCCAAAAAATATATAACCTGAACCAATAATGAGAAAGAAAGTCAATAAACAACTAACGCCTAATTAAAATAGCTGGTAGAGCTAATGCTAGGAAAGACATCGAAAGACCGAGGAAAGCTTCCAAAGTAAAGAAAGCTAACTGAATGAAAAGAAAAAAAGGTGGAAATTTTTTTCTCCTGAGCCCTTTATAGAAAAAGAAGCAAACAAAATCCTTTGTGGGATATTATTGTGAAATGTAATGAGTTTAAATATACAATGCAAGTAAAGGTGTTGTGTGAATGTTAAATTTTCTAAACATGTTAACTATAGCACTGTTGTTTTAACATGTTATTTATGCATGAATACTGTATCACTAAAATATTTGGTTCTTAAGAAATAAACAAAATATGAAGGGGTAAAGGAGAATATCATAACTTGTTAAGCCTGGGCAAAGAGTACATGGAATTATTTTGTATATTTTTTCAACTTCTTTGAAAGCTGGGAAATTTTCTTTAATTGAGGTTTAATTAAGGTACGATAATATATTTATTTTAGGTGGGCAACATATTGATTTAATAATTCTATACATTTCTCAATTCTCACCATGATTTGTAGGCATCATCTGTCACCATACATTATGATAATATTATCAATTTTATATGCTGTGCCTTTCATTTCTGTGATATATTTATTTCATAACTTGAAATTTATTCCTCTTACTCCCTTTTAGCTATTTCACAGCCACCTCGCAATAAGTCTCTGGCAACTACCAGTTCTGTATATTTAAGAGTCTACATTTTGTGTATTTGTTTTGTTTTTTAGATTCTATATATAAGTGAAGACATGTGGTCTTTGTCATTCTCTTTCTGACTTATTTCACTTACTATAATACCGTCTAGGTCCATTCATTGCTATTGCGATGGCAAGATCTCATTATTTTTTATGGCTGAGTAATGTTTCATTGTGTTCCTGTGTGTATGTGTGTGTGTGTATACACAATTATTCTTTATTCATTAATCTATGAATGGTTGTTGAGTTGCTTCTATATCTTCGCTATTGTAAATAATGCTGCAAATAAACAGAGGTACATATGTCCTTTTGAATTAGTATTTTTGTTTTCTTTGTAGTGGAATTACTAAATCGTACAGCATTTCTATTTTTACTTTTTGAGAAAACTCCTCAAAATGATTTCCACAGTTGTGCCATTTTAAATTCCCACAAATGGTACATGAGGGTTACTTTTTTTCTACATCCTCATCAATACTTCTTATTTCTTGGTTTCTTGATTCTAATCATTCTGACAGATGTAAGGTAAGAATCTCATTTTGGTTTTCACTACATTTCCCTGATGATTAGTAACATTCAGCATATTTTCATGTGTCTGTTGGCCCTCTGTCTATCTTTGGAAAAAATGTCTATTTGGGTCCTCTGCCCATTTTTAATTGGACTTTTTGTTTTCTAGTGTTGAGTTGGAGAAGTTCTTTGTGTGTTTTTAATATTAACCCCTTATCAGATATATCATTGTTAATATCTTCTCACATTCAGTAGGTTGACTTTTCATTTTGTTGGTTTCTTCTGAGCTAAAGCTTTTTTAGGCATAGTCTTAATAGTTTGTTTTTGCTTTTGTTTCCTTTCCCTGAGAAGACATTTCTAGAAAAATGTTGGTAAGGCTGATGTCAAAGAGATTACTGCTTATTTTTTCTTCTGTAAGTTTTATGGTTTAAGGTCTTATATTTAGATCTTCAATCCATTTTCTGTTTATTTTTGTGTAGCTGTAAAAAACTGTTCCAGTTTCACTCTTTTGCATGTTACTCAGAATCATTTATTAAGAAGACCTTTTCCTTTTGTATAGTTTTACCTCCTTTGTTGAAGATTAATTGACCATATAAGTGTGGGTTTCTTTGGGTGCTCTTTATTCTGTTCCATTATTCGATATGTCTTTTTCTATGCCAGTACTATGCTGTTTTGATTATTACAATTTTATAGTATCTTATGAAACCTTGGATTGTGATACCTCTAGATTTGTTATTTCTCAAAATTGCTTTGGCTGTTTGGGGTGTTTTGTGGTTCCATAGAAACTTCAGTATTATTTGTTCTACTTTTGTGAAAAATGTTGTTGGTATTTCGATAAGGATTGTCAAATCCATAGATTGTTTTGAGCAGTACAGACATTTTATCAATATTAATTCTTCCAATCCATGAATGTGGAATACCTCTCATGCATTCATGTCATCCTCAATTTCTCTTGTCAGTGTTACATAGTTACAGGGCATGTCTTCTACCATGTAGTTGTTTATTTCTCTGCATTTTATTCTTATGTGTGTGAGTGTGTGTGTGTATACGCATTATATTTGTGCAAATATAAATGGGATTGTTTTCTTAATATCTCTTTCTGCTACTTTGCTATTAGTGAATAGAAATGCAACATATTTCTGTGCTTTAATTCTGTACCCTACAATTTTATTAAATTTATTCATCAGTTCTACTAGTTTTTTGATGGTCTTTAGATATCATCTGCAGATAGTGACAGCTTTACTCTTTGCTTCCCAGTTTAGATGACTTTTATTTCTTTTTCTTTTTATTTCTTTGTCTTTTTATTTCTTTTTCTTTTCTGAATATCATGGTTAGGACTCCCAGAACTATGTTGAACGAAAGTGGTAAGAGTGAACATCCTTGTCTTGTTCCTGAAATTAGAAGAAAATCTTTCATATTTTCACCACTGAGTATGATTTTAGCTGGGGCTTTTCATATATGACCTTTATTATATTGAAGCATGTTTACTCTAAAGTACTTTGCTGGGTGTTTTTATCATGAGTGGATGCTGTATTTTGTCAAATGCTTTTTCTGCATGTATCAAAATGATCTTATGGTTTTTGTCTTCTCTCCTTTGTTATTGTAGTGTATCATATTGATTGATTTGAAGATATTGAGCCACCCTTGCATCCCTGGAATAAATCTTCCTTGATCATGGTGAGTGATTTTTTTAAAATGGATTTTTGCATTCAGTTAGCTAATATTTTGTTTAAAAATTTTGCATCTATGGTCATGGTTGCAGGCAACCTAAACATTGGTGGTCAAGGCTGGCAGTCAGACCAAGTATTCATGATTAGCCTCTTTGTCATGATTGTGGGCACCCTAAACCACAGGGCTTCCTCCCTGCTAAAGGCTAAAAGGCTTAGCTGCTGGAAATGTGTCACACTTGTGTGTGGTGGTATCTCCTTCTCCCCGCCACAGGGCTGTAGTCACTTCAAAATGGCACTGGTCCCTGCCTGGGCCACTTGTAGAATATGCTGGGGAAGTAGCTGCTTTGGAGGGGTACCTGATAAGGTGAATGGATTGAATGTGGTGGGTCCACAAAGGAACATAGAGTTGGGACACATAGTGTTAGCAAGACAGATGATGGAGAATAATGGTGCTGGCTCCTGCAAGTGTGCAAATGTCTGGCTATCTAGACTGGTGAAGGAAGAAAAAAGGTGCCTGCCAACATTTTTGTTCCTGGAGAAATCTCCTAAAGATCCCTGTCCCTCCAGTTCATTTTCTGATATAGTAAAAAAAGAAGATCTCCACATATACCCCAAGTGTTTTCCAAACTGCTGCATTTATGCTGTGTGTCAATGTGTTCTTTGTTATGCTAATCCTTCAAGGTCCAGGACTCCATTTTCTCCCACTCTCTGGTTCCCCCAGGGTTAAACCTGATTATTATGAAAGTACCTTCTAACTTTAAAAGCTTCTGAAGCATAAATAAATAAATAAATAAATAAGCTTATGAAGCTAAGCCCCAGTGGTTTTCTTTTTCTTTTTTAAGTTTTTATTTTTATTTATTTATGTATTTATTATTTATTTATTTATTTATTTATTTATTTATTATTTATCTGTCTATCTATCTATCTATGAGAGCATGAGCAGCAGGGAGGAGTAAAGGGAGGGGAGGAGCAGACTCCCCACTGAGAAGGGAGCCAGATGCAGGACTTCATCCTGAGACCCCAGTATCATGACCTGAGCTAGAAGGCAGATCTTTAACCAACCGATCCACCCAGGTATCCTATCCTTCTAGTTTTCAAGGCCAGTTGTCATAAGAACTCATCTTCCTAATGTGGATGATTAGTGCCTGAATGCCTGGCATGGAGTCTTATCCTCTCATTTCTTTGTGCTCGGTGGTATTCTTCCAATTTGTGGTTAGTCTTGCTGAGGATTTGGTTCCCAACTGTGTCTCTGCCCCTCCTACCCTTTTTAGTGTGGCCTCTTCTCTGATTAACTTTGGAAGATCTGCCAATCTTCAGATCATTTTCAGAGTTAGTTGCATAAATGTAGCTGTTACCTTGGTATGTCCATAGGAAAAGGTGAGCACAGGATCTTTATTCTGCCATCTTTCCTGTGACTTTAAAATTTGGAAATTTAAAAATAAAATGGTAAAAGATAAAAGGAATGCCCAAATAAAATAAAATGCATACTTGAAAACCCAAAATTATTAACAGCTGAGTTATAGGCTTATCAATTTGAATTATTTATTTTCTTTTAAAAAGTATCAGCATTTCCTGAATTTTAAAAAGAGAGATGACAGATTTATTTACATGAGATTTAAGCAGAACCTATCTAGTTCAATAAGTTTATGCATTAAATCTTTCATATATCTGTGTGGGTATCATAAAGATTAAAAGAAAGTAGAAACTAAATAGAAGCTTGTTAAAATATTTAAAAAGTCCCAAAAATAGAAAAATTAAAATGGACTGGCCAGGTGATTAAAATATAGTTGCTATTATTCTGGGCTATAAAAATAATTATAATTATTTTTTAAAAGAAAATAAATGGAAATATAAACTAAATATATGAGGAATTAGATAATTTAAACAAAGAATTAAAATCTAATCTAGAATTTTAAAACATTTAAAATTAAGAAATTATTGTATTTAATAGCAGAATTCATATGAAAGAGTACAAAATATGAAATTATGAGAAACACTGAAGAGTTGAACAGAAAAAGAATGAAGGAAAGAAAATGTAGAACTAAATATAAGAAAGCTATGGAATACAGGAACAATATCTAAGTCTACATGAAATACCAGAATGAAAGTAGAATGAGATTGAAGTAGAAACAGTATTCAAAAACATAATGCTTACTGACCTTGCAGAAGTGAAGAAAGACTCTAACCACAGAATCATTGAGTTTGGATTGTTCTATTGAAGAAAAAATACAAAAAAAAAAAATCATACATAGATTACCATAGTCAAATTTCCTAAAACAAGAAATAAGGATAACATTCTTAAAGTGGCATGAGAAAAAAAAAAAAAAAAGACACAACACCTTTACAAAAATATAAAGTCTTTGGCACACTATTCACCAAAACCTATGGATGCCAAAAGTCAAAGGAAAGATGATGCAAATGCTGAAAGAAAAAATCATATTAACCTAGAATTACTATCAGAATTAAATACTTTTGGAAAATAAAGGTAGAGTACATACAATGTTTTATAGCCAATGTTGAAATATTAAAAGCCTGAAAATCAAAGGTCTAATGTTGCCTGATAAGAAGCTGGGGGGAAAAAACAAAAACAGAGAAAAACAAAGAAGAACAAAGTTAAACATAGAAATTTTTAAAAAGTAAAAAAGGTTTAAAAATTTAGCAAAGCCAAAGTTATTTAAAAAGATCACAAAATGATTAACATCTTAAAGATGAATAAAAAAATACAATAAAAAAATACAATAGCTTTATAGTAAGTGTGCTATTAGTACAACTGTAAGTCAGTAGTAGAGAAATGAAACATGATAGATAGAGTCCAGACACAGGTATATACTTATTTTAGGTATGCTAAAGCATATATGAAGCTGGATGATAGACCATTACTGTTTGGAGGCATGATCAATCCAGATCTGCACTGTGGTATAAAGTGTAATGGCATACCAAGTTTTAAGTTGTAGCATCAGTTTTTCATAATCTGTGCAATTGTTTGTTGGGTCAGTTGGCAAAATAGACAAGAAAATAATAAATAAAACAGACAAATGGGGTTAGCCAAAGGGGTTAATGTTAAGAATATACAAAGAACTTCTACAACTCAACTACAAAAAACACATAACCCAATTTAAAAAATAGGAAAAATACTTAAATAGTTCTCCCAAGAAGGTTTACTAATGGCCAATAATCAATGTCAAGACGCTCCTTATTACTAATCATTAGGGGTTTGTAAGTCAAAATCACAATGAGATATTACATCACATACAAAGGATGGCAGCTATCAAAAGAACAGAAAATAACATGTGTCAAGGATGAGGACAAGTTGGAACCCTTGTACACTACTGGGGATGTAAAACATTACAATCATACAGATAACAGTATGGAGTTTCCTTAAAAAGTGTAAAATAGAATTACCATACACTCCAGTAATCCAACTTCTGAGTACCCAAAAGAACTCAAAGCAGGATCTCAAACAGCTATTTGCATACTTGTGTTTACCACAGCATAATTCACAATATCTATGAGGTGGAAAATACACAAATATCCATCAACAGATGAATAGGTAAAGAAAATATATACATAAAGTGAATTATGCAGCCTTAAGAAAGAAAGAAGTCCTGTCACATGCAACAACATAGATGAAACTTAAGGGCTATATGTTAAATGAAATGAGCCAGTAACAGAGGACAAATATTGTATGAGTCTATTCATATGAAATATGTAAAGCAATGAAGGAAGCAGAGTAGAAAAGTGTTTGCAAGCACTGGGGGAATTTATGTCTAATGAGTAAAGAGTTTAAATGTTGCAAAATGAAAAAGTTCTAGTGATCTATTGCACAGCAATGGGAATATATTTGACATTATTGAACTAAACACTAAAAATTATTATGACAAACTTAGTCATGTGCTTTTTTGTCATAATAAAAATATAACTATATTTTTGCTAGCAACATAGCCATAGCTGTCCAGCAAAGTGAAACTGCCATCCATCTTGAGAATAATGAAATTATAATTAGGATTTTTTTTTCCACAATTAATCACGGGGGTGGCGGTACAAAATCTATCTGGGGAATATTTAAAAGAATACTGCAGTTTGGACTCTTTCCATGGTATGCCTGTGCACTTTTATCAAAATTATCTTGGTTACATATTAGACATACCAGGAATGTCTTCAACTATTTTTGCAAATTGCCGAATGTGATTGAGCATACTACTAGCAATTTGTTTTGGCTGTGGTGGTAATTCATTGTAAATTTTTTTTTTTTTTGCAAGATTCCATTTGATGCCTTCTGGTGTCATCAAATACATCCTAAAAGTTCCAGAGATTATAATGTTATTTACAACTGCATTTTTCCAAATATTTCTTTTCTGATTTTGGAGAAGATTGCTGAACCATAATGGATTCTTTGATACTCTCCAAAGAGCACTTTGGAGTATTAACTGGCTAGTTCTTGGTGATTGCTGCCTTTCTAGTGTAAAGATCAGCTAAGGCATTCTCTGGCTATTACTCCTTTGTGTATAGGGCTTTATCTTTATAGATAGAGACAATAGAGCACTTAAAATATGAAGTTTCTTCTGAAATCAAGAAATCTTGTGGTTTCTATATTATCCAAATTCATGGCCTAACCCCAAAGCATTGCTGCTAATAGCAAACATAGTAGCTCTATTATTTCCAAATACTTAGCAAGCTCAGTGAATGACAGGAGTTCTGCAATCTCAACTGAGGTTTGTCTCTGCTAAGGAGACCTATCCTAGGGGTGAGTTCAAATTTCTTGTGTTGAATAATGCCTGACATTTTCCTGTTTATGTCATAGACTATGGCCCCTCGAACACAATATTTTCTAGGGAAGGCAATTTTAATAAATGTACTTGAAATATGGACAGTTATCAGAAATATGCTAGGACATTTGTGAGTTCTCTCTTCTTTTGGTAGTAAAGGGAAGTTGGGTGAATATGTTTGAAGAATAAAGAGATATAAGAATTTACCTCCTAAGCATAAATCATATCCTAGGGAATTTATTTCTTATAATATTAAAACATGAATTGGAAGTTTAATATTTTTTCTTTTTTTTAAGATTTTATTTATTCATGAGAGACACAGAGAGAAAGGCAGAAATAAGCAGAGGGAGAAGCAGACTCCATGCAGGGAGCCCGATATGGGACTTGATCCCCATACTGGGATCATGCCCTGAGCCAAAGGTAGACGCTCAACTGCTGAGCCACCCAGGTGTCCCTTAATATTCGTTCTGAGATGAAAAAGAAGGTAGGTAGTTGTAATCAATCTTAGAGGTCCTGTCATATTTAAAACATCCTGAGGTCATTTACATATTTGGATAATACTAGAATTGCAGGAAAATCTAATAGTCCTCAGGGTCTTGACTAAATGATTTGAAAAATAGGACAGTGTCATGGTAAACTCTAGAGACATAACTATCTCAATACATTGTTGAGTTTTCAAAAAAAGGAAGATATTTACTCTCATGTTCCAAAAGGACACCGGTGTAAAGATTCTAGACTGGGGAGTGGGAAGTATCTGTGGGTTATTAAAAACAGACTCAGGCACAATTTGTGTAACAGTGACTGGTGTTTGAGGTTCATATTCCATACTTCATCTATCAAAAATTTGTAGGCTAGTTATTTAATATTTAGATGAATATTTTTAAGATTATTTAAGGATAAAGTAGAAAATCAGGCACTCAGTTCTCATTCAGATTACCTTTACTGATCAGCTGTTTATTTTTCAGTTTTTTTAGTGATCACGGGATAATTGCTTGCCCAGTATTGTTTTCTGATTGTGCTTCCTGTAGGTGTCTTTTATAAAAGGCTCTCTTTGCCAGTATGTGATGACTAGAAGGAACCCACTATTTTTTTTTTGTTTGTAAAGCTATCAGCTGCAGTTTTTCCTGAGTTTCATTCTACTTTTACTCTAAATTTTCAGTATTGGAGGTCTGGCAGTAGGACAATTTCCTGTTACAGGTTTGTGGAAGTTTAATTTTTCTATTTTTGGCTTAATGCTAGCCCAAAACATGAAGACAAAGATTGTACACATCTCTTTGAGAATTTATACAATGGGTGTTACCCTATTCCTAAAGTCATCTAAGGATTGTCTTCTCTTTGCTTGCAGGACTGTATTAAAATATTATCTATTTTCGTGAGAGAGATTTCAAAGATATTATTAAACATTTTCAGCTTTTTGAAACCACTCTAGTTCCCTATGCAAAATGGGGTCTCTTAAATTAGTCTTAGGATCTTCCTTTTCCGCATTTGCCAGCCATTATGTGCACATGAGATCCATTCTTAGAACTACTCTAAATTCTTGTGTATATTTCTGCTTATCTTTTCGGCTTTAGGATTTTAACAATAGCTTTCACCTATTACCAGGATGAGGTCTTAAAATAAGCTGTAAGGGGCTTGCTCAATTCTAATTATGGCTCAATTTTAACAGGCAATTAAGCATTGGAAGTTTCTTTCTGGATGGTCAGTATGGTAGGTAAATTAGATCAGATAGGAAGGTAGAGGCAGAGAGCAATGAAAGTGTATAGGATATGGAAAGGGATATGTTGGGAAAAAAAAATTAGGGTCAATTTATTTTTTGGGGAATGTGAAAAAGAATTAAGTTCACATACTTTTTCTTTGCCTTGGTGGCACAACTATTTTACAATCTGAATAGATTTAGAATCTTTCTTATCCCAGTTAAAATGCAGACCATTGGATGTTTGGAATTTTCCTTTTCTATTTTAAATTATTTTTAATACAAATAATTTAGTTTATAAGTTTAGCATTAGTGAAAATAGGAAGAAAGGAGTCTTAGTGAGCAATCTATTTTTTTAAAAGCCAGCAGTTTTGTTTTGTGCATAATTTATTGCCCAACAGGGCAACTGTTGCTCAGATGAGTAAACTATTTACCTAGATAAGTTGTTTTAAATAATTTGCTGAAGCTAATTTTAAAGTCATTTATTGGTTTGTGGACTTATTTTCTGGACAAGCATTTACCAAAATAGACAACTAAGTCAGGCTGATAAAGATTGTCCAGGTTCTAAGTTCCATCAGTTGAGTTATATTGAAACACATGTCCTCAACTTCACAGAAAAGTGTAAATCTTTTCAGTTATTAAAGCAGGCTATTGGTACATGGGCCCTAAATTTATTGGAAATCAATGATAGAGTCTGCATACTATATGGCCCAGATCTTTGAGAAACTTGAAGTTTTACAGTAATTTTATATTTAAAACATCATGCATGCATACTATGTAGTAAAGAATTTAGACCTACGCAAGAGGATGTCTGGCTTTTGCTCACAGCTCCAGTGAGGTAATCACTAATGTTTGGGAATGTCCTGTCTGATAAGTGTTACTTCCAAAGAGTGTCCTCTCTTTGGTTGGACACTCTAGGTTGTCTAACATTGTGATTTTTAGTAAGAGTTTTGGGTCTTACGGCATCAGCTGGACTGCTGGAGGACCTGGAAAAGGAAGTGAGCAATGTGGGCAGTTAGTCATATCTATGTGATGGAGCCTGGCTAAAGACTCTAGACATCATGAGTCTTGAGTGAGCTTCCCGGGTTGCCCAGACTGCACACATAATGTCACACAAGATTGCTGGCAGAAGAGGACAGTTGGAAATTCCATGCTTGCAACCTTTTAGACTTTGCCAATCTGTCTCTTCCCTTGACTGATTTGAATGTATCCTTTCACTGTATCACATTGTAGGTGTGAGTCTGACTGTTTTCCATGAGTTCTGTAAATGCTTCCAGCAAATTAATAAAGCAAAGAGTGATCTTGGCAGCCACTGAATCTGAACTGGTATCAGAAGTGGTGGTGATCTTGTGGTCTGTCCTATAACCTTTGCATATACATATTCGTATATATTCATTTTCTTCTTCACTTCTAGTAGATGAGAAATGTAAATCAGGTTACTTTTTCAGATGGTACTTATCATGCAGATGTATCAATAATTCCATCATGAATATCTGATAATTTATCTTTAAGAAGTCTTACAGAATCTTTCATTTAGGAATGAATGCTAAAAATATTGTTATTTTGAGGTTTTCTAATTTATTTTCCTACATTTCAGTCAAAATGTATAAAATATCAGTGCTCTATTAAAATGCTTCCACATATTTAAATGTCCATTTATCCTAACTCTGGGAAATGAACTAGGGGTGGTGGAAGGGGAGGAGGGCAGGGGGTGGAGTTGAATGGGTGATGGGCACTGAGGGGGGCACTTGACGGGATGAGCACTGGGTGTTATTCTGTATGTTGGCAAATTGAACACCAATAAAAAATAAATTTATTATTTAAAAAAATAAATGTCCATGTATCATTGTTTCTCTGCCTATTTTAAAACTTTAAAGACCTTCATTTAATATTATCCAAGGTTTCTTATAAAAGGGTTTGCATGATAAATTATTCTTTTCATTGAAAAGAAATACAAACCTGGTTTAATTCAGAGGAAAAATATGTCTGCAGATGATTTTTCTCTGTAAGATTTTATTATTTTCTTTTTGTTAACTGGGAAACCTTAATTTTACTTTAGCTACCAGAAAAATAAGCATCAAATTGAAGACCAATATAAAATCTATTTGTAATCAGATACTTGAGGTTGTTTTTTTATCTCTGTACTTCTTAGTATTTTCCTAAATGCCAGTGTTTCTGAAACAGAACTCAGTATTATTTATTCATGGCAAATAATGCACCCTAGTTCTCCCTAGTTCCCTAGTTCTCCTGTGCTGTAGTTTCCCCCTTCTCATGTGATATGATGAGAACCATATATCATCCTAATAAACCATTTCAGGATTGTAGATAAGGAATAATCCAAAAATGAATCTGAGCCTTTAATTAGAATTAAGAGACCATTTATGTGTCCCCTTCCTATTCAGAGAGTCTCCTTAGAAATATAATGAGAAGGGTCTTGGGTCTTCATGCTTTGTAATGTACATAAATTTCATCAGTGGATTGGGGTGGGGGGGGCACCTGGCTGGTTCAGTTGGTAGAGCATGCTACTCTTGATCTCAGCATTGTAAGTTTGAGCCTCACATTGGTGTAGAGATTACTCAAGATATTTTTAAAAATAATTTCTTCAATGGGGACATAAAACTAGAGTCTCCAGCTTTACAACCCAGGGGTGTCTATAGGGTCCTAGAGTTTTATGGCCTTGTGAAAATGTGAACGTATACCTCTGGGGTGATAATTTTTTTTGGAATTTCTACTAGCTAATTAGTCAGAAATAATCTCTAAGGCTCATCTTTTAGTTCCAATCCCAAATAGTAAAATTTTCTCAGAGAGACTTAATTGTAGAGAAACCTAAGATATTTTCTCTCAACCCCCCAAGTTGGTAATATCTAACTTCCCTCTAGTATTTAGTTAGCTTTTCTGTTTGATAATTATGTAATCTAAGTCTTTGAATAGCAGTTACAAAAGGCAATGACTAAGTAGACTTCAACAAAACATCTTTTATGTGACAAAATGAATTCTGAATTAACTCGAAATATTTGTCTCACAATCAAAAGATCTCAACCCAAGTTAATGATGAACACACCAATATACTTGTATACTTTTTTGCAATTCCACATTCTATTGACCTTTAAAAATATTTTAAGTATTTTTAAAATTTAATTTTTAATTTGGCTAATTATAGATGGGCATTCAGTAGTGAGAAATAATACAGTGAGATCTGGTGTACCCTTTATGCACCAGATATGTGGTATCATCTTATAAAACAGATGCAATATTACAACGAATATATATTGATATTGATGATCAGCCAAGATGCAGTCAGCCAAGGTGTAGTTTCATCACTAAAATGATCATTCATTTTGTTCTTTCATAGCCACATTCAATTCCCTTCTGCCTCCACATCCTTTTATCTCCTGACATTTTTATACTACTGTTTGTTTCTATAATATTGTCATTTCAAGAATGTTGTATACATAGGATCATATAGTTCATAAGCCTTGGAGATTTACTTTTTTATACATAGCATAATTCTCTAGAGATTAAACCATATTGCTGCACGTATCAATAGTTCCTATTTATTATTGAACAATATTCCATGGTATGGATAAACCAGTATGTTAAACCATTCATTCATTGAAGGATACTCGTGTATGTGTGTGTGTGTGTGTGTGTGTGTGTGTCTGTGTATGATGATGACTAACTATGCACATCCATTTTCATGATTTCTTGCGTGTATTAAAGTTTTCATTTCTCTTCTTAGAGATACATGTCTAAGGGTGCAGTTTCTTGGTCATATAGAAGTTGCAATGTTTACTTTTATAAGGAACTTCCCCACTGATTTTAGAGTGGCTATAATATTTTACATTCTTACCAGCAATATATGACTGATCCAGTCTCTGTATTCCTTGCCAGTATTTGGTGTTGTAGGTACTTTTTATTTTAGCCATTGTGATTAGTGAGTACTGATATCTTATAGTTTTAGCTTGTATTTTTCTAACAGCTAATGATATTGAACATCTCTTTATGTGCTTGTTATCTATATACTCTCTTTGGTGAAATGTCTTTTCGTGTCATTTTCTATTTTGTTATCTATATACTCTCTTTGGTGAAATGTCTTTTCATGTCATTTTCTATTTTCCGAATGGATTGTTTCCTTAATCATCGTGTTTTAAGAGTTCTTTATATATTCAGTATAGGATATGTGGTTTGCAAATATTTTCTCCCAGTCTGTAGCTTGTGTTTTTATCATCTTTTAATAGGGTTTTTTATGGAGCAAAATTTCTTAATATTGATAAAGTCTAGTTTATCCATTTTTTGTTTTATGAATAATGTCACATATAAGAACATTCTGAGCAGCTCAAAATTGTGGAATTTTTTTTCTTTTTTTAAGTGTGCAGCTTTATATTTTACATTTATGTCTATGATTTATTTTGAGTTAATATTTTTAAAGATTTTATTTTATTTATTTATTCATGAGAGATACGCAGAGAGAGGCAGAGACATAGGCAGATGGAGAAGCAGGCTTCCTGCGGGGATCCTGATGTGGGACTTGATCCCGGGACCAGGATCACACCCTGAGCCAAAGGCAGACGCTCAACCACAGAGCCACGCATGTGTCCCTGAGTTAATATTTTTATAAGAAGTGAGACTTAGGCATAAAAATATTTGGGGGAGGGACCTTGGCATATAGGTGGATGTCCTACTGCCCTATAATCATTCATTGAAAAAAAACATCTTTCTTCCATTGAATTGTTTTTTGCACCTTTGTCAAATTTGGACATATTTGTGTGGGTCTATTTCTGGACTCTATTCTGTTCATTGAGGTATCAATTTCTCTGAAAACCCACACAATTTGGGTACTGTAGCTATATAATAAGACTTGAAATGAGTAGACTGATTCCTCCCAGTATATTCTGCATTTTAAATATTGTGTTAGCTATGCTGATTCTTTTGCCTTTTCATGTAAGTTTGGAATAACATTGTCTATATAAAATATCTTCCTGGGAATATTTTGTAGGAATTATATTAATCATACATATCAATTTGGGGGAGAATTGGCATCTTTACTATGATAAATCTTCTAATCCATGAACACAGCATTTCTCTCCATTTATTTACATCTTTGATTTTTTAATCAGTGTTTTGTAGTTTTGAGCATCAAATTCTATACACGTTTTTCTAGACTTACACCTAATTTTCTTAGTTTTCTTAGCAATTATATATGGCATACTTTTAATTTCATTATCTATGTGTTTACTGCCAGTATATAGGGATATAATTGAGTTTCATATGCTATCTTGTATGCTACAAACTTACACAATTCTTATTACATCCAGGGGTTTTTGATAAATTCATTTTGATATCTATGTGAATAATTATGCTATCTACAAGCAGAGATTGTATCATTTCTTCTTCTTGCTTTATTGCACTGTATAGAATTTCAGTGCTATATTGAATAAAAGTGGTGAGAGCAGATTTCTTTGCTTGGTTCTCAATATCAGGAAAAAATATTCACTTTTTCAGTCTTAAGTTAGTTGTAGGTTTTTGGTAAATATTCTTTATCAATAGAGGAAGTTTTTCTCTATTTCTATATTTCTGAGACTTTTATCCTGGATCAGTCTTGAATTTTGTCAAATAATTTTTCCTTCATAAGTTGATAAAATTATGTAATTTTTCTTCTATAGCCTGTCAGTATAAAGAAATACATCTTTAAAAATATAAAACAACCTTGCACCCTTTAAATAACCCCCCCCCATGATTTCATGCTGTATAATCATGTGTGTGTGTGTGTGTGTGTATATATATATATATATATATATATATATATATATATATATATATGACAGAGACAAAGAGAGGACAGAGAGTTGAATTTTAGTTGCTAATACTTTGTAAAGATCTTCACATTTATATTAGACATATTAATCTGTGATTTTCTTTTTCTATACCATGTTTAATTCATTTTGGTATCAGGACAATACTAGCTTCATGAAATGATCTGGGATGCCTCTTCCTCCTGTATTTTGCAGATGTGGTTGTGTAGTATTGGTCTTAATTTTTTAATGTTCTGGCAGCATTCCTTAGGGAAGCCATCTGGGCCTGGATTTCTGTTTTGTTTTATTGAGTACAAATTTGTTTTCTGTAGTAGGTCACATAGTTATTCAAATTATCTATATCAATTTGGGAGATTTGTTGTAATTTGTGCCTTTTAGGGAGTTGGTCCATTTCATCTAAGTTGTATAATTTATGTGTGTCTTGTTGTTTGTATTACTCTTTTAATATTATTTTGATGTCTGCAGGATCTATAATGCTACCACTTTTTATCCCTGATATTGCTCATTTGTCTTCTCCATTTTTTGGTCAATTTCCTAAAGGAACTTGCCTATTATATTGATCTTTTTAAAAAATGCAGCACTAATTTTATTGTTTTTTTTTCTTTTTTCAATTTCATTAATTTTTGCTCTTTATTTTTTTCTTTTGCTTGCTTTGAGTTTCTTTGGCACATCTTTTTCTAGGTTCTTGAAGTGAGACCTTACATTATTGATTTGAGACTTTTTTCTTTATTTATGTGTGCATTTAGTGCCATAATTTTCCTTCTCAACACTTTTTGAGCTGTGTCTCATAAATTTTAATGTTTTTGTATTTTATTTTATATTTTTACATTTCTTTTTTGTATATTTTTTATTGGAGTTCGATTTGCCTACATATAGTATAGCACCCAGTGCTCATCTCGTCAAGTGCCCCCCTCAGGGCCTTTCACCCGGTCACCCCATCCCCCCGCCCACCTCCCTTTCCACCACCTCTTGTTCGTTTCCCAGAGTTAGGTGTCTCTCATGTTCTGTCTCCCTCTCTGATATTTCCCACTCATTTTCTCTCCTCTCCCTTTTATTCCCTTTCACTATTTTTTATATTCCCCAAATGAATGAGACCATATAATGTTTGTCCTTCTCCAATTGACTTATTTCACTCAGCATAATACCTTCTAGTTTCATCCACATGGAAGCAAATGGTGGGTATTTGCATTTCTACTGGCTGAGTAATATTCCATTGTATACATAGACCACATCTTTTTCCATTTGTCTTTCGATGGACGCTTAGGCTCCTTCCACAATTTGGCTATTGTGGACATTGCTGCTATAAAAATTGAGGTACAGGTGTCCTGCCATTTCACTGCATCTGTATCTTTGGGGTAAATCCCCAGAAGTACAATTGCTGGGCCATAGGTAGCTCTATTTTTAACTCTTTGAGGAACCTCCACACAGTTTTCCAGAGTGGCTGTACCAGTTCACATTCCCACCAACAGTGCCAGAGGGTTCCCCTTTCTCCACCTTCTCTCCAACATTTGTTGTTTCCTGTCTTGCAAATTTTCCCCATTCTCACTGGTGTGAGGTGGTATCTCATTGTGGTTTTGATTTGTATTTCCCTGATGGCAAGTGATGCAGGGCATTTTCTCAGGCGCTTGTTGGCCATGTATGTCTTCTTTGGTGAAATTTCTGTTCATGTCTTTTGTCCATTTCATGATTGGATTGTTTATTTCTTTGTTGTTGAGTTTAATGTGTTCTTTATAGATCTTGGATACTAGTCCTTTATCTCTCATTTGCAAATATCTTCTCCCATTCTGTAGGTTGTCTTTTAGTTTTGTTGACTGTTTCTTTTGCTGTGCAGAAGCTTTTTATCTTGATTAAGTCCTAATAGTTCATTTTTGCTTTTGCTTCTCTTGCCTTCAGAGATGTATCTTGCAAGAAGTTGCTGTGGCCAAGTTCAAAAAGGATGTTGCTTTTGTGCTCTTCTGGGATTTTGATGGAATCTTGTCTCACATTTAGATCTTTCATCCATTTTGAGTTTATCTTTGTGTATGGTGTAAGATAATGGTCTAGTTTCATTCTTCATGTGGATGTCCAATTTTCCCAGCACCATTTATTGAAGAGACTGTCCTTTTTCCAGTGGATAGTCTTTCCTTCTTTGTTGAATATTAGTTGACCATAGAGTTGAGGGCCCATTTCTAGGTACTCTATTCTGTTCCATTGATCTATGTGTCTGTTTTTGTGCCAGTACCACACTGTCTTGATGATCGCAGCTTTGTAGTACAACTTGAAATCTGGCATTGTGATGCCCCCGGCTCTGGTTTTCTTTTTCAGTATTCCTCTGGCTATTCATGGTCTTTTCTGATTCCATATTTACATTATTTGATGCATTTTTAAATATCCTATTAGTCCTGTTTTTTGACCCATGGATGATTTGGAAGTATATTATTTAGTTTCCAGCTGTTTGAAGGTTTATGATCATTGTGTTGTCACCCTTCTTCTGAAGGATGTTGAGGGTAATCTGTTTCAGCTCCTTCAGCGTCTGGTAGTTGCATGAATTCCTTGGCTTCTGGGCACCTCATCTTTTTTAAGGTTATCTACAAACCTCTTTCAGCTTAATCTTCATATTACCTTATTCCCTGTGTGTATGTATCAAATCTCCTTTTCCTTGATCATCTAAACAATTCAAATAGTGTAAGTGTGAAACTCTGGATATGATTCATCCTTGGGCAAAACTCGTCTCTATCTATGGGTCTGAAAACTAGAAAACATGTTATTTGCTTTTAAAATATCATGACAGGAATGAATGGCATTATAGTTATAGAAATTCCCATTCCACAATTGAGGTATTGGTCTAATTAGGTAATTTTCTACTTTTCCCTTATATCCTTACATTTTGCCACTGAGCTGTTTGATGTATACACATTTAAGACAGTAATGTATTCTTTATGGATTGACCCTTTTTTATTATATAAAGTCCATCTCTGTATTAGTAATTTTTTTTTGTTCAAGGAGATATCAGGATAGGTATTTCTACTTTCCTTTTATTAATGTTTGCAGGATCTTTTTCCATCCTTTTACTTTCAACCTCTTTTGTTATATTTGAAGTGAATTTCTTGGAAATAGCACCTAGTGGTTCTTGTTTTAAATCTGTTCTGTTAATCTCGCTCCCTCTTTTAATTGGTATATTTAGCCTATTTACATTTAGTGTAATTATTATATATTAGAGCTTACACAGGCATATCTTGGAGATATTGCAGATTTAATTCCAGCCCATTGCAATAAAGTTAATGTCACAATATGATGAGTCAAATTAAAGTTTTGGTTGTCCAATGCATATAAAAGTTATGTTACACTCTACTGGTCTATTAACTGTATTTTAGCATTATGTCTAAAAATGTGCATCTCTTAATCTAAAAGTACTTTAAATCTAAAAATGCTAACCATTATCTGAGCTTTCAGTGGAATATAATGTTTTTGCTGGTGGAGAGACTTGCCTCAGTGTTGATGGCTGCTGACCGATCAAGGTGGTGGTTAATGAAAGATGTGGTGGCCGTGGCACAATTTCTTAAACCAAAAATGGAGTTTGCCCATCAATTAACTTCCTTTCATGAATAATTTCTCTGTATCAGGTAATGATGATAGCATTTTACATACAACAGAATTTCTTTCAAAATTGGTGTCAACAATCTCGAACACAGCCAGTGCTTTACCAACTAAGTTATGCGATATTCTAAATTTTTATTGATATTTCAAAAATCTTCACAGCAATAGGGCATCTGAGTGCCTCAATCAGTTAAGTGTCTGACTTCAACTCAGATCATGATCTCAGGATCCTGTTCCTATGCTCTTCCCCCACTCATTTTTTTCCTCTTTCTCTCATCAAATAAATAAAATATTTTTAAAAATCTTTGCAGCATCTTCACTGGGTGTAGACTCCATCTCCAGAAGTCACTTATACCCATAAGAAGTAACTCCTCATCTTGGGGATTCCTGGGTGGCTCAGTGGTTTGGCGCCTGCCTTTGGCCTCAGAGCACTATCCTGGAGTCCCAGGATCGAGTCCGTGTCGGGCTCCCGGCATGGAGCCTGCTTCTCCCTCTGCCTTTGTCTCTGCTTCTCTCTCTCTCTCTATGTCTATCATGAATAAATAAAATTAAAAAAAAAGAAGTAACTCCTCATCCATTAAAGTTTTATCATGAAATTGCACCCGTTCATTCACACTCTCCAGCTCCATTTCTAGTTTTCTTGCTATTTCTACCATATCTGCAGTTTTTTCCTCTACTGATGCTTTCAACCCCTTCAAGTGATCCATGTAGGTTGGAATCAATGTCTTTCAAACTCCTGTCCATTATTTACCTGATCCTATGAATCCACTCTAAAAGGTTTTCAAGTGGGGGATGCCTGGGTGGCTTAGCAGTTGAGCATCTGCCTTTGGCTCAGGTCGTGATCCTGGAGCCCCTCGATCGAGTCCCACACTGGGCTTCCTGCATGGAGCCTGCTTCTCCCTCTGCTTATATCTCTGCCTCTGTGTGTGTGTCTTTCATGAATAAATTTAAAAAATCTTTTTAAAAATTTAAAAAGTTTTTCAACTGGGGATGCCTGGGTGGCTAAGTGGTTGAGCATCTGCCTTTGGCTCAGGTCATGATCCCAGGGTCCTAGGATTGAGTCCTGAATCAGGCTCCCTGAGGAGCCTGCTTCTCCCTCTGTCTATATCTCTGCCTCTCTCTGTGTGTCTCTCATGGGTAAATAAATAAAATTTTAAAAAATCTAATAATAAAAAAAGGTCTTCAAAGTACTTTTCCCAGATCTTTCAGCAGAAACATCTATGGGATACAACTCTATCTCTTCTATAATAAGATTTGAAATTTGAAATTACTTTTTGATCCGTAGGCTGCGGAATAGATGTTTTGTTAGTGTGTATGAAAATAATATTAATCTCATTGCACTTCTTCATCATAGTTCTTGGATAGTTAGGTGTATTGTCAGTGAGCAGTCATGTTTTGAAAGGAATTTTTCTTTCTGAGCAGTAGGTCTCAACAGTAGGCTTAAAATATTTAGTAAATCATGTTGTAAACAGATGTGCTTTCATCCAGGTTTTGTCATTACACTTCTAAATCATCAGAAATTTAGCATAATTCTTAAAAGCCCTAGGATTTTTAGAATGGTTCATGAGCACTGATGACTTCTCTCTAGCTATGAAAGTCTTAGATGTCATCCTCTTCCAATAGAAGGCTTTTGACACTTACATTGAAAATCTGTCAGGGACACCTGAGTGGCTCAGTGGTTGAGCATCTGCCTTTGGCTCAGGTCATGATCCCACAGTCCTGGGATTCTGGCTCCCTGCCTGCTTCTCTCTCTGCCGGTGTCTCTGCCTCTCTCTCTAGGACTCTCATGAATAAATAAAATCTTTAAAAAAAATAGAAAATCTGTTGTTTTAGGTAGCTGTCTTAATTATATTTAGATCTTCTGGATAATTTGTAGCAGCTTCTACATCAACATTTGCTTCACCTTGAACTTGTGTGCTATGAAGTTGGCTTCTTTCCTTAAACCTCACAAATCAACTTCTGCTAGCTTCCACCTTTCCTTCTGCAACTTCCCCACTTCTCTCGGCCTTCATAGAATTAAAGAGAATTAATTGCCCTGGATTAGGCTTTGACTTTAAGGGAATGTTGTGACTGGTTTGATCTTCTGTCCAGACCACTCAAATGTTCCCATGTCAGCAATAATCTGTTTTACTTACTATTTGTGTGTTAAAAATGGTACTTTTCATTTCATTCAAGGACTTTTCCTTTGACTACACAATTTGGCTATTTGGTGAAAGGACCTAGCTTTCAGCCTTTCTCACTAAGTTTAATAATTTCTAGCTTTTGACTTAGAGTAAGAAATGTGTCCTCTTCTTTTCACTTGAGGCCATTGTAGGGTCTTAATTTCAATGTTGTTGTTGTTGTTGTACTTGAGGCAATAGAGACCCGGGGAAAGGGGTGAATAGGGTCAGCCAGTGGGACAGTCAGAACACACATAACATTAAGTTCACCATCTTATATGGGCACAGTTTGTGGCACTCCGCCAAATTTACAATAGCAGTATCAAAGATGACTGATCATAGATCACATAACAATTATAATAATAATGAAAGATTTTGATCTACTGTGAGAATTACCAAAGTGTGACATAGAGACACAAAGTGAGCAAATCCTGTTGGATAAATGGTATTCATAGATTTTCTTAATACAGGATTGCCACAAACCTTCAGTTTGTAAAAAAAAAAAAAAAAAAAAGTTCCTGTGAAATACAATAAAATGAGGTATGCCTACATGCCACTTAAATATTTTTGTTTTCTGTTGGTTTTCTCTATTGTTTTTAGATATTTGGTCCCTCTCTGTTCCTTTCCCTGCTTTTCTATGTCTTCCTTTATTCCCTTGTAGAATTCTGATTTTATGTTTTTTCTAAGGATGGCTTCAAGTATCACATTATATCAGACACAATGTATGTATACATTACCTTATATTAGAATTGATTATTGCTAGTTTTTAGAGATTCAGTAAAGTATAGAAACCTTATGCCTCTTATTGTCTTTTCCTTGTTTATAACTGTCTTCAATATTTCTTCTACATGTGTTTTTTTTTTTTAAAGATTATTTATTTATTTATTAGAGAAAGAGAGAGAGAGGCAGAGTCACAGGCTGAGGGAAAAGCAGGCTCCCTGAAAGGAGCCTGATGTGGGACTCATCCTGGATCCCGGGATCATGCCCTGGGCCAAAGGCAGACACTCAACCGCTGAGCCACCCAGGCATCCCTCTACATGTGTTTAGAACCATGACAGACATTGCTATTTTTTTTTTTATTCAACCATCAAACAAAACTTAGAAAACTTAAAAGGGAAATCTATTGGATTTACCTTTACTTTTTCCTATTCTGTATTCTCTACTTGTGTTTCAAATTTCCTTCTTAACCGTTCTCTGTGGGTGAGTTTGCTGACAACGAATCCTAATAGTTTCTTTGTATCTAAAAAATATCTTGATTTCCTTTTCATTCCTGAATAATATTTTAACTTGATATAGGACTCTAGGTTGCCAGTTCCTTTCTTTAAAGCCTTGGACCGTGATGTATCACTTCCTTCCAGTCTCCATGGATTATAATGAAAAATTCACTTTTTTTTTTTTAGGTTTTATTTATTTACTCATGAGAGACACAAAGAGAGAGGCAGAGATATAGGCAGAGGGAGAAGCAGGCTCCTGGGGCGGAGGGTGAGGGGGTGGATCCTGATGCAGGACTCAATTACAGGACCTTGGGATCATGACCTGAGCCAAGGGCAGATGCTCAATCACTAAGCCACCCAGGCATCCTGAGAAATTCACTTTAATTTGAATTGTTTTTCCTTTATTGATGAGGTTTTGTTTTTCTCTCACTGCTTTTAATATCTTTTCTTTCTCTTTAGTTCACATCTCTCTCAGACACCACCAGGGGCCATGGGTGAACGTGGATTGGGGCACTGCATTATAGCTTTGTAAAGGTGGAAGTCTAACTTTCTACTGTCTTTGGTGTATCCAGTTGGGGTGGATCCAGTTTTTCCTGTGCTGTTTGTCTTCAATCTAACAGTTTTCTATTGTCTGAGGCTGTCCCTTTCCTTGTCCTTTTGAAAAAGACAGCAGAAATTTTAAAGAGTTACTTGCTCCCATTGGCATTTCTGATTTTTGGCTTCTTCAATACAAAGGGTGGGAATCATGTGGCAAAAAAAACAAAAACAAAAACAAAAACAAAACCCTAAGGACTCTGTGTCTTTTCTTGAGTTGCAAGTTCCTAGTCAGCCTGTCTTTTCTTTCACTTTCAAAGTCCTTTTATACTGGCTTTATATGTAATGTCAGGGACTTTAGTTATATTTAATAAGAGAAATATTAAAAATTTTAAAATATTAAAAGGTATGTTTATTCCATCTTTCTGGAAGTGAAATCCTTCTATTGGCTTTGTAAATGGCATTCTTTCTACCTATCTATTGATCTATCTATCTATCTATCTATCTCCAAGATGTATATTAGTGTTCCAAAAGTATTATGGTTCATTATTCTAGAATACCTCATGCATTTCTTCATTTTCATTTTTAAATGAATTTAAAATTTTTCTATACAAAAACTTAGAGGATCAGTTTTGTTCTGAGTATACATGCAGGAAATGTGCTCAGTTTGCTAGCTTTCTTTTATGGCACGTAACAAAAATAGCTATACTTATATATAGTCATTGTTCTGCAAAATATTTTAAACACAAGAGAGGTAAGTGTTCAGGGACTTCCAAGGTGTATCTAGGAAGTATAATCTAATCAGGCAACTAAGACATACCCTCCAGCAAGTAGAGTATATGAAACTGTTAACCTAAGGTTAGAAAAAATTTCAGAGGGAATGACTTCCAATTAGATGAAGTTCTTGTCTCAGTGTAAGTGGAATCAGCATTGTACATGAAATTTTTTGCATTGCAGAAATAAAACATCATCAACAAGTAATCAAAGATTCTAAACCCCATGACCAGATATTTTTTTCTTTTATCTAGATCAACATGATCCCAATCTACTTAGGACCTTTTCAGTAACATGGAAACATTTCTAACACTGATATCTGTAATGCTAAACCTGATTGATTTACAGAATCAGCAAATCATCAGATATTGAGGAGTGGGAATACTTGTAAAAAAATGTCCAGAGCTAGAAATTCTTTGTGAACAATACTGCTTATACATTTTATAGTTCTGTAACAGTGACCAACTGCACCTATGGAACAATCTCATTTGGTTTTTATTACTTTTTATTTTTAACTTTAGTACTAAAGTGCTGAGACAGCTAAGTAAGCGCAGAGGCACTTTTTGAATACTAATCTCCTAGATAGCAACCTCCGTTATAGCAAATACATTTTTTAATGGAAAAAAAGAAGATAGAAAGTTTCAACACTAAATTAATTTAGAATTTACCTTTTTTTTCTTATGAGATGTAAATTTTCCACCTCATGATTATTCTTTTTATTACTTTAGTAGAGTAAATGTCATTTGCAGAGCTCGTGAGCTGCTACAGAATACTATTTATAGCAAAAACAACTGCTACTTTAATCATATTGACACACTTTATAGCTATGCCGTAAAGTATTTTTTATACCTGACACTTATGACAGAAAACCAAATCAAACTGAGCCTTAATGATTGCTGTTATTCTCTGAATATATGAAACAGAAGAATACAATAACTGAAAATATATTTGCAGAGATTAAAAAAGTAATCACCTTGGTATTCAAGAACAAGGAAAAAAACTGTCTAAATTTGATCAGAAACAATAGATGATTAGAAATGAATAAAATCTCTATCAAGTGTGTGACTATGCAGGTTATATTTTTCCCTAATAACTTCTGGAATGGGGAACATTTTCAATATTTGTCTGTAATAGAAAAAAAAAAACTAGAAATAACCTAAACATTATCATAAAGTTATTTTCTTGATTCTTTAATCTCTACTGAAGCTACTCACAAGTTAATTAGTGCCTGGCTATTAAAATATCAGTTTCAATGCTCAATTGTATTAATTGGAAGTGTCTACTACAAAGGAAGCTAAGAATCTTTATTCTTAAGGAGTGTGCAAATTTCCCCAGGGAACTTATAGTTGAATTATCACCGGTGATTTGACCATTCTCTATTTAAATTGGTTATGTACATCTGACTCAGTGGTGAGTGTCACCATATAAATATATGGGGACTAGCCAAATAGTCTCCTTAAGAAGTAATGTCTTTTGATGATAAGCCAGATGATTAGCTGAAGGAAAGAATAAAATCTCTAGCAAGTATCAGTTATTGTTTTCTAGCCAATCATTTCACTTGAGCAATCACATCAGATGGAAGACACAAAATCTTTTGGTCTTTTTGTTATATATAATTATTGAGATAACTTTTTAAGTAACATGTTTTATTATCTACAGAGAGAAAAGTTTTTATTCTGATCAGCAAGTCAAGTATTCTTCCTAAATGATGAAAGTAGTGTCACATGTCAAATATTTTGTCATATGGCATTATATTATACATTGATATTAAAATTTTAATGTGAAGTCTATATTTGATATGAGAAATTATATTTCGTTTGTAACATGTGCTCCATATAAATAGGTTAAATGTTTTATATGTGTGTTTAGATACCAATATTTTATATCTAAGTTTATCTTACCCAGTTTTATACTACATTAATAAATTTGGAATATTTAAAATAAGATTATACTATATTAATAAATTTAGATTTTTCTTTGAATTTATAAAACCTAATTTTCATATAGTTAGTAATATTGAATTTATCCAGCTAAAATAGCTTTATAAAACAGTAAATTATTTAATAAAAATTTAAATAAGTCATGCATCAAAATGTTTTAAATTACTTATTAAATATAGTTGACATACAATATTACTTCCAGGTATACAACAGTGATTCAATAATCATACACATTATGAAATGCTCACCACAATCATCACTGTTACCATCTTACAAAGGTATTACAATATTATTTACTATATTCTTACTTTCCATCCCTGTCAATTGTTGAAAAACTAGAAGTTTGTACCTCTTCTTTATCTATTTCACTAATTTCCCCACCTTCCACTGGCAACAATCAGTGTGTTCTCTGTATTTGTGCGTCTCTTTTTTGTATTTTGTTTTTTTTTTTTTTTTAGATTTCAAATATAAGCGAAATCATACAGTATTGCTTTCTCTAATATTTTTCTCCCACTATAATACCATCTAGACCAATCCATGTTGTCACAAATAGCAAGATTTCATTCTTTCTTATGGTAATATTCCATTGTATAAATACACGGTATCTTCTTTATGCATTTATCTATTGATGGGCATTTAGGTTGCTTCCATATCTTTTCTATTGCAAATAATGCTGTAATAAACATAGCGGCGCATATATGTTTTCAACTTACTAATTTTGTTTCTTCAGGTAAATGCCTAAAAGTGTAATGACCGGGTCATATGGTATTTCTATTTTTAAGTTTTGAGGGACCTCCATACTATTGCCCACAGCAGCTGCACCCATGTAAATTCCTAACAACAGTACACAAGGTTTCCTTCTTTTTCTCCACATTTTCATCAACATTTGTTATTTGTTTTTTTTTATATAGCCATTTCTAACAGGTGTGGGTTGATATCTCATTATGGTTTTGATCTTCATTTCCTTGCTTAGTAATGTTGAGAATCTTTTCATGTGTCTGTTGGTCATTTGTAGGTCTTTTTGGAAAAATATTTACATAGGTCCTCTACCCGTTTGTTAATCAGATGTTTTTTGTGTGATGAGTTGTAAACACGTTTTATGTATTTTGGACCTTAGCTTCTTTTTAGATACATCATTTGCAAATATGTTCTCTCATTCAGTAGGTTTCCTTCTCTCTTCAAAAGCTTTTTAGTTTTATGTAGTCTTATATGTGTATTTTTACTTTTTAAAAATTTTTCCTTGCCTGAAGACAGATCCAGAAGAATGATTCTAAGGCCAATCTAAAAAGATTACTGCTTATGCTTCCTTTTAGGAGTTTTATGATTTTACGTCTTGTATTTCAGTTTTTAATCCATTTTATTTGTGCGTATGATATGAGAAACTTGTCTAGTTTATGTAGTTGTCCAGTTTTCCCAACACCCTTTATGGAAGTGATTGTATTTACCCCATTGTATATTCTTGCTTTCTTTGTCATAGATTAATTGACCGTATAAGTGGGGGTTTATTTCTGGCTCTCTACTCTATTGATCTGTGTATATTTTTGTGCCAGAACCGTACTATTTTGATTATTACAGCTGTAGTTTTCATTCTCAAGAGTGCTTTAACTATTTGAGGTTTTGTGGTTCCATATAATTTTTAGGATTACTTATTCTACTTCTGTAAAGAGCACTATTAATGGTTTGATAAGGATTACAATAATCCTTATCAAAGAATCTATAGATTGCTTTGAGTAGTAAGACATTTTAACAGTATTAATTTTTCTGATTCAAAAAAATAATATATCTTACCATTTATTTGTGTTGTAATTTTTTTTCTTTAATGTCCTGTACTTTTCAGAGTACAAGTCTTTTATTTCTTGGTTAAGTTTGTTCCTAGGTATTTTATTCCTTTGGTCCAATTGTAAATATAATTGTTTTCTTACTTTCTTCTACTTTGTTATTAGTATAAAGAAATGCAAAAAATTTCTGTATATTTTATATTATACAAATTTACTAAATTTATGTATTCTAAGCTTTTTGGTGGAATCTTCAGGGCTTTCCATATAAAGTATCATGGCATCAGTTTGTATGAATTTTCGTTTTCTAATTGCTTTCAGTCCTATGTTGAAAACAAATGGTGAAAGGAGGCATCCTTGTCTTTCTTCTGACTTTGGAGGAAAAGCTTTCAGATTTTCACCATTCAGCATGATGTTGGTTTATTATTTTGAGGTATGTTTACTATATGGCCACTTGAGAGTTTGGATCATGAACAGACACTGAATTTTGTCATTTTTTTGTATTTATTGAAACAAACGTGATTTTATCCTTTGTTTTGTTAATGTAGTGTGCCACATTAATTTGCAGATGTTAAACCATCCTTGTATCCCTAGAATAAAACCCCCTTGATAATGGTGAATGATCCTTTTAATGTATTGTTGAATTTGGTTTGCTTATATTTTGTTGAGGATGTTTGCATCTATGTTTACCAGGAATATTGTCCTGTGGGGATTTTTATAGTGCATCTTTTTCTAGTTTCAGTATCAGGGTAATGCCAGCCTTGTAGAAAGAATTTGGAAGAATATCTCCTCCTTTGGGGTGGAGAGGGGAGAAAGATAATTCTAGAATTGGTATTTACTTTTTCTAAAATATTTGGTAGAATTTGCCTGTGAAACCATCTGGTCCTTGACTTCCATTTGCTGGGAATTTATTTATTCCTGATTAAGTTTTATTACTTATGTTCTTATTACTAGTTATCAATCTCTTCAGATTGTCTTCCTGATTCAGCCTTAGAAAATTGGATGTTTCAGTGAATGTATCCATTTATTCTAGATTGTCCAATTTGTCATTAAGGTCAAACCCATTCTTACTCCCCTCCACATGTAATTTTTGTTTTACGAATCTCCTAATTTTTGTAGCTATAATTGACTGTACTACTATTGTCTTTTAAACCTTCATACTAGCTTTAAAAGTGATTACTACCTTTATTATGTATTTGCTTTTACCAGTATAACTTTTTCTTTTCATAACTTTCTTAGTCCTAGTTATGGCCTTTTCCATTCTGTTCCATTTCCATTAAGTCCAACTTTTTTTTTTTTTTTTTGTCTGAGGGAACTCTTTCCTTGTATTCTGAATGATAAAATTACTAAGTAGAATGTTTTGGTTTTAAGTGTTTTCTTTATCTCTTTTCAGCTTTGAATATATCATGCCATTCTTTTCTGGCCTGCAAAAATTCTGCTAGTAGCCTTATGGGCTTTCTCCAGTATATAGCTAGTTGTCTTTTTTTTTTTTTTACTGCTTTTAAATTTTTCTCTTCATCACTACTTTTTGTTATTTTAATTATATATCTTGGTTTGGCCCTTTAGGAGTTCAACTTGGTAGGGACTTCCTTTGCTTCCTGGATTTGGGTGTGTTTCTTTCCCCCAGATTAGGGAAGTTTTCACCTTTTATTTCTTCAAGTAAGTGTTCTGTTCCTTTCTCTCTTCTTCTGGGACCCCTATAATGCAAATTTTAGTATGCTTGCTGTCCTAAAGGTCCCTTAACATTTTCTTCTTTCTTGCTGTTGAGTTTGGGTGGTGTTCACTACCCTTTTAGATCGCTGATCCATCCTACTGTTTTTTTTTTCTTTTTAAAAATATTTTATTTATTAATCATGAGAGACACACCGAGAGGAGCAGAGACACAGGCAGGGGGAGAAGCAGGCTCCATGCAAGGAACCCAATGCAGAACTCAATCCCAGGACTCCAGGATCACGCCCTGAGCCAAAGCCAGATGCTCAACTGCTGAGCCATCCAGGCGTCCTTTCTAGTGTATTTTTCAATTAACTTATTTTATTCAACTCTGATTAGTTCTTTATTATCTCTTTGTTGAAGTTTTTTTATGGAGTTCATCTACTTTTCTCTCAAGTCTGGTAAGCATCCTTATAAACATAATTTGAACTCTTTATCAGGTAGATTGCTTACCTTTATTTAGGTCTTTTTCTGAAGTCTTGTTTTGATCTTTCATTTATAGCATATTTCTGTCTCCCAATTTTGTTTCTGTAGATTAGGAGAAACAGCTAACTTTGTCAGTCTTGAAGGGACTTATGTAGGAATGTCCCCTGTGTAGACTACATATACCAGGTGGCACCGGCTGAAGCTACAGTAGGCACAGACTGTGAGTTCTAGGGTATTCAAGTAGGTATAGGCTAGATGTTACCAAAGCCATCCCTGTGGATGGCTGGAGCTAAATGGGCATGCATGAGCTGGTGACTCCTGAGGCACTCTGTTCAGGGGACCCTGTAAGGATGAGCTCAATTTGTCCTTGGATGCTTTGCATCTGTGTCATCTTAGTGAAATATCTGGGATGTCTTGTTATGTACTGCATTGGAGCCAACTTGGTGGAATGCCAAAGCATAGCAGTGTAAATGAGGAGGGAATGGCTAGAGCTGGTATGGTTTAGGGATCTGTGACTCATTGAGGCAATAGGTCAGTTAGAGTATATCCAGACCTACTTCCATCTGTGCTATGAAGGTGGTGGGAGAATGCAAGCAATAACACCAACCAGCACTGTCATCCCAGAGAAAATTCCAGCAGTTCCCTCACCATTTGGCAAATTCTTCAGTCCTAGTAAATAGGTCTTCTCTTACAGCTTAGTTGCCCCTTAAATCATTTGTATTTTTTTCTGTGTTCCAGGGTATATCCCATAGCCCTCAGTGCTATCTTTCCCCCCAATGTGTGTCACAGAATGAGGGATGGTATTCTTGTTATGTATCTTTCTCCTGTCATTTTCTATGTGGTTCTTCTATATTTTGGTATGCAGGAACTATGGAATTACCCCCTCAGTTCTTTTTCAGAAAAAAATTGCTCTATATGCAAGTGTGGGTTTGGTGTGTCTATGGAAAGTGGTAATGTCAGTGGCTTCCTATGCTTTCATCTTGGACCTTCCTTGATTGTTTGTTATTGTTGTCATCACTTTTTGTTATTAGTCTCTGAATATTTTGTTTGAAACATATTCTTAAAATTTTCAAAAAATGAGTCTCTAATTTTGAAGTATACATAGCAGTAATATTTACATAAATGTCTTCATTTTTATTTTGAACTAGTTGCAACCTTACAGAAATGTTGCAAAAATAGCATAGTGAATTACAATATACCTCTTAACCAGCTTCACCACATGACACAAGAGGAAATATGAACGTTGGGAGGAACTCATGGAGCATGACTCCATCTCAGAAGCAGTCTTCACCTGGATCATGACTGTGTACAAAGTCAAAGCTACAGAACTGAACTATGCTACATGATTAATGGCTTTGAAATGAAATTTTGGAGAATATTTTATTTTAGCTATCTTTCAATGTATCTTTTTTGTGACACAAGTAATATGTTTACCCTATTATCTTAAAAATGGATATTAAGCAGAAACAAGATAGGACTCCAGATTAAAAGGTAATGTAGTATTACAGTTGTGATGTAATTTTTCAGAGCAAAGGTAAGTCCTCAAGCTTCACCTCCTATTTGTTGCCAAATTCTTAGGACATGCATAGTTGCAAAACTTCCTGAGACTTAAAGAAGCTATTTTATTGATCAGATGCTTTTATACATTTTGTAGTACAAATTTAATGTATTTAAATCATATAAATAACATACTTTAAACAGTCATTATGTTAAAATAATTAGAATATAAGTTGTAATTAACAGCATGATTTAATGTTAGTGATGTAATCTATTTCTTTGGTGGTCGTTTTCAATTCTCCTTCAGCTAGAAATAGTGGTGAAAGTCTTTTTTCATGATATCCCAGACACTGTACTAATTTACTTTCTTACTCATATTTCTTATCACTATATATACCTTTTTTATTGTATTCACTTTTGCTTTTTCCCTTAGCCTTGAAAGCCCTTGCATCTGTAATGATTTTTCCATATTGTACTGATTCCTTTTTCCTCTATTGTAGACTTAAATTTCCCTTATTTTATATTCTGGTATTACTTTGGTCATAACACAAGAATGCTTATTATGTTTTATTTTATTTAGCTTTATGATCATCTCTTTTCTCTGCTAGATAATGACCCACATCAAGCACAGGCCACTTAGGCATGTTTATATTCACAGAGCACAGAATAATTTCTGGAATGTAGTGAATATTCAATATAGATATTTTGATTCAACAAGTGAATGGGATTTCATAACTAAGATAAAGTGCAAAAATCTTCATTGCACAGCTCTTTGGTAAAAATAGCACCTGTTAAGTATTAGCCAAGTCATTTTTAGCCAAAGCTAGATAGATATTTAAATGAAAATTTGACAGGGTATTGCACTATAGATGGAGGTGTTACCAGGAAGAGTAATTTTTTTTTCTTATTTTCATAACACTGCATGCAATTAGACAAAATAAATACAAAAATGGCAGCAATGTCTATTTTTCTCTACTGAAAATAATAGTTAAAATTGTTGATGTGATCCTGCATTCCTGGGACTGAGTCCCACATAGGGGCTCCCTGCATGGAGCCTACTTCTCCCTCTGTCTTTCTCAGTCTCTTTCATTAATAAATGAATGCATAAATAAATAATTATTAAATAAATAAATAAAATTGTAAGAGTGCTCACTGTAGGCAGATCTAAATTCTTTCCATGTGTCAATCCTTGTAATTCTTACATGTTTTCTATAATGCAGATACTGTTATATTCTTTTGGTTTCAAATACACAAAGCTGTCACAGAGGCTGGACTTGCCAAAGAATAGTCAGGTCACAAGTTGTACAACTCAGCAGCCAGGGGTCTTGCCTCAGACTCTTGGTCACTCCTGTATTGCAGTTCTCCTCAATAGTGACAAGAGCAAGCTGTAGAAGGAGTAATAGTTTGAAGTAAAGATGGCAACAAGGATCCCTAGACATGCAAATCCTAATCATTGAGCCAAAATAAGAGTGTGGATTGTGAGACTCACAGTATGATTTTTTATTTGCTTTGATCCTCACTCTCTTCCTATATCCTCTTCTTTCATCACAGAAAAAGAAGTCAACAAGTAGGTGCCAGAACATATCTCAAAGGTAAAGAGATGGCTGGCATAAATTGTATGGACTCCGTGCGAAATATGTGCATGAATGAGTCTATGTAGACATGCACGCGCGCGCACACACACACACAGACACACACACACACACACACACTATATAGCTGGTAGTCCCATTTTTTAAAGTGCTTGCCTTTTCACATCTCTGACATGCTGAGATCTATTTTTTCAATGGCTGGAGAATATTTCAACCCTGTATGTACCTCCTAGAAAAGTGCTAATTTTCTTGGCAAGTCAAGAGCAGAACATCTGCTTTTATTGAATCTCTAGCTGAAAAACAATAAGAAAACCTTTTCTTTTTCTGTGAGGTGATATGATTGTTAACACCCTATTGCATATTAATGATCCTTCAGCTCCATCCTTGTTTCACTTTGAATGGTCAGAAATAAAATGATGCAATATTGGGTTATAAAACTGTAGTAAACCATATTTGCTAAATACTTTCCTCACTAAATGGAAACATACACATATGATATAACAGTAAAATGAGTGAAACATTTTAAAAGGAAGTTCTTCTTGTTTATAATGTTCCTTCCCTAGTTACATGACAGCTAATGTAGTATTCATGGTCAAATTTAACTTTTGAGACCATCTGCTCTATGCAAGATGTCATAGAAATAAAAGCTGTTTTGAAATGAAAAGAGAACAAAAATCTTATTCAGAGAACACCTCCCAGCTGTGTTACCAGTTACTGTGTAATCATCTTTCATTATATATGCTGTATGGGGTATAGAGGCTGATTAGAAATGCAAACCTGATGTTCTGGATTTGTACATCTCTTTTAGAGCCAGATCAGCTCAGCAAAGAATTTAGCCTCCGATTTCAATTGTATCTCATGAAATGTTTTGCTAAGTCACTAATATTTATTGAGTGGTCATTTTCATATTCTAAGAAACACCCTAAAGACAACTTCTAAAATTCTTATATTTATAGAATACTTAACACGAACTAGCATAAGACTAAGCAAAATAGGACCATACTATTCCACATGTTTTACTTCCTTTTCTCTTCCAATTTCTACTAAAAGGATGGAAAGTATAGCAAGTAGTCCAGTGCTGTAAGTGTATACACACACATTCCCCCCAAAGTAAAAAGCCATTGTCAATTTTGGAGGGCGTCTCTGCAGATATTCTATCCTTTTGAGAGCATAGGTGTAGAATCTAGCTAATGTCTTAAGCAAAAAACAATATATTTTGTAGCTTACTTTTACATTCAGTTTATTTCAGATCATTCTACTCTGGGTAAAAAGAGCTGACTCATGTATAATTACTACATTGAAGACACATTTCCAATTGTTCAGTTATCTATTGCTACATAACTACCCTAAAACTCAAACTTATTAGTTAAAATGTCAATGATTTTATTGTATCTCATCATTTTGTGGTAAGATATATGCACAAGACCTAGATAGGTGATTTTTCTGGTTCACATTGTACAAACTGGTTACTGAGTAATACTTAGTTGATGCCAGGCCCAACGATATTAGATGGATGTCCCCACATGTCTGTGGCCTTGGTGGAGGTGGTTAGAGAACTGGCCTCAGATGGCCTCTCTCCAAATGCTCAGGGCTTCCCTATGTGGTATTAGTATGACAACTGGTTTTCTTACAAAACAACTTGGAGTACTATGATACCAGAGTCCATGATCCCTACCCTCTTGAAGGGGATATCTCAAACTCTCACACTGACACAGCATCATTACCACCAGATTCTATTGGACAGAGCAGTCACGGATCAGAACGGATTCAAGGAGAAGGGGGTTAAATTCTTCTCACTAGGAGGCATATTAAAGAATCTAAGGTCATTTTTAATCTTCCATACCAGTTTTTAATCAAACAAAAAACTTCAATAATTATTCTTGTGTAGATGTTTTTGTGTTTATAGTGACACATTCTTACCAGTGATACTGATGGATTAAGAATGAATAATAATAAATGCAGATTTGATGATTTGCCATTACAATTTTGACACATTGCCAAATATTTTGTGAGTGTATTGTACAATGCGCTCATCTTTATCTTAATGCTGCTTAATGAAAATGTGTTCTCAAATATTGAAAGAACATAGGACTGAAAAGTAGAAGACAGTTACAGAAACTGAAAAATAGGACAGGCGATAAACCTAGTATTTGAAAGTCATTCAATTTTCTGATATCTGTTTCTTTGTAGACTATCTACTCTCAGGTTCATTATCTTTTGTAATCCCATGATTACATATTTTTTAAAATAAAGCATTATAATGAAGTAAAAATTTAAAGACTATTTCAAGAGAATATGGAAAAACTTAGGACCATGAATAGTGAAAAGGCTTTTTCCCTCCTTAACACTTGCTTAGAAATTAAAGCTATTTTGATTTGATATTATCATCTTTACCAAGGCAAGTACTGAGATTTTGAAGAACACAATAGCAATAATTTGGCTATGCTAGTATTTGTTTAAACATTTATCTAAATATAATAATTATAACATCAAAAAAGGTTAAACTAGTAATATTTTATCAATAGTTTACATTTTCTTCATTTAAGCTAGAACAATTTTTAAAATTATACCAACTACATTTAATTTATATACTGTAGTAAGACAAAGCATTGTAGGATATCATAAAATAAATACAAAATATAAAGTTACTTGAATATATAGATGATAATGTCACAAAAGTTAAAATCGGGCTTCAGAATACCTATGATAAAATAACAAAAATGATAATAGATATCACATATAATAAAAATAGTGGATATGTCTCATCTGCTGAAGTTTTAACTTGAAGACATTAAAAAAAACTTCAAATGATATATGATACCTTATAAAGGTTATATAAATAACTCTTATTTCCAAGACCAGGAAGTTAAAATGTGCATAGGAAAAATGTTATCAAAAATATGAAGATAATTGAGAGTTACAAAAGACCCCAAATTATCCTGTATCCTTTAATATTTGCTATTCATTTTATTTTACATTTTAGGGCAATTATTTTATTTTTCATAATTTAATAAATTTCAAAGGTAATATATCCTTTAAAATTTTTAATTCCAGTGTAATTGTTATATTAATTTCAGGTGTGCAACATAGTGATTCGCCAATTCTACTTTGCTGATCCCAATAATTGTACTCTTTATCCTCTTCACCCATTCTCCCCCTCCCCATTAACTTCACTATAACTGCCAGCTATTTATATTTAGTCTGGGGGTTTTGGGGGGAGTGGGGCTCTTGCTCTGTTTCTTAAATTACAAATATGAGGAAATCATAGTAGTCTTCCTCTAACTGACTTATTTCACTTAACATTATACCTATGTGTTGCAAATGACAAGATTTTGTTATTTTTTATGGCTGAATAATATTCCTATGTATCTGTGAATGGGCACTTGGGTTGATTCCATATTTTGGCTATTGTAAAAAAAATGCTGCAATAAATATAGGAGTGCTTTTTTTTTTAATTAGTATTTTTGTATTCATTGGGTAAACACCCAGTAGTGGAATTGCTGCATCATAGGATTAATTCTATTTTTAACTTTTTGAAGAACCTACATACTGTTTTCCACAGTGGCTGCCTAAGTCTGCATTCCCACCAACAGTGCATGAGGGTTATTTCTCTCCATCCTTGCCAACACCTGCTGTTTCTTGATTTTAGCTATTGTGACAGGTGAGAGGTAATAGCTCATTGTGGTTTTGATTTGTATTTCCCTACTGATAATGTTGAGCATCTCTTCATGTGTCTGTTGGCCACCTGGATATCTTCTTTAGAAAAATGTACTTCATGTCTTCTGCCCAGTTTTAAGTGCATTGTTTATGTAGCACTGAATTGTATACATTTATTATATATTTTGGATACTAACCCTTTATTGCATATGTCATTTGCAAATGTTGTCTCCTATTCAATAAGTTATCTTTTTGTTTTGTTGATTGTTTCCTGTGCTGTGAATAAGCTTGTATCTTTGATGTAGTCTCAATAATTTATTTTTGCATTTGTTTCCCTTGCCTTAGGAGATAAATCTAGAAAAATTTGTTATGGCTAATGTCAGAGAAATTATTTTCTGTGCTCTCTTCTAGGGCTTTTAGGTTTTAATGCCTCATATTTAGGTGCTTACTCCATTTTAAATTTATTTTTGCGTGTGGTATAAGATACTCGTCCAGTTTCATTCTTTTTTATATACCTGTTGAGTTTTCCTCACACTATAAAAAAGAGACTTTTTCCCCCATTGCACATTCTTGCCTCCTTTGTCACAAATTGACCATAGGAGTTTATTTCTGGGCTCTCTACTCTTCCCTATTGATCTATGTGTCTTTCTGTGCCACACTGTATAGTTTTGATTAACACATCTACGTAGTACATCATGAAATCTGGGATTTTGATACCTCTAGCTTCCTTCTTTTTCAAGATTCCTTTGGCTATTTGAGTTCTTTTGTAATTCCACACAAATTTACTATTTTTTTCTAATTCTGTGAGAAAGCTGTTGGTATTTCAATAGAGACTGCATTAAATCTGTAGACTGATTTGGGTGGCATGGGCCTTTTAACAATATTTGTTCTGCCAATCTCTGAGCATAGTACATCTTTCCATCTCTTTGTGCCATCTTTTCAGAGTGTAGGTGTTTCACCTCCATGGTTAAATTTATTCCTAGATATTTTAGGATTTGGGGTGCTTGTAAAAGGGAGTGTTTTCTTAATTTTTCTTTCTGCTACTTCATTAGTAGCATATAGAAATGTGACACATTTCTGTGTGTTGAATTTGTATCCTATAACTTTATGTACTTCATTATTTGGTTCTTGTAGTTTTTTGTGGAATATTTTGTATTTTCTGTATATAGCATCCTGTCATCTGCAAATAATGAAAGAAGTAAAACTTCTTTCTTATCAATTTAGATGACTTTCACTTTTTTCTAGTGTGATTGCTGTGGCTAGGACTTGCAGTACTATGTTGAATAAAATCAGCGAAAGTAGAAATGCTTGGTTTTTTCCTGATCTAAGGGAAAAGCTCTCAGTTTTTCACCTTTGAGTATGATGCTACCTGTGGGTATTTCATACATGGCCTTTATTATGTGAAGCAAATTTCCTCTAAACCTATTTTGTCAAATGCTTTTTATACACCTATTGAAATGATTATAAGTTTTTTTATTCTTTTTAACTTGTTGATGTGATGTATCACACTGATTTACGAATATTGAACCATATTTGCATCCCAGGACTAAATCCCACTTGATCATGGTGAATGATTTGTTTTACTTTATTGAGGATTTTAGCATCTATCTTCATTAGACATATTAGCCTATAGGGTTTTTTTGTTGTTTTTTTGTTTTGTTTTGTTTTGTTTTGTTTTTAGTATTGTCTTCACTTGGTTTTAGTATTAGGGTAATGTTGATTGCATTGAATGAATTTGGAAGTTTATCTTCCTCCTCCACTTTTTGGAATAATTTGAGAATAGGTATTAACTCTTCTTTTTTATTTACTTAAATTCAACTAGCCGACATATAGTACATCATTAGTTTCAATTTTTTAAAAGATTTTATTTATTCATGAGACACAGAGGCAGAGACATACACAGAGGGAGAAGTAGGCTTCCTGCAGGGAGCCAGATGTGGGAGGATGTGGGACTCGATCCTGGGACAGGGATAACGCCCCGAGCCAACGGCAGATGCTCAACCACTGAGCCACCCAGGCAACCCACATCATTAATTTCAGATGTAGGGTTCAGTAATTCATCAATTGCATATAACGCCCAGGGAATCCTATCATGTGCCCTCCTTAATGTCCATCACCCAGTTACCCTATCCTGCCATCCACCTCCTCTCTAACAACACTCAGTTTGTTTCCTATAGTTAAGAGACTAGAAGGAATAAAGATGTGTTATACACACACACACACACACACACACACACACACACACACAATGGACTATTAGCCATGAGGAAGAATGAAATCTTACTATTTACATTGATGTGGATGGAACTGGAGGGTATTATGCTGAGCAAAATAAGTCAGAAAAAGACAACATCATATGGTTCCACTCATATGTGGAATCTAAGAAACAGTGCAAAAGTTCATAGGGGAAGGAAGGGAAACAAACCATCAGAGATATTAACTCTTCTTCAAGAGTTTGATAGAATTCACCTGTGAAGTCATCTAGTCCTGGACTTTTCTTTATAGGGATTTTTTTTTTTTTATTACTGATTCAATTTCCTTGCTGTTAATTGGTCTGTTCAAATTTTCTGCTTTTTTCCTGATTTGATTTTGGGATGTTATATGTTTCTAGGAATTTATCATTTCTTCTTGGTTTTCCAATTTGCTGGCATATAATTTTTCATAATCTCTTATAATCCTCTGTATTTGTGGTATCCATTATATCTCTTTCATTTCTGATTTTATAATTTTTTTGATGAGTCTGGGACTAAAGGCTTATCAATTTATTTGCTCTTTCTAAGAACCAATTCTAGGTTTCATTGATATATTGCATTGTTTTTTAGTCTCTATGTCCTTTCTCCTATTTTTAAGTTTTGTTTGTTGTCTTGTTCTTTCTCCTTTAAATGGGGAAATTACATTGAGATTTTTCTTGCTTCTTGATACAGGCCTGTATTGCTTATACATTTCCCTCAGTACAGCTTTTGCACCATCATAATATCCTTTTTCATTTGTCTCCATATATATTTTTTAATTTCCCCTTTGATTTATTCATTGATGCCTTCATTGTTTTAAATTGCATGTTATTTAAGTTCCATTTTTTTTCTAAATTTCTTTTGTGGTTGGAAAAGATGCATATGACTTCAATCTTTTGAATTTGCTAAAACTTGGTTTATGACCTAACAGGTGATCTATTCCCTAGAATGTTTCATGTGCATTTGAAAAGACTGTCTTTGGATCCAATGTTCTGAATAGATCTGTTAGATCCATCTGGCCAATGCGTCATCCAGAAATTATGTTTCCTTGCTGATTTTCTGTCTGGATCATCTATCCATTGATGTAAGGGGTATTAAAGTCCCCTAATATTGTTGTATTAGTCTTCATTTCTTGCTTTATATCTGTTATTAACCCCTTTATGTATTTGGGTATTCCCTGTTGGGTACATAAGTATTTATAATTGAATTATCTTCTTCTTGGATTGTTCCCTTGATGTAGTGTTATTTTCTCTCTGTTAAAGTGTACTTTGTACAATATAAGTAATGCTACTCCAGCTATCTTCTTTTGCATCTATTTGTATGATAAATGCTTTTCCATCCTTCATTCTCAATCTACATGTGTCTTTAGGTCTGAAACGAGTCTTTTAATAGGTGGGTCTTACTTTTTTATCTAGTCACCAATGTCTTTTGATTGGGGAATTCAGTCCATTTACATTCAAAATAATTTTTGATAAGTATGTGCTTACTGACATTTTGTTACTTGTTTTATGGTTGTTTTGTAGTTCTTTTATCTTTCTTCTCCTGCTCTATTCTCTTGTAGTTTGATGGGATTTTTTACAGGTTTTCGTATGTTCATATATAACACTTTACGTGTTTAGTAATCTATATTAAGTTGATGTCCAGTTAAATTTGAACCCATTCTGAAGCACTGAAGTTTGACTTTTGCCCATGTTTTGTGTATATGCCATACTTTACATTCTTTTATTTTGTAGATATAACACCATTATGTAAGCTAAAGTAGTAAAAGCAATTTTAAGTGATTAATGTACTCCTTTTATTATAGGTTTGCATTTACTTGTGAATGTGTTTCATCTCAGTTTTCTTACTACTAGTTGTGATCTTTTCACTCAAAGATTTCCTTTGCTATATCATGTAAGGCTAGTTTAGTGTAGAAAACACTAAAGATTCCACCAAAAAAACCTACAAGAACTGATTAATGAATTTAATAAGGTTACAAGATGCAAATTAAACATACAGAAATCCATTGCATTTCTATACACTACTAGTGAAGTAGCAGAAAGAGAAATTAAGAAAACATTCTCTTTTACAATTGCATCCAAAATGATTAAATACCTTGGTTAAGGAATAAACTAACCAAGAAAGTCAAGGACCTATACAATGAAAACTATAAAACATTGATGGAAGAAATTGAGGACAGCACAAACAGATGGAAACATATTCCATGCTCATGGATGAGAAGGATCAATATTGTTAAAGTGTCCATATTACCCAAAGCAGTCTACAGATTTAGTGCAATCTCTATTAAAATACCAATAGCATTTTTCACAGAATTAGAATAGTAAAATTTGCAGGGAACCAAAAATAACTCAAGCAGCCAGAATTGCCTTGAAAAAGAAGAAAACTACTTGAAGTATCACATCCCAGATTTCATGATATACTACCCAGTTATGTTAATCAAAACAGTACAGTATGGCACAAAAATAGACACATAGATCAACGGAGTGGAGATCCCAGAAATAAAGCTAGTCTTCTACAAAGCAGGCAAGAATATGCAATGGGGAAAAGACAATCTCTTCAACAAATGGTTCTGGGTAAACAACCACTTTCTTGCACCATACACAAAAATAAAATCGAATTGGATTCAGGACCTAAATGTGTGACTTGAAATAATAGAATTCCAGGAACAAATATAGATTTTGCACAGCAAAGAAAATCATCAACAAAATTAAAAGACAGCCTACTGAATGAGACAATATATTTGTAAATTATGTCTGACGGGGTTGATATTTAACTCAATACCAAAAATCCAATTAAAAATGGATATTTTCCCAAAGAAGATATGGAGATGGACAAGAGACACATGAAAGATGTCCCACAATATTAATCATCATAAATTGCAAATGAAAATGGCTAAAATCAAAAAAACAGGAAATTACAAGTATTGGTGAGATTGTGGAGAAATGGAAACCTTTCGCATGATTGATAAGAATGCAAATTGCTGCAGCCACTGTGGGAAAAAAATATGGGGTTTCCTCAAAAGATAAAAACTAGAATTACCATATGAATCAGTAATTTGATTAGTGGGTATTTATCCAAAGAAAACCAAAACACTACTTTGAAAAGTTATATGCACCTTTATGTTGATTGCAGCATTATTTACAATAACCAAGATAAAGAAGCAACCCAAATGTCCATCCATAAATGAATGAATAAAGAGGTGATAATAAATATGGAGTACAGTTATTAATAATGGAATATTAGCCATAAAAAATGAAATCTTGGCATTTACAACAACATAATGGAACTGGAGTATGTAATGCTAAGCAAAATAAACCAATCAGAGAAAAATAACATATGTTTTCACCCATATGTGAAATTTATGAGACAAAACAAAGAAAAAGAAAAACACCAGACCCAAATACAGAGAACAAACTGATGGATGCAGAGGGAAGGTTGTGGGGGGAGGAGGTGAAACAGGTAAAGGATATTAAGAGTACAGTTATCATGATGAGCAGTGAGAAATGCATAGGATTGTTTAATCATTATATTGTACACCTAAATTAAAATATTAAAATTTTAAGTTAAAAATAGCAGGACTCCTCTCTATGTTGTCTACAGGAGGTTCACTTCAGACATGGAGACACATGTGGATTGCACATGAAGGGATGGAAGAACATTTACCATGTAAGTGGAACCAAAGAGAGATAGAGTAGCAATATTTAAAATAAGAGAAAACAGACTTTAAAACGAGGCCTGTAATAAGAGACAAAGAATAACACTACATAGTCAAAGAGAACAATCCAAGGAAAGAATAAAATAATTGTAAATATTCATGCACCCCAAATGAGAGTACCTAAATACATATAGCAACTATTAACATAAAAGAAGAAATTGACAGTATTATAGTAATAGTACAGGAATTTATTTTTTGTTGTTGTTTTTCTTTTCTTTTTTTTTTTTAGTACAGGAATTTAAACCCCACTTATTCAATGGATAATCCAGACAGAAGCCAAGAAGGAAACAGTGACTTTGAATGACACATTAAACCAATCGACCTCTGATATATTTGCAGAACTTTCCAAAACCACTGGAATATACATTATTTTCAAGTACACATGAAACATTTTCCAAGATAGATCACATGTTAGGCCACCAGTCAATAAATTTTAAAAGATTGAAATTAGATCATAAATCTTTCCAAACCACAACTATATGACATTATAAATCACAAGAAAAAATCTGGAAACAAAAATAGGTGGCAGCTAAGTAACATGATACTAAAAAAATGAATGGCTCTACCAAGAAATTTAACAGGAAATTGAAAACACAATGGTTACAAAATCTTTGGAAGGCAGCTAAAGCTATTCTAAAGGTAAGTCTGTAGCAATACAGGTCTACCTCAAGAAAAAGCAAAATCCTGAATTAACCTCCTTACATTATTCCTAAAGGAGCTAGATAAAGAACAAAGCTTCAGGTATAAGAAAAACAACAACGATAATAAAAATAAACATCAACAAAACCAGAAGCTGGTTTTTTGAAAAGATAAGTCTGGCTAAAGGTTTAACTATTTTATTTTAAAAAAGGACTCAATTAAAATCAGAAATAGAGGAGGAAAGATATAAAGAATAAGAGAATATTATGAAAAACTATATGCCAATAAACTGGATGACCTACAAAAAACGGATGATTTCTAGAAACATACAACCTTCTGAAACTGAATTGGAAATTAAAAAATGGAACAAATCCATTACTAACAATGTTGGAAGTTTCTTAATTACTGATTCCATTTCAAACAAAAGTCCAGGACCAAATAGCTTCACAGATGAGAGCTACCAAACACTTAAAGCAGAGTTACTACCTATTCTTTGTTGTTGTTGTTTGTTTTTTCTTTTTGAAAGGTGAGGGAGGGGGAGAGAATCCTAAGTAAGCTCAATGCCCAGCATGGAACCTTACATGCAGCTTGATCTTACAACCTTCAGATCATGACCCAACTCGAAATCAAGAGTTAGGTTCTTAATCAACTGAGCTATCCAGGCACCCTGAGTTAATACATATTTTATCAAACTATTCCAAATAATAGAAGAGGAAGGGAAACTTCCTAATTCATGCTACAAGTCCAGCATTGCCCTGATACCAAAACCAGTCAAAGACACTAGAGGCCAATATCCTTAATGAAGATAGAAAATTCCTCAACAAAATATTAGCAAACAATCCAATAATACACTAAAATTTTTTCACAATTTTCAAGTGAAATTTATTCCACAGCTACATGGGTGGTTCAATATTCACAAATTGATCAATGTGATACACCACATTAATAAGAGAAATGACAAAAATCAAAATCCTCTCAATAGATGTAAAAAAAAAAGCATTTGACAAAATACAACATCCATTCAATAAAAACTTTCAATGTAAAAACAAAGGAAACATACTTTAGCATAATAAATGCATACACGAAAAATCCAAGGTTAACCAAATTATAGATGGTGAAAAACTGAGAGCTTTTCCTCTAAGATCAGGAACAAGACAAAGAGGTCCATCCTCATCACTTTTACTCAACATTGCACCAAAAGTCCTAATGACCACAATAAAAAGAAATAGAATTCATCCAAATTTTAAGGAAGAAGTAAGACTCATTGTTTACTGTTGACATGATAAAAACTACACCAAAAAATCTCCTAAGCTAATAAATTAACTCATTAAAGCTGTAGGATACAAAATTAATATAGAGAAATCTATTGCTTTCCTAAACAGAAATACAGTAACAGAGAAATTAAGAAAATAATCCCACTTATAATTTTACCAATAAGAATAAAATGCCTAGGAATAAACTTAACCAAGGAAGTGAAAAAACTTCAAAAACTAAAAAGCCATGAACTATTGGAAAGATATCCCATGTTCCTGGATTGGAAGAACAAATATTAAGATGTCCATACTATACAAAACAATCTGCAGGTTTAATACAATCCCTATCAAAATACCAAACTTTTTCACAGAATTAGAATAATCCTAAAATTTTATGGAACCACAAAAATCCCTTGAACACCCATTGCACCGATTAGTCATTTTTGTTTTAAAAATATTTATTCCTGAAATATTTTTAAAGCAATGATTACATTGATTGGATATTCATTAAATATGCGGAAATTAAGTGCCTTTTATATGGTTCCTTAATCTTTAGCCTTAAAAAATAAATAATGAAGGAAGCAGTCCATTTCATTATCTTTCAGAGGAAACTGAGATCAAGAGAAGCTAAGTTACTTTGCTACATATTTATGCCTTGTGAGACATAGGGAGTGTAAATCTGTGCCTTTTTCATCCATTCAGTGCATCATATACTGATTGCCTGTTATGTGCCTTTCTTAGTATTAGGTATTGAAGAGTCTAGAAGGATAGGACTCCTTTCTCTGTGGAGCTGACAGTCAAAAAGTTGAGAGTGGCGAAGTGATGACAGTTTTACTAAGGAGTAACAAGGAAAAGCATACATTATACAAAGCTGGAGTGGGGGCAGGGACAAAGCTTTTATCAAGTTATATCTATAAAAAGTTAAGCTGTGATCTGAAAAATAAGATTTAGCTAAATAAATAAACATATTTATGAAAAACAGGAGTCGTGGACAATGCCTAAGAAGTGACATTTTCAAAGTCCGAGTTTCATAAAATGAAACAAGCTTAGTTGCCTAGGGCTCAGAGAAACTAAAGAAATAGTTTGGGCTTTTTTCTTTCTTTTTTCAAAGTATCTTTAAATGGTTGCTGCTATATATCTTGTTTGTGGTATTTTAAAAAGGTAAGTATGTGTCACTGGTTTATTGAAAAAAGAATGAGAAAATGAAATTTAGTAAAAATGAAAATAAAATACATCTCTGACAGGCAGAGATAACCACCATTAGCTCTTTGATGTGTATCCTTTCCAAAATCCTCCCTATATAGGAATGTGTACATTTTTTCCAGAGGAAAAAAAAATGACCTAGAGTATTGCTGTGAAGTCTTTTCATTGATGTTAGATTTGGAATTCTTTTCCATATACACAAATTTTCATCTGCAATATAATTTATGAACAGTATAGTACTATATGAGAATGGACAGATGATTTAAACAGAATAAATATCCCAAAAATGTTACCATGCTACTGTGAATAAACATCACAGTTTAAAGATGAAGAGGTAAATTATTTAACAATGATCTTGAAGCATTTATTAATTACATGGGAAAAATCTATTTAATCTTTAACTCCTCTTTTGATTATATCTTATAGATTCCAACATGAATGATATTTTGCCTAAATTTATACTCACAATCCTGGAGTAAGATCCACGTATGAAATGAACATGAGCTTTCAAATAAGAATATCTGTAATATAAATGAAAGCCAAATCACTTAATAAATTAAAAATAAGCTCTACATCATGACTTCATCAGTATTATAAAATATTTCAGGAGAAACTTAGAAACATACTTACAATACAGATAAGGGGTTGATACATAAGCAGTTGTTACAAAATAGGAAAATTTCTCAGCCTGATGAAATATGTGGTAAAATTCATGAGCAAAATAAAATTTAAAACACACATGAAACACTCAGTATGCCCTGTGCACACAATCACAGGCACACACCAAACAAAAAGAATTATCAACTCTCCTGTAAAATTCTCATCATATTCCTGCTCTATGACATCAAGCTCACTCCTGATGATGCTGTTTCTCTTGCAGCTTCTCCTAAAAAGTATTAGAAAAAATTATCACTTGATCCACAATTTCTAGAGGTGGGACAGGTACCTTCTTTGTTCATTGCTGTTTCTAGGCCTTTTTTAAAAAAAAACAACCACCACAACATAGTAACCATATTATTCCTTCTTGTCATCACCTATTCCCCTATGGTTCTCTCCCTGCCTGGATTTCCCATCATAATATGGGTGATTACAACATAAAGGTGACCCCTGCATTATTTTTGCTTCCTTGATCTCCCATCCCGAAATTTGTTTCCATTCTCTGTAGTTACTTGATGTCATTAACATTACATGAGGTATTTTTATAACCTCAATTTCAAGTATTGTTTTCTAACCACCAGTTCTTATCTTTCCAACTCATTCACTTTGATGCCCCACCTTCAACACTCTTTAACTCCACTTGAGCTAACATGCCATTGAGGCTACACCATGCCTCAAACTTACGTCCTCAGTTTCCCCTTTATCCATCACATTCCCAAGGTGAATCATATTTTCCCATTTCCATACATAATTATTCCCTGCCTCCCTTTACTTCATTCTACTCATGTGAAGAAATTCCAAATTCCTGCTTTCTACAGGCCTATATTCTATTTATTTGTGAATATCCTTGAAAAAAATATAATCATACTGGGTAGTCATTATATATATATAAAACATTATATATAATAACTCAACTAAATAGCTAAAATAGCTTTTAATGCAGATGCCAAACCAAACTGTACTTTCTAAACTATTCTACAAGGTAACTCTTCTGTAACAAGGCACTTTCTCTTTAAACCTATTATACCCCCATTAATCTTTATTCTCAGACGATGATCCCAATTCTTACTAAACAACAACAAAATTAGCAATTTAAAAACAATTTGCACTAGTTTCTACTGCTCTTTCTTTAGTGATAATACATACTTTCCTCTACGCATAGACTAGCATTTGGGGCTCATACCTTCAATTAGGACATATATGCACTCTTACTTTCTCAGGGACACTGTTTCACCAATTCTCTGTGTGTGTAACATGAGGAGGATATTTTTTAAAATCTCTTTTGTTTACTGTTGAATCCCCAGAGCCTATAATGGCATGGTACTTGGTACCTAATGGGTACTAAATGATGACTGAAAGATAAAATGAAAGAGAATGATACATCATTTTTACTAATCAAATTTAAGGTAAAATTTAACCTGTCAAGGGCATAATGAGAGGATTACTCACTTCCATGATAGATAGGCATTTGAAATTAAGATATCTTTCAAAAGTAATCTGACAAAGAATCTTAGATTCATAGACTCAACTGTTAGTTGCTTTGTTACTTAGAGGAGGCCACAATTAATATATAATAAAATCTCTATTTAAAAATGTCACTTTGAGTAAAAAAAAAAAATAGTTCAAAACAAAGCAAATATTTAGACCAAGTAGGATGAGCCTACATGTTTAGAAAATGTGTTATTGCAGTCACATGCATAAAACACTTGTTTACTTTGGAAAAATGTTTGGTACATGGCCACCTGGCATGCTACTCAAGGTGTGTCCCCATCTTTAATCTTTTTCTCAGAGATTACTCCAGTAGTTCTCATATGAGAGAACTGGCCAAGAAGTTTTGAGTATTTTTATTATTGGCAGTCAAGTTCAATACACAAAATACATTTCCCTGCAGCATTACTCCTCCCACAAATCAGTCTGATTGAAAATATCTGAGCCAGCTCTCACTGCCAGGGCAGCCTAACATCATCTCTATGAGGGTAAATGAAAGAGTTAGAAGTTGGGTTCTTGAGAAGATATACAGGAACTAATTTGGCCTTAAAATTATTTCCTCGAAAAACAGAATGGTTTAAGTCTCCAATAATTATACTTATTCATGGTCATATATTTGACTGAAAAGTTTCTCAAATATGGTTTTGCTTTTAAATATGTATATATAATATTTTATACACACACACAATGTAACAATACAAGCTTCTAGAAAAAACAAAATCATTTACTTGTGAAATCAAAGCTGCAACATCTGCTTGCTTCACTTGCTGAAGAGAATACTCTAGCTTATACTTTATGGTTAACAAGACTGAACACTTTGAAACATTACTTCTTTAGTCACCCAACCTGTAAATTAAATACATCAGCAATGCAATTATTGCACTGCACTCTTCTCACAGGTATAAATCAAAAACAAAAGAATTACAGAACTGAGCAACAAAAACTATAATTTTTGTTTTACTGTTAGTACCTGAAACTTCACAGTGTAAACAGTGTTCTGAAGTTGCAAATAGGTTCCATGGCAGCTATGAGGTAACTTCAGAACTAGAAAAAGAAGTTAGGATAGAAAACAATGATATTGGGATCCCTGGGTGGCGCAGCGGTTTGGCGCCTGCCTTTGGCCCAGGGCGCGATCCTGGAGACCCGGGATCGAATCCCACATTGGGCTCCCGGTGCATGGAGCCTGTTTCTTCCTCTGCCTGTGTCTCTGCCTCTCTCTCTCTCTCTCTCTCTCTCTCTCTCTCTCTCTGTGACTATCATAAATAAAAATTTAAAAAAAATGATATTTTATGGAAAGATTCTCTTTCAAAACTCATGTGTTATGTTTTGTACACCTTTAGTGGAATGGTTATTTAATTTTTTAAATAAAAATTTAGGAAAATGAAAACCACAATAGTAGAATAGTAGAAAATTCTAAAAGCACCCACCAGAGAATTATTAATAATTATTTATACTATATATGATTTTTATATAATTGTACATATAGTATAATTATAAATTTATTAAATGCTCAGTACAGACAATATTTAAAGACAAAAAGTGAACATAACTCCTGTACAACCAACAAAAGTCAAGGACTTCAACATTTTCACGACATTTTTCATTTCAGGAATCCTTTAGGAAAGTAATTGTTTTGACTACAGGTTCATTTATTTTTTTTTTTTACTTCCTTTCTCAGATCCTTCCTTGATCTTTTCAGAATTATCCTCCCCTTACCAAATCTCTTTTCACCTGGATTAGTAATTTCTATTTTTAAAGACTTTTAGGGTTGCATTTTTACTTATATGGTGATTTACTTAACACTATGATACTTTTGTTTTAATAATAAAGGTATTTACAATTTTAAGAAAGTATTTTGAGATAGGATATGTTTCTGTCTTGAATACTGAGTTTTCTTCCTTGTATTTTCAAGGCTCTCACACATTTAAAGGCATAGGAGGTTTCAGAACTGTTTTCTGAAGGTGGAAATTTCATAATTAAGATAAATTAGGCTGTAAAGTATTTCCTAGATCTTAGGTTTCAAATTGGATTCTCAGATCTAGCTGCATAGAATTAACTGGTGGGAGAAAAAATATACCAGATAATCAGTCCTCATCCTTAGATTCTATTTTAGTTGCTTTGTATGAAGCTGAAACAATATTTTTTTAATTTGGAGAGACAGATTAAAATCAGAATATAGACAAATGATTTGGGCAAGTAAAGCCTAAAAGCATCAATAATTTGTCACTACGATTTTTAACTATCTTTCAGACCAATAATTTAAGTAATTGTTTTCTTAATTTCCAAATTTTATTAATTTTATAAATTTAAAATCAGAATTCAGAATAATTTGTAATTTTAGAATACTCTAAAAATACACAGGAACATCTATTGTCCCTGAGTGTGGGGAACAATTTCCATCAAGTTCATTTTGCCACTGTCTTTTATTTTCAGGATTTTAGGGTAAACCAAGTGTCCAAAAAACTCTTAATACTCTTTTTCTTACTCCAATTTGTTATAAGGTAAGTAAGTTATTTCTTTGGTCTATAGATAAGGAGAAAATTGGTGACCAACTAAAAAATCAACACTCAATCAATAGAGCAACTATTCTTTATCCTGGCTGGGCCTAAAATTCAACTTTTCACAAAGATTCCCAGACAATATACTCAAGATTGGGGATCAGTGGATATAAGTTAAAGTCCTGCTTCTCTGTATATTTTAAAGATCTAACAGTGACATTCTGATGTGCAAAGAGAAGAGCTACAATAGCTAAGGAATAAAAGCATTGATTTATTATGACTAATTTAAATAATGACCCATTGAAGGCAACACCATCTAAATTGCTCTCTTATAAGGTATAAAACATGAAAATGCATCCTTTGCATATTTTGAGTCCTAATTTAGCTTTATATCCTTGCTATTTATAAAAATTTTCAAAGGCCATGAATTAGCATAATGAATGTCTCTTGAGTTTCTAGTTAATAGTTTTATTGGTATTGTTATCTTTTTTAATTTTAGATACTTATTTCAGTTGAAAGTTGAGGATTTTTTCATTGGCTAGCCTTAAAAATGATTTTTATATGAGTACTTAATATGAAATTAAACTTAACAGACCTAAAGTAAAACCCACACAGCAATACAAAATAGAAGGGTAATTTTGTATCCTACTGTAAGCAATGGATCATTGAGATTAAAAAAAAATAATAAAAAAAACATTAGCCGTAAGTGAGACATTAGATCTGATGGACTTGGCATACACATCTTCTCTCCTAAAGCAAAAGAACACAAATTCTTCTCAAGAGTACATGAAACATTCTAAAGGACAGATTATATGTTAGGCCAAAAAACAAGTCTCCGTAAATTTAAGGAGATCGAAATAATAATAAGCACTTTTCCTACCACATTGTATGAAACAAGAAATCAATTTCCAAAAAAATTGTAATATTCAAAAGTATGTTAAAGAGATTAAATAACATGCTACAAAACAATCATCAGGTCAAAGAAAAAAAAAACTTGTAAGATATACCAAAAGCAGTTCCAAGAGGGAAATTCATAATGATAAATGCTGAAATCAAGAAATAAGATGATATCAAACAACCAAACATTAAACCTTAGTTAACCAGAAAACACAAAGCCCAAATTTACTAGAAGAAAGAAAATAACAAAGATTAGAGTGGAAACAAATGAAATAGAGACTGAAAAAATAAAGAACAATGAAACTAGAAGTTACTTTGAAAAATTAACAAACCTTTACCTACATTAAGAAAAAAAATAGGGAAAGAGACGTTACAAATCACAAATACAAAATACAAGCCACTATGAACAATGATAGGCCAACAAATTGAATAACCTAGAAGAAATGGATAAATTCCTGAAAACATATACCCTGTATCTTGGAGAAATAGAAAATCTGTACAGGCCAATACTAGAAAGGAGATTGAATGAATAGTCAAAATTCTCCAGGACAAGACTGCTCTATGGTGGTAAATGCTACCAAACATTTCTAAGATAATTAATGCCAATCCTCAAACTCTTCCAAAAAATAAAAGTGTTACAACTCTTTTTGTTCCAACTCCTTTTAGAGGGCCAGCAATTCTCTGATCCCCAAATGAAAGAAAGATATGAGAAAGAAAATTATAGGCCAATATCCCAGTGAACATAGACACAAAAATCCTCAGCAAAATGTTAGCAAATCAAGTTCAACAATACATGAAAAGAATCATACACCATCATCAAGTGAGATTTGTTTCAATGTGAAACACCACATTAACAAAAGAAAGGGGAAAAATCATACAATTATCTCAGAAGCATAAAATGCATGTCAAAATTTAGTATGAATTCCTGATAAAAACTCTCAAACCAGGTACAGAGGAAATGTATATTACATTATAATAAAGGCCATATACTACAAGCCCACATCTAACATTATACTGCAGTGAAAAGCTGAAACCTCTTCAAGATTGGGGACAAGGATGCCCACTCTTGGTTTTTTTATTCAACATAATATTTTAAGTTCTAGCTTCAGAAATCAGACAAGAAAAAAAAAAGGGAATCCTTTTTTTGGAAGGCATCCAAATTGGTTTTTAAAAAAGTAAAACTATTTGCAGATGACATAATTTTTTGTTTGAAAACCACTAAAAATTGGGATCGAGACCCGCATGGGGCTCCCTGCATGGGGCCTACTTCTCCCTCTGCCTGTGTCTCTGCCTGCCCCCCTGCCTCTCATGAATAAATAAATAGAATCTTAAAAGTTTTGTTGCCGTTTTTAGTGGTTTTTTTTAAGATTCTATTTATTTATTCATGAGAGGCGGGGGGCTGGGGGGCGCAGAGACACAGGCAGAGGGAGAAGCAGGTCCCATGAGGGAGCCCGATGCGGGTCTCGATCCTGGGACTCTGGGATCATGCCCTGAGCCAAAGGCCAATGCTCAATTGCTGAGCCACCCAGGTGTCCCAAAACTCTTAAACTGAAAAAAAAATATAAAATAAAAATAAGTAAGTAACGTCTATCTTCAATGTGAGGCTTGAACTCACAATCATGAGACCAGGAGTCACATGTTCTGCCAACCAAGTCAGCCAGGCACTCCTCATAAAGTCTTATAATAAACTGATTCAGTAAAGTTGCAGGATACAAACTAATACAATAAAATCTGTTCCATTTCTATTCAATATAACAAATTATCAACAAAATTAAGAAAATAATCCTATTTACAATCATATCAAAAAAATACCTAGGAAAAGGATACAAAAATACTGATTCAAAAAGATATATGCACCCAATGTTTAGAGTAGTATTATCAACAATGGAAAAATTATGGAAAGAGCCAAAATGTCCATTGACTGAGGAATGGATAAAAAATGTAGTATGTATGTATATACATATATGTACACATACACACAATGGAATATTAGCCATAAAAACAATGAAATCTAGCCATTTGTAGTGATGTGGGTGGAACTAGAATATCATGCTAAGTGAGATAAATCGGAGAAAGAAAAATACCGTATCATTTCACTCATATGTAGAATTTAAGAAACAAAACTGGGCAGCCCAGGTGGCTCAGCGGTTTAGCGCCACCTTCAGCCCAGGGCCTGATCCTGGAGACCCAAAATCGAGTCCCACATCAGGCTTCTTGCATGGAGCCTGCTTCTCCCTCTGCTTGTGTCTCTGCCTCTCTCTTTGTGTGTGTCTCTCACGAATAAATAAATAAAATCTTAAATAAAAAAGAAAAGAAACAAAAATTACCATGTCAAAGGGAAGAGAGGCAAATCAAGACACACATTCTTAACAATAGAGAACAAACAGGGTTACTGGAGGGGAAATGGGTATGGAGGGTGGGAAGTGACAGGTTAAATAGGTGCCAAGTGTTAAGGAGGGCACTTATAGAAGAGCACCAGATGTTGCATGCAAGTGATGAATTACTAATTCTATACCTGAAACTAATATTACATTGTATGTTAACTAACTGGAATTTAAATAAAAACTTGTAAAGAAAAAAAGAATACTATAAATAAATTTAACCAAAGAGGTAAAAAGCCTGTGTGCTGAAATTATAGGACTCCAATGAAAAAAAAATTGAGTACATAAATGGAAAAATATTCTAAGTTCACGGGTTAGAATATTGTTAAAATATCCGTACCATACAAAGCAATCTACAGATATAACCCAATCCCTATCAAAATTACAATAGCATTTTTTGCAGATATAAAACAATCCTAAAATGGAACTACAAATAATACTGAGTAGCCAAGCAATTTTTAGAATAACAAAGCTGGAGGCATCAAACGGCATGATTTCTTTTTTAAAAAAAAACTGTATGATTTCAAACGATTTTACAAAACTAGAGGGATTTTTAAATATGGGATTAGCATTAAAAATGTACACATACATAAATAGAATAGAATAGATAGCACATAAAAAACTTTAAAATTATATATATATTAAATTTTCAACTAATCTATGACAATCTGAGTCAAGAATATACAATGAAGAAAGCACAGTCTCAGACACTGCAAAAACTGGAGAGCCCTGGGATCCCTGGGTGGCGCAGTGGTTTAGCGCCTGACTTTGGCCCAGGGCGCGATCCTGGAGACCCAGAATCGAATCCCACGTCGGGCTCCCGGTGCATGGAGCCTGCTTATCCCTCTGCCTATGTCTCTGCCTCTCTCTCTATATATATATGTGACTATCATAAATTAATTATATATATATAAAAAAAAAAATTATATATATATATAATATATATAATTATAATATTATAATATAATATTATAATATAATATTATATATTATAATATAATATTATAATATAATATTATAATATAATAATTATAATAATTATAATTATATAATTATATATATTATAATATATATATATTATATATATATATATATAAACTGGAGAGCCCAACCAAAAGAATTAAAATGGACCATATTCTTCTACCATTTTTTGTGTGTGTCTTCTACCAGACACACAAAAATTAATTCAAAATTCACTAAAGATTTGAATGTAAGACCTGAAATTGTAAAATTCCTAGAAGAAAACATAGGCAGTGAACTCTGTGAGTCTGTCTTGGTAATGATTCTTTTGATACCAAAAGCAAAGGCAACAAAAGTAAAAACAAGCAGGACTACATCAAACTAAAAAGCTTCTGCACAGGAAAAAAAATTAATAGCAACTTACCAAATGGAAGAAAATTGTTCACAGTCCTATATCTGATAAGGAATATCCAAAATATATAAAGAACTCATACAACTTAATAGCCAAAAGAAAAAAATCCTCTTAAACAATAGACAGAGGATCTGACTAGTTCTGAAAAAGACACACAGATGGCCAAAAGGACCATGAAAAGATATTCCACATCACTAGTCATCAAGCAAATGCAAATCACAGTCACAATGAGATATCACATCACATATGTTTGAATAGTTATTAACAGAAAGAAAATAATGTTTTGGCAAGAATGGGGAGAAAAGTGTGCACTGTTGATGGGAATATACACTTTACAGTCACTATAGAAAACAGTATGGACTTTCCTTAAAATGTTAAAATACAACTATCTTTTAATCCAACAATTTCATTTCTGAATATTTACTCAAAGAAAACAATAACTCAAAAAGATACATACTCCCCAATGTTCATTGTAGTCTTTACAATAATCAAGATATGAAAGCAACCTATGTGTCCAACAATGGGTGAATGAATAAAGATTTGGCATATGGGGGCACCTGTATGGCTCAGTTTGTTAAGCATCTGACTCTTGATTTCGGCTCAGGTTGCAATCTCAGTGTTGTAGCTTTGGACCCCTTTTCAGGCTCCCTGCTGGGTGTGGGGCCTGCTTGATATTCTTTTTTTCTCTCTCCCCTTCAGTCCCTTCCCCAGCTTGCTCTCTTAGTATCTCTCACATGCAAAAAAAGAAAAGAAAGAAAAGAAAAAAAGAAAAGAAAAGGAAAAGAAAAGAAAAGAAAAGAAAAGAAAAGAAAAGAAAAGAAAAGAAAGAAAAGAAAAGAAAAAAGAAAATGTGGTATATGTGTGGGTGGAATAATATTCACCCATAAAAAAGAATTAATCTTACCATTTGTGACAATATGGGTGACCCTAAGGGCATTTGGCTAAATGACAGACAAATGCAATATGATTTCACCTTTATGTGGAATCTAAAAAACAAATTCATAAGGAGAAGGATTGGTGATTACCAGTGTATGGGACAAATGGGTGAAAAGTATTCAAGTTACTAATTTCCAGTTTTAAAATAAGTAATTCCTGAGCATGTAATGTAGAACATAGTGATTATAAGTAACAATAGTGTGTTATGTATTTGAAAGTTTCTAAGAAAGTATATTTTTAAAACTATAAGAAAAAATATATTGTAATGGTTGTTAACTGGAATTATTATGGTAGTCATTTCATACAAATATCAAATCAAAAAATATATAACATCATATTAGTTTCAGGTGTACAATATGGTTTGATATATGTCAATTATATTTCAATAACATTTTAAATGATTTTTGCTGTTATTTTTGTATTTCTATAGACATATCTTCAAAATTATTTTAAAAGTCATATCAAGGGACAGCCCCTGTGGCCCAGCAGTTTAGCGCCGCCTTCAGCCCGGGGTGTGATCCTGGAGACCTGGGATGGAGTCCCATATCAGATTCCCTGCATGGAGCCTGCTTCTCCCTCTGCCTGTGTCTCTACCTCTCTATCTCTCTGTGTCTCTATGGATAAATAAATAAAATCTTTAAAAAAAAAAAGTCATATCAAAAATACATAGTAAGAGGTTTTGATTCAAGCGGGCAAGATAGGAAGATCTTGCAATCACCTCCTCTCTCAAACATACCTAATATGTAGCTACATATGAAACAATTTCCCCTGAGGGGTGGGGGGCAGAAACTAAGGTCATGCTGAGGGCAAGAACAAATCAGGCAATTGAGAAAACCACACTGAAGATAGGAGAGGCTGGGACACAATCTCACATAAACCCCACTCCCCATACAGTGACCATAATCAGGAGAGAACTCAAAACCTTAAGCTTTTCCCTGAGGAGTGAAGGGTTGGAACCTCACACTGGGCATACAAACTTTAAAAGCTGCACCAGAGAGTACCATCCTTTTCCCCCCTATTTTGCTATCTTTATGCTCCCCTACTGCCCTCCACTAACTGGTGGGCACCACCTCTTTTTTCTCTCTTTTTTTTTTTAGCCATCTTTTCCCCATGGGCACCATTTTTATGCTCCTCCTTTGCCTTACTGTTGTCTTGCTTCAGTCAGTAAGTACCATCTTCACACTCTCCCCCTGCTATGCATCAGAGTACCACTGTCTCCTAGAAGGAGGCTTTTACATTATCTGGTGACCTGATTTTTGCAGCTGCTGTCTAGGGGACATCCCTTGTTCACCTGGCTGTGGAAGCAGGGGAGCTTTGTTCCAGGTACAATGGGACTGTAACAATTGGAGAAACTATTTTGATAGGCTACCACTCTCAAGCAACTGCGAAAACCATGGACTGAAATACACCCCTAGCCTAAGAAACCTACTTGCTTTTCCAGGACCTTTGGTCTAAGGGGCAGGATTCTAGAATAGGTATCTAGTGGCCTATAGAACTATCAGAGAATAGAGGCCAGTGTATGTAATCTTTGTGCTTTCCTCTGCTTTGCCCCAGCTTGCAAGAGTTTTTCAGATAGGAGCTTATATTTGTGAGGCACTCTGATATTTTTGGCTGCCACCAGGGGATAGCACTATGTGACCTTACTCTGGTAGCCAGCAGTACTTACACTTGTAGGTCCTATAAGACTGTAACCAATGGAGAAAGTTCTTATAAAGTCACCACCCCCAGGGGAAAAGCAAGAGACAACAGACCCTACTTAGTCTATCTCTGATAAAAGTGTGTAACTTTATCATCAAGCCTGTAGCCTGAGGGACAGGATTCTAATGAAGCAAATATTGAAGGGGCTAACTCTAAACCTTTCCAGAGAAGTCAGAGGGCAGGTGCTATTTTTGTGTTCTCTCCTGCTGCATTTCAGAACACCAGTATCTTTGAAGGGGAACTCACCTGTGCTTGTTGCCCTAGTTTTTACAGCTGCTACCCTGAGGACACTCCTTAATTGTCTTGATCTGGTGGCTATGGCCTGTGTTTATTCTTGGGTCCCATGGAACAATAACAATGAGACCATTCTTGGCAGGCTACCACCCAACAGGGCACTTCACAGACACACCACCAAGTAATTCTGTTTAAGGACCTTGTTTGCTTGTCCTGGAGCTATAGCCTGAGGAGCAGGCTTCAAGATTGAATACACATAGGGGACTATGAAGTTACTTTGGGTTTTTCAGGCAAGTGGATGCTATTATTGAACTCTCTAACTACGGCTAATTGGTATTTCCTAGAAAAGAGCTTATACAGTCATCTAGATTTCTGTTTTGTTGTTATTGATGACTATTGCTTAGGGGACACCTCCAGATCAACTAGGTTTGATGGCCAGTGGGATTTAGCTTAGGTTTCCCAAGATTTGTATACATTTATACAATTTAAAAGCTGCTGCCCAAGAATACGGCTTCCAATCAGCTTTAGTCTAGGTGCTGACTGAGATCCTCCCCTTTGGGACACTGACAGGTCTCAATACACCCTCAGCTAATGTGAACTATTAAAAATATAATAGGTTGCTTGAACAATCACAAAAGTTTGAGAGATAACAAAGATCTAGGGCAGGGTTGAACAATAAGATCCATTTCCTACATAGGCCATTTCTTCAAGACCGAGAGGGTTGGTTGTTTCATGCAATACATAGAAAGCAAACAGAGAGCTGATCAAGATGAGAAACAGAGGAATATTTTCCAAATATAAAGATAAAGCCTCACATAAAAATCCATAATTAAGTAGAGATAAATTATTTACCTAACAGAGTCCAAAGTAATTTTAAGATGCTCAGTGAACTCAGGACGATAATTAACATACTGAGAACTTCAACAACGTGATAGAAAAATGTAAGAAAGTACCAAACAGAAGTCACAATAACTAAACTAAAAATTACAGTATAAGGGTTCAACAGCAGAATATATAAGAAGAAGAAAGACTCCGTGAAGTCAAAGACAAGAGAGTGAAACTCAACCAATCAAAGAAATAAAAAGAAAAAAATAGGGGAAGGTAGCTTAAGGGACCTATAGGACAACATCAGACTAACAATCACATTATAGGGGTCCATAAAGTAGCAGACAGAGAGAAAGAAGTTAAATGTTATTTGAAGAAATAATAGATGAAAACATCCCTGGTGTGGGAAAAGAAACAGACATTCAGATTCAGGAAGTTCAGACGTTCCAACTAAGATGAACTTAAAGAAACCCACACCAAGATATATTAAAATATGTAAACATAAAAACAAGGAGAGATCCTTAAAAGATGAGAAAAACAACTTATTACATAAAAGGAATTCCCATAATGCTGTCAGCTGACTTTGCAACAGATAGTTTTAAGTTAGACAGAAGTGGCATATTATAGCTCAGTGCTGAAAGAAAAAAAAAATTCTAACCAAGATACTACCCAGGAATATTATCATTCTGAAATAAGGGAGAGGCAACAAGTTTTCTAGACAAGCACAATCTAAAGGAGTTCATTATCACTAAACTAATCTTGCAAGAAATGTTAAAGGAACTTCCTCTTAAACTGGTAGGAAAGGACACTTAATTAACAAGAGAACCATGAAAAAACAAATCCCACTGAAAAGTTGAATACATAGTAATAGAAATGGATGATCACTTTAAAGCTAGCATGAAGGTTAAAAGACAAAAGTGGTAAAAAAAAAAAAAAAAAAACTGTTTCCACAATAGTTAAGGGATACATAAGGTAAAAAGATGTAAAATGTGACATCAAAAACACAATGGGAAGGAAAGTAAAAAAACATAGAGCTTTAGAATGTGAACACCCTTAAGGTGTCATATGTAATCCTCATAGTAATCACAAAGCAAATCCTATATTAGATACACAAAAGCTAAAGGAATCTAAGTATAATACTAAGAGAGGTCATCAAGCCACAAAGGAAAAGAGAAAAAGGGAACAAAGAAGAACTATAAAACAGCTAGATAACAATGAACAAAATGGCAAATGAACTAAATTCTCTGATAAAAAGACAGAATGACGAAATGAACTTTTTTTTTTTTTTAAAAAAGGCCTATCTATATGCTGCCTATAAAAGACTCAATTCAAATGCAAGGACACATACAGACTGAAAGTGAACAAATAGAAAAAAATATCCCCAAAAAATGGCAACAAAAACCTGGGAGCTATGCTTAGAAAAAAATAGATTTTAACACAATAGTAAGAAACAAAGGACATTACATAACAATAAAGGGCTCAATCCAAGAAGAGGATATATTTATAAATATATATGCAACCAACATAAGAGCATCTAAATATATAAAGCAAGTGTTAACACCTAAAAGAAGAAATATACAGCAATACACAATAATAGAACTTTGTAACCCACTTACATCAATGGATATATCATCTAGACAGAAAATCAATAAGGAAATATTAGCCTTATACATCACATTAGACCAGATGGACTTGTCAGATACATATAGAACACTCCATTCTAAAGCAACAGAATATACACTCCAACTGTACATGGAATATAGGATAAGTCATATTTTAGATCACAAAGCAAGTATTAATGAATTAATAAGACTGGGGATCGCTGGGTGGCTTAGCGGTTTAGTGCCTGCCTTTGGCCCAGGGCGTGATCCTGGAAACCCAGGATCGAGTCTCACGTCAGGCTCCCTGCATGGAGCCTGCTTCTCCCTCTGCCTGTGTCTCTGCTTCTCTCTCTCTGTCTCCCATGAATAAACAAATAAAATCTTTTAAAAATTATAAAAATAAAAATAAAATTTAATAAGATTGAAATTATATCATTTTTTCTGACTAGAATCATATGAATTAGATGTCAGTAACAAGAAGAAAATAAAAATTTTAAAATGTGTGGAGATTAAGCAACATGTTACTGAACCAATGAGTCAAAAAAGAAATCAATGGAGAAATTAAAGATACTTTGAGACAAATTTAAATGAGTAAAATTCATAAGATGCAGCAAAAGTAGTTCTAAGAGAGAAGTTCACAGCAAAAATTGCCCAACATCAAGAAACAAAAATCTCAAATAAAGAAACTAACTTTACACTTCAAGGAAGTAGAAAAAGAAAAAATGCAGCTCAAAGTAATCAGAAGGAAAAAATAACAAAGATCATAATGGGATAAATTAAAAATGAACTGAGAAAATAATAGAAAAGATCAAGGAAGCCAAAGGTGATTCTTTACTTCTTTCAAAAAAGTTGATAAGCCTTTTGCTGGATTAACCAAGAAAAAAAAACCTCAAAATCAAAAGAATATATGTGAAAACTAGAACCACAAAAATAAAAAGGATTATAACAGCTATGAACAATTATACACCAAGAAATTAGACAATCTAAAAGAAATGGATACATTCCTAGGAACATACAGCTTACTAAGATTGAATCATGAAGAAATAGAAAATCTGAATGGACCTGTTACTAGTAAGGAGATTGAACAAGAAATCAAAACCCTCTCAACAAACAAAGGTCCAGATGAACTGCTTCACTGGTGAATTCTATCATATATTCAAAGAATACTAGTCTTTCTTTACTCTTCAAATAATAAAAGAGAACATGCGTCCAATTTTATTTTATAAAGCCAGCCTTACTACAACCAAAATCAGACAAGGATTTCATGAGAAAAGAAAATGACAAATATCCCTAGTAAACATAGATACCAAAATCCTCCACATAATATTACATAACCAAAGTCAACAATACATTAAAAGGATCATATACCATAATCAAGTAGGATTTATCCCAGGGATGCAAGGATGATTTGATATCCACAAATCAATTTTATCTACTATACTAGCAAAATAAAGACTAGCTCCATTCTAAAGCACTAAAGGAATCTAAGTATAATATGATCATCTCACTAGATTCAGAAAAAGCATGTGACAAAACTCAAGATCACTTATAATAAAAAGTCTCAACAAAGTGGGTATAGAGGAAACAATAAATGCCATACATAACAAGCCCACAGCTAACATCGTACTCAAAGGTAAAAAGCTGAAAGCTTTTCCTCTAAGATCAGAAACAAGACAAAAGTTCCCTCTCATCACTTTTATTTGACATAATATTGGAAGTCCTAGACAAAAAAAATTAGGCAAGAAAAAATTTAAAAAACACATCCAAATAGGAATGGAAGAAAACTGTCAGTATTTGCGGTTGACATGATTTCACATATAGTAAACCTAAAGACTCCAATAATTCTGAATTCATTTATTAGTTCTGAATTCTATTACTCTAAGTTGCAAGATATGAAATCAATATATAAATAAGGCCAGTGAAAACCCAACCCATAACTATGAAGCATTGCAGCCACACATTGCAGCTGGGCCAAGCATCAGCCCTGCTACTCCCATGCCTCAGCACAGCGGCACTGCAGCCAGATCATTCCCACCAATACCCCCATTCCTCAGATGAGCACTCATCTTGACTTCCTTTGAAAATTAGCAGGACTTAACTACAGGACAGCTGGGGGGCTATTGAAAAATAAGACTTTGTTCTTAAAGGGCCAAGCTATTATATGACTTGGGCAGCCCAGAACAATGGCAGCAATTTGAATAGTATCTGGATTATATCTAAAGAACATGTATTGACTAATATGAGGTCATGTTCCTATGGAAGGTGATCTATAGGAGCTTTCTCCAGGAGCAAATAAAAATGTCAGAAAAAGAACAAAGCAAAGAAAAACAATCTATCTGATAAAGAGTTAAAGGTAATAACCATAAAGATGTTCACTGGACTTGAGAGAAGAGTGGATGAACTCTGATAAATTTAACAAAGAAACGGATGCCTGGGTGGCTCAGTGGTTGAGCATCTGCCTTTGGCTCAGGGCATGATCCCAGTCCAGGGATCAAGTCCCACATTGGGCTCCCTGCGTGGAACGTGCTTTGCCCTCTGCCTGTGTCTCTCATGAATAAATAAATAAAATCTTAAAAAATTTAGAAGGAAACAGACAATATAAAAAAGGAACCTATCAGAGCTAAGAATACAATAACTGAAATTAAAAAAAAAATAGAGTAGAGGGGAAAAAAGAGATTAGGGGATGTAGAAGAATAGATGAACAATCTGGAAGACAGTAGAAACCAGCCAAGATGAAGAGTAGAAAGCAAAGTAAAAAAATAAAATAAAATAAAAAACGAGAGAGAGAGAGAGAGAGAGAGAGAGAGATAAAGAATAGGTTAATAGACCTCTGTGGCAAGTTCAGGTGTATTAACATTCATATTATGGGGAGGTCCCAGAAGGAGAAGAAAGAGAGAAAACTTATTTGAAGAAATAATAGCTGAAAACTTCCCTAACTGGCGAAAGGAGATAGTTATCTAGTCCCTGTAGTCACAAAAAGTCCCAAAATAAGATGAATACAAGGAGGTCTACACCAAGACACATATAATTAAAATGTCAAATATTAAATATGAATGTAATCCTAAAAGCACCAGTGAACAACAGTTACACAGAAAGAAATCCTATAAGACTAGCAGATTTTCAGCAGAAACTATGCAGACCAGAGGAGCATGATATAGTCAAAGTTCTGAAATTTAAAAATTAACAAGAATACTTATACTGCAAGATTAACATACAGAAATGAAGGTGAGTGAAATAGTCTCCATAAAAACAAAATTTAAGTGAATTCATCATCATTAAACTGCTTTACAAGAAACATTAAAGGAAATATCGTTAAGAGAAAAGGAAAAGTTTATAAAGAAGACAATTTTATTTTATTTTATTTTTTTATTTTTTATTTTTTTAAGGACAATTTTATGAAAAAATACACTGGTAAAAGCAAACATACAGTAAAGGTAGTCTATTAATCACTTAGGAAACTAATATAAACATTGAAACATGAAAGTAGTAAAATAACATATCTACAAAATTTCCATAAGGGGCTTACAAATTAAAACAATGTAAAATGTGACATCCTTTATGTAAGATGTCAAGGAGTGTAAAAGTGTAGTGGTTCACAGTGTGTTTAAACTTAAGTAATCACCAATTTATCATAGACTGGTAAATATGTAGAATGTTATATATTTACTTTATGATAACCACAATAACCTATAATATGTACAAAAGATAATGGAATCCAGTAAAGTCATTAAATCGCAAGAGGAGAAAACAAAGGACAAAAGTACAAAAATCAAGAAGGAAACAGTGAACAAAATAAGTATATACCTAGCAATAATTACTGTAAATATAAATTAAATATTCCAATCAGTGGACATAGGGTGACTGAATGGATAAAAAAACAAGACCCATCTAAATGCTGTCTATAAAAGATCCACATGAGACTCAAAGAAACATAAAAACTTAAAGTGAAGGAATGGAAAAGATATTCCATGCAAATGGAAAAAAAAGTGATTAGCAATACTTAGAAAAAATAGACATTAAAACCAAGACTGTAACAAGTGACAGAGAAGGGCATGGCATAATGATTAAGGGATCAAACCAACAAAAGTATATAACAATTGTAAATATCTAGGAACAAACATAATAGCATTTAAATATATAAAGCATATTAACAGGCATAAAGGAAGAAATTGACAGTAATACATAATAGTAAAGGATCTTAACACTGCCTTTAGATCAGTAGGATAGGTCATCTACACAGAAAATCAATAAAAAAGACAACAGCTTTTAAGGACACATGAGAACAGATGGATTTAACAAATATATGCAGAACATTCCATTCAAAAACAGTAGACTATATCTTCCTTTTAAGTGCAAATAGAACATTCTCCAAATAAATCACATGTTAGGACAAAAGTCTCAAATTTAAGAAGATTAAAATCATCTCAAGCATTTTTTTTCTGACCATATGGTATGAAATGATAAATCAATAACACAAAAAAATCTGGAAAGAACACCAATAAATGGAGGCTAAACAACATTCTACTAAACAATAAATGAGTCAACCAAGAAATTGAAGATAATTTAAAAAAAAAAAAAACATGGAGATAAATGAAGACACAAAGATTAAAAATCTTTGGGATGCAGCAAAAGCAGTTCTAAGAGGGAAGTTTATAGCAATACATGTCTACTGTAAGAAAGAAGAGAAATCTCAATCTATGCTTTAAAGAACAAGAAAAAGAAGAATCCCAAATTTAACAGAATGAAAAAAAATAAAGACATGAGAGTGAAAATAAATGAAGTAGAGACTAAAAAATCAATAGAAAATATCAATAAAACTAAGAGCTAGATCTTTGAAAAAGTTATCAAGATTTATAGACTTTTAGTAGGACTCATCCAGAGAGAGAAGAGAGGACTCAAATATATAAAATCAGATGAAAGAGAAGTTACAAAGAACATCCAGAAATACAAATTATTTTAAGAGACTAATACAAAAATATACACCAACAAATTAAATAACCTAGAAGCAATGGACAAAATCATGGAAACATACTATCTTCCAACACTGAATTAAGAAGAGATAGGAAATCTGACCACACTGATTACTAGTAGTGAAATTTAGTTGGTAACAGAAAGCTCCCAACAAACCAAAGTCCAGGACCAGATGTCTTCAGATATATCTTTAAATTTTTGGTAGAACTTAAGTTATTTTTCTCAAACTATTCCAAAAAATAGAAAATGAAGGGATGATTCTAAATTTATTCTCTGAACCCAGTATTTTTTATTTAAATATTAAATTTTCTTTCATGTCTTATTAGATTCTTGCTGGATATGGACACAAACCCTTCCCACAGTCACCCCTTTGCAGAATGACTCAGTTACTCCTCAGACATCTGCTTCTCTTCTTTCCCTGTTGAATGCTCTGGGATTTTCTGAGTTTGAAATACTCCTGGAATTTTTACTTTGGTGATGAAAACCCCCATAGTACTAATATTCAAGTGCGCAATGGTAAATGCCTGTGTTTGTGGGTATCCTCCTTCACAGTTCACTGTTTGTTTTGGTTTTGGACATGTGACCAAGCCCCCTGGAGGCCTGGTGGGTTTTTCCAAGGGCCAGCCACCAAATGGGGCTTTGGTGACCATTTTGCCATGTCTCTCCTTTGATTAGAAAATTGCTGTAGCATCTTCCCCAGACAATCCCTGCTCCCCGATGCCAGTGTGCTCTTCATCTACAGACTGGGCATTAGTGCACAGCTGGTGCCAGCCCTGTTGCCTCATACTCACCTCTCCTGTAGGGCTAGACAGCAAGGCCCAATCAAAGCCCCTGACCCAAAAGCTGTACTGTAGTCACTTCCATGCTTTGGTCTAGCCATGCAAGGCATCAGTGGTGGTTTCCTTTTGGGTGGCCTTGATACCAAAACCAGACAGACAATACCAAAAAAAAAAAAAAAAAATTTACAGACCAATATCACTGAATGAACATAGGTGCAAAAAACCCACTCTATGTTAGAAAAGTGAATTGAACAATACATTACCAGGACAATTCACCACAATCAAGTAGAGTTTATTTCAGGGATGCAAGGAGGTTAATGTCATATGACACACAAAACAAACAAACAAAAACAAATAATCTGAATAAAACGCAGGCAGAGGACCCGAGTAGATATTCTTCCAAAGAATGCCCACATACAGATGACCAAGAGGTAAATGAATAGATGCTCAACATCATTAATTGTCAGGTAAATGTATATGGAAACTACAATGAGATATCATCCCATACTTATCTTAATGGCTAGTATCAAAAAGACGAGGAATAAAAAATGTTGACAAGGATATAGAGAAAATGGGAATTTTATGCACTATAGTGAAAATAAATTGGTGTATCCACTATGAAAAAACATTATGTAGGATTTCTTAAAAATAGAAATAACATATAATTTTATATTTCCACTTCTGGGTATTTATCTGAAGTAAATGAAAAAACTAGGTATACCTGGGTGGTGCAGCCAGCTTCATGATCTTGGAGTCATGGGATTGAGCCCCACATTGGGCTCCATACTCATTGTGGAGTCGGCTTGGTATTTCTCCCTCCCTTTCCCTCTACTTCCCCCACCCTATCTCTACCTCCCTGCCCCTCCCACTGTGTACTTTCTTAGCCTCTGTAAAATAAATGAATAAATCTTTTGAAAAAAGAAAACGAAAACACTAATTTGAAAAGCTATATACACCCCTGTGTTTATCGTAACATTAGTTAGAATCGAAAGCTACTAATGTGTCCATGATAGATGAAGGGATAAATAAGATGTATATACATATATACAATAGAATATTAACCATACAAAAAAAGGAAATCTGGCAATTTGCAACATGGATGGAACTAGAGACAATTTGCTAAATGAAAGAAGTCAGAGAAAGATAAATACCATATTATTTTACATAGATGTAGAATCTTAAAGGTAAAAAGGAAAAATTTAACCAATAACAAAAAAACACAGACTCACAAACATAGAGAATAAGCTGGTGGCTGACAAAGGAGGGCAGAAGGGACTGGGGAAAATAGGCAAAGTGGATTAAGAAGTATAAACTTGAAGTCATAAAATGAGTAAATAGTCAAGGGAGCAAAAACTAGAACTTAAAGAATATAGTCAGTAATATTGTAACAAATTTGTATGATGACAGACGGTAACTATACTTATGGTCATATGCATTTTGTAATCTATATAATAGTCCAATCACTACATTGTACAACTGAAACTAATATATTACGCATCAGCAATATTTCAATTATTTTTTAAAAATATGCTCAATGAATATGGGAGAATAGATGAACACAGAACAAAAATAAAATATAAGAAAGCTCCAAACAGAATTCTATAAGCTAAAGTATACAATAACTCAACAGGACAATACTGGAGTTCAATAGCAGACTAAATTAAGCCAAAAAGAACACAGACAAAAAAGCAAAAGAAAAAATAATTTTAAAATATAGCTTAAGGAACCCATGGAACAACATCAACAAGGGTAGCCTTTGAATGATTGGGGTTTCAGAAAGAAAAGAGAGAGAAATAGGGCCCAAAAAATTATTTGAAGAAACAATGGCTGAAAACTTCCGTATAATGGAACAGAATAGTTATACAGGTCCAGGAAGCCCAGAGTTCCCAATAAGATGAACCTGAAGAGATCCATTAAAATGGTAAAAGTGAAAGAGAATCTTAAAGAAGCAAAAGGAAAACAACCTATCACACACAAAGGAAACCCCATAAGACCATCTGCAGACTTATTAGCAGAACATTTACAAACCAGAAGAGAGTGACGCAACATAGTCAAAGTGCTGGAAGGAAAAAACAAAAAACAAAAAACAAAAAAGCTTCCATCCAAAAACTTTCAGGGCTTTCCATTTTAGCAAAAGCTCATCTGAAGAACCAAGACTTTGGTATAGTCTGACCAGGTAACTTAGCAAGGCACAGATCTTCCTATTTGGGGACCTCAAATGAAGAGCCTTGCTGGTGCTAGAGTATGGTTATACAGCAACCCCAAACAGGTGAGCTGAGGCATATGACAGTCCATTACTGAATGTAGCTTCCTACCCTGTCAAGGAACCTTGGCCTGAGAATCTGGGAGATGGTTTGGTCCAGAAGCATTAGAGCAGAGCAGAACCAGTGTATCTGCCCATCTGCACAGACAAGCTGGCAATACCATATGGCCAAAGAGTTTGGTACACAGGTCTGTCTGATTAACTCCACAAACAAGTCTTGTCCAAGCCAGAGAAGGAGTCCATAGTCTTACTCACTGCTGAATAAAGCCTCCAACAATATGAACCAGGGAAACTAACCCAAAATTCATAGCTCCTCTGAATCTCTAGCCTACCCTGCAGTCCCAACCAGTAGTTCTGTGTCTGCAGAGCCAAGATGATAACTCTGTCTGTCCAGGAAGCTTAGCTGGCAGCTCTGATTTAATACCGAAGGGCCCTTCTGGTACTGGAATTTGCTATGCTGCCTCAACTAGGCAGGAAAGCTAATTTATAGCTCTCCTGAAAGCTGAATACAGGCCACAGTCTAACCCAAACAGAAAACCTAACCAAGACTCCTAGGAAACTGTGTAGTCAATCTTACGACTCTGATTACAGTTGCACTTGCATGGAGAATTCAGCAGGTATCTCTTTGCTAGTTCTATAGGACAGTGGCCTATCAAGCCGGGAAACTTGGTGCAGAGGTTTGCCTAATTTAAGCCCTAACCATGGCTCATTCCAGACTTAAAGCCTGTATGGAACACTATCTGGCCAGGGAAACTAATATGTGGCACCACCCACTGCTGAATAAGCTCTTTAGTATGCCTGACCAGGGGGCCAAACCAGAGCACACAAAAAGCTGCACAGACCCTTATACAGCACTGGTTACAGTGGCACTTGAAGAGTTTATAAAGCAAAACTGGTAGCTCTTTCTGACCCGGAAATTCAGTGTACAGTCTAGCCTGATTAAGAAGCACAAACAGTGAGGCATGTGGGCTTTGGGGCCCATCCTGTTGCCCTATCAGGGCAGGAAAGCTCATTCAAAGGACCCACCTACCATGAGTACAATATCTAGTCTGACTGTCTAGGTCTTGATAAAGGTATCTAGGTATTGATAAAGCTAAGAGTTGGTTCTTTGAAAACATATAAAATTGACAAAAATTTAGCTATACTAACTAAGAAAAAAAAAAAGAGAAAACCCAAATCAACAAAATTATAGATGAAAGGTATGTATTACAACTAATACCAGAGAAATACAAAGGATCATAAGAAATCTCTATTGCCAACTATACACACCAACAAAGTGGACAACATAAGAGAAATTCAAGATTCTTGGAAACCTACCAAAATTGAATTAGGAAGAAATAGAAAATCTGAACCAACTAAAAACAAATAAAGACCTGAATCAGTAATAATAATAATAAAAATATCCCCCAAAGAAGAAATACCAGGATCAGGTGACTTCACTGGTAAATTTTAGTAAACATTTAAATATATAATAATCAATGCCAATTTTTCTCAAACTTTTACAAAAAATTGAACACTCAAATTCATCTTATAAGGCCAAAATTATTTTTATACCAAGGCCAGAAAAAAAGACACTGTAAGAAAAGAAAACTACAGGTCACCATGCCTGGTGAATACAAATACAAAAGTTCTCATTCAAATACTAGCAAACAGAATTCAACAGCACATTAAAGGGATCATTCACTATGATCAAGTGAGATTCATCACACATGAATCAGTAGATAACAACACATTAAAAAGAAGAACATAAAAACAATAAAATTAAAGTCATATGATTATCTCAATAGATACAGAAAAGCACTAGACAAAATTGAACATCTTTTTATGAAAAAAAAAAACAAATTAGCTGTTAAAAGAATGTACCTCAAAAAAAGTCCACATATAGCTCGCAGTTAAATTAATACTAAGTGGAAAAAGGTTGAAACCCTTTCCTGTAAGATCAGGAACAAGATAATTGTGCCCCCTCTTACTACTCCTATTCAGTATGGTACTGGAAGTCCCTGTCAACACAATCAGGCAAAGAAAAAAAAAAGGTTAAAGGCATCATAATTGGAAAGGAAAAAGTAAAATTATCTCTATTTACAGATGACATGACTTTATATATAAAAAATCCTAAAGACTGCGTCAAAAAACTTAGATCTAATAAACAAATTCAGTAACATTGTAAGATACAAGATTACATACAAAAATCAGTAGCATTTCTATACATTAACAAATTATCTGAAAAAGAAACTTAAAAATTATCCCATTCACAATAGCATAAAAATAAAATACTTAAAAATAAATTTAACCATGGAGGTAAAATATCTCTACACTGAAAGACAAGACAGTGATGGAAGAAATTGAAGACAGGAATAAATGGAAAAGTATCTCATAAATGGATAACAAGAATATTATTAAAATGTCCATTCTACTTAAAGCCATCTATGGATGGATTCAATGCAATCCCTATTAAGAGTGTAATGGCAATTTTTACAGAATTAGAAAAAAATTCTAAAAAAAAAAAGCAAACCTTAAGTAACTGAAGCAACCTTGAGAAAGAAGAATAAAGCAGGAGACATCACTCTTCCTGATTTCAAGCCATACTACAAAGCAATAGTCATCAAACAGTATGGTGCTGGCATAGAAAGAGACAAATACACCAATGGAAGAGAATAAGAGAATTGAGACCCCAGAAGGAAAGCCATGCATATATGGTCAACTAACAAGTGAGCTAAGAACATTCAATGGACAAAATAATCTCTTCGATAAATGGTGTTGGAAAAATTGGATATTCACTTGTGAAAGAATGAAACTAAATCTCTATGTCATACCACTCACAAAAATTAACTCAAAATGAAATATGTATATATATATACATATATGTAAATTACACAGACGCACACATGCACAAGACCAGAAACCATAAAACTCCTAGAAGAAAACCTAGGGAGAAAGCTCCTTGACATGTGTCTTGGCAATGATGTTTTGACTATGAGAACTAAAACCTAAGCAATAAAATCTAAAATAAACAAGTGGGACTATATCAAACTAAAAAGCCTCTGCACAGCAAAGTAAATGATCAACAAAATGTAAAGACAACCCATCAGTGGGAAAAAATATTTGCACATCATACATCTGATCACATACAACTCAAGAGCAAACAATAAATAATCCAATAAAAAGGGGCAAATGATCTGAGTAGACATATTTCCAAAGATTATGTACACAGCCAGCAGGTACAAGAAAAGGTGTTCAACATCACAAACCATAAAGGAAATGCAGATAAAACCTACAATGAGATATCACCTCACACCTGTAACAACAGCCATCATCAAAAAGGCAAGAGGTGACAAATGCTGGAAGAAATATGGAGAAATGGGAAGCCTTGTGTACTGTCAGTGAGATTTTATACTGGTTTACTCACTGTGGAAAACAGTATGGAGGTTCTTCAAACAATTAGAAATAGAGCCACCATATAATCCAGCAATTCCACTTGTGAGTATACATCCAAAGATAATGTAGACAGCATATGTATGAGATATCTGTACCTTGTATTTCTTGTAGACTTATTATTTATAATATCTAAGATGTAAACTTGAGTATCCTTCAGTAGATGAACTGATAATGTGATGTATATGCACAATGTATTATTCAGTTATTTTAAAAAAAGAAATCCTATCACTTGTGACATAAATCAGACTTGAGTCATTACACTAAGTGAAATAAGACAGGGAAAGACAAATACTGTAACATGATCTCATTTACATGTGGAATCTAAAACAATGACAAATAGAAAAACAGAGATCAGATTCATGCATACTAGAGACGGGGTGTAGAAGATGGGGAAAGTACATGAAGGTAGCCAATAGGTCCAAACTTCCAGTTATAGAATAATAACTGGGTTTGCAACATACAACGTAATGATTATAGTTTATTTTGCCGTATGGTATACTTCAACGTTGCTGAGAGAGTAGATCCTATAAATTCTCATCCCAAGGAAGAAAATATTTTTTTCCTTTTTTTTTTAAATATCTATGAGATGATGGCTGTTAACTAAATTTATTTTGGAAATCATTTCACAGTATATATGCCAGGTATTTATGCTACAACGCCTTAAACACATCTTATATGTCAATTATACCTCAAAACTGAAAAACTAAAAAAAAAAAAAAAAAAGAATTGGCTGGGAATTGAGAGAACCATTTATTCACAAGTTTACACCCTCCACTGCTAGTGGAAGGTTTTAACACCCCAGAACTTGCAGGCAAACTTTTCTTGAAGACAAGCAGGCTCCAGACCCCTGGTGGCTCAGCGGTTGAGTGTCTGCCTTTGGCTCAGGGCGTGATCCCGAAGTCCTGGGATTGAGTGCCATATTGGGCTCCTTGCATGGAGCTTGCTTCTCCTGTCTGTCTGTCTCTCATGAATAATAATAATAATAATAATAAAGGCAAGCAGACTCCATTTGTCATCCATTACACCAGCCTCATAGAAGCCCTGGAGACTAAGATATACTAATTGTGCTTCAAGGAGATGCTGTCACCATCCAGTGGGTCAGAGGCCACCCAGAGGTGTCAGTTTCAATCCTGGCTCTGGCTTCTGGTGTTACAGGTGATAACAAGCAAGGTGAGGTGGAAACAAGCAGCAACATATACCCACAAATGCATGGATACACATGCATTTATAATACGTAAATAGGGACATTTATGGGGGAAAATTCACTACATTTTTAACAGAAATTAATTCTGTGAAGTCAAATGACAATGAGTGAGTGTATAAATTTTCTAGGGCTGCAGTAGCAGTGTCACAAACCAGGTAGTGCCTAACAACAGAAATTGATTGTCTCACATTTCTGGAGACCAAACTCAAGATGTTGGCAGAGCCACTCTCCCTCCAAAGCCTCCAGAAAAATATCCTTTCTTGCCTCTTATAGCTTCTGGTACAGAAGATATTCCATGGTTTGTGAGAACTACAGTCTTTGCCTTCATCTTTATGTGTATCTCTGTAATTCTTTCTATTCTCATGGCTGTCTTTCTATACCTTTCCTTATAAGGACACCTGTCACATTCAATTAGAACCAATCCTACACCACTACAACTTTATCTTATGGTCACATTCTAAGATATTGAGGGTAGGACATTTAATATATTTGTTTGGTAGGGGACACCCAATTCAATTCATTGGAGCAGACAAAAGAGGATTTCCACTTGTTAATTTATATTTTTCTGAAATGCTTGTACATATTTGCAAGTAATATTCTGGATATCATTGTATTTTGTCTCATACTTGTGAAAGAAGATTTAAAATGAAGTAAGCCTTGCTAAGAGTAACTCTAGAGATAGTAGAAGGCACACTGAGGAACTAGAGCCCATGCATGTCTCCTGTTTCAATTTTTGGAACACCATGAACTTTTGATTTTTGTCAATTGCAACTGGACCACTTTTTCTATCACAGCCTTTGACTTTGGACTGAAATAGAGATAATGTAATGCTTCTAGATAAATAGCTAATTGTGAATTAGTCACTTTAAATGTTGCCAGCATCAATCACTAATTCTTTCAAACTAAGTTATGTAACTTTGTGGTCTTTGGCTTTTTAACCCTGTACATTCCCCACTTGCGATTTGAAGCACACTTTGGATTTAGGTCAACTTTTCTCCCAGATTGCAACCCCTCAGAACTGAAGTAAATGCTTTTGGGTGCTTTACACCCTCTTGGTCCATATACTCAATACCAATTCCTTCTTTTTTTTACATGCTTAGGTATTCTATAAAAGTCAAATACCCACTTGCCTAGTTCTCTTTGCTGCTGGTGATCGGTCTCTGGGACATCACTGGCCAATACACACAGATGTACTGACCGTTTTCCCCTCTCCCCCTCTTTATAGTTTGAAAGAAAACAGGATGCCGAGGATGGCACAATTCTATGATCATAAGAGGACAAGCCAGTTTATTTAAACAACCAAAAAGCAACAACAACAAATAATTGGTCCTAACATTATAAGATTACTCTAGCAGCCCCTTAATTCCAGAACTTCTTGTTACATGTGAAACAAAACACTATTTGTGTCACTGTTGTGTTTTTCTGTACTTCGAAATAGACTCATATCTAAATTATACATGTGTGAATGTGTTCCAGGTAAATCTTAAAATTTCAAAGACAGGGAAAGCTGATTTCTCCATGAAAGGATATTAGAATATAAAGTACATTTTGTTCAAATTTCTGAAAGATATATATGTTTTTATTTTAAAATAATTTTATTTATTTATTCATGAGAGACACAGAGAGAGAAACAGAGACATAGGTAGAAGGAGAAGCAGCCTCCCTGTGGAGAGCCTGTGTGGGACTCGATCACAGGACCCAGGATCATGCCCTGAGTCCAAGGCAGATGCTCAACCACTGAGCCACCCAAGTGTCCCTGAAAGATATTTTAGATTAAAGTTCCATTTATTATGGAGAGTAGAGTTTCTAGAACACAAATCAGATGTCCATAGCCAAAAAAAACCATGACACAAAACAAAGCTCTACTCCTACTACCAAGGTAATAGTTTTAACTATTTTTTGTTAATGTCAAAGGAGCCATCAGAAGGCATTGACTGTACAAAACTCAATGAGAAGCATTTAATATTCAGTGCTGGAGAGGAATTTTGTTTTTAATAAAAAAGGGGGGAATGCACCTGATGGCTCAAGTCATGATCTCTGGGTTGTGAGTCTAGCCCCACATCAAGCTCCACCCCAGCATGGAGTCTGCTGTCTCTGTCTCTCTCTCCCTCTCTGCCCCTCCCCCCACATGTACATGCTTTATCTCTCTCTCTAAATAAAGTCTTTTTAAAAAGGTAAACTTTGTTAAGGTGTGAAATGCAATTACACTTTTTTTTTTTGGTAAATATTAGAAACTGTCATATAGTTAGTGTTTCTAAAAAAGGAATTATGTGCATAATTTTAAATATTTTGTTGCTTAGTAACAAACAGTTTTAGCACAATTACATGTAATTATCATTTTTTGAAGTTTGATTTATATTAAAGCTTTATCAGGTAAATGTGATTAGTAGTAAGTGATTTTACAAACCCTAAATTTTAGGTCACAGTCACTTATTACAATAAATGTCATAGTGTGTAAAGTCTGTGGAATATATTCCTGTATCTTGAACACTGTTTAACTTTAGGGAGAGTTAGTAATAGTTTATATAAGATTATTAGACTTCACGAACACTGCTGCCTTAGTGGTGCTTTTCAATGAACTTAACCATGAACAAATCCCTAAAAGATATCACAAATTCACTTATATTTTTTAAAGGCTTTATTTAATTATTCGTGAGAGACACAGAAAGAGGCAGAGACACAGAAAGAGGGAGAAGCAGGTTGCCTGTAGGTGCTTGATATGAGACTTAATCCCAGGACTCCAGTATCACGCCCTAAACCAAGGCAGATGCTCAACCACTGAACCACCCAGGCGCCCCACAAATTCACTTAATTTTTAAAAAATGTTGACAGATAACATGTATGACCCAAGTGATAATTCTTTGCTTTGCTATCTGACTAAAAACTAATTTTATTTTATTTACATAATTACATACATAATTTTACAATAGTAAAATTTTCTTAAAAAAACAGATTATCTTGAAAAAGAAAAATAGTCTTTATTGTCTGAAGAAAAATCTTTTAGAATGCATTTTAAAAATATTTAGATCACCAATTTTATTTCCTTGAGCTATTAAGTCATGTCCCAACAGTTAATTGCTATGTGGATAATGTAATCAATGGATTCTTCTCCTATTTTGTTTTTAGCATGTATATTGGTCATTCTGGATATGTCTCATTAGGATAAGGAATAAAGGAGATGAGTTCTCCTTGTTGAAATCTGAAGGGCAACACAATATGTATATGATGTGGCATATGCCACCTGGCTGTGCTGTCTTGGAGCATTTTGAGAAGCTTGTGTAGCCAAAATTTAAAGCACACCTGCCAAGTAAGGATCACACGATAGAATGACATTGAAATTCTCCCCCAATAGAATATACCATGCATGGGATTTCTTTTCATTATTATAAAACACCAAACCAAATTCCTTATAAAACATTTTAGAAATAAAAAGACAATCATTCACATACAAGCCAAATTAAAAAAAATAAGTAAATAAAGACCTAGCCTTTCCTTATGGATTGGGATTTCTCCACTTTTGTCTGAAGAGATGACCAATGAAAACAGAAGTAAATATGTCATAGTTGACAACAAATTTGGATCTGAATCATGGATATAAAAGTATATTACTTCTCAAATTTGGAAATGCCATTATTTCTACTCTCAGTATTTTTCAAATTGTCTTTTCTTTCCCAATAGTAAATTTGGAACAAAAATATTCAGGTGACAAGCTCAGTTGATTGAGCACTGAACTCTTGGTTTCAGCTGAGGTCATGATCTCAGGGTCATAAATTGAGCCCCATATCAGGCTCCATGCTCTGCAGGGAGTCTACTTGAGATTCTCTTCCTCTGACCCTCTTCCTGCTCATGCACAATCAATAAATAAATCTTTTGAAAAAACTCAAGTTTCAATCATGTAGGGATTTTTTTTTTGAGTGGGGGGAATGAGTATTTTCTTTTATTGAAATACAAAAATAGGGCTTAAGCCATAGGAAAGCATAGCTACTAATAAATTTTTAACTTTTCTTATTTATTTATGAACCAAGATGAACAGTTAAATAAAACAATGTTGCTTTAAACAAGGTAATGGCAGCAGGATAGATTCCAGATGAAATTAAATGTTTTTTCAGGACACATACATATATAATTGTCTGAATGAGGCTTGGTCCAGTGCCCAGCCATGGCTGAACTGCCAGGACAGCATAGGAATGTGCAACTTCAAGAAACGTGGGTGTTGACCTGGGCCTTTATGTGAACACAAAGTAAAATAAAGCAAGACTGTTCTTTGTACATAATTGTGAGCAATTATCTTTTTAATTCTCCATTTTAAATGATGGATAGAAATCTTATTTTGTTCTAAGACTTTTTTTCTGTCCATATAATAATTTATTACAAAGGATTCTAAGTTCAATATATAAATAATTATACATATTTTATTTAAATAACCATTTTATATTTTTACATAGAAGGAAAAAAAACCCAAGTACTTAAATTAACTATGTTGACTTTGTTGTCTCGAGTAAGCATTCCCTATATGGTTTATAATAAAAACATTATTTTTTGATATACTACATAAGCTGTTTTTTTTTTTTTTTTTTTTTTTTTTTTTTTTTTTTTGATATACTACATAAGCTGTTATAACCCAGCATCTTTCTGCCTGTTTTTAAAGGAGACTTTATTGATCAATATTGACTTTGAAAGTAGAGGACTAAATAACAAAACCATATATGCAAATTTTTGTTTACATTTGTTAATTATTTCAATTATCATTAAAGTTCACATAAAGCTGTTTCTAAATAGTACCATTCTATAATTTATAAAATTGAGAAATTTTTTAAAATGAGAAAATACATTTATGCAGGAAAGATTAATAATTGAGAATGCAGTATTTATATTTTTTCTCAATGCCAGCTACGACAGGCTCATATTTAGAAATACTTACTGGTTATTAAAGTATTTGATAATTATATGGAATCACATTTAATAAGTCAAATATTTTCATAAATATATATTTAAAATTCTTCACCTTTGTATTTTTATCTTACATAGATACTCATAAATAAACTTAAAATTTCAAACTGCTATAGCTAATTGCGACCTGGATTCAGACAACATGGTTTTAAAACCAGGCTTTATCAGTCATAATTTGTCAGATTTTGTACAACTTTATCTTGTCTATACCCTAATGTCCTCATCCATAAAATAAGAAAGCAATTAACTCACTACTAATTTGGTTAATCAAAGGATACAATGCATCTAGTGTACTAAAACTACTTGGCACAGAATAAGTATCTAATAACTTTTATCACTATTAATTGCTTATTTTGTACATTATTTTTACCTTAGAAATGAGATATTGAAAATGTCACATCATGACTCACCAGAATATTCCATTAGAATATACTCTATTGGTATATTTTCCTCTAAAATTATATTCAGTGGAGAAAAGAATTTAATTTGATCTGGTCACAATTGATTTGCTTGCACTTCACAAAACAGAGTTTGTACTTGTACATTTTATTTCTTGCAGATTTGTTATATGCATATATAGAACATCCACTGATGGCCTAAGGAGGGAATTCATTACAAATGACAGCCAAAGACAATCCTAGAAATGTTACAGATTCAGCTACAAAGACCATAAGGAAGTTTACATAAACATTACAGTTACACTGCATTTCTCAGAGTGACATTTAGTACTTATTAAGAGTGTTTTGGGGAGACTTAATACACACTTAAAATACCTTTCAAAATATTGAAAGCTTAATGTATGCACATGTTTTCTATTTTCTAATTAAAAAATAAAACATGTGTGGATCAATCAAAGTTTTCCTGGAAATTCATATAGTTGAGCTAGTCAATCAAGGGTTGGCTTACCCACTAGTGTCAACAAGAGCCTAAACTGATACCCAGAAAATGCACAGAGTGGAGTTTGGATGGATGAACCAAGAAAATCTGAAAGAAAAATGATCAAAGCATTCTTGAACATAATTTGAATGTCTGGATAAAAAGACCATATTAGATATAAAGCAATGGGAAAGGTTCTTTGCTTCTAGAGACTTGAGGTGAGAGCAAGGAGAATTAGAACATTTGGAAGTGTCCACTAGGAATAGTAGAGGATTATGGGAACATGACTCTGAACTCCAGCTTTCCACCATTTGGAATTCCAAATCTATCTCCCTTGACTAAACCAAAGAACCACTAGTGTTTAAAGGCAGATAGATGGGAGGAACACTGTTCTGTGGTATGCAAGATAGAGAGGACTCACACATGGTTTTCTCCTCCATGGGGTGTGGATGAATTTTGGAACACCAAAGTGAGGAAGCACAGATATAAGGTTGTGAACTCCTCAAAGGGATTAAAACTCGCCCTAATCTATCCCAGGGCAAGAAGACCAATAGGAAATGAAAGAGCAAGTGAAGACCACCCTGGGGAATGGGAAACCTTGAGGAGATACAGAGTTAGAATAGTCCATGTTCCATGGCCTTAAAAGTGCAGGGAAGGAAAAAGTCCCTCAACTGTTTTAGGATCCTGGCTGGGTCTGAAAATTAAACTGAAAAAGACTAATAGGAGAAAGGCATACAAACTTTATTGAATTTTTACATGTACCTAGAAGCATTCAAAAGAGAATGAAGACCTAAAGAAGTGAGCAGAACAGGAAGCTTTTACACATTCTAGACAAGGATTAAAAAATGTAAAGAATTTCTCATAAGGTTCTTCTTTACATTTTTTAATCCTTGTCTAGAATGTGTAAAAGCTTCCTGTTCTGCTCACTTCTTTAGGTCTTCATTCTCTTTTGAATGCTTCTAGGTACATGTAAAAATTCAATAAAGTTTGTATGCCTTTCTCCTATTAGTCTTTTTCAGTTTAATTTTCAGACCCAGCCAGGATCCTAAAACAGTTGAGGGACTTTTTCCTTCCCTGCACTTTTAAGGCCATGGAACATGGACTATTCTAACTCTGTATCTCCTCAAGGTTAGCTGGGGGCATCACAATGCCAGATTTCAGGTTGTATTACAAAGCTGTGGTCATCAAGACAGTGTGGTACTGGCACAAAAACAGACACATAGATCAATGGAACAGAATAGAGAACCCAGAAGTGGACCCTGAAATGTACGGCCATCTAATATTCGATAAAGGAGGAAAGACTATCCATTGGAAGAAAGACAGTCTCTTCAATAAATGGTGCTGGGAAAATTGGACATCCACATGCAGAAGAATGAAACTGGACCACTCTCTTTCACCGTACACAAAGATAAACTCAAAATGGATGAGAGATCTAAATGTGAGACAAGATTCCATCAAAATCCTAGAGGAGAACACAGGCAACACCCTTTTTGAACTTGGCCACAGTAACTTCTTGCAAGATACATCCACGAAGGCAAAAGAAACAAAAGCAAAAATGAACTATTGGGACTTCATCAAGATAAGAAGCTTTTGCACAGCAAAGGATACAGTCAACAAAACTAAAAGACAACCTACAGAATGGGAGAAGATATTTGCAAATGACATATCAGATAAAGGGCTAGTTTCCAAAATCTATAAAGAACTTATTAAACTCAACACCAAAGAAACAAACAATCCAATCATGAAATGGGCAAAAGACATGAAGAGAAATCTCACAGAGGAAGACATGGACATGGCCAACATGCACATGAGAAAATGCTCTGCATCACTTGCCATCAGGGAAATACAAATCAAAACCACAATGAGATACCACCTCACACCAGTGAGAATGGGGAAAATTAACAAGGCAGGAAACAACAAATGTTGGAGAGGATGCAGAGAAAAGGGAACCCTCTTACACTGTTGGTGGGAATGTGAACTGGTGCAGCCACTCTGGAAAACTGTGTGGAGGTTCCTCAAAGAGTTAAAAATAGACCTGCCCTACGACCCAGCAATTGCACTGTTGGGGATTTACCCCAAAGAGTCAGATGCAATGAAACGTCGGGACACCTGCACCCCGATGTTTCTATCAGCAATGGCCACAATAGCCAAACTGTGGAAGGAGCCTCGGTGTCCATCGAAAGATGAATGGATAAAGAAGATGTGGTTTATGTATACAATGGAATATTACTCAGCAATTAGAAACGACAAATACCCACCATTTGCTTCAACGTGGATGGAACTGGAGGGTATTATGCTGAGTGAAATAAGTCAATCGGAGAAGGACAAACAGTGTATGTTCTCATTCATTTGGGGAATATGAATAATAGTGAAAGGGAATATAAAGGAAGGGAAAAGAAATGTTGGGAAATATCAGGAAGGGTGACAGAACATAAAGACTCCTAACTCGGGGAAACGAACTAGGGGTGGTGGAAGGGGAGGAGGGCGGGTGTTGGAGGGGAATGGGTGACGGGCACTGAGGTGGACACTTGACGGGATGAGCACTGGGTGTTTTTCTGTATGTTGGTAAATTAAACACCAATAAAAGTTAATTAAAAAAAAAAATGTAAAGAATTGATAAGACAGGAGTTCGGGCTATGTGTAGAGTAAATAGTGAAGAAATAACAGGTTTGTTTATATTGCCTTGTTAGCCCTAAAGTCCCTCTCTCGTGATAAAGGCTTTTTCTATCTTCCTGGTACAAGGTAGCTACTTTTCACATGGAAGATTTATCTCCTGCTTTGGGGGTGGGGGCAAGGAGGGTGGTACTTCCTGTACCGTGTTCTTCCTGTACCAGATGTTTCTTAAGTACCTTTAATACAAAATAATCAATATGCCAAGGTGAAACATTTTGGAGTGACATATTCTGTTACCCTTTACCAGTCTCACTTATAACTGTTGGCTTAGTAAGAAAAAGTTGTAACGCTATCAACTGCACAAGGAGAGAACCAACCCTGAGCCCCAGTGAGCCAGCTCACTCAACAAAGACCAATAGTATGTTTAAGCTGGACCAGTAGGTGCAAGATCTGTCATAAGTTTCAAATATTAAAGCAGGTGGGGAAAGATGATTAAAAATAAAACCAAACAAAAATAGCATTAAAGGGAATTCTTAGGATGAAACAGACAAAAACATACATTTTAAAAATGTGACATACTTATATATTTAAAAATAGGATGGTCACTTTTTAAAGTTGTTACCCCCAAATAAGTAGCTTGAAAATATAAAAAGTATTGCCAAAATCAAATAAAAAGTATAAATGGATAAAACATGAAAAAAATATGGCATAAAAGGGAATCCAAGACAACATGCAAATAATATTTCAAACAAAAAAAATAGATACTAGACAGGCAATGATTAAATAAATAATGGAAGGGAATCTGAGTTTTAGGAAGCCCTGTGTATGGATATGAATGTACCTATCAGATTTTAAGGTGGATTAATGAAAAAAGGTAATATACCTTGTGACATAACAAATTTTGAATTTTACAGATAAAGCTAAAATCTTTAAGTTCCTAGAACACAAAAAATAATGATGCTATTATTAACAATAACAAAACATTACCTACACAGGTAAAAGGACTGGCTTCAAATTTCTCATTTATAACACTTGAAACTTAAGAGGATAATATAACATTTGTTGACTACTGAGAAAAAAGTTATGTATCCCTCAAATTCTGTATTTACTGACAAAAGTCATCATCTCACAGCAGATTGTTAATGTGCTATCATTTAATAAATTCTATCTGAGGGAGATGATTGAGGAACTACTTAAGAATAATTGAAACAGAAGGAACATACTAAACTATAAGAAAATTTTAATCATAATTAAGATTTAAAATTTTTAACTAGATCATCCAGGATTGGGGCATCTAAAGGCCCCAGAGTAAAGTCTGGTGGTGGGGAAGGTGGTGAGATAGGATAAGTAATATATATATATATATATATATATATATATATATATATATATGTAATAAGTAATATAATATATATATATATTTCTGTCTCTGTTAATGAGATGGGTGACATACACTATGTTGGTGGGAAATCAGTATGCTATCATGAGGAAATACTTTTTTTTAATCCATTAGTGCAGAAATAAATATATATAATTTTAAATATAGAGTCAATTAACTGAATAAAAATTATAGTTATAATATCCAATATGTAGGGAAAACATCAAATTAATGGCAACTTGACAAAAGCATGTAAAAAATAAGGAAATGTAGGAAAGGATAATTTAATCAATAAGCATAAGATGGAAGAAGCATGACAACTATACATATCATTGGTCTCTACATGTACAGAATTATGACTCCTATTAAAAGAATTCAAATACACCTGTTTAAATTCGGGTCTTGGAAATATATTTAAAATCGCAATGAGGAAAGGTTGAAAATAAAGATGTTGTCAAATAGGTATCTGGAAAATTCCACAACAGTAGTGGCTTAATTACCATCCTATACACACATGCTATAATATAAGGTTAAAGGTATGATAGTGAGAATATTGTGTTATGATGAAAAACATTTTGCAAAAGTAAAACAGTAATAAACTTGCATAAAACTAATAGCTTAGTAGTGAAATTCACAAAGCAGAAGTCATTAGAAATGCAAGGAGAACTTCATGAAAAAATAGCTTTAAAAGGAAACTTCAATAGGCAGAGAAGGAAGATTCCCTGAGGAACTGGCAGCTGATGCTTAGATTCCCAGAGGCTCCATTATAAACAGGGAGGAAGCAGTCAAGATTATCTGTCAGTTCAGATAATCAGTATGAAATCCTTGCATAAAATCACTTTAGTGATGATGGAAATAGAAAGCCAAGATACTGAGTACCCATTTGCAAATTGTGCCAGGAGCATATAGAGAGTGCCCTGGTAGGCACTGTAGGAAGCTGTGCTGTCTCCAAACAGAGATACTAAATCCTTTCCACATATTATAGAAGCCTATATCCTTCCAAAAGGAAAGTATAAAGAGTGAGAGATTATGGCATATGCCTATCACAGTAAAATTTGAAATGGAATTACTCTGAAATGCTATTTCCTTAGTAAAAAGTATAATTTTAAATTGCAAATTTGAGTTCTTAATTACTTCTATCTATACTTAGAGTATAACTGAGCACCTTATTAAACAAACTAGAAGATAAAAATCAATATATATGATGTCCTTTGGGGTGGTTTCTAAGCTCTAAATGAGTAAAGAGGAAAAATAATTTATATTACTAGTCACTAAATCATCTTGAGCATAGACACTTAATAAAAAAGAGGTTCAGTCCTAGATGGTGACATAGAAGCAGCCAGAACTCACCTCTTACAATGGACACACCAAATCTGCAGACACATATGGAACAATTCTTTCAGGCTGGGGGGTATCTATTCAAGCAACTCCTATACATTGAGTATCCAAGGAAAAACCACATTGAAGTAGGTAGGAGAGGCTGAGACACAATCTTGACATAAGACCCAACACTGGTACAGAAAAACCTGGAGTTTCTCCCTGAAGGGTAAAGCATTTGAAACCCACTTGCCACCCCAACTTGTGGGACCTGTTCCTGAAAGACAATTTTCAAAACATCTAGATTTGAAAGCCAACAAGACTTGCATGTATAAGACCACAAAGTTATAGTGATCTGAAAAACACTTCTTAAGTGGCTCGCATACACAGACTTACCCACCACATGGCCCAAACCAGGGGCAGTCAACTGAAAAGCAACCAGAAGTAAAAGAGGCCTATCCTATTTGTTTATCTTAAAGCTTCAGTCTGAGTGGCAGGCATCTAAATTAATACACATCTAGGGGCCTACTGATATAATCTCCAGAAATAGAGGCCAATGGGCACCATTTTGGCACTTTCCTCTGCCTCATTCCTAGTAACAAGTATCTCTCAGAAAGGAGCTTGTACCATCATCTGGTGCCCTGATTTTTGCAGCTGCTACCCAGGGATACCTTAAGATTAACTGGTTCTGGTGTACAATGGGGCTTACATTTATGAATGCCACAAACTATAAGGAATGGAGAAAAACTTCTTAACCACCTAACTACCCCTGGGGCACAACACCTTTTTTGTGGCTGCCACCCAGGGGAACTCATTGATCATAAGGATGTTGTGACCAATAGGGCTTATTCTTGTGGTTCTACCAAACTGTATATACCTACATACTTTAAAATCTGCTACCTAAGAGTCTGGTTTTCAATCAACCTGAATATGGGTGCTGAATGAGTTCCTCCTTTCTGGGACACTGACAAGTCTCGGCAAACCCCCAACTACAGAGAGACATTAAAAATAAAGTCGATGGCTTCGATAATCACAAAAGTTTGAGAAACCCAAAAAGGTTGAGAGACACTCACCCAGGAATAAACAATAAATTCATCTCCTACATACTCCTTGAATGCTATGACTGGTGCTGTTTTATCTAATGCATTGAAAGCAACACAGAGAGTCAAGGAAAAAGAGACAGAGGGATAACTTCCAAAGAAAGTAAATAAAACCTCAGAAAAAGACCTTACTGAAATGAGGACAAGTGAGACTTTCAACAAATAGAAAATATAAGGAGTACGAAATAGAAGTCACAGAGCTGAAGAACACAAACAGTGAACTGAAGTACTCAGTAGAGGAGTTCAACAGCAGACACAAGCAGAAGAAATGACAAGTGAACTTGAAGACAAAGCAGTGGAATTCACTCAAAATAGCAAAAGAAAAAAAAAAGAAGAGTGAAAAAGAGTAAAACTAGCTTAAGGGAATTACAGGACATCAAACAAACCAACAATCACATTATAGGGGTCCCAGGTAAAAGGAGTGAGAAAAAAGTGGCAGAAAATTTATTTAAAGAAATTATGGCTAGAAACTTCCCTTGCCTGTAGAAGGATGTACAGATCCAGGAATTCCAGAGATTTCCAAAAGAATATGAACCCAGGAACCCACACCAAGACACATTATAGTTAAAGTGTCAAAAGTTAAAGAGAATTTTTTAAAGCATCAGGAGAAAAATAACTTTTTATGTATAAGGAAAAGGTTCCATGAAGGGAACATGGAAAATAAAGGATCACATTTGTATTTTGATCCTATCACAGGATCAACTAGAGAGGCTCCTGACATACTTCATTTTAAAACAATCCTCACTATCCACTAATTAGTATGTACATATTGTGTACAATAATTGCTATTATTTATCAAATAATTGCCCTTAGTAGTTGTTCATAGTCTTAAGTGCTGCATTACAAATTGAGATTCATCACTTAACAAGACAGGATTTTGTTCAATCAGAAAGTAAAAATGAGAACAAACAATTGAAATGGAGTGAAATACAAATACAGATATTGGATTATATGAGATTCTGAGCCAACACGTGGCAGAAATGAGATATATTGAAAATTACTCGGTCTAACAGGGTCATGAAAGATTTTCCAGAGGCAGTCACCTTTAAGCAGAGTCTCAGTAGGAATAAGAAGAATATATAGCCATCAAAGGGATTCAAAGTCCAGAAAGAGCCTAGTACTTTCAGAGGGGGAATAATTTCTGTTTGAAATTATTCAAACAAATATTATAAAGGGAAGAATGACCAAAAATGCAGCTAAATAGATAAAATGAAATAAAAAGCCTTAGGAATGTTTTCATAGTAGAATAACACTGTCTTGATCACTTTTGGGTACTGTAACAAATGTAAGAGACAAACTAGCTTAATCAGTAATTTATTTCTGACAGTTCTGGAAGCTGAAAAATACAAGATTAAGGGGCCAGCATATTCCATTCCTGGCGAGAACCTCTTCCTAGTTTGCAGATAAACTCACACAGTGCAAAGAGCTCTCTGTTCTCTTCATTCCCTTATGAGGACACAGTATTTAAGCTTCTCTAGAGAAACAGAATAAAATACAGCAAGAGCTCTATAATAATGTATTGATTTACACAATTATACTGGCTAAGAAGTCTTACTATTTGCCATCTGCAAAGTAGAAACCCAGGAGAGCTGCCTAGTGTAATTCAGCTTGAATTTGAAGTCCTGAGAACTAGGAGTGCCAAGGTCAGGGAAAGAACAATTGTCTCAGCTTAAGCAACTAGGAAGAAAGTACTGATTTTTTTTTCTCTTTGTGTTTTATTTAGACTTTGAATGGATTGGAGGATGTTCACCCACATTGTAAAAGGCAAACCAGTTTACTGAATCCACTGACTCAAGTGGTAATTTTATAGAGAAACATAGCCGTAGACACACCCAAAGTAATGTTTAGCCAAATATCTGGGCACCCAAGATCTATCTAATCAAGTTTACACATAGGGTTGCTTGGGTGGCTCAGTGGTTGAGAGTCTGCCTCTGGCTCAGAGCATGATCCCCAAATCCAGATCAAGTCCCACATCAGGCTCCCTGTGGGGAGCCTGCTTCTCCCTCTGCCTATGTCTCTGCCTCTCTTTCTGTGTCACTCATGAATAAATAAATAAATCTTTTAAAAAAAGTTTACACAAAAAATTAACCATCACAAATACATCCCTTTTCAACTTGGTACCCAAAAGCCCTTAAAGCCATACTTAATTTCCAAATAAAAACAGTAACAAGGCCTAACATGATATAGTTATTCTGTGTACAACCAAAAATGTGCAAACCCCTTTTCTAAGATAGGAGATAATGTCCATGAGTGACACTGATTCTTCTTCTTGATATCTTGTACCTTAAGCAGTAGGTTATATGATCAACAGGTCTTATTTTACACAAAAGAATGAGAGAAAAGAAAACATTATTTTTTTATAAATTTATTTTTAATTGTTGTTCAATTTGCCAACATATAGAATAACGCCCAGTGCTCATGCCATCAAGTGCTCCCCTCAGTGCCCGTCACCCAGTCACCCCCACGCCCCGCGCGCCTCCCTTTCAACCACCCCTAGTTCGTTTCCCAGAGTTAGGAGTCTCTCATGTTCTGTCTCCCTTTCTGATATTTCCCACTCATTTTTTCTCCTTTCCCCTTTATTCCCTTTCACTATTTTTTATATTCCCCAAATGAATGAGACCATATAATGTTTGTCCTCCGATTGACTTATTTGACTCAGCATCATACCCTCCAGTTCCATCCATGTTGAAGCAAATGGAGGATATTTGTCGTTTCTAATGGCTGAGGAATATTCCATTGTATACATAAACCACATCTTAAAAAAAAATATTATTATCTTTTTGCTGTCTATTTGCATACCTCAGAGATATTAAGGATTCTGTTCTAGACCACCGATGTAAAATGAATATGACAATAGAGCAAGTTGAATACATTTTTTGGTTTTCTAATGCTATGAAAGCTATGTTTACACTATACTGTAGTTGAGAAGAAAGGAAAAGAAATGAATTGTTTAGAACTACAAAACCACCAGAAAACCAGTAACCAAATGGCAATATCAGTATCAATAATTACTTTAAAGGTAAATTGTCTAAATGTTCCATTTAAAAGACATGGGGAAACTGGATAAAAAACAAGATCCAACAGTAGACTGTCTATAAGAGATTCACTTCAGACTTAAAGACACATATAGATTGAAAGTGAAAAGATAGAAAAACATTTACAATGTAAATGGAAGGGGGAAAAGCCAGTATGGCAACACTTCTTTCAGACAAAATAGACCATAAATCAAACACCATAGCAAGAGACAATGCCACTACATAGTGGTAAGAGGAATGATCTACCAAAAAAGATGCAACAATTTTAATTGTCTATGCACTAAACATGGGAGCACCTAAATACATAAAGCAATTACTAACAGAGAGAAATTAACAGTAATGCTATAGGAGGGGACTTTAAATTCCCAAATACATAAATAGATCATCCAGCTAGAATATCAACTAGGAAACAATGGCTTTGAATGACACATTAGACTAGGTGGACTTAAGAGGTAGATTTAGAACATTTCATCCTAAGGCGGCAGGACACACATTTTTTTCAAGTACACATGGAACATTCTCCAGGATAGATTACATGTTAGACCACAAAGTAAGTCACAATGCATTCAAAAAGACTAAAATCCTATCAAGCATTTTTCCAACCATCAAAGAATCAAACTAGAAATCAATTACAAAACAAAAACAAAAAATCTGAAAAGAATGCATAACACGCAGGCTAAACATGCTACTAAATGAATAGGACAACCAGGATATCATAGAGGAAATTAAAAAATATGGAGACAAATGAAAATGAGAGCACAGTATTCCAACATCTTTGAGATACAGCAGAAGAAGTTCTAGGAAAGGTTTTTATAGCCATAGAGACATATCACAAGAAACAAAATGAATCTTTTTTTTTTTTTTTTTTTTTTTTTTTTTAATATTTGATTTTTTTTTTTTATATTTTTTTTTTATTTATTTTTTTTTAATTTTTTTATTTATTTATGATAGTCACAGAGAGAGAGAGAGAGGCAGAGACACAGGCAGAGGGAGAAGCAGGCTCCATGCACCGGGAGCCCGATGTGGGATTCGATCCCGGGTCTCCAGGATCGCGCCCTGGGCCAAAGGCAGGCGCCAAACCGCTGCGCCACCCAGGGATCCCAACAAAATGAATCTTAAATAACAATCTAATCTTAATATCTGAAGGAGATAGAACAATAAAGAACGACGCTAGTAGAAAGAAGGAAATAATCAACATTAGATCAGAAACAAATGAAATAGAGGCCAAAAAAAAATAGAAAAGATCAATGAAACCAGGAGCTGGTTCTTTAAAAAGATAAAACTGATAAGTCTTTAGACAGATTCATCAAATACAAAACAAAAGATTCAAATACATAAAGTTAGAAATGGAATAAAAGGGCAGCCCAGGTGGCTCAGTGGTTTAGCGCCGCCTTCAGCCCAGGTGTGATCCTGGAGACGGAGGATCGGGTCCCACCTCTGGCTCCCTGTGTGGAGCCTGCTTCTCCCTCTGCCTCTGCCTCTGTCTCTGCCTCTGTCTCTCTCTCTGTCTCTCTCATGAATGAATAAATAAAATCTTAAAGAAATAGAAGAAAAATAATAATTGACATCAAAGAAATATAAAGATTAAAAGAGAATATTATGAAAAATTATATACCAACAATCTGGAAAATATAGAGACAATGGATAAATATTCCTAGAAACATTCAATATTCCAATACTTAGGGGCAGCCCGTGTGGCCCAGTGGTTTAGCACCACTTTTGGCACAGGGCATGATCCTGGGGACCTGGGAATCGAGTCTCACGTCGAGCTCCCTGCATGGAGCCCGCTTCTCCCTCTGCCTGTGTCTCTGCCCCTCTGTGTGTGTGTGTTTGTGTGTGTGTGTGTGTGTGTGTGTGTGTGTCTCATGAATAAATAAATAAAATCTTTTTTAAAAAAATACTTAATCAGGAAAAATAGAAAATTTGAAGACTAATTATAAAGCAATGAAATTTTATCAGTAATCAAAAACTTCCCAACAAACAAAAGTCCAGAATCAAATGGCTTCACAGGTGAATTCTACCATTTATAAATATTTATAAATTTAATATCTATTTTTTTAAAAAATTTTTTTAATTTATTTATGATAGTCACACAGAGAGAGAGAGAGGCAGAGACACAGGCAGAGGGAGAAGCAGGCTCCATGCACCGGGAGCCTGACATGGGATTCGATCCCGGGTCTCCAGGATCGCGCCCTGGGCCAAAGGCAGGCGCCAAACCGCTGTGCCACCCAGGGATCCCTAAATTTAATATCTATTATTCTCAAACTATTCCAAAAATAGAAGGAAAGCTTCCAGTTTCATTTTATATGGCAACTATTTATATTTTAAATTTAATATCTATTATTCTCAAACTATTCCAAAAAATAGAAGGAAAGCTTCCAATTTCCTTTTATATGGCAACTATTACCCTGACACTAAAACTAGACAAATAAACTATTAAAAAAGAAGAAAAACACTGGTCAATGTCTCTAATGAACATGGATGCAAAACCTCAACCAAATATTAACAAATTTAATTCAACAGTTCATTAAAAAAATCATTCACCATAATCAAGTGCGATTTATTCCAGGGATGCAAGCGTGTTTTAATGTTCACAAATTCATGTGATAAGAGGATAAAAACAATATAATTACCTCAACAGCTGCAGAGAAAATATATTACAAAGTGTAAAATCTATTTATGGTAAAATCTCTCAGCAAAGTGGGTTTAGAAAAAACATGTCTTAATATAATATAGGCCATATATGAAAACACAAATCATAATCAATGGTGGAAAAAAAACCAAGACTTTTCCTATAGGGTCATCAACAGAAAAAGGCTGTCTAGTCTGATCATTTCTATTCAATATAGTAGTGAAAGTCCTAGCCACAGCAATCCGAAAAGAAATAAAAGGCATCCAAATGGTAAGGAAAAAGTAAAATCATCATTTTCACACATGATACAATGGTATATACAGAAAACCCTAAATATCCTACAAAAAAATAAAAACTATTAGAACTGATAAATGAACTCAGTAAAATCACAGGATACAAAATTAATATACAGAAATGTGTTGCATTTCCATACACTAATCATGAAGTAGCAGAAAGAAAAGTCAATGATTCTATTTACAGTTGCATCAAGAGGTATGAAATGTCTAGGAATAAAAATAAAGGAAATAAAAGACCTGTACCTGACAACTATAAAACATTTACGAATGAAACTGGACACATCACAAATTGAAAGATACTTCATGCTTGTGGACTAAAAAACTAATACTGGTAAAATGTCCGTAACTACCCAAAACAATCTACATTAAGTTTACAGATTTTTTTTAATATTTTATTTTTTATTCATGAGAGACACACAGAGAGAGGTGGAGACATAGGCAGAGGGAGAAGCAGGCTCCCTGCAGGGGATCCTGATGTGGAACTCGATCCTGGGACCCTAGGATCACACCCTGAGCCAAAGGCAGATGCTCAACCACTGAGTCACGAAGGTGTCCCGAAATCTACAGATTTAATGCAATGCCTACCAAAATACTAACAGCATTTTTCAAAAATACTAACTTGTATGAAACCGCAAAGGACTCTGAATACCCAAAATAAAAAGCATATGCTCAGCAAAGAAAGCCATCAACAAAACAAAAAGGCAACCTACCAAATAGGAGAAAAATGATGTATCTGATGAGGGGTTAATATCTAAAATATAGAAAAAAAAAAAAAACTTCTACAACTTGACAACAAAAAACACAAGTAATCCAATTAAAATGGGTAGAGAACCTGAACAATTTTCCAAAAAGGAGCACAAATGGCCAACAGACACATAAAAAGATGCTATCCCTAAACATCAGAGAAATGCAAATGGAAACCACTCTGAGGTAACACCTTACACTTATCAGAATGGCTAAACTCAAAAAGACAAATTTTGGTGATGTGAAGAAAACCTTTACAGACTTTTGGTGGGAACTTAACTTTTGGTGGGAAGGTAGATTGGGGCAGCCGCAGTGGAAAACAGTATGGAGGTTCCTCAAAATTATTTTAAAAAGAAAAAACATAAAACTTTTTTTTTTTTTTTTTTTTTTTTTTTTTTGCAATAAAGGCAGTCGCTTCATTCCTCTCAGACCGTCGCCCCTTCTGCATCTGGCAGCCTGGGGGAGGGGATCCAATTCTGGCCGCTTCCAGTGGCTCCTGCCTTTAATGGACCAAGGCCCAGACCTGCCCATGGACCGCGGCCAGCATGACCCAATGGCCTTGAACTGGGGCCAGGGAGCTGCCTCCTCCCCCACAACAGCTGGCTCTGGGGTTCTCAAGATTTATTCGGGACACCTTAACGGAGGTGGTGGGAGGATGGGGTCTCCGAAGTGGCAGGGGCACACACCCAGCACCCTCCCCGCCCCCGCAAGGGAGGGGGGAGGTTCGCTTTTTCTTAAAAATATAAATGTATTTATCTGCATCATCACGTTCCTGGGGCACTCAGCTGGCCAGCCTGCGAGGGGGGGGGGGGGAGAGGGCGTCGGGGCACAAGTCTCCTTATCAAGCCTGAATCCTGCTTACTGAATCTGTCAGCTGCAAGGTACTCTGGTGAGTCCCTACTTCAGAGCTTTACTCCTTAACAGATTTTATTGGCATAGCTCTCTACTGGGAAATGATTATATATCTATGATTATGATAATTGGCAATAATTTTGAATCCAAAACAATATATTCCAAAATGTTACTTTTAGTATGAAATTATTTCATGAAGAATATTACTAGTGCTATTCTCCACTCACATATATCAACCTTGAAATCTCTAACTTCCTTACTTGACCTTAAAGTATCAAATTGGAGTGATGTCCTACTAATGACAAAATAAAACATTTATTTAAAGGCCTTAAAATATTTGTAGATAGAGTACTTTAAAAATACATAAACATTATAAAAATCACTTTCAAAGAAGTATAAATGTAGTTTGATGCCTATTTCCCTCTTCATATTTTAAGGTTTTATTCAATTTATTAAAAAAAATTTGTTCATTTATTTCTCCCACCTGCCACTAGCCCCCACCTCTTATTGCCGTCAGTTTTTATGAGCTCACAATTTTTTTTTTTTTAGTTTTCTCATATAAGAGAAATCACGTTACTCATCTTTCCTTGACTTTTTCACTTAGCATAATGCCCTTGGGTCTGTCCTTGTTGCAAATAGCAAGATTTCATTCCTTTGTATGGCTGAGTAATACGCCATGGTCTTTGTGTGTGTATACACCTCAGTTTCTGTATCTATCCATCGATGACACTTAGGGTACTCCCATATCACAGCTATTCTAAATAATGTTGCAATAAATTTGGGGAGTACATATATCTTTTTAGATTAGTTTTTTCACTTTATTTGGATAAATACCTTGAAGAGGAAACACAGGATCACATGGTAGTTCTATTTTTAATTTTTGGAGGAACCTACATACTACATTCCACAGTCTTTGCAACAAATTCCATTTCTCCCCGCAGTGCACAAGTGTTCCCTTTTCTCTAATCCTCTCCAAAGACATTTGTCTTTTTGATGATAGCCAGTCTAAAAGGCATGAGGTGGGGGATCCCTGGGTGGCGCAGCGGTTTGGTGCCTGCCTTTGGCCCAGGGCGCGATCCTGGAGACCCGGGATCGAATCCCACATCAGACTCCCTGCATGGAGCCTGCTTCTCCCTCTGCCTGTGTCTCTGCCTTTCTCTCTCTGTGTGACTATCATAAATAAATAAATAAAAATTAAAAAAAAAAGAAAAGGCATGAGGTGACATCTAACTGTGATTTTGATTTGCAATTCCCTGAAGAGTAGTGATGTTAAGCATCTTTTCATATATCTGTAGGTCATCTGTATATCTTCTTTGGAAAAATGTCTACTCATTTCTTCTATCTATTTTTCACAATGTATGTTTTTTTTTTTTGCTGTTGAAATGTATGAGGTCTGTATATACTTTGAATATTAGTCCCTTGTCAGATACAGTTTACAATTATTTTCTCCCATTTAGTAGGTTGTCTTTTCATTTTGTTGGTTTCCTTTGCTGTGTGGAAACTTTTTAGTGTAATGTAGCCCCACTTGTTTATTTTTGCTTTTGTTGCTTTGGCTTCGGGTATCCTATTAAAAAAAAAAAATTTATTGCCAACACCTATGTCAAGGAGCTAACTGCTTTAGGTTTTCTTCTAGGAGTTAATGGCTTCAGGTTGTACCTTCAAGGTTTTAATCCATTTCAGATTTTTTGTGTATGGCATAAAGATTTTCTATTTATTTAAGAGAGAGGAGGGGAAGGGCAGAGGAAGAGGGAGAGGGAGTAGAGAATCTCAAGTAGGCACCGTGTCCAGCACAGAATCCAGCATGGGCCTCAATCTCCCAAACCTGAGATCATGACCTCGAGCTGAAATCAAGTCAGTCATTTAACCAAGTGAGCCACCAGGCACTTGTCTTCAATTTTTTTCATTACTACATTGTAATTTTCAAATACAAGTCTTTCACTTTCTTCATTAAATTTTTCCTACTTATTTCTTTTTGATGCAATTGTAAGCTGGATTTTCTTAATTTATCTGTTAGTTGATTTGTGTAAAAAAAAAACAACAGATTTTGGCTTATTTTGTATTCTACGATTTTATTGAACTTGTTTGTTAATTCTAACAGTTTTTTTGATAGAGTCTTTAGGGTTTTAATATGTCATATTCTACTATGGAGAGTTTCACTTTCTCCTTTCTTATTTGGACAGTCATATTTCTTTTTCTTGCCTGATCACCCTGGGTAGTTCTTCCAATACTATATTGAATAAAAGTGATGAGAATAAGCATCTTGTTTTTTATTTCTTGATCTTAGAGGAAAGACTTTCAGTGTTTAACCATTAAATATGTTAGTTGTGGGCTAACATATGGCCCTTATTATGTTATGTTCCTTCTATACATGCTTTATTGAAAGTTTTATGATGAATAAAGGTTGAGTTTTGTCAAATGCTTTTGTTGCATCTACTGAAATAATCCTGTCATTTTTATCCTTCATTCTGTTAATGTGGTATATCATCTTTGCTGATTTGAAGATGTTGAGCCATCCTTGCATTCCTAGAATAAATCATGGTGTATGGTTCTTTGAATCAATTGCTGGATTTGATTTACTAATGTTTTTCGAGGATTTTAGTTAGTATCTATATTCATCAAGGATATTTACATGTTTATTTTTTTGTGGAATCCTTGTCTGATTTGGGTACCAGGGTATTGCTGATGTCTTAAAATGTGTTTGGAAGTGTTCCACCCTTTTCTATATTTTGAAAGTATTTGAGGAGTATTGATTAATTTATTCTCTGAGTATTTGGTAGAATTCATCAGTGAAGTCATCAGATCCTAGATCTGTGTTGGGAGGTCTTTGATTACTGTTTAAATCTCCTTTCTAGTTATCAGTCTGTTCAGATTTTCTGTTTTTATCATGATTTAGTCTTGGTAGTTTGTGTTTCTAGGAATTTACTTCTTCCAGATTATCCAATTTATTGACTCATGATTGTTCATAATAGTCTCTTATGATCCTTTGTATGTCTGTGGATATCAGTTGTAACATCACTTTCATTTCTAATTTTGAATTCTCTTTTTTGAGGGGAGAGGAGAAGAGTCCAGCTAAAGGTTTGTTAATTTTGTTTACCTTTTCAAAGAACCATTAGTTTCACTGATCTTTTCTCTGTTGTCTTTTTGTCTCTATTTCTGCTCTAATCTTTATTCTTTCCTTTCATCTATTAACTTAGGAATTTGGGCAGCCCTGGTGGCTCAGCGGTTTAGCGCCGCCTTCAGCCCAGGGAGTGATCCTGGAGTCTCGGGATTGAGTCCCACATCGAGCTCCCTGCATGGAGCCTGCTTCTCCCTCTGCCTGTGTCTCTGCCTTTCTCTCTCTCTCTCTCTCTCTCTCTCTCTCTCATTAGGAAATAAAAATCTTTAAAAAAGTTAGGAATTCATTTTTTCTTCTCTGACTAGTTCCTTAAAGTTCAATGGTAGATTATTTGGGATTTTTCCTCTGTTTTGAGGTATTTATGGCTATGAGCTTCCTTATTGGAACTTTAGTCACTTCCTGTCTGATTAATTTGTTATGTGTTCTCCATTTTTGTTTCCCTGAAGTGATTTTTTTTTCTATTTCTTCATCGACCCATTCCCTTGTTCAGTAGCAGGTTTTATAATATCCTAATATTTGTGAATTTTTCAGGTTGTTTTCTATAACTAATTTCTAGTTTCATATCTTGTGGTTGAAAAAGATGCTCGATAGGATGCAATCCTTTTAAATTTACTAAGACTTGTTTTGTCCCCTAATGCATAATCTTGGAAAATGTTTGATGTGCACTTGAGTATGTGTGTTCTATTGCTTTTGGATAGAAAAATTATATGAATATATGTTAAATCCACCTGGTCTAACATGTCATTTAAAGTAGTGTTTCCATATCAATTTTCTGCCTGGATAGTCTATTCATTGGTGTAAGTGGGATATTAAAGTCTCACACTCTTATTATATTTCTTAGATTTGTTAATATTTCCTTTATATATTTAGGTGCTCCTTTGTTGGGTATGTATTTACAAATGTTTTGTCCTTTATTGGATTGACTCTATGTGCCTCTTGTAGGCAGCATATAGTTTGGTTTTGTCCCTTCAACAATTGTCTTTTGACTGGAGAAATGAGTCCATTCATGTTTAAAGTAATTGTTGATAGGTATATGCTTATTACCTTTTGTTGTTTTCTAGCTTTTTTAAAAAATAGTTTATCTCTATTACTTTCTTATTCTCTTTCTCTCTTTGTGATTTGATGACTTTCTTAGTAGTACACTTACATTACTTTACCTTTTTACTATGGGTTTTTGCTTTGAGGCTACTATGAGGCTTAAAAAAAACTACTTGTAACTGTAATAATCTATTTTAAGTAGATGAGTTCATTTCAACTCCATTCTAATGTTCAACATTTTTTTTCTATTTGTCATATAAGGAGGAACCTGACTGATGCCCATTTTTTCTTCATATTTTTAACACACACACTCACAAATGCTGTTTTCCCATCATACTTAAAATAAGGCAATTAAATACACTTCAAATAATTGTGGTGTCCTTTATTGCTTTGTTCTTAGTGACACTGACAACAGCTGCTCTATAAACTGGATAAATATTTTGGACTTCAGACAAGAAGCTAGAAAAACATATCCCTTGTGGTGCTTTATTTCTTGACTGCCTTACTGACTATATACTATCCTGGAGACACTGCCTTAATAACTGATATTCCTGTGAGGAGTTTGTTCTTGAACAGCATCTGAAATGCAAATACAACTGAAACTCAGAGACTTACACATCAACTTCTGTGGATCTCAAAGCCCAGTAGAATATTAGATAGTTAATGAAATCTGTATTTTATGGATCTTTGAGTGTGTAAAGTTTGAGAAGAGATGTCTAGAGACAAGTAATACCTAACTTTAGGTAATGAAGGGACTAGCATCAAATTACTACATAAATAGAACTTTCACAATATGCTTATGAGCCAAAACCTTAAAATGTTCATTTTAATCTTACAAGATGGGAAAATTTTGTTAAGTATGTAACATTTCCTGAAATTATAAAAATGTTAGCATACAATAAGCTGTTTAATATAGAAGTATTAATATTAATCACTATATAACAATATAACCACTTTATTAAACATATTGGTCTTCACATGCTAGTCATAAAGCAAGTTTATTTTCCCGGTGCCTTCAAATTGACTTATTGGCCTGGTTCTCTGTGCTTCTGGAATCAATTCAGAGAACTAGTATTGAAGTATCTCCAAGCCCCAAATAATTCCAGTTAATGAGGTGAAATCACAAGTTAACATTAAAAAAATCAGAACTCTGAACCTCAATTAAAAGAAAGAAAAAACTTTTCTTCTCTCACTGAATGCTACTTCAGGTCTAGAAGCCTGAACCTGATGGGCTTATTTCCTTCTCATTCCTTAGCTTTATCTTCTGGTGTCACAGCCCCTATTCAAGGGGTTCAGTTCAATCAGAAAAGAGGTGATTTAGGATAAATGAAGCCTAATCCTATTTTGATCTCTTCTTGGCCCTCTCTCATCTTGGCAGATAGATATTCAATGCTAACTTATTTCTCAAAATGGTTTTCTCTCTGGTTTTCCAAAAATATCCCCTTCCATCCTAGCAAGTTCCTACTGTAGCTACCTTGTTTTAATGTCTCCCCCAGCTGACCTTTATCCCCCTCCCACCCTCATTGAGATTTGGGCCCTAGCAGCATACTAGCAGCCTCCTCAGTGCTAGTCCAGGTGGGTTAAGCCTTTACAGAACCTAACAAATTCCCTTGTGGCCCACATCTGACCCGAGGGACATGTACCTTGGCCTTGCCATCTGTTCTACCACTTCAGGAAAATATTATTCTTTACAACTGTATTTCTTGGGTGTGTTTCAGACTCAAGTCTGTGACCCATAATATCTGGGGATATATGTAGGAAGCTTGGATAGTGGTTCTTATGAAATTTTTCTCATTTGGTTTAAAGGATGAGAAATGGCACAGCATTCCCACAATGTTTGCAAATGTAATTCTGCTTGTCTCTTTAACTACAACATATATTTTCTATCTGCCCTTCACAGATCCTCAGAATAGATGAACTAATAGTATAAAACCATTTATCAGTTCCTCTTTTGCAAATTTCTTATACCATCCCAGAAACTTCCATTGGAATTTAAGAGCTCTTGCCCTGGACTATTTTATTCGGACCAGTTATTGACTCCCTCACTAGGTGGCCAAAATTATAGCAATGCTACTGCACTGCCACCAAGATTACTGTGTTCCAATCTTCACAAATCCAAGAAAGGCTGTTTTATGTCATTTTCAGAAGATACTGTTACAAACTGTTTGTATCCTCCCACCAACCAAATTCACATGCTTAAGTCTAACCCCCAATATGACAGTATTTGAAAATAGAGCCTTTAGGAGGTAATTTATGTTATATTAGGTAGGGTGGGACTCTCATGATGGTTTTAGTGTTCCTATAAGAAGATGAAGAGATTTCTTTCCCCCACATCCCCACATGCATGGATTGAGGGAGGGTCATGTGAGGACATAGAAAGACGACAACTGTAAGTCAGGAAGAGAGCACTCAACAGCTCCAAATGGGCTAATACCTTGATCCTAGATTTCCTACCCCCAGAACTATGTAAAATTAATTTGTTATTTAAGCCATACACTTTACGGTGTTTTGTTCTGGCACCCCAAGCTGAGACAGATACCAAGGTTCAAAACACTTAGAAAATTGTCAAAAATGCCCATCGAGATAGTTAAGTCAGGATTCAAACCTAGAGCTATTTGAATGAAACCCATGTCCTCTTGGCGTAACCCACTATCATCTCCTGTGGTTTTTAGGCTCCTTAGACATGCTTTTGTGGCAGTATTTAATAATTTTCTGTTTCTTCCATACCTGTATTCATCCTTTCACTGTTTACCAGCATATCTCTAAATTGGGCTGAGACATACTCCCATTGCCAGCCACTATCAGTACCCCATTCATCATTTTGCTTTGCATTTATGTACTGTTTTAGTCAGCCAATGTGCATATACATGCTATATAATATTATATGTGTGCATATTTTTATTTACATTATGTTCAAATAATGCCAAGTGCTAAATTTTGTTAACTACTAATACCTAGAGCCTTGAAATTAGTGTCTACGTATTCTTTAAAAGGTAAATCATGTGTGTAGCATTCTAATAAGAATATACAGAAATGTGAAAATATTATCTAATTGTAACCTACTTTGGCTTTTCAGAGACCTCAAAGTATCAAGATGTTGAATGATGTTTTAAAACGAGTGATATCTCATTGTGGTTTTGATTTGTATTTCCCTGATGACAAGTGATGTGAAGCATTTTTTTCATGTGTCTATTGGCCATTTTGATGCCTTCTTTGGAAAGATGTCTGATCATGTCTTCTGCCCATTTCATGACTGGATTATTTGTTCTTGGGTGTTGAGTTTGAAAAGTTCTTCATAGTTTTTTGGATACTAGCCCCTTGATGTGTCATTTGTGAACATCTTCTCTCATTCTGTAGGTTGCCTTTTGCAACTATTTCCTTTGCTGTGCAAAAGCTTTTTATCTTGATGAAGTCCCAATAGTTTATTTTTGCCTTTGTCTCCCTTACCTTTGGAGGCATATCTAGCAAGAAGATGCTGTGGCTGAGGTCAAAGAGGTAGCTGCCTGTGTTCTCCTCTAGGATTTTGATGGATTCCTAGCTCATATTTAGGTCTTTCATCTGTTTTGAGTTTGTGTATGGTGTGACGAAATGGTCCAGATTCATTATTCTGCATGTAGCTCTCCAGTTTTCTCAACACCACTTGTTGAAGACACTGTCTTTTATCCATTGGATATTCTTTCCTGCTTTGTTGAGGATTTGTTGATCATAGAGTTGAAGATTCATTTCTGGGTTCTCTATTTGGTTCCATTTTGATCTATGTGTCTGTTTTTGTGCCAGTACTATACTGTATTAATTATTACAGCCTTGTAATAGAGCTTGAAGTCCAGGATTGTGATGCAACCAATTTTGTTTTCTTTTTCAACAGTCCTTGGTCTATCTGGGGTATTTTAGGTTCCATACAAATTTTAGGATTATTTGTTCCAACTCTATGAAATAAGTTTGATAGCAATTTCATTGAATGTATAGATTGCCCTAGGTAGCATAGACATTTTCACAACATTTATTCTTCCAACCATGAGAATGGAATGTTTCTCCATTTTTTTGTGTCTTCCTCAATTTCATGAGTGTTCTATAGCTTTCTGAGTACAGATTTTTTGCTTCTTTGGTTAGGTTTATTCCTAGGTATCTTATGGTTTTGGGTGCAATGAGATACCACCTCACACCTATCAGAATGGCTAAAATTAACAAGTCAGGAAATGAGATGTTGGTGAGGATGCAGAGAAAGGGGAACACTCCTACACTGCTGGTGTTAATGTAAGCTGATGTAGCCACTCTGGAAAACAGTACAGAGGTTCCTTAAAAGTTGAAAATAGAGCTACCCTATGACCCAGCAATTGCACTACTGGGTATTTAACCCAAAAATACAAATGTAGTGATCCCCAAAAATACAAATATAGTGCCCTTGAACCCCAATGTTTATAGCAGCAATGTTCACAATAGCCAAACCTTGGAAAGAGCTCACATGTCCATTGACAGATAAATGAATAAAGATGTGTGGGGTGTGTGTGTGTGTATGCACATATAAAATGGACTACTATTTGACCATCAAAAAAATGAAATCTTGCTACTTGCAATGATATAGATGGAACTAGGGGATATTATGTCAGATAGAATAAGTTAATCAGACAAAGGCAATTATAATATGGTTTTACTCATTTAAGAAACAACAGAGGATCATAAGGGAAGAGAGGAAAAAATAAGATTAAATCAGAAAGGGAGAAAAACTATAGGAAAGTCTTAATCATGGAAACAATTTGAAGGTTGCTGGAGGGGAGGGGGTTGGGAGCTGGGGTAATTGGGTGATGAACATTAAGGAGTGCATGTCATGTAATGAGCACTAGATATTACATAAGACTGATAAATCAATGACCTCTACCTCTGAAACCAATGATACATTATGTTAATTAATTGAATTTAAATAAAAATGAAAAAATAAAACCTGTGAGAAATTTACCTTTTTAATAAAGCAGATAGACAAAACGAAAGCCAGAAATATAACAGACTATAATTTTATTTAAGCCCTGGAAGTCACTTTCCACTATTTTTCATTGAGAGGTCCTCTCTTTTCAAAGAAACAAAAAGAATGCTGTAGCATCAGCCCACTGTTATTATTACAGTTTCTCAAGCTTCTGTCAAAAATCCTTCCAAACTCTGGGTCCAATTAAATAGCTGCCATATTTATTTGATTATAAACAGTTTAAATTGCTAGGAAGTGATTTCAATATTGTTTGTACATATGACCAGAAATCAGTCAAGTTTTTCCATATCTCTTTCCTTTAAAGATGCTATTTACTTGGTATTTATCCAAGAGTATGAACCACTGTAGATACAATAAGCACAAAAAGATAATGATCACAAAATATATAATTAAATATATAATATTAAATATATAATAAATATAAATTAAATATATAATTAAAATATTCCTGTGAAGATCTTAGTTGGGTGTTAACCTTCAGAAAATATATTTCAGTTGACTTTGATAATGTTTGTGTTTAACTGAAAACATTTGCTACTCAGGTAAGGGGACTACAGAAGATCAATTCCAGTTTGAAAACAAAACTGATATAGGTTCTTACTCCATAAAGTGAAACTAAATAATTTAAATTTATTTCCACCTTGATGGTTAGACACAGTGGCAAAATTGGAGGACTGTAGGCCTGTCCTGTTCTACAAATACAACTAGATAACTATCAAATCATCCTAATCACCCCGAACATTGACCTGAACCCTGGTAGAACAAACTCCACAACTAAGGTAGAGAAGGGTCCACAACAAAGAGTAGGAAATGAAGAGAGAGTATAGGAGAAAAATGGATCATGGCTACTGCAATGGAGAGGGGGCCATGGTCACAAAGAAGCACAAGACACAGACTAGCACAGAAAGAGAATTAATCCCATAGCAATTGGCATAGAAAGTGAGAAGGGCTGAATTTCATGAGTTCCTGAAACAAGTGGGGCTTAAAGCCAGGAATTTTAAAGGTCAGCTGGCCTACCTGGGATAGATCTCAGAGGGCATTGTGCTGCTTTTGGAGAGAAAGCAGGCCAACAACACACACACATACACTGTAGAAACAACAATCATAAGAGCAACTGAAGCGCACAGAGGGAAGATTTTTCATTCACATCAGAGCACATTCCAGAGAGACAGCACTCATGGAGAGACCCTCTGGAATGAAAGGAACTGGCCAGCACCATGTCTTTCCCTACCACTTATAAGCTCAAAGCCACCTGTGGGAACTTGTGCAGTGCTGAAACTTACTACCTAACATGCTTACACCAAACCCACCCAGTAGAAGTTCCAGTGGAACCACCACTCCTAGTCATACTTGTCTGAGACCCAGCGTGACAGGTCCTGCTCCTAGAAGAGTAGGCCAAACCCATGCTCACACCATATCTCCCAACATGGGAGTTTTCAGAACAGAACCTCAGTTCAGACAGCAGTGGCCACAGGTCTTATATCACAAGATCATCCAGTTAAAATTCACTGCATTCAGGCCAGGGAACAAACCACTGACCACACAGGCAAAGTGAGTCTCTGCAGATGACTGGCCTGAAGGATAAAGTGGCCAAGACACAAGAGCACAGCATATGCAGCACACACTTGGAGATACTCCCAGAAGCACCAGGACTGGGGAAACAGGAGATACTACATGGCAGAGCACTATAGGACCTCTCATAAGGCAATTACCTTCAAGAAAAGGTGGACTTTCCTGACACAAAGACAGGCACAGAGACTTAGACACAGTGAGAGGACAGAGAAATTTATCCCAAATGAAAGAACAGGCAAGGCCAAAATCAGAAATCTAAGCAAAACTGGTATATGCAACATGCCTGATAGAGAATTTAAAATAATAATCATTAGATACTCACTGGAATTGAGAAAAGAATGGAAGATATGAGTGAGATACTTAACACAGAGATAAGGGATAGCACCAGAAATAAATGGCTTAATAAATGATATGTAAAACACACCTGATGGAATGCATAGCAGGATAGAAGAAGCAGAGAAATGAATTAGTGACCTAGAAGACAGAGTAATGGAAAGTAAGATGAAAAAGGAGAGATAAGAGATTTATGCAAAATAAGAACATACTTAGGGAATTCAGTGATTTCTTCAAATGTAGTAACATCCATATAATAGGAGTCCTGGTAGAAAAGAGAGTAAAGGGGGAAGAAAAGTTTTTTGGAGACATAATAGCTGAAAACACCCTAATCTGGAGAAAGAAAAAGATAAACAGATCCAGGAGGCACAGGAAATTCCCATCAAAATCAACAAAAACAAATCCACACCAAGACTTATTATAATTGTCAAAATGATAAAGAAAAGATTTTTAAAGCAGCAAAACAAAAGAAGATAGGAACATACAAGGGAAAACCCATAAGGCTAGCAGGAAATTTTTCAGCAGAAACTTTTCAAGCCAGAAGGGAGTGGCATGATATATTCCAAGTATTGAATAGGAAAAATCCCAAGAATATCCAGAAAGCTAGCATTTAGAATAGAAGAGAGAAAGAGTTTCTCAGGCAAATAAAAACTAACAGAGTTCATGACCACTAAACCAGCTTTGCAAGAAATATTAAAGGAGGTTCAGTGGAAAGGAAAAGACCAAAATAGTATAAAGTAGGAAACAAAAGCAGTAAAAATGAATATTTCTGTAAAAAAATAGTCAAGGAACCCACAAAATAACAGGATGTAATATATAAAAACACATACTTAAAATGTGGGGAGAGGAGTTGTCAAAAAGGGTTCAACCTAAGCAATCATCAATTTAATATAGACTGCTATATACAAAAGGTGTTATCTACAAATCTAATAGTAACCATCTATCAACCACTAAAAATAAGAAGATTCAAGAAGAAGAAATCAAATCTAACACCAATTAATCAGGAAATCATGAAAGAGTCAAAGGATCAGATAAAATTTTAACAACAAAGTAAACAATAAAATGACAACACTTATGTAATTACTTTGAATATAAATGGATTGATTACTCCAAAAGACATAGAGTGACAGAGGGAGAGAAAAGGACCCATTAATATGCTGTCTACAAGAGACTAATTTTAGACCTAAAGGCACCTGCAGATTGAAAGTGATAGAATGGAGAAATATCATGCAAATAATGTGAGAAGAGAGATGAAGTAGCAATACTTACATCAGACAAAATAGACTTTAAAAACAAAGGCTGCAACAAGAGAGTTTTTAAAAGGACACTATACAATAATAAAGGGGGCAAACCAGCAAGAAGGCATAACAATTGTACATATTTATGTACATAACATGAGAGCACCCAAATGCATAAAACAATTACAAACATAAAGAAGCTAATCAATAATAATACAAACATTATGGGACATGAACACCCCACTTACAGCAATGGCCAGATCAACTAAGCAGAAAAATCAACAAGAAACAATAGCTTTGAATGGCACACTGGACCAGATGTATTTCACAGGTATATTCAGAACATTCTATCCTAAAACAGCAGAATACACATTCTTTTCAGGTGCATACAGAACATTCTCCATAATAGATTACATTTCATCTCACAAAATAAGCCTCAAAAATTAAAAAAATTTCAGTCATCCAAAGCATCTTTTTTTTTTTTTACCACAATGCTATGAAACTAGAAGTCAATTACAAGAAAAAAAAAAGCCTGGAAAGGCCTCAAATACACGGGGGTTAATAAAAATGCTACTAAACAATGAATGGGTCAAAAAAGAAATAAAAAATTTAAAAATATACACAAATGAAAATAGTAGAAGTATAATAGTATAAAACCTTTGAGATTCAACAAAAGCAGTTCTAAGAGGGAAATTAGCAACAATACATGCCTACATCAACAACCAAGAAAAATCTCACATACGCAACTTAAACTTATACCAAAAAGAGCTAGAAAAAGAACAAAACCTAAAACCAGTAGAAGGAAATAAAGATTAGAGCAGAAAATAATGACACAGTAACTAAAAACAAAACACAAATCAACAAAACCAGGAGTTAGTTCTTTGGGGAGAATAAAAAAATTATAAAAGTAGACTTATCAAGAAAAAAGAAAAAAACAGAACCCAAACAAAATCATAAATGAGAGAAGAGAAATAACAATCCAACACCAGAAAAATATAAAAAATTATAAGGGAATACTATGAAAAACTATATGCCCATAAATTGGAAAACCTAGAAGAAATGGATAAATTCCTAAAAACATAAGTAGCTAAAAATGAAACAGGAAGAAATAGAATATTTGAACAGACCGAAATTCAGCAAAGAAACTGAATCAGTAATTTAAAAAATTCCCTCACCCCCAAAACAAAAGTCCAGTTCCAGATGGCTTCACAGGGGAATTCTATCAAACACTTTAAAAAGAGTTAATGTTTATCTTTTTCAAGCTATTCTAAAAAGTAAAAAGAAAGGAAAACTTCCAAAATCATTCTGAGGCCAACATTACCTTGATACTAAAACTAATAAAAGACACCACTAAAAAGAGAATTACAGGCCATATCCCTGATGAATATGGATGAAAATATCCTCAACAAAATACTAGCCACCAAATCCAACAATGATTATAAAAGTCATTCACCACAATCAAGTGGGATTTATTCCTGGGTTGCAAGAGTGGCTTGATAGTCACAAATCAATTTGATACATCACATCGATAAGAGAAAAGAAGAACCGTATGATCATTTCAATAGATACAGATAAAGTATTTGACAAAGTATTATATCTATTCATGATGAAAACCCTCCTCACAGTAGGTTTAGAGGGAACATACTTCAATATCATAAAGGTCATATAGAAAAACCCACAGCTATCAACATCCTGTGGAAAACTGTTTTTCCCACAAGGTCAGGGACAAAAAGGATTCCACTCCTGGCGCTTCCACTCAACATAGTTCTTGAAGTCCCAGCCACAGCAATCAGGCAACAAAAAGAACTAAAAGGCATCCAAACAAATCGGCAAGGAACAAGTAAAACTTTCACTATTTCCAGATGACTTGATATTATACATAGAAAAGCCAAAAGACTCCACCAAAGACCTGCTAGAACAAATAAAGGAATTCAGTAAAGTCACAGAATACAGAATCAACATACAGAATTTCTGTGCACCAATAATGAAACAGAAGAGAAATTAATTTAGAATTTACAATTGCACCCAAAATAGTAAGATACCTAGGAATATACCTAATTAAAGAGGTGAAAGACTTGTACTCTGAAATCTATAAAACACTGATGAAAGCAATTGAAGATATCACAAAGAATTCAAAAGACATTCCATGGTGATGGATTGGAAGAATACTGTTAAAATGTCTATATTACCCAAAGCAATCTACACATTTAATGCAATCCCTATAAAAATATCATCAGCAATTTTCTTAGAGCTAGAACAATACTAAAATTGGTGTAGAATCACAAAAGACCCCAAATAGCCAAAGCATTCTTGAAAGGGAAAAGCAAAGCTAGAGGCATCACAATTCTAGACTTCAAGTTATATTACAAAGCTGTAGTAATCAAAACAATATGGTTCTGACACAAAAATAGACTCAGATCCATTGAGCAGAATAGGAAACCCAGAAATAAACCTACAATCATGTGGTCATTTGAGCTTGGACAAAGTAGGAAAGAATATTCAATGGGAAAAGGATGATCTCTTCAACAAGTGGTGTTTGGACAGCAATATGTAAAAGGATAAACCTAGACCACTTTCTTACACCATACACAAAAATAAATTCAAAATGGATGAAATACCTAAATATGAGAGAGGAAACCATCAAAATCCTAGAAACGAACACACACAGTAACCTCTTTGATATCAGCCACAACATTTTTTTTCTACAAATGACTCCTGAGGCAATGGATATAAAAGGAAAAACAAACTATTGAGACTACATCAAAACAAAAACTTCTGCACATCAAAGGGAACAATCAACAAAACTAAAAGACAACCTATAGACTGGAAGAAACTATTTGCAAATGATATATATCTGATAAAGGGTTAGTATCCAAAGTACATAAAGAACTTATAAAACTCAATACCTTAAGAAACAGATAATCCAATTAAGGAATGGGCAGAAGACAGGCATTTTTCCAAAGAAGACATCCAGATGGTCAACAGAATCATGAAAAGATATTCATCGTTGGAGAAAAATGAACCCTTTTACACTGTTGGTAGGAAGCAAACTGGTGCAGCTACTCTGGAAAACAGAGTGTAGTTTCCTCAAAAAGTTAACTAAGGATCTATTTTATGATCAAGCAATTGCACTACTGTGTGTTTACCCAAAGAATACAAAAACACTAAATCAAAGGGATACATGCACCTCTATGTTAATAGTAGCATTATTTACAATAGCCAAGATAATGGAAACAGCCCAAATGACCATTGACTTATGAATGAAGAAATTTTAAGATGTATGTGTGACTATGTCTCAATATATATATATATATACATATATGTACATATATATACATATATATATGTATATATATAAAAATATGTGTATATATTTATTTATATAAATACTATTTATATAGTATTTATATATGTATATTTATGCACATATATTTATTTATAATATATTATAATATATAATATACAATATAATAAAATGATATATACATATTTATATATGTATATCTATATATTTATACATATATAATATATAATAATATATAATATATATTATATAAAATAATATATGTTTATATATAAATATATTTATATATATGTAAAATACATGTATGTGTGATTTTATATATTTTATATATAAAATATTATTCAGCCCTAAAAAGAGAATGAAATTTTGCCATTTGCAACAATATAGATATATAGAGAGTTATCATGGCAAGCAAAATAAATCAGAGAAAGACAAATACCATATGATTTCACTTATGTGGAATTTAAGAAACAAAACTAACAAGCAGAGGGGAAAACAGACAAATCAAGAATAAGAATCTTAATTATAGAGTACAAACTGATGGTTACCAGAGAGCAGAGGGTTGGGGATGAATAAAATAGGTGATGGAGTTTGAGGAGTGCACTTGTGATGATGGGGTGGGTAATATATAGAATTGTTGTATCACTAAATTGTATACCAGAAACTAATTTAACACCATATATTAACCAGAATTAAAGTAAAAATTTAAAATAGAAAATCAAAAAATAAAGGAAAAATAACTTATTTCCAGCTCAAAAATTCTGTTCCAGATAGAATTTTTAAAGCCTTTGTAGAATAAAAGCCCACCTACAAATCTAATCACTGTATTTTGGAAAGGAGTCTAAAAAGGCAACAGATTGTACAAATATAAGCTGTATTTGATACATTAATGAGAACAAAGTCTCCTTAATTTTCTAAACAAGTATTATTCAAGAGGAACTAGAACTCAGACACACTAGTCACAGTTGTTTTCAGCATTTCTATGAATCGTATATTTTGTGTCCTAGAGTCTAGACTGTACACACTTCAGCTGCTATAACTTAGGCAATTTATATTATGGGAAAATGCTGACTGGATGAAATGCAGTTTGATCAGCAAGCTGTCATTAGTAATAATAGAAACAGCACAGCAGAAACCTCACCCAGTGCATATTTGATACCGTCCTAAGTGTTAAAACTTTAAAGCTACATTTATTGCCCCATCAGGAGTAAGGGATAGGGGAACCTGCTGTTGTTGTTCCATAGTATTTTTATTCCATTAGCAAGTGTCATTATTCAAGCCTCATTGTTGCTCCTAATGAACCAACACACAAAGCTAAATTCAAGTCAGTATAAAATATTTGAATGAGTTCCTGCAGTGCATTGAATTTGGTGAGAAAGCTTCGAGAAAAGGGCAAAACCAGAGAACAATCTCTCAAGTATCTTAATTTCCAGGATATGGTGACACTTCCAGTTCAATATTTGCCCCAAACAGATAGTGAAATAACTTAAGATCTATTTACAGGGCCATCTACTTCTCTTGCTGCTTCTGCCAATAGCAATTTTATGATACAGTGTGTGGACAAGGCAACAGACAGCAAGGATGCATTCTCGAAATCTGCAAATTACTAGGCAGATATATGCTTGTCAAGGAAAACAATGATAATATTTGAAATAATATAATAATATCTTTGCTGCTAAATATACAACTATAAAATATAAAGTTTCCCTGGTTGGAATTCTTTACTGTGTAAATTTTTCAACAGAGAACCAAAGATGTAGAGTCTCAATTTTTTATGTTTCCATGACCATATGTAAATGAAAGTAAGAAGTTAAAAAGCAACTTTAAAAGGGGACTTCTAAAAAAATAAAATAAAATAAAAATAAATAAATAAAAGGGGACTTCTGTTTCAATTTCAAAGTACAACCAACCTATTAAAATGGTACTATCTCGGAAGATAAATAACATAAGGTTAATATGTTTACATTTTAAAGAATAATAAACTTAAAAATAAAAGAATTGCACAGTTGAACAGTTACATAGACTGGTGATAAAGTATGCAGTTGAAGTTTATTAAAAGAAAACAGGGATTTGGGATGTCTGGGTGGCTCAGCAGTTGAGCATATGCCTTTGGCTCAGGGCATGATCCAGGTCCTGGGATCGAGTCCCACATCGGGTTCCCTGCGAGGAGTTTGCTTCTCCCTCTGCCTATGTCTCTGCCTCTCACTTTGTGTCTCTCATGAATAAATTAAATCTTTTTTTTTTTTAAAGAAAGATAATAGGAATTCGTAAAACAGAAAATAGAGCAATGGGTGAATATTGATGAGGTAAGAAGGGATGGGTTACTATCTTGTTTAGGGAAATCAGGACTTTTTAAAAAAATTACTTGAGAGAGAAATAGATAGGCAGAGGGGCAGAAGGAAAGAGAAAGAGAGAATCTCCACTAGACTCCCTACTGAGTCTGCTTGGAGTCTGATGCAGGGCTCCATCCTACAACCCTTAATCATGACCTGAGTCAAAATCAAGACTCAGATGCTTCACCAACTCAACCATCCAAGCACTCCTCAGTGCTTTTTAAGGAGGATGCAGTACACAAGAATTCATCAAGGACAACCTAGGAGAACTTTGAGAAGAGCATACTAGGTGGAAGGGAGAGCAGAGCAAGGCCAAATATGGCTGGAGTTGTGGTAGTGTGTTCACACTGTCCTCTACATGTGACTGGCTCACTAAGTGAAAACAAGAATTCAGAAATTCTCTAATGGTACACACTTCTGCCTCTTGCATGGATGACAGATTAGATATACTGTAGGGGGCAGGATTTCATGTTAACCATCAAATATGCCAGAAGGCACTCTTTCTGTAAATGTTGTGTAACAGATACATCTAATAATACCTTTAGAAATTTGGCTGAGTCTTGGTTTTCCCATTCATCAATGGCAAATATTATTTAATTCCTGGAGTGTTATTATTCATTTATATTCTTAATTTGGACCACATATTTATTGAATTGGAGTCATTGCAATGTTTGCTTTATGACACACTTTCATAATCTGTCCACAGGAAGTCCTCTTTTATTGATGAATTTACTTATCTATAATAATATAATAAACATCCATGAGACCAATGAAAACAAAACATTTGACATCTCAAATCTGGTATTACCTTATTCCAAAATCATCATTATCCTGAATCTGGTGGCCCACATTCCTTTACATTTTTATATGAAATTTTATCATTTACTCATTTTAACTTTAACTTTTAATTAAAAAAAATTAACTTTGTTAAAATATTCTATGTAATATCAGGGAGGCCTTTTCACTCAAATGTACATTGCTATTTCATCAATATTGTTGCATGTAGCTATTTATATTTTTTCTTCTACACAATATTTCATTGCAAATATACCACAGTGTATTAACCCATCCTCCTATCAATGTGCATAGTAGTTTATTCAAATATTTTGCTATTATAAGCCTTTTAAAATCATGTCTTCTTTACTACCTGTGCAAGAGCTTTTCTTGAGCATATATCTGGGGGTGGAATTGCTGGATTTTAGGACATGTAAATGCTTAACTTTGTATAAAAATGCCTGTGTTTATTTTCCTAATAAATTTAACCAATTTATACTCCCACCAGTGGTGTATAAGATTTCACTTTCTCTCCAATATTTGGTGTAGAGCCTCTCTATTTGAGGAGTCACTCAGTGATTGGTTATTGAGCAGTTTTGCCCATGGTAAATATTTAATGCAAAGATAAATGTTAATATGGTCTTGTTAAAATTTAGGAGTTGATGTAGCACATTTTAGATTGGTTATCAAAGCAAAATAACTACACTAGTTCTGGACAAATATATTAATTTGAGCCATATAAAATTACTTTGTTATTGGAATTTAAAAACCAAATATTAGTAATTTTAAGTGATTCAAACCAAGTTGCCTAAGACATTCTATCGTTCTCTTTCCAACAATCCTGAATGACTATCATTAATGACCATGTTTTCAGTCCTAATCTTTACCATGCAAATGAAACTATTTCTCATGCTTAAAGGAATCACCAGTATAGTTTTTCTCTACCTTTAACTTTTAGTAAAGGATACCTGATTCTATTCCAGTTAGTAAACTCTTCTTATTGTTTCTTTATTCTTGAACTGTTAGGCTTGTGATTATAAATATGTTTTTTTTTTAAGTTTTATTTTTAAAAATTACCTTCCTTTAAAAAATTCTGTTCAGTAATAGTATTCCAAAAAAGAGCACAGACCTGCAAGTAAGGGGTAATATTCAATGTTAGTGAGCAAAATATATGAAAATTTAGGCACTGACTAAATTTCAGATTGAAGTTTTAATCAGGTATGACTAAATATTGAATCTCCACATTTTCATTTATGATGATTTTTTTCAGATGGAGGAGAAAATATGAAATAAAATATGAAAATACTCAAAATTTATTCTGGGTATATGAGAAGATATTGAATTAAAGAAGAAACAACAGATTTTTAAAATAAGTGACACGCCTTGTTTTAAGGAAATGAAAACTGTATTATTGTTATATTGAGTTTGATTTCTGATTATTTTTAAATATACAATAGTCACAGTTGAATGTGTAATACCCTGAGATCATTCTTAGTGCCCTAAAAATCTTCAGGTTTTTTTTTTTAATCCAGAGATTTATCTTTAGTAGGTATTAGTATTTATATTTACCTTAATATTTGGACATTTGGGTATTTGGTTATATAGCTATGCTCTCCTCCATAACAGCTTTTGAACGATATCTCATTGCACAGATATTGAGTATAGGCACAGCTTTCAGTTTAACTGTTGACTTGTGAATACATCATCTAATTTCTGCAACAAGTTGTCACTTGTGGGTATAAATCACTTTAACTTATGAATTTATACTGAAAATTTTCAAGTGCTTTTCTCTGTGACCTATTGTTTTGTAATGTATGTCAGTGCCTTAGGCTCTTGATGGAATGATGGCATTAATAGAAAGAAAAGTTATTGTCTGTAAATGCAAGCAGTGTCCTTATCAAATAGAAAATAATGTTCTCTGACATACGCACTATAAAGTTCCATTTTTACCATGAAATGAGATCTTGACATAATAGAGCAGACCTAAATTGCTGGTATCTAAGTATAATAAAATGTAGAATTTCTTGACCATTTTGCTCAGTGGATCAACAATGTCTATAGTTTTTAAGCCGCTCATTCCTCGAACGTGCATTTATGGAACATCCACTATTTTACAAGCATTGTCTAGTTTCAAACTTCAAAGAACCTAGGTACTAGTAAGTAGCCATGTGCAAAACTGTAATGAAATGTGATTGATGGTACAAACTAAATATTCTGTAAAGGGTGTGTGACTTAATGTTTCTCCGATAAAGGATTTTCCATTTTTTTAGAAAGCTTTAACTATTTCTTGAAAAATAATTATTATTTCTAAAGGTAGAGAATTTTTTTCAAGCAAAAGAAACTGTTTTTCATTCAGTCACTCTATAACTCATATGTAAGTCAGATACAGAGATAGAAAAGACTTATCCACATGGCACTTTTATGACAAGGCCACTATTTCACTAGACAGGAACGAACACTTCATAAAATCAAGTTGTAATGTAATTGGAAAAAAACTACTCAATTGTTGTTTACACTAGTAATCCCTTCTAACATAGGTATCTGATTTATTTGCTTATTATCTATGCTCCCATCTCCTGCTTTTATACTATCTGTAAGTTCTGTGAGGATAAGAGCCTTTTCTGTCTCTGTATCTGCTGTGTATCATATGATGACAGATTTGTTGAGTAAATTAATATATTACTTTTGCTGGGAAAACAATTTATGACTTTAGAAATCATGCATTTAACATTATACTTAATGTCAAAAACATTTCCCTAAGCCTAGCCACAACAAATCAAGAATGTCTGCTCTCATCTCCCACATCTATTCCATGTTGTGCTGAAGGCCCTGGTTTGTGCAAGAAGGCAAGCAAAATCAAAACAGGCATAAATATTAGAAACAAAGAAGGAAAAATTTCTTTATTCAGAGATGACTTCATTATTAATATTGACTATCTTATGGAATTTGAGAAAAATAAAACTTCACAAATTATTAAGTGAAAGTTTGTAGATTCAAGGTCAAGTTTAAAAATCAAACACGTACTTTTAAAAAGATATATTTAAGAGAAAGAGAATGTGAGCAGGGGGAGGGGCAGAGGAAGAAGAAGAGAGTCTCCAGTAGACTCCCCACTGAGCACAGGTTAGGGCTTGATCCCCCCCATCCTGAGATCACAGCTCTGAGATCATGACCGAGCTGAAAGCAAGAGTTGGATGCTCAACAAACTGAGCCACCCAGGCACCCCATACATATTTTTGCAAGTAACTACAAACAATTGAAAAATAAAATACCATTTAAAATAGCATCAAGCGCAGCCCCGGTGGTGCAGCGGTTTAGTGCCGCCTGCAGCCCAGGGCGTGATCTGGAGACCCTGGATCGAGTCCCACGTCAGGCTCTCTGCATGGAGCCTGCTTCTCCCTCTGCCTGTGTCTCTGCCTCTCTGTCTCTCTCTCTCTCTCTCTCTGCATCTCTATGAATAAATAAATAAAAATCTAAAAAAAATAGCATCAAACTCATCAAAAGTCTAAGAAAAAAGTAGGCCTCTACAAAACACAGATGAAAGTTACTAAAGGAGACAGAGGTATACATCATTATCAATAGAGAAGAATCAACATATCAACATAAGTAGGAACAAACTCTAATCTTTAATTTGGGATACATTATAGTTTTTATGGGTTTTTAAAATATTTTATTTATTTATTCATGAGAGACAGGAAGAGAAAGAGAGGCAGAGACATAGGCAGAGGGGAAAAGCAGGCTCCCTGCAGGGAGACTGATGCAGGAAGACTAGATCCCAGGACCCTGGGATCACGACCTGAGCCAAAGGCAGAGGCTCGACCACTGAGCCACCCACATGTCCCTCCATTATAGTTTTATATGTGAAATTCTAAATTCAATCTAAAACTTCTGGATGAAATCTTATAGTAACTTTGAAGAAATTTCTGGGAAGAAATTTCTTAGACAAGACCTAAAAATCATTTACTACAAAAACAAATTAGATTTATTCAAAACTATAAGTTATTGTTAATAATGAGACACTGCATAAGAAATGAAAAGGCAAGCTACATCATAGAAGTTTCAATGCTTATGTCTGATAAAAAACTTATATCTAGAATATGTAGATATAAAAAACTTATATCTAGAATATGTAAAGAACTTTTATAATTTTATGGTAAGATGACAAATACCCAAACTGACAAAATAGGAAGATGAGTTGAATTAAACCCTACCCAAAAAAAGATACAGGAGTACCCAACAAACATGAAAAAGTGCTCCCAAATTTTGCTGATCTGTGAGGTGCAAATTGTTAGCCATCATGAAGATATATCAATCACTTCACACCCACTAGAATGACTAAAACTGATGTTACCAAATATTGGCAAGGATGTATAGAAACTAGAATTTCCACATTTTACTGGAGGAAATGTAAAATAGTATAACCACTTGGGAAAAGTGGTTTCTTCTATTACCCTATAACCTAGCAATCTTGCAGTGCATATTTTACTCAAGATAAATGAAGTCCTATATATACACAACATGGCTTAACATAAACATTTATAGGAAAATTTTCATAATGGCTAAAAACTGGAAAACACCCAAATGCCAATACACAAAGAGGATGGGTGAGTTCTAGCCATACAACGGCATACTACTTAGCAATAAAAAGAATGAACTAATTATGATGCAACAGCAAAGATGAATCATAAAAACTATTTTGAGCAAAAGATAAAGTGTTTACTATATTATTCACTTTATATAATATTCAAAAACTAGCAAAACTAATACATGATGATAGAAATCTAAACTGACCATGAGTGAGGATTGATTAGAAGAAACATGTGAAAATGTTCTGATGCAATGGAAAATATCTTGTGTGTGAATTCTCCTTGCCTGAATGTATAAATATAACAAATCATTGTGCACATTAAAGATGTATGTAAATCTGACAAACATACACTCAACTGGAAGACTTTAATAGTAGATGTGATATGCTGAAAGAAATTAGTGAACATACAGTAGGTTAGAGGAAAACCTCACAGAAATAAACAGGCAAGTAACTGGGGAAAAAGAAGATGTAGAAAATACACAGAAAATCTAAAATACCTTTAATGGGGTTCAGGGAAGGAGAAGAGTGAGAGAACAGAATTCATATTTTAAAAGATAACAGCTGGAAATTCTCCAGAACTGATGCAAAAAATCAATTCCTAGATTCTAGAACTCAAACATCAGATAGGATGAATGAAAAGAAATCCATGAAGAAAAATCTGAGCGAACAGTTGTAAACCAGAGGTACAAAGAAAATCTTCAAGATTTTCACAAAAAGTAAATGCCAGGTAGGCAAAAAGTTGAAAATCAATAAAACCAGCCACATTAACAAAATAAAGGAAACAATGAAGACCTTCATAGATGCAGAAAATATGTAATAAAATTATCTGTTCACATAGCAAGAAGAACAATTGAATACTGTTGAGACCACTGATGGGTATCAGATACAGAGGCAATCCTAGTTCTGCCACTAACTTAGTTATCCTAACAATTTTGTTACCAACTATTTCTACATACCTAAAGACAGACAAAAAAATAATTTTTAAATTTTATTCTTAAAAGCAAAACTCTTAACACCTGACAAAAAAAAATTAAGGTAGTTGCTCCCTCTTTCAAAAACATTTTTTTCTAACTATAAGAATGAATGATTGAAGATGATTCAAGCTCTAGTGTTTTGTGAAATTGTGAAATTTTACATTAAGGATATCATAGATTTCTGTAGTAAGGAGAATTCTGAAATGGTCCCCAAGACTCTTTCTTCCTGAAGTATAAACCTTCTGTAATCCCCTCCCCTTCTGTGTGGGTATGGTAAGGAATATAATGGATTTCACTCCCATGACTAAGGTATGTTACAGGACAAAAATGAAAATTTTTTCAGATGTAGTTAAGGTCCCAAATTAGTTGACTTTTGAGGTTATCAATAGGGAAGCTACTGTGGGCAGATAGGACCTAATTAGGTAACCCTTAAAAGGACTGTCTCTTTGAAGGGAGAGATTTTTCTCCTGCTGGGCTGGAAGAAGTCAACTGCCATGTTTTGAGAGGGCCAGGACCAGAGGGTGGCTTGTAGGAAAGGAGAGTGACTCCTGCTCGATAACCAGCAAGAAAACAGAGTTCACTTTTAAGAGAAACTGATTTCTGTCAACAACCTGAATATGCCTGAAAGAGGCCCCAGGCTCCACAACCCAGGGACTCATGATGTCAACATTCTAAGACCCTGAGCTATGTGATGCCTGGACTTTTAACCTGATGAAAATGTGAGATACTATGGAACCTGGGTGGCTCAGTAGTTGAGCATCTGCCTTTGGCTCAGGGCATGATCCTGGGGTCCTGAGATCCAGTGGGGAACCTGCTTCTCCCTCTGCCTCTGTCTCTGCCTCTCTTGTGTCTCTTGTAAATGAATACATAAATAAAATCTTTTTAAAAATGTGAGATAATAAATGTTGCTTTTTAACCTCAAAGTTTTTGGTAATTTGTTATATGACAACAGAAAACTAAGAGAGTTGCCATTGAAGAGCAATCATTTTTTATAGTTCAGAGAAAGAAACCCTTGTATTCCATGAATTAACTGTAAACAAGTAAGGTTGGTTCATTAACAATTGCAGATTTAGAACTTTCTAAATTTTTAAAAATAATTCTATTATCATTGTAAGAAAATTGAATTATAAAATAGTAAATAATCCTTTGTTTTTCAAATATACTTTGTTGTTTGACATTCTCTTTTTATATTAGGTTTATTTTTATGTGCCACATATACTAGTTACTCTTTCAGAGTTTTCTATACTCTTCCTGGATTTGTTTGCTAGTGGTACATATTGTGATAATGACTTGAAAATAAATGTTGTATACTAAATTACTAAATCAAAAGGAGTTTATTGTTGACATAAAAATGTCAGAAAGGGAGTCATCTTAATAATGGCTCTGCAAATTAAGCAGTTAATAATTATGTACTGGGAAATTTCATTTCAAGGCACTTTCCCAGAGCTTTTAAATTCCCTTATCTGTATCTCAATTAGTTATATGTATTTTTTAATTGCTAAATTAACTCCAATTGCTTCACTTAAAAATGTGTCAGTGTTCTTTTTTCATGTGATTAAGAGTTCCATATATTTTCAGATTACGATAGTCAAATGAAACAGTCTAATTCTACATGAAAAACAACTGAACTTACACTATCTTCATTTGCTGATATCCATTAAAAAAAAACCCACGCACATCCCATACTTTTACTTCTAACAGTTGTCCTCAGATTAAAAATACTGGGCATGTCCAAATGTATTCTTTAGTATCAAGTACAGTTATTCTGTGAAATCAAACAGTTCTCAGTTAAAGTGAAATATACAGAAGATAATAATGGTCACCAGAGGGAAGTGTGTGGGGAACGTGCTAGATAGGTGGTGGGGATTAAGGAGGGCACTGTTGTGATATGCACGGGGTGCTGTATGTGATTGTTGAGTCACTAAATTGTACATTAGAAACTAGTATCACAATGTAAGTCAACTAACTAGAATTCAAATAAAAACTTTAAAAAAATAAAGCTGGGTATTCTGCTAATATGTAAATAAGGGCTAAAACTATGGTTCAGAGAATAAATCTTACCACTAGACTTTGTTAATATATTGCTGTGATATTGTATGACCTACAACTCAAACTGTGCTAGAAATTTCTCTTCCAAAGAACTAAAATGTGGCAACAAGGCAGGGGTGATTTATACTATTATCTTATTGTGACTCTAGCAAAAATTCTCTCTCTTTATTTTGAGATTTAATCTATTTCAATTTGAAAGTTTCAAAGGAAGTCAAATAGAATTGAAATTAATTGATAAAACTCATTGTGTCTTCTATTAAAGTTTTTGGCATAATTGCCTACACTTTAGTCTGATCTCATTTAAACTGTATTTATTATTAACTTTAAATTGTATAGTAATTAGGTTAATAGCATGGGGGTAGAACAAATTAAGATACTTTCACTGCAGGTTTTGAACCTATGTTCTACTGTGTATGAATCAATTGATTAATCTTTTTGATTAAAGAGAATATACTATGCTACTGACCCATAGAGCATTAACTAAAGTCTTAGCTGAAACCATTCCTCCTGATATTTAAAATAAATATTTTATTAGATATGATATTAAGCAGCAAAATTTATTAACCAATGACAAATATTGGGAAAGGCTTAGCATATTTATAAACTTTGTAGAACATTGTCCTGCTGAGAGGATAGAAACTCTAAAGAGTTGTAATGAGCTACACTTTCCTATATTTGTTCTTGGAGAGTAAAGCCATTATCACATTGTGATTAAGTAATTTTTATATATTTGGGGCCTTGAAGAAATTACTCATTGTATTCAGTAATTTTCTTTTTAAGAAAAGCAGTTCTGAAGCAATCTGTAACTTACACTTTGTTTTTAAATAATACTAAATCTAGGGACTGGCTCAGTGGTTCAGCATCTGCCTTTGGCTCCAGGAATGATTTTGGAGTCCCAGGATCAAGTTCCACATTGGGCTCCCTGCATGGAGCCTGCTTCTCCCTCAGCCTACATCTCTGCCTCCCTCTCTCTCTCTTTCTCTCTCTCTGAGAAATAAATAAAATATTTATAAATAAATAAGTAAATAAATAAGTAAATAAGTCAATAAATAAGTCAATAAATAAGTAAATAAATAGTAATACATCTAAAGTTTAAATCTAACCTTACCTAGGACTATAAAACAAAAATTCTAGGTCAGAACAGGATTTCTAATATAATAACTCAAATGCATATTTGCCTCAAATACTCCTTTCCAAAGTTACTACTGTATAAGTTCTTTAAGAATTAGAACCTCAGTTATTAAAACCTGGTACAATTGAGAAAGATCTCCAATGGTAAGGAAATAAGTGCTGGCCATTATTTCTAAATCAAGGATGTACTTAGTGAACTCCAGTTTCTACTTGAGAGATTTCTTTTTAAAGTGGGGAATCAGTCTGTTATTTTCATTATGAAAATGTAAGTAAGTAATTTGGAACATTGGATTAGTGATGGACTCAGGATCTGTGGACTGGTACAACTAAACCAGAGAGTAGAGCAATAGAGATACCTTCCTATGGTGAGAGACCAGAGTGGAGGTAAATAAACTGTCCTGGGAACAAAGCTAAAGGGTATTCTACATAAAATTAGAAGAAAAAAAAAAAGAGAGAAAAAGAAAAGAAAAAGAAGAAAAGAAAAGAAAAGAAAGGAAAAGAAAAGAAAGAAAGAAAGAAAGAAGAAAGGAAGAAAGAAAAAGAAAAAGAAAGAAAGAAAGAAAGAAAGAAAGAAAGAAAGAAAGAAGAAAGAAAGAAAGAAAGAAAAAGAAAGAGAAAGCTCTGACTCTAATTTTTTTTAAATCTCCAATTTTTTTTCATGGATATTATTATGAGGCAAGTGATGCTGAGTGAGGATCTGAATAGTGTTAGAACAGACATTTTCTTCAGCACCACATGAAAGTTAAAACCAAGACTAGTGACATTTATAGCAACATTTAATTAATATGTAATTATTTTTAAAGAAAGCATAAGTTATATACTCAGATATGAGTTTGAGTTTAAATGAGTTTGTTTACAATTAACCACTGTTTCTCTCATAAACTACAGAAAAAGGAAACCTACCAATGGTTAAAAATTTTTAAGATTTATTTATTTATTCATGAGAGACACAGAGACAGGCAGAGACATAGGCAGAGAGAATTAGGCTCCCTGTGGAGATCCTGATCTGCAACTCAATCCTAGGACTACAGGATCGCACCTTGAGCCAAAGGCAGACTCTCAACCACTGAGCCACCCAGGTGTCCCACCCATTGATTTTTATTTTTATTTTTTTTAATTAATTTTTATTGGTGTTCAATTTACCAACATACAGAAAAACACCCAGTGCTCATCCCGTCAAGTGTCCACCTCAGTGCCCGTCACCCATTCCCCTCCAACACCCGCCCTCCTCCCCCCTTCCACCACCCCTAGTTCGTTTCCCCAAGTTAGGAGTCTTTATGTTCTGTCTCCCTTCCTGATACCACCCATTGATTTTTAAATACCAAGTATAGGCCCTACTGGTTGACAGAACTCATGAAATTTGTCCTCTCTCAGTTATGCCAATTTTTATGAGGATTTGCTTTCCCTGTGGACTCCCCTGTGTGCTAGTCTGTCTCTCACCCTTCTTCGTGACCATGGCTCTCCCCACACTGCTGTGACTAAGTGCCCTTTAGGTAATGGGCTTGAATGGGGTGGAGCCTAAAGGGCACTATGCTGCTCTTAGAGAGAAAGCAGGCCAGCAACCCACAGACATACAGTGTGGAAACAACAATCTACAGAGTATCTGAGGCACATGGTGGGGAGTTATTCACTCATCTTATTGTACATCTCAAAGAGGCAGCATTCATAGAGAGACCCTTTGGGGAACAAAGAAACTGCCCAGGTCCATTTTCCTCTCTCACCCCTCAGCATAAGCACAGAGCCACTTGTGGAAACAGTGCAGTACTGGCACTCACTACCTAACTTGCTTACATCAAGCCCTGCCCCTTCAGTGGAGCCACACTTCTCAGTCACACTTACCTCAGTCCTAGAGCAGTAAAAATATCCCCCCAGTCCAGTACAAATCCCTGCTCACACTACATCTCTCAACACAGGGAGTTTTGCAGAGACTCTGTTCAGGTAACAGTGGCCACAGGTCACATTTTACAAGACCAGAGCACACTCAGTTAAAACTCACCATATTCAGGCCTTAGAACTAACAATAACAACAACAGGCAAAGAGAACCTCTGCAGATGACTGGCCTGAAGGATAAAGTGGCCAGAATACAATAGAGCACAGGCAGCATATAATGGAGACGTACTCAGAAGCAACAGGCCCTGGTGAACATGAGATAATACACAGCAGGGATTACAGGACCTCTTCTTCACAAGGCCATTACCCTCAAGAAAGTAAGTGGTGGTCTTTCATAACACACAGACAGGTACAGAGATTTAGCCAAAGTGAGAATATGGAGAAATTTATCCCAAATGAAAGAAAAGGACAAGGCTACAATCAGTGATCTAAGCAAAACTGGTATATGTGACATGCCTGATAGATAATTTAAAATAATTATCATAACGATACTCACTAGACTTGAGAAGAGTAGAAGACATGAGTGAGGCTACTAATGCAGAGATAATGAATATCATAGCAGAGACAAAGGGCTCAATAAATGAAACACTTTTGATGGAATGAACAGCAGGATAGAAGAAACAGAAGAATTAATTAACGAATGACCTAGAAGACAGAGTAATGGAAAGTAATCAAGCTTAGGGAACTCAGTGGCTCCATCAATGTAATAACATCCATATTATAGGAGTCCCAGAAGAAGAGAGAGAAAAGGGGACAGAAAAGTCCTTTGAAAAGATAATAGATGAAACTTACCTAATTTGTGGAGACCCAGGAAGCACAGATCAAAATCAACAAAAGCAGATGCACACTATGACATTTTGTAATTGGCAAAATGATAAAGAAAAAAACATTTTAAGCAGAAAGACAAAAGAAGACAGTAATATAGAAGGGAAAACCCATAACATAAGCAGTATTTTTTTCATCAGAAACTTTCCAAGCCAGAGGAAAATGGTATGATATATTCAAAGTGCTGAATCGCGGGGGGGGGGGGGGGGGGGGTGGATCCCTGGGTGACTCAGCAGTTCAGCACCTGCCTTTGGCCCAGGGCATGATCCTGGAGTCCCAGGATTGAGTCCCATGTCAGGCTCCTGGCATGGGGCCTGCTTCTTCCTCTGCCTGTGTCTCTGCCTCTCTCTATCATGAATAAATAAAAATAAAAAATCTTTTAAAAAATGTTGAAGAGGAAAATATCTGCAGCCAAGAGTAATCTATCAAGCAAAGCTATCATTCAGAAGATACGGAAGTGTTCTTGACTGGGTCGGTCAGTAGAGCATTTGATTCATGAGGTCAATAGTTGAAGCCCCACATTGGATGTGGAATTTACATTTAAAAAACGCTTCAAACTTCAGATGCATATATTAATAAATTTAAAAAAATAGAATTGAAGGAGAGATAAGGAGTTTCCTAGGCAAACAAAAACTAAGGATTCATGACCACTAAAACAGTTCAGCAAGAAATGTTAAAGGCCCCTCTTTCAATGGAAAGGAGAGACCAAAATTGACAATATATAGATGTAGGATACAGAAGAAGTAAAAATATTGAATATTTCCATAAAATAAACTAGTCAAGGAGCTCACAAAAGAATGTAAAACATGATAACATATACCTGAAATATGGGGAGGAGAGAAACAAAGAGTGGGTTGAAAATTAAATGACCATCAACTTATTATTGATTCCTATATGCAGAAGACGTTATCACAAACCTAAAGATAACTATATATCAGAAACTGCTAATAAATATGCAAAGAATAATGATAAAGAAATCAAAATATATCAGTAAAGAAAATCAGCAAATCATGAAAGAGATAAAGGACCAGAGAAAATCTTCAGAAACAACCACAAAACAATTAAATATCAATAAACACGGGGCTTTCAAAAATTGCCTTGAGTGTAAAGGGATCGAACACTCCAATTAAAAGACATAGAGTGACAGAATGGATAAAATAACAAGACCCATCAATATGCTGCCTATAAGAGACTCATTTTATACCTAAAGACATTTACAGATTAAACATGAGAGGATGGAGAAACATCCATCATGCCAACGATGTCAAAAGAGCGCTGGAGTAGTAATATTTATATTGGAAAAAATAGACCTCAAAAGACTGCAACAATAGACAAAGAAGGAAACTATATAATAACAAAGGGGACAATTCAAGAAGATACAACAACTGTACATATTTACGTACCCAACATGAGAGCACCCAAATGCATAAAACTGTTAATAACAAATATAAAGGAACCAATCAATAGTAGGGGACATCAACACCCCACTTACAGCAATGGGCAGATCCTCTAAACACAAAACAAGGAAACAATGGCTTTGAATGACATATTGGACCAGATGGACTTAACAGATATATTCAGAACATTCCATCCTATAAAAGCAGAATACACACTCTTTTCAAGTACACATAGAACATTCTCTAGAACAGGTTACATATCATCCCTCAAAACCAGCTTTAACAAATTCAAGAAGATTAGAGTACTACCATGAATCTATAAGAATTAGTCTGGAAAGACCACAAATACATGGAGTTAAATAACATACTATTAAAACAATGAATGGGTCACAACCAGGAAATAAAGAAACAAAAAAGTACATGGAAACAAAAATGAAAAAAAAAATAATGGTCAAACACTTTTGGGAGGCAGCAAAAACTGATCTAAAAGGGAGATTTATAGCAATATAGGTCTACTTCAAGAAATAGAAAAAGAATCTCAGTTTTACCTTTTCATGTAAAGGAGCTAGAAAAGGCCAAACAAAATGTAAAACGAGCAGAAGGAAAGAAATAATAAAGATTAGAACAGAAATAAGGATACCAAAACCAAAACCAAAAAAAAAAAAAAAAAAAAGGCCAAAGAGGGATGGGAGATGGGGGGAAATCAATGAAACCAAGAGGCACTTATTTGAAAAAAGAAAAGAAAAAGAATAAAATTGATAAACGCTTCACCAGACTTATCATGAAAAAACGAGAAAGGACTCAAAATTACAAATGAGAGAAATAACAGCCAACACCACAGAAATACGATTTTAAGAGATTATTATGAAAAACTATATGCCAAACTGGACAACCTAGAAGAATGGATAAATTCCTTCTTAGAAACAAACTACAAAAATAAAACAAGAAGAAATAGAAAATTTGAATGGACCAAAAACAATGAAATTGAATCAGTTTAAAAAAGAAAGAAAAAAACTCCCCAAAAAACTAAACTCCAGAGTCAGATAGATTCATAAGAATTCTAAAAAAAAAAACCAAAAAAACAAAAAAACATTTAAAGGTTAATACCTATTTTTCTTAAACTATTCTTAAAAAGTTGAAAAAGAGGGATCCCTGGGTGACTCAGTGGTTAAGTGTCTGCCTTCAGCCCAGGGTGTGATCCTGAAGTCCCAGGATCAAGTCCCACGTCAGGCTCCCTGCATGGAGCCCGCTTCTCCCTCTGCCCATGTCTCTGCCTCTCTCTCTCTCTCTCTCTCTCTCTCTCTATCTCTATATCTATCTATCTATCTATCTATCTATCTATCTATCTATCTCTGTCTCTCTATCTCTCTCTCTCTCTCTCTCTCTCTCTCTGCATCTCTCATGAACAAATAAAAATCTTTAAAAAAATTGAAAAAGGAAGCATCCAAATTCATTCTATCAGCATTACCCTGATACCAAAACCATTTAAAGACACCACTATAAAAGATAACTATAGGCCAATATCCCTGATGAACACAGATGCAAAAATCCCGAACAGAAAATACTAGCAAAGCAAATACAATAGACTAAAAAAAAATTATTCACTTCTATCAAGTGGTATTTATTCCTGAGTTGCAAGGGTGGCACAATATCATAAAAATCAATGTGATACATTGCATCGATAAGAGAAATGATAAGAACCATATGATAATTTCAATAGATGCAGAAAAAGCATTTGACAAAGTACAATATCTATTCACGATGAAAACCCTCCTCAAAGTAGGTTTAGAGGGAACAGACTTCAGCATAATAAAGGCCATATATGAAAACCCCACAGTTATTATCACCCTTAATAGGGCAAAACAGAGCTTTTTCCCTAAGGGAAGGCACAAGTAAAGGATATACATTCCTGCCACTTTCATTCAATAGTTCTAGAAGCCCTAGCTATAGCAATCAGAAAATAAAAAAGAAATAAAAGGCATCCAAATTGTTAAAGAATGTGTAAAACTTACACTGTTTGCAGATGACATGATGTTATACATAGAAAACCTGAACGACCACCAAAAACCTGCTAGAACTGATAAAGGAATTCAGTAAAGTCACAGGATTAAAAAAAAATCAAAGGACATAATTCTGTTGCATTTCTATATACTAATAATGAAACAGCAGAAAGATAAATTCAGAAAACAATCCCATTTAGAATTGCACCTAAAATAGTAAGATACCTAGGAATAAAATTAACCAAAGAGGGAAAAGGACCTGTACTCTGAAAACTATAGAATACGATCGAAATTGAAGACAACACAAAGAAATGAAATTTTTTTGCATGCTCACGATTGGAAGAACAAATATTAAAATGTCTGTATTACCCAAAGGAATCCCTATCAAATACCATCGCATTTTTCTTAGAGCTAGAATGAATAAACCTAGAATTTGTATGGAACCACAAGAGATAGATCCCAAATACCCAAAGCAAACTTGAAAAAGAAAAGCAAATCTGGAGGCATCACAATTCTAGACTTCAAGTTATATCACAAAACTATAGTCATCAAAACAGTATGGTCCTGGCACAAAAACAGATACATAGATCAAAAGAACAGAATAGGAAACCCAGAAACAAAGCCACAACTATATGGTCAATTCATCTTTGACAAAGGAGGCAGGAATATGCAGTATGAAAAAGATTCCTTCCGACAATGGTGTTGGGACAACTAGACAACTATATGCAAAGAAATGAACTGGACCACATCTCACTCCATACACAAAAATAAACTTAAGGGCAGCTCGGGTGGCTCAGCGGTTTAGCACCACCTTCAGCCCAGGGAGTGATTCTGGAGTCCCGGGATCAAGTCCCACATCAGGCTCCCTGCATGGAGCCTGCTTCTCCTTCTGCCTGTGTTTTTGTGCCATTCTCTCTCTCTCTCTCTCTCTCTCTCTCATGAATAAATAAATTTAAAAAAATAAAATAAACAAAATAGAATAACTACCTAAGTATGAGGCCTAAATGTGTAAAAGTCTTAGAAGAGATCATAGACAGTAATTTCTCTGACATGGGCTGTAGCAATAGTTTCCTACATAGGTCTTCTGAGGCAATAGAAATAAAAGCAAAAATAAACTGTGGAGAATACATCAAAATTAAAAGCTTCTGCACAGCAAAGGAAACAAAATTAAAGACAATCTATGGAATGGGATAAGATATTTGCAAATAATGAATCTGATAAAGAGTTAGTGTCCAAAATATATAAGAACTTATACAACTCAATGCCCCTCAAAGCCCAAACAATCCATTTACAAATAGGGAGATGACATGAAAGACATTTTCCCAAAGATGACATCCAAATAGTCAACAGAAATACAAAAAGATGCTCAATATCACTCCTTGGGGAAATGCAAGTCAAAACCACAATTAGCTATCACCTCACACCTGTCAGAATGGCTAAAATAAAAACCACAGAAACAACAGATCTGGGCGAGGATATGGAGAAAAGGAATACTGATATACTGTTGCTGGGAATGCAAACTGGTACAGCCATTGTGGAAAACAATTTGGAGGTTCCTCAAAAATTAAAAAGAGATACCCTAAAATACAGCTATGCCACGACTAGGTATTTACCCAAAAAATACAGTAACAGTAATTCAAAGGGATATATGCACCCTGATGTTTATAGTAGCATTATTTAAAATAGCCCAGTTATGGAAGCAGCCCAAATATACATCAATTTATGAATGGATAAAGATACATACACAATGGGATATTATTCAGCCATAAAAATTGAAATCTTGCCATTTACAATGAAATGGATAGAGCTAAAGAGTGTAACATTAAGTAAAATAGGTCAGAGAAAGACAAATTACCATATTTTTTCACACATATGTGGAATTGAAGAAACAAAACAAAGTCAATTAAATATCTGACTTTGGCTTAAGTCATGATCCCAGGGTCCTGGATCTGCCTGCCACTCTTCCTGTTTCTGCATGTGCTCTCTTTGTGTGTCAAATAAATAAAAATCTTAAAAAAAAAAAGCCAAGAAATAGACTCTTAACTAAAGGGAACAAACTAACTCTTACCAGAGGGGAGATAAGTGGGGGCATGGGTAAAATAGGTGATGGGCACTAGGGAGGGCACTTGTGATGAGCACAGGGCACAGGGTGATATACAAACTGCTGTGTTACTACATTGTACACTTGAAACAATAACACCATATGTTAACTAACTGGCATTAACATAAAAATCTAAAAAGTAGGGAAGCCTGGGTGGCTCAGCAGTTGAGCATCTGCCTTTGGCTCAGGGCGTGATCCCATGCTCCCGGGATCGAGTCCCACCTCAGGCTCCCTGCATGGAGCCTGCTTCTCCCTCTGCCTATGCTTTTCTCTCTCTCTCTCTCTCTCTCTCTCTCTATCTGTGTGTGTGTGTGTGTGTGTGTGTGTGTGTGTCTTTCATGAAAAAAAAAATAACATCTTTAAGAAAAAGAAAAAATCTAATAAGTAAAACTTGGGACACCTGGGTGGCTCAGTGGCGGAGCATCTGCCTTCAGCTCAGGGCATGATCTCAGGGTACTGGGATCAGGTCCCACATCGGGCTCCCCACAGGGAGCCTGCTTCTCACTCTGCCTATGTCTCTGCCTCTCTCTGTATGTCTTTAATGAATAAACAATTTTTAAGTCAAAATTAAAAATTAAAGATAAAAATAAATAAGTAAAATTATCCATATGAACCTGGAGACATAATAAGTCTACAAACTCATTGTAACTATATTGTGGTGGCCATATGCTGGGTAATTTAGTTGGCCACTTTACGTCCACTTGTTTTACTATATTGACCATTTACCAACTGAACTATTATAAAAGTAATTGTGGAGTCTTTGTTAAATGGGTCACTGGATTTTAAATGTCTGTTTTTATGTTGACCAGTTAATATCTTCCCGTTTTAAAATTACAGAAATATGTACTACTGAAATACAATGAGCTGCAATAAACCAATGGCCTGATAATTTTTAACTATGTATTTTAGAGTTCAAGTTGCATACTTCATATTCATTGTTCTCCATTGGGTTTGTGAGAATTTCCCAAAACAAATACCTTCACAAGAAATTGTAAAACATAAAACTGGTAGAATTTACCATGAGTAACTTTTAAAAATCTATTATTTCTACTGCTATTAATGTGGAATCTATACAGATTAATCAGTATGCTGAAGGTTACATAAAACCTGCAATATAAACGGCAGGATTCAGAACACATCTTCAAATTATAAGCCTTGCTCTAGAACTTATGTTCATAGCAGTTATAGAACATATTGCTCCTTTGTCCAACAATGTTTTTGAAATACTTATCTTAATCATTTGGATGTTAAAATTCAATGAATACGATAAAAGTGTTTGAAACTTAATTTATTATGTCATACCTCTAATAAAAGTCTTCTGCCCAAGATAAAATTTGGTGGAAAATTTAGTTTTTTACACACTATAATGTCCAATTGAGTTGAATTGCATATTAGAGTTTGAGATATATATTTCAAGAATACTAGGAAAAGTGCCAAGAATAAACTGAACCTGAACGAAGGAATCTGCCAGTATAAATACAAGATAGTAGATGTATAAAGCATCTGCATTGATGCAGACAGATGATAAAAAGAGCTACAAAAATGTAATCCCAATATTTTGGTCACTCAAGGTCTTTTCAATCTATCTGTGGAATTTTAATCTCTTCTATCTTATTTCAGCCTTCACCATAACTCTGGTACTCATTTCCAATCCCTTCCTTCAGTCATTACAGGTCAAGTCTGTCTTCACATATGGACATTTTCAATTCACAATTTCATTCTCAGGATCATCAGAAATTTCTTTTATCTTTTGTAAGTGATCTTTAGATTCTTTAATCTTCCTTCAGATATCTTTGCATTTCCATTAAACTGCATGCCTCCTCTAATAAAGTTTAGGCATTTTCAATTTTGGAAAGCTTTAAACATATTTTAAGGTAGTGTTAGAGACTTCCAATGGACTTTAGAAATGCAGAAATTCAAAGTTCTATCACATTTCCTTGTTTTAACTCTCTGGTTAAACTAATTCTTAAGGCAAATGGTTCTTAACACTTGTACATCTGAATAATATGGAGTCGTATAAAAATTCAAACACAGAGGATTCCCCAGAATCTTTAGTCGGGGGGGACATAAGCATCAGTAAAATTTAAAGCCCTTTAGGTGATTACAGTGTACACTCCAGTTTGAGAACCCTTGGACTAGAATTTTCTTCTTGTTAATTGATCAGATTATATTTTGTATGTCCCTCTCACCACAGTGTATAAACCACTGAGGCAGGAATTAGGCTGTCTCTTTCTTCACCCTATAATTCAGCCCCTAGAAGAATTCCTGAGAAAGCATGTAGCAAAGAAATATGTTAAAAGAATAAAGAAATGAATGCTACTTCAGTTATTCCAGGTGTCTATAATTTTATGACTTTCTCATGGTTGAAATTCTCTTCCTCAGTTCTGCAATTTTAGGAAGATACTTTTAAAAGTATCCCAGAGATATCTACACGCACATGTTAAACAGGTTTAAAATGGCTCATTAAAACCAAATGATATAGAATTGAATTAGCAGAATGAACGACCTTCCCAGTATTCTGAACATGAAACATAGCATCATTTTTTCTGGTTCTGAACTACTTGGAAAACTACAATTCAGAAGGCTCTGTATTATGCATGGAATCACCACACACTTTAATAGTTACCTGATGATGATGTGGTATTTATGCATTTTTAAAATTTTCTGTACATTTTAACTTGTATTATAGCATGCTTTAAGTGGTAAAAGTTTAATTTTACTGTAACTTTTATCCCATGTACCTTACAAATACCAAAATATAAATAAAGCTAACAATTTTATATATTAAAAAAATAAAGAGTTCTTGACTACAGCACTCTTCAGACACTGGAATGTACTAGTTGTACACGCAAGTCTGGTGTGGGGAGGGCAGCTCTCACATGGGAGGCTGTCAGCTGCTACAGCCTTTATTTTTTAAAAAAAAATATTTTATTATTTATTTATTCATAGAGACAGAGAGAGAGGCAGAGACACAGGCAGAGGGAGAAGCAGGCTTCATTCAGAGAGCATGACATGGGACTCAATCCAGGGTCTCCAGGATCACACCCTGGGCTGCAGGCGGCACTAAACTTCTGCGCCACTGGGGTGCCCTGCTACAGCCTTTAGATGAAGAACCCCTGGATTAATGTAACAGTTTTAGCAGAAGTCCTATTGCTGTGAGCTGGGAAGTGAATTCATGTGAGTGGCATTCATGTGAGTGGAATGGAAGAAGAGAATAAAGGAAGGACACCATTGGGGTGTCCATTGGGGTGGGCTATCCAGAGGGGTGGAAGTGTAGCTCCCAGTAAATCCTACTAATACCAGGGAAGCATAAAGGAGGGATAGTTTTTTTTTTTTTTGGAGGGAAAAATGTTTGAAGTCCATTTGGTTTTTGTTTGTTTTTTAAAGATTTTATTTTTTTTATCCATGAGAGACAGAGAGAGGCAAAGACATAGCCAGAGGGAGAGGGAGAGGCAGTCTCTTCCTGGGGAGCCTGATGTGGGACTCCATCCCGGCATTCTGGGATCATGCCCTGAACCAAAGGCAGGCGCTCAACCACTATGCCACCCAGGCATCCCTTGAAGTCCATTTGTAAGCGATGAATAGGAAGAAATGAAATAATGCCCAAATTTGGAGTCTGTTAAACCAGGAAATCTTGCTCTCTTCAGAAAATAATTGATGAGAGATAAGGTAGAAAGGACATTTCCCTTAGAAGGACCCAAAGCACTTTAAAATTTTTAAAGGAATACAATAGTTGTTAAAACCACTTTTGTTGCCATAATGGATGAAGTACTTCACATTTAAACAGTAACCAGAATTCTCCTACCACGTTTCATTTCCACAAAGAACTCTAGAGGACTTGAAAGGATTTTTAAAGTTTAAATATTTACCTTGTGGAATTTAAACACTGTTTTGTTGAAATTTGTTTATCTTTTATATACTTTATTATTACCAATCTTATTGTGCATGTGAATATGTGTATGAAAAGTAAAGAATCTTGTTGAAACAGGGCTGGAAATCTGTAGGCATTTTAAATCTATTCTTAATTACTACAGTATGCAGTTTAATGAATTACCAAATTCACAATGGAGACAAAAGTTTTGCTCAAAATGTCGATTTTGAATATTTTGGAGAATTTGTGGTCAGTTATTGTACTTCATGGATTCACATGCCAGGGGGCTTTTATTCAATTTTGAGAGAAAAATAAAAATAGTATGCATTGAACAGAAGGGAGAAGTGCTCCAATCTACCCTAATAAAACCTTTTATCATTTCTGTTTCCCTCAGGAGCAAGATATATAATGATGAACTTTTTAGAATATTTATGGCACACTTCTCACTGTTACCATGAGTTACAGCTTAAAGCAAGGTTTGCAAACTCAAATGCCTATAGGGGGTGGGAAGATAATGTGAATGTTTGAAATACGCCAGGTTGAAAAATATTCTTCACTTACAGGGGGAAAAAAAAAAAGTATTTCTTATCTTTTCTTGAAACATGTAGCCCTCTGGGTCAATTTTTATTTTTCCCACTCGTGAAATAGATAAGGATACAAGTAGAGGTTTGCTTTCCTCTTAACCCTGCTATGAGAAAAATAAAAGTGAAAGGGTGATGCTGAAAGTCCCTGCTCCTAGACCTAAGTGCTGCTATGACAACAGGGAATGATGGGAATGTAGCAAAGTGGCCTGTTGAATACTTACTCAAAACTACAATAGCAATCTGAATCCAGTAAAGTGTTGGCATGCCAACAGAGTCAATCTCCAAAAAAGTCCAGAGGAGCTGGAAACCTATCTCTTTACATAGAAGTTGCTTTCAAGAAAATTGTCCAATAAGTCTTTTATTTTTAAATACTCTCCAGTATGCATAGCGGGTAAAGAAAGTAAAAGATGTTATCAGATCTAACTTGATCCACCATTTTATAATCTTTATTTCATCTTTTTAAATTAATTAATTTATTTATTTGAGATAGAGCGAGTGAGCAAGCATAGGACAAGGGGTGGGGGGAAGAGCAGAGGGAAAGAGAAAAGCAGACTGCCCTCAAGCATGGAGATCAATGAGGAGCTTGATCTCACAACCCTAAGATAATGATCTGAGCCAAAATCAAGAGTTAGATGCTCAACTGACTAAGCAACCCAGGAACCCCACCTTTACTTCAGAATTAAATATCAAATAAAATCAAGTACTTTTTAAGAAAATTTTATGTCCATATGTAAAAGAAGGAAGTTGGATGTTTACATAATATACAAAAATTCAGTCAAAATAGATTAAAACCTAAAAGGGACTAAGGCTTAAAACTATTACACTCTTAGAAGAAAACAGAGGAAAGTATTTATGACATAAGATTTGGCAATGAATTCTTGGATCAGAAGCACAGGCAACAAAATAAATAAGCAAATGGGACTATGCAAAACTTAACTTCAGCATGGCAAAAGAAATTAACAGAGTGAAAAGACAATCTATAGAATTGAAAAAAAAAGAACTCATATATTTGACAAGGAGTTAATATCTAGAATATATAAGGAACACCTATAACAAAAAAAAACTGGACTTAAAAATAGGTCAAGGACTTAAATAGGTATTTCTCCAAATAAGATATATAAATGACTAACAAGAACATGAAAAGATATTCAACCCCACTAAGCATTAGAGAAATGTAAGTCAAAACAACAGTGAGATGTTAATTTATACCCATTAAAATAGACACTGTCAAACAGAAAATAACTGTTGGTAAGAACGTAGAAAGGTTGGAATCCTTGCATACTGCTCAGAATGTAAAATTGTGGTAACTATTATGGGGAATAGATTGGGGGTTCCTCAAAAAATTTAACATTATCTAGTAATCCCACTTCCAGATATACATCCAAGAACTCAGAGCAGGACCCTGAAGAGATATTTGCATAATAATAATTCTTTACATTAGCCAAGAGGTAGAAAAATCCAACTTTCTATTTACAGATGAATGAATAAAGAAACTATAGGAGCACCTGGGTGATTTAGTCAGTTAAGTGCCTGTCTCTTGATTTTGGCTCAGGTCATGAGATGGAGGCCTATATAGGGCTCAGGTACTGGGCATGAAGCCTGCTTAAGATTATCTACTTCTCCTCCTACTCCTCCACTTCTCTCTTTCTCTCTCTCCTACACCCAAAATATGATATAGAGGAGGATAGTCCAAGATGATAGCATAGAAAAATGCACTACTAAAATGGAAAGGTACTGTAAAAAATTATATGTGCCAGTTTCTCCAACCCCAGAAAGAATTCTAGCAGTTCCCTGTCCATTAAGTGTATGCTCTTGGATTAATAAATTAATTTCCTTCACCTAATCAAGTTGCCCTCTAAATCACTGTTTTTTTGTTTTGTTTTGTTTTTGTTGTTGTTGTTTTTTTGTTGTGCCCTAGGATGGGCAAGTCTTTTCCCAGGCCCCTGTGGACATGCCAAATCTATACCTATATATAGGACAATCTTTCTGAAGAAGTGAGGGCTGATTGAATAGCTTCTGCATAACAAATTATAGAGGGACCATGTAGAGAAAGGTAGGAGAGATGGAGACACTATAAGGACATCAATCCCACCCCCAACACAGGGAAAGAAAATTATCAAGGGGTTGGAGAAACTGGGGTTTTCTGGGGTTGGAGAAACTGGCACATATAATTTTTTACAGTACCTTTCCATTTTAGTAGTGCAAGCAGGGGCAAGGTCCAAGTGTTCTTACCTCCTGGGGCATTGACCCATACCAGCTCCAGCCATGTCAAGGCAAACCCAGCATGATATGCCCCAGTTTCCCCACTACCACACCTCAAGTCATCCCACCAAGGCAGCCTCAGGACAGAGTAACCCAGGACTGCCCAAATCCAGCTATACTGAGAAGGTAGCCTCAGCACATCATGCCACAGGACACTTCTGGCCCACACCTGCTCCAGCCTCAGCATTTCTACAAGGCATCTCCGGCACAGCATGCCATAGGCTCTCCTATTGCATGCTTGCTCCAGCTTCAGCCAACCTGCCAGGCAAACCCAAAGTGGAATACTTTGATACCTCTTGGACTATGCCCAGTCCACCTCTAGCCATCCCAGCATGGTGGCCCTGGTGCTGAGCATCGTAGAACCCTAAGCCCACTCCAGCCCCAACCATCACACCAAGGCAGTCCCAGAATATCACATACTGTTCCAGGAAACCTTGGACTATACCTGAACCAACTCTGGCTGACCTATCAAGGCAACCATGAAGAGGCACATCCTGGAGGTAATCCCTCAACCCCTGGCCTTTGCACATTTTAGCTCCAACTGTTCTGTCAAGTTGGCCCAGGTGTAACACACCTGGGATGTCCCTGACTCATGCCTGATGCAGTTCCAGCCAATGTGCTAAAACTGCCAAGTACACCAGACTACACAGGGAATGCTCCCACAGAAGGCTACTCATTATAGATAAGTAGCTTGTCTACAGAAAGTAGACATACAGAAAGTCAAATGAAATGAAGAGACATAAATATGTTCCAAATGAAAGACTAAGATAAAACCCCAGGGGAAAAATTTTTAAAACTCTAATACAAGCAATAAAAGTTAAATTCTTTGATAAATACTTCAAAGTAATGATCATTAAGATGATCACTGAACTCAGGAGAAGAATTGAGGACTGCAGTGAGAACATCAGCAAAGAAAAATAAAATAAAAATCAGAGCTGAAAAATGCAATAACAGAAATGAAAAATACACCTGAAGGAGTTAATAACAGATCAGATGATACAGAAGAATGGATCAGTAATCTGTAAGAGAGAATAGTGGTAATCACTGAGTCAGAAAAGGAAAAAGAGGGTGGCCCAGGTGGGTTTAGCACCACCTAAAGCAGTTTAGCACCACCTTCAGCCCAGGGCCTATCCTGGAGACCTGGGATCGAGTCCCACATTGGGTTCCCTGCATGGAGCCTGCTTTTCCCTCTGCTTGTGTCTCTGTCTCTCTCTCTCTGTCTCTCTGTCTCTCTCTCTGTCTCTCTTTCTCTCTGTCTCTCATGAATAAATAAAATATTTTTAAAAATAATTATTTTCTTTTTCCTTTTCTTTTTTGAAGATTTTATATTTCTTTATATATATATATATATATATATATATAAACACACACACATATATATGGATAGAATATGTTTATATATATGTATATATATATATATATATATATATATATTTATATACATTTCTGAATGAGAAAACTTACAACCAAGAATAATAGACCTGGGAAGATGATCTTTTAGAAATGAAAGAAAGTTTACAAACAAACACCAAAGGAGTTCAGTACCACTAAAATAGTATTACAAGAAATACTAGTGTCTATTTTTAACACCAAGGGACATAACAAGAAGGAAATATGAAAGAAAAGCATTAAATATATATTAAAGGCAGTGGGTTAAAAACCTAGAAAGCTAGTAAGACGGTTAAAAAGACAAAAATACTAAGAACACAATAACTACAATAACTTGTTAAGGGACTCAAAAAATAAAAAGTTATAAATTAGGACTTGAAAAACAAAACATGGAGGGGGTCAAACTGTAGTGCTTTTAAAATGTACTCGACTTACATGATTATCAGGATAAAATAGACTGCCATATGTGTATGAAATTTATATATATATATATATATATATATATATATATATATATATATTATGTATGAAACTCATGGCAACCACAACCCAAAAACCATGTAAGAGAAATACCCCAAAAAAGGAAACCCAAACATAACATCAAAGAAAACCATCCAATCACAAGGGAAGAAAGCAAGAGAAGAGGAACAAGAGCTACAAAACAAAGAGAAAACAATTGAAATGCCAAGGAGTACATAGCTATCAATAATTACTTTAAATGCAAAGGACTAAATGCTCCAATCAAAGAAAAATAGGGTGGAGAAGTGGATAAAGAAACAAGAGCCATCTACAAGAGACTCACTTCAGATCTAAAAATATATACAGACTGAAAGTGAAGGGATGGAAAAAGATATTTCATGCAAATGGAAACCGAAAGAAAGCAATACCCATATCAGACAAAATAGATTTTAAAACAGATTGTAACAAAAGACAAACAAGGTATTACATAATGATAAAGTGGTCAACACAAGAACAAAATATAACACTTATGAATATTTATTAACCCAACATAGGAACATCTATATACATAAAGCTAATATTAATAGTTATAAAGCAAGAAACTGACAGAGATAAAATATCAGGGGACCTTAATAACACATTTATATCAATGGCTAGATCATCCAGGCAGAAAAATCAATAAAAAATTGACCTAAAATGACACAATACGCCAAATGTATGTAATAAATATATACAGAGCATTTCACCTAAAATCTGCAGAACACACTTTTTTTTTAAGTGCACATGGAACATTTTCCAGGACAGGTATTGTATGTTAGGCCATAAAGTACGTATCTACAAATTCAGGAAGACTGAATCAGAAGACTGAAGTCCCTATAAATTCAAGAAGGCTGAAATCATATCAAGTCTCTTTTTCCAACAAAGGTGTGAAACTGGAAATCAACTATAAGAAGATGGCTCAGACAGCAAAGCACACAAGTCTTGATCTTGGGGTCATGAGCTCAAGCCCTCTATCAAGCCTACAACACTTTTAAAAATAAAATGAAATTTAAAAATGAAATCAAGTGGAAAAAAGGACATGGAGGAAAAAACACGCCATTCAAAAATCAAAAGGTCAATGAATTCAAAGAGGAAAGTTTTTAAAATTTTGAAACAAGTGAAAATGAAACACATGACTAAATCTGTAAGACACAGCAAAAGCCATTCTAAAAAGTAAGTTCATAACAATACAGGCCTACGTAAAGAAACAAGAAAAATTCTGAATAAACTAATTTTATACCTAAAAGAACTAGAGAAAGAATAAAGAAAACCCAAAGTTAGTACAAGAAGGGAAATAATAAAGATGAATGTGAAAATAAATGAAATAGGAACTAAAAAAAACAACATAAAAGATCAGTGAAACTAAAAGCTGCTTTTGAGGAGACAAAGTAAAATAAAATCAATAAATAACACACACAAGGAAGAAAGGGCTCAATAAATAATATTTTTAAATGAAAGAAGTTACAAATGACACCAGAGAAATACCAAAGAGCATAAGACACTACTACAAAAATTGTATGCCAAATTAGAATATCTAGAAGAAATGGATAAATACCTAGAAACACACAACCTTCCAAGACTGAATCACAAAGTAATAGAAAATATGAATAAGATTACAAGAAATGAAATTAAATAAAAATATTAAAAATTCCCCCCAAAAATCAAAGGTTGAGGACCAGAGGGCTTTTGCAGGTGAATTACATAGAACACTTAAAAAGTTTGTACGTATTCTCAAATCATTGCAAAAATTGAGGAAGGAATGCTAACAAACTCATTTTACAAGACCAGAATTAACCTGATACCAAAAATCAGATGAACATAGCAAACAAAAGAAAATTATAGGTCAGTATCCTTGATAAACATAGATATAAAAATCCTGAACAAAATATTAACAAGTAATTCAATAATACAATAAAAGGATCACATACCACAATCAAGTGGGATTTACTCAGAGTTATAAACTTCTGGTTATAAATAATCATGAGAATGTAATGTACACCATAGGGAATACAGAAAATAGCATTGTAATAACTTTGTATACTGACATACTAACCGGACATATCACAGGAATCATTCAGTAATGTGTAAAAATATTGAATCACTATGAGGTATACCTAAAAATAGTAGTATATCCTATGTCAGTTATACTTCAAAAAATGATAAAATGAAGAGTAATAAAATTGAAATTAATAAAGTAGAATAAAAATGTTGAATAAATACTATAGGTGGTTAAAGTATATATATATATATATATATATATATATATATATAAAAGATCATAAGACATATACATGAAATATGTATATATAGGAAAGAGTATATATATATATATATATATATATATATATATATATATATATATATCAAGCTCCCAACATGCCTGTTAGAAAAAGTAAGAGTAAGGGAAAATATAATCATTAAGACAGTAAATATGTGTTTTAATCACAATTAAAAAAAAACACATTTTAAGTGGACTCATTTGCATGAGCATTACGATTTAGAAGACATTTTAAGATTTAATAATACCCTTGCCTTTCTTTGACTATAAAATGCAATATATTTAAGAATTTAATTTAATTTTTTAAATATTTTATTTATTTATTAGAGAGACACAGAGAGAGAGGCAGAGACACAGGCAGAGGGAGAAGCAGGCTCCACGCAGGGAGCCCTATGTGGGACTCCATCCCGTGACTCCAGGATTACACCCTGGGACAAAGGCAGACACTCAACCACTGAGCCACCCAGGTGTCCCAAGAATTTATTTTAAAGTAAAAGAGCAATAGACATGAACCAGGTACAGCAATTTACCACTGCTTCATTACCAAACCAATTTTAAATGTCTAAGAATTTAACTAAATACTTCACCCAGTAAAACCACATAAATTATTGCTTCCTAGACTTAAGTACAAATTTCTAAAGGGAATACTGTCTACAATATTCCTCCAGATAAATGCCAATAGCATCAACAGAAAGAAGTATGCTTACTATAATAGCTGAAGAGCAGTACTGGTACATGAAGTTCTGCTCTGAGTTTTGACACTCAGTGTGCCCATAGATTCACATGTTAAGGAGAACCAATTTTTCAAAAGGAGATGTCACTATGAGAAATTTTTACTTCTGCAAATGTAGAGAAGTGAACTTTCATGATTGCTGTTATAATAAAGTTTGATTTACTCACACACAGCTCATGCACATTTACACATATACACAATTAGTTTAATAACTAATAAAAATAACTCCATTTCTGATATCTGACTATATAACTTTTTTCATTGAAAAATACCAAGTGCTTTCTTTCCCTCTTAGGTAATGTTCTTTCTCTATCTCTACCTATTTAATTATCTTGTTACTCGGAGAGATTTCTTTAGAAATGGCAAATGATTTTTTCATGCAATCTATATAATGCCAACATGTTGAAAAATATTTAAACTCAAAGGAGAAGTCTGAAAAGCATATTACTGTTCTTGATGCTGAGTCACATAAAACTAGGAGAAAATTGCACTTTTTCCTGATTTATAGGCAAGTAACTATCACAGTTTGGAATGAAGATTTTTATGAATGCTTTCATAATTTCCATCTGGATACCACTTATGACCATTCTCAGTATATGGGAGAAAGGTATATTCGCTGTAAAGATCAGTGAGTTAAATTACTCTTACTTGTAAGTATATTTTTGGATATTGATTTTAGAAGTAGAAAAGAGTATTTAAGAAAAGGATGAAAAATGTCTTCCATGTTGCATCTATTCATGCTAATAGCTGTTGAGTTCTTTAGCTTCCGTGATACTATATATAATACTAAAACTGGGTGGCCTTATATTTAACATCCTTCTTTAAAAAAAATTAACATCTAGAACCAGGAACCAAAATCTTAACAAGCCATGCCTCAATATTTGAATTACCAGGCTTAACTTTTTCTTATACTTGCAAATGATCAGCTCAACTATCTGGTATAATCCTTTATTTCACTATAGCTAGGTCTTTGGTTTTTGGCTTCATTTCTTTCTGCATTGATGGTATCTATTTGCAAATAATATATTATTTATAAACTTACTGTAGAAATGGAAGAATCAATGTAAAACAACAACTTTTTCAAGCAATGCATATAAATATTCAGCAAAGAAAAATTGATATTTGATGATAAACCTGATGGAAAAGGCTGTAGAAAAACCCAATCATTGTAATTGCCTGAACACAAGGCATTTATTTTCAGTTTCTCACTTTTCAATGGTATAAGAAGCTACAAATTAAAACAGATGTCAGGAATAGTCATAGGTCATTACCCACACCTAGAAAAATATGTCTGTCTCTCTAAAATATGCACAAGTTATAAAATATTTGGAAAGATAGCAATTACATAAATGTATATTTTAATCTATATTCTACAAACTAAAATAGGGGCCAAAACTATATGTTGTTTTACCTTATTTTCTTTTCATTTGCCAAAATGAAATGTGTTGTAATCACACATTTCTATGAATTTACAAACTTTCTGAGCAATTAGCAGAAGATATTCAACAGATAAGAAGCAAGGGTGTTTAAAGTATATTTATTTCTAATTTGATCCTTATTTATTCTGCATGTGTGTTACTTCAAAGGAATGCTATATCCTAAAAGTCACAGAAGACTATTAAATAGATCCTTTTGTCCTTGGTTTCAGGACAAGGGTATCAGGTTATCTTCATCAAATTGGACTTTTCCATTTTAATAATACCTTCAAATGTCTCAAGCAAATACAGTGTTTCAGCATCATGCTAAACTGTAAGTATTATTACAATTTAACCTAATAATAATGGGTGAGGAGTTTAAGGCTTAAAAGTCAGTTAGGTTTTGTTCACACAGCTAGTTAGAAACTGAAAGACATTAAATTAAATACTATGATTACTTTTCTGAATAAAGTATTTGAGTCTCTCCAAATTCATATGATGAAACTATACCTACCCCCAATGTGATAAGGTTGGGAAGTGGGGTCCTTCAGGAGATGATTAGGATTAAATGGAGTTTTAAGGTTGGAACCCTCATTATGGAATTAATGTCATAAAAGAGTTAGGATAGCATCTGCTCCTTCTCTGTTATGTTGGAATACAATGACAAGATAGCCATCTATAAGCCAGGAAGCAGGCTCTTAACAGACACCAGATCTACCAGGCCCTTGATCTTGAACTTCCAGCCTCTAGAACTGGAGAGAAATAAAAGTTTGTTGTTTAAGCTATTTAATATATGGTATTTTGTTACAGCCACCTGAACTAATTGTTAGTGAATATTTCTCCAAAAATGAAACAAAATTTATATATTCAGAGTTCTAATTTTAAAATCTAAGTTGCCAAAGAAAACAATTTTTTGAGAAATTTTTACTCTCCTTCTTCTTTAAGTTGTAAAAATAGATAGGTGCTAGCTTAGAATTACTTTTCTCCCAGATACAAAGGTAGACACAAGAGAAAATATACAGAAAGGAAAATCTCTGCTCAAGAATTCCTAATGATAATCATTTTATCATGTGGGTTAGAGATCTGAATTCATACTAGCAGTGCAGTAACTTCAAAAATGATAAATTTATTAGTGCCCATGATATGATGTGGTGAGAAGAGTAATTCACCACTGTAGTCATCTTTCTCCAAACCCTAGTCTAACCATGAGGAAAAGATCATCCAAACCTAAACTGAGTGAAATTCTATAAGATATCTGACAAGTAATCCTCAAATTTGTCAAGATGACTAAATCAATGAAAGATGGAAAAACTGTCACAGAAAAGACAAGATTAAGGAAGCATGATAACTAAATGTGTTGTGTTATCTTGAGTGGGATACTAGAAAATAAATAGAACATTGGTGATAACGCCAGTGAAATATGAATAAAACCTAGAGTTTAACATCCCAATCAGGATTCCTGGGTGGCTCAGTGGTTGAGCTTCTGCCTTTGGCCCAGGGCGTGATCCTAGAGTCTGGGATCAAATCCCACATTGGGCTCCCTACATGGAGCCTGCTTCTCCCTCTGCCTGTGTCTCTGCCTCTCTCCCTCAATCTGTGTCTCTCATGAATAAATAAAATCTTTAAATTAAAAAAAAGATCCCAATGTTGTTGGGGGTATTTTTTTTTTTTTTTAGTTAGAATGAATTTACCATGTTAATACCAAATTAACAATGAGAACACTAAGTACAAGGAATGCTCTGTACTATATTTGCAATTTTTCTGTGAACTTAAAACTATCCTAAAATAGTTTATAAAGTCTAAAATAGACTTTATGGGGTGGTGGAAGGGTGGAGGGCGGTGTTGGGGGTGAATGTGTGACGGGCACTGAGGGGGCACTTGATGGGATGAGCACTGTGGTGTTATTCTGTATGTTGGTAAACTGAACACCAATAAAAAATAAATTTATTATAAAAAATAGAATTTATTTAAAAAATAAAAGAAAGAGCTCAGATTTACAATAAAATTGAAAATAACCCTGAGTTTGTAGTGCCATAATTATTTGAGAAGCAAATTCAAATCCTCTCTTGAGGAACATAATCCCAAACAAGTCTTCAAAGAGCCCACAAATGATTGAGCAGCCCTGTTAATTAGCATAGCAACAGAGGCACCTGCTGTAGAAGGCAGTAATCCTAGAAGCCAGTTTTGCTGTACTGTACCATAAACTGTGAGCCCCACAAAGTCACATGACTGTTTTTCTAGGACAAACCAGAACTAGCCACAGTGCAGCCAGACCCTCCCCCAGAGGATCCGCACATTCTTGCTGGACCTGTTTCCCAAAATTTGGAGCTTTGAAACCCAGCCAAGTGCCTGAAATAAAACACAGGAGTACTGCACCGCCTGGTGGGCAGACTGTGTAGACACAGAGTGAAAGCAGGGTTTGATGGAACCCTAGGACACAAGAAGGGAGATTGCTTGCTCTTCTGTGAGGGCTTCCTGAACAGCAGGGAGCACAAACTCCCCATTCTGGGGAGGAGAGAATGTGGTGATATCATTTCCCCCCCTGCCTATCAGCAGGAAGACTTCACTGAGCAACACAGTGCCCCCAGTGAAGGCTGGAGCCTCTTAGACCAAGCCCCCTCCACTGCACCGTGTGGGTCATCTTTGCTAGGGAGGTCATCCTGGAGGCCCCTCCCTCAAAAGACCAGCACAAATCCCCCCAAATGCACCCAACTCTACTGATCATAGAGGGCTGCAAAACTTCAACTTCAGCTCTAGGGGAAATAGGATCTAGTCTTTTCTAACAAAAAGATCAAAACACACCTAGTTAAAACTTGTCACACTGGACAAGGTCCAAACACACTTGACAAGGTCCAAACACCCCCCATTGTAGGCAAGGAGAAACTCTGCATATGATTGAGGGAAAGAGTGGCCAAAACACAACAGAGTATACACAGCATACACCAAGATAACTCTGAAAGTGCCAGGCCCTGGACAGCATATGATTCCTTATTGTAGCCTTTACTCTCAGGAGCAGGAAATGCAACAGTTTTTCCTAATACACAGTAGACAAAGATCCAGGCATAATGTTGAGATGAAGGAATTCATCCCAAGAGAAAAAAGAGGAAGAAGTCATGGCTAGGGATCTAACCAAAAAGATATAAGTAATATGACTAAATGAGAGTTAAAAATGACAATCATAAGAATACTAACTGAACTAGAGAAAAGCATAGAAAAAAAAAAAAACAGATTCTTAAATGAAGAGATAAAAGACCTAAAAGCTAATCAGGCCAAGATTTAAAAATGCTATAACTGAGATGCAAAACTAACTGGATATATTGACAATAATGGAAGAAGCAGAGGAACAAATCAGTGATAGAAAAGAAAAAAATTATGGAAAATAAGCCGAAAAAAGAAACAGAAAGGAAAATGTACATCAGGAATGTAAACTCAGGGAACTCAGTGACCCCATAAAAAATAAAAACACTTGTATCATAGGAGTCCCAGAATAAGAGGAAAAAAGGGGGAAGAAGGTTTATTTGAGCAAATTATAGCTGAAAACTTCCCTAATCTGGGGAGGGAAATAGCGAAACACAAAAGGCACAGAGAACTCCCATTAAAATCAATGAAAACTGGGCAACATCAAGACATATTGTAGTAAAATTTTAAAAATACACAGACAAAAAAAACTTGAAACGATCAAGGAGGGAAAAAGTCCTTAGCCTACAAGGGAAGACAAATAAGAGTTGTAGCAGCAGATGTGTCCACAGAAACTTGTAAGCCAGAAGAAGGTGGCATAATATGCTCACTGTGCTGAATGGGAAAAATATGCAGCCAAGAATACTTCATCCAGTAAAGCATTCAGAATAGAAGGAAAGAGAAAGATTTCCCAAACAAAAACTAAAGGAGTTTGTGACTACTAAATTATCTCTGCAAGAAATATTAAAGGGACTCTTTGAAGGGCAAAGAAAGACCAAAAGCAACAAAAACTAGAAAAGAACAGAGAACACCAGAAACACCAATTTTACATGTAATGGCATGTAAAATGGCAGCCATCAATAATCACTCTGAATGTAAATGAATGTTCCAATCAAAATACATAAAGGTATCAGAATAAATAAAACAAGACCCATCTATATGCTGCCTACAAGAGCCTATTTCAGACCTAAAGACACCTGCAGATTGAAAGTGGGAGGATAGGGAACCATCTATCAGGCTAATGACATTAAAAGTAATCTTGAGTAGCCATATCAGACAGATTTATTTATTTATTAACGAGAGACAGAGAGAAAGAGGCAGAGACATAAGTAGAGGAAGAATCAGGCTCCTTGCAGGGATCCTGATGCAGGACTTGATACCCGATCCTGGGATCATGCCTGAGCCAAAGGCAGAAGCTTAACCACTGAGCCACCCAGGCATCCCCATGTCAGACAGATTTTAAAATAAAGATTGTAACAAGAGATGAAGAACGGCATCACATCATAACTAAGGAGTCTATCCAACAAGATAGTCAAACAATTGTAAATATTTATGCCGCTGACTTGGGAGCACCAAAATACAGAATTCAATTAATAACAAACATAAAGAAACTCATTGATAATAGTACAGTAATACTAAGGGCTTTACCACACCACTTACACCAATGGATAGATTTAAGCAGAAAATCAATAAGGAAACAATGACTGTGAATGACACATTGGACCAGATGAACTTAACAGATATATTCAGGACATTTCATCTTAAAGTAGAATACACATTCTTTTTGAGTGCACATAGAACATTCTCCAGGACAGATCACACACTGGGTAACAAATCAGCCATCAACAAGTACAAAAAGATTGAGATCATAACATGCATATTTTTAGAATACAACACTATGAAATTTGGAATAAGTCACAGAAATTCAGAAAGACCACAACATACATGGAGGCTAAATGACATCCTACTGAAGAATGAATGAGTTAACCAGGAAATTAATGAAGAAATTTAAAAATACACAGAAGCAAGTTAAAATGAAAACATGACAGTCTAATATCTTTGGGATGCAGCAAAAGCAGTCATTAGAAGGAGGCATATAGCAATATAAACCTATGTCAAGATGAAAGAAAAATCTCAACTACACAACCTAAACTTACGCCTAAAGTAGCTAAAAAAGAAATAGCAAATAAAGCTTAAAGCCAGCAGAAGAGGAGGAAAAATAAAGATGAGAGCAGAAATAAATAATACAGAAACAGAACAGAATAGGCTGACAAAACTAATTTTTTTTAATTGATAAACCCTAGCCAGACTTATCAAAAAGAAAAGAGAAAGGATGCTAATAAAATCATGTAGGAAGAGGAAAGATCACAACCAATACCACAGAAATACAAATAATTATAAGAGAATATTATGAAAAATTATATGCCAACAAACTGGGCAATCTGGAAGAAATGGATAAATTTCTAGAAACATACAAACTACCAAAACTGAAACAGAAAAAATTAGAAAATTTGAGCAGACCTATAACCAGGAAAGAAACTGAAATGGCAATAAAAAATCTCTCAACAAAAGTCCAGGACCAGATGATTTCCGAGGGGAATTCTACTAAACATTTAAAGAGTTAATACCTATTCTTCTCAAACTGTTCCAAAAAAATTTGAAATGGAAGGAAAGCTTCCAAAGTCATTCTATGAGACTAGCATTACCTTGATTCCAAAACCAGACAAAGACCCCACTAAAATGGGGAATTACAGGCCAAAATCTCTGATGAAAAATATTCCATGCTCATGGACTAGAAAGACAAATATTGTCAAAATGTCTATTTCACCCAAAACATTCTACACATTTATGTAATCCCTATGAAAATACCACAAGCATTTTGCTTAGGGCTAGAACAAACAATTCTAAAATTTGTATTGAACAGCAAAAGAACCCAAGTAGCCAAAGAAATCTCAAAGCAAAGCAAAGCTGGAGGTATTACAATCCTGGACTCAAGCTGTATTTCAAATCTGTAATTATCAAGACACTATGGTATTAGCACAGAAAACAAGACACATAGATCAATAGAATAGAAAACTCAGAAATGGATCCACAAATCTGTGGTCAACTAATCTTTGACAAAGCAGGAATGAATATTCAATGGAAAAAAATTAATTCTCTTAACAAATTGTATTGGGAAGTCTGGACAGCAACATGCAAAAGAATGAAACTGGACCACTTTCTTATATCACTCACACAAATAAATTCAAAATGGATGAAAGACCTAAATGATACAGGAAATCATCAAAATCTTAGCGGAAAACACAGGCAACAATCCCTCTGACCTCAGCATAGAAACTTCTTAGTAAGCATGTTTCCAGAGGCCAGGAGAAAAAAAAAGCAAAAATGAACTATTGAGATTTCATCAAATAAATATCTTCCACACAGCAGAGGAAACAACCAATAGAACTAAAAGGCAGTCTATGGAATGGTAGAAGGTATTTGCAAAGGACATATCTGATAAAGGGTTAGTATTCAAAATCTATAAGGAACTTAAAATCCAAAATAAAACAAATATCCAATAAAATGGGCAGAAGACCTGAATGTGCACTTTTCTGAAGACCTGAATGTGCACTTTCCAGATGACCAACAGACACATAAAAAGATGCTCAACATCACTCATCATCAGGGAAATACAAATCAAAACCACAATGAGTTACCACCTCACACCTGTTAGAATGGCTAAAATGAATGAGTCAGGAAACAACAGGTATTGATGAGGATGCAGAGAAAGGGGAACCCTTTTACACTGTTGTGGGAATGCAAACTGGTACAGCTACTCTGGAAAACAGTATGGCTTTTCCTCAAAAAGTTAAAAATGGCATCACCCTATGACCCAACAATTGCACTACTAGGTATTTACCTAAATGATACAAAAATACTGGTTTGAAGGGGTACATACAGCCACATGTTTATAGCAGCATTATCAACAATACCAAATTACAGAAAGAGTCTGCATGTTCATCCACTAATGAATGAAGAAGAGATGGTGTGTACACACACACACACACACACACACACACACACACATAATGGAATATTACTTAGCCACCAAAAATAATGAAATCTTGCCATTTGCAAGGACATGGATGGAGCTGTATGTCATGATAAAAATATTAAGACAGAGAAAGACAAATACCATGTGATTTCACTTATGGAGAATTTAAGAAACAAAACAGATGAACATAGGGGAAGGGGAAAAACAGAGGGAAGCAAACCACAATAGACTTAAAGATAGGAAACAAACTGAGGGTTGTTGAAGGGGAGGAATGCAGGGGATGAGCTAAATGGGTGATGGTTATTGAAGAGGATATTCGTGATGAGTACTGGGTATTATATGTAAGTGATAAATCAATAATTCCTGAAACCAATATTACACCATATAAGTTAACTAGAATTTAAATAGAAATCTGAAAAAACTGTCTATAGAATAAGTTCAAAGGAAAATGTAAACACACATTGCACACAGACACACTTCTAAAGTCAGGAGTTTTCAGATTTATTAAACACATAGTATACTCAATTGAGTCATCTTACAAATGTCCTATTCTCAGGATGCCTGGGTGGCTCAGTGGTTCAGTGTCTGCCTTCTTCTCAGGTTATGATCCCGGAGTCCTGGGATCAAGTCCCACATAGGGCTCCCCTCAAGGAGCCTGCTATGCCCTCTGCCTGTGTCTCTGCCTCTCTCTCTCTGGGTCTCTCATCAATAAATAAAGTCTTAAAAAAAAAAACAGTCTCATTCTCCAATGTAATTTAATGAATGTATTCATATTTTTAAAATTTAAAGGATACTGAAAGAGGGATCGAGAAAGTTTTGTCAATTGGGGCACCTGGGTGGCCCAGTGTTTGAGCATCTGCCTTTAGCTCAGGTTGAGACCCTGAGGTCCTGGAATGGAGTCTCACATTAGGTTCCCCACAGGGAGTTCTCCCTCTGCCTATGTCTCTGCATCTCTCATGAATGGATAAATTAAAAAAAAAAGTTTTGCCAATTGAGAAATGACAAAAGATTTCTGACTAAAAAGAAAATTGAATTTCTAAAAGGAAATTATAATGATTAATATGGAAACTAAATTAATGATTTAAAAAGTAAATTAGGGATCCCTGGGTGGCGCAGCGGTTTGGCGCCTGCCTTTGGCCCAGGGCGCGATCCTGGAGAGCCGGGATCGAATCCCACATCGGGCTCCCGGTGCATGGAGCCTGCTTCTCCCTCTGCCTGTGTCTCTGTCTCTCTCTCTGTCTCTCTCTGTGTGTCTCTGTGTCTCTGTCTCTCTCTCTGTTTCTCATGAATAAATAAAATCTTTAAAAAAAAAAATAAAAAAAAAAAATAAAAAATAAAAAGTAAATTAGACCCTGTTGAAGATCAAAATATTAAATAAGAATTAAGAGATTATATGAATACAGCAAAGTGAAAGAAGTAAAATATAGGAAATGGAAGTAAGGGTCATGGAGCCTGAAAGGGGGAGGGTATATACTATAATTTGAAACAGATCCACAGGAAAGAAAACGTAGATATAAAGATAATATTTGTGGAGATAATGCTTAACAAGCCTTCCTAAGTGACAATAACAACAGTTTTATACTCTGATAGCCTAATGTATCTCGAAAAAAAAAATAGATATAATGAAATCCACTTTGGAGAGTTTCAAAGTAAGAGTTTAAAAGTTGCAGACAGAAAAGAATGGTAATTGACAATTCTCATCTTGTAGGAATAATAGAAACCATAGACAATTGGAATTATATGTGTCTTTAAAATACTTAGACACATTCAAGAATACTCTATCCATGGCACTATTTTCCTTTTTTTTTATAATAAATTTATTTTTTATTGGTGTTCAATTTGCCAACATACAGAATAACACCCAGTACTCATCCTGTCAAGTGCATGGCACTATTTTTCAATAGCATGGTTCAGACAAAAACTGAGTACTCAGCAGTAATCTCCAGTACTACCAGGAGATTCTCAATAGGGTTAGTGTAAAAAATGTATTTCAGGAAGATGGTAAATCATCAACCAAACAAGGTTTGACTTGCAGGAAAGAATAGTATACAAGATAGATAAAACACATGAGAGAAGCTAAATGAGCATCACACTTCTAAAACAGTAATAATTTATAATTTGTGGGTTTAAAAAATAGAGTTAAAGTAATAGGCAAAAAAGGGTCTGTTGAGAAGAGAGATGCTAGACATAATAGCAATTCAGTTCACCTGTATTCTTTGGGATGGAATTAAGATATTCATTAACTTTGGATTTTGTTGTTGTAAATATGCATGTTTAAATTTATGGTGTAACCACTGAAAAGATGGAGATACAGTAATTTTCCAAGTAGTAAAGAGGAAAATTGAATAGAAATTCAATTCAAAAGTTGACAAGAAGAAAAAGGGAAAAATACAAAGTACAAATAATATAGTAGAAATGAATTTAAATATACTGGTAAGTGTAAATGACTAGACTCTCCAGTTAAAAAGTATCATATATATATATAGGGCAGCCGGGTGGCTCACTGGTTTAGCACCACCCTCAGTCCAGGGCGTGATCCTGGAGACTCAGGATCAAGTCCCATGTCAGGCTCCCTGCATGGAGCCTGCTTCTCCCTCTGCCTGTGTCTCTGCCTCTCTGTTTGTGTCTCTCATGAGTAAATAAATCTTTTTTTTTTTTTTAAGTATCATATATAGGTTACAAGGCACAAACATAGAACATAAGAACAGTAAATATTTCAAGTCAAATGATGCAAAAAATATGCCATCTTTAACCAAATATCTGTTACTAAAATTATCATGAGACAAAAATACCTTAGGGATAAGTATTATAAGGAAAAAAACCACTCCATAATGGTAGAAATTTCATTAATGAACATATAATAATTCAAAATAGATTTTCCTTGATAATCGAGCTTTCACTATAAAAGATTAAAAGAATTACAAGGAAGAATAAGTTTACCATCACATTATGAGGATTTCACAATTCTCTCAGTAAATGACAGATACGACAAAAATTCAACCAAGTATAGATTTAAACAGATCAACTGTCATTATTGACCTAACACACATGTATAAAATAGGTTAACCCAGGCTGGGAGAATGCATGTTTCCAAAAGCACACAAAAATATTTTAAAACTACTACTTACTCATCAAAAGGATCAGCTGATAAAATATTAAGGAATAGGATTACCCAAACAACTTCCTTTGTAGACTTCTATCTGCAGAAATACATACTGGTAACTATTTTAGTGTTATAACTGCAAATATTTTAATATACTTTTTATTGTTTGTATCCTTTTAAAATTATGAGAAATATGCTAACATGGATTCATAATATAAATTATTAATTTCATGTGAATATTTTATCTATTTGACAATTTGAAATAGCTGTCCATTTCTAATTTGTATATATACACTGTTCAAAAATTTTATGTGTATAATATTTATACATGCAGGAAGCAAACAAAAATGAGGGTTTTTAAAAATCTTGTCTGATCTATTTAAGGTGCACTTTTTAATTAAAATCCAAATTAAGGGCATTACCAAAGAAAACTTCTCAAATAAAAATTGTTTTAACTATGTTAACATATGTAAATGTCTTTTCTCCATTATAATATACTTCCTGAGCTCTACATTACAGAATTCAACATAACTTGAAATTTTTTCAGGTACTCTTTTATTGAATTTTTGAAATATATTTTCAGCAGATAAAAATATGATGGATAGTCACAAACCTCCAACACTTCAGTAAATCTTAACAGTATACTAGATTTGGTTCAGAATTCTAAAAACTGAAATTAAATATTAATGTTATAGCAGATACCAATAAAGCTCTATTTCTTTTCCTTTTCCATTTTCCTCTTCTGGAAAGAATCAATCTGGTAGTTTACTTTTTTTTTTTCTACTATGAACAATGAATGTTGGGTAAACTTGTGCAAGTATCCTGATGTGCATTTGTAAGAATGCCTCTAGGTTGTTCATATAGAAGTGGAATTACTGAGCCAGAAGGTTTGAGCATTTCCAACTTTACTAGATATTGTAAACACTGCCCTAAAAAGAGTTGTACCTATGTCTACTTACCTAGGAGTGCCAGAGGTCTCCTTTTGTCTACTTTTTCATCAACACATGCTATTTTCAGGGTTTAAGCCTCCAGCCAATACAATGTTGGATAGATATCATTTCATTATAGTTTTTAACTTATTTGACTACTTATAGCTTGAGATTATTTTCAAAATTGTGGCAGATCAAAGATAACCACAAAGTTTGAAGCTCCTCTCACTAAGAGTAGAGGTGTACATCTTCTCCCCTTGAGAAAATGTGGGCTAATGATAGCTCTGTCCAATAGAAGATGGCAAAATTGATGCTGTGCGAATTTCCAGGCTGAGGCTGGCATTTTAACGTTAGTGTGATTTGGGACACTCATTGTGGGGGACAGCAACCATCATTTATCCACTATGATAGTAGGACACCTAGCCTCTTAGCAATACAGAGAGATGCCTGGCCAGTCCTCAGCTTTTCTAGCCTTCCAGCCTGAATTCTATATAGAGAAGATGAACTCTAGCTCTAACCACTTTATGACTGAAATTGCTTTAGAGATTCTAAGGGAAAACCTTCCAAATAGGTCCATTCAATCTTGGTTTGTTACATAGCAATAAGCAACTAGAACATGGGTTTATTGATAATTCAAATATCCACTATAGTGAAGCACCTATTCCTATAACTCACTCATTTTGAAAATAATTCTCCGTAAAGTTAGAGTTGTGTAAGCAAATCTAGATCAGAAGTTTGTGCATATTGCAAATATCTTTGCCTATTTTATTTTTTCTGTGTTGTAATTCAAATTTTAATGAACACCATTTCTTCCTACCACTACATTCAAATTTGCTTTTTGTTTTCTCCTTAAAAATAGTGTTTCACCTAACAAAAAGTATTTAACATTTAGGTATTGTAAGAAGTTGTATAACTTACAATACCTAAATTTCTAATCTACCTGGAATTATTGTATATAGTGAGCTATGGATACGGATTTTATTTTCCACTGGCCTAGATTATCAGCTCTGCTATATATCAAGTTCCATATTTGCATTGAGCTGCTTCTGGGTTTTTGTTGGTTTGTTTTGTTGTTTTGTTTTTTTGTTGTTGTTGTTTTGGTTTTTTGGCCCTTCACTGACCTATTTGTCTGTGTAATAATTACATAGTCTTAAGATAGCCTCATAGTAAAATGTGATGTATATAAAATTTACCTTCTTTCTGTTCAAATATTTGGTTATTTATAGCCCATTCTTTTCTATATAGTTTTTGGAACTCAAAACCCATTGGGTTTTGAATGGAAGTGCATTGCATTTGTAGATTACCCTGTTATTGTAATAAAGTTCTAATAGTGTAGTACCTATGATTTTATTCAGATGGTCTCTCATGCACTTCACTAAGGATTTTTAAATGTAGGCCTTTATATGTTTTAATAGGTTCAGTCTCCAGTACCATGTAGTTTTAATATTGCCAATTAAGTATTTTTATCATATTGCATGTATTAGCTTGCCATCAATAGTATATTAAAAACTAGTGACTTACAGGGTTTTGTGTCATTTTGGTTTTGGCACTCTGTACTGTAAGTGGTAGGATCTACAAAGTAATGTTGAAAAATAGTGGGCTTCTCGATCTTGTTCCTGATGTAATAGATTCTAGTCTGTGTTCAGTAAGTATGATTTTTTTTCTGATTTTAATAGACATTTTACATCAAGTTATGAAAGCCTGCTTACGTGCTTATTTTGCTAGGAAGTTTGAATAACCAAAGAATGATTTCTGCATATGCCTCTTATGCATTTATTAATATGCTCTCTGAGACTTATTCTTTAAGTCATTAAAATCGTGCATTGCATCAATTTTCTACACTGAATCATCCTTGTATTCCTAGATTAAGCATCCTTAGTTATGACTTATCATATTTCATCAAATCTAAAATGCCATTGCTTGTGAAATGCTTTAATGAACTCCAAATAATAAACAGTATTACTTAAATTATGACTCAGTTTTATGACATTCAGAATTATTATTTCACTAATTGGAAAACCCGTTAGGTTTACAGAAATAGTTATTTATCACATTATAATAAATATCTTAATGAATTTTTTTTTTAGTTCCCAAGTTCAAATGTATTACCATAATGAGCTAACAGATTTATCTAGGTGTGGGGATTTTCATTTCTTAGACTTCATAAAGCACTTCATTTTTCCTTTGAAAGCAGTATCAAATTATGGTCATTCCTTCAATACTACTTCTCACATTAGTTTTTTTTCCCCAGTCCTCTAATGTGTAAGATAACAACTATCATTTGAACTGAAGTTTTCTTGAAACTATTTTAAATGGAAAATAACCTTAACAAAATACCAAGATTAGCCAAACCAAACAGAACAAAACCTAAAGTGACAGTACTCAGAACAGCTGAGATCAAGGTCTTGTTTGTATGGTTCACAGATACTTAGAAATTTAGGAACACTTAATGTAGGCTGTCCTCTAATATTTGCAAAGACTGGGCAGGGTTACAAAGGAGAGCCATTTAACATGTCTCTACCCTTAAAAGTTAGAAATTAGGCCACCTGGGTGGCTCAGTGTTTGAGAATCTGCCTTTGGCTCAGGTTGTGATCCTGGGGTCCTGGGATGGAGTTCAGCAACGGGCTCCCCACAGGGAGCCTGCTTCTTCCTCTGCCTCTGCCTCTGTCTCTACCTCTCTCTCTCTGTGTCTCTCATGAATAAAATAAAATCTTTTTTAAAAAGCTGGAAATTTGTGTTTTAAATTTTTGCCTTGTGAAAGAATAATCATCAAAATATTAATATTGCTATTTTGTATTATTAACATTTGGAAAAATACCAAAGAATATTGAATTTATGTTTGTGCATGCCTTGGTATATTTTTAATGGACTATTTAGATGACTAACAAGAAATGCATAGTTAATAGTTGATTGTATTCCCTAAGACTCCTTTGTCTACCCTTAATGTCAAGGATATTGTGCAGCCCAGGTGGCTCAGAGGTTTAGCGCCTTCAGCCCAGGGCCTGATCCTGAAGACCCCGGATCGAGTCCCACATCGGGCTCCCTGCATGGAGCCTGCTTCTCCCTCTGCCTGTGTCTCTCCCTCTTTGTGTATGTATGTGTGTCTCTCATGAATAAATAATTTTTTTAAAAAAAGAAAATTTATAACTTTGTTAAAATCAAGTATGAACATAATTTGTGTTCTAAAGTATTGATCCAATAAATGAAAAAAGTTGATTCTAATTAATAGATTTTAATATGTTCTTTGAAAATATGTTCAATTTTAATCTTTAAAATAAAATCAATACTATTTTAAAATGTAAAATTAAAACTGGCAAATCGAACTTCAATAAAAAAATATTTTTAAAAACTGAAAATTTTAATCAAAATTCTTGGCAGGCTGTGTTCCTATCAGGAATATCCTATTCCTATCAGGAAGCTCTGTAGGAAAAACCATCCCCTTGTCCTTTCTAGGTTCTAGAGGCCATCCAACATTCCTTGGTTCCTGTCTCCCTTCTTCACCTTCACAGAAAACCAAAAGTTTCATCTCTTTGACCCTTTATCCCATAAGTACTGCATCTCTCTGATCACAGCAGAAGTCTTCTGTTTTCAAATCCCATGGGATTAGTTGGGGCTCACCTGGATAATCCTGGGTAATTTCCCCATTTTATGGTCCTTAACTTCAATTACATCCACAAATTTTTCCTTTGCCATGCAAAATAACATTTAAGAAATCTAGGGCTTAGATCCTGGAAATCTTGGACAGGCCATTATCCTGCCTGCAATATTTACATAAGCACTTTCTCTGCAGAAATCCTTCCCATACCCTAAAACAGGATTCGTTTCATATATAGGTGCAGGGCCCAACCATATTCATACCATTTCACTATAAGATTCAAAGGCAAATGACGTGGAAAAGTGTTTTCTTGGGACCTGAATGTTGACCTAAGAACAGATGTTTATCCATTTGTGTTATGCTAATGTAGACATCAGATCACAAGTGACAGAAGTATCCAAATTTCGCTAAATATATTTTTTTGGCTTTTTATTATTTCAAGTTTTTATTTAGATTCCAGTTAGTTAACATAGAGTGTAATATTAGTTTCAGGTGTAGAATTTAGTGATTCATCACTTACCTACAACACCCATCACAACAATCACCCTCATCAACACCCATCACCTATTTAACTAATTCTCTACATACACTCACACATCACCTCCAGCAACCCTCAGTTTTCTAAAGTTAAGAGTTTCATGGTTTATCTCTTTTTCCTATTTTCATTTGTTTTGCTTCTTAAATTACACATGAATGAAATCATATGGTATTTGCCTTCTTCTGACTTATTTCCCTTAGCATAATAGTCTCTAGCTCCAACAAAGTCATTGCAGATGGCAAGATTTCATTCTTTTTGAGGACAGTAATATTCCATTTTATATACCACAACTCCCTTATCCCTTCATCAGTTGATGGATATTTTCCATAGTTTAGCTATTGTAGATAATGCTGCTATAAACATTGAGGTACATGTATGCCTTTGAATTAGTATTTTTGTATTCTTTAGGCATATACCTACTAGTGCAAAACAGAGTGGTTGGCAAGGATGCAGAGAAAGGGGAACACTCTTACACCTTTGGGGGAATGCAAATTGGTTCAGTTGCTCTGGAAAACAGCATGGAGGTTCCTTAAAAAATTGAAAACAGAACTATCCCATGATTCAGCAATTGTACTAAAAGTATTTTTGTATTGTAATATAGAGGATTCACCAAGGAATGGGGTTCAAGGTCCCTAGCAATCCTCCTTATTTGGGTCTAACTGCACTATTAAATATAGGTACAGGGTTATTACAACCAGGATGCCCTGCCTTCCATAAAATAATGAGAAAGCAATGAACCAAAGGAATCATCCCTTGCTCCTTAACCATATGTTGGAGTTCTTCTAGTGCTTTAATGCCATTCTCAGATCTTTTCTTTTTAGGCACATGTTAAGAATATACTTCCCTGATTCCATGACATTAGTGTTAGTTCAGGAACTAAAGGCTGACATTTTACTCTATTTGTAAGATAGCAAGTTAGCTAACAGAGTTTTAAGTTTATACCCTGACAGAAAAGCTGAGGCCTTTGGGTCAGAATAAAGAGTTTATTACTTATGAAAAAATTAGCAGCCAAGGAACATCAGAATATCTGTTTCCAAGTCCCAGTCCTTATAGGGTGATAGAATGAGGACTAGATGGTATTTTCACATTCATTGGAATGTAACACAGGAGAGGAATTCTGAGTATACCAGACTTTGAACTTACATAAGGACCCTTCTAACGAGCCTATCTTCCCTTTGAGAAAGAGATTTTACTTTTACCCTTACTCTGGAAGGTAAACTATTCTTCTCTAGAAACAAAATGACTATCTATACTACCCTGGAACATCTCCTGAAAAGAAGACATCTTTAAATTTTACTATCATGGAATACATTCTTATGCTAACATCCTTACTTTAGCTATAAATGCTTTAGCTGGTTACATGAAGAAATGTGGGATATTAATGGATAATTGTCTCCCAACAATTATTGGGAGAATATGAACAATTGGACATGTTCATATGACCTGCTTTGATTAATGAATTAGGAAAGGAAGTGATAGTATTTCTTCCATATAGATCTTTTGAGTCAGTAATTTTCCTATGTTCCTTCCTCTTTCCTCAGTGACCAGCAAAAAATCTAAATGACATATGTTACAGCTGGCGGCTTTCCAGTATGACCTAAAACAAAGCCTATGATAACTCAAGATATGCATATAAGCAAAAAATAAATGATTACCCTTCAAGTTACTAAGCTTTTAGAGTTGGTTGGTTGTTATGGCATAATAATTTAACTTATTCTAACTGATACACCATGAAAATAAGTGTCATATTCACTGGCTCTACTTTTCTTACTTTCTGATATATCCTGTTTATTTAAAAGACAGCAAGCAATAATGCTTACCATTCTCTAAAGTATTTGGTGGTTCTATGCATTCATTTTCTTTGCTCAGTACTTATGTATCCACATCTCCAATAGACAAAATCCTACTCATTTTTCAAGACAAAGATTAAATGTCACCTTTTAAATCAAGTCTTCTCTAATTCCTCTGAAGAAAACTGTAATTTTAAAGTACACCACTACTTGATAATTATGTTTTAATTTTTTCTCAAATTCTACATGGTTTCATAATTGTATACATATGTGTATATATACCCACACATATATGCATATATATGTATATACATACACATATATCCTATATACATACATATGTATGTATATACATACACATATATTTGTATATACATACATATATATATATACACTCACACATATATATCATATAAGGAATAGGCTTCTGGAGATCAGCCACCATATCAAAAAACACAGCACCAAGCTTTGCATAAATAGGAATAAATGCTTACTGAGTTGCATGATTTTCAGTTTAAACAGATTTATACATTTTTAAGAGGTATGCAAAAACATTTTCTTATGAGTTTAAAATTCTTTTTATATAAAGAGTATGAGTTATATACATTTGCATTATCACAAATTGTAGAAACATAAGTTATAGCAAGGAAGAATATTACTTGCCATTGGAAACAACAAATACCACCATTTGCTTCGACATGGATGGAACTAGAGGGTATTATGCTGAGTGAAATAAGTCAATGGGAGATGGACAAACATTATATGCTCTCATTCATTTGGAGAATATAAAAATTAGTGGAAGGGAATAAAGGGAAAGAAGAGAAAATGAGTGAAAATATCAGTGAGGGTGACAAAACATGAGAGACACCTAACTCTGGGAAATGAACAAGGGGTAGTGGAAGGGGAGGTGGATGGGGGGTTGGGGTGACTGGGTGATGGGCACTGAGGGGGGCACTTGGTGGGATGAGCACTGGGTGTTATGCTATATGTTGGCAAATTGAACTCCAATAAATTTTTTTTTAATAAAAGAATATGGAAACAAAATTTATAACAAGGATATATCTATCTGTATCATGAATCTAAAACTATTAACAGGCCTGCATGAATGCAAGACAATAATTAAACCCAAATGCCTAAAAAGGCCAAGCATTGAAGCAGCTGGGGAGAGGAGCTGCTTGTGGCAAATTAGAGAGCATATGCTTCCTTTAAAAGCAGCAACTAATGAAGAAATCTAAAGCTAGCATTACAAGATCTTTCAAATTATCAATTAGTGCTGACCAGAAGATATTTACGCAAAATATATTCTAAAAATCCAAGCAAAACAATAAACATTGCCTGTTTTTTCAGAAATACAGATTTTTATCTTTATTAAATCATCCATTAAATATTTCACTCATTAGCGCAGTATCATAACAAATAATTACCTTAAATATGATCCATTGATTTCACAAATTAGGACTATCACTATGAAAGTTATCTTTCCAAATTCTGTTATTCAGATGCTTTTTATCTTTAATCAATGCATAGAAGCTTAGTTTTTAAATTATGTAATTTTCAATAGATGGGAAGACTCTATCACTTTCATCCATATCATTGTTTGTGTTTTATTTTGATGACTCCAGTTGCTTTGAAGATTACAGATTGCCTATTTAAAATTCCTAACAATCGTATCTTATTTGCATTTACCTCTAAGAACTTTGCAAATTAGAAATATTGTTTCCATGAACTCCCTGTTTGTCCTATCCCATCTAATTTTTTCTCAAAAGAAAAAAAGGTAGCTTCAATTCTTTCGCCTCTTTTCAAAATATTACCTTGTTCTGAATTGAAAAAGATGGACAGACAGCTTTCTTTTAAGGAATATGATGTGGGTTCCTGGTATTAGAAATGAAACACTATGAATTTAACCTTAGTCTACCTAGACAAGTTTCCTACCTTTAATTTTTACATCACTGTTCTAACTCACTATCAATGCAAGTTCTGAGGTTTCTAAGAAAAATCACATTTCAACTCAGGGTACCACACTATCATGACAACATTTTTTTTATCTAGATTTTATTTGCAACACAAATTACATCCTTAGGAAAATATTTTTTTTTAAACTGTCCTAATGAATATCTCAAGGTTTAAAATATACCAAAGTTTTAACCCAGTATTTCTACTGCTTTTTAGCTGAGAACTTATATTTCAATACTGCTTCACACTATTTTTCCAAAATTGCAACCAGGGTAGTTCATTCAGTTGAGTGGCCAACTCTTTACTTCGACTCAGGGTCCTGGATCCAGCCCTTCAGTGGGCTGCATGCTTCAGGATTGTCTCTTCCTCTGCCCCTTTCCCTACTTGCTCTAGTGCTTGTGCTCCCTCGTGCGTTGTCTCTCTCTCTCCCCCACCTCTAGTATATACATTTTTGAAAAATGAAAATGAAAAGAATCCTTTTTCACCTCTAAATACCAGACCCTCTCCAGCATAGAGACTAGTATGCTATGACTTTGTTTAATGACATTTGCTTTAGCACATTTATTGAATTTTAAGATATCAAAATGAGTAAAATTTAATCTTAGCCAGTAAAGCTCAATCATAGAGTCAGCCTAAAACTTTTCATATGGGATTCTTAATCCTGACCATTGTCTACTTGTTTTATAAGCATTTTTTGTATATCAATAAAGAAATTGATCTAATTGTGATTGAGTATAACAATTAGGATCACAGATCTGCAGTGAAATAACTTGGCTTCTGATGCTTATATATTCAGATTTAACTTAAATGAGATTACACACAAAAATGTTTATCCTAGTGCTTGACATATAGGAAGCTTATTGTTAGACTTTAGTATTTTATATGGATGGGTCTCTTCCGACACCCAAGGAGGTACCCTAGACACATGTTCACATTCTTGTATGTTTTGTAATTTTTACAAAATAGTTTAACTGTGGAGATTGCTTTCTTTCTGCATTGGTATTCCCTCTTCATTTTTTCCCCTTGTTCCAAATACATTAGATAGAATAGTTGTGGACATTTTTCAGATCAGGCTAAAAGGAAATGGATTTGAAAATATATTTAGTTTGAAGTTAGGAGATATGTATGGGTCTTATATCATTTCTGTGTATCATTACTGTACTGTATATACTAATACTTCTATCACTGTATAAAAAATTATTCAAGACTCAGTAGCCTAAAAGAATACTGTTTTTCTCTAAATGTTATAGAAGTCAAACATCTGAGGATGGCTGAACTAGGTTTTACTATTGGGATTTCACAAAGCATAAATCAAAGTGTTGTCTTGGTTTTATTCTTTTCTGTAACTCAGGATCCTCTCCTGAATATGAGTTTTTTGGTAAAATTATTTGCATTTGTAGGACTGAGGCATCTATTTTCTGGTGGCTGAGAATTACTCTGATTGTAGAGGACACTCCAGTTCCTTTCCACATATTTCCCTCCGCAGGCCTTCTTATATTCTCATATTCTGAATCTCTTCCATGAGGTAGAATCCAGTCTTTTTTAGGTCTTACCTAATTAGATCAGATTAACCAGCAGGATCACCCTTTCAGTCAATGCAAAGTCTACTAATTTAGGACTTTAGTAGTTATATCTATTAGAATCCTTTCACCTTTTTCATATAATTTATTAGAGTGCTGCCCATCACACTCATAGGATTATATAAGATGTGTACATCAAAGGGCTAAGGTTTTAGAATTCATCTTAGAATTTTGCCTACCATGCTAATTACTACTAGCCATCCCAGAGTAGGTATGGCTTCCAGGAACACACATAACAAGTGCTTTGTGACTCATTAGTCTCTAGGACAGTAAAAAGCAGAGCCAGATATCATACAATGTTATAAATGTGGCCTTCAGCGCCTGGTGGCACAAGTATGAGGGTATAGGAATCTAAGACAAGTTGAAATTCCCTGAAGTCTGACAGCATTCATGAAAATTGGTAGACTCTCCTACCAACTTCGGTGATAATCAAAAAATTAAATTATACTAAAGAGCTGTGAGGCTAAAAGAAACACTTGAAGACTTCAAATTACTAAAAAGCTGATTTTGGTCCACCGTGCTATAAGGGAAGACTAAACTAAATTTTCTTTCGCTTCAGAAAATGTTCTCATTTAAAGAAGAAAATAATATACACCCAGAACATGTAGGAAAATATTATGGAAGTCTGTTGTTATTCTTTTGCTTTTTAAAATTGTCTGACTGCCACTCCACAAGTTGTGCTTCCATAGATCCACCTTCTCCAATAAGCTCTTGGCCAGAGCCCATACAGTCCAGTACCACAGGCCTGTCAGTATGCAAGCAGACTTGACAGTGGCCAGCACAACTCCAAAGTGACTCTTATCCCAGAAAGGGGAAGATAACTACACATGCCAGTCAGACAAAAGCCCCAGCAGTGGGCTGGAGGCATACAACTGGTCTGACTGCAGGCCTCATACACCAATGAAAGATTCTCAGGGGATAACACAAGGAAATCACCCTGACACCACTGTATCTTTGGCAAATGCCTGGTCTGCCTCAAGCCCAAGGCATCCCAGATTAGCCCACGAACACCACAGGGATCAAACACTGTCCAAAACAGGAACAGAAAGCCATTGCAGATGGCTGAAGAAAAAAGTGGCTTAGCCACAGCAGTGGGGTGTACCCATTACACATAAGAGATGTCCCTGAAGTACAGGATTATGGTGAACAAGGAGACACTATGAGACAGGGCACTACAGAATCTCTTCTTCATTAGGGCATTACTTTCAATTGCAGGAGACATAGCTGTCTTTCCTAATATACAGAAACAGACTCAGAGTTGGACAAATGAGAAGACAGGAATATGCCCCAAGTAAAAGTCAGAAGAAAAATCGCAAGAGACCTAAGTGAAACAGAGGTAGCTAACATGCCTGATAGAAAATTTAAGTAAAGATCATAAAGATACTTGCCGGACTTGAAAGTGGAGGACATCCATAAGACCCTTAAAAATGAGATAAATAAGAATTAGAGATGAAAAACACAATAAATTAAATTTAAAACACACTAGATAGAATAAATAGCTTAGATGAAGCAGGACAAATCAGTGATGTGTAGGACATAGTAATGGAAAGTAATATAGCTGAGCAGATGTGAAAAAAACATGCAAAATAAGAATAGATTTAGGGAAACTTGGAAACCCCATTAAGCATAGTAACACTGGCAATACAGGGATCCCAGAAGGGAAAGAAAAAAAGGGGGAAAGAAAATTTGAAGAAATAGCTGAAAATATCCCAAATCTTGGGAAGGAAACAAATCCATATCTAGGAAGCACAGCGATCCCCCAACAAAAATTAACCCAAAGAGGTCCACAAGAAGACACGTAGTACTTGATGTGGCAAAAAGTAGCCATGAACAGAATTTTAAAAGCAGCAAGAGAAAGCAGTTAGACAAGGGAAACCCCATATGCTATCAGCTGATTTTTCAGCAGACTTTGCAGGTCAGAAAGGAATAGAATGATATATTCAAAGTACTAAAAGGAAAAAAAAAATCTGCAGCCAGGAATATTCTATCCAGCAAGGATATTACTCAGAATAGATGGCAAGATAAAGAATTTCACAGGCAAGCAATAGTTAAAGAAACTCACAACCACTAAACTAGCCTTACAAGGAAAGTTAAAGGGACTCTTAGTGGAAAGGAAAGATCATAAACAAAAATAAGGAAAGTAGGAAACACAAAACATTAAGAGGTATATCAGTAAAAAAGTCTCAAGAGATTTACAAAATAAAAGGATGTAAAGTAGGATGCCATACACTTAAAACATGTGGAAGAGGAATATAAAACGTGTTCAAATTTTAGCAACTATCAACTTAATATAGATTACTATATACATAAGATGTTATATAAAACCAAATGGTAAATATAAATTAAAAAAACTAGTAACAGATATGCAAAAAATAAAGAGGAATGAATCCCAGTGCATCACTCAAGAAAGCCATCTAATCATGAGATAGGAAAGCAAGAGAATAACAGAAGAAAAACTACAAAACCACAAAACAAGTAACAAAATGGCATTAAATACATGCCATCAATAATTAAATGGAATTAAAATACCCCAATAAAGAGACATAAGGCAATGAAATGGATAAAAAAAAATCAAGATCCATCTCTATACTGCTTATAAGAGACTTATTTCAGACACATGAGGATTGAAAGTGAAAGAAGCATTTATTAAACAAATGGAACTGAAAACAAATCCAGTGAAGCAATACTTCTATTGGACAAAATAGGCTTCGCTTTAATATAATGAGAGACAAAGAAGGACATTGTATGATCATGAAGAGGACTATCCAAAAGAAGAAAGCTGTAAATATTTATGCACAAAACATGGGAGAACTCAAATAGTTAATAACAAACTTAAAGTAGTCAATGGTAATACAATAATAGCAGAGGACTTTTATTACCCCACATACATCAATGCACAGTTCAACCAAATAGAAAATGAAATCAAAAAGGAACCATGGCTTTCAATAACACACTGGACCAGATGAATCTAACAGATATATTCAGGACATTCCATTTTGAAACAGAATACATATTCTTTTCAAGTGCACATGGAACATTCTCTAGAACAGATCACATATTAAGCCACAGAACAAGTCTCAAATTCAAAAAAATCAAAGTCATCCCATGCATCTGTTCTGACTACAACACTATGAAACCCAAAATCATAGATCAAGAAAATCAAAATCAAGGAAAAAACCTGGAAAGAGCACAAATACATGGAGGTTAAATAACATGCTACTAAACAATGAATGGGTCAACCAAGAAATCAAAAAGGAAATTAAAGAAATATGTAGAGAAATGAATATGAAAATACAATGGTTTCAAAATCTTTGGGATGCAGCAAAAGTTATTCTAAGGGGAAATTTTATAGCAATACAGACCTATCTCAAGAAGCAACAACAGTCTCAAGCAATGTATGACCTTATATCTAAAGAAGCTACAAAAAGAAAAATCCAAAGCCAATAAAAGGACATAAAGATTAAACAAGAAATAAATGAAATAGAAACTAAAAGAATAATAGAATAGATGAAACCAGAGCTAGTTTTTTGAAAAGAACAAATTGATAAACCTTTAACCAGACCAATAAAAAAAGGACTTAAAATCAGAAATGAAAGAATGGAAATAACAACTAACACCACAGGAATACAAAGGATCATATGAAAATACTATGAAAAATTATAGGCCAACAAATTGCACACATAGCAGAAATGAATTCCTAGAAACATATAAACTGCCAAAGTTGAATGAGGATGAAATAGAAAATTTGAACAGACTTATTATGGATTCAATTTCATTGCTGGTAATCAAACTCCCAAGAAACAAAATTTCAGGATCAGATAGTTTCACGGGTAAATTTTACCAAATTTAAAGAAGACATAGGTACTCAAACTATAAAATGTTGACAAAAGAAACTGAAGACACAAAAAAATGGAAATATATTCCATGTTCACGGATTGGAAGACTATGGTTAAAATGTCTATACTATCCAAAGCAATCTACAGATTTAATGTAATCCCTCTGAAAGTACTAATAGTATTTTTCACAGAACTAGAACAAACCTGAAATTTGAACGGCACCACAAAAGACCCTGAATAGCTAAAACAATCTTGAAAAAAAAATCTGGTAGTATTGCAATTCCATGTTTCAAGTTATACAACAAAACTATAATAATCAAAACAATACAGTACTGGCATGCACGCACGTGCGCGCGCACACACACACACACACACACACACACTTGATGGAACAAGATAGAGAGCCCAGGAATAAACCCACAACTATATGGTCAATTAATCCTTGAAAAAGGATACAAGAATATGCAGTATACAAGAGTTTCCTCAACAATGGTTTTGGGAAAACTTGACAACAACATGCAAAAGAATGGAACTGGACCACTTTCTCACACCATAAACAAAAATAAACTTAAAATAGAATAAGGACCTAAATGTAAGACTTGAAACCATAGAAATCCTAGGAGAGCACAGCTGGCAATTTCTCTGACATAGGCTATGGCAACATTTTTCTAGAACACTTCTGAGGCAAGGGATGCAAAAGCAAAAATAAACTATTGAGACTGCATCAAAATAAGGAGCTTTGGCACACTGAAGGAAACAGTCAAAATGAAAAGACATCCCATAAAGGGTTAGTATCCAAATACATGATGAACTTTTACAACTCAACACCAAAACACAAACAAAAAAACCAAATAATCCATTTTTTAAAAAGGGGAGACTACATAACAGACATTTCTCCACAGATGACATCCAGTGGCTAACAGACATGAAAAGATGCTTGACATCACTTATCAGAGAAATACAAATCAAAACTACAATGAAATATCATTTCATACATACCAGAATGGTTAAAATCAAAACACAAGGAACAACAGGTGTTGGCAAGGATATGGAGAAAAAGGAACACTGATGCAGTGTTGGTGGGAATGAAAACTGATGCAATAAGGAAAGCAATAAGGAGTTTCCTCAAAAAGTTAGAAATAGAACTACCCAGGGATCCAGTAATCACACTACTAGGTATTTACTAAAAAATACAATACTGCTTCCAAAGGATGAATGCACCCCTATGTTAATTGCAGCATTATTTGTAATAGACAAACTATGGTAGGAGCCCAAGCATCGATCGATCGATGAACGGATACAAATATGTTCACATACACACAGAGAGAATATTGCTCAGCCTTAAAAAATAATGAAATCTTGCCATTTGCAACAACATAGGTGGATCTAGAGAATATAATGCTAAGCAAAATAAGTCAGAGAAAGACAAATACTATATGATCTCACTCATACATGGAATTTAAGAAACAAAATAAGTGAACAAAGGGAAAAAGGCAAACCAAGATACATTCTTAACTATAGAGAACAGATTGATGGTTACCAGAGAGGAGGTGGTTGAGGGAATGGGTGAAACAGGTGATGAGGATTAAAAAGTACACTTAATGCGATGAGTTACATAGAATTGTTGAGTCACCATATTGTATTCCCAAAACTAATATAACACTGCATGCTAACTATACTGGAATTAAAATAAACTTTAAAAATTATAATGTGTTTTTGATTGTTTCTAGAATGAATACATGTCTAATTTTTATTCTTTTCCTTGAAGAGACCCCATATTTTATAAACTTTAGTTTGTATAAAATCTGTTGCTGTATTCTAGTTACTACACTTTTAATGCATGGTTTGGGGTCATAGATCCTAAGATCTCTGCAGCTGGGTGAAAGGGTATTATACATTCAATATTAAAAATATTAAAAACCTAAAATATAAAAAAATTACTCCAATCCCCATCATATAAAAATAAATACTGTTAGTATTTCATGTCATTCCCTATGTGATCTGGACATGTATTTTATTGGTTATCTCTATTATGAGTATAGATCTACTGGTTGGGGGTTTCTTATAGGTTTTCTTTTTTTTCTGTTAAAGATTTTATTTATTTGAGAGAGAGAAAGAGAGCGAGCATGGAAGCAGAAGGAGAGGAAGAAGCCAACTCTCCACTGAGCAGGGATTCCGATGCTAAGCTCCATCATGGGACCCTGATCTGAATTTAAGGCAGACACTTAACCAACTAAGCCACCTGGGTGCCCCTAATAGCTTTTCTTTAAAAATAATTCCTATAATGCATCATGTAAGAGTTCATGCTTTAATTTCTTAAAAATAGAGTGACAACTTAAAAATAATTTTGAGCAAAGGACAGATTTTCCAGATTTTATGTGTTTTCCCTATGAAAATACCTTTTTTTTTTTTTTAAGTAGCCAGCTTTTGGGTTTGCTAAAGTATTAACTTACTTGTCATAGAAACATTTTTTTTAACAGGAATATTTTTGCAGTGCAAATTCAAACACATCAGATTCTTGGCTAACTGAAGTATAAACTTACTATCCTAGACTATTGAAAATAAGTCTTTTTCTCTAGATTTTATAGGAAATTAAAAGCATTAATTAATTAGTTGATAGAAATAGAGGTGAGTTAAGAAAAATATTTATTGAATAGCATATATTTTTCACTTTGCTTATATTCAAGTACCCACTTACCAGCATATTTAGGATTCTTTTGTTCATACTATTATGCAATGCCTTTTATCTCTGGTAATATGACATAGGTGTTTTTCCCTATCATTAGCTATGTTTCTACAACAACATTTTAAACTTTATTTTGACTTCACCATAGCTGATTTAAAGGTCTTTGAGGTGCTGTCTAATAATTTGTTTTAATAATACTGGAATATTTTGCAAATATTACACAATAATATCTGTGCTATCTCACAGAGTTATTTCTACTTTCTAATGCAATTTTATATAAATGAGCAAGAGAGGAAAAAAAGAGAGTCAAACCAAGAAATATACTCTTAACTATAGAGAAATGATGGTTACCAGAGGGGTAGTGGGTTAGGGGATGAGTTAAATAGGTGATAGGAATTAAGGCATACACTTGTGATGAGCACCTGGTGTTCTTGAAGTATTGAATCACTGTACTGTACACTTGAAACTAATATTACACTGTAGGTCAACTAACTGGAATTCAAATTTAAAAAAAAGAAATTGAGAAGTTGAAGCTTAGCGTGTTAGTCATTGAATTTTTTTCCAATGTCTAGACTATTTCATATTTATTTTTATAAGCCTTATCTCTGCTGATATCTATCTTAAGGTTAACAAATCAAATAGAATGCCTACTTTTAGACAAAAAATAATGATGAATATTTAGGACATATATATACTAAAAAAATCACCTGAAATTCAAACAGAACTGAGTATCCAGTATTTTCTGGCCATCCTATTCTATCTTTTTTAATTGGCTTAGGAATTAGTGTGTTTCTAGTAATTATTGCCTAATGATGAATTTATGTGCTCTGCATTTGTCTCTCACACTTCTGGCCATAGTTTTCAGTGTTAACCTTGTTTTTATTTAAAATTAATATTCCATTTACTCTTTGACCACATTTTTTACTTGGTTATATAGAATTTTAAATGTCTATGTGTCTATACAGGAATATTTAGAGCTCTAAAAATTATTTTTTGTCATTTTATCTAATATACATGATTCAAGAGTTACAGAAATTTAGTGACAGTTCTTTGTGCTTAATATGTTGGGTGATGGATAGTCATATGCCAGGCATTATTTTAACTTAAGAAGAAGGGAATCTTATATTAGTTTTGTAACCACACATGTGCAGAGAGCATTATTTCCATTTTATATATAAGGAGCTAGGATTCAGAGAGCTGACACAATTTGTTCAAAGTGTCACATTTCGTAAGTAAGATTGTTGGATTGAAACCTAGGGCTTTCCGAACACAAGTGTTGAACTCAATTGTAGGCCAAACAGAAACCCAGGAACGAAGCAGCATTCACTTGTCAAGAGCCACAGCTCAGCAAACTACAATGGTTCTTCAGGGCACAAGAAAGGATCATGCTTCCCTCAATATTTTGCTCAGCGAAAATTGGCAATGTGCAGCTTTTAGATTCACCCACTCTGCTATCCCACTAGTTATTCTAACTGCCATGTCATGTTTGGGACTAATTCTCAGTTCCTTTTCTTTTTTTTAATATTTTATTTATTTATGAGACACAGAGAGAGAGAGAGAGAGAGAGGCAGAGACATAGGCAGAAGGAGAAGCAGGTTCCACACAGAGAGCCCAATGCAGAACTCCATCCCGGGTCTCCAGGATCATGCCCTGGGCTGCAAGCAGATGCTTAACCGCTGAGCCACCCAGGCATCCCAAATTTTCAGGTCCTTGCCATGAAACAGGTTTCGACCCAAAAATCTTCTTTGACCAATGTCTATGGTGTAAGTGTCTGCCCATTGGTTTTGTCTTTTCATTGATACTAATATTTTGGGTTCCCTGTTTTATTTACACTGGGCTTTTGAAAACAAAGTTTTCCATATCTTTGATTCTTGGATGGAAAGGTCTAGCAAATCTAACCCTAGTTTCTTATGCAAATCTCCCCATTCTTTCCCCAGCATTATTAATGACTTGTAAACCTTTATTAAAATTCTATCTCACAAAATAAATATTGTCCTTAATTATAAGATTAATAAGCTCTTTTACAGTTTGTTAAAACCTTTCCCAATACATGCTTTTGTTTCCAACAACTATTCTTTCAAATATTTTGTATAAAAAACAGTTTTTACTTTAATCTTCCTTGAAACCATCATGCTTATAAAAATAAATTATGCCACATAGAATTACTTTTGCCTTGAATTTTAATTTTCATAATTTTGATATTATGAACATTTATAATTTTGCTTACATGATACACTTGTATAGTTTCTCTATTATATTTAGGTAGACCTTTTACGAATAGCCCATAAATTTAACATGAGACTATCATAGTTTTTTTTGTTTTTTGTTTTTGTTTGGTTTTGAGAGGGACAGGGTGGCAGAGAGGAGCAGGGGGAAAGGAAAAGAGAATTTCAAGCAGGCTCCATGGCCAGTGCTGAGTCTAAGACAGGGCTTGCTTTCACAACCCTGAGATTATTACATGATCTGAAATCTAGTCAGAGACAACGGACTCAGCGACCCAGGCACCCTGAGACTATTGCTTTTTTAAAAGAGAATTAACTTACATTTTCAAAGCTAATACATTTGATTAGAATTTTTCCAGAGGTGTTATATTTATAGCAAAAAAAAAATTTCCATCTCCTATTTTATTTGGGTATAGTAACATTTTTTATGGACATTCTAGGATAAGTCTGATTCTGCATGTTAATTTTTCATATGTCTTTGACTTCTGAGTGTATATTGCTTTCATAAAAGTACAGCTGGTCTTGGAATCCTGTCACAAGAGAGGATATTGATGATTTTAAATAAATCTGAATGGACTCTGATCTGAGTACAATCTCTTTTCTTTAACCCTGGTCTCACTTATTTCAGGTTGTTCTTTTTAAGATGTTTTGTAAAATGTTTTCTATTTTTTTCTTTCCAGTTACTTTTTTGTTTTTCTTGCTTTCCCACTTCTACAGGCAGATTTGCATTTTACTTTATTTTTACTAGTGACAATTCGAAAATAAATCATAAAATCACTATTTCCTGATTAGTAAGATAAACTGTGTGGCACCACTCAGTAAAAATGAGGAAGTTGGCAAATGCTCCCTTCATCCTTAAGCAATTATTTTGGTTATCTTAATCTATAATTTTTACAGATTTTACTTCCAAATATATTTTTTCCAATGGTCATATTTTATATTTCATTTTTTACAAACTTTATGGTTTCTGTTCAGTGTTTTCAGTTCTCAATGCAACTCTATTTATGGTTCTACTTCAATATTCTTCAGATATTCAAAAAAAATATTCTTCAGATATTCTGACTCTTATCTTTATGTGCTAGATTACACTTTGGTGTTTTGTTTTTGTTTTTCATTATTGCTTTCATTTTTCCTTTCAGAAAAGATATAGGAATAGCAAAATTGTTGGGTCTGTCCATATTTGTTACTATCCCAAATGCAGGAGATCTTCAAATTTGGGTCACAACTTGGGTCAACTTAGATAAAACACATTGATTGTGAGAAATAGGAGGCAATGGAATATTCAAAAGAATTTTTTTTCACCTTTTGAAAAAAGTATCTCCGTTTCTAATATTGAGATATTTAAGAATTAAAATCTGTAATTTTTAAATACTCTCAGTCAATAGTTTCCTAATTTTTGTTTATAAGTGCTCCAACTTCTAGAAAAACCTAAATTAGAGTATTCTTATTCCCAAATCATGTACACTTTAACCTTTAGAAATGGGACTCAATATTACTAAGTCAACTTTTTGAAGTATATATTTGAAATGTTTACTATAAATGCAATGACCATAGGAATAAGCCTACAGTTTGATAATATTGGGTTTATTGACTCAGTGTAGCAGCAGACCCTTTCCAGAAGAACTCTAGAAACGCCAGAAGAGTTAAGTGTACTTTACAGGGTTTAGGTTCCTGTTGAAGAATTTTGAGCAGGATCTAAGGGAAGGGGAGAGGAGTTGTGGATTGAATGTTGTTTCTGATGCAGATTAGAAATGGAAATTAACCAATAATGGTGTGCTATCCTGAGAATAAACACATCTATGGCACCATACGTTAAAAAAAAAAAAGAGGCAACATTACTAAGAGGGGTTGGTTATAGCATTTTATAGCCACTACAGGATCTTGAGAAAAGCTAGGTTTTCTGTTAACTTTGCAGACGGCTTTATCTCTATCCTCCTAACCTTATTAAACTACAGGGATGCTTTTTTTCTTTTTCAGCCTGATGTGATTTTAACTCTTTCAAAACCCATTTTTTTATACCCTCAGGATATCTGACTTAGATCTTTTTAGTTTCTCAGGAAAAGGAGCATAAATTTCTACTCTAAGCTACAACAGCAAAAACAACAACAACAAAAATAACTATTAAGTAATGGTCTATAGATATGCTTTATGCAAAATAATTATCTCACCATGCAGTTTTAGCAATGAATTAATAAAGCCAAAGGAACGGGGAAAGTTTGACTTAGTAAAATTACTTGTCAAGAGACAGAACAAAATCTAAGGGAAGATAGGAAGAACTATCAGAATCCCATCAAATATCCTGGAACAGAGAAAGAGGAACATATTGTAGTGCTTGAGGTGATAGAAGATATATGGCTCAGAAGCAACATTTGCTTCAGCAGCAATAGCAGTTGGGGCTCGGAGAGCATAATTTCACTGCAAACGTAGATGTGCATGACATGCTGCGAGACAGTAACTGAATCTTGGATTTGTGGAAATGAAGTTTCTATTTATTAATTTGCAATTTAGCATTGGTTTTAATCCTTTCTGCTATTTGATAGTCTGAGTATTTGGAAAATAATTGACCTTTTAATTTTATAACTATCTTTATCTGATTATCTCACAAATTATTCAGAGAACCTTGCCTGTTAATCTTCTATGTTCTAACAATCCAGTTCTCTACCCTAAATCACTTGCAAACTCCTTCCCATCCTTCAATCTCCACACCCACTGTGCTAGCTTAGATTATTATTACTAAAAGAATAAAATGACCTTTTATGTGGTCCCCTCCATTACCTTTGCTCTTACCATTCCATCTATATAGGGTAGCAACATGCTTCTGTAAGGCCAATATGGAGACTTCAGTCTCTTTTCATACCAAAATAGAATTCAGTAAGAAATAATGAGATGCTGTTACGTTAAAGATATGTCCAACATTTTAAAATTTAGCATAAGAGACTCCTTAAAATTTTATCATGACTTGCTTACGTATAATCATGGGGCACTTGAGATTTCTAAGATACAATGACCTAAATATATTAATTTCCTATGAACGATTTAGAAAGACAGAAAGCACGCAGTTAATATACTATCTAAATCCATAACATACTCTCAAGTATGCTCGTTTGCTTATTTTGTAGCTAAGTATGGATAAAACATAATGGTGACAGTACCTTGCATTTTCACTATAATTCTAAACATTTTTTAAACACAAGTTTCTGAGATTCAATCTGATTTCATTTTGTTACTTATGATAACTTCGCAAAGGGCAAAGAAAATATGATTAGCTGCTAGGAGCAGGTTAATTTCAAGAGCTTATTGGAATACTCCAGATATATGTAAGCATTAAAATACCTCAGGGGCACAAATACTAGCAAATAATTATTCCTCTGAAAATAATTGTATATGAAATGTGTTCAAATTCCAGATGGTTATAACAATTAATGAGATGCTAAGCCAAAAGAACATTTCATTGGCTTCTTAAAAGGGAATAACATCTATCTCTGGCCTCTAATATTATATCATAATAAATGTTCTGGAGTTAAGTTATCACCCTTTTTGGGTTTTTGAAAACTTTGCTGGTCTCTTGTGTCTTATACTTTCATAACTATTGCTCCATTAGCTCACAAGGATCATACAATATTCACTACCCAAATTGTGTTGTTTATTGATATACTTCAGAAGCCAGGAGATTAATAAAAAGGAAAATAAAACCCTAAAAATAATTTAAAAACAAGACAGCTATCTATCTTTTAGATGACAGTCTTAAGTTTCTGAAAATACAAAATGTATCAGTTAAAAGACATAATTTATTGATAATTTTCCATCATTTTAAAAAGAACTGAAATTTCCACTGTTACTTTGAAGTATAATTCATCCCTATGATAAATTAACCTGTGTAATTAATGATCCTCATCTCTTATTATTGAAAAAGATTAGTTTATGGAATAGATTTAATGGAGGTATTTTATTAAAGAAGTTCAAATGTGATCACTGAGTTTTGAAAAGGCTGTAGAGGAGAAAAAATATTTTAATACAGCATTCGTTATGAATAATTCAAGAGATTTTCTGAACCTAATAATCTATATGAGAAATTAAATTCAATGTTCAAATGTCAGGGAGAGGGGGGAAATTATTAAAATAACTTTTGAAAGCCATTTTTCTAACCTTCTCTATACCTTTCGAGGGTGATGGTGACAATATATGATTTAGTGAGATAATAGGTGACTTAGAAACAGAGTTGAGTGAAGATTTTCTAACTCATAACAAATTTTAAAATTCTAAATTTTTAAAATCTCATTGTAGACTAGCAAGATCCTGTGATTTTAAGACCAGACGGAGGGTAAAAAAAAAAGACCAGAGGATGTCCAACCATTTGGAATATGATCTGAGGCAAGATCAGGAGGGCCCAGCCATTTTTGTCCCCCCCCCAGTAGCCCCCACCCCCGCAGAAAAAAAAGAAATCAAGGGTAAATTCTTGTGGAAACACTCACTATAATAACAAAAAGGCTATGTTTTGGACAATATAGAGGCAGATTTAAGATAAAGTAGGGGGAGAAAGCTAGAAAAAAGAATTAAAGATAAATACATCACACTCTTTATTCATCTGCATCTGACTAAGATTTTTATTAGGCCAATCATGTAGAGGACCAGACACCCCAAGCTTAGTTCCTTTGTTCCCTCATAATTAACATGGGAAATGGTGAGAAGGATAAAGCATGTAAGTTCCCATTAAGAACACAGTAATAAAACGTGGATAAGTAGATATATCAGGTTCAGGTCCTGTTGGCCCATTAAGTCACTTTATCCCTTGATATAAGGATACTGTAATAAGATGGTATTATTTCCTAGTATTAGAAAATTAGGCAAGAATGTCTACAGATCCTTAATAACCAAAAATGACCTCATTTCTTAAATTGTCATTTTCATAAAGTGAGCTTTTTTTAAACATCCTATTCCTTTTTGTTCTTTTGTGGGTATTCTCTTGGTTTAATTTGTCTCTCCTTACAATAAGAGTAATTGATGCAGAAGAATGAATGGAGATGCATATGAGCGTATGTATGTTTGTGAGGTGTGTAAAGATCACCTGGGGGTAGAATATTGGATAAGTAGGGTAGCAAAACTCCCAAAAATCCCTGTACAGACTACATGAATTAAAATAACTTTACAACACATCTGGTATATTATATTCAGGGAAAAGAATTTTTCAGATTTCCTTTCATGTCTTTACAAAGATATTATCCATCCATCACACACTTGTGTTACATATGAAAACACATGATGTTCCATCAATTTAGGTATCTACTAGGTATATGGGGTCCTTGGTAATCCACAACCTCCCTGTCCTGGCCAAGATGGCTGCTGTGAGCAAGGCCTGTGGAAACATGTTTGGCCTCATGTATGGGACCTACCTAGAGACATCAGGAGGTCTCCTCTTCTGTTTATTGCCAGAGCAAGCCGCCCAGTTCCATACAGAGATCAAGTCTCCCAAATATGGGGAGGGCCACTAGGCATGGATTATTGGGATCCTGGAGAAAAGCAGCCACATGGCCAGAATCATAGACAAGTCCAGGATCATAGAAGTTGCACCGTAGGTGCAAGAACAGGAACCTCACCCCAGGTGCCACCTCTTAATCTAGACCCAAGTAGCAATCTGGTTTTGTTTTTAAATAGATCTATTTCTTTTTTCATCATTTCAATAAAGACGATACATGACAACAAAAATCTCATTGTGTCTACACATATGATGACCTTAGGTCGATTTGTGAGTGGATGCAATTAATAAAATAAAATCCATTGCCAAAAAAAAAAAAAAAAAGTAGATACCTGTGGTTCTTCCAACCTATTTTTATATAGCTTTTTCCAAAAGAATTGCATTTTTTCTCTTGCGGAATAAACCTTCTCTTGAGGTTAATAAACCTGTGACGAATAAGCTTGAATATGTACATACAATAAAACTTGTCTCATGTTACACCAAATCGTCTTTCACCTTCCCCTGCACCATACCAATTCCTGACAAGAGTATTGAAGCTACTTAAATGGCATGTGACACATCAGTGTTACTTTGGAGGTTACTGGCATTTTGTGGTTTCTGTCCTTAGGTGCTTCTCTCTTCTGTTTTTGGGCAACTTTGTGCTTATAAACCTCTGATAACTTGAGACCTAAAAACAAAGCGAGTTCAGTCTTATCTCCAGCATGTCCCCTAAATCTATTTGACAAAGTATCAAGAATTCAGTTCATTTCAGTAAAAACTCCCCATATGCTTATAAATATTGATTCCCATCTATTTCAAATTATCATTTTAAAACCTGTTATGTACGTGAAGAGTTTGTAAAATTTAGGGGACTATAAACATCTAAGTTATTGTTAATACTCGTTTTTACAGTTATACTGATCCCAATTTCATGTATAACTCTCTGAAATAGGTTTTTCTTTCTTTATTTACTAGTCCCCTGTAGGTTCAATTTTCCCTCAGACACTTAAAATGATTCTGGTGTTATTTCCTCATTTAAAGCCATTCAGTTTTATAGTGTTTTTTAATAAGAGCAATTTAATTAACATGGCCTACGAGGCCCTGAAGTATCTTGCTCCACCTTGATCCATCTCCTGACAGCCTTTGAGCTCTTCTCGTATCACCTTCCTTTTCACTGTTCTTACTACAGCCTCGCTGATAGATTCAAAACAGAAATCAATCTCTGCCACTTGAAGATGTCAGGAAGTCTATTCTTTTTGCCAGAAATTGTCTTTGCTCCCCTAGGCCTTAGCTTAATTATTACTAATCAACCTTTAGACACTTTGAAATTATAAATTTGTATTTGTTATTACAAGGCTCAAAATTTCTTTACAGTGGTTTTCAAAGTGTGGTCCCTGGACCAGCAGCATCAGCATCATTTGGGAACTTATTAGAAATGCAAATCATCAGGCCCAATTCCTAAATTACTGAATCATAAATTCTGGGGATGAGGCCTAGCAACCTGTTTTAACCAGCTCAGGGGGGCATTTTGATGCTTGCTAAAGTTTGAGAGGCAACCCCCTACAATGTTCTCCTTTTCTACTGAAAAAAATATTGAAGTTATAGGATAGGTCATAATCCCTTTGGAAAATTGTTTAAAATGTAGCCCTGGGGCACTCCTCTCAGAAAAATTTCATAAGGCTTATGGAGTATACATTTTTACCTAGCACCTTAAATTATTATTTTTTACCAGAAATCTCTATTTCATCCAGCTGTAAAAGATGATGTCCCTGCCTGCATTTCAAACTGTGACTCATACCACAACCCCTTTCCCATTGAACTTCAGATGCAAGACCATTTTCTTTTCATTGTCCAGAATGGTCTTAACCAAGTTAGCACCTGGGTTCTCTCCTTTATTTCAATAGGATCTCAACTCAAGAGTCACCTTAACAAGGAGAACTTGCCTTACTGCCCATATAAGAAGCATAGCCACCTTGTCATTCTCTATTTTAACATGAAGGGGAAAATACTATTACAAATCCTTTTACATCTAAGCTAAATTTTTCAAGTGGTAGGAAATGACTAGGGAGAAGGTAGCCAGGTCATTTAGGGCACAATGACATGTTAACCATAGATTCCTGACCCCAGTTAGACCCCGCTGGATCAAACCTTCTAGGGGTTAGGCTCTGGAAACTAGCAAATGAGATAAATTTAGCAAGCTCCCCAAGTTATTTGTATGCACAACGTTTTAGAATCAATGACTTAGAGGAGATTATATGTATACCATGCTCAGGGTAATGGAATACCATCTAAAGAGGTATTTTGTTTTAGAAGAGCCTCCCTGGAGGACACGTAAAGGGAGTAACTGAATAAAGCTAGAATGAAGACTGGAAGAGGCATTACGACAGTTTTAGTAGTATGGATAAGAGGATATTGCTCCTCATTATAAGACCAACAAGATCTGGTAACAGACTTGGAACTATTAGGTGAAAGAGAAGATTCATAGGATTGCCAATTACCTTGAATGGGGAACTAAATAAATGATAAAAACTGAAAGAAGTTGGTCCAATACTTAGCACACTAAAATTCTTTTCATGAACATGTTTTTAATACCTGCCCGATGTCAAAACAAACATCTATGTAAAATATGATATTTCATTTATGAGCAAGTTCTTCCATAGCCAATCTAAAGTAATTTTCTCTATTCCAAAACTACAAAGCTCAGGTTCACTATTTGATATGATTGGCGACAGTCCCTGAGAACTTGTGATACTGGCTCCTAGACCAGTTGGTGGGGTGACTTGTAATGCTTTACAACTGATAATGGCAACATAAGTTCTTAAAGTGGAATAGATTATGATAAGTGCCTGATCTTAATCAGTATTATACTGGAGGTCGACATTGTTAAATGCAGTTCAGCATGTGTTCACTGATCATTTTAATAGGGTACACTCACATAACACTCTCCTCCCCCCCACCCCTGACATTTTTTTTTGAGTGAGAACTTTAATTATTGGACCCCTATCATAGAGGGCGAGGATATGCTAGATAATGACTTATTTGCAATTCATTTACTTTCTAGATTTGAAAACAAATTTGGACCACAAATAGTTATTTGTGAAAATATTTCCAAATTATACAGTTAAAATTCATTAGAAATTATATTAAAACAATAATCTAAACTATCTTTAATGCTGATTCTTCTATAAATTATTTGGCATTAAATAAGAATTGTGGCCCTCTATATTACCTTAGTAGATCTTTTAAGAACTAACTCCTAATAAAAACATTGCCTAATAAAAATATAAGCCTTATGGTATCACATTCCCCTTGCTGTTTAGATTTAATAGCATTACCATTTCAGTGATGAGCTATGCGTAATTATTGCTGTAATAGCCTGTTGTTGATCATATCGGAGGAGTTGTAGAAATTGGCAGGATGCCACTTTAGTTTACTTGGTGGCTTAGACCTAATATTCAGTCATCAAGTGACTCCATTGTCATTGATAGTACTTGTTACTACCATCTGCGATGGGCATATGATGCTAATCAACTCTGGGGAAATGGCACATAAATTTTGACTATTAACTTGAGTTTGATGTGCATAGGTTAAAGAGCTGTGAAAAAAAATGTATGCATAGACTTTTATAACTGGCTATATTTAAGTTATAAAATATTAACATAATTAATCTCAATATTGATATTTGAAAGATGTTCATTCTTATATACTATACTTATACATGTATATACATATATATGCATGTATTGATCATATGTGTACATGTTTTTACCTTTATTTAAATTTAATTTGGTGGGGATCCCTGGGTAGCACAGCGGTTTAGTGCCTGCCTTTGGCCCAGGGCGTGATCATGGAGTCCCGGGATTGAGTCCCACATCTGGCTCCCTGCATGGAGCCTGCTTCTCCCTCTGCCTATGTCTCTGCCTTTCTCTCTTTCTCTGTGTCTCTCATGAATAAATAAATAAAATATTTTAAAAAGATAAATAAATTTAATAATTTGGTTAGCTTTTAATTCAACCTATTTGGTTTAACATTAAACTGCATACAAATATCTCTAATACATCAATGTAAGATAATTTTTGTATTTTAAAGGAACATCTGATACGTTTTGAAAGTGTTTATATATCTAGAGTGTTTATACCTAAAGCAAATTTAACACCAGATTATCCTAAATACACAAAAAACTTCAAAATAACTTTTATATTTCTTTTGAATTAAGGGTCCTAGTTTAAATATATCACTTGAGATTTAAATAGGTAATTTTAGAAACTTCTGGAAAATGATTTACACAACTTCAGTACATTTAAAGTTATACACGGCCAGCATCAATTACTAAAAATGCTTGTCCTTCTCCGATTGACTTATTTCACACAAACATTATATGGTCTCATTCATTTGGGGAATATAAATAATAGTAAAAGGGAATAGAGGGGAAGGGAGAAGAAATGGTTAGGAAATATCAGAAAGGGAGACAGAACATAAAGACTCCTAACTCTGGGAAACGAACTAGGGGTGGTGGAAGGGGAGGAGGGCGGGGACTGGGGGTGACTGGTTGGTGGGCACTGAGAGGGGCACTTGATGGATGAGCACTGGGTATTATTCTGTATGTTGGCAAATTGAATACCAATAAAAAACGTATTATTAAAAAAATGATTGAGTTCTAAAAAAAAATTACTAAAAGATGTTAACAGTCTACACAATTGTCTTATCCGAATTAGTGCAGAACATACCTAGTCCTAAAAGTTACTTCCTTTTCAGATTATTTTGTGAACTTTTACTAACTGTGCAAGCAATTTAACATTATATAGGAACCAAAGAAAAATATACATCTAAAAGCAGCTTAGGTTCCATCTCATTTTCCATTTCTTTAGTTTTCCTTTCAAATGGATTGTTTGACAATATATCAATAAAGTACCTAAAGTTCTTAGATAATTTAAACATGTCATAACTGATGTTATATAATGACATTAGTCACCTAATTTGTTCTTGGAACTTTATTAGTCATACTCTTAAGTTTTTTGCATTCTGTCCATTGTTTTAAATATTAAGTTATGTAGTCTTCCCTGTTTATAAAATTCAAAAGATCATTTAAGATTTGTAACATTCAATCACTTACTCCCCCTAGGACTGTATTTACATGATATAACAACATTCTATATAATTAAGCTTTGTGACTAAGTACCAGTAGCAAATTGATGAAAATAGGAAAAAGCTAGTGAGCGAGGAAAAATTAGATATATACTCCAGGTCTCAAAGTATATCTTTTGATATTAATGCAATCTGTTCTCATAAGCCAGCCTGTATACACTGGGCTTCAAGTGTAGATCATATATAAAAAGGATATTTCATAATGCTTCAAGTTCTTTTGTAGACAGAAAAAAATGTGTGATAATCAGATTCTCATTCCAGATTAAAAAAATTGAATGAGGAAGATTTTAAATTAATTTTCACAGATTAACCATACTCTTGAAAATGTCTAGATTATTCACCAATCATTAAGTATCTAATTCTCAGGAAAACTAGGATTATGTGTTGTAATTTGATGCAATATTTAATTAGGAGGGAATAAAACATTAAGTCAATTAAAATTGACTCATTGTATTTGAGTGTGTGCAAACTATTTTAACAAATGGCATTTTAAATCTTGTTTATATATTAACCATTTTCAGGTTTTTAGATCAGATATGGAACACACGCATATGTGTGCATGTGAGTATACTGTTATCTATAACTTGCTATTATTGTTATGCTAAAAAAATGTTATGCTAAATTCCTAAAAACAACTAGGGAGATAATTATCCTTTTATATGACCTATAATATTTATAATATGAATTATAAGTTTAAAATATCAATTTTGGCCTTTAAAAAATATTTATAAATATGAGTACAGATTTCACTGTTACAAGTATACAAGTTATTTTCATCACTTTCTAGTTTTTTTGGATTTTCACTTTATTCTAGGGCAGTTACTCTCAAATTTTAGTATACATGACCATCACCTGAAGGGTGTTATGTAGATTTCTGGGTCTACTCCCAGAGGTTGTAATTTAGTAGGTCTGGAGTGAGGCCCAAGAATTTGCATTTCTAACAAGTCCCCAGGTAATATAATGTTGCTGACTCAGGGAATATTTTGAGAACCACCATTGTAGGATTGCCTAGCAGTGTCTACTTTAATTTCCAAGTAAAAATTTGTTTTGGATCAGTGTTTCTTATTATTACTAGAGTGAATTTGATTGATAAGATGCCTAAAGTGAGCTCAGTTGAGTTTGAAGGAGATAAGGAACATACATGAGGGCTGGTTATTCCCCACTCTATCTAGCCCTTTCCTATGAAGTGTATACATATCTCTTTTCCCAAGTAAAATACAATCTTTTCCCAGACAGTAGTATAATGTGTTACTCAGTAACCTTAACTGATTAACTAATAAATGACTTTCTTTTCAGTTATGGATCTGGCATGTATCTATGTAATTTATAAATCTAGAGTTGAGAAACAATCATGTGAATTACTAAGAAATTATTACATATGATCTTCTAGAACTTCCTGATACCTATAAGACATATACATGGTGAAGTATTCAGTATACAGTTATTTATCTTCAGAAAAGTCTACATTATATGTTTTGTTGAATTATGAAAATCACAATTTGTATTTTAAGCATGGAATTGTTTTTAAAAAGTTACATGTATATAAGGGTTTTTTGTTTGTTTTGTTTTGCTTTTACAAAGCAGGGCAGGAGTATACGGCTTGGCAAACATGCAATTTATATTGAACCATCTGCTTGCTAGGCACTTTGAGGTCCCCCCCCCCACTGCTAACATGTCTAAAGGATTAAAAAACACTCTTAAAAACATTGCCAATTAGTTTTAACTTCACAAAATGAATGACAACCTGATGAATCCCATCACAGAACACATCATTACTTGAAAATTTGGCACTTATAACGATATTCACAAAGGCAGTAATTTAAGTTAGCAGAAAAGGGCAAACTGCTTCAACTTGGAGTCTTCAACAAAAACATATCCTTACATGTTAATGATGGTTTTCAGTGATGGCTTTCAGGGTTATTTCCAACAACTTTATGTGTAATTTAAATCACGTTCTTTGATTTCTCAACTCTAACCTTTAGCAGTGAATGAAAATGGGATGCAGGGTTAATATTTTGGGAAGGAATAACATAAGTTTACCTTGATGTTACAACTATTCACTCGTCTCTTATTCTAAAGTTCTAGATTAGTTATAGCAGTGGCATGACATCATGATTCATATTTCAGAAAATTGAGAATTTAAAAACATGTCTAATACCAACCAAATAGAACTGATGACAAATTTAGCCATACATCACATTCAGTATATGAACATTAATATTTTTCTTAATATAAGGTATATAAGAGGGAAGAGAATACACATCAGACACAGACACCCCAAAGGTACTATCAATTTTACAACTGCATTGTTCTGAATCTATTTGAAAGTAACATTTTTAACATACAAATTGCACTAGAGTATCTAAGTATGTAATTTTGACAGAATCCCCACCCTGTCCAGCTCTGTTATATAATAAAATGTCCCTAAATAATGTTCAAGTAGCTATTTTCCATGGGCAAGTGTTTGTGAAACAAGTTTTCACATTGCAGTTTCCAGTATGATGTAACAGATGCTTTAGAAAAAGTGACTTGAGTGCTTTCCATATCAACCAATATAATACAGCTAAAGCAAAACTTAAGGGAAAAAGCATTTATTAAGGAAAAGGAAAGAACAATCAATGTATCAACTTAGAATAGGAAATACAGAAAGCTAGTGGAAATAAGGCTTTTATATATTTTTTTCCAAATGGCTATCCACATGTCTGAAGAAGAGTACCTTTGAAGTCTTTCAGATATTTCTATATGTAGTTTAGACTATTTCTGGAATATAATCACATGTCAGGTCCACACTAATTATAGTCTTTATAGTGTGTTAGAATGTCTTCTTAGACTGTATAAGTAAATATTTTCCCTCCTGGCACACACCTAGCAATTCTTCAATGTTCATTTCTCTATATGAATTTCAGTATCTGCTTAACCTGGCTTATTTTAAAAAGATGATCATATTTATTGGAATTACATTACATCTAATACACCTCCTTAAGGTGTTCTGACCACAAGTTCCATTTGCTTTCATACATGTTTTGTGAAACCTTACCCCCAAATTTTACATAAATTTTAATGGCATTGCTTTTCAAGAACGAGGGCATGCCATGCATTGTACCGCCAAATAAAGAATGTACAAAGATAACTGGGAATATAATGACAAATTTGTCTGTTCATTAAAGACATTCTTTTAAAAAACTAAAAGCAATTCTTATTAGATTCTAGGATATCCACAAGCCAACAGTAGGCTACAACCTACATTTCTTGAAAAAGATTGTTTATATACACCTTAAAACCTGAGGGTAATTTCCTAAGTAGTATTTAATAGTGTGGATAAGTACTTTAAGGTTCATTCCTATTTATAATATCAAAATATTTTAAAATTTAAGTTCAATTAGCCAACAGAGTACATCATTAGTTTCAGATGTAGAGTTCAATAATGCATCAATTGCATATAACACCCAATGCCCATAATATCACATGCCCTCCTTAATGCTCATCACACAATTACATCATCTCCCACCCACATTAATATATATTTTTAAATATCTTATTTATTTTAGATAAAGAGCATACACATGTGAGCAAGGAGTGGAACAGAGAGGGAAAGGGAGAGAATCCAAACACTATATGCTGAGTGTGGAGCCCAATATAGAGCTTTGCCTCACAACCCTGAGATCATAACCTGAGCAAGAATTAGGAGTCAGAGGTTCAACCAACTGAGCCATCCAGGGTCCCATAATATTTTTAGAGTCTGATTTACACTTCCTGGGAAGATGGTGGAGTAGGAGGATCCTATGTCCACATCATCCCACTGATACAAGTAGATAACATATCAGTATAAATAACCCAGAAAATGACCTGAAGACTGCCGGAAGAAATTCCACAACTAAATGTAAAGAGGGGGCCATAACAAAGAGGGTAGAAAGGGAAGAGATATGGTCAGGAACTAAACAGACTTGCAGGAGTATCTTCAAGGGAAACGATGCTACAGTCACAGTGAAAGGAAAGGAACAGACTCCCACACTGGGGAGCTACATGAGGAGCACAAATCCCTATAACATTTGGCTTTGCAAACCAGAGGGGCTAAATTTCAAGAGTTCTTACAACCAGAAGAACTTAAAACTTGGAAATTAAAAAAAAAAAAAAGTCAGCAGACTGGGCTCTAGGGAGCCCATAGGCAAGAGGAAGTGGTCCCTGCCCATAAAGAGGTAGTGTAACAAACAGCCCACACGATACACCAGAGAAGCCGCAATATGAAAGGTGCTGGGACCATATAAGAGGAAGTTATTTACTCATCTCATAGCTGCCACAAAGGTACATAAATTGCTGAGGAACTCTTCCAGGAACAAAGGAACTACCAGACACCATTTCCCTCCACAATTCCCCATCAGGATTTACTACCTAATTGCCAGCACTGCCACGCCACGCCTCAGCACTGTCCTTCTGCCATAAACTCCTCCAGATAGCCCACCTCAATCTTAGTAGTACAAGGCCCCTCCCAGAGAGCAACAGTGGTGCACAAAACTTGCTAGCACCACTGCCCCACCACCTTTGCCCTACCACAACATCCCCACACCATGCTGTGCTTCCACAGATCTGCTCTCCCCAATATGCTCTTAGCCAGCACCTATGCAGGGCAGTGCCCCAGGCCTGGCAGTATGAATGCAGCCCCTACAGTGGCCACTGCCACTCCAAAGTGACTCCTGCTCCCAAAAGATGGGGAGATAACCACACACATCAGTCAGAAAGAGGACCCAGCTGTGGTCTGGAAGTAGACAACTGGTCTGATTGTAGGCCCTGCTCACCAATAAAAGCTGCTCAGGGGACAACAAAGGGAAAGCATCCTGCAATTTGGTGCTACTCCATCACCCACTAATACCACAAAGACTAAATACTTCCCACTAACAGGAACAGAAAACCATTGCAGACAACTGAAGAAAAAAAAAAAAGTGACTCCACCACAAGAGCAGAGTGCACATATCACACATAAAAGAGATACTCCTGAAGTGGAGGGCTCTAGTGAACAAGAGACACTGAGGCAGGGCTCCACAGGATCTCGTCTCTATAAGGTCATTACTTTTAAGTTCAGGAGACATACTGCCTTTCCTAACACACATAAAATGGCTCAGACAAAATTAGGAGACAGAGGAATTGGTCCCAAATCGAAGAAGAGGACACAAATTACAATAAGAGATTTAAGCAAAATGGAGATAACTAACATGCTTGATAGAGAATTTTAAATAATGATCAAAAAGATACTGGATTTGAGAAAAGAATGGAGGATATCCATGAGAGATAAGGAGATAAAAAAGAACCAATCAGAATGAATAACATAATAAATGAAATTAAAAATACACTAGATGAGGGATCCCTGGGTGGCGCAGCAGTTTGGTGCCTTTGGCCCAGGGCGCGATCCTGGAGATCTGGGATCGAATCCCACGTCAGGCTCCCGGTGCATGGAACCTGCTTCTCCCTCTGCCTGTGTCTCTGCCTCTCTCTCTCTCACTGTGTTCCTATCATAAATAAATAAAAATTTTAAAAAAATACACTAGATGAAAAATAGTAGACTAGATGAATCAGAATAACAAATTAGTGACCTGGAAGACAGAGTAACGGAAACTAATTGAGCTCAGCAGTTGAGGCGGGAAAAAAAATTATGCAAAGAATAGACATAGGGAACTCAATAACACCATTATGCATAACATTGGCATTATAGAGATGCCAGAAGAAGAGAAAAAAAAAGGAGCAGAAAACTATTTGAAGAAATAGCACAAAGTGCTCCAAATCTTGGGAAGAAAATTTAGATTTAGGAGCACAGAGATATCCAAAACAAAATTAAACAAAGGAGGTCCACAATAAGACACATAGTATTTACTTAGAATGGCAAAAGTAGTTATAAACAGAATTTTAAAAGCAGCAAGAGAAAAAAAGCTGTCACATACAAGAGAAACCCCAGAAGGCTATCAGCTGTTTTTCAGAAGAAACTTTGCAGGTCAGAAGAGAGTAGCATGATATATTCAAAGTTAACAGGGAAACCAGTACTGGTTGCAAACCAGTACTCTACCCAGCAAGGCTATTATTCAGAATAGAAGAGAAATAAAGAGTTCACAAACGAACAAACAAAAGGTAAAGCAACTCATGACCACCAAACCACCTATATAAAAAATGTTATAGGGGATTCTGAGTAGACAGGAAAGAAAAGAAAGGAGTAAGAAATGAAGGAAGCACAAAAGTAGCAAAAATAAGTATATCTGTTAAAAAAAGAAACTCAAGAGACTCACAAAATAAAAGGCTGCAAAGTAGGATACTATTTATCCAAATGTGGTAGGGAGAAGAGGAGTAAAGAATGGGTTCAAACTTAAGCAATCATCATCTTAATATAGACTGCTAAATAGAGAAGAGGTTATATACCAACCAAATGGTAACCACAAATCAGAACCCAATATCCTATGCAAATATAAAAAGAATCTCAGTATGTTGTTAAAGCCAACAAATTATGAGAAAAAAAATGAATCAAATGTAAAACAAAACTACACAACCATAAAACAAGGAACAAAATGGCAATAAATACATACCTATCAATTACTTTGAATTTAAATGGGCTAAAAACCCCAATCAAGACACATAGAGTGATGGAATGAATTTTAAAAAGATACAAGAACAAACAAACAAAAAAACAAGACCCATTTAAATATTACCTGAAAGAGAATCATTTCAGACCTAAGGACACACACAGTTTGAAAGTGAAGGGGGGAAGCAGCATATGTTGTGCAAATGAAACAAACAAAACAAATTGGGATGGAAAAAGATAATATAAACTTTAAACAGACTATAGCAAGAGGCAAAAAAGGACACTATATAATCATAGAGGGGACAATCCAACAGAAAAATATAAACATCATAAATATTTATGCACCCAATATGGGAACACCCAAATATTTAAAGCAGTTAATAAGAAGGAAATAACTGATAGTAATGCAATGATAGTAGGGGACATTAGCACTTCACTTATATCAATCAACAGATCATCCAAACAGAAAATTATTGAGGAACCTCCACACAGTTTTCCAGGGTGGCTGCACCAGTTCACATTCCCACCAACAGTGCCAGAGGGTTCTCCTTTCTCCACATCCTCTCCAACATTTGTTGTTTCTTGTCTTGTTAATTTTCCCCATTCTCACTGGTTTGAGGTGGTATCTCATTGTGGTTTTGATTTGTATTTCCCTGATGGCCAGTGATGCATTTTCTCATGTGCTTGTTGACCATATGTAAGTCTTCCTCTGTGAGATTTCTGTTCATGTCTTTTGCCCATTTCATGATTGGATTATTTGTTTCTTTGCTGTGGAGTTTAATAAGTTCTTTATAGATCTTGGAAACTAGCCCTTTATCTGATACGTCATTTGCAAATATCTTCTCCCATTCTGTAGGTTGTCTTTTAGTTTTGTTGACTGTTTCTTTTGCTGTGTAGAAGCTTTTTATCTTGATTAAGTCCCAATAACTCATTTTTGCTTTTGTTTCCCTTGCCTTTATGGATGTATCTTGCAAGAAGTTGCTGTGGCCAACTTCAAAAAGGGTGTTGCCTGTGTTCTGCTCTAAGATTCTGATGGATTGTCTCACATTTAGATCTTTCATCCATTTTGAGTTTATCTTTGTATATGGTGTTAAAAATAGAACTGACTTACGACCCAGCAATTGCACTGCTGGGGATTTACCCCAAAGATACAGATGCAGTGAAATGCCGGAATACCTGCACCCCAGTGTTTATAGCGACAATGTCCACAATAGCCAAACTGTGGAAGGAGCCTTGGTGTCCATCGAAAGATGAATGGATAAAGAAGATGTGGTTTATGTATACAATGGGATATTATTCAGCCATTAGAAACGACAAATACCCACCATTTGCTTTGACGTGGATGGAACTGGAGGGTATTATGCCGAGTGAAATAAGTCAATGGGAGAAGGACAAACATTATACAGTCTCATTCATTTGGGGAATATAAAAATTTGTGAAAGGGAATAAAGGGGAAAGGAGAGAAAATGAGTGAAAATATCATGAGGGAGACAGAACATGAGAGACACCTAATTCTGGGAAACGAACAAGGGGTAGTGGAAAGGAAGGTGGACGGAGGGCTGGGGTGACTGGGTGATGGGCACTGAGGGGGACACTTGGCGGGATGAGCACTGGGTATTATGCTATATGTTGGCAAATTGAACTCCAATAAAAAATAAACAAACAGAAAATCAACAGGGAACAAGGACTTCGAATGACACACGGGCCAGATGGGTAACATTTTCCACATTCCATCCTAAAAGAGCAGAATACACATTCTTTAAGTGTGCACAGGACATTCTCCATAGTAAGCCATGTATTAGGCCACAAAATAAGTCAAAACAACAACAACAACAACTTGAAGTCATTCCATGCATCTTTTCTGACCACAACACTATGAAACGGGGAATCAACCACAGGAAAAAAAATCTGGAAAGAGCACCAATACATGGAGGTTAAATAACATGCTACTAAACAGTGAATAAGACAACTAAGAAATCAAAGAGGAAGTCAAAAAATACATGGAGACAAATGAAAATGAAAAACACAACAAAATCATTGGGAGGCAGGAAAACCTGATTCAAGAGGGAAGCTCATAGCAATACAGGCCTCCCTCAAGAACAAGAGACTCTCAAACAACCTATCTTTCACCAAAAGGAGATAAAGAACAAAACCCAAAACTAGTAGAAGGGAAGATTAGAACAGAAAAAAAAAAAAAGAAGAAGAAGAAGAAGAAACTTAAAACAACAACAAACAGATTTGTGAAACTGTGAATCTCTGAAAATATTAACAAAGTTGATAAGCCTGGGACTGGAAGCAAGATAAACAGAAGTCTAATACTGGATGGCTTCACAGATGAAGATTAAAGAGTTAATACCTATTCACAAATTAAAGAGTTAATACATATTCTTCAACTGTTCAGAAAAAAAAAAAGAAAATAACAGCTTCAAATTCATTCTATGAGGCCTGCATCACCCTGATACCAAAACTAGATAAAGATGCTACCAAAAATAGACAAAAAAATAAAAAACAAAACAACAAAAAACACCAAACACAAAATACTACAGGTAATTTCTGATGAACATAGATGCAAAAATCCTCAAAATACTAGCAATTAAATCCAACAATACATTTACAATGATCATTCACCATGATCTAGTGGAATTTATTCCTGAGTGTAAAGGTGGTTTGATATCTACAAATCAACATGATACATCATGTCAACAAGAATAAAAACTATTGTTTTATTTATTTTTAAGATTTATTTATTCATGAGAGACACAGAGAGAGACAGAGGCAGAAACACAGGCAGAGGGAGAAGCAGGCTCCATGCAGGGAGCCTGACGTGGGACTCGATCCCAGGACTCCAGGATCACGCCCTGGGCTGAAGGCAGAGCTAAACCGCTGAGCCACCCAGGGATCCCAAAAATTATCATTTTAATAGATACAGAAAAGTCATTTGACAAAGTACAACATCCACTCATGATAAAAACCCTTAACAAAGTTTAGAGGAAACGTCCTTCGACATAATAAAGGTCATATATGAAAAACTCACAGTAAACATCACACTCAGTAGGAACAATTGAAAGCTTTCCCTCTAAGATCAGGAACAAGATAAGGTTGTCCTCTCTCGTTTTTCTTCAACATAGCATAGAGACAACAAAAATTAAAGGGATCCAAAAAAAAAAAAAATTAAAGGGATCCAAACTGGTAAGGAAGTAAAACTTTCACTATTTGCAAATGATAGGATATTATACATAGAAAACCCTAAAGACTCCACCAGAAAACTATTAGAATGGATAAACAAATTCAGTAAGGTCACATAATACACACAAAGACAAATGTATAGAAATCTGTTGCATTTTTATACACTAATAATGAAACAAAGAAAGAAATAAAAGAAATCCCATTTGCAGTTGCACTAATAATAAAATACCTAGGAGTAAGCTTAACTAAGGAGTAGAATATCTGTTCTCTAAAAACTATAAAACATTGATGAGAGAAATTGAAGAGGACACAAAGAAATGGATATCTATTTATTCCATGCTCATGGAATGGTTGAATATTGTTAAAAGGTCTATACTACCCAAAGGAATCTACAAGTTTTATGCAATCCCTATCAAAATACTAACGATTTTTTTTCACAAAATCAGAACAGAAATCCTAAAATTTCTATGGAACCACAAAAGACCCCAAATAAGTCTTATTTATAAATAATAATATAAATAATATTTATAATCTTAAAAAATACAAAATAATCTTAAAGAAATACAAAATAATCTTAAATAATCTTAAAGAAAATAAAAATAATCTTAAAGAAAAACAAAGCTGGAGGTACCACAATTCCACACTTCACATTGTACTACAATTCTATAGTAATCAAAACAAAATGGTACTGGCACAAAATAGACACATAAGTCAATAGAACAGGGCAGAAAGCTCAGAAACAAACCCACAATTATATGGTCAACTAAACTCTGATGAAAAAAGGCAAGGCCATGCAACGGGGAAAAGATGGTCTCTTCAACAGTAGTGTTGGGAAAACTTGAAAATAACCTGCAAAAGAATGAAACTGGACCATTTTCTTACACCATACACACAAATGTGTGTGCGCGCACACACACACACACACACACACACACACACACACAACCTCAAAATAGTTTAAGGACCTGAATGTGAAATGAAATGATAAAAATCCTAGAAGTGAAAGGAGGCAGTAATTTCTCTGACATCAGCCATAACATTTTTCTGGATAGGTCTCTTGAGGCAAGATAAATAAAAGCAAAAGATAAATTATTGAGACATTAAAATAAAAAGCTTCTGCACAACAAAACAAAAGGACATCCTGCTGAATTACGGGACTGTAAATGACATGTCCCATAAAGGGTTACTATCTAAGATACATAAAGAACCTCTGCAACTCAACACCCAACACACAGTTAAAAGTGGACAAAAGACAGGAATAGCCCTTTCTCCAAAGAAGACATTCAGATGGACAACAGACACATGGAAAGATGCTGAGTATCCCTCATCAGGGAAATGCAAATCAAAACCACAAGATGTCTCCTCACACTGTCAGAATGGTTAAAGTCAAGAACACAAAAACAAGTGTTGGTGAGAATATCAAGAAAGGAACCCTCATGTGTCATTGGTGGGAATGAAAATTGATTCAGCCCACTATGGAAAACAGTGAGGTTCTTCAAAAAACATTAAAAGTAGAACCACCTACAAACCTATAGATCACACTACTGGGTATTCACCCAAAGAGTATAACAACACTAATTCAAAAGGATATATGCATCCTTATGATTATTGCAGCATTATTTACAATAGCCAAACTCAGCAGCCCAAGTGTCCATTGATAGTTAAATGGATAAAGATGTGGTTTACATATACATACATAAACTCACACAAATGGAACGTGATTCAGCCATAAAAAAGAACAAAATCTTGCCATGTGCAAGATGCATGGAACTAGAGAGTAATACTAAGCAAAATAAGTCAGAGAAAGAAATATGATCTCACTCATATGTGGTTTTTCTGTTTGTTTCTTAAATTACAAAGAGTGACAAACCAAGAGATAGACTCTTTAGAGAATAAACATGGTTACCCACAGGGAGTTTGGTGGCAGGATGGGTTAAATAGAAAGAGCATTGAAATAGAGCATTGTTTTTTTGTTTTTTATAATAAGTTTATTTTTATTGGTGTTCAATTTGCCAACATACAGAATAACACCCAGTGCTCATCCCGTCAAGTGCCCCCCTCAGTGCCCGTCACCCATTCACCCCCACCGCCCGCCCTCCTCCCCTTCCACCACCCCTAGTTCCTTTCCCAGAGTTAGGAGTCTTTATGTTCTGTCTCCCTTTCTGATATTTCCTACCCATTTCTTCTCCCTTCCCTTCTATTCCCTTTCACTATTATTTATATTCCCCAAATGAATGAGAACATATTGTGTTAACTATATTGTATAAAAAACTTAAATTCTCGTTTCTAAGTGTTCTATATTTTAGCTCTAGGTATTTTGACTAAACATGATCAAAATTATAAAAAATTCTTAAGATAGGAAATACAGACATTAAAACCTTTATCCATTTGATAGTGACTATTCTAAATCAGGAAACAAATGTGAAAGGACAAGGCAGGATTTAATTTAACATCACTTGAAGTCAGCAAACAGAATGCTTTAAGTACTAATGAAGAGATCCTTATGCCTAAGGAAGTAACTCCAATCATGAGAATTGAGATCATTTGAAATGTATAGCAATTGCTTATAACAACATTAAACAAACGTTTACATTTTATTCTATTACCCAAACATACTATGTCAGTGAAAGTTGCCTTCACTTAAAATAGAGTCAGATAGTCCACTTAGAGACTCAGAAGACTATTCTTACATTTTGTGAATTAGAATTTTCTAATTCAAGGTGAGAAATCACTTTATGAAGAATAAGTTATTGAAGTTAAATTCCACATATTCTACAGTGAGTAGGATGTTAAGCAACCTTTTCAAACTACTTGAATTAATGGTTGACTGCACCTGTTATTGAAATAAAACCAAAAGAAGATCTGAAACTATAGTTTGAGTTTTTAGTTTCAATACACACGTATACTATCCACCCTTACACATATGTAACAACTATGCTTGAAATTTTATAAAATTTACCAAACAAATGTCTATTAAATTGGCTTGTACCTTTGGTTTTAATCTATTGAAAGAATTGGATAAAGTATTGCAATTTGTTTCAGTACGAAGTGTTCATTTTTTGAAAAATGAGATCCATGAAATTTAATTTTCTTAGCAAGGGACACAATTTAAGAACATTATAGCTTTTATTTCCTTGGTCTAACAGGTAGAGGAAAGGACTATTGCAAAAACTGAGTTTGCAACTAATATTCAAAATAACTGCAAATGCTCTTATTTAGGTCTGCTTTCTAGACACATTTTCTACTGGCTAAGTATGCCAAATTATAATGGCACTGATCAGTTATCTAACTTCTTTAATATGAATGGAATAAAAGTTTATTAGGTATTCACTCAAATATCATCTCTATTTATATAGCCTACCATTTTTTAAATTGAAACAACCACCACACACACGCACGCGCGCACACATACACACACACACACACACACACACACACACACTCAAACCTTAATTTGGGAGTTACTTTCTTCTTTCATAGCACTCAACACATTCTAAGATTATATATAATTTATTTATGATGTTTATAGTGTTTAATCTGCTTTATTCCTTGAGACTATGACAGACACGAAGTTATTTATGCTTTACCCACAAGTGTATCCCAAGAACTTTGTAGAGTCCCTGACATTAAATATTTATATATGAGTAACTTATTACAGTAGATCCTAATGGAATAAACTAGTCTATGTAGTTTATATATAGGCTTCAGCAACTTTCTCCAACTTTAAGGATACTACAATTTGGGGGGATGGGGCAAATGAGGCTGCTAAATACATTATGTGAATTTTGCAGCTTAAGAGCTTTCTGGAAATAGTAATTTTGTATTTTATAAGTAGACAAAAACTGATTGATATAGCAAGCAGGTCAGAACGGTTACTAAAAATCCAATCAAAATGGTAGTAACTAAGACAGTGTCCAGGACAGGTTTTGAGGGAGACTAGAAAAAGAATTCAGGGACGTGAAGAAGAAAATAGAGATAGCAGATATCAGGAATGGTATGGCAAAAGTCTAGAGTGACCACTTTGTTTTTAAACAAATGTTTCTAATACGTGAAATAAGTTCAGAAAGAAATGTTATGGCTTGATAGAGTCAGTCTTTGAAACTCAAACAGAGCTGGGGACCTGAGTGGCTCAGTGGTTGAGCATCTGCCTTTGGCTCAGGTCATGATCTGGGGTCCTGGGACCGAGTCTCACAATTGGGACCTGCTTCTCCCTCTGCCTAGGTCTCTGCCTCCCTGTGTCTTTCATGAATAAATAAAAATCTTTTTTAAAAAATAAAATCAAACAGAGCTTAGATTTAAATGTAAAATCTATCTAAAAAGGAAAGGTTTAATGAATTATAAAGCAGGGCACCATTGTGTCTCAATTGTTTGAGACTACAGCTACTTTCTCCTTTAAGCTTCAGCCACACTAGTGGGCTATCCCTGTAACATGTCATATTCTCGAACCTCTAGGACCTTGCTGTTACTGCTCTTCCAGCTAAAATATTTTTCCAATCACAATTCCGCCTACTTTCCATCACTTCTCAATTCAAATGTCATCTACTGAAAGCCCCTTATGAGCGCTCTAATTAGCTAATGTAATACAACTCAAATCCCACCAGGTACTCCCTATATCACCTATTTGCTTAATTTGTCTCATAAGTTATTTATCTAATTAGATTAACATTTAAAATGTATTCGTATTATGTACTTATTTTCTTTCTCAACAGCTCCTCCCGCCAAAAAAAGGAAATGTTCCAGGATATTTAGGTTATTTCCTGCCCGCCTTATTCATCACAATATTTCTTGCTACCCATAACAATACCTGAAACATAGTTGGTATTCAATACATCATTCTTGAATCAATGAATTATTCTGAGCAGTCCATTAGTTCTGGTCTCAGGAATAGCAACTTGCCAAAATACCTTAGGCAAGTTTTGTTGATGTTGTCCATGTTAATATCTCTGCCTGTGAATAGCAAACTTGTACTTTGCTTTAAAAAAACAAAAACAAAAACAACTAAATTCAAGGACTTAAATGATATACAAGCTCTCCTTATTTCTGTATGTTGAGGTTTTAGTTTGTGAAAATAAAATTCTAAAATTACTGATTGTTAAAAATAGTAAGTATAATCAACTTTTATATCAACAACGTGATAAATTAGTTTTGGCATTGTATTCTGTAGAATAATGAATTCTTTATGAATTAAAGAAGATGGTTAGATCATTAGTATGCATACCAACAATTATTTCCTACCTCTATTATATGTAACATAGTAAGCAAATATATAGTATGTATATAGAATGTACAGTATGTATATATATATACATACACACATATACATGTACATATACACACGTTTCCCTGTTAAAAAAAAATTTAAGTATTCACCTAGAGCAGATTTTCTTCAACCAGGGTAGTTTTGACATCTCCCTCCCATCCCCCATGCTTGCCTGGGAACATTTGGAAATATTTGGAGTGGCTTTGGTTGATACAACTGAGGAGTGCTTCTGACATCTTGTGGATAGAGGAATGCTGCTAAACCTGATGCAATGCACAGGTCAACCTCCCGTAACAGAATTATCTAACCTCCATAGTCAATAGAGCTGTTATGGACTGGATGTTTGAGTCCCCACAAAGTCTGTATCTGAAGATGCCCCTCTACTTCCTTTGCATTGGTAATAGGAAGTGGAGCCTTCAGGAGATAATTAGAATTGAATGAGGTCATGCAAGCAGAGCCTTATGAATGGGATTAGTGTCCTTGTGAAAGTCAAGAGAAAAATTGCTGCACTCTGCTCTCCACTATATGAAGAAACAACAAAAAAGTTGACAGTCAACTCAGAGTGGTCTCACCAGAAATCAATCATGCTCATAACCTAATATTGGATTTCTGGTTTCTAGAAGTAGGAGAAATTTGTTGTTTATAAGCCACCCAGTCTCTGGTGCTTTGATATACTGGCCAAAACAGACTAATACAAGAGCTAAGATTGAGAAATCCTTACTGAGAGATAGGCTTATAAGAATTTTGATATTTTGGTTCCTCTGCAACATGTTCAATTTTATCTACTTAACAACTTATCCAATAGAGAGGGAAAACAGATTAAAATAACTGGTATATTTTAATTAGCAATGTTCAGCAAGACTACAGAATGATTTTGATCATGCCATTCATACTGGCAACCAAATCATTTTTTTAACTTTAGTGTAATACAAGAAACTCAAAAGACTTCTCTTGGACCACTTCACAATGCTCTACTTGAGCCACCTTTTCATTTTATTTGTATTCCAGTTTGAATATGTACAGTACTTAAACATCCATTTCAGAATTTCCAGGCTTGTTTTGTTCATCTGGTATTGATAGTAATGTGTAATATATATATCCTAGGTGTCCTACAAAGTTCTTTTGAGGAGTCTGCATGATGGTGTTTGCCCTGGTATTCTTAGCACCATCCTAGGTACGAAATGTTTTGTAAAGATACTTAGTTCAGCTGTTTTGATGTGTACTCTTGTTGATTTGTCATCAGATAGAAAAAAAAAGAAAAATCAATGGATTTTGACAGGATATTGGCAGACAAAAGAATATTTCTCTGCACTGCTCTCCTCAGTGTGTTCCTGACCTATCCCCTGGGTGGTGAAATATAAAATCACCTCCAGTAGCAGTCAAATGTAGATGAAGATATTTCATGAGGACAAACACAAACTAAAGAAACCACAGGAATCATTATCTTGTGCCTCCTCTGTGCAGTAAATAATGGCAGAATGTAAATTTTTTTAAAAAGAGCAACTACAAACCTTAATTTTAAGTGTGTCACTAATGTATATCTGGAAATGCATTAAATGAAGTGTTTATAAAAAATGTTTCTAACTTAAAATCTCACCTTAGGAAAACAGTAAGGATAAAGGAGACAAAAAAAGGATAAAGGAGACAAATATGATAATAAAAAAATATCTTGACAGTTAATATTTCCTACCTCTGCTTCTATATTTTAATTTATATGCTTAAAAATGCCTTGATTTCTAGAAATTTACACTTTCAAATAACTGTCTTTTGTACCATCTTTTCTTACCTGAGTGAAGAGTTTGAGGAACTGGGTGTAACTAAGAGTACAAGTAAGAGACTCACCTCCTTAGCTAACAAAGAAGGCCTTAGCTCTGGCAAGGTGAGGTAGAACCAACTGGGGAGTAGATGCAGGATATTTTTAAGATAATTGAGCTACACACCATTGAGTGTTCAGTCTGGGCAGGTCTACTATGCTATGTTTAGGGGCCTGTTTGAGAAAATCTGGGTTATTGAAGCTTAGAATAGGAATCTCTGTGGTGGATTCCTCTGAACCCTCTGTCTCCAGAGGGAGCTCACACTTTCCTACAAAGTACTGGCAGTTCCCCCAGTGTGGGAATATGTTGCAAAGCCCTCTTCCCTGCAAAGGAATGAGTGCCCCATAGGAAACTGTCCTCCCCTTTTCTTCTGGCTGCCAGATGGAGGTAGAAGATTAAATTCTTAAATAACTTAGATGGATATATGCCCATTTTAATAACTCATAAAATCAAATTGGGTAGATCCAGCAACAGTTCATAGAAGGTACAATTAATTGTATGAACATATACCCTAGATTTTATGCCACCCTCATATTTGCCTCCCTCCCTCACCTTGTATCTAGGGGTATGTGGAGGGAATATAAGTCAAAAATTAAAGTTTGGTTTATGGATAGATTGGCTTAGTATATAAAGCAGCACCCCCACAAAAAATATATATATATAATATAAACATATATATAATATAAATATATAATATAAATTATATATATGTATATACATATATAGAGAGTGGGGGGAGAGAGAGAGAGACAGACAGACACTATCTTGTAGTCACTCAAGTGGTAGCTTTGAGGGATCATGGGGAAGTTAAAAGCTTTCCAATGGACAGAGCTTCTGTGGTTACAATTGTTCGTTTACTTTATAAGAAAAGAGATATGGCTGGGGGTGAGAATTTATGTGGAATTGCAGGCAGTGAATGACCTACCTGAAAGTTAAAGGACTGGGATAACACATAAAAATAGGTCTAGGGGGAAAGGCACATGGATGGGTATAGGCAAACGTGGGCATCAACTGAAAATTTTCATGTCAGATATAAATGCCCACTAGAGAGCACTCACCAGACACATAGACAAAAATTACTCAGCCTGTTGATAAACAGCTTTTGTCATGGGCTGTATCAGACCTGGCTTGACAGGTACAGGAATGGAGTAATCACTGGATTACAGATGGGAACTACATATGAACTCAACAGCATGGACTCTCACAATCTATCTTCAGCCTTTTCAGGCAGTTCAGTCTCCCAGAAAGCAAGACCAATTTTGGAGCACCAGTATGGCACTTTCACTTGGGAAGACAAATCATCCATTTGGAAGCAAGTTGACTCTATTAGGTTCCTCCATCCTGGAAGTGGCAACAAGTCATTCCCACAAGAACTGACATTTATTTTGGGTATGGGTTCTTTTCGGTTTTGAAAACACAGAGTCCAGCCAACACCACTATCTACAGACTTACAAAATATCTGATACAGAGGGATGAGGTTTCACACAATATAGCATCTAGCAAAGGAACACATTCACACTGACAGAGATACAGGACAATCCAACCAGCACGTACATTCAGTAGAAAATAATTACTACGGTTATTTCCTAAGGAATGAGACTCAATAAAATTCACATTACCATTACACACATCTTAAGCTTTCCCAATGGACCCATGAAAATTCAGAATTACAGTAAAAGTGGCCTCCATGTAATTGTAGAACTTTACGTTCTAGATATAAGGTTAAAAATAGAATCTAATGGTACAATCTCATATTTTCTAAACACAGATTAGGACTTAAACTTCATTAAACATTATGTAAAAACATTTCAGACCAGATGAAAATTAAGTATATTTAAAGCTGTGTTATAGAAATGCAAGTTGCCACTTGAGTCATTGATTGTATCTTGGATTGAGGGGGGTGGGAAGCCAGAACAATATAGGCTATCCTCAGATTAACAAGTTTATGTTCATTCTCAATTCTCACAGCTACTACTCGTGTACGTAATAGTGTGCCATAGGAAATAGGAAGACAGACAAATTTGACCCTATAGTAGATTAGAAATTGCATAATTTCAGATATAAGCATGGTTTGAGGAACTTTAGAGAAATTGTTTGCCCCAGATTCCTCACACAACATACTGAAATTCTACCTTAAATTCCACCCTTTGTTTTGTTTTGGTTTTTTAGTGCAGTGCTCACTATATACATTCTATATTTAAGTAAGAAATTCTTAGAGATGGATTAGATGTAAAGGTTCTACTTCCAGAAAGAGTAGTCTATGTGGCTAGAAACAGTCTAACATAAATTGGAGAAATAATCCTCTCAAAAAGAGTCTCCTTTCTATCAACACAAAAGGGGGCAGAGAACAATTGCCTAACTGACTAGGCGTGGTTACAATGTCTTGATGGAATTCCATGCAATTTGTATAGAAAGTATGAAAAAAAATGAAAACTCTTCTCATTTTCTTGTGAAATAAGAAACTATACCAGTGACTGTTTCCAATACCTCTCCTGGGGGCCTTCTGAATTAATCTTGGAGATTTATATTTACAGTTCCAAGAATCCAGGACCTTGCATTGAGGTGATGGGAGAGGAAACCAGATCTTGTGTTCTCAAGAGAGCCTAAGACAACAGAATGGAGAGAGGCCTTCCTCTTCTTTTTAACCCAAGAAGCCTTAATTATCACACACTTTACAAATGTGCGAGCATGCATGCGCACACACACACACGCATACACACTTTTCCTAAGGCAATAAGGAATATAGGTAAGAAAAGTATTTCAGTATTTAAATTTTCTCTCCCATAAGGGTCTTTTTTCTTTTGAGCCAATGGCTTTCAAATTCCCCTTGATTATACCTTGAATTTACAAATAAAATTGTATTACTATAGACGGACAGCAAGGGTTCTTTCAGCAGTTATGCAGTTCTGTTTCTGTAAAAGCTAACTCCCCTGAAAGGAAGAAATAATGGAGAATTCTGTTTAATGAAGGAGACTGAATAAATTGGTAATTTTTTAAAGTAAAAACATTTAATGCCACAATAAGAGTGCCTTTTCTCTGAGGAACAAATACAGAGCTCAGGTTCTTCCCCGGCAATCAGGTCTTTTAGGGTTTTAACCTGGGAAACAACACTCCTACTGCCAGTAGTTTTATTTCCCTGTAAATGTCGAAAGGGGGAAAGATCCAGCTCTGCTATTCACTGTGCAATCTTTTGGTTACTCACTTGCATTTCTGTCACACAACACTTTCTTGCTTTCTATACCAAACATATTTACACATTCTTTGTCCACTTTCATCGGTCAGCGGGATTTCTCTTTCCAGTATTAACAACAAGGAAAGTCTCCTCTTTCTCCTCTATTATCAATGGAACTATGCATTTTAATTTTTAGCCTCATTTTTTTTTCATTTCAGTAGGATTTTTTGGTGGAAGGAGAAATAAAAGGCTAATGGTCATCTTAAATTGGAATCCTAAACTCTAATTCCAACATGTATTCAACCTTATGCTGTACTGCTACAGACTGGAGAAAAATTCTTAGATAAATTTGAAGACCCAGTGAATACTTTCTTCAGATTTGCATCTGAAACCCTTTCCCATTTTTGAGAAATAGAGCAAGGTGTAGTTCTTATGGGGAACCAATATGCTACTTTCTACTACCAAAACCAAATGGTTCACATGCCAGATATTTTTTCCCCTTTGACAACTGATGGATAGAGCATGGGTATTTGTATGACACATGCCGCATAGCTAGTTTGCACAAGCATAACCCAAATGCCCCTGTTAATCACGGTCTTGGAAAATGTAGTGATCCTGTCTTCTATCTATATTCCCATCAAGCAGAATGTGCAGCAGAAGGTGTTGGTTAGTATTCAAGGTCAGAAGTGTTGGGGTAGCCAACCCAGAGTGTCTCTCTTGTAATGAAGAGTGTCCAGGTGGCAAACCTTGATCCCCTTGGGAATACTGACCATGCAAAGAGGAGAAGGACCACTGATAATTGCTAGGGTAAGTTGGTAGGATGTAAAAATATGCTACACATAGATCCCAGCAGTGAATGCTTTGTCCAGTCAGCTGCTCCTGGACTCTCTGTACATAAGTACCTCCCATAAACCTATATCTCAGTTGCCGTCTCTGTTTGCTTTGGTCTCATTGGACTATCATCAACCCTAGGCTTAGAGTTTGCTGGGATGCAGCTGGACAGCATTTGGCCTAAGATTTAACAATTTGATATACCATCTGGGGCTTTGAATTCAAATAAAAATGGCACACGGAACCACATTAGCTAGGTAGTAAATTTCTAATATGTTCATGCCCTATGTTGTTAACTTTAGGTGATTTTGGATATATTCAATCAAAATCTTGGATGTAAATATTAGTAATAAGGTACAAGTTTCTGGTAAGAAAAGCCTCAGAAATTAGAGACTATTTGGATTGGGTATTTTGCTTAATTCAGACTGAATACAGTACACGTTTAGTTTTAATATTAGAATCTGGAAGTCCAAGCCATGAACTAATGAAAGAGTTAACTAAATTAATATAGAGAATTTACTAGAACAAGGTGCTTATTAAAGCCCATGGAGTTTTGGTTAGCTACTACCTAAAATAGGAAGAACAGGAGAAATTTAATAACTGTAAGATGGATTGGCCACCACAAATAACATAGAAAACACGGAGAAAGAAAACACCAGGTTTAAATCCTCATGTTCTTCATTAAACCAGGAAGCATCTGTGACCTGGCTAAAGAATATCTTTTCTTATGTAGCTTCAGGGTAAAGAAAGCAAAAAAAGAAAGTCTGATCCTACAATTAGTTCACTTACTGTTCCATTTCATTAAGTTGAAGACACTAGTAACTATTAAGATAATATAGCATTATTTTACATACCACTATGAAAAAAAGAAAAGAAACACAAATTACTACCTCAACTCCTTTGGGAAACTGGAAGCAAGCCCCCAAGTCACAGTCAGAGAAGAAACATTCTCTGGTCAGAATTCTCTTTGGGAACAGCAGTAACCCCGGCAAGAACCAGAACCCTATGAAAGCTCCTCAATACCCATCAGATACAAACTCCTATAAAATGCTCCTCCAACCAGCTCTTTATGGGCCAAGTGCATGTGTTCCCAAGCTTCATTCTCACACCCAACAGGCTCACAGCTCCTTCTAGCCAAGTGTAGCAGGAACAGCTGAGCCAAAGGGAAGCCCTGCCGTTCAAAGGGGTTAAACACACATACAGCAGAAAAATGGATATTCTGTCAAACAAGAAAGCAAAAGAACCTAACCCACTTGTGGAAGGCTGCACTGAATGGAACCAAGAGATGATGAGGCGGGCACTTCTGATGGAGCAGGAAATCATCAACATGTCATAGTTCTTCAGGCTCCTGGGGGACTTCAAAGGATCCCTTAATACCAAAGCCTTCTTCCCAAAATGGTGAACAGCTAGTGCTAGGGAAGCGCCTGGGCATCCCCAAGTATGGTGGGCCCATTATCAATGGCTGATATTGCTTGGAGAATGTGCAGCCCCCGCTGCACCCACGTGGCTCCGCTGCACTTTCATCAACAACTACACCTACCGTGTTTGACAAGAGGGGTGCACTGCGGCTCCACACTGTGTCAGAAGCTCTTCTCCCTCAAGTGGTAGAACATGGTGCCCATTCTCCTTGATATCTTCTGCCTCAGGAACTCCTGGCTCAGGGCCCCTTTGGTGTGGCACAGCAAAAGCTCTTGAGGACATTTTGGCTTCCTGGGGATGGTCACTCTTTGCCTGAAGTGACTTCCTTCTCCTGTGCCTTGGCCTTTGGGGCTCTCCTCTGGGGATCCCATGATGGGACTGGCATTGCAAACTCAGTTCTGCTATAAGAAGCTGCAGAAAAACGTTTTATAATTAAAAAGAAAAACTAAGCTAAGACATAGGATTATATTTATCAAGGTTTTATTTATTTGAGAGAGAGAGGAAGAGAGAGAAAGCATAAACAGGGAGAGGGGTGGAGGGAGAGAGGGGAGCAGACTCCTCGATGAGCAGCAACACCCCCACAACACAGGGCTTGATCCCAAGACCCCTAGATCATGATCCAAGCCAAAAGCAGAGGCTTAACCACCTAAGCCACCTAGACGCCCCAAGACATAAGTTTTAATATAATGTGTTGTTTTGTACGTATTAGAGAATGATAGGTTTATTTAGACAAAATTTTGTCATGTGTTAATCACTCTTATAATCCACAATGGGAACAGTAGTGAGATAAACTAGTTAAAGTACTTTTAAAGTATCATTAAGTTCAATGTCTGAATTTTGAATTGCTTTCATTTGGAGTCATTGATCTATTGATTTTTCCATGCAATATATTCTGTGTTCCCAAGACGGTTGACGGTGAAGCAGGATTTCTTTTTAAGAAGCGTTCTTTTATAGCTCTGGGATATTCTTCCGAGCTTCTAACACTCTTCAAGTTTTGTTGCTTGTTTGTTCTAAATTTATTAAACTCTATTCATTTGCTCAGTTGAATCACATGGAAGTTAAATAGCTCTGTCTAAAAAGCAAGTTTTCTGACAAAATGAGTGTCAACAGTTAAACAATGGTCTGGCCTGTCGCATGAATCTATCTTCCTAACTTCTTATTTTTTTAACTTTTTTTAAATTTTTATTTATTTATGATAGTCATACAGAGAGAGAGAGAGAGAGAGAGAGGCAGAGACACAGGCAGAGGGAGAAGCAGGCTCCATGCACCGGGAGCCCGATGTGGGATTGGATCCCGGGTCTCCAGGATCGCGCCCTGGGCCAAAGGCAGGCGCCAAACCGCTGCGCCACCCAGGGATCCCAACATTTAATCCCTCTCACAAAGGAGTTGGCAATGTCCACCGCCTCCAGGTCCATTATGTTTACTTTGATTGGTTATCCTGTTGCACAAATTTGGTGCCAAAACTCAACAGCTTCTTTTACTTGTGTGATGTCTTATTTCTGTGGTAACTTAAACTGATGTTTCTTACCTGCTTATGTGTCATGAGTAGGATGTTTGATTTTATGTGTCAACTTGAATGGGCTATCAGTTTCCTAGATATTTGGTTAGGCATTACTCTGGGTGTGTCTATGAGGGCATCTGGGGATGAGATTAACTCCTGGATTAGTTGCCTAAGTAATGGAGAATTCACTTCTTAAAGCTGAGACATCTGAGTTCTCCTTCCTTTAGACTCACAGTCTGACTGGATCTACGCCATGGGCTAGCCTGGGATTTCAGCTTGTTAATTACAGATCTTGGGATTTTTTTTAGCCAATTGGCATGAAACAGTTCCTTATAATGAATTATATATTTTATATATATAATATAATATAATTTATATATTTATTATATTATATATGAATTATATATTATATATGTAACACATAACAGATTATATATATTAACTTAATTATATATGTCCTGGGCATATATAATTGACCTATTTCTCTGGAGAACCCAGACTAATAAAATAAGGATCCTGTTAAAATGCAGCTTCTGATTTATTAAACTTGGGGATGGGATGATGAGGGCTAGGATTCTACATTTGCTATGGATTCTAGATGACGTCAATACTTGAATAACAAGTAGCAGGGATGTCGACATTTGGCTTTTGCTCTGTAACAGAATATGGAATTGTAGTAATGTTCCCATTAGTATAAAAGACATATTCTCTGTGAACACAGTAAAACTTAGTTTTAAAAGCAAATTGAGATAATCTGTAGCCCATGATTTTGTTGTTTGTTTCAAGAAAGGTAGGTCTGAGGAATATATGGAATTGTTGAACTGCTATATTATACACCTGAAACTAATATAACAGTGTATGTTAGTTACACTGGATTAAAATAAGGAAAAGGCGGGAAAAAGATAAGTTTGTAAACCCATAAATAACTTTGTACCTTGCTTCAGGAAATTCCTGAAACCCAATATGAATGACACAAAAGCCTCACAAATTTTGTTCAATCACCATCCGTTTTCTACAGTAAAGGACCCCTCTTAAATCACTTGAGCCCAGACTCCTCAAAATGTTTCTGTCTCCTCCTAAGACAATTCAAAGAGTCTGCTAAGTTGATATTTTCTCTTATTGCAGTGAGGTCAAATAAACTCAGATTTGCTTTTTATCATGTTGTCTGGTAATAATTCACAGACGGTTATATTTTTCCTTTTAATCTTAGCTTAATCTTCTTGAAGACATTTTGAGTGGCAGTTAAACACAACATGTGCTATTCCAACAATGTAAATAACTCAATTTAATGATAATATCAAAAGAAATTATTATGTTTGCCAAAGTGTAGGTAATAGCTACTAAATCAGGACTGCCACCTGACCAACAGTGAATGTAACACCAGTTTTCTAAAGGTGCATCTGAAAATAAGTGATGTTAAAAAAAAAATGATGTTAAAGGGTGCATTTAGAATCACTGAAATGTTGTTTTTCAAAATCTATTATTAGATGTCATATGCGCATAAGCACTTTTCATAGTAAGGAATGGAAACCTGAGAATAAACGATGAGAATCCCAAAGACTCAGAGTAGATCTAGCTACATAATTTGTAGGACACAGGGCAAATGAAAATATAAGGCCTTGGGACACCTGGGTGGCTCAGCAGTTGAGCATCTGCCTTTGGCTCAGGGCATGATCTCAGAGTCCCAGAACCGAGTCCCACATGGGGCTCCCTGCATGGAGCCTACTTCCCCCTCTGCCTGTGTCTCTGCTTCTCTCTCTGTGACTCTCATGAATAGAATAAAATCTTAAAAAAAAAAAAAAAGAAAAGAAAAAGAAAAAGAAAATATGGGGCCCTTTGTCAAAAATTAACAATTTCAAGATGAATTAAACCAATTATAGGATCCTTCTAAATGTGGCGATCTGTTCAATTGCATAGGTCAATGCCCAGGAAAGTGGCCCTGGCTCACCACGTCTATACATGGAAATTTCAGAGTCCCCATACTGCATTATAGCCTTGGGATTAAGAGAACAAATCTCAGCTCTGCCATTAACATTTTTATGGCATTGAACAAGTTAAGTAACTATTCCTTAACTAGGAAATTAAGTAACCTAATTTCCCCATCTGTAAATGTGGATAATAATAATACTTATGAAATAAGATTGTTGAGAGATTTAAGTCAGTTTAAAATATACAATGTGCTGAAAAGAGAGGAATTGATAACCTGGAAGGTTTACTCCCACACAAACACCATACACCCACCCACCTTTTGATCCTTAGGAGAAGGGTAGTTCAACAGGGACGCTGATGAACAGCATTAACATTGATATGCAAACTCCCTTTTTGAGCTCCTCATATCCTGAAGATTATTTCCTGTGATAGATGTTTCCATCACTATATGGTTCGCTGCATTTTTTTTAACTTCTTTGCCAAGCTTAGAGTCTTTTCTGAAGCTCCTCCCATGGTTTAACCAGATGCTCCCAGGTTGAAATATACCTCTATAAAAATGGTGAAAGGATGGAGAGATATTCATTCTGCTGGATATATATGAATATACTGTCTGTTGCCATTGATGATTGTGGGGATTTCTTTGCCCAACAAGAGAGTACCAGGCATGACATAGGTGCTATGTGTGTTTCCTGTTAACTATTACTTGATAAGACTTTCTGCCCTGCCTTAATAACATGGGGGTTTCCCTGAAAAATAATTTTATTCCTCCTTGTATTAATTTCACGTGGTTGCATTAACATATAACCACAAGTTTGGTGTCTTGAAACCACATTAATGTATTCCCTCTCAGTTTTAGAGGCCAGAAGTCTGAAATAAAGGTGTCCAGAGGGCCACACTCCCTCAAATGCTTTGAGGAAGAATCTATTCTATGCTTCTTTGTAGCTTCTGGTAGCAGCCAGCAATCCTTGGCATCCCTTGGCTTTCAGCTACAGGTATCCAAGCTCTGCCTCCATCTTCACATCACTTTCTACTCTGTGGACATCCTCGACATCCTCTCCTCCATGAATCTATCCATAAACTTCCTCCTCTTCTAAGGATACATATAATTACAATTAGGGTTCACCTGGATAAGTAAAAGAAAGCTGCTCCTCTAAAGACCATTAATCATATTTTGGGGGACATAGAAGGAAATACTCACTTTTTTTGGTCACTATATAAGGCAATGGTGACAGGTTCTGGGAATTAGAACCTGGGTCTTCTGGAGGGCCATCAGTTAGCCTTACTTCATTCCTCATCTACCATACATCTTTAGTCTCTACCTAAAGGAGCATTTTCAACCTATTTGTGCAATGGAATCACCTAGGGAGTTTTAAAAAATCCTGATGCCAGAGTTCCTCCAAGGAATAATATAATTAGTTTGGGAAATGGTCTGAGCATCAGGAATCTTCAATTCCTCTCACCTGATTTTGAAACTTAGCCAAGGTTGAAAAACATTGAATTATGTAACAGCTTAAAATCCTCTAGGGATTGTCAATTAAAGATAATTTGGGAAAGAGACGTTATACCAAAAGATTTGCAGTATTTTATTTTAGCAATTTACATTACAAAAGATCTGGGGCGGGACACCTGGGTGGTTCAGTGGTTGGGCATCTGCCTTTGGCTCAGGTCCTGATCCCGGAGTCCTGGGATCCAGTCCCACATCGGCCTTCCTGGATGGAGCCTGCTTCTCCTTCTGCCTGTGTGTCTACCTCTCTCTCTGTGTGTCTCTCATAAATTAAAAAAAAAAAAAAAAAAAAAAACTTTAAAAAAAAGAAAAAGAAATCTGGGGACTATAGAAGGGAGGATTCTGATTACATAATAGATATCCCTAGAAGAACTTCCTATAATAATTTTTGATGTATGGACTTTGTTTCCTCCCCTTTGCCTTCACTCAGTGTGACCAAGGTATATTCTCCAAGGTAAATACACCTAAAGAAAGAGAAATACCAAGATATTTTAAGGAATTTTAACACAGAGTGTGAAGCAACACTGTAGATATTGTGATATTATTATATCAAGCAGCTGTATCATTTTAGGCATCACCAGAAATGTAAGCTAGGTATTGTTGCTCAAAAGATTTTCTAATTGTTATGATTATTATGAATGTTATTATCAATGTGTGTGAATGACATGGAAACTCATTTTAGAAAATGTAGTATTGATTCACATTTTCTTTTTGAGATATAATATATTTTTATATTCATTATTTCCTTTCTTGGAATTTCCTTCCATGTCTTGTCCTATTGTTTTTTATTGAGTTTACATTTTTTATTTTACATTAAGAAGTTCTGGATATATTCTAGGTATTAACATATTTTCAGTTATATATGTGCTGATTATTTCCTCTAATTCAGAGATGTTTTTAATAGAATATTTTTTAAAGCAGCTCCAGGTTCACAACAAAATTGAATAGAAAATACATAGAGCTGGGCAGCTCAGGTGGCTCAGTGGTTTAGCGAGCCAAGGGCCTGATCCTGGAGACCTAGGATCGAGTCCCATGTCGGGCTCCCTGCATGGAGCCTGCTTGTCCCTCTGCCTGTGTCTTTGCCTCTCTCTCTCTCTCTCTCTCTATCTCTGTGTGTGTGTCTCATGAATAAATAAATAAAATCTTAAACAAACAAAAAAAAAAGAAAATATGTAGAGCTCCCAATACCCCTTGCCCCTCATACAGTTTCTGTCACTAGCAATCCCACACCAGGGTGGTACATTTGTACCACTTAAAGCCCATAGTTTACATTAGGGTTCACTTTTGGTGCTGAACTTTCTATGGGTTTTGACAAATGTGTATTGTACACCTATCCACCTGATAGTATCATATGGAATAGTTTCACCACTCTAAAAATCCTCTGCGACTTGCCTATTCACTCTTCCTTCCCCCACAACATCTATCCTAGTGTAGGCTGTTTTATTTACTTATTTATATGTTTATTTATCAGTGGAAAGGAGGAGAGGCAAATAATAGAAAAATACATATAAAAGAGTAAATTGCCATTTGATGTATTCCTTGGGATAAGATAGAGTGGGGGAGTGGATTGGGCATGTTATACAAACAGGGCATATTGCATTTCCAAATGGGGTAGACAGGAGAGACCTGAAGAAGAAGGGGGAGTTAGTCATGTGAGTATGTGAGGAAGCACTTTTCACAGAGAGACTAGTGAGAGGCTCTCCCTGCCTTTCTGCAGGATGGCAAGGAAACTAGAAGGACTGAAGCAAGGTGAGGAATTAGCAAGAGGTCAGATTATTCAGACCCTTGTACTCAGCTATTCACTGAGCTTTGCCAAGAATTTTGGGTTTCCTCTGAGCTGTTAAACAGCAAGACATTGAAGAGGTTTGAGCAGAAGAGTGACACTATTTGATTTATGATTTAAAAGGATCACTCCAGATTACCATTGGGGACATACAGAAATGTATTAAGTGCAAAAACAAGAAGATCATTTATGAGATTTACTCTAATCCAGGCCAGAGATCACAGCATTAGTGGATTTGGGGTACACTGGAGATAGTGAAATGTGGCCCGATTCTGCATGTATTCTGAAACAAAAGATAACAGGATTTCCTGAAGATGAGATGTGGAGAGAGAAAGAGACAGTTAAGTCAAGGATAATCCTATCTGTCTGAATTTAACTTGGAAAGACTGACGCAAAAAATCTGGGGTTAATGCTCATTTCATCATGAGGAGCACCGAAAGCCCAGTAGCAGCTGTGCTAGCAGGATCAGCAATAGGGAGGGCAACATCCAGATCCAGTGGTGATCATGGAAGCGTGGTTCTTAGTTTTCAGCAGTGATGATGATGGCGTCGTAACATGACACTTATTTTAGTATGAACTGTATGTAAATGAGGCTGCTGGGTCACTTTTTGCTCCATTTCCCAGCCATTATTTGAGCTATAACGTGTTTTAAATAAAATTCATTGCTGCAGAGTTCACTGAAGTTGGTTTCTGTTATTTTCAAATAAGAAATTTTGATTACACAGTCTTCTGAGTCTCTAAGCATAAAGACGAAGACTATGTCTCATTATTGCTGTAAGCAGGGCCCAGTTATAGTCCTGCCTCAAATATACATTTGATAAGAGGATAACTTATTATTATGGTGGTAAAATAATGAATAAATTAAATTAATTGATTAAAAATATCTAAGGTTGTGGGGCGCCTGGGTAGCTTAGTCAGTTAAGTGTCAGACTGGCTCAGTTCATCATCTCTAGGTCCTGGGATCCAGAGTCTGCTTGTCCTTCTCCCTTTCCTCCTCTGCCTCTCCCTACTCATGCTCTTTCTGTCTCTCAAATGAATAAAATTAGATAAAATAATAAAATACCTAAGGTTGCATTATTTCCTTAAATGCCTAGGACTTTTCTACAGCGGAACTTCTTGCCTTTTAAAAACCATATACTAGTTCAAAATGGAGTTTATTTAGAAGACAAAAAGGCAATACACATTCAAAGAAAAAAAAGTCACTTGCTTTACTTCTAATGTGTATTCTACATGTATTCTTGATTTTCATACATCATCTATTAGAGGAACAATTTTTAAATTGTAGTTCACTTTCTGAAAGTTTTTACCTTTTATTTGCCCTTTTTTCCAAATTTGTAAGCCACAAAATCGAAGAAAACTAATTTCATAATTCTTTCTTTTTTTTTAAATAAATAGACACACATATGTACTATGTGTATTTAATGCCCTTTGGTAACTATAGGAGAGTCTATAGTTTGTTAAGGTAAGCATGTAAAATTGCAAGCATGAATACCGGTGTGTTAACAAAATGGAAACTCACACTTAATATAAAAACTTGAGATACATTTTGAAGAATGCAAAAACATTTTTTAAGATTTTATTCATTTATTCATGAGAGACACAGAAAGAGAGAGAGGCAGAGACACAGGCAGAGGGAGAAGCAGACTCCTTGCAAGGAGCCCGATGTGGGACTCTATCCCAGGTCTCCAGGATCAGGCCCTGGGCTGAAGGCAGATGCCAAACCACTAAGCCACCCAGGGATACCCTGCAAAAACACTTTTTATACCAAAATATCTCACTTAATAGACTGAGTATATGATTTTGGGATGTGTATCTCTTATTAAACTCATAAAAGTCATATTGCACTAGTTAATAATTATAATGGCCAATAAGAATAAATTTTATGGGGTCCATTTGAGTTATTCCTTTAATATTTACATATTTTTAGAAAACTCCACAATTGTTACTTTTATATTGAAATGATTTGTATAATTTACAGATGTTATATAGTTTAAATGAAGAGAGAGAAAAAATAATGATATAGCTCGGTTACATAGTAAATACCAGGTGACGACAAATCCATAAAAATATATTCTGCTACCCAGAACAAAACAAGTAAATATGCAGGTAGTAAAATATATAGAAAGACATATCATGACAGATGGGGTAAAAGAAGCTTTAATTCATTCTCTCTTCCTCTCAGACGATACATAGATGATGGAAGAACAGTTGAGAGGAATGATTTGCTACCTATAAATCTGTAAGGAGACTTTGAAGATAGGACTTCACTGTCGTCATGGTCTGTACTTTTTTCTTACATCTCCCTTTGTAGAAGATAACTGGATCCAGTGACAACTTCCTTCTGAAGATATTTCATGTATTTCTTTCATGATATTAAGCTTTTGAAAATGAAAATAACTTTCTCCTCAAAAAGAAAATAGTAACAATTTTCCCCATATAATACAATGAAATAATATAGATCTAGATTTTGCAAATCCTCAGGCTTACAACATTTCTAAAACATAAGTTAAATATTAAGAGATATATCTTGAGTCGGAAAAAATAACAATATTTGAGAAAAAAGAAAGAACAGAAGACTATTACAAATGTAGTATAATGGGTTGGTTCCCTTGTTAAGAATAGTGGTAATGTTTTTAAAAGTTCATCTTTTTATTATTTTTAGTTTTTAATACAAAATACACTAGACAAAGAGAGTATAAGAAGAAAATTACTGAAACGGAATTGGCTTGTATCAGGCACAACTATAAGGGAAAATAAAAATAACTTCATTGAATTTGAGCTTCTTAATATGAGACCGTTGATCTTTACATTAAAAAAAATGAGCTTTATATTTTGGGAGACAGTTAATTTTTACATTTTTTAAAATAAACTTTTTGGAACACTTTTAGACTTACAGAAAAATTAAGAAAACAGTAAAATATCCCCATGTATCTCCTCACTGTTTCCTTTGTTATTATCTTAAAATAACAAGGTACAGTTTTTACTATAATGAACTTATATTGATGCATTATTATTAACTAAAGCCATAGCTTATCTGGATTCCTTAGTTTTTACTCGGTGTCTTTTTCTGTTCCAGGCTCCCATCTAGGACACTTTACTATCTCTAATTTTTGTGTGTCCTTTAGGCTCCTCTTAATGGTGACAATTCCTCAGACCTTCTCTGTTTTTGATAAACTTAAGAGTTTTGAGAAATACTGGTCAAGTATTTTATAAGTGGCATTTTTGTTGAAATTTGTTTGCTGTTTTTCTCATGATCATACTGGGGTTATGGATTTGGGGAGGAAGATTGCAGAGGTAAAGTTTTATTTTTTTTCACATTTGATCAAGGACCCTAATATCAAAATGACTAATCACTTTTGATGTTGACCTTAAACATCTGGCTGAGAAAGTTTTATAGGTTTCTTCACTGCAAACTTACTCTCCTTAAAATTTTATTTATTTATTTATTTATTTATTTATTTATTTATTTATTTATTTATTTATTTATAGTTTTGATTTAAATTCCAATTTGTTAACATACAGTATAACATTTTTAAGTAGAATTTAGTGATTTATCACTTGCATACAACACCCAGTGCTCATCACAAGTGCCCATCCTAATACCCATAACTTATCTAACCCATCCTCCAGCCCCTTCCCCTCCAGGAATGCTCAGTTTGCTCTCCATAGTTGTGAGTCTGTTTTATAGTTTGTCTTCCTCTTCTTCCCCCTATATCTATCTATTTTGTTTCTTAAATTCCACATAGAGTGAAATCATATAGATCATTCTTTCTCTGATTGACATACTTTGCTTAGCATTAAATACTCTAGCTTTATACATGTCATTGCAAATGAGAAGATTTTATTCATCTTAATGTCTCAGTAACATTCCAATATATATATAATATATATATATATATATATATATATATATATATATACCACTACTTCTTTAACTATTCATCAGTCAATGGACATTTGGGCTCTTTCCATGATTTGGCTATTGTTGGTAATGTTGCTATTAAACATCAGGGTGCATTTATCCCTTTGAATCAATATTTTTGTATCTTTTGGGTAAGTAGATAGTAACAAAATTGCTGGGTCACAGGGTAGTTCTATTTTTAACTTTTTGAGGAACTTCCTGTTTCCCAAAGTGGCTGCACCAGTTTGTGTTTTGCCAACAGTATAAGAGGGTTCCCCTTTCTCTACATCCTCACCAACATTTGATGTTTCCTATGTTGTTAATTTTAGCCATTCTGATGGGATATCTCGTGGTTTTGATTTGTATTTCCCTGATGATGAGTGATGTTGAGCATCTTTTCTTATGTCCGTTAGCCATCTGGATGTCTTCTTTGGAGAAATGTCTTAATCATGTCTTCTTGTTCCTTAATTGTAATGTTTGGTTTTTTGGTTGTTGATGTTGGTAAGTTCTTTATAGATTTTGGATACTAACTCTTTATCAGATATTTCATTTGCAAATATCTTCTTCCATTCCATAGGCTACCTTTTAGTTTTGTTGACTGTTTCCTTTGCTGTGCAGAAGCTTTTTATCTTGATAAGGTCTCAATAGTTCATTTTTTGCTTTTGTTTCCCTTGGCTCAGGAGACATTATTCTTTTTCTCCCCTTCTATGGTCTTCTTGGGAAAGAAATTACTGTGCATGTATAGCTCACATTTAAAGAAACAAGGATGGAGAGTTATGCTCCTGCTCCTTAAGGACAGATTATCTTCACAATTTGGAATACTTCTGCAAGGGAGAAAATGGTCTCTTTGATATTATAATATTACTTTATTTTACTTGATTCTTTTTTTTTTAATGGTACATGGTATTGGAGACCAGTATCTAAGTGCCAGGAGTATTCATCATTACTGGAATATTGTTAAATGCCTATTAATACACATATTTATAAATATTTCTGTGTGTAAACATTCAAATCTATATTAAGCTAAACATAAGTTCATTTTGATGCTTTCTTTTTAAAAATTTGTTTATTTATTTCTGAGAGAGACAGAAAGAGGGTGCTAATGAGGGGAGGAGCAGAGGAAGAAGAAGAAACAGACTTCCCACTGAGCAAAGAGTCTATTTTGATACTTTCAACCCTAATCTATTACCACAGGAATCACTCTAGTCTCTTATCTTTGTTCAGCTGTAAATTTTCACTCTAAATGTAGACTCCTGGGGATCCCTGGGTGGCGCAGCGGTTTGGCGCCTGCCTTTGGCCCAGGGCGCGATCCGGGAGACCTGGGATCGAATCCCACGTTGGGCTCCCGGTGCATGGAGCCTGCTTCTCCCTCTGCCTGTGTCTCTGCCTCTCTCTCTATCTCTCTGTGACTATCATAAATAAATAAAAAATTAAAAAAAATTTTTCTAAATGTAGACTCCTGACTGCTACCTCACACCATATTCACTATATTGTTTGATTCTAGTATACATGTATTGCGGTGTTAGAATCTCAATCTCTATCCTCATAGGAAAAAAAAATTATCAGTGAAAGTACAGTGTTTATATGTACTTCCTATTGCCTTGAGTCTTATACACTTGACTTATTTCCAAAGTTACTCAGATCAGCACCTTTATCTCCCATCTCCTTCACTGAAATTGCTTCATATATTTGTGATACAGATGCATTCTCTTGTCAAAGGCTTTATTCCTTCCCAGGACCTCCAAACCTCCTAAAGAGTTTTTTTTTTTTAATTTGCATATGTGAAATTTCATTCCTTGTGCTCTAAATTTCTATGAGTTTTGAAAAATACCATAATGTCATGTATGCACCATTAGAGTGCATACATGTTGTACAGAATAGTTTCACTGACATAGCAATCCCCTATGCCTTTCCTATTCAATCATCCACCCTGAAACCTGGGCAAGTACTAACATTTTACTGTTTATAGTTTGATCTTTTCTAGAATGTTATATTGAAATCATGCAGTAAATATCTTTTTCAGGCTGGCCTTTTTGAATTTAGAATATATCCCTAAATCTCATTCATGTATTTTCATCTACCACTTTTGTAACTGTTTTCTAGTCATTGTACTTGTTCTTTTAATTCTCTCTTTTTTTCTGTTTTTCCATTTTCTCTGTTCTTAATTGAAAATGTAATATAATTCCATTTCTCCTCTCTTAACATATTAATTATGCTTCTTTGTTTTTAGTAGTTGTGTTTTTTTAAGATTTTATTCATTTATTTATTTCACAGAGAGAGAGATGGAGAGAGCACAAGCAGGAGGAGCAGCAGGCAGAGGGAGAGGGAGAAACAGACTCCACACTAAGCAGGGAGCCAGACATGGGGCTCAATCCCAGGACCCTAGGTCACAACCTGAGCCAAAGGCAGACACAACTGACTGAGCCACCCAGATGTGCCTATTTTTAATAGCTTTATAGGATGCTCTAGAGTTTGCAATATACATGTACAACTACTCTAAATCGACTTCCAAATAAGACTATACCATTTCATGGGTAGTGCAGGTATATTATAAGCAAATATTTGCAATTCCTCCCTCCTTTCCTTTATAAAATTATTGTCATTTCATTTCACCATTATCCACATGCTATAGTTACATAATTCCTTGTTAATCCTATTAATTTGAAGGCTTATTTGAATATTATTAATTTGAGTACTTAGATCAATAGGATTAGGAGGTATAAAATTCTGGTTTAAAAATAAGTTAGGGGATCCCTGGGTGACTCAGAGGTTTAGTGCCTTCCCTGGCCCAGGGCATGATCCTGGAGACCCGGGATTGGGTCCCACATCAGGCTCCCCACAGGGAGCCTGCTTCTCCCTCTGCCTGTGTCTCTGCCTCTTTCTGTGTGTGTGTGTGTGTGTGTGTGTGTCATGAATAAATAAATAAAATCTTTTAAAAAATTAAAATAAGTTGAAGTCATAAATGAAAACATACAACATAGGGAATATAGTCAATCATATTGTGATAACATTGGTGGTCAGTGGTGACTATATTTATCATGCTGGGCACTGAATAGTATATAGAATTGTGTACACATGAAACTAACATAACATTGCATGTTAATTATGCTTGAATAAAAGAGTATAATTGAATATTGCACAATATTTTATGTGCATTTATTCCCATTTAAATTACTCTTCCTTAGTAAAATGTAGATCTGTAAAATCAATATCCGAGACTGATTTTCTCAGGTTTTCTTTGTCTAAAAAAGTCTTTGTTTTTGTACTTTGTCTCTTAAAGGATAATTTTGCTGGGTATAGGATTCTAGATTGGTATTTATTTTTTCACACTTTAAATATTTGAACTCTTCTCTTGCATACACAGTTTCTAAAGGGGACCCTTATTTAATTCTTATCCTTGCTCCTTTATAGACAAAGTATTTTGGTTTAGTTTGGTTCAGTTTTAAGATTTTTTATTTGTCTTTGGCTTTCTGGTATTTGAATATGATATGCCTAGATGTAGATTTTTGGTACCTATATGGTGTTAACTGAGCTTCCTGTATCTGTAGTTTAGTGTCTGTCACTAATTTCGGAAAATTCTTAGCCATTTGTAAAATTCTTAGCTTAGTTCAAATATTTATCTTCTCTACTCTCACTTTCTTCTTGTTCTGATAATTCAAGTACATACAAGTTACATCTTTCATATTTGTCCTATAGTATTTAATTTTTTAAATTTTGTTTTTGTTTTTTCTGTATTCCAGTTTGGTGAAGATTCTGTTGACATATGCTCACTGATTTTCTCTTTCTTTTCTTTTTTTTTTTTCCCTCAACTGTGTTTAGTTAATGGATAAACTAATCAAAGCATTCTTCATTCTGTACAGTGTTTTTTATTTTTTATCATTTCATTTTTATTCCTTCTAGAGTTTCCATCTCTCTATTTATATTACTCATGTGTTTTTGCAAATTGCCTACCTTTTACATTAGAGTCATTAACATATCAATCATAATGATTTTAAACTCTCTGATCATCCCAAAATTTGTACCATATTTGAATCTGATTCTGATGCTTGCTATGTGTCTTCAGTGTGGGCTATTTCCTGACTCTTATCATTCCTTAATATGTTTTGTTGAAAGCTGGATATGATATCTCATGTATTAGGAACTGAGGCAAATATGCTTTCAGTGTGAAGTTTATATTTATTTGGCCAGGAGTTGGGCTGTGTTTAATGTTTTTTATAATGGTAGGTGTCAGGGTCTTCAAATTTCTCCAGTGTCTTTATTTGGATTTCCTTTGTTGTCTTTGTTTTTCCCTAAGAACTTCTTAAGTATAGTCTGTGCCTTGCAATATTTCCAGTTATAATTCTGTTATTATTTTGATTGTGACCTTCACAACTGTTTCTTACCTTTTGTTTTGTTTTGTTTTGTTTTGTTCCTCCCACTTAACGTAAGATTGGAAGGCTAGTGAGTGCTTGTGTTAAGTAATTGCACTTCTGCCTATGTGATAAGGCTCTCATAAATTTTTTCAACGGAGAGTAGGTTTTTTTACGTAGTACATGCTAGATATATTTCATAATGGTTACTTTTCCCCTTGACCAAGATAGGAGGTAACTTTTCTAAGTCCTTCAATGTGAGAAATTTACAGATTTCTGGAGCTAAACCCCCCCAAAAAATGTGAGCCCCCACTAATACTACATCCCACCAGGAGTTTCTTACTCCCAAAGTAGTCCAAACTTGGCCTCCAACTATTCATCAGAATTATCATTTAAGTGTTCTTAATAGTTTATGGTTATGGTAGCTTCTACCCCAGGTCAACTATGTTTATCTTAAGTTGCCCATCTCTCCAGCTTTTGAGATAGTAGATTACACTGCAACCTCAATTTTCTGATGAGCCTAAGAAAATCATTGGTTGTCAGTTTGTTTAACTTGTATTTTGTGCTGATGGGAGTTCTAAACTGTCACCCATCTTATAGCTGAATGGTGCGTTTTGACCTCACGAAAATTAGGGTGATACCCATAAAAAATGGTCAGTACTTGTATGTGGAATATATAGATAGTTGCCTGACCTATGGAGAAACTGAAGTTAGCAATAGAAAATATAGTTTGGCATCAACAACCAACTTATTTTTAACATACCTCATTCCTAGTGAGGCAATAACTCCACATAATTAATAATTAAAAATCATTTTTGTTTCTTGGAATATATTTATTAGATTAATGTCACATTATTTCCATCTTAACTTTAAATTTTCTATTTTCTATTTTATTCATTTAAAATAAATTTAAATAGTCTTGAATAACTTCCTCTTTGATTGGTTTGTTTTTTAAGATAGAGAAATATGTGTACCTAGTAAGAATTATGTTAAGACAATATAATAATAGAACATGCATAGGAGTTCTTCAAACAGGAATGAAAATTCTTTTACTTTGAACTCTAGTTTGCAAATTATTTAAACATGTTTTGTACATGGTACATATAAATAGTATTGTCTTCCACAATCATAAACTTATTGCATATTTTTCTAACAGTAAAACTTACATTTTTAAAGTAGGTTTAAAATATGAAGACTCTAAAAGATTATAAATACAAAACCAAGATAAATATTATTTTCTTAATTATGGTATGAATTAGTTATGATTTTATAAACATGACACACTAGTCCATTCATAATTCTTTCAATACTAAACCATGAAAAAAAAATAATTTTTTTTAAAAAATTGAAAAAAACAAACCATGGTGGGGTATATATAAAATTTAATTCTGGTGATTAACATATGCTTTTTTAGTGTTCACTTGATTTTCACTGGGATGATAGAGAACTTTCACACTTTTTAAAATGCCCAATGGACTGAAAACAGTTGAGAATCACAATTTAGCAGAGGAAAGTGATACACTAAAATTTAATAAACTAAGACTGACAGTAACTGAGAAGCCATAAAAGGAAGATTAATTGATTCAGCTATATAAATATTATTTGTATATGGGCAGCAATACACACATTTACACATGAAATGGAGAATATATTCAAGTCATGAAATATAGTGTTAATATAACTAACAAGCATTGAGCACTCACAGAACAAGAAAAAAATGAATACCTCAAGGAGTAAGTGATAAGAATCATAAAAAACATTTTGTAAAAGAAGTAATGATGGTAAATAAATGTAAAAGTTTACAATGGCTTATATAGGCAATGAGAGACGTAAAAACTGGAAAAAATGGTTAAGTGTTTTTTCTTCTAACATTGGAATGCTTAATAAAATTTTCAATGCCAAGTCTGAATGAGCATGTGGAGAAATAAGTATTTTCATACAAATATGTATATAAGCAAGTCATTATAAACTTCTGGAGGGTAGTGTTGCTATAAGTTTGAACATTTAAAATATGTATATTGGTTGACTTACATATCATACTTCTATCAGTGATCCTACAAAGTTAATAAAATAATTTCACAAGAGACACGCCAAGATTGTATCACTAAAACATTTATTTATAAAAATAAAGCAAAATACTAAATATTCTAGGCATCCATTAATTAGGACATGCTGAAATAAAATAAAGTAACATATATCCATAATATGCATTACTAAAAAATTCATGGAAACTGGAACTATGCATTTTTAAATCAATTTATTATCTAAAACTAATTTATTAGTATTTATTTTGAGATTTGGAAGAGTAATTTAAAAGGTTTAAATATTGCAAATGTATGTATAGTATGATCTTATCTTGTGCATGGGCATATTTTACTTTGCTCTAATTGCTAAAACTCTTTGAGCTACAAACAATGAAGATTCTAACTAAAAGTAAATTATGCCACAATGTGATGTATTTGATCATACATAATGTAGTGTAAAATTTCTGTTTTGGTATGATCCAGCAGTTCAAGAATATTTTCATGAGCCTAGATTTTTCCAGTGATTCTATTTTCACTTTACTTTGTCAATTTCATTCTAGAACTTTTGTTAAATTTTGGTTGCAGGATGCCTGTATATTGTGATATCAATGCTATATTCATCTTTTTCATGTCTATCAATAGTGGCTTACAGTGGCTCACTATCTTAAAACTAATGAGATACTTTCCTAGAATTTAAGGCAGATTTAAAAATATATATTGTATATTTCCTTCTTGTACTATTCCCAGGAAATGGAGATAGGATCACTTTTATAACATCCATACCCAAAATTGGAGTTGAGTGTGGTATTAATCTCTTATGGAAGATAACTTCATGGGAAAAGGCGGATTCATCCCTCTAAAAGGGCACTGTGCAACTAGAAATTGATGCTATTTAGTGATCAAGATTACATATTACATATATAATGTGACAATCTGATGCAATATATATATAGCAAAATGATTTCCTAATAATATTAACCAACATTCATTTTCTTATAAAATTACCATTTGTGTGTATATCCAATGAGCACATTTATGATCTACTCTCTTTACAACTTTCAAGTATATAATACACTATTGTTAGTTACAGTCACCAAGCTGCCCATTAAATCTCCAGAAATTTTTCATCTTATAACTGGAAATTTGTAACTTTCAACCTGCATAACCCCATTTCCTTCACCTCCTAGACCTTGGCAAACCATTAATCTACTCTGTTTTTGTGAGATTAACTTCTTTATACCTCATATACAACTGATTATATAGTATTTTTTCTGACTTATTTCACTTAGCATAATGTCCTTAAAGTTCATCCAAGTTGTCACAGTGTACCTTCTTTTTTATAGCTGAATAATGTTCCACTGTATATATATCCCACATTTTCTTTATACATTTATTCATCGATGGACACTTAAGTTGTTTCCTTATCTTGGCTATTGTGAATAATGCTGGAATGAATATAAGGATGCAGATATCTCTTGACTTAACTAGAAAATATTATTTTTATTGGCAAAGTATTTTACAGAAATGGAATAAGACTTGATTATTTTTGGTAACCTATTCTGAACTCTTTCATATGTTTCGGAAGTATTTATTTTCATAAAATTTAGTGCTAGATAGAGTTTGCCGTCAACTACAGAAACAATAAGGACCGGATACTTATTTTTAGGCCTCCCTTGTTTAGCAAGTCAACTCAGATTCCCAAGCTTTGAATTAAAATACTCTGATGAGGGGCAACATAGAGGGTGGTGAACCAACTCTGGATCAGCAGCAAAGGTGATGTCTCATTCCCAAAACTAGAAATTGTAGTAGAGCCTGCAGACGTTCCATCGTGCAGTGCTTGCCCTTTCTGCAGTGGAGTCAGAGACAAAGTGTCACTAGCAGTAGAAACGATGTCCTTACTCAATGTTTCTGAAGCTTGATTTTACTGTAACTGTGATTTTGAGGCCTCCTTTGTTCCTATTTTCCAAGCCTCGTTCTCCAGTTTTTCCTGCAAGACTGTGAATATATAAACTGCTTTTGCACCTAAATCTGCTTGAACCAGTGTCTGTTTGCAGTCAAGAATTGTGACAGAGAACACATGCAATAAGGTAGAAAAGAGATTTTCTTCAGAGGAATATATTTAGACTTTACAGATAAGAGATTCGGAAGCATGTGAACTGGTTCCAGCATAGCATTGCTTATAATTGCAAAGATGTCCTTTATGATACCCACAGAATTTAGCAAAAAAAAAAACAAAAACAAAACAAAAAACAAATGCCTAGAGTATCAAATACTAGTTCTAATTTCAGAAAAGTTCTCAGGGATTTTGGTTACTTGTAAAGAACATAGCTATGAATTAATAAAAAAAAATTGTCAATTTTCTGAGGAATGATACCATTGGATAAGGTAGTTCATAGGACAACCATCTGATACATAAGACAGGACTGCAGAAACCCCCAACCCATTACAGCATGTGGCCTTTTACCTAATGTATATAACCTTACGATATTTGGTGTGACATAATGAAGCAATAATGCCTTTAGTCATAACTACCTAATAAACTTGGGTGATATTCCACAAGTGTTAAGGTGCCTACATTTCTCAGCATTGAAAGACTTGTGTCTGTTTTGAAACTCAAAAATAATGCAACACTGAACAGCGAGATTTTTTTTTTTTGAACAGTGAGATTTAAAATTCTCTGTAGGTACAGTATCTGAAAAAAAATATATTGTTTTAATGAAAAATGAAAAGGAAAAGGAAAAACCACCCTTGGTAAATATGGATTGTATAGGTTTGAAAGAGAGATGGTGATAGACAGTATAGCAAAGATGTTACATTTCTCTAAATTATAAAGTAGAAAGCTAATTCTACTGTTATAAATCTAAAGATTTATTTTTTACAGGCTTGCTTTGGGCAACTGCTCTCAGGCGGGTAAATGGAATTTAATGAGAACTTAAAAAGAAGCATAAATTAGATACTCTAGCGTAAATGTGATACACAAAAAGTTAGCTCTTATTATATGCCAGACACTCTTTGATGTTTTACGTGTATTAACTTATTTAATCCTAACAAAATCCCATGAGATGAATAGTCATTATTTTAATTTTCAGATATAGAAACTGAGGCTTAGAGATATCGAATAGCTTGCCCAAGGACATACAGCTAGTATGTAAGGGGGGGGGCTAGGATGTAAGCTGTCTCTCTAATTCTAGAGTGTACACTTGACCACTGTATCTAGGACCAACATGAAAAATCTGTAGAAAATTAGGACACGGGATCCCTGGATGGCGCAGCGGTTTGGCGCCTGCCTTTGGCTCAGGGCGCGATCCTGGAGACCTGGGATCGAGTCCCACGTCGGGCTCCCAGTGCATGGAGCCTGCTTCTCCCTCTGCCTGTGTCTCTGCCTCTCTCTCTCTGTGACTATCGTAGATAAATTTAAAAAAATAAAAATAAAAAAAAAAGAAAATTAGGACACAAGATGAGGACAGAGATAGAAAAGCCTTTTTCAATTCCAATTTAATAAGGCATAAGTCAAAACACATATATGTTCTGACCAACATTCCATGAGGATCAATATTATTAGCCCTAAAAATAAATAGTAATTCATCATAGAATGTGTTTTTTAGTATATAATGCAGCTAGCTAGCAAAACCAATCAACTCTAGGGTTTCTTGTGAGCATGGTTTCACACAATGTAGGAAAAATATCACCATTACAATACACAAGCAATAAGCGTAAGGCAGATTATAAAATACATGCAGTAATTCAAGAACCATTACTTGAGGGGGATCCCTGGGTGGCGCAGCGGTTCGGCGCCTGCCTTTGGCCCAGGGCACGATCCTGGAGACCCGGGATCGAATCCCACATCGGGCTCCCGGTGCATGGAGCCTGCTTCTCCCTCTGCCTGTGTCTCTGCCTCTCTCTCTCTCTGTGACTATCATGAATAAATAATAATAAAAAAAAATTAAAAAAAAAAAAAAAAAAGAACCATTACTTGGTGGAATTAGGTTCATAAGAATATGACATAAATGGGGCATCTGGGCAGCTCAGTAGGTTAAGCATCAACCTCTTGATTTTTGGCCCAGGTCATGATCTCAGGGTCATGATATCAAGCCCCACATCAGGCTCCTCGCTCAGTGGGGAATCTGCTGGAGATTCTCTCCCACTCTCTGCATGTCCCTCCCCCTCTCAAAAATAAATGAATGAATCTTTTTTAAAAAGAGCAGGACATAAAGTCATGCTATGAGAATGTTTGTTCATTTATGCATTAAGTATTTTTGGAGCAACACTATATCTGAGGCACCTGGGATTTCTCAGTGAACTAATAAAAAGAAAGCCCTGCATTTGTAGACTTAATAGTTTAATAAGGGACAATAGAGAGTCAACAGTACATATATAGTGTGTCACAAGGTGATCTTTATGGGGGAGAAAGGGTAGATAACAGTAAGAGAAATTGGATACTCCAGGGTTGAGATGATTGTTGAATTTTTTTTAAAACACTATTTGAGAAAATCTTAAGATGATAGATTTAGGCTTAAAATATTTCTGGCAAAATTTTGTGGCATTTACGCAAAGACCCTAGGGCAAGGAAGACTTGTGTATTCAGGAAACAGCAAGACTTTCAGTGAAGCAAAGTAATTTGGGGGAAAGCATTGGAAATAGCTCTGGAAAATAATGGAGGGCTGGGTCATATAGGGCCTTGTAGGCCGTTGACAGACTTAAGCTTTCACTGGGTGCCATTGCAGGATTTTGATCAGAAGAAGCATAGGAGGCAGATGACAGAGGAGAAGGAGGACCATAAGCTTGCTTCCTCCGCCGAACACAGCTAAATACACATCAAATCATTCTGAACACCCAAGATATCCATCGGAAGTCTTAGAGAACAAAGCAGCACCTCTACAAAAAGAAAAAAAATGACCTTGGAAGGTAGGAACCGAGATGAGTTGAATTGTGGGAGAAAAGAGCAGGGGGGTGGTAGGGTGGGGAGCAGCCCCAATCAGGGAGACAGGAAGAGAAGGAGAAAGAGTGAGAAGAAAAAACAAAGAGAGAAGATGTGCACAGGGGACTGCACAAGAAAGCTGCTCCCTGAACCCGTTGACTGGTAAAAGGAGAGGGTTTCAATACTGCCAAGACTGTATAGATGGCAGAGCTCAGGCTGGGGTTTGGGGGTCTGTGACATTGCTCCACTCAGCCTGACGAGTTGGGTGGAGCATACAGCACGGCCTGCGGATCCCCTGCTTGGAGTGCATTTGGTGGAGGGCCTAGGGCTGCCCTGAGGGCAAGACCCAGCAGGTGCCATTGAGCTTCTCCATTCACCAGCATAGGAACAAAGCTGCTGGCTAAGGAGAGCAAACCCTGGTGTCAGATGTGCATTGCCATGTACCATGAACTCTGAACCACTGGGAGGTCCACAGACTTTTCCAGGCCAAGGTGGCACCTGCCACAGCACAAGGAGACCCTCCCCTGTGCACTACAGGTCTCTGAAATGCGGGGCTTTGAAACAGCTGCAGGTGAAGTGAAACACTGGCGATCTGCGGTGTTTGGCAGGCATACAGCTCAGACACAGGATGAAGGCAGGGATCTGACCGAAAGCAGGGACTCAGGAGGAGTCATTGCAGATGAGGGGGCAGGTGCGGTCATTTTTACCCCCACACACTAGCATTGATTAACCCCCGGGAGCGAAACAGCGCCACCAAATGGACAACAAAGCCACTACACCAGGCCCAACCTTCTGCACCCTGCAGGTGGGTATCCACTAGGGCAAGTTCACCTGAGCATCGGAGCAGCTCCCCCAGAAGGCCAGCACGAACCCCTCCATGCACTAGGTCTGTTGATCATAGAGCGCTGTAAAGCTTTAGCTCTAGGACAAATAGGATCTAGCTTCCTTTGGCTTTTCTGTTGGTTTGTTTAGTTTTTTGTTTTTTGAATACAGAAAGAGCAAATTTTAATTTTATTTTTTATTTCTTATTGGATATGTTTTCAATTTTTAATTTTTCTTTTTTTTTTTTTTCTGTTAAGCTTCTCATAACAAGCAGACCAACACACACTTAGGATCTAGCTTCCCTTATTTAGTTTTTTTCTTTTTCTTAATCTTAAAATTTTTATTTTAACTTTTTTCCTGTTTTTTGTTTTTCCTCCAAAGTGATAAGGTGGAAGAACTCACCCCAAAAGAAAGAACAGGAAGAAATGTCAGCCAGGGATTTAATCAATATAGATATAAGCAAGATGTCTAAGCTAGAACTTAATACAATTACAAGGATACCAGCTGGGCTTGAAAAAAAGCACAGAAGATACAGATATGATTTCCCTCGTTGTGGGATTTAAGAAACAGAACAGATTAACATGAGGGGGGTGGAGAGAGAGAGGAAAATAAACCACTGACGAATCTTAAAGAGAGAACAAATTTGGGGTTGATGGAGGGGGTGGGATGGGCTAGATGGGTGATGGGTATTAAGGAGGGCAGTTGTTATTTTGAGCACTTGGGTATTGTATGTTAGCAGTAAATCACTGAATTCTACTCCTGAAATTAATTATGTACCATAAGTTAACTAATTAGAATTTAAATAAAAATTTGAGAAAAAATTTGGTGTGTGATACTATTAAGATTTTTAAAGAATCATTCTGGCAGTTGTGTTGACTCAAGAAGAGGAGGGCAGTAATAGAAGCAGACATTGCAATTAGGGACCTATTGTACTAGTTTAGGAAACAGGTGATCATGACTGTGACCAAGATGATCATAGTAGAAATATACCCAGTAAAAGTGTATTAGGAAGAGTGACAAATAATATAGGAAGAAAACAAAATAAATATTATCTTGGAAAGGAAGTGAAGAAAGGTGTTAAGGAAGAGGAAATTAAGAACTGCACAAATGTTGCTGGTAGCTCAAATAAAATGAGAGTCAGAAACTGACCATTGGATTCAACAATGTGGGGAACATTGGCTTTTATAACAAAAGCAATTTGATTGGAGTACTGGGATTGAAAACTAGAGGAGAATGGATTAAAGATAGCATATGTAGACAACTCTTTTGAGGAGCATTGAAAAATCAAATAGTAGCTTATTATGATATGTGTGATCAGGATAAAGGTGTTTTTTTTTTCCCTCTTTTAATGGAAGAAATGTTTGATTCAGGAAAATGGGAAATTTTGATGTAGGAGAGGGAAGAAGGAAAAAATTGCTGGAGGCAATATTCGTAGGTAGATGAGACAGGGTGAGTTTAATGCCACAGAGAGATAGCAATGATACAGATCATGTAGAGTTCATTCTTGGTAAAAAGAAGGAGGAAAGAATATGTAGTTTTGACACTGAATGGTGGGGAGACATGGCTTTAGAAGTCTGGAAATTCTCTTTTAATGCTTCAAATTCGTAGTGAAGGGAGAAGGAATGCCACTAAACTGAAAGCATATGTATACTTTAGCATATGTGGGTGGTAGTGTTTGCTCACATGTATGTTTGTGTTTGGGGACAGAATGGAGAAACATAACATTTTAGCATTACATTTTATTAATTTCTGTGAATGTGTCATCTAATATAATAAGAAATTCCTGAACACTAACATGTGGTAGCTTTCTTTCTTAGCATTATTAGAACATGGGGAAACCTAGTACATGAAAATGGAATCAGAGAATGAAACAATTGTTTGGGAAGTTGAAAGATCATCTTTAAATCCTCAACCTTCAAAAATGTTTCCTCAAACCATTCCAAGGAAGATGATTGCTATTATGTTTATAGGGACTCAGGTTTAGTTACATTTTAAACTAAATCCAAAATGTTTACTTTTGGCTCATCTATATTTCAATCATTTCTATAATTTTTATTATAGGTTTTTAATGTTGTTAAAAGTTTGACATATTTCTCTTTGCATTTGGATTTTAGATAGTATACACGTATGTAGATGAAAAACCAAGAAATCAACAGCTTTTGAGCACTTTATGATACAGAATATTATTACTTAGGACAAGTAAAGGTTGCAAAATTGAAAATGATGACCCTCCTTCCAACATAAAACTAGATACTCTTGGAAATGATATAGCTGTTAGAAATTATTGAGACTGGGATGCCTGGATATCTCAGTCAGTTAAGCGTCTTTCTTCAGCTCCAGTCATGGTCCCAGGATCTTGGGATGGAGCCTGCATCAGGCTCCCTGCTCAGTGGGGAGTCTGCTTTTCCTTCTCTCTCTGCCCCTCCTGCTGCTCGCGCTCTCTCTCTCTCTCTCTCTCTCTCTCTCAGTTACTCTTTCTCAAATAAATAAATAAAATATTTTTTTAAAAAAGGAAATTATTGAGACAAATCATAAGAAACTCTTAACTATAGGAAACAAGCTGAGGGTTGCTTGGTGTGGGTGGGAAGGCATGAGGTAACTGGGAGATGGGCATTATGTAGGGCACGTGATGTAATGGGCACTGAGTGTTATTTGCAACGGATGAACCACTGAACTCTATCTCGGAAACTAATAATACACTATATGTTCATTAATTTAATTTAAAGAAATGGAATTTTAAAAAATATTATTGAAAAAAATTGAAGAAGAAAGTATTTGACCAACCATGATGGAGTTTATGTATTTCAATATAATATATTTAAGTAATAGACTTTGAGTCTTCTTCATTCAATAGTATATATTCATGTATTTGTAACATGCATTTTTAGAAAAGTTATTTGATTTCAATTTACTTAATATCTAAAATAAATGTATTTAAGAAAACAAAAACTTCAACACCTAATATACTTCAGACATCCCAAAATATCAAACTTCGAATTTCTTGATTTTGTGCTAAGTGGCTAGAATGTGTGTGTGTGAGTGTGTCTGTGCGTGCATGTGTGTGTATCTATATGTCTACCTAATTTCTTTAGACTGGCAATCTGGCACACCTACATGAGCCTTATTAATGTTAACCTTAGATGGACATTTGACTGAGGCAATTTGAGCTAAAAACAATGAATAATATATTTGAGAGAATTGCCCTCTTCATCTATTCCATCAATAATATGCATGGGGGATGCCTGGGTGGCTCAGCGCCTGAGCATCTGCCTTCAGCTCAGGGTGTGATCCCGGAGTCCCAGGATCGAGTCCCACAATAGGCTCCCTGGGAGGAGCCTGCTTCTCCCTCTGCCTGTGTCTCTGCCTCTCTCTGTGTGTCTCTCATGAATAAACAAATAAAATCTTAAAAAAAAAAAGAAATATTCATGGAGTGCCTAATGAATACCAGGTCCAGCGATGAGCACCAGAGATATTAAAAGGAATAACCACAATCAATCTACAAACAAAGTACATTCTAACAGGCAGGCTCTATACCAGCAGCCCTAGACTAAACCAACTTCCACGTATGTTCTTTGCCTGACAGAGTGTCAAAATTAGTTAATGGGTGTTCTGTTCAGCTCATGTACTCACCAATATTTTATTGGTACCACTACTCTCTATGGTTTTAGACCTACTTTAGCCTGACCCGGACATTTCTGCAGCCTGCCTAACCCTTGTACATAACAATTGTCCCTTGTACCTGGCAAACAATGGCATTATACATGAATACATGATTGTGGTCATAAACTGTATTTGAGGGTCAGGTTATAGTTTGCAGGTCCTAATTGTTTCTAAGCATTGGTGTTTCTGCACACACCAAATAACAATATTTACTCTCTAAATTCTTAGTCAGTTGAAAAATAGACACAAGCATACAAGAGTATGACATTAACATAAAACTAGATCAGAAAAGATGGCTTTATGTTCAATGAGCAGTTTTCTTTCCCTGAATTAAAATTACCTTCTAGGTCACATGAAGCACATGGAGACACCAATGGACTTCTCCCAAAGGTTTCCTTGTTAGATCCTGAGACAGAGCCACAGGGTTGATTGTTCCCTTTAAACTCCTCATTGAACAAATCATTTCACATCCCTTGGCCTTGAAGGGGAATAAAGTGTAGGAGTCCTCCCCAGCATTGGATATAGAACCTCCTTAGGTCTGGATAACTGCAGCCCTGGCTCAGACCCTGGGTCTCCAGCAGTGTGGTGCTTTGGAGTGCCTTTCTGGAAACCTCTACATCCCCTCAGGTTAATAGGACCAACCAGACCACAGTGGCTATGGCCCTGCAAATACAGAAAGACTCCCATGTCTCCCTACTATGGATGAAAGGAGGAATATGAGGAGAGTAGCTTGTAGACAACTGTGTTTTCATATACACTTCTCACAGCAACCTGATGAGGTAGCTAATTTTAACATGATATTACAAATGGATAAACAGGAATTCAACATTTGGATTTAACATTTAAGAGCTGAGCAAAGTCACATGTGACCGTGTGTCAGATCTGCATCCAATGTTTTGACATCTTTCTATCACAACTCAGTTTTACAAAATAAACAGTATATGTTTAGGTTTTGAGGTAAAACAGAGAGCACATCTTTACCTGAATAATATTTGCGGTATATATGACGTTCTGTGACACTGCGTTTAGTTCAAAAGAGATTTTTGTTGTTGCCTTGGTCCACAGAGCTGCAAATGAATTGTTACAGTGCTAGTTTTTCCACACAGTTAAGGGAAGTTAAAGAAAAATCCGGAAACCTTACTATTAAAATATTTAAATATATTTAGTTTGGCTTAGCGTGGATTAGTTTTAGTTTAAATAAAATCAAAAATAAGAAGTTGCTTAATATTTAGTTAACAGATTGATAAATTTGTGCAACACTATTTGCCCTTTTGGTACTTTTCAAATCCTATGCCTTAAGTGTCAGCAGTGAAACCTCTAAAGTAGAATAAATGCTTTCAGATTTCCCCAGATGCACCCAGAGAACCCCCTAATAATGTCCAACTTGGATTTTCCCCAAACCACACCAAGAGATCTTTCTCCCCCTTTTTCTCTGTCTCTATCTCAGCACTATTGCCCATGGACCACAGGTCTGCTACACTAATATCACTAACAGCAAGCAAATTTAGGCATTTTTATAAACAGCAGCATCTTTTCCGTGGTCTATCATAGACTACGATGCAGTGTTTCACCTTTTTTCAACCCATGTGCCTTTTTGATAAGCCTTACAATTGCATACCATGCATGAATACTGTGGCATTTCACAACACATTATGCACTGTGACTAAAGTCAACCAAAGCAGTTTAGGTGATAAAAATGCTTTGTATGACCACACATCACTGCAAAATGTGTTTTATGTTTCTAGTGCCAGGGAATCCCCCTCATTTCACTCCACACCAAAATCAATCGTCTCAATAGGTACAAACCTCTACAGTTGAGAATATTGGTACATAACCACAAGAAGCCCATCGCCTACTTTACTACAAAAAAACAGAAAAGTATATCAACAAAACAAGACCATTCTGCAGCCATAATCAAGCTGTACCCCATGTCCCGACTTCCGTTACCGACAGTGGTCTGTGCCCATCTCCCCTTCACTTACCACACTACAGCCCCACTCGTGTACTTTCTGTTGTGCTAACTGGCCCGGCTGATTCCTGCCTTGAATTTCGTGCTATTTCTTCTACTTAGAAATATCATGCTTCCAATATTTTTAGAATAGACTCCTTTCTGTCATTCTCATTTTACATTATGCATGCACTCCTCAGAGAGGAGGGGTTCTCTGATCATCTGAAGTTTTCCCAAGTATTTTATTTTCTTCTTAGCACTATCACTACCTTGAATTTTTCTATTTGTTTATTGCCTCTCTCAAAGCTCATCCTACTTTAGAGTATAAATGCTTTGAGAATACAGGTCTCAACAGTGTTGTTTAATGTTGCAAGCCTTCTCTTTACAACACTCTGCCACTCAACAGATACTCCATAGCTGGTGAAAAAATGTTGAGGAAGTGAAAAAAGAAAAGTGGTACAATACAACCTATGAACATAAAGCATTGGTTTCTAGATAAATAAACCCGGGCGAATGTGGCAGTGCCCACTATTTTCTCAACGTTTTCTATTTTACCACATTCGTTTTAACAAATCTTATGCAGTTAAGAGATTTTTATTCCAAATGCATAACCTACAGTGATTAATTTAAAGAATGGAAATGTTTAAGGAACTGCCTTTAAAAATAAACCTTATGTTGCTCCTCCATACATTACTGATCTGCAGTCTACCTTGAATTTTCTTTTTGATGCGTTAGCAATTTTGGAAATGCTATCATCCCCCAAATTATTTGTGCTAAATATTTTTGGAAGAACAAGATTCTACAGCACTTTCTATTGGCAAGTTTTGGTTTCTACACCATCTACTAATATATCTTAAAATTATCCTCTGTATTCTATTTTATATATATAGTACTCTATTGGGTTGTTACCCTACTTTATTTGACCAATTCTCAAACATGAATATATGTTTTTCCATGTTCCTTTAATGAATGGTTTATTTTACAATAGTAGATCTAGATTTACAAAAAGATTGCAAAGACAGTATAGGGAGTTCCTATATACTGCATATTCAAGTTTCACTTCTTATTAACATATTAGTATGGCACATTTTTACAAGCAATGAAACAATATTGATACAATTGTATTTTTTTTAATTTTTTTAAATTTTTATTTATTTATGATAGTCACACACAGAGAGAGAGAGGCAGAGACACAGGCAGAGGGAGAAGCAGGCTCAATGCACCGGGAGCCCGACGTGGGATTCGATCCCGGGTCTCCAGGATCGCGCCCTGGGCCAAAGGCAGGCGCCAAACCGCTGCGCCACCCAGGGATCCCGATACAATTGTATTAACTAAATCTTTTCTCTGTTCCAGGATACCATATGATATTGAGTAGTCATGCTTCCTTAGGACCTTGTTGACTGTGATGGTTTCAGAAACTTTCCTTATTTTTGATCCTTGACAATTTTAAGGAACCAGTTATATATTCTATAGACTGTCTTTCAACTGGAACTTGTCTGTTGTTCTTGTGATTGAATTGGTGTTAACATGTTTTGGGAGGAAGACCACAGAGATCAAGTGCAATTTTCATCACAGCATATCAGGGTATATACTATTAACATAACTTGTCATTTTTTATGATAACCTTGATCATCTGACAGAGATAGTACTTGTCAGGTTTCTCCACTATAAAGTTATTCCTTATTTCCTCTGTTCCCATACTGCATTCTTGGGAAGTCGTTTATTATGCATATCCACATTTGAGTGGGAATTATGTTCCATCTCCTTGAGAGTAGAGTGTTGGTGTAAATTATTTGAAATTATTTCCCAGAGATTAGTCTATTCTTCCTCATTTATTTAATTATTAGATCATTTATTTACATCAGTATAAACTCATGAATATTTATTTTATTCTTTGATTTATAATACTGCTGTATTTTATTTCTTAAATTGTTTCAGTTTTGGCCACTGGGAGTTCTTTCAGTTGGCCCCTGTGTCCCTTTGACATATGCCCGGGACCATCAATGTGATTTTTTTTTCTTAGTATTTCCTTACATTCTGGCACTATAAAATGTTCCAGGTTCATCTTGTGTATTTCTGGCCCATGTTCTAAATTTAGAAATTTTCTCAAACAGTGAGGCTCCTTTCATTGATATATATTAGAAACCAGTATCTGAGCTAGATGTGTTCATTTCTACTGAGGCATGATTGCCTCTAAGACCTCTCAGCTCCTAGATCAAAGAAATATATATGTGTGTACTACTCATGTATGTATACATATCTGTAAAATTTTTATGTTGTAATATCCATAGCTATTTTAAGCTAAATATGACTTCATATCAATAGTATCAATATTTCCAACTTTAATCCATTACTACATGGATCAGTGTAATCTATCCCCAATCCTTATATGTGCTCTCCTACTCTAATAGTAAGAAACATGACTCCTACCATCAGCTACCCACATACTCTATTGCTCAGTGCCATTATACATGTTTATTTTGTCATATCCTGCATTCCATCATGGGATCCTCTGACATCCTAAATGATATTTTAAAAATTGCATTAATTAAGGCTTACTCTTTGTGTTGTAAATTTCTGTGGGTTTTGACACATGTCATATATCTACCATTATAATATCATTTTATATAGTTTCACTTTCCTAAAAATCCCTGGCCTCACCTTTTCAACTCCATCCCCCAAGCCCTGGAAACCCATAAATGTTTTCATCTTCTTTATAATGTTGCCTTTTTCAAAATGTTGTATAATTGGAATTATACAATATGTAACCTTTACAGAGTGGTTTCATTCACTCAGTAATATGCATTTATCCATCCACCCATCTATCCATACATCTTTTTTGCATATCCTGAAAGCTAATTTCTTTTAAGTTGATGAATAATATTCCAGTGTATGGTTGTACTGGAGTTTATTTTTCCATTCACCTATTAAGGACATTTTGTTTACTTCCAGTTTCTGCAATTAAAGAAAAAGCTGTTATAAAAATTTGCATACATATTTTTGCATGCATGTAAGTTTTCGAGTACATTGAGCGTAAAATGCTAAAAAAAGAGGAGTGCAATAGCCAAGTCTTATGGTAAGACTCAATTTATTGCTATAAGAAACTTCCAAACTATCTTCCAAATTTGCTCTACTCTTGTTGCATTCCCTTAACCAAAGAATGTTTCTGTTGTACCACATTTCTCTCCAGCAATTGATACCATTGAAGCTTTTGGATTTTAGCCATTGTAATAGGTGTTAGTGTTATCTCACGTTTAAATTGAAATTCTCTAATGAAGAATGATCTATTCTGGCCCAACTCCTAGAGATATCAATTTGACAATGTTTAATAAATATCTTAGGCTTAAATCCTCTCAATTTTCTTTCTTTTGCATTCCAGAATAATCTTCTTAAACTTATCTCTGATCATTTTATATCTGATTATTTTAGTTTCCATTAAACCAAAAAGAATAAAATGCTATGGAAGAAAGAAATATTCGTAACATGAAGACTGTGGACATTCTCTGGAAATTTGCTTTAATGTATTCCTAACTTTTGAATTTATAAGACATCCCTAATCTAATTTATAGGGTTGCTTAGATTTAGGTCCATTGGAATGAAAATGTTGTAGTTTGTAAATATTTTTTTATTTGTCCTAAAACAGACAAGAACTTGATAGAGTTATGTCAATAATGATATCTCAGAATCCCCAGTGGTAAGTGAACTATGGGCAGTTTTAATTTGTTTGTTGGGGGATCCCTGGGTGGCGCAGCGGTTTGGCGCCTGCCTTTGGCCCAGGGCGCTATCCTGGAGACCCGGGATCGAATCCCACGTCGGGCTCCCGGTGCATGGAGCCTGCTTCTCCCTCTGCCTGTGTCTCTGCCTCTCTCTCTCTCTCTCTCTCTCTCTCTCTCTCTGTGTGTGACTATCATAAATAAATAAAAAATTAAAAAATAATTTGTTTGTTGGTAGATATAATTAGTAATACAAAACCTCTGTAAGTTAAGTAAGTTTGAATAAATCAGTACTCATAGCTGTGCAGTAACAATTGGTTGAGCATCAAACTAGAAGGTGGTTCAATCATTTGTGGTGTTCAAGGCCTTAAAAGACCTTGAGAAATAAAGCACAGAGACACAATGGACCAATGGGCTAGTCAGGCAAGTCAGTTGATTCATGCTTATTTGTACATGACTAGAGAGCTACTTACTCCCTCTTGGGAGTCTATATCTGGTGCTTACTTTGGTTACTAAGTTATTAGACCAGTTAGGGCTTCTCTGGCTTGTTCATGGATCATATGTCTGTCATTATCAGAGATCTCTTTCCAAACTAATAGGAATAATGATCAACATTTCAATTCAGGGAAAATTTGACTTCTATTATACTAAAATTTAGTATGATTTGATGGTAAAAATATGTTTCCTGATTATGATTGAATGCTTTTTATCACTTTCTAGCTGCATAATCTTATAATTATGTTAATCATTCTAAATTTCAGTTTCCTCACTATAAAAGCGAGAATCACAATCCATTCCTTTAACTCATCAAACAGGTGTTCATTTACTGAACAAATGAGGATTAAAACACCTACTAGGATATTTTAGAAAATTAAACAATCTGAAAACACATAACACATTTTCTGGAATATAGTTCCAGAAATAAATATTTATCATCTTTTTAAAAAAGCTTTTATTTAAATTCCAGTTAGTTCACATACAGTGTAATATTAGTATCAAGTTTACAATATTGATTCAACCCTTTCATATACCTGCTGCTCATCACAATAAGTGTACTCCTTGATCCCCATCACCTATTTCACTCATTGTTCCACCCACTTCCCCTCTGGCAGCTTGTTCTCTATAATTAAGATTCTATTTCTTGGTTTGACTCCCCCTGTCTCTCTTTTTTCTTTCTTGTCCCTTTCCTCATTTGTTTTGTTTCTTAAATTCCACATATGAGGGAAATCATATGGTATTTGTCTTTCACTGATTTATTTCACTTAGCTTAATACTCTCTAGTTCCATTCATGTCATTGCAAATGACAAGATTTCATTCTTTTTTATGGATGAGTAATATCCCATTGTATATATCTATACACCATTTCTTTATCCATTCATAAGTCAATGGCCACTTGGATTGTTTCTGTAATTTACTCTGTATCTCATTTAAAATTTATTCAGGTCATTTAGCTTTGCTACTCTGCGATTTCATGACTTTAATCACACTTTTTATCCATAAGACTGCTACTCAAAGCAAAGTTATATGGCTTCTGGTAATTCTAAAATATTGATAATAGTATATTTGAGAGTCATGGATAAATAAAATTGTGTATTTATGCACATTTGGACTCATTATCCTTTAGTATGGATGTTTTAAATGAAGTACAATACTCCATTTCAAATTTTAATTTTCTCACTATTTAAATGAGAATTTTTTCAGTCCATTTTTCTTGTTTTTACACTGAATGTAGAGCAACTTCTAATTTAGGTTTTATGATTTTTACATTAAATGTGATTGTATTATATATTTATTATGCAAATATACCTAGAGGAAATGGCTTTTAAAAAATAATGGGTAAATAAAAAAGACTCATAACAATACACAGAAAGATACATTTAAATGTATGCAAGAAATTATTCTTTGTACCATTTAATTAACTTAGAACTTTATAAATACTAAAATTGTAACTGCATTCATATGAATGTATTAACCTTCAGGAACATATACAGGTGCTTAATTTGTACTTAGCAAGATATAAATATCAAATTAGGTGTCGATTAATTGATTAAAATATCTCATTTTTTGAGTAGCTATTTTAAATCTGACACTCAATAAACATCTATCAGAAGCAGATGAAGTTTTGATCTGCATTTATCCACCTCAAATTTTAGTCTTAAACTTTACTTACCATTTATTAAACTCCTGTAATGTGTCAGGTGCCATGTATTGCTCTCATTCTTCCCTACGAAACATTTCTTTGATTTTAACTCCTACCAATTATGATCAATTCTGCAACTACATGTTTATTTCTTCCTTTAGCTAGTTTGAATGAGATAGTTCCAGGAATGTTTCATGTAAATAATGTTGACAATTTTTTAAATATCTTTGACCTTTAATTTTTAGATCCTAATTTATATCTACTTGATTCTAATTTACCTTATTCTATTTCATTATCACTCAATGTTAAATTAAATCATCCCATTGGGATATCATTTATATGATCATGTTGGTTTTAATCATTAATAATTAATCACCCATAAAATGTTTTCATTTAAGTGATGTATCAGTGATCCATTCTTGCTTTCTTTAATGACAATTTATTCACTAATATTCTATGGTTAGATATATAAGATATAAAAAGGTCAGGGATCTCCTCAATTTGTTTCAATATTTATTATTTTTTTTCCTGAAGAATTTTATGTTTTAAATAAGACCTATTGATTACATTGAAACTAATATGATTCAAAGTTAAATAAGGTGTTAACATTTATCAAGTATTTTGAATCTCAAAATGCAATTAAGCAGGGATGCCCGGGGGGCTCAGTGGTTGAGCATCTGCCTTTGGCTCAGGTCATGATCCCGGGGTCCTAGAATTGAGTCCTTCATTGGGCTCCCTGCATGGAGCCTGTTTCTCCTTCTGCCTATGTCTCTGCCTCTCTCTGTGTGTCTCTCATGAATAAATAAATAAAATCTTTTCAAAAAACGAGAGTAAGCAAACATTACGGCTCAGATTATTACAAAATAATTTGGACTAGTTAATTAAACAACAGTACACTTTTTTATATGGATGGAAGTGGAATGGCAATAACTAATCACTTAATCTTTCTCTTCCCAGGAATCCCACGTTCTTGTATAGTATACACCATCTTAATTGCTTATTTAGCCACTCTTGCTCATTATCAAAAACACAATCCATAAGAGGCAAGGTTAAGCTTTTTAATGTGATTTAAGCTTAAGTTGGATACCATGGAAATGTCTCATAGAGTATTTTAAAAAATCCATCTCAGTGATGCATTCTTATATTTTGGATGATTTTGATGCACATATTTTAATAAAATAAACAAGACGTGCCCATTTAAAACTCTGATTTAAAAAGAAATAAATAAAACTCTGATTTATATTATGGTCATACCTAACATTACACTGTTTCAATTAATCATCTAACTGTCCAGTTCTCAACTGCAAATCCACAATAACAAGAATACATTCTTGCCACATAATTGTATTATTCCATAAACACTGATATATGCTCATTCCTCTGGGACCAGCTAAAGGTGGTCTTTAGTCCTAAAGTCATTTTCTTCTCTCCTTCTTGGAAGTAAAGATCATTTAAAATTCTTCTTTCCAAACACTAATGGAGCTACTTTTATTATCATCCAATTTAATATTCAATTATACAAGTATATCAATTAGGACTAGAATTAAGATATATTCTTGATACAAAGCATTTACAGAATACAACAGCACACATTTAATAATCTTTAAGGGAGTGACAGAATGATTTTTTAAAGAAATCTTTATGTCATATTTTTATTTGGCAGTTTCATTATATAGTCAAATCTGAAACATGTTATTTTGCCTAACTTTCCTTAGTTTGCTACATTTTTATTAAGCCAATCATTTTATCTACTTTACCTAGAGAGAAGAATTTAAAGACTTTCTGTTCTCAGGTTGACACAAGAAATAGAATTTCATATAAAGTGAGACTATGTAGGAAGATAATTATATATCTAAGGCATATACAAATAGGTGTTTAAGCTTTGTCTTGTTTCCAATATTACCATAGTTTGCAAAATTGCATAGATATATGAATATTGGGCATTTATAGTTTTCCATATATTCCTTTAATAAATAGTATTAAAGAGAGAAAAAATTGGAAAATAATTGCAACAAGTATGCTGGAGAAGGATTATTATTCTTAATGTATGAGTCTTTGAAATTTTATAACAATCACTTTCTTCCTATTATATAAATAAACAAAAAATAATTTAAAAATTATTGATAGGAGAATACAAATTGTCAACAAACAGTAAAATATGCTTTGCTCAATAAGAAACAATAAAGAATAGAGATTTCATGTGATTTTCATTGATCGCATTGACAATTTTTTTTTTACTACTAATACTTACATTTGCTAGGTCTGTGCAAAGATAGAAACTTTTGTAGAACGGTGGAATATTTTCTGGTAGTAAATGTATTTGGATTTTTTAGTTAGATTACATTTCTCATAATAATAAAAAAATTAAGAGCATTTCACATACCTCTTGCCTGTAATTTTGCTTCATTAACTATGATGTAATTATATGATGCATATCATATTGCTATTTAAAATTAAATATTCAAAGACTTCAATGGTATAAAAATTGTGACATTATAATATAAGACAGATCATAGGACTATTAATGCAATGCTACCCTAATTTTTTATTACTTGCATGTATTCAAATAAAATATCATGAAGAGAATTCACCAAAATTTTAACATTTATCTTTTTGATGGATCTCCATTTTTTTTTAAAGATTTTATTTATTCATAAGAGACACAGAGAGAGAGAGGCAGAGACACAGGCAGAGGGAGAAGCAGACTCCATGCAGGGAGCCTGATGTGGGACTTGATCCCGGGTGTCTAGGATCATGCCTTGAGCAGAAGACAGATGCTCAACTGCTGAACCATTCAGGCGTTCCTGCATTTTTTAATCTACAGATCTGTTTGTCAGTATTTTCAACAATGAGATATCATATAAAAATTAAATATGTAAATATTATTGAAAGAGAAAGAAAAATTATTTAGTTATTGACATGTAATCTACATTTTCAGTATGTTTTTCAACTTATAATTATGCCAACACTAAAACTTTACTTGCTTATAAAAATAATTTACCTTGTTTAAAACTTTAATTCCATTGTAATTAGCATATAATATCTTAGTTTCAAGTGTACAAATATAGTGATCCAACAGTTCCACATATTAGTGCACAACAAGATAAGTGTACTCTTAATTCCCTTCACCTATTTCACTCATGCCTTACTCACCTCCCCTCAGGTAACCATCTGTTTGCTCTTTATAGTTAACAGTCTGGTTTTTGGTTTGTCTCATTTTTTTCCTTTGTTCACTTATTTTATTTCTTAAGTTCCACAAATGAGTGACATCATGTGGTGTCTTTCTCTATCTGACTTGTTTTCCTTAGCATTATATTGTTGAGATCCACCTATGTTGTTGCAAATAGCAAGATGTCATCCTTTTTATGATTGAATAATATTCTATTTTTATCCAGTACCTATCAAAGACTTTGAGGAAAAGGAACCTTGTGCGCTGTTGATGGAAATGCAAAGAATAATTTACTTCTGAAATTTGTAAAACTTCTTGTGTATACATAGATTTCAGAACATAAATGGAATCAGTTAGCATTTCTCCAGAAATCAGGAGATATGCATAACTCAGATTCATGGTTTTTTGCAGGACACCAATGATTGATGGCATTTTTTAATTTTTCACCACAGGTCTCAGCTGTCCAAATTTGCCAGTTAGGCTATCTTTTTGAACCGTGTTGGCATTTGAGCTTAAAATCTGTACTCACTGAATAATATCATGCAGTAGTGGTATGCCATTAACAAGACTGAGCTATACATTATCAAGTTTATGATGTTCTAATATTTCCAATTCTTAAAATACTATAATTGTGTGTGTTTCTCAAGGCAGAAGTGATTTATTTATCCTTATTTGTGTTCAAGCTACCCAGAAAGATAGTAAAGTTGAGAAATGAATTGAAAATATACATCAAAGACAAATTCTGTTTCCTTGTATTAAATGAAATGGGAGGTTACAATTAAGCATTTAAATATTTCTTCACAGAATACTTATATATGCATTATGGCATATCTTATTTGCTTGCCACCATTTATATATGTATATTCAAAGTAAGTGAATTGGCAATATGGACTCAAATCTATTTCTGATGTAAATTTTTGCATGTAAAATTGCGTGTTTTATAATTTAAAGTACTTTTTAAATTTGTTATAAACACAAAAGGCATACAAGGTCACAAAAAAATTCAAGGAATTCTAAAAACATTTCAGCTTGGAGCATGCTGATCTCTTGTGCCCTAGTCTCCTCTCCTCTTTCCATGTCTCACTGTGTGAATTCCTCCCTGATGGACAGCATGCATATGCAACCTAGGGTGTAGAAGCTTAAGACAAGCTAAAGTCATTCATCTTCTCTGAATGCCTGGATGACTATATGCAGAGTTATTTTGTGTTCAACAGAGAATTACACTGGAAACATTGGTTGAGTACATATTTGTTTCATTGTCAGATCTGTATATGGAGTCCTTAATATAGGATACATTATGTTCCGCCACTGAGTTAAATAAAATCAGCAAAGAGTAACTGGATTGAATTTGCTCTCTCCACCCCACCACTTCTGCAGAATTACTTCTGTGAAATTCCTTATCAGTCTGTATAGGAAAAAATCCTAAAAGATTGGCCCAGGAAGCCAAGCCCCCTTACAGCTGTGCCAAAACGATGCCAGCCAGGACTTTTTAAATGATAATAAACTGTTCTGGAAAAAAAAATAACTGTTCTTCCTCCAAGAGAATATTTAAACTTATGATCACTGTCAAATGTGTAAATGATCAGAATACATTTTTTTTACAGGAATTTCTAGCAAACTTGAATCCGAATTCATGGTCATTGAAGTATGAAGGGAAATGCCATGGATATCTTCAATTCATTATTGACTAATCTCTGTCCTTACCCTAGCTTTTCTGGTTTTTTTTCCCCTTATCTTATGTGATGTAAGTATAGATATAGATTCACAAATCCTTAGAAGTCACTGAACATTCTTTCTTTTTGGAACAATGTTGTCATAAACAAGCAAATACATAAGGAATATAAAACTTACCAGTATCACATGAGGTATGTGTGTGAGTTTAAATTAATGAACTTAATTTCATAAAGCAGTATTTAGGTTCACAACAAAATTGAACATAAAGTATAGAGGGTCTGCATATGCTTCCTGAACTCCCCACTCACCACATACAACTTCCCCTACTATTGACATTTAGCATGAGAGTGGTATATGTGTCATATTCAATGATCCTACATTAACACATCATCACTCAAAGCCTACAGTTTACATTGGAATTCACTCTGATGTCGTACATTCTTTGGGTTTTGACAAATGTATAATGACATATACCCACCATGGTACTATTATACAGAATAATTTCACTGCCACAAAATATTCTGTGCTCTACTTGTTCCTCTTTTCCCTCTCTAACTCCTAGTAATCATTGGACTTTTTATTGCCTCCATAGTTTTGCCTTTTCTAGAATGTCATATAATTGGAGTCATATAGCATGTAGCTTTTTTTAAAGATTTTATTTATTTCTTCATGAGAGGCAGAGAGAGAGAGAGAGAGAGGCAGAGACACAGGCAGAGGGAGAAGCAGGCTCCATGCAGGGAGCCTGACATGGGACTCAATCCCAGGTCTCCAGGATCGCTCCCTGGGCTAAAGGCGGCACTAAACCACCCAGGTTGCCCAGCATGTAGCTTTTTTAAATTGACTTCTTTCAATTAATAATATGTATGTAAGTTTCTTTCATGTATTTTCAGGGCTAAAAATATCCACTTGTCTGTATATACCATTGTTTTTTTAACCATTCACATCCACAAGGACATCTTAGTCGCTTCCATGCATTAGTAATTACGAATAAAACTGCTATAAATATCTGTGGGCATGATGACATAGACCATAAATCTCTTTTGAGTAAATTCCAAAGAGCTTGATTGCTGGTTCGTATAGTAAGAGTATGTTTAGTTATGTAAGAAAACACCAAACCATCGTCCAAAGTGGCTGTACCATTGGGCTTTCTCACCAACAGTGAATGAGAATTCCTGTACTCCACATCCTCATTGTTTGGTGTTGTCATATTTGCCCATTCTAATAGTTGTGCAGTGGTTTCTCATTATTGTTTGAATTTGCACTTCCTTATGACAAATGTGAAGCATCTTTTCATGGGCTTTCTTGCTATCTGTGTATCTTCTTTGAGAAGGTATCTGTTCAGAATTTGGGCAATTATTAAATACTTCTGTTGTTGATTCATTGAGTTTTAAAAGTTCTCTATGTATTTTTGGATCATAGTCCTGTATGAGATATATATCTTTTGCAAATATTTTCTCCCAATCTGGAGCTAGTCTTTTCATTTTGCTTTTTTCCCCAAGTTTTTATTTAAATTTCAGTTTGCTAACATGCAACATAGTATTAGTTTCTGATGCAGAATTTAGTGATTCAACACTTACATACAATACCTAGTGCTCATCACAGCAAGTGCCTTCCTTAATAAGCATCACCTATTTACCCATTTCCCCTCCCCTCTGTTAACTGGCAGTTTTTTCTCTAGAGTTAAGAGTCTGTTTCTTGGGTTTCCTCTTTGGTGTTTTTTTTCCCCTACATGCATTTGTTTTGTTTCTTAAATTCCACGTAAGTGAAGTCATATGGTGTTTGTCTTTCCCTGACTGACTTACTTCACTTAGCCTAGTGCTCTCTAGCTTCATCCATATTGTTGCAAATGGCAAGATTTCACTCTTTTTATGGCTGAGTAATATTATATATATATAATTATATATATATTATATATTATTATATAATATATACATATATACTTCCATACTTTTGTTATTCAATTAATTAACATATATTATTGGTTTCAGAGTTAGAGGTCAGTGATTCACCAGTCTTAGATAGTATTAGTGCTCTTTACATCATACATCCTCCTTAACGCCCATCACCTAGTTACCCCATCCCCCAACCCACTTCCCCTCCAGCAACTCAGTTTTTTTTCCTATGATTAAGAGTCTCCTTTGGTTTGTCTCCTCTCTGATTTCATCTTATTTTATTTTTTCCTCTCTTCCCCTGTGATCTTCTGTTTTGTTTCTTAAATTCCACCTATGAGTGTTTTCCACAGCCGCTACATCAGTTTATATTCCCACCAACAGTGTTAGAGGGTTCCCCTCTACAACCTCACCAACACATGTTTTCTTGTGCTGCTGATTTTAGCTATTCTGACAGGAGGAAGGTAATATCTCACTGTAGTTTTGATTTGTATTTCCCTGATGATGAGTGATGTTGAGCATCTTTTCACGTGACTGCTGGCCATTTGTATTTTTTTAAAATGTCTACTCATATCTTCTGCCCATTTTTAATTGGATAATTTGTTTTTCGGTTTTAAATTTGGTAAGTTCTCTGTTTTCTTTCTTTCTTTCTTTCTTCTTTCTTTCTTTCTTCTTTCTTTCTTTCTTCTTTCTTTCTTTCTTCTTTCTTTCTTCTTTCTTTCTTTCTTCTTTCTTTCTCTTTCTTTCTTTCTTTCTTCTTTCTTTCTTTCTTTCTTTCTTTCTTTCTTTCTTTCTTTCTTTCTTTCTTTCTTTCTTTCTTCCTTTTATACTACAGTTTCCTTGTTTTAGTCCTTTCTCTCAGCCTTCAAATCCTCACTCTCTTTAACATTATCCTCCCAAACCCTGAAAATATTAAATATTTCCTCAACCTCAGACCACAAATATATAAAATCATAGACAGCCATCAATCCTCCATCTAGATGGTCATAAATAACAGAATGAATTTGTTCTAAACTGAACCTGTCACTCATTGCCACCCCTTACTACCATAAAACCTCTCACTTCTCTAGCCAATTATTTGGTACATTTCAGAATTGCACTCTGTTTCCATTTGCTTACTCCAGAAAGCAATGATTCTCCTTTATCTCCATCTTCTCCATCAACAGTCTCATTTTCAATTCATCATTAAATACTGACAATTCAAACTCTGAAATGTTTATTGAATCTATTGTTTTCTCTCCAACATGATTATTTCTTCTTCAAATTAAGCAGAATTCTCCCAATTTATCTGCTACCTCTAACCATGTGTTCTTTCCATGTATTATCCACACTGCAAAGTGAAGTTTCTAAAATGCAAATTATACTTCACTTCTTTCTAGATAAAATCCAATACTTTTGCATAACCAAGATACCCTTATATACTCCATATTGCCCCACTTTCATTATATTTTTTTATTATTTGTATTTTTTTATTTACCACTTTCATAATATTGAAATTTCTTTAAATGGTGTCCATTTCTCTATGAAGCAATCTGTCATTTGCCAGAAAAATCCTAATAAAACCTTATTTCATCGAGTTATATTGGATTGACAGCATTAAAGTTCATGATCTTGGCTTTCAAACCTTCAACACCCTGTTAATTTTATTAATCCATCCTTTTCTCCTGCTACCACGTAATAAATGATCTTTTGTCTTAGTTCTACAGGTCTGTTCATACCTTTCTCGTATGTATAGTTCCTTTCTCCTTCATGTCTCTAAGACTTTTACTTCACCTGGAATTTGCTCCATATTTTCCTCTACTTCTATTCATACATTAATGGAACTCAAAGACTAATGTCTTACACTGCTATTCTCACAGCATCCTGTCATCCAGATCATGTAGATTTTATGTTTTCTCTAAGAGTTTTTAAAAAGTAAAGATAATATAACTATCTCAGTTCTTGTCTTTTAATTGAATTCACAAAACTATGCATCCAGAATGGCAGATGGCAAGCTTTTGGTGAGTGTGAGCGCATTTACCAGCTATGGCTATAAAACACCAAAGCATATGTCTGTTTTCTTTATAAATTTTAAGCATTCTCCATTCACAGTCATCTCCTCATTCCTTCCTCAAACCTATGAAATATATACCTTTAGTACTCCTACCAGTATGTTACATTTTCACATCAGTTATACTGCATATTAAGATAACTTGTATTTTTCACTTGATTCTTTCTCCCTCTCAAAACTAACAGTTTGAAATAAACATGTCCCTCAAGAATCTAGTGAATTATAACCAATAATATCTTTTTAAATAAGGAATTTCCCTAAAATCTCACACTTTAAAGTTTTATACAAATTTTGCATCCTATTTTATATAAAGATGGTTTGTTATTATACTAAATAAAGATCCAAATCACTTACTAAAGCAAACCAAAACAAGCAACCAAAACTATCCTTAATTTCCCTACTTATGTTTTTCTGTCAGTAGTTGATGTGGTTTCATTAATCTATCATTTATTTCTTCTAGTTATTTCCTCTCTCTGCTTTATTGCAAAATATTACAATATATCTGTATAAATAGGAGTATACAACTTGAAGCTACTTGAATATTGCTGCAAATAATAGTCCATATGTATATTTCTTGGTCTTTCTCATATAAAAACAGCAGACCTTACAGTGTATTCCACAGTGATAAAAATAATTTAAAAATAGAGCAGCCTGGGTGGCTCAGTGGTGCCACCTTCAGCCCAGGGCATGATCCTGAAGACCTGGGATCGAGTGCTACGTCGGCTCCCTGCATGGAGCCTGCTTTTCTCTCTGCCTCTCTCTGTCTCTCATGAATAAATAAATAAAATATTTTTTAGAAATCATTTAAAAATAAATACCTAAGTACATTCAATGCTTTTTGTAATAAATAATATCTATGACTGATTTATTTATTTTAATTGTGATTGGTAGTATTATCTTTATGGAAAGGAATACTGTTGTGGATTTATGACATAATATTGTGTTTGACATATATTAGTGATTTCAGGTTTAATGTTAATAATTAGAATAATTCACTGATATCAATCTGATATTACAAACTGATTGTCTTTAATCATTAATCCATGTTTCCAACTAAAGCAAAATTAAAACATGATTATGTTTGAAATGATGATAGTTTGATAAATTTACCAAACCAATTAATCACAAAAACACCAAAAATATATGTTTCTTAGGGAATACCTATTTTTTACCCGATGATAGAAGGTAGAAATTAACATTAACTGAAAAGTTAAAATTTTTTGTAGGAAAAAATATATAATAAAAATATATATTAATAAAACATATAAAATATATTTTGTATATAAATATGGTACATATATTAATATGTATTATATGTATATTTATATGAAATAAGGCCCCTACTGGCTGATGAAGAAATCTTTATTTTTTAAAAATTTTATTTATTGGGGATCCCTGGGTGGCGCAGCGGTTTAGCGCCTGCCTTTGGCCCAGGGCGTGATCCTGGAGACCCGGGATCGAATCCCACGTCAGGCTCCCGATGCATGGAGCCTGCTTCTCCCTCTGCCTATGCCTCTGCCTCTCTCTCCCTCTCTCTCCCTCTCTCTCTCTCTCTGTGACTATCATAAATAAATAAAAATTTAAAAAAAAATAAAAATAAAAATTTTATTTATTTATTCATGAGAGACAGAGAGACAGAAGCAGGGACATAGGCAGGCTCCCTACAGGGGGAACCCAATTTCAGACTCGATCCCAGGACACTGGGATCACACCCTGAGCCAAAGGCAGACGTTTAACCATTAAGCCACCCAGGTGTCCCAACTGGTCAAAATATTTTAAATCATGCCATTTGTTAGATCAATACAAGCTGATCAGATAAATAATATTGGATCAATTATCCCTGGAGAAAAATCACTGAACATGGGCATGATTGTAGAATTGATAACAACAATAATAACTTAGAAAATAATAAATCAATTGTCCAGTAAAATCCTATTATTTTCCCCCCAACTTTTGGGGATTCTTATATCTCATGTAAAAAGTGTAATATTTCACTTTATAACCTTAATTATGGCATTCTTTTGTAGAAGATGAATTTTCCTTGGTTTGTTTTTCCTGTAAGCCATTTTATAGGTGGGGAAAATAAATTACTGCTCAGAAAATCTGTAACTTGATGATAGATCAATCAACACATGTATCCTGGCTTGACACAAGAATTAAGAATTAAGCACAATTTATTTCGACCAAATGAAGTTCAAACACAGAATTTTGAATGATGCGTACAACCTTTACATTTTGTCCTGATGTAACCATTTGAACTAGAAGCTTGTCCATTTCAGAAGGTGGCAGTGATATGAACCAGATCTAGGTTAAAATCATGTCATTATTGCAGCCTTTGCTTCTCCCAGTGAAAATACTTTCCTGTAGCCATTGAAAAGCTATTTTAGGTCAGCTTTTGAAGCAATGGTGCTCTTGACTCTTTCCTTTTTTGAATTGCTCTCAAACTAAAAGGAATATTTGTGAAGTACATCCCTTCTCAGATCCCACCTAAGAAAGGATATTTTATCCACTCACTTGATTTCATCTTCTTTTTAGGTCTGTAGCACTTCTTGTGACTTACACTCTTCTTGAGCCTCCTCACATCATCAAGATAATTATACAAAGCTTAGGGCTGATAGTTCAAAGATAGCTTTTTAATAAAACAAGATAAAAATATTTTCAAAAAAAGAACTTCAAATCTTTTTCTTTTGATCAACCACAAGACAGTTAGTTAATTATAGAAAACATTTGAAAACACTGAGTCGTAGATTCTCAATACTACAATTACACTGTGCATAGGGTATACCTACTTGCAAAAATATATATGTGCCGAATGAATATATTAATATGTATTAAGTGTCTCCTAATTCATCATGAAGTATTTAATATCTAATATCTCAAGGTCATCAGGCAGGTTTATGATGTTTCATATCCTTTATGATTATCTTAAAATATTTGCTAATTTTGCCGCTTTTGTTTATTAGAAACAGAAAGGTAGATTAAAAATTATATGGGATTTAAATTTATTTATGCCCAAAGGCTATCAAGATTTAGCCATATAACATGTTTTGAAACATTTACACTATGTAATCCCAATAGATATTTATTTTAGTTACTATATACAGCACATGATATCTATGTCTGAGATCACTGTTCATGATTTTTCCTTAGTCTGTTAAATTTAAAGAAAACATTTATTATTATTACATTATAATTATCCCATATATTCAAATTGTTAAACCCAATTATTTTATTGGATATTTTTCAGAATAAGCAATTGATGGAAATAGCATCAATTTTTAAAAATTATATAAAATAAAAAGTGGCTATTATTTTGAATCTGGATGTGTATTTTTATTTAGACGGTAGACACTACTAACTATGCAGAAAACATCAGTTCTCCCCTTCTCTCTTAGAAAACTTACCTATTAACTGTATTTACTTTTCTGGCCAATAAATATAAGTGAGAATTACTGATACTGATTTGCAGAAAACACCTTTAAAAATTGAAACATGTAGTTTGTCCTTTTCCCTTTCTTTCTTCTACCCTTCTTAGAACATTGTCATGATACTGGATGTAGAAATGCCATTTGTTGCTACCAGGTTATAAACCATATGGTACAGATAACCAGGCATGGGGAACAGTGAGGGCATTTTATGGAAAAAACAACTACTATATTTGTCCTGGGCTATTTGCTTCTGGAATTCTTTTATGTAAGAAAAATGCAAACTTTGTGTAAGCTATTTTTTAGTTATGTGTTCTTTTACTTGCAGTAAAGAAATGCAATCCCTAACTAATGAAGATGCTTCACTTTTAACAATGGGAGCTAATAATGGTGTCAAACCTCCACATGACCTTACAACTACATTTTAGAAATTATTAGGTTCACAAAAACATTATTTGATCATAAAGGTTTAGTGTGATTACAAAGTTTTAAAAAGCAACAGCATACTTTTAATGGTTACCTCTGCCTTTGAAATGTGCAGACAATTTCAAATACTCAATCCTCTAAACACAACATAGACTCAATTGTCCTTGGCTTCTTCTAGCAATTTAGACAGATATAACCTTTTTGTTCTATCAAAAATAAAAATGTAGTTATATTATTTAAATTACCTCATCTTACATTTTTAAATTTCAATATTCTGAAATTTTTAATTTAAACATTCTGATAATTTTCTAATAATTATGTTACTGTACATAATTTATTTTAGCTTTCATTTTTCAAATGAGGCAAGATAAGAGTGATTTAACATTTTATAAATATTATCTATTGTGATAACTAACAATTGAAATTGCTAAACTCTATTACAAATTTGTACTGATAAACTACATATTAGTTTAATCCTCACAATGGAATACACTTATACTCTCCATTTTATAGACCAAGAAACTGAGGCACACTGAGGTCAATTAGCATGCACACAGTAAGTGCTGAAGAAAGAATGTGAACACAAATTGTCTGGCTCCATAGCCTTCACACTTATCCTGACTGCTTTGCCATATTGACCAAAGTCAAGGACAGAACTGTTCCAGAAATATTTCATATGCATTTACTGGTCAATTTGACTATATAGCAAACCTCACATATTGAATTTTCTGGAATTATTTTGCTTCAGCCTTCTCAGTACAGTAAAAGATCCATTAACAAAAGTCTTACAGAGTAAACCAGATGTTTATTTAGGTATCATGAGGATATAAGAGTTGGCGTTATAATACCCATCTCAAAGTAAGACCTTAATTATTTTTCTTTACCTGGCCTCTTTTTCTATATTTCTTTCCATAATTCTCATTCCCACTACACACACCAAAAAAAAAAAAAAAAAAAAAAAAAAACACTGCTTAATTTTCCTTATTGTCATATAGAGAAATATAAAAGTTTTTCTCCATATCCACTAATTCCACCTCATCCTATAGTATCTCGAAGCTGGATGACAGGTTAAAAATAGCACTCTCTATACATAATATAAGAGCGGAGAATTAAAAATGGTTAAAATCTTTCCCCTTCATTTCAGCCTTTAATACCAAATTTTATTTCTACTTATCTGAACTACCCAGTAGCCAAATCTTTGCTTCATTTACCCTCCCACATACTAATTTATTCAAACATACTATGAAATTGCTTAGTGGTCATTCTTGACCATGTATTCCATACCTTGGATACAAATTTGGAAAAAGAATGATACTAAAACAATGATTTTCATTGACTTTTTATCTTCTGTTCTCTCCACATTGTGATAATGAGAATGAAAGCTGACATGATTTCTGATCCCAGACAAGTTAACATAAGCAAGTCTTCCTTACAACTGGATGATTGTCAAGTTCAAGTCCTTTCAGGCATGAAGCACTTACCACAATCTGACATACAACTTACTTGTGTATGTCTATCATCTTTCTCCCATGATGAAGTGACCTTGTAAAGGTATTTTCATTCACCACCATATCCCCAGCAATAAAAATAATGTTTGGGGGGGGCCCTGGATGACTCAGTCAGTTAAGCATTGGATTCAATTTTGGCTTAGGTCATGATCTCAGGATTATGAGATTGAGCCCCACATCATCTCCATGCTCAGCACAGAGTCTTCTTGAGATTGTCCTCTCCCTCTGCACTTCCCCCATTTGTGTGCTCTCTTTATTTCTCTAAAATAAAATTAAAAATAAGATATTTTTTTAAATTTTTTTTTAATTTTTATTTATTTATGATAGTCACAGAGAGATAGAGAGAGGCAGAGACACAGGCAGAGGGAGAAGCAGGCTCCATGCACCGGGAGCCCGACGTGGGATTCGATCCTGGGTCTCCAGGATCGCGCCCTGGGCCAAAGGCAGGCGCCAAACCGCTGTGCCACCCAGGGATCCCAAAAAATAAGATATTTTTTAAAAATAGAAATAATATATGGCACATAGTAAAAGATTAAGAAATATTTGCTGAATGATTAATGAGTTAATTTATTGCCCCACACATATTGTCCATTTTCTCTCTGTACGTAACTTCGCTGTAGACATATAATGATCATTTCACCTCTCATACTGAATGCTGCATTTTTTAAAGATTTATTTATTTATTTTAGAGGGATAGAGAGCACAAGGGGTGGGAAAGACAGGGAGGGAAAGAATCTCAAGCAGACCTCCCGCCAAATGCAAAGCCTGACACAGAGTCTGATCCCAAAACTCTGAGATCATGACCTGAGCCAAAATCAGGAGTCTGACACTCCACCGACTAAGCCACCCAGGTGCCCATGAATACTGTATTCTGCTTATTAGAATGGCTTCCCCACTAGACTGTGAAATTCTTGAGTATAGGTCATTTACCTTATCCTTTTTTATCCCTAGCATGAGGATACCTGGTATACTGGGTTCTGATTATATATTTTTTGAATGGTAATATGGATAAATATTTTTCATGATTATGGTATGCAACTTTAAAGAATTACCATAATGGAAGCTAATATAAAAGTATAAACATGTTCCATGATCTATTCAGTCTTTGGAAACTCTAAAAATCACTTTTGTTTTGATAATTTTGTGTCTAATACCTACTTTAAAATGATGCATAAAAGATCATAGTAGATATCTACCACAACCAAAACCTCTTTTAACTTTGTATATTTTTTTAAGATACTCATTTGTTTATTTATGTATTTATTTATTTATTTAGAGAGCATGTGAGCAGGGGCTGGGGGGAGGGGCAGAAGGAGAGGAAGAGAGAATCTCAAGCTGACTCCAGGCTCTGTGAGGAGTCCAACACAAGGCTCGATATCAAGACTTGAGTCAAAATCAAGAGTCAGATGCTTAACCAATTGAGCCAACTAGGTGTCCCTGCCCATGCATTTTAGGAGTTTAAAGGAAAGAAGAGAAAAAAAAAAATGTGATGCTATCACTTATAGGCAGTATATATGCATTTTCATGGATTTTTTATTTTATACAGAAATAAATTTCTTATCTCTGGGAAAAATACCTTAACCTAGTGGCTTTAAAATTGAATTCTAAATATAGTTGTCTTATAAATCTTTAAGAAGAGAATCCTCACACCTTTACAGTAAATGGCATATAAAAACAATATAAGAAATCTTTCAATTATGGTTGACTGGCAGAGATTATATACAGATTCCCCCTCTCTATCTGAATGGTTAGAGGCAAGTTCATTAGTTGGCTTTCTATATCATAAACTCATGTATTCTTAGCTTGCCTTATCATCAAAGTGAAGGAATTTTAATGTGGCTCTTGAATATTTTTATCCCAAGTGATTCATTTAAAGCTTCTTTTTAGTAGAAACATATTTGTTTGGGGATGCCTGGGTGGCTCAGTGGTTGAGCGTCTGCCTTCGGCCCTGGGTGTGATCTTGGAGTCCCCAAATAAAGTCCCACATCAGGCTCCCTGCATGGAGCCTGCTTCTTTCTCTGCCTATGTCTCTCCCTCTCTCTCTGTGTGTCTTTTATAAATAAATAAATAAATACATACATACATACATACATACATACATACATAACTTTTTAAAAAAGAAACGTTTGTTTCAAAGTAATATTCATATTTTTAAAATATTTTCCTGAAATATTTTGAAATAGGAGGCTTATATTATTTTGATTGTACATTTTCTAAAGAATATTAGAGATTTCTTCTCAGAAATTCAACTGAAAATATATTTATTTGTGAGTGTGTGTGTGTGTGTGTGTGTGTAATGAGGTCCTTTAAAATTTAATCTTTTTAGCAGCTTTCTTTTTTTTTTTTGCTTCTTTTTTATTGAAGTTCGATTTGTCACTGTATAGTATGACAGTCAGTGTCATCCCGTCAAGTGCCCCCCTCAGTGCCCGTCACCCAATCACCCTTGTTAGATTTTTAACATCTTAGGAAAGAGTTCTTCCAAAAGCTATATTGGTAAAAATTGTCATTCCTGAAAGATTGTGAAGCAGAAATGTGTGAAATCACAGATAACTTTCTAAGTTGAAACACTAAAACATCAATTGCAGAACAGAAGCTGCATTGTCCAAATGCTTTAGTTAGGATGAGTGTGATGGTTTATTCACCACAAGCAACTGAATGCTTTACAAACAACTGTAATTTACAGCAGAAAAATCAATTTTGTGCCATTTCAGTTTGCAATATGCCTTTCTAATTTGGGATCGTTAAAAAGAAACAAAAGACTATAATGTGAAAACAATAAAGCATACAGAAAATTAGAAGTAATTCAATCACACGTTCAAAAACAATTTGAAAGAATAATCAACTTTACAAAAATTGATAAATTTTTAATACCACTAAATATCTTATTTCTTTGAAAAAGAATTTGAACAATATAGTTCTGGAGGTTAAAAGTGTGTTAAAAGCGTGTTAAAAATTAAAGTGTGGGCAGATTTGGTAAGGCCTCTCTCCTTGGCTTGCAGATGGTTGCCTTCTTGCTGTATCTTTCCCCTGAAGGCATATAGATATAGAAATAGAGATGATAGAGATAGATAGAGATAGAGATAGAGATCTATGTCCTAATCTCTGCTTCTTATAAGGACATCAGTCAGATAGAGTAGAGGCCCACCCTGAAAAAAATTGATTTTTAACTTTATTACCTCTTTAAAGATCTTATCCCTAAATACATTTACATTCTGAGGTACTGGGACTTAGGACTCCAAAATATAAATATTGGTGGGCAATACAATTCAGCCTATATTGTAAACTTCAAATGCAGATATTATACTAAAAAAAAAAAAAAGGCTGACAATCATTTGATAAGTATTTTTAGCACAGGATGTAGAGTCATCCAATTCTTTCTCTCCTCTTCTTCCATGGTAACACAATTCCTGAATTTTAGTTTGATATATGACCTTCAGCAGAAAGACTACATATTCTAACTTAATACTTTTATTTGTTGGCCATAACTAGATATACACATGTGACTATATTTTCTTACCATTGAGATTTAAATTTTTGTGCAAACTTGAAAGCACCTTTAATTTCTTCTGTTGCCTTTCTTCCCATTGTGTATAGAACTGATGAAATAGCTAGTGTTACCATCTATTTTAGATGATGGGATGATTTGTAGAATAGAATTAATGCATAATACAAGTACTGTGGATTAAACTTGCCTTGAAATGACCATCTCCAGTCTTTTTTCTCAATTATTTTATTTTTTCCACCTTTGTTGATATATATAACTGACATATATCATTGTGTAAGTTTAAGGTATACAATGTGATGGCTTGATATATGTGTATATTGTGAAATGATTGCCCTTATAACTTCAGTTAATACATCCATCAGCTGACATAGTTACTTTTTGTGTGTATATGTTAAGAACTTTTAAGATCTAGTCTCTTAGCAATTTTAAATATACAATACATGATCGTTAACTATAATGACCATACATACATTAAAACCTCAGAACTTATTTATTTTATAACTTAAGTTTATATCTTTTGAGCAAATTTACCCGTTTCCCCCCACTTTACCATGTATGCCTGGAAATTACCAATCTACTCTCTGTTTCTGTAAGCTCAGCTTTTTTATATTCCATATGTTAGTGAAATCATACTATATTTGTCTTTCTCTGTCTGACTTATTTCACTTAGCATAATGCTTCAAAGTCAACCTAAGTTATCATGAAGGGAAGAATTTCCTCTTTTTATGGCTGAATATCCCATTCCTCACATACACGTGTATGTTTCAAGTTAGCAGTTTACTAGGTAAAAGAAGAAAGGAGGGTGCCTAGCCACCCTTCCTTTTGACTCTCCACTCCCTAAGAAAGCCCCAGGAGTCTATATCACTGAGATAATGGGGGAAAGTTAGAGCAGAAAGCTCTATGCCTTCTTCTTCTAAGCTTCTTTCAAAAAGAAATCTTCAGATATAAAATCTGGGAAGGGGAATTATAATTGGCTCTTCCCCTAAGTAGGAAGTTTTCCTTCCTTCAGGAAAAAAAAAAAAAAAATAGAAGATAGGCATTCCCTTACACTGGTCTGGGTAGAGGGAAGGAGAATAAATTTCAATGGTGAGCCTAAAAATATTTTTTAAGATAATAAGAGTAGGCAAGGCTGTGGATAAATTGGAACCTGTTTAACTGTTGGTGGGAATATAAAATAATATAGTAGCTATAGGGGATCCCTGGGTGGCGCAGCGGTTTGGCGCCTGCCTTTGCCCCAGGGCACGATCCTGGAGACCCGGGATCGAATCCCACGTCGGGCTCCCGGTGCATGGAGCCTGCTTCTCCCTCTGCCTATGTCTCTGCTTCTCTCTCTCTCTCTCTGTGACTATCATAAATAAATAAAAATTAAAAAGAAATATGGTAGCTATAAAAAATTAAAAATAGAACTATCATGTGATCCAGCAATCTTACTTCTGGGAACCTCTGGCTAAGATCTCTGCTTGAACACAGTTACTAGCAAGAACTTAGTCCTCCAACATCTGGGCACTGATTGCTATAACACCCACCACCTTCTCCATCTCTATCTGATCCCCAGTGCGCTAGTCCCAGATTTCCCCCATGATCACCATGAAGCAAGACCCAGTGGGCCTCCCAGGAAGCATCCCACAATGCAGGGGCCTAAATATACATCTTAGACTCTCTTTTCCCACTGGAGAAATCATAGGCCCAGGGGGGCCCTCTCAGTGCAGTGCTGTGCCAGCCTGGGGAGGAATGATATGGTCCAAATACAGCTGCTCTTCTCTTAACCTTCTAAGGTAGTCCTTCTCAGTCATTGTTGTCCAGGAGGATGCTGTAGCCTTATCCCTGGGTTCTGGGATTTTCAAAATGGCATCTTGTGTATGAATAGTTGCTAGATGATCTGCTTGTGAGGGAGATTGAGGTTGGAAACAATCCATGTTCCCATATTGATTACATTACCTCCTCTATCTCCCACAATTTTGAGAATAAGGGAAAACTGAAGTCCTATTTAGTTTAACGCACAATTATATGACTTTTACTATTATATTTAAATATATTCCTAACAATGATTAATTCAATTCATTAAGTCAGAGTAAAATCTAAAAATAAAGAAAAATAAGAAATAAAATTCTCGGTATCTTCTTGGAGCAGCTTTATTGGTCATCAACCTTATTTTAGTCCATAAGATTCCTAGCCAGCAAAACATAACTATTTTGTCTAATGTCCTTGTTGCTTACATGTCCTTATCAAAATGTCCCCTCCTCAGCTGCTTAATTACTAGGATTTGTTTTTGTTCTAAGGCTCTTTTAAAATTTCTGAGAGAAGTTAGGGATCTGGCAATTGGGCCATTTACGCATCTAGTTCTGGCCTGCATATTAAATCCATTCAGTTGTGGCTTAAGGCTAATCATAAAAAGTGAAAAGAAAGTCAATGTCACATCTGCTTCAAGATCTAATCCTGAATCCTGAATGTTGTGTGATGTTGTTAACTTATTCTAGAAACTTCCAGTGGATTCATTTTTACTTTCCTGCAGAATTGAATTAGAGTTCAATTTATTTTTATAGAAAGTGACTCTGGGCAAAGCCTTCAAAATATGTTGTCTAACATCCAGATTTTTCAAATCAGCCTGGTGTACTATGCAATTTGTAGTCTTATAAATCACCTTCAGAATCTTCCCACTCTATCTTTGTACACCTTTTTTTTTTCTTAAATCTGAGATTTCTATTAGGATATGAATCAAACGTTATGGGTCTGGAAATGCTGAATTATATATTTTCAAAATTTTAAAAATTCTGACAGCTTCAGCAGAGAATGGGGCCAGGGCTTAAAATCAACCATGAGGATCTTGCCTGTTTCAAAAAGAGATTAATTTTAAGAATTAAGGCGTCGATGTTTCTGGTCTGAGAAAATGAAAAGAATGTGGATTATAAAGAAGATTATGGGATGTTAGCCACTAATATAAAGACTATTATGTTCAAGTTGTGATTTGGGTAGGGTAGGGGGATATAAAACTTTATTTATAATTTTATAATATATATTTCATCAAAACAATCTGGAATCTGAATTTCTTTAAGAACTTTCACATTAGGGGCACCTGGTTGGCTCAGTGTTTGAGCATCTGCCTCTCGGGGCATGATGCTGAGGTCTTGGGATCAAGTCCCACGTCGGGCTCCCTGCAGGGAGCCTACTTCTCCCTCTGCCTGTGTCTCTGCTTCTCCCTGAATAAATAAGAATCTTTAGGGAAAAAAAAAGCTTTCACTTAAAATGCAGACCATTGGATGTTTGGAATTTTATACCCCTATTCCTTCTTTATAGTAGTTTTCTAATGAGTATTTTGTTCATGTTGAAAGATTACCAAGGGGCCATTTTATTCTCAATTATCTTTGGCAATATTATGCCATTTTTAAAGATAAATGCAAGAATTAAAGCTATAGTTTGAATATACTTAACAAGCAATAATGTGGCTCTTCCTGTTCATCATGGTATAGGATTAGGTAAAAAGGAGAAACCCATGGGGGAGCTTCCCATCCACAAGCTCTGCCTCAGCATCTTTGGGGTGGGAGAAATTGGAGACAGACTGACTCTGGCCACCAAGGTTCAGGACAGCTCCCAGGCCAGATCCATGTGTTCTCCAAAGACAGATACAGGATCAACAGAAATGAAAAGTTTGCTGTCTACTACACATTCCATGGAGTCAAGGAAGAGGAAATCCTGGAAGTCTAAAGGGGCCTTTATATGAGTTAACAGAAACAACTTCTCCAATACTGGAATCTTTGGTTTGGAGATAAGGAACACATCGATCTGGGGATCAAATATGACCCAAGCATGGATATTCACACCCTGGATTTCTACTTGGTTCTAGGTAGGCTACGTTTCAGCATCATAGATAAGAAGCACAGGGTACTGTGGCCAAACAGAATCAGCAAGGAGGAGGCCATGCACTGGTTCTTGCAGAAGAATGTTGGGATCATGCTTCTTGGAAAATAAATTTCTGTTTCTATCCAAAAGACCAATAAAAACTTTTCAGTGGAATGTATTTTTTTTAAAGCAGTAATCTGACATAGAGTGTATACAACTTAGAAGATAAACCTATGAGGGTCTAGAAATTGTTCATTGACTATGATGTTGCCATGTCAACATCAGGCCTCTAACTGAATATCAATGGTTTCCTCTGCTGCAGACCTGACAAATTTTCAATTCTTGGCAGATGGAGTGTTTAGAGAGGAGGTCAATTCCAGACCAGACTCTCAGGGACAAACAAAATGAGACTGGGGAATTTCTCAGAAGGGAAAATTTGTCTGTAAAGAACAATGTTCTGTTGAAATCTGAATTCGTTTTCTTACATCCAGCTTGAAAGTTGGTCATATTAGTCCTAGGTACATCCTTCTCTCTATGGCATTCTTCCTAATGACTCATTCCAAAATGTGGCAAGAAAAGATAGTCATGTTATTACTGAGTAGTTTGTTTTCTGCCCATAACAAAATTTTTTTTATATCTGATCTGTAATCAAGGATTCCTAAAAGTGCTGCTCATTCTGGGGAAATTATTTGCAAGCCTGACAAAAGGAATTCGTAATCCAACACAATGCACTTATGTCACCTCTCTTATCTTATCCCACTATAAGTATTTGGGGTTAGTTCTGAAATGAGACTAAAGGTCTCCCAAGAAGTACAGCTTCCAAGTTGGGGATTTTAAAGTATAGTAGTAAGGGTATCTTGATTGGATCTCAGTGTGGCTTCCAAGATTGTAAACTGTTTGGTTCCTCCAGAAGATCACACAACATAATTGATTATTTAAGCAAATTAAGTTTATTCAATTTATTTTATTAAGAGGGGATGCCATTTTGACAGTCTTAATAATTCTTAGAAGAAATTGGTTGGTCATGCAAGATATAAACACATCTTTTTTTTTAAGGTTTTATTTATTTATTCATGAGAGATCTAGAGAGAAAGGTAGAGACGTAGGCAGAAAGAGAAGCAGGCTCCCTGTAGGGAACCTGATGTGGGACTGGATCCCAGGAACCTGGGACCACAAGCTGAGCCAAAGGCAGATGCTCAATTGCTGAGCCACCCAGACATTCCAAGATATTAACACATCTTGAGTTTGTTTTCAAGTGGTTTGAGGTTTCAAGGTGAGAAACTGGTTGAAATCAAACCAAGGCAGTGATAGAATATTGTAAAATTGATGAACACTAAGAATTGAGGATAGTGAAGCAAATCTTGATAGGTAAGTTATTTCACAAGTGAGTCTTTTGCTTAGCTTAGGTTTTTATTCTAATAGGAGAAAGTTTGTCCAGTGACACATATTGGTTTGCTGACAATAAAGTGATTTATTACTTTATATCTTTAGCTTTCTGGGCAAGAATTTCCTGAAATAATTAGTTATGCTGACATAGATGATGATCTTGGTTTTTAATCCTGATACTCAAGTTGTATGGAGGCTAGTGATCTTAATCCCTAACATTAAATACAATCCATGAAAATAAATATTGACATTTGTTTACACTAAATTATCTTTTATAAGATGAAAAAAAAAAAACAAAATAATTTGAAAGATAATCCTAGCCATGAAAAGTTATTTGCAACAGATTACTATCAGATACAAGAAATAACTTCTACAAATCAGCAAAAAGAATATAAAAATCTATATATTTTGTAGAAGAAATCTTATTGATTACTGAAATGTCAGAACTTATTCAAATTTCTTTGTAATTTGAGAAAAACAAACTAAAACAATTAAGCACATTTAAAAACCAAAACATTTTCTTAAATTAAAACTTTATAAAACTTTCACAAAGTGTTAAAAAAAACAGTTGATAAAACTATTGGGAAGCATTATCTCTCATACCAATAGAGGGATTATAAATTGGCCTCACCACTTTGGAGAGCATAAGACCACAACATATTAAAACTAAACACTACTTTCAAGTAGATATACTGAAATCACTCTTGAGTGTATGCATAAGGGCACATATTCAAGATTAATCAGTGAGGAGTTCTTTCAAATACTGAAAATTTCAGTAAACTAAATGACCATTAATAAGGCAACGGAAAAATAAAATATGGAACATTCTGAAATTTGAATATCAGCACTCATAAATCATGAACTTGATCTCTGTATACATGCATGCATGACTTCTGGGTTAGAAATTCTTTCCTCTTGCTAAGGCATGTAACATAAGCTTCCAGTATGGGAATTCAAGATATGCTTTTTATAGCAAGTTGTAGTGTGTGAAAGCTCTTCCTTCAGGGCTTTCCAGCTCCATTTTAAATTAGGTTTCCTTTATTTGTTTTCTCAAGACTGGTGGAATAGAGTCAAGAGTCCAGAAATAAACCCAAACATATATAGTCAATTAATATTTGACCAGGGAGCCAAGAATACCCAATGGAGAAAAGACAGTTTCTTTAATAAATGGTGTTGGGATAATTGAATATTCACATGTAAAACTAGACCTATAAATTACACCACTCACAAAACTTATTGAGATTTAAAGACTTAAATATAGGATCTGAAAGCACAAAACTCCTAGAAATAAATGTGGGAATAAAGTTCCTTGATGTGGGTCTTGGTAACGACATTTTGTATATGACACCTAAAGCACAAGCAACAAAATCAAAATAAGCAAGTGGGACTACATCAAACTATGAGGCTTCTTCACAGCAAAAGATACCATCAACAAAGTGAAAAGGCGACCTACAGAATGGGAAAAATAAATATTGCAAACCAGTACCTGATAAGGGATTAATATCCAAAATATATAAAAACTCATATAACTCAATAGTAAGAGTAATTATAATTATAAACTAATAACCCAATTAAAAAATGGGAAAAGGGGGATCCCTGGGTGGCTCAGCGGTTTAGCGCCTGCCTTCAGCCCAGGGCGTGGTCCAGGAGTCCTGGGATCGAGTCCCACGTCGGGCTCCCTGCATGGAGCCTGCTTCTCCCTCTGCCTGTGTCTCTGCCTCTCTCTTTGTGTCACTCGTAAATAAATAAATAAAATCTTTTTAAAAAGAACAAAAAAAGAAATGGACTAGAGCTTATTCAATGGATAACTTGTAATCAATGGACACTTAAGTTTAATGTCACACTTAAGTTTAATGTTACAGCCACTACGGCAAACAGCTTGAAGGATTCTCAAAGAATTTAAAATAGAACTACCATATGATCCAACAATTACACTTTTGGGAGTGTACCCAAAAAAGTAATAAAAACACTAACTTCAAAAGGTGTCTGTATCTTCATGTTATGGGCAGCAGGATTTATAAGAGGCAAGAGACACTAACAACGAAGTGTCAGGTGATGGATGAATAGGTAAAGAAGTTGTTATAGGGATCCCTGGGTGGCTCATCAGTTTGGTGCTTGCCTTCGGCCCAGGGTGTGATCCTGGAGTCCCGGGATCAAGTCCCACATCAGGCTCCCTGCATGGAGCCTGCTTCTCCCTTTGCGTGTCTCTGCCTCTCTCTCTCTCTCTCTCTCTCTCTCTCTCTCTCTCTCTCTCTCGGTCTCCCATGAATAAATAAATAAAACCTTTAAAAAAATTTTATATAGACATATATATATATGTATATATGCAATGGAATGTTACTTAGCAATAAGAAGCAAGGAAATACTGCCATTTCATAACAACATTGACGAACCCTAACGGCACTAAGTAAAATAAGTCAGACAGAGAAAGACAAAACTATATTATCTCACTTTTTTGTGTGTTCTAAAAGCAAAACCAAGCCAAGCAACCAAACAAAAAACAAATTTGTAGCAAAAGAAAACAAATTTGTGGTTACCAGATTTAGAGGGCAAGGGAAGGGAGAATTGGAGGAAGGTAGACAAAAGGTAAAAACTTTAAATTATAATACAAATAAGTTCTAGGGATGTAATGTACAACATGATGACTACACCCAATACTGCTGTATGATATATAGGAAAGTTGCTAGTAAAGCAACCTAAGAGTTTTCATCACAAGGAGCTTTTTTCCCCTTTTCTCTTTCTTTCTCTTTCTTTCTTTCTTTCTTTCTTTCTTTCTTTCTTTCTTTCTTTCTTTCCTTCTTTCTTCTTTCTTCTTTCTTTCTTCTTTCTTTCTTTCTTTCTTTCTTTCTTTCTTTCTTTCTTCTTTCTTTCTTCTTTCTTTCTTCTTTCTTTCTCTTTTATATATCCATATGAGAAGATGGATGTTAGTTGAACCTACTGTGGTAAGCATTTCACAATATATATAAATCAAACCTTTATGGTGTATACCTTAAACTTATACAATGATGTATATCAATTGTTTCTCTCTTTTTTTAAATTTAATTTAATTTATTTATTCAGGAGACACACACACACACACACACACACACACACACACACACACACACATACAGATAGTGGCAGAGACACAGTCAGAGGGAGAAGCAGGCTCCATGCAGGGAGCTAGATGTGGGACTCAATCCCGGGACTCTAGGATCATGCCCTGGGCCGAAGGCAGACCCTAAACCACTGAGCCACCCAGGGATCCCCTGTCATTGTTTCTCAATAAAACTGGAAAAAATAAGTAAATATGGTCATTTAAAATTTTTACTTTAAAATACCCATTAAAAAGATAATCTAAAAAAAAAAAAGATAATCTATTCTGCACTTGCATAAACAAAATGACATGGAAGCATAAATGAGTAACTTTATAAGACATGTACATGTCAAAATGCATGAGCTTACAAATGTATTGAGTCCATAGTAAAGGATCCAAATAATTGTTGAAGACACACTATGCTCATTTTTGCACAAAACTGCTTAAATTATCACAGCTTAGAGAAACCACTTGGTTTCTATTTTTAACTTGTACTTGGAGCTATAAAATTTTAACACAAAATTTATTTTATTTTTTAAACAAGGACCTTCAGAGAAGAGTGTTCAGTAATTAGCTCGTGGTAGTTTCAGAGCCTGGATTGATTCCCAGGTCTTAGTCTTCTCTCCTGTGGGAAATTTTGATCATAAAATTCAAAGGCTGACCTTGGTTCTGATTTTATAAGGAATATTATATTCAGCTCGACCTTCACAATCTAGATTGAAAGAAGATGAAAGGATTAGTTGAAATTGAACACTATGCTTACAGTCCAAGAGGAAAGAAAAAAAAGTTAAGCTTTCAGAGTCATAAATTATACATGAAAAGATATATGCTAATAGTATAATCTTAAGTCACCAGAATTCCTGCATTATCTGAAAGTATAGGTATTTGGTTAGTTGAATGATAATAATGGCTTTAAAAAGATAGTGACTAGCCAGCATAGAAAAAAAATACTTCCTTAATTTCATAATTTCACATTGTATAAAATACTTGCAAATGAATTAACTGTCTATATAAATAATAGCTCTAGTTTCCAGCATTTTAAATTCCTTTAAAATTTTTTGTTTAAGTGTGCAAGTAATAAAAACACTATATTGTCTTTATAATTTTATAATTACTGCAAAAGTATTTGTAGGCATCTATGTATTTCTAAAAAAATCACTCTAAGAAAAATATACTAATTACTTCTATTTTTAAAATATCCTCCTTATCACTTGACTGTCTTGGCTTATTAAAAAAAAAAGTTACTTTATTTAGATTAAAAGAGTGTCAAACTGTCTCATTCACAGTTATGGAACATTTAAAATTCAGATTTCTAAAATATGTCATAATTGTAATTTTATAAGAAATATGAGTCAGAAAAATAAAAGCATGGTATAATATACCAGGCAGTATTTGCAAACATCTTTCCAATCTACCAAGAAAAAGATAATCTGTTACACTATGGGGGAATAGACTTTTTGTCATCTTTGGGCTTCAAGTCTAAGGTTGCTGTTGTCTTTCTTGTGCCTTTTATCACTGACCAATGGCTTCATATTTTATCATATTCATGGTCAAAATTGCTTCCTTTGAGAAGAGATATAAAGGCAATATCTGTGTATCACATCTCATCTCTGTTGTAGTTATAGCTCTGTCCAGAATCATGACTATGTGATGCCAATAGTTGATGCTGAAACATGAAAATCTGCTTTTCTTGATTGTTACCAAATGCATTATTTTTTCCATTTAAAACACATTCTTCACTCTCAAAATGTTTTGAGATTTATGAAGAGACACGGCTTGGTCATGGCAACAGAGTAGTGTTACCAGAGGATGACAATGCTGCAAAAATTACACATCCATTCTCCAATATTTGGATGTAGATGAAGCCAGAATCATGAAAGCCAAGTGTCTAGAGTCCAAATAAACACTGTCAAAGTCAATTTTGCCATGAGTGACACATGGACTTTGATTTATTTGATGACATGCTCTTTAGCTTTTGCGAATGTTCATCACTGTGACAGGATAATTTAGTGAAATAAGCTGTGTTCTGTTTACCGGCACTAGATTTTTTTTTCTTACTTATTCCAAGAAGATAAAGATGCACATGCGTTGTCTTGCCTCAGGGCCTATGGTAGTTCACACTTGACTGAAGAAATTGAAAAAAAGTTCCTCCAACCCTCAACCCCCATTTAGATTTATCTTATTGGAAACATATGATCATTCATTAAATTAACAAATATTTAATAAATGCCTGCTAAGTTCTCACCTTGATTTAGGGTCCTCAACCTGATTTAGGGCAGTGAAAAGAACACCAGACAATTAAGTTACCAAACAAATGAAAAATAAAAATTTAGGTTGTAAATTTAAAAAGTTAAGAGAATGTTTTCACATACAGTATACATCTCTTATTTCATATTAAAATGTTAGTGATAATAATTATAGTAATCATTAATATGTATTGTTTTTTACTGTGCACCTTGACTGGGCTATATGGTATATACATGTCATCTATACCATGTTCCTAATCATGCTATGATCATTTTAAGTTTAGAGATAAATTAAAGTGTAGCTTTGAGAAGTTATTTGAAAATAAATATTGGGACCAAATTTCAATTCAAGATCTGCCTGATACCAGAAATAGTTAAAACTAATTTGAACTAGGATTGATATGTATAAATATAATCCAATAGAGCAGAGGGGAAAAAAATCAATGTTAGCACAAAAATACAGAACTTCCTCTAATTGTAATGAGCTTTTAGTATGTGTAAAGAAAACATAGGGTACTTTCAGCAGGGTGAGGAAAGGGAGATGAGAATTTTAAGTCAGAGGTACAGAGATGGCATCAGGTGAGGTCAGTTTTTAGAGATTTTTTTTTTTTCAAGACTGAGAATGTCCATGTGAGAACAGAGCTATAATTCACGTTCTTGTGGTATTCCAAGGACATAGAATCAGGTTTTGTGTAATTAAGAAGTGTAGAGCACAGATATTTTATAAAGTTTCCATTTAACCTAAATATCCAAGTTTGACCCAAAGGAAGAAGAGCCACCTGACATTAAGGAGGCCTGAACATTTAGAAAATGAGTATACCAGACTCATCTGGTATAGACCCATGACACAATGGGCCTTTCCATATATGTACACGACAGCATAAGACTCCTGAAAATGTCACCTCCCCTGATAGTTGGGGGGAAGGTCCCTCTAAAGGTGGACATTGAATTTTTTTGCCAATTTGTGGAATGATTTAGAATTATATTTAAATATATTTTAAGGAAAATATCTAAAAGGTAGTATTTCCTTGTTCTGCCAAAATGGACATACATGTAGGAGGAAGAGATGATACTCTGATGGGATGTCTTTAGCTTTAAATTTGTCACCTAGTGTTTAGTAACTCAAAACATGAAAGTATTCAGCAACAGTGACTGAATTATCTAATCACTTTAAAATAATCTTTTTTTAATGCAGAGTAAATCTGAGAGAATCTCAGATTAATTTAATAAAGTTTTATAAGAGCTGGAGAACATGTGATTATATTTAATATATAAAGACCATGGAGGACACTGGATCTATGAGTTTTAGATGCAAGAATATTAATTCTACGTAGCATGTGTGTGCCTTGGAGTAATATTGGGCACAGAGATATTCAAGCTCTACCTTATTAAAAGATTGTCTTCTGCTTTTTCCAGTTGCTGAAGGTGGTGAAGGGGGAAAACAAGTGCCTTATGCGTAAAGAAAGCCATGGCAACTTCAAAGGTGCCAGAAAACAGTGCATAGAAGACTAACCACAGAGGTTAGAGTTTGAAGGCATTTATAACCTCTTGGAAGCCAATTGCTTAGTCGAATAGATCTTGGTACCTTAACAAATGGTTAAGACTCAAAGGTTTGACGCAGTGAAACTGATTTTGATGGGGAGCTCTGACCCATAGTAATGTGAACATCTCAGAGTCAGCAGTTTGAAGTTTAGGGAAGTTTATACACCTCTTTTTTTACTTGCTCTAGGGAAAATAGACACTTTCTGGTAACCCACATCCATCAAGAGAGCCCACTTTTAAGAAAGGGATAAATGTGGTTGGCATTAGTGTCCGGGAGACACATTTTTTTTTAAGAAACAGAGACAGGCTTACTCTTAAGGGGTTAAGCTTGGTCAGGCATGGGTTTTCTTCATGCCCAAACAGTAAGAACTCAGGAAGCCAGGAAAAAAATTGTGTAATACGTCCTGCTAATCCAGAGGCAGGCCAAACCCTGTAAACAGTAACCATCATGCTCTCTGCTTCTTAATTCTGAACTAGGCAAGATCCTTGTACTTTATGTAAAATTCTGGGTGACAGAAAGACCCCCCCCACACACACACACAAAGTGACTGCCACTGAATTTCTACCAGCTGTGAGGATGAGATCTCAGAATGGACTATATTTCACTTAAGAAAGTTAAATTAATGTGATATTACTTTCACCTGTGGCAGGTGGCAGACTTCACCTTAGTTGCACCACTTAAGTTGATTTGTCTACAGATTGTATATTTGAGTTATTCCATAACTATCTAGTATATACATGGCAATGAAAGATTTGTGTTGATAATAACAATGTTAATTTATAAATGTTTATAAATGTCCTATAAAAATAGCATCCAAAATAAAGACAATAAATTTGAGAATAACAACAGGATTAAAAAATGTTGACAATGCAAATTATTTTTAACATCACTTGTTACCATTTTCATACTAAGAATTCATGCTGAATGATTTTTTTGAAGATTTCTTTTTATGTATTTATTTGATAAAAAGAGAGCAAGAGAAGGAGGAGAGTCAGAGGGAGAAGCAGACTCCTCGCTGAGCAGGGAACCCCAGTGCGGGGGTGGATCCCAGATCTCTGGGCACCCCTACATTTTTGATAAGTTGAATACTTTCATTCATAACTACTGGCAGCTTATTTGGTTACTGGCCAATATTTCAAGAGCCTTAAAATACTTGATTCGGTAGATTGATTTTGATAATCATGGAGAAAATAGCTGGAAATCAGATGAAAGTTATTTGTAATGGCAAATTTAGGGAGAGTAGTTAAGTGTATATAATAGAATTATGAAGTGAATTATTACTACCTATTTTTAAAATATTAAAGAGCCAGTAAAGATATTTATGAAGAATTTTTAATGACATAAGAAATTTTTCATTATAAATTAAATTAACAAGTATATAAATAACATATTTATTTCTCTAATAGCATAAAACTAGCAAATTAAAAAAATAAAATGCTTCAAACTGCATAGTTATTTGCTTTGGATAATTATAATATGAATGATTTTCATCACCCGCTGCATGTTTTCTTCTTCTGCAATATTTTAATCAGTAAATACATATTTCTTCTGTATTTGAAAGTGTATTTATTTAAAAATATGACTATTAGTCATTTCAGAGCATGTTTGAAACAACTTGTTTGGAGCAGGATTTTGAAGGTAATTCAAAAATGGAAGGAAACTTAAAGGCCTTCTGATTTAATGCTAACAAACACAAATTTGGTAACTCTTGTCATAACAGATACACTATATTGGGACTTAGGGTGATTTGTTTAGATTGTAAAACACTGTTTTAGCCAATAAAACAGACAGCATTGAGTCCTTTGTGTGGCTATACCGCTACTGAGTTTCTCTAGGAGGTAAACATGAGAGGGACAATAACGAATGCAAAATCAAATATCCATTTATTGGCACCTAGCTGAGGATAACCTCTAAAGCAGAGGCTCAATACTGATCAGTCTAAATTTTGATCCCAAAGCCTTCCCAGTGGTCCCTGCTGACCAAGAATCCCTATCTAACCACATGAATAAATAAAAGTGCTGCTATACACCCAAGAGGAAGTCTTAAAAGGAGAGTTGCTTATTACTGTACATGAGTGCAGTAGAGGGGGGAAGGCACTACATTTAAGGGACTACATAGAATTTTAAAATAGCCTTAGTCAATGTCATCTTTTTTTTTTAAGATTTTATTTATTTATTCATGAGACACACACACACACAGAGAGAGAGAAAGAGAGAGACACAAAAACACAGGCAGAGTTAGGCTCCATGCAGGGAGCCCAACACGGGACAGATCCCCGGTCTCCAGGATCAGGCCCTAGGCCAGAGGCAGCGCTAAACCGCTGAGCCACACAGGCTGCCCACCTTAGTCAATGTCATCTTAAGAAAATAACATTCTATAGGACAGAATATTCAGGAATTAATCTTTCCTTCCTGCACAGAACAACAAGCAAAAAACAAAAATGGTAACAAAACTAGTAGTAGGATATTTTTAGGTAGCTAACCTACATTTGGAATTTTTCTAGGCATTGTCAGTAATGTATTTTTAAGAATAGCTGTTGTCTTAACACTCTGCAAATGTGGTCTTTGGTCCATAACTCACAATAATTCTTAAAAAATTTTCACTATTGAACCAAATAGAAATACTGCAAGAGACTACAAGGGTATCGTTGTAAACCAATCATTTCAAAACAGTATCAACAGTTATGCTTAATAAAAAGTAGAGTTTTTTTAAGCAATATATATTTGATATCAGAAAGTCTTTTATTAGGGAATCTCTTTACCTCATTGATTGTCACACAGAGAAAAGAAGCATAAGATAGGTATAAATGAATGACTTCCTTAGAGGTCCCAAAATTTTGAATGGACAAGATGATACTTTATGAACTCTTAAATCATAAACAGGTAATTCTAGTTAGATTTTCATAGTACATCTCTGTGTAAGAGGATTTTTTTGTTTGTTTATTCATTCATCCACTATTAATGGAGTGAATACTGTTTGCCAGTATTGTTTTAAGAGTGTGGATAGAGCGTTCAAAAGGACAAACAGAGTCTCTGCCCAGATAAATATTATGTTTGAGGATACTTTACCCATTCTACCAGTAAATATGTGCCATGGGTTGGAAATGGTCAGGGGAAAATTCAGATAAGATCATCAAATGTGTCCCCTATGAGAAGGTGACATGTACATTTTGGATAAGCAAAAATGACAGAGAATTCTGTTTAGTTATTTTCATAGATTTCTCTATCATGAGAACAAGTTAAGCTTTATTATTCCTATTTTCAGAGAAATAAATTCAATTTACTTTCTCAGGTAACACGGTGCAATATAACATAGGAAAAATACATATACTTAGGAGGGGAAATTGGAGCAGAAAGTTGAACTGGTCTTAAAATAAGTAGGCAAATTAAGATTTTTGGGGGGAAAATAGGAATTCATAAGGAGTTTTCTGACTTTAGCAATTGAATGGCTGATAATACTATATTTTACAGTGAGAAAGAAAAAGATTTGGGAAGAAGGAAAATTCTGGTTGACAGGTTATTTTAAAATAGTTTCAAAACAATCCAGTGGAAATGTCTAAAAGCAGCTGGATAAAGACCGCTAAGACTCAGAGGAAAGTTACAAAGTAGAAATACAATCTTGTGAGGCATCAGCATAAGTAATGTTACTTAGGTAGGATGAGAGAAATACAGTGCATGGGAGCAGTATCCTCAGTGTTCTGAAACAGGTCTTTAATTTCTTATTAATAGTGATGGTTTTTTAGCCATTGTGGGCCATATTTCTCTGGGTCTGCAGAACCCCCCACATCACTTCTTTTGCAGGATTTTTCTTAATGTTCCTGTCACTTTTCTATCCATCATGCTGTTTTTATTCTATAGTTTTGTTTTGCTTTGTTTTGTTTTTTGAAAGGTGGAAATAACTTGAACAGAAATCTTGGGATCCCTGGGTGGCGCAGTGGTTTGGCACTTGCCTTTGGCCCAGGGCGCGATCCTGGGGACCCGGGATCGAATCCCACATCAGGCTCCCGGTGTATGGAGCCTGCTTCTCCCTCTGCCTATGTCTCTGCCTCTCTCTCTCTCTCTCTCTGTGACTATCATAATTAAAAAAAAAAAAAAAGAAATCTTAAGTACTAGAATATCTACTAATTAGGCCCCACCATGACTTTTAATATGTAACTGGTTATATTTTCAAGGAATTTGAACGGTATGGAAATGTATATGTGGCCAGAATTCATAATCTATTGATCGCCATAGTGGTTAATTAGGAAGTGGATACTCTGCATATCACCACCTGCTCAGGGTCTGACAGTGATACTATGCTGGTAGAAACTAAAGAGCCAATGAGAACTTGATCAATTTTCCCCCAGAAACCATGTCAGATCATGTCCCTGACAAGACATTTAGGACAAAGCACACAACCATTTCAAGGTAGAGTGTACCTTTGGAAAGCTCAATCAGAATCACCTACCATTATAACCAGGATGCATACTTGCACACCAAAGCCAGAAGCATTTTCCTGGATACTTTAACCCTACTTTTGTTCAGTTACAGGCTTAGAGTTAGTCATTGCATTTCCAAACCTACCTTTCAAGGATATGTAATTATATAACTCTTCATTAACACCTCTATTGAGGGAATCGTGGCATACAGAACTAGTCCCCTTTTGGTAATTCCTCTGTGGAACCCAGGACTCTACTAAAAATCCGCAGGCTAGGCAGATCATTCTTAGTAGAACTGGTAACCTGCCAATTAAAATGTAAAAATGATGCCGTATCATATATTTTAGAATAATTTTTATAGATGAAGAAAGCCCATATTTAATTATCATATTAATAAACACATAGTAAAATGTTGCATAAAAAGTAGCATAACGCATCCTTGTATTATGATAAAAATAAAATCCTAAGACAATTTTTCATTTCTTGCTTTTTAAGTGAATATTACCCTTCTTTGTGGACTTTATCTTTCTGTAGACTTGGTCTTGCATGAAGAATGCTTTTCAGTCGCTTTAGCTGCTGCAAAAAGCCTATCCCAGAGTACAGGATATCTATTTCAGCAGGATTCTCAATAAAAGAAGAATGACATCCACATGGATCCAGAGCTCAGCCTGTTCCATCAGACTGATAATACCCTCCTAGCTTCTCAGTCTGAAATATGTCCTCCTGCTGGTCCTCATTATTATCACCTTCAGTGATGCCTTTTCAAGCTCGTTGTCATACAGCGTGCAGTATCTCAGTGCTGTCAGAAGCATCATTATCATCTCTGTCAATGAGTATACAAGCATCTGACCTCAGAACCTCTCAAAGCTCACTCCCTGCTAGGAATTGTGAGAGGGAAAAAAAAATGTGTCTCATATATCTGCAAATGTTTTTCACTCTCTTAAACTACATTCTTCTCTCTCTCTCAATATATTTAGATAAATCGATATAAATTAATGTATATATGTATTCTAATATATAGACTGATGTACTGTAGATGAAAGATAAAATTTTTATCTTATCATTAAGATAATTGGGACTAACAGTCTAAAAAAGCATATTTCCCTGACTTATATTCTCTTATTATTTTATAGACACCATACAACTTAGAGAAAAGAACAAAACAAAATAAAATTTACTTTCAGAGACGAAGACAATCTACATTTTGTATGCTTGTTAAAGATTTTAAGTAACACATAAAAGGAGAGGAATCTCAATGATATTTTCTGAAATGGTAAAATATTACATTTTTTTAAAATTTTTATTTATTTATGATAGTCGCACACACACAGAGAGAGAGGCAGAGACATAGGCAGAGGGAGAAGCAGGCTCCATGCACCGGGAGCCCGGGTCTCCAGGATCACGCCCTGGGCCAAAGGCAGGCGCCAAACTGCTGCCACCCAGGGATCCCCAAAATATTACATCTTTAAACAGTGTAAAATTGTGATGTCTCTGTAGCAACACCTGCATAACAGAGAGGACAAATGGTGATTTTATGTAATTAAATTTATATACATAGGTGTAATAGAAAACTGAAAAAGTAGACAACTTACTGACATTTCCAGTGGTGACAAAAGCAAAATTTTATGAGTCTGTTAAGCACCTAATTCAAAGAAACACTGTTTTGGACCATAGAATAGAATGTAAACTGAGAGTGATAATACAATTTTTGAGGGGAAAAGGAGCTTGTGAAATTTAAAACCTGGAGATTATAATAAATTATATGAGAGTATTATTTTTATAATATTAAAACATGAAGTACTTATATAGTTATAGTATTAATATAACTATATAGTTATAGTTATTATATAGTTAATGATTTCTAATGAGGTAATATTTATATAAGTCCATTATCAGGTGAAGAAATGTTTAAAAATATTACTATCTATAAAAAAAACCTGTAAAAAAGTAGAAAACATTTGAAAATATCAGAGGAATAAAATCCTCTATCAGAGATTGCTATTTGTTAAAAAATATTCTGCATTTTTAAAGTGTTTGTCTTTTATATTTAGTGAAGAGGAAAGCATTAGAGGATTTAATTTATTTTTTTAAGATTTTATTTATTAGAGAGAGCACAAGTGGGGCAGGGAAGGCGCAGAGAGACAGAGAGAGAGGAAGAAGCAAGCTCCCCATTGAGCAAGGAGCCCAATGCAGGGCTCCATCCCAGTACCCTGGGATCATGACCTGAGCTGAAGGCAGATGTTTAACTGATTGAGCCACCCAGGTGCCCCCAAATATCTTTCTTTTTGTATTATTTTATGTGTATGTAGATATAAAGATACAGATATATGTCATTTATGTGTGGCAAAGCTTAGAATCATGACTATGTGATAGAATATTGCTTATTTCTGTTCTCTATTTAGGAGACACATTTCCTGCTCTGTATTTAGGAAGTAGTGGTCTTCCATATCCTTCCTAATCAAGGTATAATTCAATAGTTTTAGCAAATAATACAGAACATTGCTCTGTAAAAACAACTATATGACAATATAGAAGTCTGTTATTTGTTTAAAAATATGTTGTGTTCATTATATGAACTCAATTTCATAATATGTATTAAAAATACTCATTTGTATAGCACTGTTAGCAGGGATACCAATATCAAGAATGAAAGTGACTCACTGGTAAGGGGAAATTTTACTATTGATTAAGAACCATCTGCTTTTTTATTACACTTAATGCACTGTTTTAATTTTTCTAAAACAGGAGGCATGTATGTGGACATGTTAAGTCTTCAATTATATGCAAAGACTTTATAGCAAAACTTTAGATCGAACATTTATAGATTTCCTTACAAATTTTTTTCAAGAAGTGAACTTGAAATTAAGCAAATATCACAATTGTGCCAGTTAGCAAATTCCCAGCATTTAAAATAAATCCATATAAAACACACACATTAAGATTAAATATGTATCCATGCTTTTAGCTGAATTCTCAATCACCATTAGTCATTTAACAAAGAACTACTACAAAAGTTAAAAATAAATGTTATAAGGGAAAAAAAAAGTATAGTTAAATCAAATTCTGCAATAATGAGTGAGTAGTCCCACACATACAATATACATACATATATGCATGAAACATTTATATGATTTAATATAATTATTGTTTGTCAACACACACACCAAACCTCCCAGAATACTGGTACATGCAACCTGTCTTCATCTGTCAGTATGCCCTGGGGCTCTCTCTCTCCCTTAAGGCAACCATCCACACTAGCTTGTTTTTCTGCTGTTCACATATTTGCTTTTTGCTCTCCATGTTTGGAGGTGATGTGGAACTAAAGAAGATGTGCCAAACAAACAAAGAATGATTTGTTTTTCATTTTTTAATAACTTAGTTGGAAACATTTTTTTCTACGTTATATCCTCAAGCTTCTAAGAATGTGAAATAAAAGCAGAACAACTTTAAGACACACATATTTCATAAGTTTATGTTGGACTTTATAACTTATATAAAGTAAGATTAAACACTAGGTAATCTATAAGAAGGAAGACAACGTGTTCTACCTTTATCCTGAAAATAAAAGCATGTAATGGAAACTGTAGTAGCAGAAGGTTTAAAAAATTGGTTACCTAAAGACTAGAAAATGATAGCCATAGAAAAATGACATATTAAGTGACATAACAAAAGTTTACAATAAACCTAGGTATATTTCCCAAGCTACACAAGCAGAATGGGGGTATACCCATTCCTTAGTGGATTTCCTTAAACATTTCCTTAAAGCCTGTTGGGTGAATCATTTGAGATTAAAACCATTCAGTTGCAAGAGGGGCTAGGAAAGTTGTTTTTATTTAAATAGTCATAAATGTGCCTAGCTAAAACATAGAGGCGCTATTAGTAAGTAAAGAGGAGAGAATTGGTAATGGTGAAAATCTCCAAAACATTTTTATAAGTTATGAATTTCGTAAATTTTTAAGAAAATTTTTAAGATTTTATTTGAGAGAGAGAGCATGAGCAGAGGGAGGGGCAATGACAACACTGGGATCATTCCCAAGACCCTGGGATCATGAACTGAGCCTAAGGCAGCTGCTTAACCAACTGAGCCTTCCAGGCACTCCTGAATTTTTTATTGTTGTAGGCATTCTTCTCATTTGCCTATTTAATCTAATAGAAATTTATTTTTTAGATTGTGTGAATTTCTTTGCCCTATTTGTTAGTACATTTATTGAATGTATCATATATTCTTTCACTAAATTGAAATCACCTGTACTGTACATTAAATTCTTGTATATGGTTATCTATTAAAATCTATTTATGTGTACAGTATTTCTGTTTCTCTAAATAATTTTTGCTTTTTGTTTTCCATATCAATACAAGATTTCATCAGAATGGATTGATTTTATGTTTTAAATTTTTATTTTATGTATTAGAATGAATTTAATTTTTTGAGTATACAGTTCTATGAGTTTAAAAATATATATAGATTTATGTAAACACAGCAACTAAGGTTTGTCACCCAAAGAACTCTATATATACAGTCACAACCTACCCCTATGCAAACAGTTGGCAACCACTGATCTGTTTTCAGTTTTATTTTTGAGCATTTTATGTAAATAGAATAATCAAGCATATAATGTGACACGCACACACACACACACACACACACAAATATATAAACTTTGACATGTATACAACCCTATTGTTATTATTACTGAGTCATTGTTCTAGTCAAGGCTCTTCAGAGAAACAGAATCAATAGGAAAATATATACTTTACTAAGTCCACCCATTCAAATGCTAATTTCTCATCTAAAAACACTTACAGATGCACCCAGAAATAATCTTTAGCTAAATACCTGAGTACCTCATATTGCAGCCAAATTGACACATAAAACTAACCATCTCAGCAATATTCCTTTAGATAATATACTACAGTTTATTTATTCACTCACTGGATAACCCAGCATTTGAATTTTTTTCAAGTTGGGGGTGATTATGAATATAATTCTTTTGAACATGTTCCTATAGATTTTTTAACTGAATGTAAATTTTCATTTCTCTAGGATGAAAACTTAGGAATTGGATATCTAAGTCAAACGGTAAATGTATGTTTATTTGATACCACCAAAATGTTTTCCAAACTGACTGTAACATTTTTAATTCAGTCAGCAAAATTTGAGAATTCCAGATGCTTTGCCTCTTTATTAACAACTGAGTATTATCTGTATTTTAATTTTATCCATCATACTATGTATTGTTTTGGACTAATGTGTCTTCTCTCAAAATTTGTACATTGAAGCCCTAATTCCCAACTAATCCAGTTGTATATAATGAGATCTCATTGCATTTTTAATTTGACTTTCCTAATGGCTAACGATGTTGCCATTTACTCATATGCCTGTTTGCTTTCTATACAACCTCTTTAGGAAGTAATTGAATCATGCCCAATGATGCGAAGCAGTGAATGATTTACTATGCTCTCTTCACCTGCCATAGCAATACCTAAACCACTTTGTTGCTATGGAGTTACGGAAAGGCAGATGAGTTTGATGTGTTGAACCTCAATGACTCTAGAAAAATGAAAATCAAAGCACACATTGCATGAATATGAGATAAACATTAGCTGGGTTAAGTCACAGACAGGTATCCAAAATTATTTTTTTTCATATTTTGTAAAGGATTTTAACTGTGATTCACACCTCTACGAGGAGTTACAAATGCTGCCATTTTTATTCTAGGAAATCTGCCAGAAGAAAAATATTCCCAATAGTTCTTATAGTAAGGGATAAGTTAGCTAAGCTAACTTTGGACTTGCCTGAAACTTAACTACTAATACCCTACTCTTTCCAAGGATCCTTACTGGTAACAAAAAAAGTTGATTAACACATATTTTGTACGTTAAATGTATTACATATTGTGTTCTTAAAGTAAGATAGAGAAAATAAAATGTTATTAGGAAAATACGGAAGAGAAAATACATTTAGAGTACTGTGTTTATAAGAAACCTGGTAAGTGGACCTAAGCAGTTCAAACTCATGTTGTTCAAGCTTGAGCCCTATGTGTAGAGGGATAATTAAAGTGAGAATACTGATAAAAATGTATTTTTTAAAGATTTATTTTTATTTATGATAAACAGATTGAGAGAGAGAGAGAGAGAGAGAGAGAGAGGCAGAGACACAGGGAGGAGGGAGAAGCAGGCTCCATGCCAGGAGCCCGACCCGGGACTCGATCCCGGGACATCAGGATCACGCCCTGGGCCAAAGGCAGGTGCGAAACCGCTGAGCCACCCAGGGATCCCAAAAATGTATTTTTTATTTAGGTTAAAAACAAATAAACAACATAAATATAGCTGGGAAATGCCCAAATATTTTGGGATTAAACAACACACTTCTAGCAACAGAAACAAAACACTTCTAAGCACATGGATCAGTGAAGAAGTTTCAAAAAAAATTACTGTATTTTGAAATAAAAATGGAAATACAGGGATAGGGATCCCTGGGTGGCGCAGCGGTTTGGCGCCTGCCTTTGGCCCAGGGCGCGATCCTGGAGACCCGGGATCGAATCCCACGTCAGGGCTCCCGGTGCATGGAGCCTGCTTCTCCCTCTGCCTGTGTCTCTGCCTCTCTCTCTCTCACTGTGTGCCTATCATAAAGAAAAAAGAAAAAAAAAAGTAAAAATGAAATACAACTGATCAGCATTGGTGGGATAAAGCAAAAACAGTGTTTAGAGAAAAATTTAGAATATTACATTTCTGTATTGGAATATATGGAAGATATAAAATAATCTAGGGCACCTGGGTGGCTCAGTGACTGAGCATCTGCCTTTTGCTCAGATCATGATCCCGGGGTCCTAGGATTGAGTCCTGCATTGGACTCCCCACAGGGAGCCTGCTTCTCCCTCTGCCTATGTCTCTGCCTCTATCTCTGTGTCTGTCATTAATAAATAAATAAAATCTTAAAATAAAATAAAATAATCAAATAAACCATCTGAACTCACTCTTTATAAACCAGATAAAGAAGATAAATTTAAGTCTAAGGCAAGACACCTTTGCTCCTGAAAAGTAACAATGAACATTAGACAAAATGGAAAACAATAAAGAAAATAAACCAAAAAACTTGGCTTTTTGAAATAAAATCAATAAACTACCCAAGCAAACTAAGGGAAAAAATACAATGTCAATAGCAGAAGTTAAAGAAGGTTCATCATTACTGATCCCATGGATATCAAAAGGACAATAAACAAATGCCCTAAGGAAATCTATGACCACAGATTAAATAACTTAGATGACATGGACCAATATTTTGGAAGACCTGAACTACAAAAACTTATGCAAGGAGAACTGATTTATTGAATAGGCCTATATTTATATTAAACATTGAATCAATAATTAATAACCTTCCAACAAAGAAAGTGCCAGGCCCAGACATTTTCACTGGTGAATTCTACCAAATTTAGGTTCATATGAAAACATGCACAAAACTGGTTATAGCAACTTTATTCATAATTACCCCAAACTAAGAGCAATAAAATATTCTTAAATAGGCGAATGGATGAAGAAGCTAGTACATCCATATAGGAGAATATTATTATTATTACCGATTTTCTAAAATGAGCTATCAAGCCACAGAAAGATGTGGAGGGAGCATAAATGCATATTGTTAATGAAAAAAAAATGCCAGTCTGAAAGTCTATATACTATGTAATTCCAATTACGTAGGACATCTGGAAAAGGTAAAATGGTATAAACATGAAAAAAGATCAGTGGTTATCAGGAGTTCAGAGGAGAGGGAGCAGAAAAATTTAAGTGCAGCAAAAGGGGATTTTTAAGTTGGTGAAAATATTGTGTGATATTATAATGGTGAATACCTGAGATTATGCATTTGTCTAAACCTGTGGAACTTTACAAACCTATGATGAGCTTTATGTTTTTAATATTTATTTATTTTAGAGTGAAAAATAGAGAGAGAGCAGGAGTGAGAGGGGCATAAGGAGAGGAAGGAGAATCTTGAGCAGACTTTGCACTGTGTGGAGTCCCATGCAGCTCTCCATCTCACCACCCTGAGATCACTCCCTGTGCCGAAATCAAGAGTCTAACACTTAACTCACTGTGCCACCCAGGCACCCCTAGTGAACTTTAATGTATGCAAATTAAAAATATATTTTTAGATGGCCAGGGGATCCTAAGATAAAATGTAGACTTAGGCAAAATAATCTAACTGCCTTATAAATACATGGAACCACCCAATTTAAGGGTTGGCAGACAGGGGTAGATCTATTTCACCACGGAAATGAGTCTGTTAGACTAAAGGAAAAGGAATTGCACACAAGACTGAGAACCTGTCAGAGCTAAATAGAGTCAATGGAGACATGACAGCTAAATGTAACATTGTGTCCTGAATGAGATCTGAAACAGAAAGAGGACATTAGACATACTGGGACAGAGTGCTGTCATTGATGGATTTCCCTTTTATGAGTGCAGGAGTGAGAAAGAAAAAAACAAACAAAACTGGTGCAGACCATGTGGCTGCTATTCTTGAATTAGAATGATTGGGACCCGACCAGTTCTTGGTAGGTAAAGGAATAGTGGTTGCTCTCCTTTTACTAGAGGAAGACAAAACATCTAATTTCTGGTTCTAGTATTTAAAATGAACTGTCCAGACTCTAAATAAGTATTCACATGTCACACATTTAGGAAACTTCAAGATGATGAATCCCAGTTTTTAACCAGTAGGGGAATAGAAATATGTTAATTTAAAGTACCATGGTTTTCCTACAGTCTGTCTGTAAAAATGGCTTATTGGCAAGCAAATATGTGATTCTGAGTATATTGGACATGACATTAACTGGTTTCATTCATCATTAGTAGTTATTCTACTTGATTGCTTTGGCAAGTAAAATGCCCAAAACACCCGATGGAATATTTTTCATTTTAGTTTTTATTATTGAGAAATATCCCATTTATATTATCAATGAATCTGTTAGTGTTAACACGATTTAGATCTAGTGTATGCCGAAAGTTGAAATGAGAGATTTTAGATTCATTGGCTATTTTACTTCTACTGAAATTTTCATTTCTATTGCTGTTTGAGTTTAGAGACAATCTATTTTATAATATATGTTAATTCACACGTACCACCTCTATATTTCAATTGATAACTTCAACTGCGATAGTATGAAAGTATCAATTTTTAAAATATTAATATGCCCACAAGTTTATATATGCTTTGTCTCCCTCATTCTGGCTCACTTACTAATTTCATTTTATAGAATGAAACTCAGCTACTTTTAATGCATACAGCGTGCTTTATTTTTCCATCATCAAAAAATTAAAGCCCAAGCAAATAGCTTTTAAAAACATGGTTGCTTTTTTTAAAATTCCAAGAAAAGCAAAGGGGAACATAGAAGTAATTGGAGAGAAGCCTGACATTAATTCTGTAAGCTGTTTTAAGTAACTACATGATGCAAAGGTGCAAAAAATAATTTCATTCTAAAGATGACAGGTTGTGTGGAATTTTAATAAGTGCTTCACTTTGGAAGATGCATTACTGAAAGCTTTCTTCCTTAGGAAGTTTCATTTATTGATAAAATTAAAATTAATTAATTTAACACAAAATAAATATTTAGCACAGATTTTGGAGATAAGCTGAAATTGATTTCAAACTACATTTGAATATCTTTTACAAAAGGAATGTATTATTTTTTTCAAAAGGAATGTATTATGCCAATTCTTCCAAAAGCATAAAACTTGAAAATAAACTTATTAGCTATTTTCATCTCACATTTTTCATTGAGGATTCTGTCTTATACTTAATGCAATGGAAATTATTAATTGTTAATATATGGCAAATAAATGTAAAATATCAGACTCCAACAATTATTTGAAAATAAGTAACATATTCTTCAAAACAGTTATTTTGAGACGATATACACTTAGTTCACCAGCTACACTATAATTATACAAAATATTTTTTTCCTATTTACCTTTTGAACTGCAAGATAAATTACACATTTAGAAACAATAGTAGCTTTCTTTTTTTTAAGATTTTACTTATTTATTCATGAAAGACACAGAGAGAGAGAAAGGCAGAGACAGAAGCAGACTCCATGCAGGGAGCCCAATGTGGGACTTGATACCAGGACTCCAGGATCACGACCTGTGCCAAAGGCATGTGCTAAACCACTGGGCCACCCAGGGATCCCCTAGTTGGTAGCTTTAAAAAACAAGCTAGATGCTTAAAACAAACAACAAACTTCTAAAGGATAATGCTCTCCCATGGTAAAGATAACTCAGTTCTCTTTAAAATTGCTCAAAAAAAAAAAAAAGGAATTGCTAAAACTTTTGGGTCAGTTTTAAAGATATCCTTGAATGAGCTGCCAAACTCTTAAAGTAAGTATTTAATTTACATGTTTGATTTAAAAGTGTAGTGACTTTCATTTTTAATCATGCTTTGAGTTTTATTTCATTCTGACAATGAGTTTTGTTTCTCTCCAAAGAAATGATCAATGGTAATAACATATTGTCAATAAAAGGAATGGAATGTGAAATGCTCTCACTATAGTCTATTAGACAAATACGCCTTTTCTACAAGAACTGACAATGCAGCCTTTGCTGAATGTCATTGTTTATAGGAAAACTGCTCAAAAGATTCAATCTCACCCTGGGCAGTAGAAGCAATGATTTCTCAGTTATAAAGGTACAGCCAGCAAAAATATGGTTTGGTACTAATAAAACTTCCCTCACATCTTCAGATGTGCAAGTGAAAATGACTGAATATTCAGAAAATTCCCATCAATTAAAAAAGACATTTTTACTTACAGCAAATTATATGCTTTCCCTAATGGCAAGTATTAAGGCTAACTGTGTTTTGTACTCGTGTAGCTATCCCTTCTTAAGGAGTTTTTTAAATTAATAGTTGCTTCAAACCTATTCTTTCCTTTAAACACTGAGTTCATATACAAGATATTAAACATCACTACATCAAGCAAAATATTTAAGTTACACGTCACTGTGAGACTCAGAGCTTATTTATCTCAAATAAACATGTTTGTACAAATAGCAATGCCTATGCTTGGTTACATTTTTCCACCAGGTCTGATAAAACATTTATTACATTTATTATTCACCCTACTTCTCTAATCCTTAACTGCTAGCTGCTGACAGATCTGGAGTTGGATCCTGGGTTCTTTTTACTGGCTGTATACCTCATTGACTATAAAAATAATTTAAATGTGACTAACGTGCAAGGGAGACCAAAAGTTAAAATATGTGTGTCATCAGCATAATACTGGACACTTGACAGACTTACTTGTCTTACTTGACAGACTATAAATATCTTACCAATTTTATCCAGCATCTCAGGTTATGTTCTCGTAACCAAGAACATTATTCTCCTTTTTTCTTTAAATGAGTAATATAAAAAGGCTTTTGAGATCTGTTCAGTTTTTTTCTAGTGGATAAAAAATCATACAATATGAAAAATCACTTGGTGCTTTCCAAAGGGCTGTATGAAAATTATCATAGATCCATTAACATTATATTTAAACTTTGAAAGTAATTTTGATACGTGGAGTTTGGTTTTTGTTTTTTCCATATAATTGTATTAGTGAAATATGTTTGGCATTTCTGTTTTGATTTTGGAACAGCATCTATTCTATATTTCTATTTTATGTCTAACTTAAAAGGTGAAACAAGGCTAATACTTCTCTTACGGGATGTAGAAGCTTTGGATATTTGTTCTCTTAACCTATTAAACATAAGAGGTAATGAGCATCACTTGAGAAGTACAACTAGTGCTTTCATATGCACATTATTCTGCTGATTAACCTTTTACTATCAGGCCAAAAAAAAAAAATTAATGCCTCTCAATGAATATTTGTTGCTGTTGTTTTCTCAGGACTTTGGGATGAGCAGGAGATGCAGTTGTGTACTAATATACTCCTCTTCAGTTGAAGTAGGTACACCAAGAGGGGCATCTGCAGAGAAATAAAAGTTTAAAAAGGACCAAAACAAGGGCACAAATTGAAAGTACAACTTTTATTATTAACTATCAATTGAACTTTAAAAAAATTCATGGACTGTGATAAACTATATTAAATCATTATTATCATCATTAACATCATGACTGAGTTCAAATAAAACTATTTCAACTAGGTCAGAATAAATCTATGACCCTGATGTACTAAAGGTGTAAGATTTTTGGCTTTAATCCTAGGAGGAAAAAAAAAAAAAACCTTGTGATTTTATTTTATCAACTTTATTTCCTTTTAAAATAAACTATGCATTTTGCCAACAGAATTAAGCTAAATTGTCATAACAAAACATCAAAGAAATGTAATTGCTCAACTAAAAGTGAAAGGATCTTTCTTCTCTGTAATGGGAAATAAACGGCTCACAGAAATCATAGAAGTGTAGTGTAATTTATCTTTTGGGTTTTGTTTCAGTTTGTTTCAAATCCATGGAACCAGGCTCCACAGATTCTTACTGAGAAATCACAATCCCCAGTTTTCTGTGTTTAATTAGAAACTTACAAAACTATGGTGGTAGGTGAGTGGTGGGAGGAAATGTGTTTGTTTCAATTTCTCTGCCCAATACTTGCAGCACTACCTGAATTAAGCTTTCTACCTTCTGCCTCTGTAGCCTCTCTCAGGTTTAGCTTCTATCTGGCCTACACTGATGCTAGATCCTCCAGCAGATGATTTTTTTTTCCATACCTGTGATCTGTTCTAATGCATACTTAGCTATTCTCTTAGGCTCATGATGGCAATTATCCAGTTTGAGGCTAGGACTATGTCACAATTTAGATTCATAATTCTATTTTGAAATCACTTTCCTCCTACACCTGGATGTCATTGACTGAGAAACTCAAGACGTTCTACCTCTCCCAGTCAAACTGAAATTGGTCCTCTTAGATCCTTCTAACCTTCCCACTAAGTTGCTCTGTCCTCAATCCATTCTGCCCTTTCACCATTTTCATCCCAATGTCTTGCACTAATAAAACTTCCCACAATACTTCATGACATAAAAGAATTTGTTGGGTCAGTGACTAGCTTAGTAATCAGTACTTTGAAAATTACCATTAGCACTTGTGTAACTGCTTTGAAGTTATACTTGGACAAACATTAAAGTGACATGACATTGTAATGGGGTTTAACCAAGCCTCCCCTGGGCCCTTTAGGAGTTCTAAATAGCATCAGATCACATCTCTCAGGTAATTTCCGAAATACTAGAAACCAAGTGAAATTCCAGGGACGTTGATGCTACTGAAAGCCCACATTTCAAAGTCAGATTGATCTATGTTCAGTAATAATTCTATTCCTTGTGTTATCCAGTTAACTAACTTTCAGTCCCCTGCATTTAATTGAAATAATAGGATTTTTTGTAATATTGCTGTAATAATTAAGTTAGGTGATCCTTAAAATGTGCTTAGCATAGTGGCTGCCACATGTTAGCACTCAATAAATAGCAGTTGTCATTGCCATTTTATTGTTACTCAGTTGTTCAGGGATTAGCAAGTAGAGGTAAAATATCAGAGCCATTCTAGAATTCCTGGTGCTTCTGCATTTACGGCTTTCTATGTGAATTGGCTTAAATAGGTATATATCACTGAACAGAAAAGAAAAATCTTTGGTATCTAAGGGATAAAATAAAACAATGATTCAGAAATGCACACTTTTAAAACATATAACAGATGAGAGGTTTATAGTCTCCTTATATTGTAGTCAGAGTCAGCCACATTTTGACTACATTGTTCTGTTTGAGACTGGCCTTTGAAATAGTCAAGAGTTAAGGATAATTTAAACAGATTATAGAAGAATAGTGAGGCTTATAAATTGATAAAGCTAAAGCAAATGAGGCCATGGAAGATTCAAGCTCAAAAAAAAAAAAAGAAAGAAAGAAAGAAAGAAAGAAATGAGGTTGAGTCATATAACAAGATTTCGAGTCTATAGAGTGATATTATTCAGTAGATAATAACAAACGATTTTTCTTTCATTACTTAGAATGGAAGAAGAGAAAGTGGATTAAGCCGCATCATGGAAGGTATAAGCTGTATATAATGAAGGATTCCCTCACAGTTAAAAATGTTAAGCATAAAATGTGGGCTACCCAAGGAAGGAAGTCCTTTACAAAAGAAAGACATTTTCATCATCTAAGGTAGTTTAAACATGGTCTTGCCTGAAGGTCAGAAAATGAACCTGACAGCCTCTCAGGCCTGTGATTCTTTGAATAAATATTTGAGTAAATGTTATTATATTTTTATAGTGGAAAGGTTTTGTGCTTTCAGGAAGGATTACCGGCCATATTTTAACACCATCTTCATAAATGCATGTTTATGGTACTCCCCTGAAGACATATTTGCATCCTCTTGTGAGTGAGTTTCCTATAGAGACTCTAAACGCAAACTCTGTTCCATATTGCCTTTATCTGGATTTGATGCTGAGCTCAGTGGGCATTAGAGTTCTTAAATGAATACATTTTAGAAGCATTGAGAAATAAACTTTAAATGGCTTACATTGCTCATAAAGCCTCTAGCCTTTAGAGTAAAAATACTAGTGCACTCCCAGGAAATACTGTTTACTGTTCCTTAAACTCTAAAAATAAAATAGAATGTTAGAAAGTATGGTTTGTATTGTGAAAGGAAGGAATTTACAAACATGGGTTTCAGGAGGAAGGAAGAGTTCTGTGGTAATGGATTGGAATTGCAGGCATCAACGTGAAATTATGAATATATATGTATACTTATGTCAGTATATATCTTTCTATATTTATATATTCTCACATATATATCTGTGAGTGTGTGTGTGTGTGTGTGTGTGTGTGTGTGAAATTTGTTGCTTTACCAACTGAAATGGCCTAAAAGCAATGAGACACCTGTAGCTGGAAGCAAATAGTGGTCCTTATAAATGTTAATAAATCTAGTACTAAAGAATTTGTTGAAACAGCCAGTATCAGCAAGTCGGGATGTGCTCAGAAACTGATAGGATTTGAGAGCTGCCAAGGGAACCCCAATCCAAGTAAGGTGGGAAAGTCTCAAAGAAGGGAGAACCGCCAAGAGAAGCAAGCTGATATTTTACCTGTGCTTTTCCAGGAGAACTGTTGCTGCTCCAGGACACAGAGAGATGGAGAATATGGGCAAAGAACTGAGATAAAGACCCTTACTAAAAAGAAATGAAATCATCTGAGTTTTGGTGGTCTTGTGGGTCTGGGGAGACAGAAATTAGAAACTTGCCAGCTTCTAGTGAAAAGAATGGGGTGAGAAATAAACCTGAACCTGTGCTAATGCCCTCTCAGGACATTTGGCAAATGCTGGAATCGTACATTGCAGTCAAGGAAGGAGCAAAGCAGAGAGTCTTTGAAAAGCAGGTTATAATATGGGGGGGGTCTCACAGACCTAGGAGGACTAGAATTAGATTTTAAGATTTGCCTGGGGAAAGAGCCTAGTACCAGTTCACACCTAATTAAAAAGACAGCCCATGTCATAACAAAGGGAAGAGTGAATTCTTAGGGGAAAGTAAAAATAACATCATCCAGAGCCTATACATCTTTTTTCAGAAAAAAAAAATGCACAGCATTTAATCATAGATAATCAAGCATGCTAAGAGGAAGTTCAATGTAATAAACAACCAAGATACACACGCATACACACAAACACAAATACACACTAGAAATAGACATGTAGATGATCTACATACTGAAGTTAATAGACAAAGATTTTTTTAGACAAAGATTTTAATGTAAGTATGATTAAGGTTTTCAAGAAAATGATGGGATATAGGGAATACAAATGAAGATACAGAGTTCGTTCACAGAATGTGACTCTAAATCAAATTAGCATGGAAAGATACAATAACTGGAATTAAATTTCAATAAATAAGTCTATAGGAAGGTTACATGGTACAGAAAAGAGATTAATAAAGTGAAAGAATATTAAGTAGGAAATATAAAAACCCCAGCTCTCAGAGGAAAACAAGCATTTTTTTAAAGATTTTTAAAAAGCATAAGAGCAATGAGACACAGAAGTTCTAGTATGATTGTGTTCTCACACGGATGGGGAGAAAGGGAATATTGCAGAAGCCACCTTCTCCACCTAGGAGCATGCAGGTATGTTTTGTAATGACTGTTATTGGTAACAAGATGTGAAGCTGAAAACTGTTTTTTTTTTTTTTTCTTTGTTTCTACATATGAGTAATCCTTGAATCACTCACATAGAACTTATCAATAGTGACAGCCGGGATTTCCACAAATAACTTTGGGGCTTTGGTAAAATCAGCATGAGCGGGAGTTTGTGGTAAAATGGAAAAAAGCCAGATTGATCCAGGCCCAAATTTCTATGTAATCTTGTCTAAGTCTCTTCATCTTTCTGGGCACAGTTTTGTTTTTTGTTTTTTGTTTTTTGGTTTTTGTTTTTCTTTTTTCATCTGTAGTATAGCTATTATAATGATACCTATTCCGTGTTATTGAATTGAAGGTATATGCAAAGAAATTAGCATATACTATGAGTTTAATAAATGTAGATTTACTCCTGCAACACTCTCTTAAAAAAAAAAAAGATTTTATTTATTTATGATAGACCTAGAGAGAGAGAGAGAGGCAGAGACACAGGCAGAGGGAGAGGCATGCTCCATGCTGGGAGCCCGATGTGGGATTCAATCCTGGGGCTCCAGGATCACACCCTGAGCCAAAGGCAGGCGCTAAACCGCTGAGCCACCCAGGGATCCCCTACTCCTGCAACATTCTCAAAACAAACAAACAAACAAACAAACAAACAAAAAATTAAAAACCTGATGTTACCATATCAAAAGTTCCTTCCATTGACAGGTTAGAAATTACTTTTAGCATCAAACATGATAGTAGTGGCCCGGTGAATTTAAAAAAAGTATATGGAAAATAAAAAAACAAATGTTGAATTTGAATTGAATTTGATATTTTTTTAAAAACTCTCCTTTTTATAGGATAACTTCAGCTAATAATATCAGAAAGGAGAGAATCAGAAAATCACTTGACATCTTTCTCTGTAGTAATGGATTTAGACAAATATCACCAACAAATACTGAAATCATTTGGTGAGAAGTAATTTTTTTGCAGGAGAGAAAAAAATATTCAAACAGCAGAAGTGTCACAATACAATATATGATACAAACTTGCAACAATACAGGCCCTTGAAGTAAAGAAAGAAAAATGATAGTTTCAAGCAAAAGTTCATGAAGAAGAAAGAAAGGAAATGTATGCAAATGAAGGCAACCGGTTTATCACCTTAATTGATGAAACTCAGCAACATAAAGAGTCCTTGATAGTATATGACTCCTGAGAAGGGTAAATTTACTGACCTGCTGACCAAAAATTTTCCCCCAAAACTTAGATATGATGGAAAAATTGAGGCAAGTTCAAAATGAAAGAAATTCTGAAAAAAAAAGAGCAAAATAAATTCCAAAACAAAACCTAGTGTGGATGTTAAATAATATCAATAGAAAGTGAGAAAATAATTCTCTTATCAAAGAGATAAGGCATTATGGTATCATAAAAGTGCATTAAACTTTGCTTCACTGGTTCATGGTTCTTAAAAATAGACATTATAAAGACATTTTTTGGAGTAATTGAAAAATTTGTATATGGATAATGCATAACATAGTAGGTTATTAGTATTAAATCATCAAGTGCAAGTAGACACCAATATTAGATGAATGCGTGTATGGTGGGTTTGTCTTAGATTCTTTATTGATAAGATACATGTTCTAAGTTTTTAGATTTAAAGTGATAATAAATAAGCTCTGACAAATATTTGAGAACTAGTTATAATTTTCAGAGAGAGAAAAGAGAAAGAGAATGATAAAGTAGATATAGTAAAAGATTTACACTTGGTAAATTTACACCTGTTACAAAAGTAGATATTCATTGTCCTGTTATTTCTAAATGTCCTGACTTCTAAATTTTTTGAAAGGAAATGTTAAAACTGAAAGAAAAATTTTAGAGAAATGAAAATCCCATGAATAACTCTGTTGCTTATCTTTGACTAGTTATCATTTATGCTACTTGTCATCTTCTTTTAGAATTTTAATGTGTAGGATCTTGGCCATGTTGTTAGAAAAATGTTTTTAAGCCTTTGCTTTTTATAATTTCTGAGATTTGAGCAATTATGTAATCTTTCTGTCTCTTATTCCTTTTTAATAAAATGAAATAATAATAGTGCTTATAGGTGCCTTTTGAGAATTAACTGAGTTGATGTGTGTAAAACATAGCATAAGACCACTAACTATCAAGAACTGAATGATTAGATTCTCCATGTTCAGTTTTCTCCTCTCTGAACAAAGAAATGTAGTCTATTTCTTGTAATTGACTGAAACTTGAATTTTTCAAAATAATGGAACCAAAGTGGGCATCTACATTGTATTACCCTTTAAAAAGTATAAAACTTTTAAAGGCATTTATGTTGGAATTTTGTATGTGCATAAATTGATTGCGATTGTGTTTACATTCTGAGCCAATGAAAATAGAAGTTTCAAATATATAATTTTATCAAGTAAATATAAAACTCCTGAGTTGGCTTTAGAAGAGTTATTTTTCAAATGTATTTGATTTGCTGCAGGGCCGCAGTAACAAATTCCCGACAGAATGGAGACTTAATTTTTTTCACAGTTCTGGAGGCTACAAATCTGGGATTGAGGAATCATCAAGGTTGGTTTCTTTCTGGCCTCTCTTTTTGGTTTGTAGATGTCCATCATTGGATGTTCTCATAGGGTCCTTCCTTCTGTTGAGTGTCTGTATTCTAATCTCTTCCTCTTAGAAGGACGTTGTCTATACTGAATTAAGGACCAACCCTCTTCAGAGGGCCAACCTTCATTTTAACTTCATTTTCCTTTTTAAAGACCCTAGTCACATTCTGAGGTAGTAGAGATTAGGACATCAGCATATGAATTTGGAAGGGAGGAATGGAATTCAGCAATAACATTCCTAATATTGTCATCTCAATCAAGGAAATGTATAATAGATGGTGATTTTGGTGTTAGAAAATGACAAAGGAGGTAAGAAATTATTTTCACAGCTTTAGAAAAAGACTTTCTTAGTCAACTACATCTTTTGATATTTCCCCTCCTATTTCACAGGGTGTTCATAAAGTAAACGATGACTGGCTGAGTAGTTTGTGGCCTTAAGGAAATAGCTGAAGGCTGAAAAGTTGACTCAACTTAAATGTTTATGCATTCAATTCAGTCAGCTCCAGTAGTATGTACCTGGATGTACTTTGTTCTTGTCCAACTGATGAAGGATTCTTAGAGGTTAAACTAATCGGGGACTCTTCAATGCTTCAATATAATAAGGAAAACTCAGTAACTTCCAAACAGAGGCACAAAATTACTTACATTTAAATGTATAACATAATTTAATTATGCAGTTACAATGGTCTTCAAAGTGCCTTCAATGAACTCTTAAACCCTTTTATGAGGTCAACAAGATAAAAAATATTTTTTGTAAGAACACACAGACATTTTTCTGGGGTGAAATCTGTGCTGATGTTGCAAAAGCAATTTTGAATAAAGAGCATGGCACCTTGGCATGAATTAAAACAGTGGCACTAAACTGCATTAGTATTCATTATATTTTTACCACCATGAATTTACCATAAAGGAATAAAAGCTTCACTTAGCAGTGTCCTTGATGATACAGTACGAATTATTGATTTGATTGAATTTTGATCCTAGAGTACATGCTTTTTGATTTTCTATTCAAGGAAATGAAAATTATTTGTAAAGCACTTCTGCTGACCGTCTGAGTATAATGGCTGTTGTTAAGAGAAGCACCTGTGTGATGAGAGTGTGTGGCTATTGTTTCAGTTGGAAGCTAAATTAAGTTTTGGGTTTTTTCCTCTGATGAAAACCATTTCACTAGAAAGAACTTCTGCCAGATAAACTACAGTTACTCAAACTTGCCTATTTTATAAACATTATATTGAAAAATAAATAAATGGACTTGTCTCTTCAAGGAAAACAAATGATAATAATTTTGTGAAAGACACAATTTTATTTCTACCACATATTAGAATTTTGATGACGTACAAATGGCTAACAGACACAGAAAAAAAAAATGCCCAACACCACTCATCATCAGGAAAATACAAATCAAAACCGTAATGAAATACCATCTCACACCAGTCAGAATGGCTAAAATTAATAGTTAAGGAAATAATAGATGTTGGCGAGGATGAGGAGAAAAGGAACTCTCTTGCACTGTTGGTGGAAATGCAAACTGATACTGACACTCTGGTAAACAGTCTGGAGGTTCCTCAAAAATGTTAAAAATGACCCAGCCATTGCACTACTAGGTTATTTACCTAACGGATACAAAAAAGCTAATTCAAAGCAGTGCTATCAAGAATAACGAAATTATGGAAAAAGCCCAAATGTTCATCTACTGGAAGGATAAAGTAATATATAGAGAGAATGGAATATTATTCAGCCATCAAAAAGAATGAGATCTTGACATTTGCAAAGACATGGATAGAACTCAAGTGTCACCATTTTCAAAAGCCACCATGGTCTCACCCAGGATTTATACAGTAGCTTTTTGATTATCAATCTGCTTTCACTCTTGCCTCTCTTCATCCCCAGAAGCCATAATGAACCTGAGCAAGACAATATTTATTTCACCACTTCCTTTCTTAAAGCTTTCCCCAAAAGGTATTTTTGATTTTGTTTTTTATATGTTTACTTGTTTCAGTGGAAGCAAACAGATATCCCTTACAACATGGTTTGCTTTCTTCTGTCTCCTCTATCCCTGTCTCATCTAGCCTTTCCCACTCATCTCTGCCATTTCCTCCCCGTCCCAAAACTAGCTCACTCTATTCCAGCTACTTTGACTTCATATAAAAGCCAAGATAATTTTTGTTTCCTATAAAAACAAAGATAATTCCTCACTGAGAATCTTGTCCTGAAACTGCTGTCCCCCAATATTCACATGGCTAAATTCATCCCATTTTAGCATATATAAACCACTGTAATGGGGCTCATATGTCAGTACCTGTTACCATGTAAGTACTGTATGTTGTATGTATGTGTTTATGCCTGTATGTATACCTATATGCACATGTGTACGCCCACACAAACACATATATACATATATATTGGGTTTCTTTCTATCCTGCATCTCTGTCACCCCGGCCTATTGCTTCTGCCCCTGTAGAATGCGAACACAGAGAGAGACCCAATACATCTTTTTTGTTCAGATTATTGGTATGGACCACGGAGCCTGAAACTTCTTGTTTATATTAATGATTAGTTACAACATAAAGTTTCAAAAACATTATATACCAAATGCAAATATAAACTATTGAATTATAACAACATTTGACTAAAGTATTTTATTTGTAGTTAAACAAGCAGAAAATTAATGTAACAATTGAAGTCACATAGTAGAAGAAAGCTGAGCTGCACTAACCCCATTTCAAATTACTCTATGGCTACAGGATATTAAACTGAAAGAACATTATTCCTTGCCCCAAGTTGCAATTTTCCTTACCTTTTCAATATTTTCTATTCAAATATTTTGAATATAAAAATGAAACAAGAATATGGTGGCCTTAAAATGAAAATGCTAATAAGAGTAATTTTAAAGGTGGTTAGTTTTCTGAAATAGAGTATTTCAGACTTTTACCCCTTCAATTGTCAAAGAGAAAATGAGGAATGATTGCAATTGCACATTTGTTGTGAATGAAAATGAGAGGATTTGATGAAGCACAATATGAAACTGCTCCAATCTTCAAGAAATTTTGTCAAGCAAGCAAAACATTTATCATTTGTAAAATCCTCTATTTTTTAAAAATCAAGCTCCACTTTGGAATTCAGAGAATACTCCTAATCTGCTCTATTTTATATACCCTCAGGAAGTCATGGGCTTACAAATCTAGGTCCAGCAGTCTCTCCCTCACCTATAAGGTTGCTTAAGCATCTACTGGATTTCAGGTAGCTCTTAAATTTTTAGAAATCGAATCCATCAATTTAGAAATGATAATATTGAGAAAGAAAAACTATAATTATAAACACAATGGAATTGTGGTTATTATGTGGATTCAATTACATTGGTTTATAGATCTATTTACTTATTTAAAATTTGCAAGAGTCATGTCTATATTCCTTCTGTTTATGAAGAACACATCAAAATATGCATGATTATACTTAAAAAGCCAGCTGCCTCCTTATAAATATATTATAATATTTTACTGGTTACTATAAGCATTATGATATTATTTTATATTCAGTTTGATAATATGGATCACATAAAACAAAAATGTTCTAATGTCAAATGAAAACTAAAATAAAATATTTACTATGGTAAAAATACCATTCCACTGACAATAAAATGGGATCCAATGTTATTTTTAGAACACAAAATTACTACCATTTTAATTAAGAGATGATGAGCTAGTTATTAGTGCTGCCTAGGAAGTCTACAAATATGCTGGGGGTTATCACTGTAATAACCTTAATTATCATCTTTGGAATCTGTACAAATTATCTGTGCTTTAGCTCAGCTGATGACCAAATGGAAACATTCTCATAGTGCTAACTTGCAAATTCAGTGCAAAAAAAGCTGCAAATCAGACATTTTTAAAGCGATTTAAATGACTTACTAAATATTTTGAGATTGCTGATCATCATCTATGTTTTTTTTTCCATTTCATAGTTTTAAAATTTTATTACAGATCTGCAGTATGGACAGATACCAAGTCTGGGAGCCACAGAAGCTAACAGCTGCTGTTGATACTCTGTGCAACTTCATTAGAAGGCAAAGAAATCTATGAATGTGATACTCTGGGAGTTTCTTCATTAGAAGACCAGCTCTAAACTGAGGTTTCATGTAGTTTTCATTGATATAAAATAAATGAAAATCATTTTTGTGAAAGGAGTGACTGTTTTGTTGTCGTCTTTTGCTTTGGCTTGCACTTTTATTGATTTATTTTTTAATTGAGGATAACTGACATAAAACATTATATTAGTTTCATTCATATTAGTACAACATAATCATTCAACATTTTTATACACTGAAATCATTACCTACAATAATCTATTAACATCTGTTACTATACAAACATTTTTGTTTTCTTGTGATGAAAACTATTAGGGTTTATTGTTTGGCAACTTTCAAACATACACCACAATGTTATTGACTACAGTCACCATGCTATACATTACAAACTATTGGCTTATAAATTTTATAATTGGAAGCTGGTATTTCTTGCCCCCTTCACCTGTTTATCCCACAGCACAATCCAACCTTGCTCCCTTCTAGCAAACACGTTCCTATCCTCTGTGTCTGTGAGTTTTGTTTTATGTCTTCATTTTTTGTTTTTTAGATTATACATTCAAGGGATGCCTGGGTGGCTCAGCTGATTGGGCTTCTGCCTTCAGCTCAGGTCATGATCCCAGGGTCCTAAGATTGAGCCCCACTTTGGGCTCCCTGCTCAGCAGATCTGCTTCTCCCTCTCCTGCCAATCCCTCTGCTTCTACTTTCTCTATCTCTATCTCTCTCTCAAAAAAAAAAATAAATAGAATCTTAAAAAAAAAGATTCCACATATAAGTGAAATTATATATTTGTCTTTCCGTGTCTGACTTTTCATTTATCATAATATCCTCTAGGCTCCAGATTGAGTGAGTGTATATAATTTCAGTTCCCTATAGCCCTTTGGGCCCCCTGGAATAAAGCCCTGTTGTTTTTCAAAACTAGATATTTTGGGGGCTTGTCTCTTTGTTACAAGTACCATGGGTTCAGGTGGCTGATATGGGGCATGAATTGTTACTTTTCAGGGAGCAGCTTCTGCTTCATGAGATTCCTGCCAATTGTGGATTGCCACCCTGGAGGTGGGATTTTTCCTGGAAACTGGGGGATTGCCAGATAGCATCTCTGCCTTCCGTCTGCATTTTGATGGGGCCCTTTTTATCCTTTGTTGTGGAGGAGACGCCCAGATAGTTTTCAGGCCTTTTCCTGGGGAAGTTATGTAACGTATATTTGGTGTGTCTGCAGGAGGAGATGAGTTCAGGATTTCCTTACACCATCATTTTGGGCCACACCACCCCAGGAAAGTTCCAAATGGATTTTCTGTGAATAAGAAAACATAAAAGTCCAACTGTCAGTCTGTCAGATTTGCTAAACTCTCTATTATTGTTCTACTTTTCTTTTTTTACACATCTCCTAAGGTTTGTCAAGATTCTTTCCAAGTTTATTTCCAAAGTTAAATGCAATTTTAAAAATACATTTTTAAAAAATATTCTGTTGTTTATTAACATTTTTAAAAATATGTGTTGCTTTTACTGAACTATAAGAAAAAATAACAAATAACCCCAAATTAATTATATTAATAGACTCTTAAAAATAGTTTTAACGGTGATAAATATCCTTTTATAATAGTCTCCTATGGGGCAGCCCAGGTGGCTCAGCAGTTTAGCACCTGTCTTCAGCCCAGGACCTGATCCTGGAGACCCAGGATCAAGTCCTGCGTCAGGCTCCCTGCATGGGGCCTGCTTCTCCCTCTGCCTGTGTCTCTGCCTCTCTCTCTCTCTCTCTCTCTCTCTCTGTGTTTCTCATAAATAAATAAAATATTTTAAAAAATAATAAAATAAAATAATAAAATAAAATAAAAATCTCCTATAGGGACGTCTGGGTGGCTCAGTGGTTGAGCCTCTGCCTTCAGCTCAGAGCATGATCCTGGAGTCCTGGGATGGAGTCCCACATCCAGCTCCCTGCGAGGAGCCTGCTCCTCCCTCTGCCTATATCTCTGTCTCTCTCTGTGTCTCTTATGGATAAAAATAAATAAATAAAATATTTTAAAATAAAAAAATATGTCCTATAATTTAGATTTACACAATCTGAAAAATGCCAAGTCATAGATTTTACATAGTATGCAAAAAATTAACGGTAATACACACATCTTGGTAATTTTACTGATTGGTAAGGTTTTCTCCTTTCCCCCAGAAAACGGAAATTTCAGACCATCTGTAGCATTACATCTTATTTTAAATCCTAATTCAGCAGTCATGTTTTAGGCAAAAGAAATATTATAGTTAGACGATTAAGTGGAGTGAATAACACTCCTCAATCTTATCTTTTCTAAATTATTTTGACCCAATTGGATAAATAGCTTTCTTCCAGATTGGCACGGAAACGTTGTCCAACTGATTCAGTAATCTAGGTATATCCCCTGTGAGGGCCTGATACACTGTATTTCAAACACATTCACTTAATGTGCTATCTCTGTTTCCGCTGCTAGAGAGATGAGGCTGAGTAAATTGAGACCCAGAAACCAATAACCGCACCTAAGTAGGGGATGGTAAGAGAAGAGGCAAAAAAAAACATAATTGCCTTAAGAGAGGCGGATATCGTTTTGGTCAAGACATCAGGAAATTTTCATGGTATATAATTTCAACCACAAATGATAGTGATATAATACTTAGAATTAGGATTCCTTCTCCTGAAGATCTGAAAGGAAACAGATTTCTTAGAAGCCCAATTAGAATGCCATGGGATAAGATTTATTTATTTATTTATTTTTTCCATGGGATAAGATTTAAACTTACAAAAACTGGTGGTGCAGGAAATGTTGGAGGAAAGGTCTGAAGAAAGCATAGGAACAGGAAAGCATCCTTGGAGAAGACATTATCAGAAGTAATGATTTGTATACATCAGGAAGGTCAGTGAGAATAGTTGCATTATATTCTTCTCAAGATAATGTTTTTGTCATGTTTTTTAATTGTAAATCAATTTGCTGTGCTTTCCTTTCATGTTTTTTTGTTAATGGTTTTATGTTTTGTGGAGAAGTAAGGTGGAAGATTAGTTAGCATATTTTCTGAAATAAGATTTCCTGAGTTTTTAATTCCACGTCTGTCTGAATTTCTTGAGCTCTATGCATTATGTATATAGTCATGAAAGATAAAGTGTCCACCTGATAGAAGTGTGAGGGAGATTCAGTGGATTTATATACTAAAAGATCTTAGAACACAACCTTATAGACTATAATTACCACATAAATGTTTAAGTATCAGAATAACGTTTAGTTAGATTGTGCAGTGTGAAGTAATACATAGATATCAGTACAAAATGAGAAATTCTCTGGTGGAAAGAGTTAAGGATCAGCAGACAAATGAGTTAAAACTCCATCTTGGCAAGTGCTTCAGGAAATCCCCAAATACAAACAAAATATATGTTACCTGCAAAAATTTGTTCTGTGAAGTGTATATGGTTTAGACTTTCTGATTTTGTATAGGAAATGATAAATTTTTAGACATTCTAGTTTTCCAACAAAGCTACTTTACAATATTCTTTATAATATTGTCTTAGCATTTTTGAATAGTCTGATTTAAAATTAGAAAGGTAAAAAAAAAACAAAATAAATCAATAAGCATACAATTATCACATTGTTTATGAAACAAACCCATGAGACACAGTTGCATTTCAGCTACTGCCCTTAAATTTAATTGGCTATCACGTTTTTAAAAATATATGAGCTTATTACTATAATTATTCTTAAAAGAGATATTAATTAGTATTTTGATTAATATTTTTCTTACATTTCTCTGAGCAGGTAAAGAATGAGATTTAAATTAAAAAAAACACCTCTGACTTCTATAACTTTTAAAAATACTCTATATTTTGTGATAGGTAATAGTGGTTTAAATGACTGTAAAAACTCTAACTTGTGCACCTCTTCAAAAGTATAATGATATATCAGCTTTTGAAATTCAGGAATCTCTAACTCCCTACATAATCGGTTTTATCTATCAATTATGGTTCCATGTTTGGTTCAAGTGAAATTACAGTCAGGAAGATATTCAAAAGGTGGTTAAAAGATGTATGTCTAAAAAATATTTTGAAAGTTAAGAATTGTCACATTGTGTATAACATTGTAAAGGTAAGGTGATTAAAAAACAAACAAAAAATCTGGCAGGTAAAATACAACTCACATTCAGTAAACTATTATTCCACAGCTTGAGTCTGCTTTCAATAATAATGAACAAATACACATTATTCAGTTTGTTCTTTCCTTTTTTAAAGTCTGGTAATCAGAAAAGGGAATTCTCAAGCCTAACAATGGTTGCATAAAATATTTAAATGTTTCTTAAGAAAAGTCCATTGCATTAGCATTTCTCATCTATTAAAGATTTATGTTAATAACTGGTAAAGTCTCACAAAGGATCATGATAAATTCAAGAAAACCAATATTGAGAACTTTTTCTCACAATGACATAATGTAAATGATATAAATGGTGCTACATTGGCATTTATACAATTTCAAAATGAATAATAAATAATGCAGCAGCCGAGGGAAAATATTGTCAGTCCTGGTGTGCAATGTATGTTTGTATTACTAGAAACCAAGTTGTTTTAAATGCTATAGCTTTAAGATGATTATAAATAATCATAATATCACTATAGAAAAGCAATGTTTTAATACAGAAATGATACATTTTAATAAAAGAATATTATATAGTTAGACCTACATTGAATTGCAGAAAAGAAGCTAGTAGAGACCCCTTGGTGGCTCAGTGGTTGAGCATCTGCCTTCGGTTCAGCGCATGATCCCAGGGTCCTGGGATCAAATCCTTATCAGGCTCCCTGTGAGGAGCCTGCTACTCCCCCTGCCTCTCTTTCATGTATCTATGTCTCTCATGAACAAATAAATAAAATCTTTTTTAAAAAAATAAACTGGTAGAAATGATCTAGCTCTTACATTTTAGAAACTAATGTGTTAATAGAGATGTGGATTTGTTTTCTGAGACAGTCTTAAATTACCACAAACTTGGTGGCTTAAAACAACAGAAATGTATTTTCTGAGTTCTGGGTGCTGCAAGTCTCAAGTTAAGGTGTTGGCAGAGTCACACTCACTCCAGGGATTCCATGGGAGAGTCCTTCCTGTGTCTCTCCTAGTTTTTGGTGGTTTCTTTGTCATTCTTGGACTTGAGACTACATCATTTCAGTGTCTGCCTCAGTTCTCGTTATATTGGCCACATGGCTGGAGAAGAGGTGGAGGGTATAGAGAAAATGAGCTAAAAAAGGAGAAATTTTTATAAGACCGACTCAGCAATTGATTCATAGCTAGTTAGTGTTTTCTAAAACTCCAGGAGTAGAGGCTTTCAAGTAACCATAATAATGCTAATTGTGAGTTTTTGTGTATATGTACATATACGTATGTTCTGTATATATGTACATATACAAGGCTGGTATCAAGTGCTAAGAAAATGATTTTTTTGCTTATTATTTTATTGTTTTAATGGAAGTTTCACTGAGATAGAGCCAAAGGGTATATATGGAATATTTCATGGGGTGCTTCATGTTCTTCATCTCAAATTATAGTACACTGACCTGTGAATATATGCTTAGTAGGTGCAAATTTAATGTGCATAACTTCTACGTTTTAGAGAAAAATAGCATAATAGCTAGTGTCTGGTGATTCTTTTATTTATCTCTTTAAAAAGCATTTTAGGGGTGCCTAGGTGGATCAGTCCATTAAATGTCCAACTATTGCTTTCAGTTTAGGTCGTCATCTCCTGGTTGTGGAATGGAGCCTTGTGTCAGCCTCTGTGCTCAGAGTGGAGTCCGCTTTATATTCTCTCTCCCTTTCCCTCCTTCCCTTTTTCTTCTTTTTATTGCTAACCTAAGAGTATTAGTCCTTAGAGTTTTTGTGAAAGATGTCCCTATAGTAACCATAATAGTAAAATTTGTGTGTGCTTACAATGTAGCAATCTTCCCTTTCAGTGTTTTACATTAATGTTCACTATTGATTGCCATGACATACTTAGGTACTATATATTCTTAACATCACTAATTTAAAGATGAAAGAAAACAACACTTAAAAAAAAAAAAAAACTTTCCCACAATCACACAGCTGAAAATTACAGAGCTGGTTCCAGTAATGGCAGAGTAACCTGTAACAAATTAACCTTCCTGCAGAAAACATTACCAACTCTTAGGAAAATATAAAAATTCCTATTTAAAAGTATTGAAGAATAATCAAAGGAAAGCAGACAAAAGAAAAGAATTGGACTTTTGAACTAAATTATTTAGATCAGGTGAGATCTTCATTTGTGCAGCTTCTCTTGAGGGCACTTCTCAGCTCCTATTGGACCGATCACAAACAGAAAGTTACAGTCTAATTGGCCTGAGAAATATGGGACGCTAAGAAAAATTGAAAAATGAAAGATACATTTGGATATGATTGATGTGCCACAAATATTCATATAGGTTCCCTTAGATTTTTGACCCCAGAACTTCAGACAGGATTCAAAGGAGCAAAAGGCGAAAACCACAACTGGAGAGCCTAAAAACCCAAGCAGAGAGGTCATCTGCTACCCAATGCAGCCTAGAATTGAGTCTTGAATTTATAGAGAGATAGGTCCAATACCTAGAGCTTTCCATTGATTTTCCAGGATACCTAAGATATTATCCTTAGACCTAGGCACAAAATATAGTCACACTACAAAGTATCAAACCAAGTATCCACAGATTCAAGATAATCTTCTGATTATTTCATTCTCCATTCCCACAAAACTTAACACTCTTCAGAGGTAGATTACAAAATCCAGAGTGTCATATTTAAAGATATCACCTAACATACAATTAAAAATTAATAGAGACAAGAATAAAGAGAAAATTAATCAAGAATCAAAAGAAAATGTCTGTCTAAGAAAACAGACCCACAAATTGAATAGTTGTTGACAAAAACTGTAAAAAAAGTTTAATAGTCTAGAGGAAAAGGGAGAAACAATGAAAGAAAAGATGGGGAATTTCATATAATATTAGAGAAGTATGAAAGGGACTCAAATGAAAATCTTAAAACTGACAAAATATCTGGAAAAAAATTACTAGATGAGAATAAAAGCATATTGGACATTGTGGGGCACCAGGGCGGATCAGTCAGTTGAATGTCCCACTCTTGATTCTGGCTCAGGTCACAATCTCAGGGTTGTAAGACGAAGCTCTATATTCAGGTTCACACTGGACAGGGAGTCTGCTTAGGATTCCTTCTCTCCCTCTCCCTCTGCCCCTCTCTGACCCCTCAAAAAAATTTTAATTATTTTCAAAAGGCAATTTGGACATCTCATAAGAAAGGATTAGTAAATTGAAAGTCAGTTTCATTGAAATCATTAAAGCTGAAGTACAGAAAGGAAAAAAAGAAGTCAAAGAAATTTAATAATCAATGGGACTAACACATGTAATTTCAATCTCAAAAAGAGAAAAGTTAGAAAATGGATTGAGCAAATATATTTGAAGAAATATGGCTGAAATTTTTCCAAAGTCAATCAAATAATACCAATAGATTTTTAAAGTAGTTTTGGTGTTCTCTGTGATTTTGTATTGTAGGCAGACATGTTGCCTGCCTTCAATCCATACTCTTTCTTCAAAGATGTTTGCATAGTTAACCACCTTAGAAAACAGGCAGAAGTGCCTTTCTCCAAAGCAAAGGGCAGGTTTGTTCATTTGCTTTTTCTATTGCCTATTGCAATAAAGATAATGTCCTCCTACAATGCAAAGAACAGATGTTTTCAGATGTTTTCATTGCCCATTATAAAAGATTCAGATTCCCGAAGTTCAAGGTTTGTCTTCTGTCCTAGAACCTACTATACATACAAGCATTTCCCCACTGGGTACCGTGTTTTGCTGTGAGTCATAAAGTCCCTTGTTTCTGATTGTGGCAGGCTAATGTGTTAGTTGTGAGTACAACAAAGTCTTAAACTCTTCATTTCTTTACAGAAATCAAAATTCCAGAATCTATAATCTGACTGAGAAGTGGGAGAGAAGGGCACAGAGATGGAAAGAAGGGGAAAGGAAAAGAAAAGAAGATGAAAAGTCACAACAGATAACATTAATGTTGAAACTAGGAAAGACTGAACATCATATATCCAAGAAGCACTTGTTAGGTACCAAATACTTTGACTCAGATTAAGACTCAATCTTTATTAATTGTACATCAGAATCTTGTGTTCACTTTTATGTGTTTTGATTTGGGGAAGATATGAAAAAAAATGACAGGACTTAAATGATGTAAGATTGTTTTATGAAACGTAGTTGAAAGACTAAATGTATGTACTTTGGAGAAGAGAAGAATGAGAAGAGATATAATAAAGGCCTATCAATGTTCAAGGATCGTCCTACAACTAGGAAAGGTAATAGAAAGTATTCTGTCCCCCTGGATAAGAATGGGATAAATAAGTTAAAACTGAAGACATACTTGAATTTACCACAGACATTTTTGATAAATAAAGCTGCATAATGATGGAATAAACTGTCATGGAATATAACAAGTTCCTTTTTCTAGCAGAACAGCCATTTATCTGCCTGAATTCTACCTTGAAGTCTGAGACTACACTCATGAATGAATCATTAAACATAATACCACCAAGCCAACATCTGTAAAACAAATAAGCTTAAGAAAGTGATCTCTGAGTCACTTGCATCTCTAAACCACTCTGAATTTCCAGAAACATAGAGAAACAAAGGTGATAATTAAAAATCAACTTGAGATGTCAATTTGCTATGTCAGAAAAATTAGAATTTAGGCACTAGGCTTATATATCAAAAATAGAAATGATGTCAAAAGATGTTCTATTCTTTCTTTTTTTAATATGTTCATTAAACTGGTTTCACTTTTTAAAATAGGCAAAATAATTATTACTCCCTATAGTTCTGCATTATTTGTTATACTTTGAAGGAACTTTAAAGGTACAATTATCTGAACTAGACTACGTGTTGGACAGTAGTATTCAGGAATTAGGACATGACCATGGATGAAGGGAGCAGAAGAACCAGAAGTTTGGACTGCCAAGTTTGCTTTCTCCTGAGAGAATATTCATCAGAATATTAACTGTGGCATAAGGAATTCCAGGGAAGAGTTAGAAAGAAAATTGATCTTTCATCTTTTATTCCTCTAATCTCATGAAAGAAAACAATTGATGTGAAACTTATTTGTTGGCTTGATTTTTGTCATGGCTCTGCTAATGTAGGATTCTATCAGGAAAATCCTTTCACTGCAGCCAAGGGAAGTGTCTGTACATTATTAGACAGAGAAGTAAAACATGATTATTCTAACCCTCCTTTGTATTATGATCTTAAAAATACGAACAGCTAAAATAATCTTGTTTATATTGCAAGAGATTTGACCATTGAAAAATGCTAATTGAGACAGTATTGGAGAGTTTTCTGATTATTTGGTTTCATGACTTCTATTTTATTATTGTTATTTTAAATCTAACTTGCCATGTTAATTATATTCAAAAGAAGGCATTTGAATATTCTCAGCATGAGCTTGTATTACTAAAAATAAATATCACTTTAAATTACAACAATGTTTGACAGTCTATACCCATCAGCAGAATAAAGAACAGAAAAATGTCTCATAAAGCCTCAGTTTTGTTACAAAGTTAAATGTACCCTGAATTTAAGAGCCTTAGAAATAGAAAATTAGATTTTTTAAGCCAATAAAGATGTGACCTCTCTAACATAAATTGAGCAATTATGCATGCTGGTAAATAATTTCCTACAAAATAAACTATTATATTTTATCTCAAACTCCTGGGCATGACTCCTAACTCTGGGAAATGAACAAGCAGTAGTGGAAGGGGAGGTGGGCGGGGGGATGGGGTGACTGGGTGACGGGCACTGAGCGGGGGCACTTAATGGGACGAGTACAGAGTGTTTGTTATACTATATGTTGGCATATTGAACTCCAATAAAAATATACAAAAAAATAAAAATAATAAAAATCAAACTCTTGGGCATAGCCAACTGTGGCATCAGCCACACCAGCTATAGGTAAACATACACACACACACACACACACACACACACACACACAGATGTAAATATTTCTTCATTAAAGACACTTCTAAAATCCATAAAAATAAAAGTTCAATAACTTTAAAAATAAAAAAAGGGAGAATATAAAGGAAGCCAAGCAATGGGCAAAAATTAAATTGTAAGTTTAATAAATTTGAGAAATATCAACACATTGTTGTCAAAGATGCCTGCTCCAAGTAGGAGCAATAGCAATAGCATAGGACAATGTGGTGTCTCTCAAACTACAGGATCAGAGCAAACAGCATAAAATCCTAGTAAATGGATTATTTCAACCAAGGAAGAGTCATAAAATAGATGTCATTCTGACATATAGTCTTTCAACATAAAATAAGGAATACTCAAACAAATTCTCTGATTTTATGGAACATACATTCTATTGAGTAGATCAAAAGCAAAAGCAAAATAAATAAATAAGCACACTTACTAACAAAACACCATCTAGATAAATTCTTTTAAGATTCTGTAAGCAGGATAAGGAGATAGAGCATGATATTGGAATCAGGAAAGGCCTCTCTGAGAAAGTGACTTCTGTGCAGAGATACAAAAGAATTGAATGGGCAATCACATAAGATACATGTAGTAGGCATGTTCCAGGAAATGAGAATGATGGATACCAAAGTGGGAGTAAAAATGTTTTAGAAAGATCATGAGATGGCAGGGAACAGAGCACCCAGAGTTCCATGACTATGGGGAATGTGTTAGAAGATGAAATTGAAGAGAACACTATGCATAATGGATAATACAGGACTTTCTATTTATTGGGAATGCTATTCTAAATGACTGGAGGATCACTAGAGGCTTAAGTGACTTGCAGGAGAGGGAGGGCCTGAATAAACTTACATTTTAAAATGATCACTAGATGCAGGATAATAACGGGCAAGAAAAGATTCATTAAGAGGCTGTGGCATTAATTCTCATGAGATATGGTGGAGGATTGGCCTACAAGGTAAGAAAAAGTAGTACAATTCTGGAATTAATTTTGAAATAGCTGTGACAGAGTTTGATGGTGTTTTGCATATGGAATGTGAAGGAAAGGAATCCACAATGGCTGCCAGTTTTTTAGATCTGAAAAAATTGGTCATGGCAATTACTAATCAGTAAACACTAAAAGAAGCAAATTTGGAAGAGGAGACCAGGGTTTTGATTTTGGACATACTGGGTGTGAGATACCTCTGAGACATTCAAGAGAAGACAGAAAACAAAGACTTTGAAACCTGAGTGTGTACAATGAAGGGAAAATGACACTGCTGAAGATATCAGTTTGGGAATCATCAGAATAGACATGGTATTTAAGGCCATGTAGCTGGATGAGATCCGCTACAGAATGAATTAAAATAAAAAGAGAAGCAATTCCAGCAACATTCTAGCAAAGATGACTCAATAGAAATAGTGAAGTAGGAAGAAAACCAGGGGAGTCTGGTTTCACCAGAAGCAAAAGTAGAGAATTCCTAGCAAAAAGGAAGGTGATTGATTGTGCCAAGTGATTTTGAGAGATTGAAAAGAAACTATTTAATCTGACAACAACAAAAAAATCATTTGTGATATTCATATGCATTGGTTTAGAAAAATTATAGGAGTGGAGGGCTGGAAAGAGAAAAAATAGATAGGAGGAAGCCTACATTCTCCCTAATAATGGAATCATTATCAACTCAAAATAGCCAGTGAACCATTGAAGCATCCTCTACTCAAATGACTATAGTCATTCTTCCTGAACTCTATCCTAGGCTAAATTTTCTGATATGCTCAGATTCCCAGGTTCATTCGATGGATATTCAGACTCAAATCCCATCAAATGTTAAACACTTTTCCAGATGCTTTATAAGGCCATTTCAGAAATAATGACTGAATAGAATAGAAATAGAATCACATGAAAAGTTCTAAAATTGCAGGTTCCTAGACTCCACCAAGATAGATTTGGCTTCAATTGGCCTGCAAATAGGGGCAGGTACTGGCAATTTTAACAAATTTCTGGAGAATACATTTAGAGAGTCACTGTTGTGATCACAGTAAGAACATAAAGGTGAGGGAGGGATAAGAACGAGATTTATTAAATGCTGTGTGTTTAGCATTGTGCTAGATGCCATAAATATTTATATTCAATTCTACATATGAAAAAAAACAGGACATATTTGAGAATTTAAGCAATATTTCTCAAAACCTAAGGGCTTCTTAAGCCCATAAAACTTAAAAATATCTGAAGCTATAAACTCCATCTTACATTTTAACCTTGGTTCACATCTTCACTTTCATTATTTCTGTTTGTACTAAACTTCACAGCAGTCTTCCTCCTCTTTTTCTTTTGGCCTGAAGCACAGATAAATCCTCTAGTCCATATGCCAGATACACATGTGGTGAAGGCTTTATGAGGAATATTATACTAAATTAAAATAAACAAACAAAAAATACGACATTGTATTTGTACCAAGCTGCTATTGCTCTGCTGTTGGCAGCTTTTTAAAAATGCCCACGTTGTAATATAAAACAGTCATTTGAAACCAACTATTCAATTAAGCTCCTTTTCTTGAGAAATATCAGCATCCATTGCCTTTTCAAACTCAGCTGGTTATGAACAAAAGATGGTCAAAGTTAGACTAAAGTCTTCTGCATTGCTCTTCTCTCTGATTTTCAAAACTTTGACTATAAGGTTGCTTATATACCTCACTGAATTCTCAGTACAATGTTTAAGACTATTTGCAAAAACATTATTATTGCAATAAATAAATATTTTTAAGTAAAGCCAAGGAGAAAAAGGAAGCAAGGTAAAATATGAGGGATATTGAAACATTAAATACATGCTGTTAATTTCAATGCACTTGCTTGAAGAGTGTAACTTGTTTAGCTCTCAGCTTTTCAGCAACCAATGCAAACAGTAGAACGTTACCACTTTTTAAATTTAAGATAACTTAAGATAAAAGCAGACCATATGTTCCATAGAAGAATCATACACTTAGCCCTAAGATGAGAGAGAAATTTATCCCAAGAACTCATGTGGTGAACACTCTGTAATATAGCAAACAATTTGAACTGAACTGTTAAAGTGGGTTCAAAAATGCATTTACAGGTTTCTTTCTGGTAAAGCAGACTGAGGGCACCAAGCCAAAGAAATTCAGTAAAATTGATTCTAGGGTGACTAACACAATACAGAAAATAATCTTGTATTTTTTTCCTTAATTGAATTCTAAATTTACTCCTTATATTATAGTAGTGTTGAATGTCAGAATAACCATGATTAAATGCCATCTGCACCTCAGTTAAGACATGGAATTCCAAGGCCAGACTTATAAACATGCACTCTGTGAACCAATGAGAACAATATCAGGAGCAGTGTTAAAATCACTCAAACTATCTGTAATTGCATTTGGTTTTCAGAATCATTTCATCATTCCATCTAGCTAAAGAGAAAAAATCTCTACCTGTTCTAAGTAGTTCTTGGGTAGGTAGCAAAGGACAGATAAACAAGAGAAACCCATACAAATTCACTTTATATTATGTTTTATGTAAATTGGGGAACCCTCATAAGGAAAGAAAGACAACTTTGAACCAAAAAATTCTGATTCCAGGTTTTATGAAGAATGGAAAGTCATGGAAAAAGTGTAAACCTGAAATATTCATATACCAAGGTGCCATATTTTTAGATAATGTGTTTTGAATTCCATCACATACATTTTGAACCCCATTTTACTAAGATTGGTTTTCCATATATAGTATGGAGTTATTTTTTATTTGTAGCATTAGGGTATTTTTCTTGTTCAGAAACACAAAAATAATTTAAAAATTAAATATTTAAATGTTTTCAAAGACAGTAAAATTTCATAAACTTCTACATGTATGTGTGTAAATATATATAAAATGTATATATTTTGCATAATGTTTTCAATTGTGTACTTCACAGTAGAAAATTAATAGGCATTAGCAAAAATGCATAAAATAAAGTAATTAAAATATATCATGTAGAATATACATTTTAAGTAATTTTAGAATTTTATAAATATTTGAAATTTTTACAACTTCATACATCTGTTATTCTGTAATTTTTTTAAAAAAAATTTATTTTATTTTTTTATTTAAATTTATTTTAAATAAATTTTTATTTTATTTTAAAATTTTATTACTTATTTATTCATGAGAGACACAAAAAGAGTGTCAGAGATGTAGGCAGAGGAAGAAGCAGGCTCTCCACAGAGAGCCGGATGTCGGACTTGATCCCAGAACCCTGGGATCAGACCCAGAGCCAAAGGCAGAGGCTCAACCATTGAGCCACCCAGGCATCCCTTCTGTATTTTCTTCAGGTTACCTTTATGGGCCCCATGATACACCTGTGAGTTCTGATATGTGAGAGTATCAGAGGTATCACTCACAAGTGGGAATTAAATATTCTATTGTATTACCTATTCAATGTTAATTGGCTATAAAATCTGCATTATAAGAAGTAATTGCACTAGATTTGCAGTCTGAAAATAAAGTTATGAAATTTTTACCCCGTAAAATTGTATGGTTTTTCTGTATTATTTTGCCTTTTATTATATCTTTGAGTGTGACAAATATCCGAATTCAAGTGACCAATTATAGAATGCAACTACTTGAAGACGAACAAATCAAAATAGACAATTTACTGATATCTTTCTCTACTATCTTATTTTCCTAAATGTTTAAATATGTAATAGTGGTAGGCTATGTTAGAAATATATTTAAGCAGTTTACCACTTTTATTTTCCCTGAGAGTTTTTAAATTAGAAATGTTTTCCAAGTACCTAACTGTAATTTAAACACTTTCAAACAGTATATATTTAGATGTATAGACTTTTAAATAATACTTAGATTCAGGTTTTCCTCATATGCAAAGACATTTTTAAAATAATTAATAATAATTAAATTACCAATTTCCTTTTTCTATTTGGCCAAGTATATACTCAAAATTAACTTAAAAATTGTTTCAGTGTATTTTTTAAGAAGTTATACTTTCTGCATAGAATAACAGGAATGTGTCTATTGATCCATGACAATGTGTGCCCAATTATGGTTGTGCTCTCCAATTTAAACATAGCATCAGTTAAGACCAGAATTCTATGAGACTTGCAAAGTGTTCATCAGAATAACTCTGGCAGAACTTAAAGTTAGGTTTGAGCTAGGAAAAAGTCTAAATTACTATCCTTGTTTTGAATATTGGTCTTCCAAAGGTGAAAATCGAATAATGAGAAAAAAAAAAACAGAATAATGCTAGTGAAAGACATACTCTGTGAAGAGGACAGGACAAATTTCATTAATTGTTCCCCTTGTCTAAAAGAAAAACGTGTAAGAAAGAGACAGTCATCAAACACCTAAGAGCAAGGGGTTAAAAATAAGAACATGTTTAGAAAATAGTGAAGGTTTTAGACAAATACTATCAATATACTTATTGAAGGGAAAAATTCAAGAAACAAATTAAATTAAATATTCTAAACACTGGAAAATTTGCAGAACATACTGGTAAATTATGTGTGTATATTTATAAATATGTAAATTTATGAATATAGAAATACATGTTTATATAAGATTTAAAAAATCTTTATATTTGCTCTCCTTAAAAAAATATAGACCTTAACCTCTCTTATGAAGTTTATGTATTCACAATTAACAAAGATTTGAAAAGTAATGTAAAATGTAAGTGAAACATAATAGATGTTTCCAGGATAAAATTAATGATATTATTTGAAATTTTTTCCTTATTAATCTAAATCACCATGGCTGACTCATTACTCTTAAAATTAAACAACATTGGTAAACATAGAGAGGTAGCTCCATTATAAATTAATAAAATAGATATAAAATTAAAGTATAAATTACCTAGGCCATTTTCCCGGGATTTTCTAAACTTTTAAAATCTAAAAAAAAAAAAAAAAATCTGAATTTTTCCATGATTTATTTAACAGCTTACAATATTTAGTATACAATTTCACTTGGATTCTGGGTTAGCTGAAATATAGGATTATAGATATTGTCAGTTAACAGAGTAAAAAACCAGAGCTGTGGTCTGAAATATCCATGGTCACTAATATTGGAAGTGATTAATACATTACTGGCATGTGATATGGGCCCAAAGAATAAGGATTCATGTAGACGTAGAGAAATTTCTTGGGCCAGTAGTTTTCAGAGTCTTCCTAGCTGAACACATGTGATTTCCAACAGTAGAGTCACCAAAGGTCATGACTTCTCAGTATTTGAAACACTATAGCTGAGCAAATGTCTTGCTGATTACATGCCAAGCTGTCACTCACTCTTATAGTATCCACTTTATAGTAGAAATAACTTGACCTCCATTCTCAGGAAAATTGTCACTGAGTTTTAATAAATGTCTCTAAAGCACATGAAGTCTACTTGCTTTCAGATTGGCAGATAGTCTACTTTTTATTCAACTTTCATTTCCCTCAATAATAATTGTCAAGTAGTCATTGGGAATAAATATAGTTTATAGTCTAAGATTCTGAGATAATCTGAGCCTAGCAATAAAGACCCTGTATGTACATTCAACTGCTTCTCTCTCTCTCTTTAAGATTTATTAATTTTTGGGAGTGAGAGCACAAGCAGAAGAGACAGAGGGTGAGGGAGAGAGAATCTCAGGCAGTCTCCTTGCTGAGCACAGAGACCAACCAATGTGGGACCATTATCCCAGGACCCTGAGATCATGACCTGAACTGAAACCAAGAGTCAGGCACTTAACTGACTGCACCACCCAGGAGTCACGTTCAACTGCTCTTCTAAAAGTAAGATTTGTAATTCTCCTTTTAGGTGAAGTTTTTCCTGTTTTGGGGATCAAGGTAATGTTGGCCTCATAAAAAGAGTTTGAAAGTTTTCTTTCCATTTCTATTCTTTGAAACAGCTTCAGAAGAATCAGTATTAATTTTTTAAATATTTGTAGAATTCCTCTGGGAAGCCAATTGGCCCTTGGACTCTTGTTTAGTGGGAGATTTCTGATGACTGCTTCAATTTTCTTGATGATTACGGGTGTGTTCAGGTTTTCCATTTCCTTCTGTTTCAGTTTTGGTAGTTTATACATCTCTAGGAATGCATCCATGTCTTCCAGATGGCCTAGTTTGCTGGTAGAGGGTTGCTCATAATATTTTGTTATAATTGTACTTATTCAGTGTTGTTTGTGAACTCTCCTCTTTCAATTTTGATTTCGTTTATTTGAGTCCTTTCTCTTTTTGATAAGTCTGGCCAGGAATTTATCTATCTTCTAATTCTTTCAAAGAACTATCTCTTAGTTTCATTGATCTGTTCTACTGTTCTTTTGGTTTCTATTTCGTTGATTTCTGCTCTACTCTTTATTAATTCTCTTCTCCTCCTGGGTTTAGGCTTTATTTGCTCTTCTTTCTCCAGTTCCTTTAGGTGTAATATTAGTTTGTGTATTCAAGACCTTTCTTATTTCTTGAAAAAGGCTTGCATTGCTTGCTATATACTTCTCTTAGGACTGCCTTTGCTGCATCCCAAAGGTTTCAAACAGTTGAGTTTTCATTTTCATGTTTCCATGATTTTAAAAAAAATTCTTCTTTAATTTCTTGGTTGACCCATTCATTTTTTAGTAGGAGGCTCATTAGCCTCTATGTATTTGAGTTTTTTCCAAATTTTTTCTTACATTTGAGTTCAAATTTCAAAATTCAAAGCATTTGGTATGAAAATATGCAGGGAATAATCCTAGTTTTTTGATACCAATTGAGACCTGATTTGTGACCCAATATGTGATCTACTCTGGAGAAAGTTTCATGTGCACTTAAGAAGACTGTGCATTCTGTTACTTTAGGATTGAATACTCTGAACGTATCTGTGAAGTCTAACTTGTCCAGTGTGTTATTCAAAGCCCTTGTTTCCTTATTGATCTTCTGCTTAGATGAGCTGTCCATTGCAGTTTAGTGGGGTGTTAAAGTCCCCTACTATTATTGTATTATTATTGATGCACTTTTAAAATTTTGTTATTAATTGGTTTATATACTTGGCTGCTCCCATGTTAGAGGAATAGATATTTATAGTTGTTAGATCTTCTTGTTGAACAGACCGTTCAATTATGAAATAGTGTCCTTCCTCATCTCTTATTTGGTTTAAAATCTAATTTGTCTGACATAAGGATTGCCACCCCAGCTTTATTTTGATGCATTAGCATGAAAAATGGTTTTCCACATCCTCCCTTTAAATCTGGAGGTGTATTTAGGTCTAAAATAAATCTCTGAAAGAGACTTATGGATGGGTCTTGCTTTTTTATCTAATCTGATACCCTGTGTCTTTTCATTGGGGCATTTAGCCCATTTACATTCAGAGTAATTATTGAAAGATATGAATTTAAAGCCATTGATTTTTGCTCAAGTAAACTTAACATTTAAAAAATTTAAAAATAAATAAAAATAAGATTTGCTTAATGTTTCATATTTAACATAGTTATGTACACTGTCCTATGGTAAAAGATGTTCTCAAAAATAAGCAGAAAATAGAACATTTTAATTGCAAATTCATTTTACCATATCTTTGCTGGTTTATCTAACTAAAAAATTATTGCTATGACTTGCATATCTTGAGAAATTATGCCTTGGATAAAAATCTTTCTGCAAAGAAAATGTCAGCCCAAAGATTTCATATATGGAATATACATTTAATAAGGCATTATCCCTGAAAGATCAAATTAAGTGTTTCATAGTGTTTCATAATGTTATTAAGATGCACAAAATACCTCACCTTACTAGGAAGAATGATAGATGTTGGGTGACAGAAAGTGGAGGGTTTAGTGCTTTTTTTCTTAATATTTATCTTTGAATTAGACTATTTATGTAATAACACCAAAAGGTTACTTAAATACTGAATATACTTGCTATGATGAACACTGGGTGTTATATATAAGTGTTAAATCACTACATTATATCCCTGACGCTAATGTTACACTGTATGTTAACTAACTAGAATAGAAATAAAAACTTAAAAATAAAAAAATCCCTTAAATAAAAAACAGATGTATATTAGTATGATAAATTGTCATAAGCATAGTAGTTCACAATAAGAAAACTAATGTGTTTTGCAATATATCATGTCTAAAGGAGCTAGAATTATAGTTTTTAATCATACTATACTCTGAAAACTCAATGTTACCATTACAAAGGAAAGTAAATCTAAATTTTAGAATAAGTGATCTTAGAGTCTTTTTCTACTGGGCAATATCTACTGTGTCATTTAAATCATGGTGGATATATTCTATTCAGAAAATGGGGAAATACTCTTTATTATTATTTTTCATTTCTGTTGTTGTTATTCTTATTATTTTCATGGGGATTATTTCCTGATTTTTCATTCTTCTCCTTAAGTATCTTAATATTATGACTCCCGATATTTTCAATAGCCACCAACCAATCCACTAAATTGGAAATTGAAATTTTATACATAGTGAAGAGTATGAAACCAGTGATTACAAACATATGCTCGTAATAGGTATGAATGAATTTTTAATTTAAAACATTTTTTGAAATTTATTTATTTTAATTCATTTTATTTTAAAAATTAATTTATTTTTCAATTTATTTTTTGATTTGGGTGAATCATGGATCAGTGAAGTTCCTACCAAATAATAAAAATAATGAGTTATAGTTTTTTTTTTTAAAGTATGGAGTCACTTTTTGATCTGACTTTGAGTCCTAGTTTCATAACTGGAATCATGGACTAGCCATGTAAATAAGTGCTAGATCTAGGTAGTGATTCCATTACATCAAGATGGCAACAGCAGAAAGTTGTTCTTGTCAAAAATTATTCCATTGCATTCCACCCCAAAGGAGAAGGTTTTGCTACCACTGTCAATCATCTTTGATTCCAATTGCCTACTAAATTTTATAATAATGAATAATTCTAGAGTCTTTCACTACTGGGCAACATCTGCTGTGTCATCTACTGACTGAACTCTTTTTTTTTTTTAATTTTTTATTTATGATAGTCACAGAGAGAGAGAGAGAGGCAGAGACACAGGCAGAAGGAGAAGCAGGCTCCATGCACCGGGAGCCCGATGTGGGATTCGATCCCGGGTCTCCAGGATCATACCCTGGGCCAAAGGCAGGCGCCAAACCGCTACGCCACCCAGGGATCCCCTGACTGAACTCTTTTGGACCCACTTGTCTTTATTTTATCTTAACCTCAACATATCTTTTCTAGATTCTTTCTAAACATGTTATGTTAAGCTTTCTATAATAAACCTGCTCAAATCTAGAAAGGGTTTACTATTTCCAGGTTCCCCAAACTCTTTTTGCTATCATTGAAATGATGATATTAATGTCGAAATCAGGTATTTTCAAATTTAATAAAGTTTTATGTATAAATGTTTATATATTAAAATTCTTCGGTTGCTATTAATACACATTTTTTCAAAATGTATTTCCTGAAACTGAATATATTATGCCTATCTCTTCATTACAGGGAACATGCAAAATATAGAAAAGACTAAGGTATTTGTTTTAGAAACAAACTTGAAAAAAGATGAAACAACCAAGCCTCAAATTAGTAATGAATAATTTCACAGTGTCGGGCTTTCTGTGTTCAAGATATTGCTTGAAGTTGCTTGAAACTAATATCTTTTAGCATATTTTCTATAATTTGAAAAGAGGATGGTAGAGTAGCATAAAATGAGAAAATAATCTAATACACATATATGAGTATATTTGTATCAAAATCAGGAAAACATACCAGTAACTTTTACATCATTATTTCCACAATCTGTAACATGATTGTAGCTAGTATTTATAACTTCCTTCTTCCATCACCTATTTCATAGTCCCTTTGTCTTCAGAAAGTAACTTGACTGGTCTTTGTTCCTTGCATGGTGAGGTGACCCAAGTGTATTCTCCTGAAGTATCTAACCTATTGCAGTCTTTATTGTATTGAGAAGTTTCACTTGTGTTTTGATTTTTATCTCATGGCTTCAGTGTATTAAGCAGTGATCCATGGAGTTTCCTGCATTCTTTACATACTTTTCTTTAGTTGTGTCATATAGTGGCAATCAGGATCAATCAGCATTACTGGGAATCCCTGGGTGGCTCAGCAGTTTGGCGCCTGCCTTTGGCCCAGGGCGCGATCCTGGAGTCCCGGGATCGAGTCCCACGTCAGGCTCCCGGCATGGAGCCTGCTTCTCCCTCCTCCTTTGTCTCTGCCTCTCTCTCTCTCTCTCTATGTCTATCATAAATAAATAAATAAATCTTAAAAAAAAAAATCAGCATTACTAGCGTAGAAGCCCTCTTATTTGCCTGATGATTTGTTGGCTTGAAGATCTTCATGTACACAGAGGATAGGCTCAACTTCTAGATTATTATTTTTAAAAATATTTTATTTATTTGTTCACGAGAGACACACAGAGAGAGCAGAGGCATAAGCAGAGGGGAAGTAGGCTCCTTACGGGGAGCCTGATGCTGGACTCGATCCCAGGACTCCATGATCAAGACCTGAGCCAAAGGCAAGCACTCAACCATTGAGCCACCCACGAACCCCTCAATTTCTAGTTTAATGGAAAGATATCAGTATCCTTTGTTGGAAGCATTCCTTTCTGGAGAATTAAAACCTATAGCCTGAAATTTTGGTCATGGAAACAACAACAAAAAATTAAAAAATAAAAGTTCACTCTTAGATTTCTAGAAGTAATAGTGAACAGAACCATTTCCACTTTTACCCTTAGACTCCCAGACCCATGGATTGTGATTGTGCAACAAATAACATTTTCCCTTGGTATTTTATTTAGCACTTACAACTTGGAAAGTATTACAGTAGTCTGGGAAGATGTGTTGCCATCCTGTGTGTGCTAACATTCAATCTTCCAAAGGCTATTCCACTATCATAAAAGGCCATCTTCTTAGTATGATGCTAAAATGGTTAATTTTATGTGTCAACTTGACTGGGCCATGTGGTTAGATAATTGGTTAAATATTATTCAGGATCTGTCTGTGAAGGTGTTTCTGGATGAGATTAACATTTGATTTAGTATGAGTAAAGCAGATTGCTCTTCTCAGTGTGGTTGGGCTTCTTTTAATTGGTTAAAAGCTTAGAGGGCAGCCCAGGTGGCTCAGCATTTTAGCACCACCTTCAGCCCAGGGCCTGATCCTGGAGACCCAGGATCCAGTCCCACGTCAGCCTCCCTGCATGGAGCCTGCTTCTCCCTCTGCCTGTGTTTCTACCTCTCTCTGTCTTTGTGTCTCTCATGAATAAATAAAAATAAAATCTTTAAAAAAATAAATAAATAAATCTTTTTAAAAAGGCTTAGATAGAATAAAAAGGCTGAGTAAGGGAGAATTCAGTCTCTGTCTGACTCTCTTCAGGTAGGACATCAGTCTTCTCATGATTTCTCTGAAATCTCATGATTTCAGACACAGATGAGGATGTAGACTCAGACTGAATCTTATACTACCTTAAATTCTCAAAAGATGAGAACTCTACCATTTTTCATTTGTTCCAATGTGAATTACTTCTTCAGAAGTAGGTGTAATGGTGAAGACATTCTGTACATCTGCAATGGTTGTTTCTCTAGGAGCACTGCAGTCCGGAAAAGAAAACCAATTTATAGACTAAGTATCTATTCCAGTGAGAGGTATTTTGAATTCCACAAAGTTTTGCCACTCCCTTGATGGAAATGATCTAACCTGCTACCCAATGTCTGACTGACCTGTCTTTAGGATGGTGTCATGTCCAGCAATAGCATTGATATCTGCTGACTCAGCAGGGGTTGTAGCCAGAGAGCTTTAGCCCATGGAAAACTTCCATCCAAGCCATTTGATCTATTTCCTTTAGGAACCCTGGACAAGGATGGGATAATTAGAAAAGGAACTGACTAATAATAAAAAAATAGAAAAGATAGGGAAAATTGTCCATCTGGTTATTAAGATTCAAAATAAAGGTCTTCAATGTTGGGTAAAATCTGTACTTGCTCTTTGCCTAGCCCTATGGAGTTTCACAATAGGTATGCACAGCCTAGCATTCTGCAAAGATTGAAGATGACTCCTATGCAAATTCCTGAGCTTTTTGTCTGCAGAGCTTCCTTCTTTCCTGTTCTCTCATTCACAAATTCCAGTACCTCAACTTACTTGAACTCTGACCTCTGTCTCTATAGTGTATTAGGGTATTCCTAAAAATGCTCACAGCACAAAAGTAAGGAAATGGTAGGGCTCACTTTGTTTCTTTTCTATAAAGAATTAAAGATCATAGTCAGTATATATATATATGTGTGTGTGTGTGTGTGTGTACACGTATACGTATGTACGGCATATCTGTATATGCCGTATATATGTGTTATGCATTGTGTCTAGAAGAAGTCCCAAACACCACACATTTTATGTATTTTTTATCCCATTACTTCCTGGTCATATTTTTATAGAAGTCAAGGTGATTAATTTTATGTAGCATAATACTTTATACTACAACAGAACTTATTCACCTTTATAAAGGGATTAGATAGTGCCAAGACCTGTAAATTATTTACACTCAGTACAATTCATTAAAACCTTAAATGTTTAAATCCTTTCCCCTGGACATACTTCAAAAACAAAAGAAATCCATGTTGAACAGATATGGATGCCACAAAATAAGCAATACCTTAAAATAAAGCTGAAGAAGAGGTTGAATTCAATCTTGGATGATTATTTACATGACATGCATTTAAATATACCTCCTCATCACTGATTTTCAAATTGTCTTCCTAGTCTTACCATCCACCAAAATCCTGTCCACTGCCTATGAAACAATGTGGATCTGTATCTTTTGCCATCTCTTTCTCTTGGAAAAATTAATGATGAAGTGATCTATTTAAAGTTCTGTCCCCTGGGAGAATTTCTTTTCACCACTGTCCTTTAGTGCCATCCATGGTAAGGCCTGTAATAAAACTACATGTGAACAAGACACAAATTACTTTCTCAAGTCATTTAATCACAGGGAAATCCATATGAAGCCAATGATCATGGTTGATACAGGGCAATCTAGCATCAGTAGGGATCACAGAAGCAGCCACCACTTGTTTGTGCAGCTTATGCATGTGTTCAGGTCCTGCTTGAGGCCAGTTTTGTATACATAGTCCCCTCACATTTGTGGTTTCATTCTATGTGGTTTTAGTTATCTGCAGTCGATGGTAGTCCAGAAGTGGATGATCCTCCGTTGGACGTATCATCAGAAGGTCAGTCACAGCCTAAGGCTATGTCACAGGGCCTACATCTCTCACCTCACTCCATCTCATCACTTCACATCATCACAACAGGAAGAAAACTGGTAGAGTACATTAAGAGATATTTTGGAAGAGACTCTATTCACATACTTTTATTAGAGCATATTGCTTTAATTGTTCTATTTTACTACTAGTTATTGTTGATAATCCCCTACTGATCCTAATATATAAATTAAATTTTACCATAGGTATGTACGTATAAGTAAAAACATAGTATACATAGGGTTGGTACTACATACCTTTTCATGAATCTACCTGGACTTTTGGAACATGTTTCCCAAAGATGAGGGAGGACTACTGTACATTACTTCCCTTTGATGATGGAATGCTGCTGTGCATAACTAATTTTATGATTTGGTGGTCAGGCAACACCTAGTATATTTTTGGTAGTTCTAATTTAATAGAAGCTTACCAGTCCATGGCCAAGAACTCAGTCGTTACTAGAGGTCAGTGGCAAGCTGGAATCTATTTTACAAAAGGTGAACATTTGTCTACAGAGAAAGCTTATGCCACCAGAAATGTAATAAGGATTGCACCATGACTCACCTATAGGGACTAACAGAGGAAAAGTTAATGCAGTGTGATTTAGGGATCAGGCATTATCTGAAATTGTATATGATTATATTGGTAAATAATGCACAGTGTAGTTAGTGTCTTATCTTGCAAGGGATAGAATGCTTAGAAAGCAAAGAAATAGATACAAAGCAATGTTTTATCATCTCACTAAAGAGGTCAAGAGAATTGTGCCGTTAACGGCAACCTAAGTATATTTTAATACAATTAAGTTATAAATACGGACATATTTGTAAAAGCCAGTTCCTTTAGGATAAATAAAAAGATTGATGTTATTTGAACAAGCTTTGTGATGTAAGGTTATATTATGCAAAACTCAACAATAGTCCATCCAGCAGATCATCACTAAGAATACAAAATAATATTTGCAGATTAAAATACAAAATGATACAATTTCAATATGTAAATTTCATTTTGGTACATTTTGGTATGGCAGGCAAAAGCAAATTTATCTGAAGGATATATTATTCTTCAATGCTAATATACATTTCTGCTTTCTCTAATGTGGTATATTTGACAAGATAATCCATATATTTCTATAATAGCATAGTATTATTGGTTTCATGTTACACTGTGACATTATAAAAACTTTATTATTGCAGCTGAAAAATACATATGATATTACTTATTTTTTATTTTATTTTAAAAATAAAAACATGTTTAAATTTAATTAATGCTTGATCTTTCCTAGAAGAATTAAAAGACACTGTAAAATTTATCTTTTTTGAAATAAAGGATGCATAACCAAATGCCATATAGATCTATTATATTAGAACCTAATCTGAAATGTGTATCATGTCTACATATAAAGGTTCCAGTCACATTAATAAAAAGTGGTTATTTCAGATTACTTTTCAGTTTCTGTGCCTATAATTGTTGCATTAAAAAAAAGCAGATTTCTAAGAACATTAGAGGAAGATATTATTTAAAATAATATGTATGCATATTACATTTAACAAAGGTCCTAAATTATTTTAAATTTAGGATAAAGTAATCCCCTCTTATCTAGGTCTTTGTTGTTGTTGTTGTTGTTGTTGTTGTTGTTGCAAACACACGAGGGTTTATTTACAAGCTCAAGCTTGGGTCCAAGTGTACCCGTGTACCCGACACAGCAGAGCAGGGACTTGGACCCTGAGGTGGGTTTCAGCTTAGTTTTAAGGACTGGTCTAGGGGACCTCCAGAAGGGGGGGAGCAATTCCTCAAGTTCTGTTTACTTTTGATATGGGGCCTTCAAGGGCATTGAGTTCTGTTCTTATTCTATTAGGGGCTTCCTGCCACTGGCTTGGGCTCTGTTTTTATTCTAATATGGGGCTTTCTAGGACGTTAAGCTGTAAGCTGTTTTCTTCCTGTAACTGAAGGTTACATGTAGGTAAGGTAAGTTCAGCTCTTATTCACAGGGGCCTGGGATGGCTGTACTTGTGATAAAGCTGAATTTAAAGTTGAATGGCCTTAATTTTCTCTGCCTCCACATTTCCCCCTCTCAGAGGAACCTAAGGAAGGACCCAATCATGGGTCCAGGTTGCTCTCAGAGTGAGTCAGGGGGAATGATTAAACCAGGATTCTAACCAACCTTGTTGCTGTTCTCGCTCCCATTTACATTCCAGCGAAGAAGCAACTCCTACTTTAAGGCAGCACATAACCCCCCCACCCCACCCTTTGTTGTAAGAAGACTAAGTCTAATCCCCTTCTATTTTGAAAGACAACCTCAGACTAGGGAGTCTTGGAGATGGGAAATAAGTGAGAATGGCGTAGTCTTAGCTTTAGGGGATTGTCCTTGTCCAGTTGGCTTTTCCATTCTGGAACAAAGTCCTTGAGAATGGGTATGGGTTAGCTGGCCGACGTGGGTATAGTGGACCCAGGGAGTAATCCCATGGACCTTGAGAGCGGTGGGAGCGGTCAGGATCATGATGTAGGGTCCCTTCCAACGAGGTTGAAGCGTCTGGTATTGGTATCTCCACACATACACCTGGCCGATATCGATGGGGGTCCAGGGGTGGCCCAGTCTCATAGAGGGCCCTCATTTAGGCCACACCTTAGAGACAGATCCTGGCCCATTGTCTGATCCAATTTTAACAGGAAAACCATACCTGGGCAAGAGCTCTTCCAGCAGTTTCTTGGTCACAGTCTGTGCTGTTTCATGTTTGGTGGGAAATGCCTCTGTCCATCCTGAAAAAGTATCTACAAACACTAGTAAATACCTGTATCCGTATTTTCCAGGTTTTACCTCAGTGAAGTCCACTTCCCAGTAGCTCCTGGGCGGTCCCCTCGGAGCTGGGTTAGATCCATGGGCGGTGGCATTAGTTAACTGGCATGGGTGGCAGCTCGCCACAATCTGCTCCATCTTTGCTTCAGAGTCTTTAATAGTGATCTTGGCATGTCATATGAGGTCTTCCATCTTCCTTGTTCCCATGTGAGTACTCCGATGCATTCTGGATAGGACTCGCCATCCTATTCCTCTGGCAGGATGATGCTGGAGTCTGCGGCCCTCCACCAGCCACGCAAGCACTGGGTCATGGGCAAGCGTTTGATCCAGTGTAAATCAGCATCAGTATAGTTGGGGGTGTCGGTGCCCCTATCGGGTCTCTGTTTCCATGGTTACAGCTGCCCCCACTAGATTCCTTCTCAGGCGAAACTGCTGCCTTCTGTGTGTACCAGTGGCGTCCGCATTCTGCAGTGGCTGGTCCTGGAGATCAGCTCTGATTCCATGCACCTGTCCCTGAAGCCAGCTTCTTGAGGTGCCTCTGTCTTTCCCGTGGGTCCCATGGTTGTGGCCAGCAGGATCTTGGCCAGGTTTCGGGTCTGCCGGTCACTTAGTTTGGTTTGTTGTTCTCCCAGACTTTCTCTATTATTATAGACTCGTTCTGCCACTATCACTAAGTCCTGCAAGCTCTTCTCTCCTAGTCTTATCTAGGTCTTTTACTAAATTGTATGTATGTGTATACGTGCCAATTCAGAATTAATATTTATTAAGAAGTTTAAATTAATTTTTATATAATTTTAAAAGTGAAAAAATTCAGTTTTCATTGCCAGACAGGTGTGTTTTCTCTATATTTGATATTCCATTTTCTATAATGGTGTACTTTTTCTTACACTTTTTATTATTTTCAAAACTCACACTATAGTCCCATGTAACTAATATCTGAGAATTAAAATTTACCTTACAGCAAGCTTGTTTCCAGTCAGTATAAAATAAGTTTTTTTGAAGCCCGTGTCAATATTCCTTGGTTGAAATGTGTATGCTTTCTGCTCTGGTTTTCCCCTTAAGTTGGTAAAAGGGATTGTGTATTGTTCTTGTGAATAAAACTGAGATCCAAGAGTGAGATTTGAGAATTATTCTTTCTTTCAGTTCTAAGAATTAGGCCCTTGTCTTTCTCCCATGAGAGATATTTTAACATTTCATCATCATTAAAAGTCAAATTACTTTAGACATTTGATGTATAGGATGAACTACATTTCTGATGTCAGAAAAACATTGAAATTTAAAATTAAGGATTGATGCATTGTCTCTTTTCTGACTTTTACGATATCAAAATGAATCTGTAGCATACTAACCTCTTAGCTTGCAAGCAGTATATCCCTGACTCTTCAAAGTCTTGACAAAACATAGCTGTATAACTTAGAATATCTAAAAGACAATATAGCAAAAAATGTTTGTAACCTTGGGTTAAACAAACAAGATTAAATAATATATCAAAAAACACAATAAATTTTGTGGTGGTCATTTCACAATTGTATATGTATACATCAAAACATTAAGTTATATACCTTAAATATATACAAATTTTATTTGTGATTATACATAAATAGAGCAGATTTTTAAAAAGAATAATTAATTTAAAATCATATGATTTTAAATGCATCAAAATAAAACATTTTATCTTGGAAAGGACACTATTAAAAGAATGAAAAACAAATTACATGCTAGGGGAAATTATTTGCAAAGCATATACTCATACAAGGACCTGTGTCCACAACTTGTTTAAAAATAAATCTCTCAAGAGTGATAAAAATAATAAAGAGAAATGAAAATCAATGTGAGATTTTGGATAGGCATTCAACAAAATGATATGTAAATTTCAAATAAGGATATGAAATATTCTTAATATAATTCAGGAGGGCACAGACATAAATTAATTTTTTAAAAAGATTTTATTTATTTATTAGAGATACAGAGAGAGAGAGAGAGAGAGGCAGAGACACAGACAGAGGCAGACTCCATGCAGGGAGCTGGACATGGAACTTGTTCCCGGGACTCCAGAATCACACCCTGGGCCAAAGGCAGGCGCCAAACTGCTGAACCACCTAGGGATCCCTATAAATCAATTTTTTGCACAGGTTTGTAGAGCATGTATGGTAAAAGTATATGGAAAAAGTACTAAAAGACTAATAAAGAATGTCTAAATTATAACCTAGTAGGTGAACAGGGGAAATGGAAAAATAAATATAATATGGATCAAATAAATACAAGAAAGGTGAAAAAATGAAAAATTGGTAGAATGTAGCAAAATAAAATAAGAGTTTCAAATAAAATTTTAATCATGTTAAATGGAAAAAATATTCTACATTATTGTTAAAAGAGACAACTATATTTTTAAAAAGATTTTATGTATTTATTTATTCATGAAAGACACAGAGATAGAGTCAGAGACATAGGCAGAGGGAGAATCAGGCTTTCTGCAGGAAACCTGATGTTGCACTAAATCCCAGGACCCCGGGACCACAACCTGAGCCAAAGGCAGACAATCAACCACTGAGTCACCCAGGTGCCCAAGACAACTAGATTTTATATTAGACCCAAAATATCAACAAAATTCACCTATTTGCTGTTAAAAATGACACACCAAACTTTAATGACCAAAATTAATAAAAAATAATGAGTTAATATATGTTAAGCAAATATTAAACAAAGAAAACTAGAAAACAATTTGAATATTAAAAATATAGATTTTGAAAAAAATATTTTAAAATAAAGATGGGTATTATATAATATTGAAAACGAAAAGCTTAAGTGTAAAAAAGTGTAAAATTGAGCATATGAAAGCAATCAATCTCAAGATATAAGAAGTACACACATATTATCATTGTGAGATATTTTAAAATAATTATCTCTAAAATTATTTCATATTACAAACAAATCAATCATACAAATATAGAAGATTTAAACAACACATGTGAGATGCTTGAGCTAAGAGATATGCAAAAAAACAACCTATAAATAAAAGTATGTTGTTATGGCATGGGTTTAACATTTAAAATGTAACCTCACACTATGCTTTAAGGCATGTGATAACAATATCAACAAATTGATACCAAATGCTTTTGCCAGAATATAATATAGAAGTAAATAGTAAACTTTTAAACATAATACATTTGGAAATCAAAAACAAATACACATAGATTTCTAAGTAATCTATTAGTCAAAGAGAAATGATCATTGATATTATAAAATATTGACAAAAGTAAAACAACATAAAGGAAACTGTGCTGAGAGGTACTTAATAAATTCACATAAAAATATTATCTTAAATGAATGGATTGCAAAAATTTTTTAATTTTTTAACTTACTGAAAATTTCTTTAGAAGTGGAGGAAAATATCACAGGCTATATCCTAGGCAAGTAGAAGAGTAAAGAGAGTCAATAGAACCAAAAACTAGTGCTTTGAGGAAAAAAAATTGCAAAGTTTACAAAATGCTGATAAATCAACTAAGAACAAAGTTGAATATTCACTCAAACACACACACTCACACACAAACATACATACTCATATATCTATACCCATAGTCACACATAGCAATAATGGAAAGTTTTTCAAAGATACAGATAAAATAGAAAGTGAAAAGCATTGTGCTCAAACATTTAAAAGTATACATGAAATGAAATGAAATGTTGAATTTATTGAAAAAACACAACCCAAATCACTCAATAAGAAATTTAAAAATCTAAAGAAAAGAGTATCCATTAAAAATATTGTATCATTTGACAAAAATATTTTCATGTGAACAGATATTTTTGAACATTAAAAAAGGCATATATAATCAAATATTTATCTAAATTATTATTATTTTTTAAAAGTCACTTCTCCGGTTTTACAAAATAAACAAAGCTTATGTAAAAAATCCTAAATAGAACATTTTGAACCAAAATTCATCAACGTATGAAAAAAATACATCATTACCCAATAGGATTTACTCAAGAGATGTTTTAAGTTCTAACATTTTAAAATACTTTATACAGTAGTTAAAGTAGAACGATAGCTTTCATCTTAACACACATATAAAATATTGCTGAGATTTATCATTCACTTACAAAATTTCTCTCATAGGACTAAAAGTAGGGAGAAACATTCTTAACCTGAAAGAGTGCCCCAAACCTAAGTATTCAAACAGCAGTCTTAATGGTGGTGATTTAAACATTTTCTACTGACGTCAGAAATGACAAAATAAGTTGCTATCAACATTTTTCTTTCTATAAGATTGTAAAAGAGGAAAAGAAATTGCTGTTTTTTGTAGCTCATATCTTTTTCTGCATGCAATATCCAAGAGAAATTGTGGACAAACTTAGCACTAATGAGAGAGTTTAGTAAGCTTGCTTAAATCAGCATAAGAACTCAGTTTTCTGGAGGTGCATGCCAGCAACAACCATAGAGAAAAATAGTTATTATGAAAAAAATTATATTTTTCAAACTGGCAATGAAATACATTAAGCTCTTTAGAATAAACCCAACAAAGCTTAACTAAATCTTTTTTTTTTTTTTAAAGATATTTATTTATTCATGAGATACACAAAGAGAGGCAGAGACACAGGCAGAGGGAGAAGCAGGCTCCTCACAGGGAGCCTGAAGTGGGACGGGATCCCAGAATTGGGATCACCACTGAGTGTCCCTTAACAAAATCTTTTTAGAGAAGAAATATTCAAAGAACTACTGAGAGATATCAAATGACTGAATAAATATAAAAATATGTAGAGTTCTCTAATCACTAAATACCAGGCCATTCTAACTATATTTTCGATATGACTTTGGTGGGAATAGTCAACTGTATCTAATATTTACATGAAACAGCAAGGAGCCCTAAATAATTAAGGCAATTTTGAAGAGTAGGAAGAGAAAAATTGCACCTACCAGGATTATTATAAAGTAATAATAATTAAAATACTTTAACATTGGTGTAACAGAGGAAGACCAGATGACAGGACCACATTATGGAGCTCAGAAGCAGATCATTAAATGTGTGGGAAAGTTAGAGCTGGCATACAGCACAAAAGTGAAATAATAAATGTGTGACATTTATTGAGATTTGTTTTATTCCTTAATATGTGTTTACTGTTTCTAATCTCAGTATGCCCTTTGGAAGGATGGTTAAAGCAAATGATGAGTAAAGAATTTCTGTCAACTAGATTAAGGTTATTAATTGTGTTGGGCAGTCAATAATTGGATGAGTACATTGAAATCTTCACAATGGTGAAAGAATTGTCAATTTTTTCCTATATATGAATTAATTTTGCTGTATTCCCATTAAGGCTTCTTGGTTAAATTTATGTTTTAACATTTTGATGAATTAAACTTTTTATCAATGTTTAATATCTCTGTTTCCATACTATTTTATTTATTTATTTATTTTTAATTGGGGTACCTGAGTGGCTCATTTGGTTGAGTCTGCCCTTAGCTCAGGTCATGATCCCAGGATCCTGGGATGAAGGACCATGTGGTAAGGTTCCCTACTCAGTCAGGAACCTGATTCCACTTCTTCTGGCTGCAGCTCCGCCTGTCTGTGCTCTCTCTCACATGTGTTCTCTCTCTCTCTCAAATAATTAAATAAATAAATACATTCTTAAAAATAATGAAGTATTTTAAATTTGTTTAATGAATATATTGTGGCTACTATTTGCTTGATACAACTTTTAATATTTCTGTATTTTCAACATCCATGTGTTCTTATGCTTTATTTTTTTTTTAATTTTTTATTTATTTATGATAGGAACACAGTGAGAGAGAGAGGCAGAGACACAGGCAGAGGGAGAAGCAGGCTCCATGCACCGGGAGACTGACGTGGGATTCGATCCCGGGTCTCCAGGATCGCGCCCTGGGCCAAAGGCAGGCGCCAAACCGCTGCGCCACCCAGGGATCCCTGTTCTTATGCTTTAAATCATTCTCTTGTAAACTACACAGAAGTTTTAAAAATATTTATAGGTAGGAATATATAGATTAAATATAAGAAATCTGTGACTTTTAAAACGTTCTGAAAATAGAGCATCCATAATTTTTAAAAGATTTTATTTATTTTTTTGAGACAGAGTGTTTTGTGCAAAGGAGGAGGGGTAGAGGAGGAGGCGCAGAAGAAGAGGGGCAGAGAGAGAGGGGAATGGGGGGGGTAAGCAGAGAGGGAGAAGCAGACACAGAGCTCAGCACAAAGCCAGAGGTCAGGCTCCATCCCATGACTCTGAGACCATGACCCTGAGACCATGACTTGAGCCCAAACCAAGAGTCAGGCACTCAACTGCCGGCACTCAACTGCCTGTGCCACCCAGGTGCGCCAAACATCCATAATTTCATAGAATCTTTATAAGACAAGGGCTTTGGATTCATTTATTTCAATGTAACAGTTGAGAAAACTAAGGCACAGGGAGATTAACTTGCTAAAAGATGCATAGTTTAGAAATTGATGAAGATATTTGATCCAGGGGTTTCACAAATGTTTTACACACACACATATATGTAAGAGAACCAAAAGTTTTTATCTTATCTTCAGAGATTAAATGTAATATTGGATCAGCATTTGCATATTTATATAATGATATTAATATAATAAAATATTTAAAATTTATATGCTAAAAACTTTCATATTATTATAGTTAATTTATGGACAAAGTAGAGAGCACTTACTTATGACTGTAAAAAATAATATAAATATTAACAAGAGAGGGAGTAGATTACAGAATTTGGGACATAATAATGAAGGAAAGATGCAGGATAGCTAAGCAATACTTTTTGTAATATGATCTTTTGCAAAGAGTAAAAAAAGGTGCATATTTTACTCAGGTCACATTGACTGTGAAATAATATAAGAAATTACCTTATTAGAAATGAATTTTAAAAATAGATGTTAAAATGTGGTATGTGAAATAATTTTATTATTGTGAAATAAATGGTAGTTTTATTTGCAAAGTATACAAATTTTATTATACACAAAACCAGATATGTTAGTAAACTCATAATTGACTTGTTAATCACTTTCAACATATTTTTACATAAAGTTTGTTCTTATTTTATAGAAAAATCTTAGGTAAAATATGTCATAAAAATTACATTGAAAGATATCACATAGTCACAATTCACATTCTTATATGAGATAGAGGAAACAGTATATATTACTATGCTTTTAAAGTTTGTATTCAAATTCCAGTTAGTTAACACACCGTATAATGTTAGTTTCAGGTGTACAATCCAGTGATTAAACACTTCCATTTAGTGAGTGGTTCTCATCACCATAAATGCACCCCTTAATTTTTATCAACTATTTTACCCCCCTTCCATCTGGTAACCCTGAATTTCTTCTCTATAGTTAGGAGTGTATTTCTTGGTTTGCCTCTCTCTCTCTGAAGAAACTGTTTTTAAACGAAAAATGATTTGGAAAAGGTCTTTCAAAGGTGCATAATATCTGGAGAAGTAATATAGAATGTTTCTTAAACTTGCAGTGTAAAGTAAGGCTCATTTATGAATATGTGAATAACAGTACCAAAACAATAAAATAAAAAATTATATACTAAGCTCTCACTAATTGCTCAGATATGTAAAAATCCTACAGCTTTGTATCATTTAATGTCACTTTCATATATAGTCTGCAAGTCAGACATTCTTATCTTGCCTAATAAGAAAGTCAGAGAGAGGTTTAAGACTTAGACCAAAGTGAGGCAATGTTTTATATGGCAGACGCAATATTCTAAGCTTACTTTTTCTGACTTGAAAACTATGTTCTTAATCATACCAGTGCACTGTCTCTAATTTTAATTAATTAATTAGTTAGTTAAACAATTAGTATTACCAGGTCTTCACATTCAGACTGGAATCTCAATATTGTCTCAGGCCTTTAAAATCTCCAGCCTTCCTGAGGCCAGATCATGGGAGTTTTCAGTCTATAATTATATGAACTAATGCCTTATAGTGAATTTTTATATATAAGTGTGTATATCTTATATATCTATATATGTATCCATATGTATGTATGTATGTATCATCTATATATATATCCTATTGGTTTTACCCCTCTGGAGAACTGTAATACATGTTCTTTGGTAATTTAGTCTGTCAGGAGTCATATATATGTATGTGTATATATACATATATATGTATGTGTGTGTGTATATATATATATATATATATATATATATGGTTGTAACAAGGGTGAAAATAATTAATGCAGAATATTTGCCATTTTTCTTTCTCAGAGTTACTTCCCTGTCCACAAGCACTCAAGTGATGCTTTCTTAAAAAAATAATTTCTATAGTTAAGATCCTTAACTATAAGCAATAAACTGAGGGTTGCTAGAGGGGAGATGGGGGAGAGGGATAGAGTAACAAGGTGATGGGCATTAAGGAGGGCATGTGATGTGATGAGCACTGGGTTTTATATGCAACTGGTAAATCATTGAACACTACTTCTGAAACAAATGATGTACAATATGTTGGCTAAGTGAATTTAAATTTAAAAATTATAATTTTTTTACTTGCTCAGCTGTCTGTTTTATTCTGCAGAAACAAAGAGTAAAGATAATGATTATTTACTGAGAGAAAGGTGTAAATGGGAGACCAGTCCATAGTTCCCAAGGAGAGACAGAGCAGAAGTGACATAGTGTGTATGTTTGTGTGCATCTTGTGTCTCAGAGAGAAACTTAGAGAAAAGAGACTTAGAGGCATAAATGAAAAATGGAGGCAAGATGTGTGAAAGAGCCATTGAGGTTGAATTTAATGAAAATTTTGGAGAAAGATACAGAACGATTTTTGAGAACAGCTGCTGGCAGGAAAGATGTTTGTTGCTGATATATATGTATGAAGAGCTGTATAAATTTATTTAAAGATATTTTTCTATGCAGTTACTTTTTCCACTTTCTCAATCCCTAGGTCAAATGATTGTTCTTTTACATTTCAATTATATCAGTTCTATATTCCTATGACATATTACATACATATTAAGTCTCAAAAATACATTAGGTCATCCAGTTTATTGCAGTTATACACTTGTTTTTTTTTTTAATTTTTATTTATTTACGATAGTCACACACAGAATGAGAGAGAGAGAGAGAAGAGGCAGAGACACAGGCAGAGGGAGAAGCAGGCTCCATGCACCGGGAGCCTGACGTGGGATTCGATCCCGGGTCTCCAGGATCGCGCCCTGGGCCAAAGGCAGGCGCTAAACCGCTGCGCCACCCAGGGACCCCAGTTATACACTTGTAATAAAATATTGTAATTCTGAGGTGAGAGGTACCAACAAGGTGAGAAGAATCACTGTTATGGAGAATTGTACAAGAGGAAGGTATCTGGTGTACCGCTTTTACCCAGGTTTTCCCACTGAGTTGTTCAACCTCTTCTTAAAATTCCAAGAGCCCTGCCTTTTTTAGAGACTTTCTCTTTGGGTTAAGAGTTATGAATTTCCTAATATTTTATTTTCTCTTTGTTTATATTAGTATTACTACATAAACTTACCATTTTAGCCTTGTCAAATTTATCTATTTTTCTTATTGTTTTTAAAAACTGTTTCCATTTGAGTTTTTCCTCTACTGGGTCAGTACTCTCTCTCAAGTGTTTATATTTGTACTGGAGTTTCATTAAATATGCAGATGAAAGTAGAGTAAATTGATTATTTTATAAAATTTAATCTTTAAATCTTTGACCATGATATTCCTTTCCTTTTTTTAAAAAAAAATATTTATTTATTTATTTATTTATTCATGAGAGACACAGAGGGAGAGAGAGAGGCAGAGACACAGGCAGAAGGAGAAGCAGGCTTCATGCATGAAGCCCAATGTAGGACTGGATTCCAGGACTGTGAGATCACGACTTGAGCCAAAGACAGACACTCAATTCCTGACCCACCCAGGCGTCCTATGTTATTTCTTTCCAATTATGTCAGCACTTTATGTCCTTTGAGATTTTAATAAAGCTCCTTTCATATAAATAGATCTTCCATATTGCTTGATAAAGTTACTTATTTCTAATAACTTTTATATTTTTAGAAATAGATTTTTAAACATATTTCTGCCAGCATCATATAGGATGAGATATAGGTGTCACAACCTGGAAGTCAATAAACTAGTCAGTTATTTAATAAGTGGTTGGGAAGAAAAACAGCCAGAGAATGAATGAAAGAGATTATGCAGGTAATAGTAGTAGTTGCTGGTAAGTAAGTAGTAGGTAAGGTAAATAAGGTAAGTAGTAGTTGCTGTTAGAGGAAATTGTTGGCAAAGAATGTGTGTTGTGCAAACCGGAGAGCATGCATTCAAGGATGGTGCATGTTCAATGGCGTGGCAGTGGGTAGTTAGTCTTGAGGCTAATCCTTCAATATTTTCTATGATTCCATGAATGATGCAAAATCATTTCATTTTTCAATTATATGACTGGGTTATCTCTTATTACTTGTATCTAAGAACTTGACATATATCCACAAACACAAAAGAAAAAGATTTGAGATGGGATCTAAGACTAGCTCTGTAGTAAATAGAGAAAATTCTGAATGAAATTGTGTCATGTATCCTTGACTTTAGAACGTATCTGATTTGATCCCATATATGTCAGGCTGAGGAAATACTAATGTAATTCATGACCTTATCTCTCAAATCTGCTCCTTAGTGGTGTCCTCATTCTATGACTTTAAAGCCCTGCCTAGTTAAACTTGCCTTCTTCTCTCTAAGATTATTAAAATAACATCTCATAGCACTGTTCTGCTTCATGTTATAATATTTCAAATCTATCTCCTACATTACCTACAGGCTAAATTACCTCAAGGGATAAATTTAATCATGTCTCTTCTGGCATCTCTTCGGCAGCTTGCTATCTTGTCTGTAGGATGAGGATAAATCACTTCTGCAAAGCAAGAAAGGCCTACCATATCTTGCCCACACTGTCTCAAGTGATCCCATGGTTTATTTTTTAGTTTCTAAGTCTCTGGTCTGGTTGAGGTTTGCTATACACACTTCACTATGTTATAAATTTGAACCTTTATTCATGCTGTCCTCTCTTTCATAATGATCTTCCCTCCTCATTCATTTGGTTAGCTTTAACATGACATTAGGGACATTTCTCTCAAGCAGATGATCCCTAGGTGGGCCTACGTGACTGTGGTAATCTCATACCACCCTATACAACCTTCTATCTTTAATTCCACATTTTACTATGTATTTTTTCCACATGTAGAATTTCTTTGATTCTTCCAGAATTTGAATGTTTCTGAGGGCAAGAACTGAATCTCATTCATGTTGGGTCCCTAGTGTCCATTAACATTAACATAGTACATAATAATATTTAAGAAATGTTGATTCTGAGGGTGCCTGCATGGCTCAACCAGTTAATTGCTGGATTCTTGATTTTGGCTCGGGTCATGATCTCAGTGAGCTCCATGTTGGGCTCCATGTTCAGTGTGGGGTCTGCTTGAGATTCTTCCCCTTTCACCCAGCCCCTCCCCTGCTCACTCATACACACATGCGTGATCTTTCTCTCAAAAATAAGAAAAAATAAAATCTTAAAACAAAAGAAATGATTCTGTCATTCGGGCAATGTAGCAGACTGATTGAAATATTAAGATGAAATTAGGTAATATATATTTTTTTTTTTAGGGATTGTCTATACTCCACAATGCAGGAATAAATTTAGTGATTTTACTTATAAAATAGTGTGTAGTATAGTTTGATAAAATCTGGCGATTTAACATAGTTATACAGTATAATGTTGCATTTGAAATATGATTTTTTTCTTATCTTTTAATTTCTTTTTGCTTTAGTAAGAAATAATACTGCAGGATGAGTTATTGCTTGTTTTTGTCAATGTCTTATGACATTTCCATTCAGTATAACAATATTGGAGAGTTTTATTAGAGTTCCACGTGAAATAACTACGATGCCTAAAATATTGAATTTATCAGATTGATAGCAGTTTTTGGAAATGCATAATTTGTTGTGTGAGTAAATGCAAGCACACAGAAATATAATCATATCTCTCATTTCATATTATATTGTTCCACTTTTGATATGAAGTATTGTAAAATCATCTTCTGACACATTTTATTAACTGAGGGAAATTAGTTATAACCTTGCTTATGACATTTTGATACTCCTGACTGTAAGTTTGTGTTTGAATCTCTCAGACACAAATATCAATAATTATATTCTAATATAGGGAATTAAAATATACTAATAGCTTCTTACATAATTTTAAGAAAACTGTGTTACTATATATCCTCTCATTTCACAGTAAATAAAAGCAAGACTATCTAAAAATGTGCTTCATATAATTGTATTATATATTCTTTATTACATCACAGAAAATTTCATTTCAGAAAAATAAATATGAATTTTCTCCATCATTACAGAAATATATTCACTTCACTTATATAAGTACATAACAAAGAAAAAATTGTAAAACCTTCAATTTTCACTTAAAAATATTTATGGTTTTATGTGTGTGTATTTTGTCATATATTTAATGCTATAAATGGAAATTTTAAATTTTCCAAGGAGTAAACACATACATATTTATATGTAAACATGCATAGCTATTCAAGAGTATGAGTGAAAATATTTCTTTACATGTATGTATGTGTTTGACATATATTGAGTGTATAATAACAGATGGCATTTTAAACAGATATAAAGCACACTAGGCCTAACTCCTCTAGAATCACTTGTATTCTGATTTTTTTCTGACCTTGAATAGTACAAGTCTTCCTATTGCTTTTACTTAGTTTCCACTCCTTTTTCTTCTTTCAATTTTCTTTAGAACCAAGGTCAGACCTTCTATATCAGTTCCCTACAGAGTAAGAAATGGCTTATGAGAAAGTACAGAAGCTATTTGGGTCTAGAGATACAGCTTAAAGGGAAACATCTAAAGACAAAAAGTTGGAAAGGCCCAAAGGTTTCATGTGCAACCCTTAAAGGAAAAAAAAAAAAAAGTTCACATAGATACTAAAACTATATATGAGTTGATTTCAACTTTGATGGAAAGTTCTTTCAGAGTCTGATAGAAGAATTTTAAATAATTGCAGTTTTAAGAGAGTTCTTGCTTACTGTTACATCAGAACTGTATTATGTTCTTAACAATATGTAACATTTTTGCCTATAATATCCATTATTGCTTTAGCTGTTCAAGTGTCCAAAATCCATTTAACAGCCTATATAAAGTCAATGATAATTCAATTTGTGAACTTTTATGGTTTTTATATGTGAATGAATAAGGGAATGAAAGGCAAATCACAGTGTTCTTGTTCCTGAAACCTAAATCTAAAATGAAACAGGTTTAAAATACACACACACACACACACACACACACACACTTCTACAATACCGCTTTATAGTTACAAAGTCTGCAAGGGTGAAATTAACGATTTGAGAAAAGTAGAAATCAAACAGAATGTCATATAATATAGGAAAAAATATATATAACCAAGTATATCAGTTTCTTAGAGCTGCCATAACAAAGTACCACAAAATAAGTGGCTTAAAACAATATTTATTCTCTCACAATTCTGGTGGGTAGAAGTCCCAAATCAAGGTGTCAACAGGACTTTTCATAAATGGCTTTTATTATCTTTAAGTAATTTTCTTCTATATCTTTTTTGTTGACTTTTTTCAATGAAAGAGTTTTGAATTTTATCAAATGTTTTTTTCAGCATCAATTGAGATCACCATGTGATTTTTTTGGGGGGCAGACTCCTTATTCTTCTTTTAATGTGATATATCCAATTGATTTTCATATGTTGAAACCTTATTGCACTTCAGAAATAAATCCCACGTGGTCATGGTGTATAGTCCATTTAATGCACTGTTGAATTGGTTTGCTAGTATTTTGCTGAGGATTTTTGCATCAATATTCATCAATGGTCTGCAGGGTTTTTTTCTTATAGTATCTTTGGGTTTAATATTAGGGAAATACTGGCCTCATGAATGAATTTGGAATTATTCCCTTTTTCAAGCTTTCAGACAAATTTCAAAAGGATTGCTGTTAATTTTTAAATTTTTAGTAGAATTCTCCAGTGAAGCCACCTGGTCTTGGGTATTTTCTTTGGTGAGAAATTTTGATTTCTGATGTAATCTCCTGACTAATTATATGTCTGTTCAGTTCATTTATTTATTTATTTATTTATTTATTTATTTGAGTTCAATTTGCCAACATATAGCATAATACCCAGTGCTCATCCCACCAAGTGCCCCCCTCAATGCCCATCACCCCAACCCCCCCCCACCTCCCTTTCCACTACCCTTTGTTCATTTCCCAGAGTTAGGTGTTTCTCATGTTTTGTCTCCCTCACGGACATTTTCACTCTTTTCTCTCCATCCCCCTCCCCCTTTTTTCCTTCATGGGTTCCTCTTGGTAGGCTGGGCTGCTTCTAGGAATTTATCCATGTCTCCTAGGTTATCTAATTTGTTGGCATAGAGTCTTATAATCCTTTTTATTTCTGTAGCATCAGTTAATACCTCTTCTTTCACTTCAGATTTTTCTATTTTTCTCTCTTTTTGATTTAGTATATAATTAAGGCTTTGTCAATTTTGTTGACCCTTTCAAAACACCAACTCTTAGTTTTGTTTTGTTTTGTTTTTTTCTATAATAATCCTTATTTCTTTCCACTGCTAACTTTGGGCATAGTTCCCAACGACCCTTACCCAGGTCTTGTAGGTGTAAAGGTGGGTTGTCATTTGAGATTATTTCTTCTTTTTAATTTCTTTGATTTTTAAAATATTTTATTCATTTGAGAGAGAGAGTGAGTTGGTGAAAAAGAGAGCAAGCAGCAGCAGGGAGAGGAAGACAGAGGAGAAGCAGGCTACCCCCTGTGCAGGGAGCCCAATGCGGAGCTCAATCCCAGGATCACGACCTGAGCAAAGTCAGACGATTAACCGACTGAGCTACCCGGGAATCCCAGAAATCTTTCTTCTTTTTTCAATTCAGATGTTTTACCATTATAAACTTCTCTCTTTGCATTGCTTCTGCTGCATCCAGAGTTTTGCCATGTTGTAGTTTTTTTTTTTTTTTCATCTTTCTTAAAATCTTTTCTAATTTTCCTTGCAATTTCTTTTTTCATCCATTGATTGACTCAGGAGCATATTGCTTCATTTCCCCCTATATGTGAATTTTAACAGTTTTCCTTTTATTGATTCTCATTTCAGGCCTTCTTCTTTTTCTTAATTTTTTTAATTGGAGCTCAATTTGCCAACATATAGAATAACACCCAGTGCTCATTCCGTCAAGTGCCCCCCTCAGTGCCCATCACCCAGTCACCCCAACCCCCCCACCCACCTCCCTTTCCGCTACCCCTTGTTCCTTTCCCAGAGTTAGGAGTCTCTCCTGTTTTGCCGCCCTCACTGATATTTTCACTCATTTTGTCTCCTTTCCCTTTATTCCCTTTCACTGTTTTTTATATTCCCTGAATGAATGAGACCATATGATGATTGTCCTTCTCCGATTGACTTACTTCACTCAGCATAATACCCTCCAGTTCCATCCACGTTGAAGCAAATGGTGGGTATTCATCGTTTCTAATGGCTGAGGAATACTCCATTGTATACATAGTCCACATCTTCTTTATCCATCGTCTTTCGATGGACACCGAGGCTCCTTCCACAGTTTGGCTATTGTGGACGTTGCTGATAGAAACATCGGGGTGCAGGTGTCCCAGCGTTTCACTGCATCTGCATCTTTGGGGTAAATCCCCAGCAGTGCAATTGCTGGGTCAGGCCTTCTTTAAAAGTTATTTTAAGTTTTTTGGCAGTAAATTCATGAATCCCCATTTATTTATGGTCAGTCTCTGGAGATTTTTTTTTTTTTTTCTTTTTGTGGGTCCACATTTTGCTATTCTTTTCCGGGGTTGGTCCTGGGCGGGGGAACCCACCGTTACCCAGCCTTTACCGACTGGTTTTGCACAGGGGAAGACCTTTAGCCACCAGCTCGGGTAGAGGTCTTAGGCGGTTCTCACAGCAGCCCAGGGCCGCGCCTTCTCGAAGCTTCCCAGGCTTACCGTCTCCCACTTCCGGGCACCTTTGCTGTCTCAGGGGCTCGCGCTCTTCCTCCCCCTGGCGTCTCTGGGCAGGACTGCGCGTGCGGCCGCAGCAGGCCCCGCGCTCATTGGCCAGCGCATCTGACGTCAGCGCCCACTTCCGGCGCTCCGGGGGGCGCGCCCGCCTCCTCCTCTGTTTCCGGCTTCTGTCAGAGGACCGGGAGCTGCGCCGCTTCTCGGGTCGCCCTGAGCGGTGCCACCTCAAGGGAAGGACCGTCTCGGGGGGGAAAATGCCACAGCTGCCCCCATCCCGCCCTGTACATCCGTCGTTTCCACGAGCTCCTCTTGGCTTGGCGCTTGCCTGAGGTACCGTGACTTCATTACTCGTTGTGGGGTTCTCGGAAGGGCTTTTGGGATCTTGAACTATTCAGTCAGTTTCTCTGTGGAGGCCCGATCCCACCGCCTTCCACCCCTGGGCTCAGGCTTCGTTTCTTTTGAGGACTGTGTCTTCTCCGCCCGTCCCGTGCTTCCCCGAGGCCCGTGGGCTGCACCCTCAGGCGGCCTTAATCCGGGACGCCGGGCCTGTTGGTTTGGGGTACGGCACGGGGCTTTAATTCGCCTTTATTTCGTCCTTCAAAGCCCTGTCCCCAGATAGAGTCACGTCTGGAGGTACGGGCGCTGAGAACTCCAGCTTTTGAATTCTGGGGGGAACATGATTCAGCCCAGAACAAAGTCTGACAAAAAAAAAAAAAAAAATTCTGGAACAATACGGTTTTGGTAAATGTAGAAATTAGAGGACCAGTCACTTTAAACGTAGTAGTTATGAATAATAAAATATAGATTTCTGAAACGAATGAAAATAAAAATAAAAGGCTCAAAAAAGCAGATCTCATATTTAAATTATTTATTTATTTATTTATTTATTTATTTATTTATTTATTTATTTATTTATTATAGTCACAGAGAGAGAGAGAGAGAGGCAGAGACACAGGCAGAGGGAGAAGCAGGCTCCATGCACTGGGAGACCAATGTGGGACTCGATCCCGGGTCTCCAGGATCCCGCCCTGGGCCAAAGGCAGGTGCTAAACCGCTGCACCACCCAGGGACCCCCAGATCTCATATTTAATGTTGAGAATGCATTAAGGGGTGGCCCGGGTGGCCCAACGGTTTAGCGCCGCCTTCAGCTCAGGGTGTGATCCTGGAGACTGGGGGTCGAGTCCCACATCGGGCTCCCTGCATGGAGCCTGCTTCTCCCTCTTGCCTGTGTCTGCCTGTGTCTCTGCCTCTGTCTTTCTATCTCTCTCTCTCTGTCTCTCATGAATTAAAAACAAAACAAAAGAAAAACAATGCATTAAGAACAGTTTTAATGCATGAAAAATTTCTGAGCTGTATCACGCTGAAAAATATCAGGAAAAGGAGTACGTTGATTAAACAAGAAAACTATCTGGCAATGAACACTCAAGGGCCTGCAATTTTGTGTGTTAACATTTGACCCAGGAAGAAGCGGGCTCTGTAAATTTCAGAGCCCGTGTTTGCTCTTCATGGCTACCTGACATCTATAATTGGTAGAGTCTGAGCTTTGAACAACTAATGTAATGGAGGCTCCTCTCCTTATTAAACAAAAATTCTCCTTCAATAATATGTCTTATTTAAATACTTGTAGGAATAGCGAGAAGAATAATGTGAAAATTTTACACAACATATATTTTGATTATTTACATGCTCCAATTTTTTTTGACATAATCTTGGGGATCCCTGTGTGGCTCAGAGGTTGGATGGAGTCCCACACCCGGCTCCCTGATGGAGCCTGCTTCTCCCCCTGCCTGTGTCTCTGCCTCTCTCTCTCTCTCTCTCTGTGTGTCTCTCATGAATAAAAAAAAAACTTAAGAAAAAAAACAGAATCTTTATAAAATAAATGATACAAGCAAGTTTTAGGATTAAAATGTAAGCCAAAATCAAGAAAGTAAAGACATTTAGAAAAAAATGAAAAGTGACATGAATAGGCTAGAACAGTAATGTTGTGGGGCCTTTGGTGAAACTTGAATAAAACACAAGTTGTAATCCTAAATATTGGGATGAGAGAATTTCTCAGTGACCTAAAAGCATAAAACTCAGCGTGTATAGCCTCTAGCCCATTGTGATTCAGCATCTCCCTTTGGAAAACAGACCTGATTGTGGCTGCTGAATCTCATTGTTGAGTTTTAATCAGTAATATTCCCATCATACGGGAAGATCACAAAATAGAAGAAGCGATCTTAGAGTAGAGATTTGAACTCTTGTACTTACCTTTCCTTCTTCTGTCCAGACTTGGATAACATGAGTTTCAGGACCCACTTTGTTCGATGATGATGAGAAAAGTAATTTGAGTTTGAGTTTTTGAGAGGCTCATTTTCGCTGCTGCATATTGAAAGTAGTCACTCATCTTCAAATAGCAGCTGCTGACATCTAGAGAAGAATTTGGAAAATTCTATTTAGAAACCAATCTGCTTTCACATAACTTATGTAAGTTGTTTACCTCATTCTTTATTGCAGAGGATATCTGCATAAAAAAAGAATCCTTATTTCTCCAGAATTCATCTGTGATCACTGTTTTGCCACCTGTAATGGTAATTTTCTCTCTGTGGAATCAAAACTGATAGCTTTGGAAAGACTGGGACTTGCAAAAATGCTTTCATTTCTACACAGATAATACATACTATCTCATCATAGCTACTTTTGGGCTCTTCTTCATATTAATACTTCCACAATACTGTTATAATATTTATCAATAGTATCTGAGAGATTTTTATGTCTTTGTTTATTCTCAACATTCATTTGTGATACTTTATGCTCATTATTACTGAGATTCATGACATCTTTTTCTTTTAAAAATATTAACAGCATTTTCCATATATCATCTCCTTTGATTCTCAGCAACTTTCTACTATAGGTGTTACTTTCATTACTAGTGAAGATATTGAGGCATTGACATCCACATCTTGACCTTCAGAGTATAAAATTCAGAATTTGCCAGACATTGTCTCCACATGCATTATAGTTAGGAAATCAAGGAAAATGTAATAAAAAAAAGTTGAGTGCTGCAAAAGCAAAAACAAAACCACCAAAAGCCAAAAATCAAAAATCTAGTCTTTGTTTGACAGTGATTACACTTTTCTTAAGGGAGGAGACTGTTTTATGTTTATTATTGTATCTTCAGCATCAAGCCCACTATCTTTAAATAAGTGTGTGTATATAGCGTGTGCACACATATATGTATAAAATATGTGTTCTGTTTTTTAGAGGGCTTAGAGAACATAGTACATGAACTATGATGTTTTGAGATGGTAATAAAGTGTGAAATATTATTTATAATAAACATTACAAGGTTAAGTTCACCTAAAATAATATTTTTTATTCTAAGTTGGATAAAATAATATTAAGACATGTAAACTGAACTGAAAATTATACAAAAAACTGAAAATCAGGACTCATAAATTCTCAAAAGTAGTTAAATCTAACCCAAATGCTGCATCTGACTCTTGTTTTGTGCAACGTTAGGTAGCCTCCAAGAACACTATAGTTGTGAAAACATAACACTTTTTTTTTTTAAACATCTTTAATGAAACAGAATGGGTGCATTATTTTAATCTCTGAAATTTGAAAAAAAGTGGGTATTTATCACAGCCCCTACAACACAACTTGGATAGTGTGAGCACAGAGAACCAGACGCAACAGAGCAGGTGCTGAGTGATTTCACTGAAATGGCCAGAGGGATTTTAGCAGTCCCTCTGGGATAGTGACTGACACAAAAGGCTCACTCTAATGATCTACTTCTTGATATGGGTCAAGTTTCATTGTTGCATTAATTTTGTGAAAATTATTTGTGCTGTACATTTAGGATTTGTGAATATATATGTTGCACATCAGTAAATATGTGGTATATAAGAATATGTAGAATTTTAAATGTTTTCTTTTTTTTTTTAAAGATTTTATTTATGTATTCATGAGAGACGCAGAGAGGGAGAGGCAGAGACACAGGCAGAGGGAGAAGCAGGCTCTATGCAAGGAGCCCGATGTGGGACTCAATCCTGGGACCTCAGAACCACACCCTGAGCTGAAGGTAGATGCTTAACTGCTGAGCCACTCAGGCGTCACTAAATGTTTTCATAGCACTCATATTTGTATGCATTTTTAAAAGTTTGAATAAATAATATGGAAAGGATGAATACAGTTATTAGCTCTTTCTCTTAAATCTCTGCAGTATATATCTGTGGCTCTCTTGTTTATCCTATTTACTTTTTTCATCCAGTCTCTAGGATAATGGATAATAATAAAAAACTAAAATAAATATATTTATTTGTAAAATGTATTATTTATAACACTACCATCTAATTCTTAATTAAAAGGAGAGTAATGAATATTTTTCTTTGCTTTAGTTGGTTTTCCTTTTGTGGTCTTGATCAAAACTCTGAAAAGTAGAATATAAAGGAGCACAGGTATAAAGGGAAAAATAGAATTACTTTTTTCTTTCATTGTTTTATTTTTTATTTAAAGATTTTATTTATTTATTCATGAGGGACACAGAGAGAGAGGCAGAGACACAGGTAGAGGGAGAAGCAGGCTCCATGCAGGGAGCCTGATGTGGGACTCTATCCCGGGTCTTCAGGATCACGCCCTTGGCTGAAGGCCATGCTAAACCCCTGTGCGACCCGGGCTGCCCTCTTCCATTGTTTTATGTTATGAGGTAACATGCTAAAGAGGAGTGAGGTTGAAGCTTAAAATAGAACATTTTCTTTTATGTTTTATTGCAAATGAATTATTTTATTGGTCTTCTCTATTATTGTCACTTTTAAAGCCTAGCCTATTTGGCTACATTTGAATGCATTGAATTTGATGCACCTCATTTTAAAAATGTCAGATGTGTTTATGAGCTGAATCTTCCCACATTAAGCTATTTTTCAACTTTCAGTATTAAAGAAAACAAAATCTAAATTAGTTGCCTAAATTTAAAAGTCATGGGATTTCACATAAATACCTGGATTTCTTTTTGTAAAGCATCCGAACCTACCCTGGTACAATTGCAACATTTGTTTAATCTTAACTATGTTTTCCTTGTTAGGTAGTACTGTGTGTTAGGTTGTACTTTTCCGTCATAGTCCTCACTGTATGCAACAATACCTATTTATTAACCTAATATTTCCTTTTACTCATTTATGCTGCCTCCCTACCTAAAGCCTTTGACATAGTATAGTGTCTTAGACTTATAGCTATTTATGTTAGTTTGTGAGGGCTGCCATAACAAAGTACCACAAACTGGGTGTCTTAGACAACGTAAATTTATTTTCTCACAGTTCTGGAGGCGAGAAGTTAATGATCAAGGTGCTGTCAAATCCAGCTTCTGGTGAGGTTTCTCTTCCTGGCTTGTAGAAGGCAAGTGCGTTATGTGTGCATGCAGTGAGGTGTGTAGGTGTGTTTAGAGTTATGGATAATGACTTGGGCAATCAATGATTTTCTCAGGCTCCATGGAATTATTTTTCTAATGATTGTCTTTGCTCTCCACTGTTTGTATATATATTTTTTCTTGTTGTTTTTATAGGTTCTGTGCTGCTTCCTTTTTTCAGAAGAGTTATTTATAGCATATTTATGTGTAGGTGCCTACGGCAGTATTTGGAAGCTATGCAAGATATTCAGAGTCATGTAGGAAATTTTCTAAAGACAAAGCGGTTTGAGCATGAGTCTAGTTTTCCCTTCAGAGCTCTCAGCCAAGCGTTCAGATATGTGGCACATTCAAAATGAAAAATACCTCTTACTGTCCAAACCCAATGCTAAGACTCCTATCACTTTCTGAAAATATAGCTTAAGATATTATATGTTTTACTCTGAATCCTGTAGTCTTTAGAACCAAAATATTCATTTCCCTCAGGTGCAAGCAAGGGATTTTGCTTTGTACTCCTGCAGATGACAGTTAATTTTGAGATATGTGCCTTAGATTTTGATATCTGTAGCTAGCTATGGGTCCTTCTCTATTCCTCATCTTGAATTTACTTCTGCTCAGTTTTTATTGCTTTGGGAAATCTTTCTATATATTTTATGGTTTTGAGTTTTATCTGTTAGCTTTTAAATTACCCATACTGTTTTTCCCCCCCAATTAAAACTTTTTTGTTGTTGTTGTTTGTATCTTGTCCCCTGTTGCTTTTAGGTTTTGTTTGTATTGTTGTTATTTTCCTTTGTTTTGATTAGAAGAGAAGGAGATTATGAAATGCAATTTCTGGTTTCAGTTATTTTTTTTCTCAATATTTCTTACTCATTTTTTACTGTAGTTTCTCCAGTCATCTTTGGATTACAAAATTTTGTTCACTCACTAGCAGTTCCTTCTGGAGCATATTATGACAATATTATCAAATATTATAATGTAAAATGATATTTATCTGTTACCTTTATGTTTGAATAAAAGGATGAAAGGATTCTGAAATCGTGAACCTTCATTTTTTTCCCTCGAGGACAAGGTAGATCTTGCTCTGATATCTCTATACAGTGCATATCACTATAAAGATGTTTTCCCAAGATTATTGCTGTGTTCTATTCAAGACCATATCTTTTAATAGATTATGTACCACATTTAACCACAATATACTTGATAGTCCAGAAAAAGTTATGTGTACAGTTACAAATGGGATATATTTTGAAAGCAGAGCTTTATAGAATTTATTGCCAATAACAACAAATTCAAAAAATCAACTCCAGAAGCTAAATTATTTTAAACCATGTCATTAACCTTAATGTTGCTTAGTATTCATCACGTATGTTTTTTTCAGAAATTTTACAAGGTTATTATTCAGTAAGACATTATTAAACTTAAATTAAACATCCTTAAAATTAAATTATATTATTAACAAAATGTCCTCAAAATCCATAGCTTCTGAGTATTTACATTTACCTTTATCCATGCTCTTAAAGTTGTATCTGTTTGTGTTTTGGAAATGCTATAACTACTATGCATCTCCTTATAAATGAGCATTCAGTGGTATCACATCAATAGCTTGATCAGAACCATGGCAGTATTTGCTTCTGAACACAGGTAAAAACTATAAATCAAGTCTTGATTTATTTTGTTTCTTTTGTGCGTTGACTTACATGAGGGGGAATATGTTAATAGTGTAGATCAGACCTGCAAGTGCATTGTTTCTGTGGCCTATCTTGTGAATAGCAGAGACCATTGAGGAAATAGTCTAGTATATAAAATGGATTATCTGATTTAGGAAAGAATCACTGACATATCACTGACAAAGGACTGAAGTGTCTACTTACTTTAAAATGAAGCTGAAAGAGGTTTGATTTAATGAATATAATTTGTATGATGGTGGGAGATTTACATTAGATCATCTCTCAATTTAAATTATAATAACTTCACTGAGGAAGGAATTTATGGATTGAATAGCAATTCCATTTGTCATGGGTGAACTGCAACTATAGGTTGGCTAAGAATACAAGGGCTCACCAAAAATCTAGGAGAGTTCTTGTGAGAACCAATTTGCTATTGAAATTTACCATAAATATTATAGCATTTTATTATATCTAATAGTACTTTTTAGCAGTATAATCAATACTACATTTTTATGTAAACACATGCACACTTACTTTCTGGAGAGCCATTTATAAAACATTCATTAGCTCATCATCGTGTACATCATAACAAGATCCCCCCATGTACATCAAACTTTGCAAAGCACTGTGGCAGTGAGTATGAAATAGAATTATTTGGTATAGCCCTACCACAAATCCCTAAATGCACTTGTTTTCATTTGTTGAAGTAAGGCTGATAATTTACACAGGGATATGAACATGAGAATTTAGTTTTGAACTTTTAAGAATTTCAGAAATTTAAAAGAAAGGAAATATTTTCTTTTTTAAATTTTAAAAAGATTTTATTTATTTGAGAGAGAGAAAGAGACTCTGAGAGCATGTGCATAAATGAGGGGGAGTGTAGGAGGAAGAGGGAGAGAGAGCATCTCAAGCCGACTCCATTCTGAACTGTAGAACAGAAGAAGCAAGTTGGTATTGTTAGCAAATAACTTTAAGGATTTAAATGAGAGAAATCTGTTAGTCTTTAGGACCAACAATTAGGAAGTGATTGAAGACTAAACTCTTGGTGTGTGTGATGCTTGCAACTTATTATTTATAACAGGAATGATAAATTGATGAAATAAAAACGAGACATAAAATGTCTTATTGATGTTTGCTTTAGCTATAAATGTCATCTTAAATAGAGTCTACACAGTCTAATATTAATAGACTAACAAATACGGAAAAAAACAGTCTATTTTGGCTGGCACCAATTCAAATAGATTATCATATTCTCCGCCACAACCCCTGATTAAATAAAAATTCAACAGTTTTATATGTTTTCCTGTAAATAGATTATGGAGATTAAACAAAACTGGGAAATGTTTTCAACATAACTTCTTAAAGATATAAATAATGGAATAGAGAATTTAGAAATACTAATTTTCTCTCATCCTTAACAAGAAAGTACTTCATATTTTCAAAAGTGTAGTTGATGGAATTTTGTCTACCGCTTCACCTTGGTATTCAGCATTCACTAGAGTATCAATATGATCTTTTAAATGTAAATTGTTATCAACACAATTTGGAAAGAATATTAAAAAATATATGTGTTTCAACTGTATGAGAAAACAGATGTATTTGGTGTTGTGAAAAAGACTACAATTATTAACACAGTGCTTTTGCCCTGTACTTCTGTGTAATTGTTTTATATTTTAACATTTTATGATTCAAGAATTTGCATTGCTTGTGTATCTTTTCATTTATACTATTATTTTAAAATAAATTTGTGGAATATGACTGAATTTTCTATATATAAAAGATGAAAAGTAAAACATACCGATTTACCAAAATTATATATAACGTATCAAACCCCAACAAAAATACCTTATAGAAGAAACATTCTGTGAAAGGTTCTGTTTATCTAATTATTTTTCCATTAAAAAAAAAAGATTCATTTAAAAAGATTTAAAAAGAAAAGATTCATGAGAGAAACAGAGAGACAGGCAGAGATATAGGCAGAGGGAGAAGCAGGCTCCCTTGTGAGAGCCTGATGCAGGAGTCAATCCCAACCCTGGGATCACTACCTGAGCCAAAGGCAGATGCTCAACTGCTGAGCCACCCAGGCGTCCCTGTTTTTCCTTTTTTTTAAAATTTTTTTTTAATATTTTATTTATTCATGAGAAATGCAGAGAGAGAGGCAGAGACACAGGCCGGGGGAGAAGCAGGCTCCCTGCGGGGAGTCCTATGTGGGACTCAATTCAGTATAATGCCCTGAGCCAAAGGCAGATGCTCACATGCTGAGCCATCCAAGTGTCCCTGTTTTTCCATTTTTGAATCATCACCAGTTTAAACAATATATTCTTTAAGAGTCTATGAAGGGATTTTTTTTTATGAATGATTAAGACATCTTTTATGGATGACAGAACTCATACCATAGAATGAGAATTATGTAGAGGTAAATTTGATTAGAACAGATTGTAAAAATTTTAAAACTATGTTTCATTTTATACCTATGGTTATTTCTTACTAGGGTAGTACTGAGAAACTTAGCCACAACAACATTAAGCTTTAGTTCGGAAATTCTCTTCTTTTTGTAGTGCTCAAATTATGATGATTTTCTACCCTATATTCAGTGAGGTTTTTAAACCCATCCTTGTCTATCACAACCTCACTTTCTCCTGTGTTATGGAAGTTACGGAGACATTTCTCTATGTATTTCTCTGACTGCTAGTTATTTCATTTTTTAAATGGATCACTATCCATATTTGATTAAGATGATTTTGCTTTCTTTCTAGCATGCTTTGTAAAATTGCTCCCCCTTAGGTATCAGATATTGCTCTATAAATATTGTCTCTTTTAGATTGTGTTTTTTGATACCTGGTCTGTCTTCCTGTTCTCAAGTAGATAAAGATTTTCCGATCTACATTGTTTCACCCAAGATAAATACTATATTTTGTATCCTCTGGTAAGAAGGGAAACTTTCTTTTTTGAGATCAGAGCTGAAAATATATTAAACAATGGGTAGATATAAAAGTGTCTATAAGTATTTATCAATGTTATTTATTTATTTGCTCTATCTGGTAATAATCCTGTTAATTTTTCCTTTTGGCGCTGCATGATCTCAATGTTTGGATCTTAAGATTTCTCCTCTTTAAATACTGCATGCCCCCTGAATTGTAAAATATGCAATTTGCCATAACATAACAAGCTTGACTTTTGATTTTACCCGAGTTAAATATGGAGTGTCTGCATTAGTGATAGAGGGTAGGGAGTACAGATGGGCGGGAGGTTGGAAAACTCAAATTTTAGAATTCTATGAAAAATGTCCTTACTTGGAATTTATTAATCAGTAATCAGTTATGGAGTGATCTAATGCTTACTATAAGTGTTGAATATATTTAATTAGGTATGTCATCAGAAGAATAAAACTTGAGATAAATTTGTTTATTGAATTATGCCAGAGATAATAAAATCTGATAGGGAAGGATTTAAGAGAGTCATCAAAATTGTTCTATATTGACTTAAACTGAAGGCTGAGAAGTAGCCATGGATGCTGCTACCATTCTTAATAATAGAACTCTAATGGGTTACTGTTCACAAGGGTCACAAAAAACACTATTTATTACTTGAATAATGTCTAATTACATTTGCTTAATCAACAATGAGGAACATTAATGTTAGAACAAAAATAGCCACCATCCCCCTATTTCTGTTCATAATGTGGGACCTATGGAAAAAATAGCTTAAGATATATTAATCTCTTATGTCATGGAAGTTTTGATCTAATCAAATTATAGTGTTTAATGATAAACAACAGTATTAAGCTGTACCACATACTAAGACAGTTTCTTTCTCTATATATTTTTGCTAAAATTGTTTTTTTAATCATGTTGTGTGGATATTGAATTTTTATTAAGCAATTCTTTTGCTAACACAGGAATAACCCTATGGGCATTTTTTCTTTAATTTGTGAAGATGGTGAATTATATTAGTCAGTTTTCTAATATTAAGATAACACTGCAACCTGGAAAATTTTCAAATGGTTTGCTAAAATCTTATTATGTATGCTGGATTAGTTTGCTTATTTTTTTAAGGATATTTATATATTGGTATTTTATCAGAGATTGATACTTTTCTCCCAGAATTTTTTCTCCCTTTCTCCTATTACGTACAGAAACCACTCTGTGCTGCTGTCCCCACATTATGCCTAATCTGATGTAGTTTTAATGTTTCTTGGTTACTTAGCTACAAGATAGTATATATCAGCCTTTTTCGAGTTTAGAAGTCATCCGGAGAATTTTAACCAAATGATTTGTTCATTTTCCATGACCCATTCTTTTTTTTTTTTTTTTTTTTTATAAGGGGGTGAAAGTTTTTTTTTTTTTTTTTAATTTTTATTTATTTATTTATGATAGTCATACAGAGAGAGAGAGAGAGAGGCAGAGACACAGGCAGAGGGAGAAGCAGGCTCCATGCACTGGGAGCCTGATGTGGGATTCGATCCCGGGTCTCCAGGATCGCGCCCTGGGCCAAAGGCGGGCGCCAAACCGCTGCGCCACCCAGGGATCCCTCCATGACCCATTCTTAAAAGGAAGCTGCTTAATATATGCTCTATCTATATTTTCTTTCCTGTGAGCTGGTATAGGAATATGGATGATGAATATGGATGTGATGCCATTAAACCAAGTTTATCCATACTTATGAATTCAATACCCAAGACATGACAGAGTCTGAGTCCCTGTATCATCTTGTAGGAAAGAGCCTCCAAGCAGCCACTAATTCTCCATCCACTGATGAGAGAGAATGAAATTCTATCTTGATGATACTGCATTTCTGAGTTCTTTTATTACAATAGCTTAGCCTGTTTCTTAATATATATGCTATGACAAGATTAATTCATAATTTACTCTTCCTACTGGGCATTCCTGATTTAGTATCAAGGTTATAGTAATCTCATAAAATACAGACATTTTACCATCATTTGTACCCTCCTCAAGAGTTTAGTTTTAAGATTGATGTTACTTGAATATTTGCGTTCATTCACCTTTAAATCTTGCTGGGACTAATATTGTAGAAGTATTTTTGATTATTCATTCATTTGGTTGCTCATTCATTATATTTAATGCTTATGTAATTATTAAGTATTATTCTTATTTTGATACTGTTTTAATATCCTAGGAATTTCTTAGGTGAGTTTTCAACTGAATTACATAATCTCTTGCAATATCAGCACATATATAACGGTATTTTTCCTAATATTCATCCTTTTTGAAGATTAATGTTGGAGATTTTTCAGTATTTTTTCAAAACTTGTGACATTTCCCTTTAGTCCTCTTTACTGTGTATTTTTTCTTGAATTAGCTTCTGTTCTTATTTCTTTGCTTATACTTTCTGGTTTCTTTGCCTATTTTCTTAAATAGGATTCCTGGTATTGTTTTGAACAATTCATCATTGTTAACATAAGCACATCGAGTTATTAATGTCAATCCATTTACCAGTTTAGTTGAATCCCACAGCTTTTAAGACCTCACATTAATATTCTTTCTCTTACACATGATAGTTTAGGACTTTGAGTTTACATTTTCGAAAGTATGGAGTATGTTTAGCTATTTTTTGATCATTAATTTCTAATTTAATTATATTGTGATCAGACAGTGTAGTATGTATGAGACAATTTTTGAAATTTATTTTTTCATAGCATCCAACCAATTTGCATAAATTTTACATTTGTGATTGAAATAGTATGTTTCTTCCATTATGGAAACAATTCTCTACATATGTTCAACAAATCAGGTTTGTTAAATACTCTCTTTAAATGTTAATTGTCTTTGTTGTTGTCTGCTTGATCTGTTATTTACTGAGAGATGTATATTAAAAGTCTTCTATTTCTTATTGGAGTTCTCTCACTTTTTGTGATATGTATTTTTAGCCTCTTTTACAATGGAAAGGATACTTGTACTGTTATGTATCTGCTCAATATTATTTGGTGTTGAGAAGTAAATACTGCTTAGGGCTTGTACCTATGTGTGTATTCCTGTGAAATTGAACATTTTACAGTTCTTTAGTAACCCTGCTTTTCTCTAGTAATGATTCAGGAGTATTTTGTCTGAAATCATTATAGTTACATCAGCATTATATTGCTTAGTATTTGCGAGGTGTGTCTTCTTTTTTCTTCTAAGATTTCATTTTTAAGAAATCTCTACACCCAGTGTGGGGCTGAAACTCAAAACCCTGCAATCAGGAGTTGTACACTTTACTGACTGAGCCAGCCATGCACACCTGCAAAGTGTATCTTTAATAAATGTCTTTATTTTCAACCTTTCTGGATCCTTACACCTTAGCAGTGTCTCTTATAATACCATGTAACTGGAGTTTTGTAATCCATTCTGACAATTTTTGTTCCATAACTATAAATTTTAGTTCTTTATTAACATTGCTGAAAAGACTTTTTATCATCTCAGTAGGTACTATCATCTCCTAGTTTAGGTATGGGTTTATTTTTCAAACAAATGATTTCTTGTACTCTAATAAATTTATAGGGACCTGAAAATTCTTCTGGGAGAGATGTTTTTACTATTGATGTACCATCTTTACTCATTAAGACTACTATCTATTTTTGCTTAAGCTCATCTTGGCAAAATTTGTTTATTTTTAATATTTTAAAAATATTTTATTTATTAGAGGGGGAGGAATACAGAGGGAGAGTAAGAGGGAGAAACAGACTCCCTACTGAGCAAGGAGCCTGATGTGAGGCTTGATCCCAGGACTCTGAAATCATAAGCCAGGCTGAAGACAGACACTTAACTGAGTAAGCCACCCAGGCTCCCCTGACAAATTTTATTATTTCCTAGGATTCGAAAACTGTTCATAAACATTTCATATTTATTTGTCTGATTTATTTTAATCTCTCATATTTTCCTTGTCTGTAATATCATTGATGTTATTTATTTACTCTCTTATTTCTGATATTAGTTGTTTTTCTCTCCCTCTTTGATCAATCTTCCCATTTTGTTAGTTTAAAAAATCTGTTTCTAGCTTTCTTAATCTTGCACGTTGAATACATGTTTTTATTATATATTTTTCTTTTATTATTTTTTGATTTTTTATTCTCATTTTGTTGTTTTCCACTTTTCTCAGATGTTCAGTTTTTACATTGTTTTTATAATTACTTCAGCTGCATTTAACACTTCATTAATAGAGCATGATGTATTTAATATAGTATTATTTAAAATGTTCTAGTGTCTAATACTTTATTGATTCAAGTGTTATTAAAATCATTTCTTAATTTCCAAATATATGACATATTTCTAATTGTTATTTTGTTACTTATTTTCAGCTGATATCCATTTGGATTAGAGAATTACTTTATGTTAGTTTTGTTATTTCAAAAGTTTTGAAACTTTTAAAAATATTCTTAAGGTAAGTAGTTTGTCTACTTGAAAAGAGTGTTTATTCTTCCATTGAAAGTAGTGTGATTTACATGTCCAGTAGGTCAAATTTGTTCATTACATTTTGGAAATATTTCTATCCTTATGGATCTCAGCTATCTCTCTGTCTCTTGCCTCTGTCTCTGTCTCTCTACATGAAGAAGCAACAATTTCTAGTAATTCATTTTATTTGATATTGACATAACTTTCTCAGCATTTTTTATTTGTTTAAATTTGGAAGCTATACTTCCTTGTTTTATCTATCCTTTTAAGTTTTTGTAATGCACGTTTTATAATGGACTGTAATTTTATTCTTCATTAGTTCAATTTGACAATTCTTGTTTTGTACCTAGAACACTTAATGCAATTGTATTTATATTAGGACTTAAATTTATCATCCAATTATGTGACTTCTAGTTTTTCTGCCTGTTCTGTGTGTCTTTTTTCTTTCCTTTCTTCTGTTCTTCTACATTCACGATGTTATTCTGTTCCATGTTTTCCTATTACTATTACTATTTTGGAAGATACATCCATTTTTAATTCCTTTATGGTTACCAATAGAATTACTATATTATTAATTATATTTCCTAAATCTAAAATTAATTAAAACCTTAACCCTCCATATGAATATAAGGATCTCAGTGAAGTTTTGTTACCCTTCCTAAAGCACACACATTATTACTGTTTTATACAGTGTTTCTAGAGTTTCTTGTTTTTAATGTCCTTGCTTCTCAGATCTTACATTTGAAATACTTTACTTACATTTGAAAGTACTGAAGTACCTCGAGTAAAATATATCTTCGTGGTGAACTCTGTTTTCTTCTTTTCTTCTTTTTCTCCTTCTGTTCTTCTCTCCTTCCCATTTTCCCTTCCTTTCCCTTACCCCCCTCCTTTCCTTTTTTCCTTTTCCCTCTTTTCTTTCTCCTTTCTCATACTTAGTTTCATCCTTACTCTTCTCATATTTGGTCTAGATACATCTTTATTTTTAAAGAGTTTTTCCTCTGGATATAGCATTCTAGATTGACAGCCATTAAAAAGGTAATATTCTATAGTCTTCTGTCATTGTTACTCTTAATAATTTAGCTGTATACACAATTGCCAGTCTTTTCAGGGAGTTTGGTGTCCTCCTCTCACCCAATCTAAGTACTTTTATAGTTTTCTGCTAGTCTTTGGTTTTCTGCAGTTTTGTTAGGTAGAAGCTAGACTTGACCGGTGGAAGGAGTGCCTTGAGGCAGACTCCCAGGTTCTTGAAAGGGAACATAGAGACCTGAGCTGGAGGCAAGGACAGTGTTCCTTAAGCCACACATTTGAAAGTGTGGGAAACACAGCATCTGACCTGTATCTTCCAAGATCTTGGGGCAGACCAATCAAGTACATGGTGGGAGCATGCCCTCTCCTCTTCCACTTCTCCAGGGTAACTCCCAGACTCATTATAATGCATTTGCATTGTGGCAGCAGTGCTCCACCCAAGAACAATGGAGAAAGGCTGCCGTGACATCTCTGATACGCACAACTTTTTAGTATTAAAAACTCCCCACCCCAACCTGTGGAGGAGTTACCCAAATGATTAGAAACAGCCTCCATTAAAGACCACCCTACTGTGGAGGCCGAGAAAATTAAGGCCATTCCACTTTAAGTTCAGTGTTAGCGCAAGTACAGCCATCCCAGGCCCTTGTGAATAAGAAATGAAATTTACAGCTTAATGCCCTAGAAAACCCCATATTAGAATGAGAACAGAGCCCAAGCCAGTGGCAGGAAGCCCCATATTAGAATGAGAACAGAGCTCAATGCCTTTGAAAGTCCCATATCAGAATGTAAACAGAACTTGAGAAATTCCTCCACCCCTTTTGGAGGTCCCCTCGACCAGCCCATAAAACTAAGCTGAAACCCATCTCGGAGTCCAAGTCCCTGCTCCACGTCGGGTACACTTGGACCCAAGCTTGAGCTTGTAAATAAACCATCGTGTGTTTGCATCCGTGTCAGCTTCTTGGTGGTTTCTCGGATTCACAATCTTGGGCACAACACTATTAAGTGTCACAGCTCTTCTCAGCCCAGAGAGATAACAAATACCCATTTTGAAAACAACCTAGGGCCAGTTCCACCTCAGAACTTGCCCACTCTCCCACCTTGTGAATACACCTTTGCTTTAATAAACTGCTTTGTGCTTTCTACTTTCCGTCTTGCGTGGGTCACCACATAAATCTTTCCTTGGAGAATCCAAAGACCATGACCTACATCCACACAATGCAGACTCTTAACTGGTTACATCTTTTGATACCTTGAGTAGGATGGTTTTGCTTTCCAGCTCAGGTCTCTCTATTTCTCCTTCAAGGACTTGGGCCTCTGCCTCAGGACATTCTTCCACTGCTTATATCTAATTTCTACTTATCAGTTCCATTATGTTTTATAGTTATCCTGTTTTATATTAAATTGAATTGATGTCTTTCATCATTTAAAAACATCAGCCAGTATATCCCCAAATAGTGCTACTCATTTGCTGATATCCTATGTTTCATTTTGGGATTTCAGTTAACTTTAAAATGAATATATTCATTCTGTTGTTTGTAACTCTTGCTATCTCCTTTATCTTCTGTCTAGTTTTCCCTTGTTTTATCCCATGTAACTTTTTACCTTCACTGACATTCTCTTAGCTGTCTAGTCTGTTTTTAAACATACAAATTCACTTTATAATTATTGTTACTGTTTTATTTCTAGATATAGTCCACGTATTTTGTGTTACTATTGGTAGTTTCCTATTCATTCACAGTATGCATTTCAAACTCAGTCTTTGCTTTTTTAAATCATACTAATAAGTCTAATCATTAATAACCTATGTTGAATGATAACAGAAGTTTTCATTTTCTTTCATTTTAATTTGCATCATTGTATGACAGGTTATCTTTGACAGTGTAGCTACTTATTTTGAAACATACTTTTTAAATAATATGATATTCAGTTTGCATCTCTTTTATTCAGAGAATCATTTGCTTTTGGTCTATCCATCCTCATTTGTAGGACTTTTTGAGATTCTCACCTCAATTTTGGAGGGTGCTTTTTTATAGTCCCATACCTTTGAAGGCCCTATGCTTTGTTTTCTAATCCCCTTGCATTGATGAGACTATCAAAATGAATTTGAAGTTGCCAAGAACGCCAAATGCACTCAAAGCAAAAGTAGTAAATGCCTCATTTAATTCCGTGTTCATTTTCCTTCATTGTTGGCTAAATATTCTCTTAATATATTTCATCTTCTTAATGAAAAGTTTATTAGAATAAGCATTTCATTAAGTATTTTTACATTTTCATTATAGTTTTTTTTTTCTTCTGAATAGCCTAGCTCACTATTATTGGAAACAAGAAATTCTTTAGCATCTTTACTGTTGACATTTTCTTCTATTTATTGCCCTCTGTAATCTTATTAAGAGTAAATATTACATTTTAAATGTCTCAATTTTAGGGGGAATCAGTTTATGTGTTCATATAAAGGACCTTATTTGATTCCTTATATATATGTATGTTTTCATATATATATTAAAATTTTGTTTTTTACATCTTAAGACCCCAAATTTCAGTGTTATAAACCACATTAAAATTTACTTTTTTTTTTAAGAGAAAAAATCCGGTTATTGGTAGTATAGAGCTGTTACAATGCCAATGATATCAGGACAGGCTTTTTTCTTCCATTTGATGTTCTCTATAACCACATAATATTTATTCAGAGAATCAGGATAATAGGAAGGTTTCTAGTACTTCTGCCATCATGTGGGCTTATTAGAAATAAAGCATAACAGACATGTGAAGAGTAAAATGGCAGTATTTGTCTCTGTTCCTATACTCTTCATGAAAGTCCATCCCATAAGAGCTAGATTGAATTTAGTCACTGTGTCACATGGCCTGTAGCAACTGTGAGGGGTATCAGAAAACAGTCATTAACGGGGTTCATTGTCATCCTCAGTAATATAGGGCTTCTGTTAGAAAAGAGGAAAGGAGGACTAGATGTCAGATAGGTGACTGGGCTTCTCTGCTGCCAGTAGTCTAATAAAAAGTTTCTGCTTTCCTTAAATTGATCTTAGGTGTGGTGAAAAGACTTCACCATTATGAAATATATTGTTTATTTATACTTGTTATATAAAATATTTTGAACTCCTGTTTATAGAATAAGTTTATGAATAAGAGACACATGTCAATAATTTTTCTAAGTGAACAAATTTCGCACTACAGACTGCACACATGCACTATTGATTACAGATTAAATAATTGCAAAGTTTGAAAATGATCTTTAAGATGAAAATCTTATAACCAATTGAGTTCCAATTTGAAATGACTTGCTTTGGCTGGTAATCAGTAAAACTTAAAATTTCATTAGAAACAAATCAGATGCTTCACCTCTGCATTATTCTGATCTGAAACCTTTCTTTTCCATTAATGATAATATTTCCAAATACATCATGGAGTCCTGACAATTTAAAAGGCATTACGTGAGAAAACATCATTCTGCAACTGAAAAAGCATAATTGTTATCTTGACTGTGGTGACATTCTCATCAATGAGGTAATGGTCTGAGTCACCAAAATGTTGCTCTTCCTATTTGTATCATTTGCTTTCTTAAAAAAAGATAAATAAATCGATGAGATGAGAAACATCTTAAAAGTATTATCTGTTTCCTTAACTCTTCTATATTTGTTTTTGATTTAGTAATGCATCTTAAATGAACATTAAGAGAGGTATAAAAAATTAAATCCACTCTTATTGCAACTCTGAGAAAATAATAAACATTCTGGCAGAATTGATGTAATGTTTTAATGAAGTCATGTTTTCTTTTTGGAAAATGTTTTTCCTTTATTTTATTTACCCAAGTTTTATTGAGATATAATTGACATATAACATTGTATAAGCTTAAGGTGTGTCTTCATTGTGGAATGTGTATGACTCTGTTCCGTTAACATCATCACCTTACATTTTAACGAATATTTTTTCTCTAATGTTAAGGAATTTTAAGATCTACTCTTCCAGGAACTTTTCAAATTTATACAATATAGTATTGTTAACTATAGTTACTATGCTGTACTTTATATCCCTAGAACTTATTTATCTTCTAAGTGGAAGTTTGTAAATTCTGACCCCCTTTACCCATTTTGCCCATTTCCCACCCCCCACCTTTGGCAATCACCAATCTATTCTCTTTGAGTTTTTTTTTTTTTTTTTAAGATTTCACATATAAGTGGAATCATAACAGTATTTGTGTTTGTCTGACTTATTTCACTTAGCACAGTGCCCTAAAGTTTCATCCATGTCACAGATGGTAGCATTTTCTTTTTTTATGGTTGACTAATATTTCATTATGTGGTAGGTGTGTATCTGTGTGTGTGACACATATATCACATTTTCCATTATCCATTCATCCAAACATCCATTGTTTATACGTCTTTGGATATATACCTAGAAGTCGAATTGCTAGATCAAATGTAAATTTCTGATTATTTGAGGAACTTCCATACTGACTATATAGTGACTGCCACTGATTTACATTCCCACCAACAGTGTACAATGTTCCATTTTCTCCACATCCTCTCCAATACTTGTTATCTCTTACCTTTTTGATAATAGCTATCCTAACAAGTATTAGTTAATTTCTCTTTGTTGTTTTTATTTGCATTTCCCTTGATAATTATTGATCTTGTACACCTTTTCATACCTGTTGATCATTTTAATATCTTTCAAAATTTTCTATTCAGGTTCTTTGTCGATTTTTTAATTGGAACATTTGGAGGGTTTTGTTTTTTGCCATTGAATTGTTTAAGTTCCTTATATGTTTTGTATATTAACCCCTTTTTCAGATATGTGGTTTGCAAATATTTCCTCTTCTTCTACAGACTGCATGCTTATGTTTTTTTTAATTCTTTTGTTGTGCTGAGAAGTCATATTTTCTATGTGGGGTAAATCTAAGACCTATTAAGACTTCCCTGCAGTAAAAACAATAACGCAGTTGTGGTGGTTGCAATTTCTAAGCCATCAGTTATTCATTGAAAATATGCCATCAGTTATTGATAACTCATTGAAAATTATAAAATAAATAATTTAACAATAAAATAAACAATTTAACAATTTCCTCTCATGGGGAGCCAGCTTCTCCCTCTGCCTATGTCTCTGCCTTTCTCAGATGACATTAGGAAATAATCAAACATGAATAAATGGGTAGACCAGGTCAGTGCAAGAAGAAGTATTTGTAAGAGGCCAAACTAAAATCAGGAGAAACATAGGTATACATTCAAGAAGCTGCAAGATATGATAAAGCAATGAGAGAGCACTAAAGCAGAGTTTGAATGCCGTATCAATTTTGACTAGAGCATCTGAGGAGTTATACTTTGCTTTAGACTTGAGATCTTTTTTTTTTTTTTTAAAGATTTTATTTATTCATGACAGACACACACAGAGAGAGAGGCAGAGACATAGGCAGAGGGAGAAGCAGGCTCCATGCAGGGAGCCCGATGTGGGACTCGATCCTGGGACTCTGGGATCACACTCTGAGCCAAAGGCAAATGCTGAACTGCTGAGCCATCCAGGCATCCCATGGACTTGAGATCTTGAAGAAAACTGTTGGAGAAGACGCATTAGTGATTTAGAGCACCTGGGCAACTCAAAATTGTTTTAAAAAATTATGTCTTTATTCTTTTGTATTTATCAGGGTCACCTAAGGACCTAGTTATTCTGATAACTATAAAGTCTTATTTCTCCCTGGTTTTATTTACTATGTCACACTCTTTAAAATATAAAATAAACCCCCATGGAAGCTTTAGCTTTTTTCTTCAGTGAAGAATTGATTTCAGGTAATCATTTCTTTGTAACTGTGAATCCTATCCAGAGAACATATGGTGGTCTATCTGACCTCAATGAAACTAAAATATTCTTTGACCACATGAAATGACTAGGTATTATAAACTCTGCTTACACTCAGTCTTTGCAGTTTCTCAGTGGAATATCCCAGTTTAGCAAGTGAGCAAATGAACATCAAAAATATTAAGTAACTTGATCATGGTCAGACAACTGGTAATTGTCAGGAACTTGGACTTGAACATAGTCCAAAAGGCTCTAGAGTTCATCTTCTTATACTAGATTAAATAAAAAAAAAAAAAAAGTCTTTTAGTGCCCAAAGATCTTTTGCTTTAATAATATCATCTTAATTGTGGTTGAGCCCATTTATGTTTGGGGCACCCGGGTGGCTCAGTAGTTAAGCATCTGCCTTCAGCTCAGGGCATGATCCCAGGATCCTGAGATGGAGTCCTACATCAGGTTCTTCATGGGGAGCCCGCTTCTCCCTCTGCCTATGTCTCTGCCTTTCTCTGTGTCTCTCATGAATAAATAAATAAAATTTTTTAAAAAACTTATGTTTTAAAAGATGTGGTAGGGGAGGAGAAGGAAGTGGGGAGGGGAAGAAGAAGAGAGAGCATATATAAGAGTCCATTATAATTAGATGTGGTTTTATTGTTTGACCTAGTTCCCATAATACCTAAGTTGATAAATTACTTATCCTTTATACAAGATTTTGTAGCAAGTGATAGCTTTAAAGAGGAATAATTCAAAGAATTATAAAGTTATAGATGTAGGAAATTACCCTGTAGGCATATATTATATTCTCAAAACTCAAAAGCATTGAGGTAATGGCTTCTTGATGCTTTCAGCTGTGCCATGGCTCACTTCACGTAATTGAAAGAGAAAACACTGTTTTGGATATATTTGTTGTAAACATTTTAATTACTATATTTTTAAAATATTTTATTTATTTATTCATGAGAGACACACCAAGAGAGAGGCAGAGACAGAGACAGAGGCAGAGGGAAAAGCAGGCTCCCAGCAGGAAGCCCAATACAGCGCTTGATCCCTGGTCTGAGGATCATGCCCTGAGCCAAAGGCAGAAGCTCAACCACTGAGCCACCCAGGCATCCCAATTACTAGAGTTTTTTAAAATTTTTGTTTATTTTAATGTTAACACACATGGAATATATATGTTGTACAATATTATGTATACTTTTGTATAATTTCTAAGCACATAAAGTATACATATAATTTTTATATATGTGTATAATTTGTATGTATGTAATTTTTTCACTTTCTTCATCTTGAAAATGGATTTTTTAATAGCCGTTAGCACAAATCTTACTATAATGAAAAATGAGTAAGTATATATAAAAACATAAGGCATAGTACAAAAAGTCTACCTTTAAAGTGGATTATGTCATCAAAATAATGATGATAATGATATTATCAGATGTCTACTAGTCTACTAGACACAGTCTGGTGATAATATGAAGAATAGTATGGAATGGGTAAATAGGGAGTTGGGGAGAAAAATTAGGAGGCATGGTGGTAATCCAGATATTAATACATTATTCAAATAAAAGTAAAGATTCTGGGAAGAAGTGGATGCTAGTCTTAACACCAAGATGGACCATCCAGGCAGAATGTGATATAGAGGACTCAGAGTTTTATCTAAGAGATATTTGGGTTAGGAGGTTATTGATAGATGTACTATAAAAGAGCTTTTGTTGTAATCTGGTGTGATCTGGTTTGTAGTCTGTAATTTTTATGGAACCTGGAGAAGAAACTGTTAATCCCAGGCAAGTAGATGGGCAGTATGTGGCAGGGCTTTGTATCAAAAGCTGTAATTAATTTGATCAGTTGGGTGTCTGTGGCACTCAATTTCATGCTATATTATTATATTTAAGATCTGAAGGTACCCTGTGCTGGTGAGGAGAAAAGTTTCTTATCTTTTTTGTTCTTTAGGAAGATTAATTTTGTTGTTATACTATCAAAGGATATTAGTCTTGACACGGAAACAAAATGAAATTTCAATCACATTTCATGTCTTACAACCTTAAGTGGCTCATGTTTTGCTTTTCAAACTATTTTTTTTATTATTATTAACTTACTATTCAGCGGTCTAAAATACAACACACTACTTTTCTCCTCAGCCCGTCTGTCTTTCTTTTTCTTTCTTCTTTCTCTCTTTCTTTCTTTCTTTCTTTCTTTCTTTCTTTCTTTCTTTCTTTCTTTCTTCTTTTCCTTCCTTCCTTCCTTCCTTCCTTCCTTCCTTCCTTCCTGTCTTTCTTTTCTTTTCTTTTTTCTTTTCTTTTCTTTTCTTTTCTTTTTTTTCTTTTCTTTTCTTTTCTTTTCTTTTCTTTTCTTTTCTTTTCTTTTCTTTTCTTTTCTTTCTTTCTTTCTTTCTTTCTTTCTTTCTTTCTTTCTTTCTTTCTTTCTTTCTTTCTTCTTTTTCTTTCTTTTGATTTTACTTATTTGAGAAACAGTGAAAGAGAGAGAGCATAAGAAGGGGAAGAGTCAGAGGGAGAGTGAGAAGCAGATTCCCTGCTGAACAGGAAGCCCGATGTAAGACTCCATCTCAGGACCCTGGGATCATGAACAGAGCCAAAGGCAGACACCCTACTGACTGAGCCACTGAAGTGCCCCACACTTTAATTTATGCAGTGAAGTCAGTTCTATTTGGCTGCCTGTGCTCATTTATGCTTGCTTCCCTCAATAATTATAAGAACACACAACCTTGTCCTAATTGCTATATAGTTTTATTTATATTTTTTCTTTACTCTTTGAAATTAAATGAATTGTTTAATATACAGAAAACTATAGAGATTTTAAAAATCTGAGACTGCTCAAACAGCTGTTTTAAGTGAAGACAAAGAATATTAATAGTATTGAAGCTCTCTGTAAGTCATGCTTATCTTCCACATACACACACCATATTGAAGGTTACAGGACTAAAGTTTTATTGATACTTTTGTGCCTACAACATCCACCATAGCACTTTATCACCATATATTTTTGAGCTGAATATAAAAATACCCAGGCAAAAAGGATAGTAATTAAAAAATAAAACAACAAAAATCTGTGCTTTAGAAGCCACAAAATAAGGTATAAGTATTTTGTTCTCCAAATTTAGGCATTTTTTTACAACTTACTATACACTGAATATCAAACACTAGTATGTCAGCAGAGTATTTAGGAGTAGCACTTGATTGACAGTGAGATAAAAGCACTTCAGCAACGAGTGGAAATAATTCCATCTTTTTCATATAAAGTTTTAAATCACATCATGCTCTAAAAATGGGGAAACAAGAATGTTAAGTTTTATAAATGCAATTGTTAGAGAAAGTAATTTTGAGGAATGAAGAAAGAGGTAAGGGGATGGCACATTATCAGAAAATAGTCTTTATGATGAAGACCTACTTAACCTTACTCAACTAATGTACTCAACTAATGTCCATTTTGTCTAATGGAGAGAAGAAATGATTAACAAATATAGGATAGGATTCACCAATTGAGATGGACTTATCTTCTTAGGATCAGTAACCTCAGGAAAGCTAAGTATATAAAAGCAGTCTCCTGATTTAGGATAGGCATGGGCTTGTATGTTGGTTTGGTTATTATTGAAACACTCTTCCCATTTTAGAAGTTCATGTTACTATTATTTTTTCTCTTTTTCCTCTCCCCTGCATGTTATTTTCTGCAGGGCGGCATAACCTTTGGAAGGGGATAAGGAGGAGCTTGTAATTACTATACTACCTTCACCTTCCACAATGCCTGGAGGTATTGTTCTTATTGTTTTAACTGTGACCTGATAATGCTAACAGCAAGATCAATTAAAAATTATGGAATCTGGGATGCCTGGGTGGCTCAGCAGTTGGGTGGCTGCCTTCAGCTCAGGTCGTGATCCCAGGATTTGGGATGGAGTCCCACATCCGGCTCCTTGCATGGAACCTGCTTCTCCCTCTGCTTGTGTCTCTGCCTGCATGCCCCCCCTCCCCCCGTGTCTCTCATGAATAAATAAACAAATCTTTAAATAAAAAATTATGGAATCTGGGGCACCTGACTGGCTCAGTCAGAGGAGCATGTAATTGTTGATCTGGAGGTAATGAGGTCTAGCCCTGTGTTGGGTGCAGAGATTACTTAAATAAATAAACCTAAAAAACTAATGGAATATGCATAAGGGATTGGTAAATAATCACATATTATCATTCATTACAAAAACAGTACCAAACTGTTCTTGTACCAGTAAGTTTCTTCAGGAATGTCATATCTTTTGTTTTGAGCCTCTCTTTCTCCTTTCTGTGGTGACAGTTGGAAGTTGTTGCTTTGTGCTGATTTGGTGAAGCTTGGGATGTAGCAAATCCAGTCACAGGAACAATTGATTGGCGGACTGAGCTCTTGATTATAAGATTAAGCCTGGCCCTTTACCCTAGTAATCCTCTATTTTCTAGAGACTATAGAGATTTCATAATTTGTCAGTTTTTCAGAGCTTTATTTTTCACCCAGGGAAGGAGTTGACAGGGGAAAGTAGGCAGGGATCAACCCTGCATAGCCCCTTGAGATGAGGCCAACCCTTGGAATAATATATCAGTTAACCACAGGCAGAGTTCCACTGGGGTCCACCCTTGCTGCAAGTTCTAATTCTGGAGAATGGCAGGTACATGGCTTTAGCCTAGCTCAATAATAAATAAATGATAAATAAATATATAGCTAGCTTGTATTTTTGTATAGTAATATGTTCATGGTGCTTCTTTATAGGTTTTAAACCTTATGTGTGGAGAAAAGAATCATTTATCAAGCATAAATTCACTGAATTAGCATGGTCATATGTGTGTGTATATACATATTATATATTGTTGTTGTTAAATAATTTTTTTTAGGTAGGCTCCATGCCCAATATGGGTCTTGAACTTACAAACCTGAGTTCAAAAGTGGCAATATTCTACCAACTGAACCAGCCAGGCACCCCTGGAAATATATTTATTAGTAAGGAACCAATACATATATAATATTATACATACTGAAATTTAAGTAGTAAATTTTGAGGTATTTCTAAATGCTATCTATCATCACATTCATGTGTATTCTCAGATACATTTTATGGAGCAAGGTGCTCATTATTTATTTATTTAGGTTGTACAAGAAGCAATTATGTAAATGGATCACAGATCTGATAATAATTACTGTCAACACATATTTGAAAACTGTCACTTTAAAAACATATCAAATTATGAGCTAATTCAAAGGATTACAAAATAGTATTACTATAAAATACATTTTGGCAGTACTGTGTATAATCCAAAATTGAGAATTTTGCCATAGAATTTTATTCAGTTAAAGTATATACAATGGCAATATGAAATTAAGTTCATCACAAAATACTTTTCATTGACAGATTCTGTTTACATTAGGAATTCCTTTAGCTCTTAACTCAAGAAAACAAACCAACATTGGTTAAATGCATTTATGGTTCTTGAGGTCAGATTTAGAATCCAATACTCAATGAAATAATAGAGAATTTAGCTCAGAGTTGATCGTGATGATGATGATGACTTTTGTTCTACTCACCTTAGTATGATTTTTCATTTTTCTGTTATTACCCACATGTACATAAGGTGACTCATTCATCTCAGGTTAAAGTCAAGGTCATGGATGGCAGAAATAGGCGGAAGAAGCTTTCTAGTTTTCTATTGTCTTGTTTGTCCCATTTATTAAAGACTGAAAGTTAAATTTTGTTTTAGAAGCCCCCTGATTCTTGTTTACCGGAATTCAGTCAAATGTCTATACTTGGCTGCAAGGGAGGCTGAGTTGACAAATAGCAGGCATTTTTAGCTTCTATAATAGGAGGCTGGTAGGGGAAAAGTGGATTGGGATTATTTTCTCTTTATAAGCAAAAATTTATGCCCTAATTCCCACATCTGGTTATATGAGTCCGCCCTTGAGGTAAATATAAAATGATTATAAGCATATTGAAGAAGAAAATATAACTTCATTTTCCTGTACGCTATCTGGAATAGTGCTGTATTTCATCAAAGGCAGATGTAATGGAACTTAAATAGCCTAGGGCTATTATCTTTCAGATCTTTGTGTCAGTTTTCCAATTTGATATCTCATAATTACCATAAGCGTAGAATTCTCAAAAAATGGGAATCAGAATATTCTGGGCCTTCCTCACCTCCCTTTCCCCCCTCATTCACACAGCTCTGATTATCATCCACCAGAACTCCTTTGGTAAATGGCATAAAAATCCATCCAGTTTCTTATATCAGAAATACATTCATAAAATCTTCCCTTTCTTTACTTTGCATACATTCAGTCAAATATAAAATTTTATTGATTTATCTTTAAAAGTAGTCCTACAAATGAGAAACTCCAAGTCTGAGCAGGGTGCCCATTGGGATGTGTAGGCCTCAGGACTAAACCCCCAGAGCGAGGGCTAGAGCGAAGGATTAGGTGGTATCATTAAAGGGTGAGGCAGGATGTTATTTTCAAAAACCACTCATATGCTACACACAAAAGACATCACTACTTTATAAATAACCTCTGTGACAGTAGAGGTTATTTACCACCAACCTCTGGTGGTAAAAGAGAACTAAAAGAGAACTAAACCAGTGTCATCAGCAACAAGAACTTTGTTGCATTAAAGTGATGTGTATAAGCCACAGTGAAGGTGGGCAGTAAGAAGGCATCTTTAAGTCCCTACTCATATCAGTGTTATTAGTAAATATCTTTGAACACTAATAACTGCTTGTCCAGGCACGGTGTAAATAACTCTGGTAAATGTTTCTTATGTTAAGGTTGAAATGTCTGCAATTCGTTTTGATAAGAAAAAAAGTGTATTTTTCCATAAGGCAATCCTTATGGAAGAAATAAATTTCAGAAATTGCATGATGTCAGGAGAACACAGAATATTTTAGATGGCTGATTTTTGGTCAGTTTATTGGGAAGGACATTATAGAACCTCATGTAAAATTGGATTTTTCAGAAAACTTTAGTGGAGGGATGCTTGGGTGGCTCAGTGGGTGAGCCTCTGCCTTTAGCTCAGGGCATGATCCTGGAGTTCGGGATCGAGGCCCACATTGAGCTTCGTGCATGGATCCTGCTTCTCCCTCTGCCTGTGTCTCTGCCTCTCTCTGTCTCTCATGAATAAATAAAGAAAATCTTAAAGAAAAGAAAAGAAAAGAAAAAAAAACTTTAGTGGATATTCATTTCTTTGTACCACAGGTAGCAGAATCAGAAATACGAGGATAAAATAATCAGTTAAAGAGAATTTCAGAAGAGAATTAAAAAACAAAGCTAGCAATATTGTATGGATATCAGTACTGTATAAGGCATTGAAAGTTTGGTGATAATTTTGAACTGATTATGAAAAAAATAGTTGGGATTTTGTGGGGAATACATTAATAGTATTTTAAATGTTATAATAGAATTATGACTTTACCTCACAGGTATTATTTAGATGGGGTGCTGAAGATAAAAATCAAAGCCAAAGAAAGCAAATTGCAAAAATGATAATATTTTATAAACCCATATCCAGTGAGGTGCTGGTAATTGTTTCAAAACAAGCACTTAAAAACATAAATAGAACATTTCTAAAAGCCCTTTGTGCTGAGTCTAGTACTTCACTGTATATAATTCATTTGTAGATGGGACATACTTAAAAAAAACTATAAATAAATAAAACACATCATTTATCAGAGTTCAATAAAGCAAGCAAAGAATTCCAGTAGAAGAGAAATAAGTGGTTACAAATTTGGCAAGTGCTAGAGAAATGTAAGAAATGATACTACTCCGAAGTCAGCAAGCTTGAGATTACTGATGAACCCAGAGCTGTCTTTATGTCTCAAGCCAGGGAAGAATGGATGATGAAGTCTGAGAAAATGTGGTTATCCAAGGTTAATCTGCAACCAGTGTCTTCCACATCTCACCTAAGTACCTCCTAATGGTAGACTGTGAAACAGTTTACTCCCAGAGTTGTACTGGGAAAGGACTGTAGGAAATATATTTCAGTCTTTCCATCATCTGAATATAGTTGGGAGTAGGTTAGATGTGCTAATACCAGCATGGCAGTGGGCCATAATTGGCAGAAAATCACATCATATTAAATGTACCAAGAAAGTGTATGTCCTAAAGATTTGTTACAATATATTATTTTATATTTAATGGAACTAATTATTTCTTCTAAATTGCCCTATAAGATAACATATATGTTTGAAGTTATGACATGATACAGAATAGCAAATCAGTTGAGTCAGAAAGCATGAAAAAGTATAGCTTAATATTATAATTGTAAATTTTTAATACTATAAATAGACTTGAAGTTTCATGTATCAGAAAATATTATACGTTAAATTAGATTCTAGAAGCATAAACTTATCCTTTTTTCAGCTTTATTGAGGTATGACAAAATTTTAATATATGTAATGTATACAATGTGATGATTTAATATATATTCACATTGTGAACATTGTGAAAGGATTCTCACTATTAAGTTAATTAACATGTTGATAGGTTACCACCTCACATATTTACCCTTTTTTGGGGTATGGGTGAGAATACTTCTCAGCAAATTTTTGCTATATAATACACTGTTATCAACTAGAGTCAGGTTATTTATTAGAGCCACAGACCCCATTTACCTTATAACTGAAAGTTTGTACACTTTTACCAGCCTTTCACTATTTCCCCACACCTAGCCCATGGCAACCACTGTTATATTTTCTGTTTCTATGAGTTTGACTTTATTTATTTTTGGTTCTATGTGAAAGTGATACCAGACAGTATTTGTCTTTCAGTGCCTATTTTATTTAGCCTAATGCTCTTTAAGTTCACAAATCTTGTCACAAATGGCAAGATTTTTTTGTTAAAAAGTCTGAAATGATATTCCATTATATATAGTACTACCTTTTCTTGATCTTGTTCACCTGTTGACGAACACAAGTTGTTTCCATACGTTGGATATTATGAACAATGCTTCAGTGAACATGAGAGAATAGGTATCTTTTAAGGTAGTGATTTTGTTTCCTCTATTTTATGTATTTGTTTATTATGTATTCTTTTTATTTTTATTTTTTTTTAGAGAGAGCACATGTGTACAGGGGTGGGAGGATCAGAGAGAAAGGGAGAGAAAGAATCTTAAGCAGGCTTTTTGGGTGTGGAGCCTGACACGGGGCTTGATTTCATTACTCTTAGATTATGACCTGAGCCAAAATCAGGAGTGGAATGATTAACCAGAAGAGCCATCCAGGTGCCCCAATTTTGTTTCCTTTGGAAATAAATTTCTTCAGAAGTGGAATTGCTGGATCATATGAAAGCTCTGTTTTTAATTTTTTGAGGAATATCCATATTGTTTTTCAGAGTGGCTGCACCGATTTACATTTCCACCAACAGTACACAAGATTTCACTTTACTCCACATCCTCAATAACACAAGTATTTCTTATCATTTTGATGAATACTCTACTAGGTGTGAGGTGTCTCACTGTGGTTTTCATTTGTATTTCCCTGATGACTAGTGATTTTGAACAGTTTTTCATATATTTGCTGGCCACTTGTATATCTTCTTTGAAAAATGTCTTCAGCCTTTTTGCCTTTTTTAATTTTTAAAAATTTTTGTTTATTTATTTTTAAAGATTTTATTTATTTATTCATGAGAGAGACAGAGGCAGAGATATAGACAGAGGGAGAAGCAGGCTACTCGCAGGGAGCCTGATGCAGGACTTGATCCTGGGACTCGGAAACATGCCCTGAGCCAAAGGCAGACCTTCAACCTCTTAGCCACCCAGGCGTTCCTCTTTGCCTTTTTTTAAAATTGCAGTATTTGTATGTGTCTGCTGTTAAGTTGTATGAGTGTCTTGTGGGGTGTTTTTTTTTTTTTTTTTATTAACCCCTTGTAAAGTATTTGTATGTGGTTTTCAAATATTTTTTATCCCACTGTGTAGGTTGCCTTTTCATTGTGTTGATGGTTTCTTTGCTGTACAGACTTTTTAGGTTGATGTAATCTCCCCGTCCCCCATGTTTATTTTTGCTTTTGTTCCTTTGATTTTGGTGTCAGATCCAAAAAAAAAAAAAAAAAAAAATCATTGCCAAGACCAAAGTCAGGGAGTACAAGTCTGTGTACTCTCCTAGAGTTTTATGGTTTAAGGTCTTATCTTCATCTTTAATTAATTTTCAGTTGAAATTTTAGTGTGTGCGTGCAGGTAGGACTCCAGTTTCATTTCACTCTTTTGCATATGTATATCTAGCTTTCCCAACAGCATTTATGGGAGAAACATCCTTTTCTTATTGTATGTTAGTGCTCCTTTGTTGTAAATTAATTGGTCATACATTTCTAGGCTTATTCTGTTCCACGGATCTATGTGTCTGTTTTTATGCCAACACCACATTATTGTGATTACTATAGCTTTCTTTTTTTTTTTTTTTCTTTAATTTCATAAGACGCATATTTCGCCAGTCAGCTACACGCAGCTTGGCACTGAAACACACATGCTGACCCTTGTCTACCCAGGGAAAATCTATAAGCCATGTATCTGGGCTCAGGGGGTGGTGGGTAGGCCTCAGAATTCTCCCACAGGTGTGTTTCTCTCCACCCCCTTCCTCCTGTGTGGACCTCACAGGCACTAATGCCTCTCCAAATCTAGCATGCCCCACAGGCTTTAGGCCCACACTCTGGGAAGGCCCCAAAGGTGACTCTTCTGGGACTTCTATTCCAGGCTGTAAAGACACCCTCCCCCCAGGAAAAGCTCCTTGGTGATCCCCTCTGTGCACCTTACCATGTATCCTGGCCAGGGACAGTGGGGAGTGGGCTGTCACCTTGGGTTCCCAGCCCAGGCCTCCCATGTGCTGCTCCCAGGCACTGGCACCTTGTGCCTTTCCTCATAGTCGGCACCCACCTGCGAGGCATCCTTGATTATCATAGCTTTGTAATATAGTTTGAAAATAAGAAATGTGATGCCTCCAGCATTTTTCTTCTTTATCAAGATCACTTTGGCTATTTGGGTCTTGTGTGGTTCTGTACAAATTTATTTATTTTTTTGTTTCTCTGAAAAATGTTATTGGAATTTTGATTTGGATTGCATTGAATCTGTAGATCACTTTCAATAGTATTGAAATTTTAACATATTCTTCTAATCTGTGAGCATGGTCTTTATTTCCATTTATTTGTGTCGTCTACGATTTCTTTCATCCACGTCATAATTTTCAGTTTACAGATCTGTCATCTCTTTAGTTAAATGAATTTCTAAGTATTTGATTTGATGCAATTGTAAATGGGAGAACAAAATAGTTCATTTTGTTTCTTCATGATTCAGTTTTGGTAAGGTGTATGTTTCTAAAGAGTATTCATTTTTTCTAGGTTATCTAGCTTGTTGGCCTATAATTATTCATAGTAGTTTCTTATAACCATTAGTATTTCTGTGTTATTAGTTGTCATCTCTCCTCTTTCATTTCTGATTTTATGTAAGGCCTCTCACGTGATTGCATGCTCTTTTCATAGTTAGTCTGGCTAAAGATTTTTCAATTTTATTTTTTTGAAAAACCAGCTCTTAGTTTCATTGATTTTTATCCCTGTTGTCTTTTATTCTCTCATTTATTTCTGCTCTGATCCTCTTTTCCTTCCTTCTACATACTTTTTTAGTTTTTCTTTTTATACTTCATTGAGGTGTATTGAGGTTGTTTATTAGAGATCTTTTTCCTTTTCTTTTTTTTTTTAATTTATTTATGATAGTCACACAGAGAGAGAGAGAGAGAGAGAGAGGCAGAGACACAGACAGAGGGAGAAGCAGGCTCCATGCACCGGGAGCCTGACATGGGACTCGATCCCGGGTCTCCAGGATCGCGCCCTGGGCCAAAGGCAGGCACTAAACCGCTGCGCCACCCAGGGATCCCGATCTTTTTCTTTTTCTTTTTCTTTTTCTTAATGTATGTACTTTGTGCTATAAACTTGTTTCTTGGAACTTTTTTTGCCTCACCCCCTAAGTTTTGACATATGCTTTCACTTGCTTTTGTCTTAAGATATTTTCTGATTTTTCTGTTTTGATTTCTTTGATCTACTTACTGTTCAGGAGCATGTTCAATCTCTACATATTTGTGAATTTTCCATTTTCTTCTTGTAACTGATTTCTAGGTTCGTACTATTATGATTGAAAAGATACTTGATACTCTTTCAATCTTCTTGAGTAAAACTTTTTTGGCCTAACATGTGATCTAACCTAGAGAATCTTAAATGTGCACTGGAGAAGAATGTATATTGTGTTGTTTTTGGATGTAATATTTTGTATATGTCTGTTAGGTCCACTTGGTCTAACTTGTATTTAAGTTCAACATTTTCATATTGCTTTTCTGTCTTGATAAAGTATCCATTGTTGTAAGTGAGGTTTTTGGGGTCCCTTACTGTTACTTGTTACTGTACTGCAGTCTGTTTCTCCCTACTATTATGGTATTGCTATTATGTATTGTATTGCTATGTTTGCTTTAGATATTTAGGTGTTTCAGTGTTTACATAAATATTTACAATTGCTCTTTACTCTGGATGAATTAACTTTTTTATCATTACTTAATGCTTTTTTCTCTTGATACAGCTTTTGGATTAGAGTCAATATTGTTTGATAAAACGATAGCCACACATACTTTCTTTTGTTTTCTGTTTGGAGGAAGCTGCTTCTTTGCTGTAGTCCTCTGGAGCATGTGAATGCAAACCCCATTGGTTTCCAGAGCTAGTTGATTCTGAGGTCCATTGCTCAGATGGATGCTTTAAAAGTTAAGATACTAGATATATGTTCCAAACTTTGCATTTCCTCAGAAGTGGGAGCTGGGGGGGTTTCCTCCTGACTATAGGATACTGTGCCACAGGGATCGGGTTTGTGGTGAGATTTTGTCTCCACCTTCCTATCCTTTTCAATGTAGATGTTTTTTCAGTATCATGATGTATAGGTAGTTTCTGAATTTCCTTCATGGAGGATTGCTCTATGTGTAGCTGTACATTCAGTGTGTTCATGGGTTGAGGAAAATTAAGCCTGCTATATCACCACCTTGGTCTGGAGTCAGGGAGAAACCTTCCTTTCTGAACTTACCTTTCTGTAAATTATAGTATAAATTGAAAGGGGCTGGTCAAAAGTTTATTTAGTTGAAAGCTGGAATTTTCTTGAGATTTTCAAGATTTATATTTAGGAGTATAGCAGCATTGTAATATAAGAGTAAAATTACTACAATTTGCAGGATACACAGACTTTATCTGCTGTCATAGATTTCAAAAGGGATATGAAAGAAGGTTGACAGTACCTTTGAAAAGCACTTATTAGTGCGCATGGAGGATTGTATAGCTCTTAAGTAAGCTGAACTGAATTCAGAACAATGAAAGGGGTTACATGTTTGTTCTCTTTACTAGTATCAGAAGAGTAGTGTGCTGTAAAATAAAGCCTTACTTTGGGTAAGTCAATATTTGAGCAGAAGTTCTATACATCTGTTAAAGTAATGTTTATACAATTCTTTCTTCAGGGGAAGTACATCACTTCTGGGCTCCTTTTAAAGTACAAAGTAATCTATAAACATATCTATTACATTTATATATTATATACGTATAAAATTATATATGTATATATATAAAATAGTGACTTGGAAAACTTGCAAGATATGGGTTCTCTTTATGAGTATGTAAAATAGAATGGAAAATATTAGTGTACAATATTTTGCTCATGATAATTATTTTTATAGACCATCTCAAAGCCATAAAATGAAAATATGTGTGTGTATTGCTTGAATTAAGAATTATCTTTCATTTTACTTTTTCCTAATGTCAATACTGATGGATACTGTTCTTCTCCTAAAATCCATAGTTTTGGATAACTTATGTTTCTCAGAGAAATGAAGGTGTAAAGATCTATGGAGAATACCTGATGAGGTAGATAAAATCTGGCTCAGTTGAGGAGGAAAAAAATATATATATATGTATGTGTGTATGTATGTGTGCATGTGTGTATATATATATAATTATAATATGATATAAATTATATAATTTTATATTTAACATTATATATATATATATATATATATATATATATATAATTTTGTTAGCTTGTAAACCACCAAACATTCCCTCCCTAATGAAAAAGTACTTTAATTCTCAGAGACAACCTTCACATTTCAACTACATTATTTTCTTTTTTCCTCTTTCTCTTTCTCTTGCTTTCTTTGTGTTTCTACTTACCTCCCTTTCTTCCCTTCTCCCTCCCTCCCTCCCTCCCTCCCTCCCTTTCTCTCCTCCTCCCTCCTTCTTCCCCTCCCTTTTTCCTTCCTTCCTTCCTTCCTTCCTTCCTTCCTTCCTTCCTTCCTAGGCTCCAAGCCTAGTGCAGAGCCCAACATAGGGCTTGATCTCAAGACCCTGGGATCAAGACCTGAGCTGAGATTGAGAACCAGATGCTTAACTGACTGAGCCACCCAGGCACCCCCAATTACATTACTTTTGATACCACTTTTGGTATTTTCTTTGCAAAGAAAAAGGAGGGTTACTGTTGGTTGTGTGATAAAATGAAGGAACTGACTCTCTTCACACTTAGCATCTGGTGGAATACACTTTTAATTCTAGACTGAGCCAGTTCTCAGTTTATTTTCTCTTAGCTACATAGGAACTCTTTATTGCCTGTTCTATGATTGTGAAGTTAGGGCCTGTTAACATTTCTCCTTTGCCAGTTGGTACACGTTATTCTTTATTAGAAATGAGCTGAGGTGACTCGAAGAGGAAGGGATATCTTTTCCTGGTTCTCATGTACCTTTTTTTTTTGTTGTTGTTGTTGTTTAGATTTTTATTTATTTGAGAGAGGGAGAACGAGTAGAAGGGAGAGAGAGAGAGAATCTGAAGCAGACTCCACCCTGATTTCAGAGCCTGATGTGGGGCTTGATCTCGATGTGGCAAGATCAGATCTGAGCCAAAACCAGGAGTCAGACGCTTAACCAACTGAGCCACCCAGGTACCCCTCTGATGTACTTTTCTTACCATGATTCTTCAGTGTGTACAGTTTCTTTAGTACTCAGCTCCTGCCAATGGAGCAGATTCTCCAGCATTGGGGTCTGGCAGCCAGCACTACCCAGCAGCTTCACAGAGGAGTGCCTCCAGCAAGGCTCCTCTCATTTTTTTTTTTTTTTTTTTAAGGCTCCTCTCATTAATGATAACTACTGCTTCCATCTAGGGTAGTTTTCCAAGGTGTTCTCAAGTATAGAAATTCCCTCTGGATCACTTCCCCTGAGATCTCAGAGGATGAGTCCCAGCTGTTTCAGCAGCATGACACCTCAATGAATTTTCTTCCACCCAGTGAGTCATGCCCACACACACTCCAAAGAGAATGTAATTCATATTTATTATTTCTTCTTTATTACCTATTTTATATATTCAGTGTTTCAGCAAGATCTTCAGCTCATTAGGTTGTTGACCTGTTATAGTGACTCAAACCTTCATACCTGAATATTCTGAGCCCTCAATTTCCCTGCCTTTTTATTGTTGTTACTCTTCTCCATTAACCTTCACTATTAGCCATGGAAGTATTAAGACAGACCCCAGAGAAAGGAGAAAAAATGAGTGGGAAATATCAGAAAGGGAGGCAGAACATGAGAGACTCCTAACTCTGGGAAACGAACAAGGGGTGGTGGAAAAGGAGGTGGGTAGGGAGTGGGGGTGACTGGGTGATGGGCGCCGAGGGGGGCACTTGATGGGATGAGCACTGGGTGTTATGCTATATGTTGGCAAATTGAACTCCAATAAAAAAAAAGACCCCAGAGATTATTCTGGATATTGGACATAGTTATTCTTGTCTCCACTGTCTGTATCAACTCAATTTTCCCTGTGTAATTGGATCGATTACTTTATCCCTAGATCACCTCCTTTTTCTGCGTGTCGGTTAAGTGGCAAAAAAAGAGCTAAAAATGACCAATATTTACTCTTATTTTCCAATTCAGTAGAACCATTCCCACACTGACAACTTAGACTTCCAAATCTGCAGAGGTCCAGTTTGATAGAACAGGAAGCAAAATTTCTGTAGTGTGTTATTTGGTATAGTAAGAGGAGACACTCCTGCTTCCACCTCTTGATTCCCAGACCTGTGTATTCTTGGTATGGGGAAGAGAACACCAAATGATGGTTTTAACCCAAGACACATAGCAACTTCAAGATAAGATCCCATTCTTTTAGAGTGTTGTCTTCCAATTAGTGTGCATCTAAGTCTTTAAGAAGCAGTTCCACCTTTCAATTAACTATTTGGAAATCCACAATGTTGTGGTCATATGTAGTCTTCGTCTCTCATTATAATGGCCAGTATATTCATGGAGTCATGGAGTCATTGAGCAAGCACTTAGAGTGGCTAGAGAAAAAATTTACTGACATTCACAGCATCAGTCATTTTGTTCACTTGCTTATAAAGAACCCTTTTTACTGTGGATCCCATTTCTTGGGCAGTCACATGTAACACAAACATCTTCAAAGTGTGTGTATGTTCTGAAAGCTCCATTCCAGTACCTCTTCTCCAGATTTCCTTATTACTCATCTTCTAGTTATGTTCCTTTCAGCCAAACCAGACCATACCTGAAATCTGTAATTTGTATTTTTGGCCACCTATCATTTCATACGTAATAAACACCAAAATGTACTACTGAAAGTTTTGCTCACTGGAACAATTTTTCTTTTCTTTTTTTTTTAGATTTTTATTTATTTATTCACAAAAGACAGAGAGAGAGAGGCAGAGACACAGGCAGAGAGAGAAACAGGCTCCATTCGGGGAGTCCAATGCGGACTCGATCCTGGGTCACGCCCTGGGCTGAAGGCCAGTGCCCAACTGCCGAGCCACCCAAGCATCCCTGGAAAGATTTTTCTTCACGATTGTCTTTCAGTCACCTTTGAGAGTCTGTATTACTGCATCTGTCAGAAAATACTAGCATTTCATGCATACCCATTTGTAAACCATGCTCAAGACTTTTCTTTCCCTAGTCAATTGTTCATAAAGATACTCCAGTAGTACGTAAGCATGAAGTGAGAGAAAAGAGTTAATATTGAAGGAGTCTGAGCCACTTCTTCATGGAACTTACACATGCCTTTCAAACCTATCTGTGCTCAGTCTTTTCCAGCGGTTCTAGTGGTTGAGACAACATCAAATTCATGATGGGCCCCTCAGACTATATGGTCCCCCGATGCCCTGTCTTCTCAGCAGAATGTTCAAAGGGAGAAGCTGTTAGATTTTGTTTGGGGGGGAGGGGCGGTGCAGCCCCAGTGGCTCAGTGGTTTAGCACCTGCTTCAGCCCAGGGTGTGATCCTGGAGACCCCAGGGTGGAGTCCTGCGTTGGGCTCCCTGCATGGAGCCTGCTTCTCCATCTGCCTGTGTCTCTGCCTCTCTCTCTGTCTCTGTGTCTCTCGTGAATAAATAAATAAAATCTTAAAAAAAAATAAAAGATTTTGTTTGGGGCTTCATGTACCTAAAATATTGGCCATATTTTATCAAAGTGTTAGGAACATTGTTCTGGTGAATTTTTGCTGATAATAGTAGGTTATAACTAAATAATGGCTTTCGAGTGAATATTTTTGCTATATGATTCTAGCATATCAGAATGACTTTCACTTATTTTGAAAAGATAAAAATGTTACAACATACTTTTGAGGAATTCCAAGAGCTTATATATATTTTATTATTATTATATTTTTATAATAAATTTATTTTTTATTGATGTTCAATTTGCCAACATACAGAATAACACCCAGTGCTCATCCCGTCAAGTGCCCCCTTCAGTGCCCGCCAACCAGTCACCTCCACCCTCCGCCCTCCTCCCCTTCCACCACCCTCCTAATTCGTTTCCCAGAGTTAGGAGTCTTCATTTTCTGTCTCCCTTTCTGATATTTCCTACCTATTTCTTCTCCCTTCCCCTCTATTCCCTTTCACTATTATTTTTATTCCCCAAATGAATGAGACCATATAATGTTTGTCCTTCTCTGATTGACTTATTTCACTCAGCATAATACCCTCCAGTTCCATCCACGTCGAAGCAAATGGTGGGTATTTGTCATTTCTAATGGCTGAGTAATATTCCATTGTATACATAAACCACATCTTCTTTATCCATTCATCTTTCGATGGACACCGAGGCTCCTTCCACAGTTTGGCTATTGTGGACATTGTTGCTAGAAACATCGGGGTGCAGGTGTCCCGGTGTTTCATTGCATCTGTATCTTTGGGGTAAATCCCCAACAGTGCAATTGCTGGGTCGTAGGGCAGGTCTATTTTTACCTCTGAGGAACCTCCACACAGTTTTCCAGAGTGGCTGCACCAGTTCACATTCCCACCAACAGTGTAAGAGGGTTCCCTTTTCTCCGCATCCTCTCCAACATTTGTGGTTTCCTGCCTTGTTAATTTTCCCCATTCTCACTGGTGAGAGCTTATACTTTTAATAAAAATTCCCCCCAATATTTCATAAGGATAAAGATTCTAAAAAATTCCTTGTATTTATTAAATCAATCTGGAGATCATCAACTTTCTAAAATTCCCATATTATCAAAACAAGTTCAAGAGTAAATTTTATGAATGCATCAATGCTGTATTAAATAGGTGTCTTTCTAGTGATGAACACCAGGTTTTTTATGGAAGTGTTGAATCACTACATATCTGTACATTTGAAACTAATATACGGCATGCTAAGTGGAATTTAAATAAAAACTTAAAGAATTCCAAATAGAAAATAAAAAATCCATAAAACAGTCTGATACAAATGGTTAAGACTGGACCCTATAGCATAATAAATGAATTGGCATAAAAATGATGCACATAATGAAGTAAAAATATTTCAAATATAATGGTACTAAGAGGGGCCCTTCAAAAAAAATAGGGACCCTTCAGCACCCTCATTACAACAATGATTGTGCAATCCAGTTGTCCACCAACTGCCTTTCAGTCACTTTACTAAAAACCAGGGATACAAACATTAGTAAGACTGATCCCTGTCCTTGAGAAGCTTACTGTGAGGTGAAGGAAGACAAATAAAAAGAGAAATCCTTGTCAGTGAAGTATAGAACTATGGAAGAGGCAGAAACAATGCTGTGGAAGACTAGGACATGAAGTAGGCCTTGAGAAAAATGAGGATTTCAAATTAGAGTATAAGAATAAAAGCACTCAGGAATTATAAGACACTCAATATAATTTCTTTCATCCTCCATATTTTTTGGCAAAATATGCATTCACTTAATGAATAAGAATGCATGTCACACAAAAACTTTAACATTGTTAAATATAATATAAAAAATGCTTCAAAGGGTATATTTTAACAAGAAAATTCAATTAAATAAGAAGCCAATACAATTGCATGGGGGTAGAAAAAGGACCTAAGTTGGATTTTTTTTTTTTAAGTAGACCCCATACCCAATATTGGGCTTGAATTTACACCTGTGAGATTAAAAGTTGCATACTCTACTGACTGAGCCAGCCAGGAACCCAAAGACCTGAATTTTTTTAGACTATTTCAAATAAAGAGGGATGCTGAGAGTTTCTTATTCCAATAAAGCAGTGAGATTTTGGGAGCACATAGTTATCAATGTCACTTCTTTTCCTCCTAGTTTCAGTATTTTAAAATTTTGGGATTATATCTCAAATGATGTTCAGCTGTTGACCTGTTCTATTGTCTGAGGCTGCAATAACAAAATACCAGACTGAGTGACTTAAACACAGGAATTTATTTTCTTGCAGTTCTGGGGCCTTGGAAGTCTAAGATAAAGGTGTCAGGAGATTTGGTTTCTCCAGAGATTTTTCTCCCTGGCTTGCAGATAGCTGCCTTCTTACTGTGCCTTCACATGTGTTTTCTCTGTGCACATGTACCCCTGATGTCTTCATTTGTTGTCCAGATTTCCTCATCTTATAAGGATACCAGTAAGGTTGGATTAGGGCCCACTCTAATGGCCTCATTTTAACTTAATCATCTTTATCAATACCCTCTCTCCATATAGTCACATTCTGGTACTTGGAGACAGGGCTTCAACGTGTAAATTTGGGGGAGACACAATTCAGCCCATAACAACAGTGGAATATGAAAGCTCCATGAGAAACAAGGCTATGGGTTGTTCAAGATGCAGGGTCCAAGTAGAGTTGAGAAAGGATTCTTGGCATCATGTCTCAAAAAGGGAGAGGGGATTTTTTTTAAAACAACAAAAAACGTTTATATGTAACACGTCCCAGTCCCCATCACATCAGCATAACATAGGAGCTACAAGCATCATTTAGTTCAGGGAAGAGCCCAGTGCCTTCTCAGTCAGCAAGCCCATCTCCCCTACAGACCTGTGACCAATATGCCAATCTAAGTACACAAGTAGGCAAGCCCAGAGTGAAGTTGGCCCCAGGTCTCAGCACATCTCACCCTTTCGCCACAGCCTATAAGGCTTCTAACTGCAAACTTTTACCCCTCTACCCCAAACCCAGCCTACTCCTAGCCTCTGAGCCACCAGCACTCCTCATTATGTGAGCTCCTTTCATCTGACTCCCTTCAGATATTATTAATTACATATTCTTTCTCTATTATCTATCATTTTTTTTTAATTTTTATTTATTTATGATAGTCACAGAGAGATAGAGAGAGGCAGAGACACAGGCAGAGGGATAAGCAGGCTCCATGCACCGGGAGCCCGACGTGGGATTCGATCCCGGGTCTCCAGGATCGCGCCCTGGGCCAAAGGCAGGCGCCAAACCGCTGCGCCACCCAGGGATCCTCACTATTATCTATCATTATATCAATTTAATTTTTAATGATTCTTCCCCTCCACTTACTCTATTTTTAAATTCTAAATCTCTGCTGCTTTATCCTTTGGTTTTGCCTGCTCCTAACTAAAATTAAAACATACATTTAATTCCTGTATATACAAAACATGTGTCAGAGCTTAATGCCAGGTTTTTTGTTTTGTTGTTAAAAATTAGTGAAGAAAAATTAAATAAATAAATAAATAAAAATTAGTGAAGAGGAAAGATGGCAATCGTTGTTTAATTTGACAACTTTTCAAAAACCAGATCAGTGTATATTGAATCCAGGACATGTGTTCATTAAATGTTTAGAAAGTGTTTTTAGTCTGGAATTGCAAATTTTATGAGTATGATATCTTGGGTTTTATTTAAACTTCTTTGTAGTAGAGAATATTCGAGATGATAGACCCTTAGATGTATAGTTTCTGGATTACTTATATTTATCTTAGAGAATTTTCCCAGGTTTTAAGAAATGGGAGTGAAGTTAGTGGGCTAACTCTGGAAGCATGACATCTTACTATAATCTGTAAAATATACATCAAGTTCCTAAAAGTGTTCACACTTTTAGGCTATTCACATAGCCTTCAGAGATTTATTCTTGATGGGATGTGTAGAAAAAAAGAGGTAGAATGTAAACCCTTAATCAGCCCTTTTCCCTGACAACATGCAATAAAGATAAAAGAAGAAAGGAGTTTTGAGACCTTCATTCTATAAGAGATGATGTTTACTAAGTTGGTTTCCAGTTTTCACCATATTGTAATTGAAATTTGGGAAAAGGTGTTTTCAGTTGCTTTCTCTGCCTTTAAAACTACTTGGAATGGGATGCCTGGGTGGCTCAGCGGTTTAGCGTCTGCCTTCGACTCAGCATGTGATCTTGGAGTCCTAGGATCGAGTTCCGCATCAGGCTCCCTGCATGGAGCCTGCTTCTCCCTCTGCCCCCCCCCCCCTCTCTCTCTCTCTCATGAATGAATAAATAAATAAATAAATTTATATATATATATATATATAAACTACTTGGAGGAACATTTACCTTGAGAATTTATTCAGATATTTTTATGTGATGATGCCCAAACATACATGCATAATAGAATATTAACCACATATAGTTCATTATATAGTCTGTTCAAAATTTGTAATTCTGTCAGGGCCCACCCATTAGCACCTTCTTTTAATCTCTTCTGTCTCTCCTTTTAAAAGAGTCTGCTGGAGAGATTTTCTTGTATAAGGTTACTCACTGCCAATTTAAGTACTGTCAAGGTTTAATTTTCCGTTTTCTTAGAAAACAGAACCCTTTGCCTCCCTTGCTAATTAGAATAATGTTAAAGGCTCTCTTACTTCTGTAAAATAGTCTTATTTTTGTTGCTCAGACTTGTGCTCAGCTTTATTTGTTTAGTTTATATATGGTGGAGATGATTTTGTTGACTCCTAGATTTTTGCAAGGAAAAGTATCCCCAAGACTATTCTGAACTCTAAAAATTTTTCTATTGCATAGAATTTATAAAAAGTGGTCCTAATTCCTGCTTACATTGTTAGACAACTTTTTGACTACAGCCTCCTAGCACTTCACAATTTAACAAATATATTTTGTCTAGTTCTATGGGGGCTGCAGGCCACACAGGACACATAGTCAATTCATACTTCTGGTAATAATCCTAGGAACCAGAAGGAATATGTGTGCTATTTTCACTTATTCCTAGTCTATTTTCATCAGTCCTTTTCGGAAAGAGAGAAAATCAATTTTTCTATAAGCTAGTCAAATTAAAACTTCTTATCTTTTGAAGAGTGCAGTGCGATCCCTTGAGATTTCCAGACAAGAGTACAAAGTATTTAGCAAAGGAAAATAATTGATCTATTGTGGGAAAGTAAAGCAGCATCCAACTCATAATTTCTAACCATACTAAGTTAATGGGTAGATACTACACAAAAATATAGCCACATTTATTTTTTTACTTGTTCTCTAAATATGCAGATACTAAATATACTAACAACTGTTTTGGAATTCAGTGTTTATAAATTCTGATATGAGGGCAGTTTAAGTATTCAGTGTGGCACAAAAGTAAAGAAATAATGTTTATATACAGGTGAGCAACATTGCTGATTTTATTTATTAGATAGACAAAATATGTATCAGGTAGGGATTCCAGTTTTACATTTTGATGAGAATAGAAATAAAAATTTTAGCTCACTGTAAATCGAATCAGAGGTGAGGAGGAATGGAACAAGAGATGGCTACTGTTCAGACTAAGCCTCTCCATTTGCTTTAAAACATTTGCCATGTGTATTCTGAAAACAATAAAAATAAAATAAAGATATTCCAAGTACTTAGCAATGAAATATAAAGTGAATATAGAGGATACATTTTCAAGCCACATAATTTTGTAGTGAGTATTTAGGGTTTTATGTCTGAAGAAGATTTTATTATTGTTCATAATAATAATAATATCCTCTCCTTTGTATCCTCTCCTTTTGGTCTCCTCCCTAACCCAGGGGTATAATGCCTACCCCATTGATGTCAGTCTTGCCTGTTTGATGTGATTTGTTCAATAACATGTGATGTGCAGCACTTCTAAGCAGAAGCTTTAGAGGTCAGATAAGCACTGATTATTCATCCAGACTCCCAGAATGAAGAGAGAGCAGAGCTTTAGCTAACAAAGTATGTGTATCATGAGTAAGAAATAAACACTGACTTTTGTTAGGTCACTGAGATTTTTCAGTATTGTTCTCCCAACATGATATATAGACCAAGCTAAGTGTTGTAATCAGGGAAAGACTTGGTTCATTTTCTCTTCTTTTTTTTTTTTTTTTAAGATTTTATTTATTTATTCATGAGGGATACAGAGTGCCCCATTTCCTTTTCTCTTCTGTGTCAATATTTCATTCATTATCTTTATACTTAAAGTAATCTTGTTCTTTGACATGGTTTTACATACGTGTAAAATCTCACATCTCTATCTGACCTCACATCTCTATCTCAGACATTTCTTGTCCTACATATTAAAATGTCCATTTAATTATATAATGGATGGGATGCCTGGGCAGCTTCTTAGTGGTTGAGCATCTGTCTTTGGCTCAGGGCTTGATCCCGGGGTCCTGGGAAGGAGTCTCACATCAGGCTCTCCACGGAGAACCTGCTTCTCCCTCTGCCTCTTTCTCTGTGTCTCTCATGAATAAATAAGTAAAATCTTTAAAAAATAATAATAAGGTTTATATCACAGATGTCTTCACTGTGTGCAGGGGGGATTCTTGGTCCTCAAGGTACCAAACTCCCCCGTGCTAATCACAGGAAATGACACCACAGCTCACTGAATCTTTTAAGGTAAAATTATAGATTAATCGTCAATCCCCCCTTTGTATTATCTAACATCTAAATTGTCAACACATTCTAAAAATGTTCTTGAAAGTATTTTGAAAATGCATTGGTGTCTTTTATATCCATGGCTACAGCTCCAGTCCAGCTCAATCCCTTTCACCAGTACTTCTGTGTCAGGGTCTTCCATTTTCTATCCTTGTTTCCCTACAGTTTGTTTTCCACAATGAAGCTAGGGCAAACTGCCTAATATAACTCAGATCAAAGCATTTCATGCTAGTTTTTTTTTTTTTTTTCACTTTTATCCTGCTGCTTAAAACTGCAAAGGTCTCTCCCTGCCCCCAAAGCTATGCGTTAACCAGTCCGTAGCAGTTTCTAGCCCCTTTTTATGTCCCTGTGGCCGCATTGGATTTCTTGTGGTTACTAGAGCAGGCCACCTGAGTTGTAACTCAGGTGTGTGCAAGCTCTTTTCAATTGGAGAAGAATTTCTTCCCTTTCTTCACTTGATAGATATTCTCATTCTCAGGGTTTCAATCTAAATAACATATTCTCAGAGAGATCTTCAGTGACTTTCCTAATTGAAGTAGCTCATGCTCTCTATTTTTCCTTATACTGTTGCTCAGAATTTTGGATATGATTCTTTGCTCTCAGTGTTTCCTTCCTTGTAGCTAATACATTGTTTCCTTGGTGACACATAAAGGAAATTATTTAAGACTTTAGTTTTTAGAGCAATTTAAGGTTCACACCAAAACTGAGAGGAAGATGCAGAGATTTTCCATATCCCTCTATCTCTACACACACATAGCTTCTTTATTATTAGCATCACTCACCAGACTCGTGTATTTGTTACCAAGGGTGAGCCTTGGTTGACACATAATAACCCAAAGTCTGTAGTTTATTTTACGTTTCACTCAAGTTATACATTCTATGGGTTTGGATAAATGTACAATGACATGTATCCGTTATAATATCATACAGAGCATTTTAATTAACCCTTCAAATTCTCTGTCCTATGCCTATTTACCTCATTCTTACCCCCACCCTTGGTAACCAGTGATTTTTGTACTGTCTTCATAGTTTTGCCTTTCCTAGAATATGGTATAGTTGGGGTTATACAGCATGTAGCCTTTTCAAATTGGCTCCTTTCACTTAGTAACATGCATTTATGAATATTCCTTGTGTTTGAATGGCAGGATAGCTCACTTCTTTTCAGAGATAAAAAGATTGCATTTTTTACATGTACCAGAGTTTATTTAACCATTAACTATGAAGGATAGCTGGGTTGCTTCCAGGTTTTGTCAATTGTGACTAAAGCTAATATAAACATCCACGTGCAGGTTTTGTATGATTGCTGGAATGTATTATAAGAATATGTTTAGTATTTTTAAAAACCACAAAATTGTCTTTTTAGAAACCACAAAACCAGAAAAATTGTCTGCACCATTCTGACTTTTCATGAGCAATGAATAAGAGTTTCTATTGCTCCATGTCCTTGCCAGCATTTAACGTCATCACTGTTCTGGATTTTAGCCATTCTAGTAGATGTGTTAGTGGTATCTATTTGTTTTAATTTGCATTTCTCTGAGGATGCATGAAGTATAGCATTACTCATATGCTCATTTTCCATTTGTATATTTACTTTGGTGAAGTGTCTGTTAAAGTCTTTGGTCCATTGTTTAATAGGATTGTTTCCATACTGCTGAGTGTTAAAAGTTCTTTGTATATTTTGGATGACCATCCTTTGTCAGTTTTTATTTTGCAAATACTTTCTCTCTGTATATAGCTTATCTGTTCATTTTCTTAACATTGTCAAGAGCAGAAGTTTTTAATGTTTTTATTTTAATGAAATCTAGATTATCAATTATTTCTTTTATGCATTATACCTTTAGTTTTGTATCAAAAAAGGCATCCCCAAACCAAGGTCATCAAAATTTTCTTTTAGGTTATCTTCTAGGAATTTATAATTTTGCATTTTACATTTAGCTCTGAAACTGGGTAAGTTGGGAGGAACAGAGAAAGACCAAAGTATCATTTAGATAACCTGGTTCCTTCTACCTAGTCAAAAGCCTATCCTATTGTAATTGAATTTTTTCAACACACATAATATTAAAGACCACAAGAAATATTCTTATGATTCATTTTTAGTTCATTTTTGTGAATGATGGATGTAAGGTCAATGTCTAGATTAATCTTTTTGCATGTGGATGGTTGTTCCAGCACCATTTGTCAAAAAGGCTATCGTAGCATTACATTGCCTTTGTTCTTTCCTCAAATATGATTGACTATACTTATGAAGGTCTATTTCTGGACTCTCTAATTTGTTTATTTGATCTGTTTGTGTATTTTCTTGCTTATACCACACTGTCTTGATTACTGTAGCTTCTTAGTCATTCTTGAAGTTGGGTAACATCAGTATTCCACTTTGTTCTTCTACTTCAGTGGTGTGTTGGGTGTTGTAGGTCTTTTGCTTATAAACTTTAGAATAAGTTTGTCAATATCTATAAAATAACCTTCTGGAATTTTGACTGGGATTGCATTTGAGTGGAGTTGTTCTTGATTGTTATAGGAGCCCTTCTATTCTGAGAATTTCATCATTGATGACATGCACTCATTGATGTATGGCTACCACCCAGAGCTTTGATCTGAATGATTACCTGGATGTACTCAGTTTCTTAAAATCCATAAAGCTGGATCTTTAAGATTTGTGCCTGCTTTCTGTATGTATTCTAAGAAAAAGCTTGCTAAATGCATTATTATATCATTGAATTTAATTAGTTTAAAAAAGTTAATTTTTCCCTACTCATGTCAGGGAGTTGTGAGAAATGACAGATCAGATATAGCAAATAAAAAAGTTAACTTTTTCTTGTCTCATCAATGTGTAGGTTTAATCATATGTATACATGTTCCTATGAAACCGAGATGTGAAAAAATAATTTTGTGTTAAGTCTAAATTTATTGTGAAATAGTTATATGTATAATATAACTAAAAGACCGGATACATGATAGTCTCTTAATAAATGTTATTTTCCTTCCTCTTTATTTTTTTTAAACTTGCATTTATTTATTTGTTTGCTTAAAATAGGCTTTATTCTTTTAGAGCAGTTTAAAGTTTCCAGCAAAATTGAGGGTAGGGGGAGTACAGAGATTATTTTTGGTTTAAAGAATTTGAGGTTGGGATGCCTGGGTGGCTCAGCGTTTGAGTTTCTGCCTTCAGCTCAGGGCGTGATCCTGGGTCTGAGGATCAAGTCCCACATCGGGCTCCCTGTGAGGAACCTGCTCCTCTCTCTGTATTTCTCACGAATAAATAAATTTTTAAAAATCTTAAAAAAAAAGAATTTGAGGTTGCTCAGATGTCTATTAAAACTCCATTACTAAATTTTCATCTTTGTAATTTGGAGGAAAACATTATCAAATGGTTTTCAAACCATTAAAACCACCCTTTATATGATAGAAAAAAAGAAAAGTTTTCTCATTGTGTTGGTACTGAGATACTGTTAATCAGCAGGTTTGCCTAAATATCTCCTCCAGAGGAAGCAGTTGCAGTTGTGGTGTAACAACTGGGTCACCTTCTTAACAGCTTTATTATGCAGTAGTTCGTGTATTTTCTTGTTGACAGATTTAGAGCACTTTGTGAAAGCAATAATTGTACTGGGACTACAGCTGGCAGGCTTGCTTAGTAAAAAAAAAAAAAAAAAAAAAGTAGAATGAGGTTGCTATAATACTTTTAACTGTTAAAAGGCAAATGAAGCAGCCTTTGTAGTTTCATTAAGGAATTGCACTGTCTCTAACAGTGGAACTAATTAAAATTGTTTTGAATAGAGAGTAGTGAATTGCTGTTCAACGTCTTTTCCAGTAGAAGTTAACAGATTCCTCACGGAAATGTTCTTTTGGATTACCAATACCAGAGGGATGTTGTGAACACAACAAATAAGAGCCCCAAAATGAATCATTTCAGTGTATTTAATTCCTTGACATTCATCTTTCAAATAAAGCTGGGTGACTATTCCTAATCGCTTAGTAAAGGACTTAAAGGGTAAACTTGGTATTACATTTCTATGTCTTTCTTTCTTATTATTGTATATTGTATGTTGGTCCTTTTTGTTACATAAACATGTGCACAGAGTTAGAATGACACTTTATACAAAACATGGCTAAATATAAATAAAAATTTATTCAGCCATGTTTTGTGATTGAATAATTCCTTATTTTGTACAAAAATTTGCTCTTAACCTGATCACCAAGAATTCATCATTCTCTCATTTAAGGAAAATCTGATACTTTAAATTCAACATTTAATTTTGTAAATGCCTGCTTCTTTAGGAGGGAAAAGCTTTGGTCAAATGTGCTAAAGTACAAATGTTTGAGGTCGTATTATTTTCTGAGGGGATATTGATATAGAGAAAGTTATATATCCTCTAAAAATGATGGGGAGAGCGCAGAAATGGCAGGTTTGGCACAGCACAAATGACTAATTTTAGGAGTAAAACAACAGATATTTATAATTTTCTAAAAATTTGACATCATAATAATATTTAACTTTAAAATGCAAAAGGGATCATGTAATATTTATGAGGATATACTAAAAGTTTTGAAAAACCTGGAGTTACTTTTTTTTTTTTTGAGAGAGAGAGAGAGAGGGGAGTGGGTGGAATCTGAAGTGAAGAGCCTGATGTGGGGCTTAGTCTCAAGACCCTGTGATCATGACCTGAGTTGAAATCAAGAGTTGCACAGTTAACTGACTGAGCCACCTCAGTGCTCCCCTAGGCACTACTTTTCAATAATGTATCATTGGATAATCTTCAGAGTGAAACATCTTACAAAAGAATGTAATGAGAACACTATTTTCTGTAAGATTTACTATAAATACACATAAATTAAAAATAAAATTAAAAAATTCAATTCAATAATTTGAGTATTAAGGCTTGTATAATATTGAAGCATTCAATCATTTAGTTTATGCATGTGGGATGTACTTTTTATACAGCTGCATTTTTGGCATTTTTAATATCCTTTCAAACTTAAGATTTTTCAAAACACCAGGAATGTTTCTCCAATGTTGAATTATGAAATATTATATTATTTAAATTATTAGAATAATATAATGCCTAACTTTTTTCAGATGTGTTTTTGTATATCTCAGAAATCTAGTATAATTAATGTAATTTTCATTTAAATTTTTCTCAGTCACATATTTTCTAACGTAAGAACATAGTAGAAAAATGAGTCTCTGGTAAACTTAGTTCATTAAAGAGGGACTACTACATCCTTAAGGTGATTATGGATGGAAGTTTGAATAAATATGACTTTTTCAATACATATTGAGTCACTGCTATATTTTACAGACCATTGGATGTCTGGTTTACTTAGATAAAAGGTATTAGCCAATTTTATTCTTAAAGTATATATTTTTTTTCTTACATTAGTTAATCTATCTCTGTAAGAGATATTTTTTTTTGTAAGAGATATTTTTTATAACTGTATTTAAAATTTTAAAGTTTGCTTGAGTATTAGTACAGAAACATTCTTTGAACATATTGTAGTGAAACTGAAGAAAAAGAAGAGGAACATTTCTTAATATCTCCATCATTACTGACATATGTATCATTTGAGGAAGATATAAAACTTATATTTTGGGGAAAAATTTCAATTCTAGAAGTTAGAAGGTACTACAAATAACTGCATTGTTTAATATACCTGTCAAAATTAATATCTTATTGGTAATTCACATATAATTTTGCACACTTAACCTATAGCTTACTGCTATACTGCAATTAATGATAAAAATTTATTCCTAAAATACTATGGATTATGGCTCATGATAAAGGAATGCAAAGAGAAATTAATTTATATTGTCACTAATATGAATGGATATATCAATATTGATTTCACTGTCTTGGAATTTATAACAATACACACATTTAAAAATAATTTAACTGTAGTTTTGATTTGCTAAAAAAACAGAATTTTTCCTTCTTCCCAGAATGAAGTAACAGGATGAGTGTTTTCCCTCTTGTTCAAAACAAGCAAAAATTAAAACAGACAAATACTTAAAACAATAGGTCTTTAAGACACTGGAATCAGGAGGTGAAGAAGAATAATTCATGAAAGAACAAAAAGACAAACAAGCTGATCTTTATGATTAACCCAGCTTTGTGCCTTGAGAGAACTTCATGTGTGTGATATTCTTTGTGTGCGTGTGTGTGTGTGTGTGTGTGTGTGTGTGTGTGTGTGATATTCTAAGGGGGAACTGAGCCCAGTTGACAAACCTCAGAGTCAGCAAGACAAAGGCAGCCAAGCTCTCAAAATACCAATGAAGGGATCCCTGGGTGGTGCAGCGGTTTGGCGCCTGCCTTTGGCTCAGGGCGTGATCCTGGAGACCCGGGATCGAATCCCACGTCAGGCTCCCAGTGCATGGAGCCTGCTTCTCCCTCTGCCTGTGTGTCTCTCTCTCTCTCTCTCTGTGACTATCACAAATAAATTAAAAAAAAATTTAAAAAAAATGTATTTTATTTCTACATATTAGAATGAACATTATGAACCTTATTCATAATCTACATATTAGAATTACATATGAACATTACATATTAGTAATGAACATTAAGAAATTGAAATTAAAAGTACCATTTTTCCTAGCATCAAAAAAAAAAAAAAGAGAAATATTTAAGGATAAATCAGACAAAAGTGGGAAAGATGTACCTTTACATCCAAATTTACAAAACAATGATGAAAGAAATGAAAGAAAAAATAACTGAGGGCTCTAGATGGCTCAGTTGGTTAAGAGCCCAAATCTTGGTTTTTTGTTCAGGTCATGATTTCATGGATGGTAGGATAGAGCCCAATTTGGATTCTGTGCTTAGTGGGGAGTCTGCCTGAGATTCTCTCCTGTGCTTCCCCCATGCACATGTGTACACACTCTATCTCTTGAATAATTTTTTTAAAAAATTAAAAAACTGAATGGAGATTTACTCTGTTCCTGATTAGACTTAATGTTATTAAGATGTCAGTTTATCCAACTTAATTTTTATATTAAAATATTTGCAATCAAAATCATATTTTTTGGCAAAATTGAACTGATTCTGATGTTCATAAAGAAATGCAAAACCAAGAATAACCAATACAATGTTGAAAAAGATCATATTAGACAGATTAACACTAAACCATTTCAAGGTTTACTATAATTAAAACCTCTCATGTTGGTGTAAAGGTAGGAAAAGTATGGCAGCCCGGGTGGCTCAGCGGTTTAACGCTGCCTTCAGCCCAAGGCCTGATCCTGGCGACCCAGGATTGAGTCCCACGTAGAGCTCCCTTGTGTGGAGCCTGCTTCTCCCTCTGTGTCTCTGCCCCCCCCCGACTCCCTCTCGCTCTCTCTGTGTCTCAAATAAATAAATAAAATCTTTAAAAATGTAGGAAAAGTAGATTAATGCAACCGAATAGAGTGGGGAAATAGATCCACACATATAGGCACTGGATTTTTAACAAACTGCCAAGGCAATTCAGTGAAGAAAGGATAGTCTTTTCAACAGCTGGTGTTGAAACAGTTGAATATTCATATGCAAATAAAGGAACTCCCATATATACCTCAGGTCATATATAAAAATTAACTCAAAATGCATCACAAAACTATTATCCACAGCGATAAACTACCAGAAGAAAACATGGGGAAAAATATCTTTGTGGCTTTGCTTTAAGCAAAGATACCTTAGGCACAACAGATTGACCAATGAAAGAAAATATGATAAAATTGGACATAGTGAATATGAGAAACTTTATTTCTTCAAAGGATACTTTTAAGAGAATCAGAAGTAAAGCAAAAGTAATATGGAAGATTATTTGCAAAGTGTATACTTGATTTCAGGGTTATGTATACAATAAATGAGGAACTATTAAACTAAATAAAAGGGGATTGGGAGAAAGCCACCATGTAAAAATGGACAAAATATAGTTTTCTAAGATTTTATTTATTTATTCATGAGAGACACAGAGAGAGAGGCAGAGACACAGGCAGAGGGAGAAGCAGGCTCCATGCAGGGAGCCCGTTGAGGGACTCGATCCCGGGACTCCAGGATCACACCCCAGGCCAAAGACAGGCGCCAAACAGCTGAGCCACCTGGGGATCCCTGGACAAAATATTTTAACAAGAACTTTACCATAGAAAATATATGGATGTCAGATAAATCCAAAATTAGATACTCAATGTCATTATACAGGAGGAAAACAAAAGCAAAGTTATAAGGAGATATGTCTATAAACATATTAGAATGGCTAAAATTAAAATGATGGATCATACCAAGTGTTGACAATGATGTGGAGGAACTATAATTCTCACACATTTTTGATGGTAGGAGTATTAACTCACACAAACACTAAAGAAAATTTAGGGGGTACCTAGGTGACACAGTTGGTTAAGCATCTGACTTTTGGTTTCAGCTCAGGCCAAGATCTCAGGGGAAGGGTCATAAGATCAAAACCTGAGTCTGGCTCTGGAGTTTGCTTAAGTTTCTCTCACCCTTTCCTTTGCCCCTCACCCTGCCCGTCGGCTCACTGGCTGGCTCTCTATAATAAGTATAAATGAATCTTAAAAAAAAAAAAAATTAGGCAGTTTCTTAAAATAGTAAACATATATCAGTTATATGATGTAGCCATTCCACTCCAAGGTGTTTGCCCAAGAGAAAAGAAAGTTTATATTCTTACAAATATTTGCTCATGAATGTTAATAGCAGCTTTATTTGTAAGGCCCTAAAACTTAACAGATGAATGGAGACAAATTGTGCTATATGCATACAATAGAATTCTCAGTAATAAAGAGAAGTGACCTTTTGATACACACAGCAGAATGGAAAAATATCAAAAAATATTAAACTAAATGAAAGGAGTTAGCCAAAAGGGTAATTTATTACATTACAAATGCAAACTATAGAGACAAAGAACAAAACAGTTGTTGCTTGAAGAAGTAGGGAGTGACGTGAGGCAGTGATTATAATGGAGCATGAAGAAACTCTTGGAGGTAAGTAATGGGTTCACTATTGTGATTTTGATGATGGTTTCCCTGGTGTGCATAGTCAAGACTTATCAAATTGTATGCCTTAAATATCTGGAGTCTATTATGGTTAATGATACCTCAGTAAATCTGTTAGGTACACTGATAAGCAAGAGAAGAAGAGGAAGCATTGACCTCTACAAGAGAGCTAACTGCTGATTTAAGTTACTTTAGAAGTACTCACTCATATGGAGGGTCTTTCCAGTGTCAAGAGACATTAATCTGTCTTTAGATTGTTAAGTAGTTCCATCTGGTAACTGCATGAAAACAGTGCTTTATTAGGTGACATTTCATCTATTTACTTAAATGGTATAAGATATATTTAAAAGTAATAATTTCAGATACACTGAAGTTTCTTTTTTTTTTTTCAGGATTAGGTGATGTATGTTTGTTTCCTTTTAGCCCTGATTGCTGATCCAAGAAGGAAGCGGATTTGGGCCATAAACATCACGATGATAGGTGTAGATTTCTTTGATTTTGCTGCTGACTTCATTGATGGGACCATTAAAACCTACTTATTTGATGTCTGCTCTTATGAGGATAAGGAGAGAGGCCTCCACTACCATGCCTTCTTCACAGGTAGGGAATATTCCAGAAAATCTTTCCTTAAGCTCCCCAGACAGGGAGGCACTTCCACTAAAGCCAGCCAGTGTCTATACCCGTCAGAGTTTTTGAATGAAAGGGTCTGTTGATGGAATGCTCCCATCACGCAGCTCTGTCATTCAGTGCATTTCTCTAAACAAATCAGCTTGTGACTGGGCTCTGGAGGTTTTGCAAAGGAAGTTTACATAAGAGCTTTCTGAGGAATCATTTGTGGAGACATTTACAACTGCAATGAAAAGGGGCCCTTGTGCACTTTACTTTTTTTCTTTTTTAAAATCAGTAATGTAGCACCAGCAGAAGAAGAGAGTTAATAAAGATTCGAGCAGAACTCAACGAAATCGAGACCAGAAGAACTGTGGAACAGATCAGCAGAACCAGGAGTTGGTTCTTTGAAAGAATTAATAAGATAGATAAACCATTAGCCAGCTTATTAAAAAGAAGAGAGAGAAGACTCAAATTAATAAAATCATGAATGAGAAAGGAGAGATCACTACCAAAACCAAGGAAATTCAAACGATTTTAAAAACATATTATGAACAGCAGTACGCCAATAAATTAGGCAATCTAGAACAAATGGACGCATTCCTGGAAAGCCACAAACTACCAAAACTGGAACAGGAAGAAATAGAAAACCTGAACAGGCCAATAACCAGGGAGGAAATTGAAGCAGTCATCAAAAACCTCCCAAGACACAAAAGTCCAGGGCCAGATGGCTTCCCAGGGGAAGTCTATCAAACGTTTAAAGAAGAAATCATACCTATTCTACTAAAGCTGTTTGGAAAGATAGAAAGAGATGGAGTACTTCCAAATTCGTTCTATGAGGCCAGCATCACCTTAGTTCAGAAACCAAAGACCCCACCAAAAAGGAGAATTACAGACCAATATCCCTGATGGACATGGATGCAAAAATTCTCAACAAGATACTAGCCAATAGGATCCAACAGTACATTAAGAAAATTATTCATCATGACCAAGTAGGATTTATCCCCGGGACACAAGGCTGGTTCAACACTTGTAAAACAATCAATGTTTTGATTGTATCCTGCCACGAGAAAAACCATCATATCAACAAGAGGAAAACCAAGAACCATATGATCCTCTCATTAGATGCAGAGAAAGCGTTTGACAAAATACAGCATCCATTCCTGATCAAAACTCTTCAGAGTGTTGGGATAGAGGGAACATTCCTCAACATCTTAAAAGCCATCTCCAAAAAGCCCACAGCAAATATCATTCTCAATGGGGAAGCACTGGGAGCCTTTCCCCTAAGATCAGGAACAAGACAGGAATGTCCACTTTCACCACCGCTATTCAACATAGTTCTGGAAGTCCTCGCCTCAGCAATCAGACAACAAAAAGACATTAAAGGCATTCAAATTGGCAAAGTCAAACTCTCCCTCTTTGCCGATGACATGATACTCTACATAGAAAACCCAAAAGCCTTCCCCCCAAGATTGCTAGAACTCATACAGCAATTGGGCAGTGTGGCAGGATACAAAATCAATGCCCAGAAATCAATGGCATTTCTATACACTAACAATGAGACTGAAGAAAGAGAAATTAAGGAGTCAATCCCATTTACAATTGCACCCAAAAGCATAAGATACCTAGGAACAAACCTAACCAAAGAGGTAAAGGATCTATACCCTAAAAACTATAGAACACTTCTGAAAGAAATTGAGGAAGACACAAAGAGATGGAAAAATATTCCATGCTCATGGATTGGCAGAATTAATATTGTGAAAATGTCAATGTTACCCAGGGCAATTTACACGTTTAATGAAGTTTCTTATTACAACTTGATAGCTAGGGTAATCAAGACAGTGTGGTATATTGGTGAAAAATTAGACAAAATCAATGGAAGAGAAAAGTGCAGAAATAGACATGTAAATATTGTCAGCTGTCTTTTGACAAAGTAACAAAGGTGATACAATGGAACAAAGATTACCTTTTCAACAAATGGTGCTTGCAACAACTGGAAAGCCACATGCAAAAAAAAAAAAATCTGGACAGAAGTCTTGAACTCTTCATAAAAACAAACTAGAAATGGATCACAGACCTAAATGTAAAATGCAAACCCATAAAACTCCTAGAAGACAATGTAGGAGAAAACCTAGGTGACCTTTCCTATGGTGATGCCTTTGTGACACACTACTAAAGGCAAAATTCATGAAAGGAATAATTAATAAGATGGACTTCATAAAAATTAAAAACTTCGCTTTGTGAAAGATAATATCAAGCATATCACAGATAAGCCATAGACTTGCAGAAAATATTTTCATTTCATACTTGATGAAGAACTGTTATCCAAATATAGAACGAACTCTTAAAACTCATCAATAAGTAAACAAACAATTTAATTTAAAAATAGGCCAAACATCTTAACAGACACCTCACCAAAGAAGATACACAGATGACAAAAGCATATGAAAAGATGTACCACCTTATATGTCATCCAAGAAACCCAAATTAAAAAAACAAAGAGATACCACTATACACTGATTAGAATGACCAAAACTGAGAATACTGACACTACCAAATGCTGGTAAGGATGTGGAGCAAGAGGAACTATCACACATTGCTGGTTGAAATGCAGACTATTTTTGAAAGACAGTTTGGGAGTTTCCTATAAAATGAGACATATTCTTATCGTATGATCCAGCAGTCACACTTGGTATTTACCCAAACTTGAAAACTAATGTCCACACAAAACCCCCACAGGTTTACACTAGCTTTATTTATAATGGCCAAAACTTGGAAGGCACCCAGATGTCCTTCAGTAGGTTAATGGATAAACAAACTGTGGTACCTGAGGAAAATAGAATATTATTCAGCACTAAAAAGAAATGAGCTATCAAGCCATGAAAACACATGCAGGACCCTTAAATGCATGTTCATAAATGAAAGAAGTGAATAGGACAAGGCTCCATACTGTATGATTTCTACTGTATGATATTCTAGAAAAGGAAAAACTATGGCAACAGTAAGAGATTAGTGGTTTGCTAGTAGAAAGAGGGATGAAAAGGTGGCGCACAAGGGATTTCTGGGCAGTGAAAGTATTCTGTATGATACAGTGGTGAATATGTATCATTATACTTTGTCTAAATTGAAACAATGTAAAACACCAAAAGTGAACCCTAATGTAAAACTATGAACTGTGGATGTTCTCAGGATAGGTTCATCTCCTGTAACAAATGTGCCATTCTGGAAAAGGAAGTTGAGAATGAAGGAGGCTGTGTGAGTGGATATGGGGGTACATGTGATATCTTCTGATACCTTCTTCTTAATTTTACTATGAACCTAAAACTGCTCTAAAAGAAAAGTCTAACAAAAACATCAATGATTGTTCAGATAGGTCTTCTATCTAATTTTCTATAAACATTATTATTATCCTCCAATAGATTATATAATGTAAAATACATTGGTAAAACATGAAATATAACACTGTGTGCCTAATACTGTGTTAAAGATTACTTGCACATTGAATATATGCAAAATGTGAAATATTATGTAAATGGACAAAGAAATATTAACCAAACATTTATTAATTAAATCAGTACTATTTTAGTTCTCACAGTTATGCTTAACAAGAATTCAGCACTTACAATAGTAAATGTATATGTTATTGTATATGTTTACATATATTGCATCTAAAAACACTCATGAAATGATAATGAGCATGTTTTTGTCTTGTCTATATACCAGAGTTTTTTTAATGTATTATTTTATCTTATTTTTAAAAATGTTATTTAGAATTACCTTGTGTTTAAAAGTGAATTTACTATGGAAAAGAAACATCATCATCTATTCTTGATGATGAATGTGTAAATTTTTAAAACTCTTAGAAGGTTTTTACTGATGCTAACTGTAATGTAATACTGGTATTATGTACTTCAATATGACAGTCATACCTTGTGATTGTATGTTGTATATATATTTGTGGCTATGGACATAAATAATTATTAGCTATTGGCATATGTTTTGTAGTAGCAATCCATATGTCCTTTATTTTATTTTATTTTATTTTTTATTTTTATAATAAATTTATTTTTTATTGGTGTTCAGTTTGCCAACATACAGAATAACACCCATTGCTCATCCCGTCAAGTGCCCCCTTCAGTGCCCATCACTCATTCACCCCCATCCCCCGCCCTCCTCCCCTTCCACCACCCCTAGTTCGTTTCCCAGAGTTAGGAGTCTTTATGTGCTGTCTCCCTTTCTGATATTTCCCACACATTTCTTCTCCCTTCCCTTATATTCCCTTTCACTATTATTTATATTCCCTAAATGAATGAGACCATATAATGTTTGTCCTTCTCCGATTGACTTATTTCACTCAGCATAATACCCTCCAGTTCCATTCACATTGAAGCAAATGGTGGGTATTTGTCATTTCTAGTGGCTGAGGAATATTCCATTGTATACATAGACCACAGCTTCTTTATCCATTCATTTTTCAGTGGACACCGAGGCTCCTTCCACAGTTTGGCTATTGTGGACATTGCTGCTAGAAACATTGGGGTGCAGGTGTCCCGGTGTTTCACTGCATCTGTATCTTTGGGGTAAATCCCCAACAGTGCAATTGCTGGGTCGTAGGGCAGGTCTATTTTTACCTCTTTGAGGAACCTCCACACAGTTTTCCAGAGTGGCTGCACCAGTTCACATTCCCACCAGCAGTGTAAGAGGGTTCCCTTTTCTCCGCATCCTCTCCAACATTTGTTGTTTCCTGCCTTGTTAATTTTCCCCATTCTCACTGGTGTGAGGTGGTATCTCATTGTGGTTTTGATCTGTATTTCCCTGATGGCAAGTGATGCAGAGCATTTTCTCATGTGCATGTTGGCCATGTCTAGGTCTTCCTCTGTGAGATTTCTGTTCATGTCTTTTGCCCATTTCATGATTGACTTGTTTCTTTGGTGTTGAGTTTAATAAGTTCTTTATAGATCTTGGAAACTAGCCCTTTATCTGATAACGTCATTTGCAAATATCGTCTCCCATTCTGTAGGTTGTCTTTTAGTTTTGTTGACTGTATCCTTTGCTGTGCAAAAGCTTCTTATCTTGATGAAGTCCCAATAGTTCATTTTTGCTTTTGTTTCTTTTGCCTTCGTATGTCCTTTAATAGTATGTTAAATAACATAATCGTAAAGTACATGCTATATGGTTGTTGAATATAATTAGGCACATTTATCTAGGCTAGCTAGCTAGCTCTGTCAGTTTATATCTAAGTATTGTAGTGGAATTAATTCTTTAACAGGTAAGGATAGAAAAAAAGATGTAAAATGTCAAAACATGCTAACATTTGTATTATAAAACATTAAAAAAGCACATACACACATAATATGTAAATATGTAGAAATATATAAAATAAGGTAGTGATTGTGACTCCTTATGAAAAGATAGCCAATAACATTGTGGGAATTAGAGGAAGGGGACTTATTTTTAAATCCATATCACCTTTTACTCATTGACATTTTTTGCCATATATATGTATTTCTTAATAAGCATGTTATGACTTATAAATAGAAGAACATTAAAACATTTCCAAGAAAAATAAAGAATGAAAGGAAATAAAGAAACCCAAAGGCAAAGAAATAAAACACCGCTAAGAATTCTTACTCTAAAATTACTTCTCCTTAGCAGTTTGGTCAGCAAGTTCACTCATCATCAAGGCTAAATCAATTTTCAGAAGCTGTAGACAACTGTTTAAGTCAAAAGTCTGAATCACTCCAGTGGGAAATACAGTAAAAGATAAACATGCTGGTGTCACTTGGGATTTATGTCTAAGTGACGGAAACATACAGCCTTCCCTTCCAGATCTCAGGGGCCCAAATAACCAACTTGTGCTGGGATTGAGATGCTCTTAAACAACCAGTTGAAAATTGATTGTTCATTACTTTGAAAGCACTGAATCCATTCAGAAGTTACACTGCAGTTTTCTATTTTTACCACCAAGGGAAACTTCTTAGCTGAGTTTAGTGTTATTTAATTTCACATAGTTTTAAACCAGGTTTGAAAATACATCCAAAACTTAAAAAAAAGAAAATACATCCAAAATAATATGACCAAGCAGGACTGATAAGCATATTTTCATAAATTATATCTGTCATTAATTTTATCTGACTTTGGACACATTATTTGCTCTTCATGTCTGCAGATGTTTATCATGCCTGGATCATTATTATCCATCCATAGCCACTAATTGTACCTGTTTTCTTCATGAGCCCAAAGAATTAGTGATAGCCTAAAAATAAGGGATAAAAAATACCTTACCAGTCAATGGTTTAAGCCTACCAGGATGGCTTATTCTACTCTATGAAACCCACCACCATCTTCTCATTCTCTGACACTTGGTGTATAAGTTGAATCTTGGGAAAAGAAAACAAAACAAAACATTGTTTTAAATAAAAGCTAACTCTCCTTTGTCAATAAGTTTACCTTTTACAATCAGTTTTTGCTGGGTCCAGTTAAAATTAAGTACTCACTTATTGGGACGAGCCATATTTGAATATTTTGTGATCACGATGAACCAAACTGCACATAAAAAGCTAGAAACGGGCCCAAAGTGTTTTATTGTCTCTTGGGTCCCCATTCAACATGATGCACAGATGTTATGTGCTGTATTCCTGTCTTCTTCTTAACGGAGGAATGTTCAATCATAAGTAGCCCAGGGCCTGATTGCCAGTGCACCTCAGATGGCAAAGTGAACATTAACAGAAATAATTGTCCACTGTCTGCCAATTAGATTCATCCTGAGTAGAAAAAAAAAAAAAGCTATCAAAAAAAAAAGCCATCACTTTTATTTTATTCTTTGTTATCTAAATTTTTGTTTAATTGAAATACTCCATCACAATTCTTTTATCTCATTTGAAACAGTGAAATTTCTGTTAACATTATTTTAGGTATGTGAAAATTTAATGTTCATAATTTCTAAACAAAGTGATTATGATTATAAAATTTACAAACATTCCACTTTTCTTCCTTTTTAGCTGATATCCTAGAAATAGACACATATAATTTGGTTTATTCTTTTTAAAAACAAAAGAATAATTACAGTGTTTTATTTCCATCTTACCTCACAATAAGGTTTATTTAGTACTGGGTTGGGCCAGAGGTTTAGGACTCCTCATTTCATTTATAAAACACAATAATTCCATGGGATGAGTTAGTATAAACCACGTATGGTTGTATCATTATATGAGATAATGGAACAACGTCTGGAATTAATGGTATTTGTACCACAAATGGAAGCACTGAGAAATAGATTGGTTATTTGCTCTAGTAACTATGATCTCTAACTTCCAAGTGGTACTCTTGTCTCTAAAAGTCTATTATACCCAAAAGCATATCTCTAAATAATACAGGAGTGATATCAACATTTATTATTTACTATTACCATATTTAGCTTTGGGGTTTTGTGTATTAATAAGGCATGACCCTGTTGCAGACATAGAACAGATTATTTTAAGAATCATAATATATAAGCACTCTACTCCATTGATCAATACTCATGTCCTTTTCATAACAAAGAAAGCAGTGATTTCTACAGCCAGAGAGGGGGTGGAGAAAATAAATCATATGATGGTATAATCTCAAGCAGAGCTTTCAAGTCTAGACAATTGCTAGCAAGCATGCAAGGCAACAGGAACCCTAATTCATTTCTGGTGGGAATGCAAAATATAACATGCTTACAAGCACTTCAGAAGACAGTTTGACTGCAGTACTACTCTATAATCTAGCAATCACACTTCCAGGTATTTACCCAATTGATTTCACAATTTATTTCTATACAGAAGACTCTATGAGAATGTTTTTAGCAGCTTTATTCATAATCACAAAAAATGGATGCATTGAAGGCATCCTTTAAGATGAATAGATAGACAATTTTTGGTATACCCATACAGTGGAATACTATTCAGAAAAAAAAAAAATGTAAGCTGTAATCCATGCAGAAATGTGTTGGATGTTAAGTCAATACTGAATGAAAGAAGCAAGTCAGAAAATGCTACATATCAAATGATTCTATTTATATGACATTGTAGAAAATGAAAATCTATAGAGATACTAAACTTATCTGTGGTTGCCAGGGATTCAGGGTAGGCAATATTAAGAATTGAATATGTTAAGGACAGGGGAATTTTTTAAATGAGTGAAATTATTCCGTATGGTTCTGTAATGGTGCACACATGATACTATACATTTGTTAGAACCCATAGAACTTTTCAGCATAAAGACTGAAGCTTAATTTATGAAAAATTTAAAAGAAGGTTGGGAGACCTTAGGATAGAATTTAAAGTGCAACAATTAAATCTAACTGCATTAAAATGATGGAGGTACGTGCACCAATGGTGTGGTTGAGAAGAGTGTTGACCTAAGTAACTACAGAATTGAGTGGAGTCTCTAAGTCTAAAGGCAAAAGGAATTGAACATCAACACCCTTCTCAAGTTCATAAAATATTTCCCATGGGATTATGGGTTTATAATTCTGAAACTACATGTGTACTAGAATTGAACAATTAAATGAGTGAATGACAAATACTAGGGTCTACTTTTCTCACTGGTAGAATGAGAGGTTACAGATAAGGGAAAAGGCTTGAATGGTCAGTATAGTAATGGATGGGATTTGGAGAAATCAGTATGAATTAATATTTAGTTTAAAATGGGTATACATGATTACATATAGACATTTATAAATATGTGTGCATTCATGGATCAGTGTATATCTATCTATCATCTATCTATCTATCTATCTATCTATCATCTATCTATCTATCTATTATCTATCTATCTATCTATCTATCTATCTATCTATCTATCTATCATCTATCATCTATCTATCATCTAGTTCTCTTACAGCAGAGAACTTCTAGATGCAATAACAGCCAGTAGCAGTAAGTTTGCCGGTTCTCAGATCTTGGTTTCTATTACCGTTTTTTTTGTTTGTTTGTTTGTTTGTTTGTTTGTTTGTTTTTTCAGTAAAAGGAGGAAAGGCTCCTTGGAGAAATGATTGATTCTAGGAAAGGCCAGGGAATATACATGATGAATCTGAATATCATGTAGTATAGGAGAGTAAGGAAATTCTCAATAAAAGCAAAAAACAAAAATAAAAAGTTCAATCACCGTTATGGGAGTATACTAAGGGGAAACATGAAGGAACCATCAGTTGCCAGAGGTGAAGCAATCTGAGAAAAAAGAGTAGCACTAGATTATAACTGCATATTAAATAAATGTTGATGAATCCATGCATATTAAATAAATGATTGAATAAATAGTGGGGGAGAATAGACAGCCTGTAACACAGAATTCCAAGTAATGAATGTTGTTGCTCTGCCCTCTAGTTGATGGAACATAACTCCTCATTCCTGGATTGTGTACTGCACATAATGACCTTCTTACAAAGACTGCATTATGTGTATGGAAGGGGGGATTAGAGTGAAAGAGTAACTTAAATTGGATAAACCTGACAAATACTACCTCAGCCAGATACTTAAGGTCAATATCAATAATCTAAGTTATGTTAATAGAATAATATACCCTTGATGTGATGAGAATGGCACTTTACCTCTGAGGTCTTTATCCCAATTTCAGTTTTCTTTCTTTTCCTTTTCCTTTTAATACATTTATTTTATATCCATACCCCGTTTTCTGTACTCTTGTCCTAGAGTACTATTTAAATGTTTGTCTCTTTTTGCCTACACACATGTAATTTTTTTGTTGCATACACATAATTTTAAACTTACGTGAATGATATTGTTTTATATATCTTATTCTGTGTCTCATTTTTCTCCACTAAATATTTTGATTTTATGATCTACTCATGTTTCTGTGGTTGCTATAATCTGTTGTGTAAACTTCCATAGGGTGCATCCCTAGGTTTGTCCAATTCAGTCTTACATTGATGTTTGCTAAGGTGAGTTCTAATAATATACCACCATACGTAATGCTGCAATGATTATCCTGTATGTGAATTCTTATAGAAATGCATTTGTTAAATATCTTTTGGTTGTTTAATAGAAGTAGAATTGTTCGATTGTAGATTGTCCATCTACTTTCTTCTGTAAAATAGGACACATTTATGAGTGAAAGTAAACTCCCCTTTCACTGCCATCCTTGTAATAAGATATTGGCTTTGTGGTGAGACCACTGCAGCCTCATAAGGCTCTGTACTTGGTGCTTAGTGATCTGTGGTTGTCATCTTGAAATCCTTAATAATTTTATTTTTGAATCTATGATTTGTCAGGTCTATTGGAAGATGAAACATATATAGGAGCTTGGAGGAGTGGTTTGAGGAGTGGCTTGGAGCTTTGGTTCATTCGTCATCCTACCTCTCACCACCTGTCCACCACCTTGAGTTGGGTTCTTATTTGTCTGCTCCCCACATCCTTTCCCACCACCCTCACCTTCTATGTTCCTTAGGCTTAACCTGACTTCATACAACAGGGCCTGCCCCAAGACAGCCACTTTTCTCCAGGACAGCAACCAGATTGCATCAGTAAGGAATGAGAGGCTAAGTACAGCAGTTGTCTAATCCCCAGTGGAGGCCTTGACTCTGTCACAGAGGAAGATGGCAGTCTCAGGGTTGGTAGTTCTCACTGTCCCAGTTTTGGTGAATGACCATGGATTATCTACCCTAAAGCCATTCTATGATGTATCATTCTAACTACTGGCCGGAGGGGAACCCAGGCTTCTCCCTGCATATCTGACTCTTCCTTGGCTAGGTGTTGTATTTCATTCTTTTAGTTGCATGTTTGAGATATTTCTGTGATTTTTTTTTTCTTGTTCAATCTATTAATGTGGGAATTACCTCAATCTGTGTTTTTTGGGATGCCTGGGTAGCTCAACAGTTGAGCATCTGCCTTTGGCTCAGGGCAAGCTCAGAATCCCGGGTCGAGTCCGCATCGGGCTCCCTTCGAGGAGCTTACTTCTCCCTCTGCCTGTGTCTCTGCTTCTCTCTCTCTCTCTCTCTGTCTCTCATGAATAAATAAAATCTTTTTAAAAATCTGTGTTTTCTGGTGTCAAACATTTCTTACGTGCCTTGGATAAAAGTTCAGTTTGTCAGTGGTATTTTAAGAACATCAAGTGTGTGAAAAGTTGAATGAATAATGTTCAGCATAAGTCCTATATAAAAATCTAACTCAGGTACAAAGTAAACAAATAACAAATGAATAAAGCACTTGGGATAAAAAATATGTAGCTAAACAGTATAATAAAATTTAGAAAAAATAAAAATAGTAATTTTAAAAAGGTACAATAGAGCAAGTGAAATGCATTTCAGAAGCAGGGTGGTTAAATGTCAAAAAATTACTACCAATTATATCACTAGGGCAATAGAAAAAGGTGAAGCATCAAATAATTGTATAGAAATAAAGTTAGTAGATGATAAAAATAAGAGTTAATTCACAGCCCTGCTTAAAACTCTCATTAAATGGTAAGATAATTATTTAATATGTCCTAATATGGTGGTAATCAACAGCCACTCTCAAATGTAATTGTTAAACATTAAAGTCATTATCATTAAAATTCAGAAGATAATATACAGAGACATTTTGCTATGTTCAAAGCAATGCAATAGTAATAATATAGAAATGTAAAAATTATCTACTTTAACAAGGTGATATTTTGATCATGTATGGGTTGTTTAATTTTATAACAATAAAAATCTAAATAAGTCAACTAGAAAGAATTATTAATAATGAGCGTTCAGTAAGAAAGCATATTCACAAACCATTAACTTTATTTGGAAATAAAACTGCAGGAACTTATTCTGCAGGAACACACAAAATGTGAATAATATATGTAGTTTCTAGATACCAGACAATACAGTGAAACAATATATCTAGTTTCTGGTTAGATGAAACAGTATTTTAATAACTTTAAACAAATTAGATGAGTACTTTGCTACAAGCTCAGAAAACACAGTGTAACAAATTAATAGAACAGGGTTGAAAGAATAAAATGAAAAACTCTGTAGCTATAGTTATAGATAAATTTTGTGTTTGTAGATAGATTGATGTGAAGAATATAACTATGTTTTTTGTCTACCAATTTGCATAATGATACTGTGTCATCTCTATAGAAAAAGTAGATTTGTCAATTGATGACTTACATAATTTGCTAACTTTTGGAAACAAAAATTTAAAAAATTAACATACAAATTACCTCACACATACTAAAATACATTCTGAACTAATTAAAATTTTCTATGTAAATATATAAGATAAAGGTTGTTTTTGCTTTTTATTAATATAGATGTCTGTATAATCTCTTTTAATGATGCTAATATCTGAAACCACATATGCTAAAAATATCATGCTTGTATTTTTCCCAAAGGCATGCAAAATTTATATAAAAAAAATGAGAGGAATCATTTTAATATAAATACTTATTAATCTCTAATACATAATATAGTATAAGAGAATCAGAAAGGGAGATACATTACAAATTCGAATAGATAGGGAACATGAACAGAAAATTATAAAATTAATGTAAAGTACTATACAAAGTCCAGCATCACAAGAAATCAGAAATATGCAAAATAAAATAATGAGTGGTCATATTATACATTGATTATAACATGAAAATGAATAATTATGCTAGAAGAAATTGTGAAATGTTTATCTCTACCAGTTTTGTGAGAATAAATAGGCACATGATTTCTTAACTGTCAATGTGTTGACCAAAAACCAAACACACAAACAAAACAAAATAAACTTTAAAAAGTTACTATCTGTTGATCCAGTGATGGTCCTTCTAAAGTTTTATCTTACCGGGTGGCTCAGTGGTTTAGTGCTGCCTTTGGCCCAGGGCGTGATCCTGGAGACCTGGAATCAAGTCCCACGTCGGGCTCCTTGCATGGAGCCTGCTTCTTCCTCTGCCTGTGTCTCTGCCTCTCTCTCCCTCTATGTCTCTCATGAATAAATAAATAAAATCTTAAAAAAATAAATAATTTTTTTTATTTTTAAAAAAATTTTTAAAAATAAATTTTATCTTAGGTAAGCTCTTAAGGATATTAGTTATGATTAAGCTGCTGGAATTTTATTACGGTGTTGTTTTTATTAGCAGAAAGTTGACAGCACATGCAAAAAAAATGGGGCATAAACCATGGCATATCACTTTGGTGGAAAATGTGAATTCATTAAAATGAGAATATTAATACTGTTGAATTAAAATAAAGATGTTGGTAAACATTTTGGGCAGTATGGTCCCACTTAATGTAAAATATGTTTTATTTATTGGAAGGGCTACTGGAATTAATTAGAAAAACTTGGCAGAGTTGCCTAAACAAAGAAGGGTTTATTTTATTCACTTAACAGGGATGTAGTATGTGCATCTTCCAAAGTATTAAGGTTGATGATCACCAGAGGCATTTGTTGCTTTTTCTGCTCCACCTTCTTTAGTGTTTGAAAATCTTCCATCATACTTATACTCCTGATATGGTTTCTAAAGTACCAGATATTATGGCCACTTTCAGGTGGAGTAGGAGAGAACAGGGCAATCTTTTCCACATATTTCTCCTTATGTAAAAAAAGCAAAAGTTTTCCTAGAATCTCCAAGCAGAATTCTACCCACATGTCTCTGGCTTAAACTTCGGCATTAACACTTCTAAGTACATAGCTTTTCCAGTTTTATGGCAAATAGGAGAAAGGATGGGTTGGTAATTGATATTCGTTGGCCCAGTCTCCAGACCCTGATATATTTAGAAGAGAATGTCCAGATATCTCCCAGTGGTTCCACTTCACACCCTTGTATAGTACTCTATCCTCAAATGTGGCCTGAATCACTTCCAATGAATAAGGAAAGAGTTATGGATATCTCTTCAACATTACATTCATTATTCCTTATATTCCAAAACATTCCATAAACATTCCAAAAGAATGTTGTGTAGTTTTTTGAAATGAAAATAAAGTTATTAGAAGTAAAACTAAAACATTAAGTCAAAAAAATGATGGCTTCATGTTGAGCGCTCTTATTTTCTTGTTTGTTATGAGGAAAGTGAGTTTCTGTGCTATTAAGTTTTTCTAAAGAGTGACCCATGTGGCAAGGGACTGATATCTCTGGTCAACCGCCTCATGAGAAACATTGGAAGTGGATCTCTGGTGGACCTTGAGATGACCACATCCTTGGCCACAACTCTGATTTTACCTTTCTGAGAGACCCCAAGGTGAAGAACTCAGCTAAGTTGTCCCAAGATTCCTAATTCACATAAACTGTGAGATAAATGTTTGCTGTTTTAAGAAGTTAGGTTTGGAGGATAATTTGTTACTCAGCAATATATAACAAATACTAATTTGCAGCCATAGATGTTCAGCTAAGGGGCAGAAAATAAATGTTAAAGAACTTATACAGGAAAAAAAATCTATCTCTGAATAGTTACATTTTCAGTGTTTGATATTTTTGCACTTACATTTTGCTGATTGTTTTAATAAACACATATTTCTTGTGAAATTAAGATATGTACAATGCAAAACTATACATTAACACAAGTATTTATGAATCCAAATAATATTTTTAATCTCACATTCAGAAGATAATTAAGAAATTCTCTATTATATACCTTAACACTAATAGTCAAACCTTTCTTTTAAATCCAATAATAAAGTTAGGAATTCCTTTGGAAGAAGATAACCATAATGGGAGAAAACAATTGATTTGAGAAAATAATCCTATTTTGAAAATTTTGTGGAAATACATTGAATTAAAACAAGACAACATAAAACAAAATAACCCAGAATGAACTAGAAACATTAGTGAAGATTTTCTCAATATTAATTCCTACCACTGTCATTTAGCAAAAATTACAACCTAACTTTTCATTGTACTCTAGAACTATTTCTTATGTTAACTCAATATTAATTCTTACTACTGTCATTTAGCAAGAATTACAACCTAAATTTTCATTGTACTCTAGAATTATTTCTTATAACTCACATCAATTGGTCTTTAGCTCAGAATTTCTGTATTGATTCTTCAGTTTATTGTTTTATCAAAAAATATATTTTTCCAAAACTTGTTTTGCATTTATTAACTTATCCACTGGGTCTTAATTTCTTATTCAATGATTTAGCATCTACTCAGTAAGTTGTCATTTTATTAAATATTTTTGTGAAATGGGCTTCAAAAGTGAAAGCATAGTGGTTAAATTTCACTTCATTGTCAAAAAAGGTGAACAGGGTAGATAATATTTATATAGAGCAAATCAGAATTGGTATAGAAAGTTTAGAGTATTCAAAATCAGTATGAATAACAATAAGATCATTTAACCTACTGCCTAAAAATATGTCCTATACTCTAATGTGCAAAACACTAAATAATCACATCTTCATAACTAGCAACTTTTTAGAGATTATATGGTAATCAAAATTCCATTTCATCAATAATGCAATTATTGAGCAATTGAGAGCGAGGTACTACGGTAGATGCAGGGGGTTTACTTCCTATGTACGTTTAATACTTAAGTGGAAAAACAAGTTTAAAATAAAGCTATTGTCTTCAATAATAAACTTGATGAATTACTCCAGATCATTAGTGTCATAGGTTTTCTTCATCTTGGCTCAAGTTCTTAGACACTAGAGAACTGTGAAGCATCAGTGAATTTTATTTTCTAGCTAGGTTCCTGGCATTGCAGATGAACCGCTTATAAATGAGCGGCCACCAGCAGAAGTTAAATACAGAGGTTACACACCGCTGTTTCATATCCATTTCTTACCCATCTCATCTATACATTCTCACATTCTGCATTTTACATTCCATCACCTTTCCCTACATTTGGTTTTCACTGTGGATAACCACACAATACAAAAACAAATCATTATAGGCCTTCTAATTGCAGTCTGTCCCACTGTTTACCTTGTCTAGTATGATACTATATGGTTGCACTTCAGCCAGTGTCTTTAGGGTCGTTCAGTAGAATATATCCTATGCTGTCCAGGTTCTATCCTATTTTGTCCCATGTGTAAGTGAGCAGACATACTTTGTCAGTGGAGCATTACTTTGCAAACCTAAAATGCTTGTACTAACTATGGAGTTCCTAAAATTTTTCCTGATGCCATCTTTTACCAGCATAAATAGAAATATAAGAAATTCCACATATGCACTAGGAAGCTAAGAAATACAAAAATACATATAATTAAAAGAATAAATATGTAAATAAAATATATTGATACAGTTCATTTAATCTCAAGATAAATAACAGTAATGAATATATGAAAATTTGGTAATTAAAAATCATTCTCATTATTATTTAATCAGAATTCATGGAATGCCACATAGTACCTGTAGAATAATTTGAAACAGCTTAAGTCTATTTTTTGTGCACATATGGAATGGATGCCTGTTGTTTTCATTAGTGTATCTCTAGATATGCATACATAAAATAATGCCAATAAGAATGCCAACTTGAAATAAACAAGAAATACTAAACTAGTATCTTAACTTTATTGTGGAACATCATACTTTTTTTTTTTTACTACTTCATGCCAATTGCAATGACTGTCATTTTTCCTGCAGAATTAGCGAGCCTGTGGTACAGTTATTTTTGAAGTAAACATAGTCTTATGAACAGCATGAATCTTATGACATAGTTTCTTCTCTTTGAAAATATTGTTTTGCAGTGAATACAAACACTGAAGCAGCATATTAAAGAAACCACAAAATACGAGCTAAGATCTTCTCTAGTGTGCTAGAGAATGGTTCAGCAATCAAAATATCTGTATCTGGTAAATACTAATACTATGCAAGTAATTCTGTGCCTTGTATAAGATGAAACTTGATTGTAAGTTTGGTTGCTTCAGATAAGTGCACCTGTTATATTTGCATTTTATTTACGTTTTAATTCAGCACAAGCTCTGTCAACTACGTAAGGTGTTTTCCAGTTTAAAATCAGAGCAGCCTCTTGGGAAACTTTCAAAATTATACTATTCAGCAATAGTTAATTTATACCAAATACCATCCAAAATGTTTCTTTTTCATCCTAAGTCAAATTGATTCCTTTTCGAAAGACTTTTACTATATTCTATGATAAATTAAGCAATTGAAAAAGTTAACTGTCAGGTACATGAAAGCTTGCCTGGAAAACATTCATCACCATTTCTCAGAGTGAATTAAAGAATGTCTATTGTGACCTTAGAATATATTTAAGTAAAGAGTAAAATACATTTTCTGGAGGTACTAAGAAGTAATGAATTGTGAAAAGGAAGATTATAAGATTTCTATAAGGAATTCATATATGAAGTCCCATTCTACTTTAGCAAAGAGCATGATAAAAAAAATACAATGTAAATGAGCACCATCAATAACATTAATTACCTGCTGCCTCTGCATATGTGTATATTAGAGACAATAGGTTAGATGGGTTTCACTAAAGCACAGCAGACCACTAAATCATATAGCCACAAAGGGCAAACTGTATCATGGAACCAGTTAGAGCTGACTTTATCACTGAGAAAGACATGCTACCAGATTAAAATGCAAATCATACAACCAATGCTGCATTGCTAGACAACACTATGTACAGAATAGGATAGATGCTGTATGTACAGAGAAGCAAAATCTCCAGCCCATGGAATGCTCCATGCTTTTTGGAAATATATGCAAAGAATCATATGCTGATGGGTTACATCTTAAATAACTACTCATTTTCTCATTTATACAAGACCCTGGAACTAACAGATTTTCTCAATACTTTGCAAGAATTTTGCTGACTTATTTGCTACGCAAATAAACCATTTTTATTAAATTCAATGCAATTACAAAGAGGTGATATGCTGTATTAATTTAGAAAGATACATCCAAGTTTAGTTAGTAAATACATTTGGCTAATGATGTCAGATTTAAAAAAAATATATGTTCTTTTATACAAAATCATGAGCATACAAAAGCAAAGAATACAAAAAAAATGTGAAGTATCACATTTGGAAAGCTGCAAAGAAGATGGATGATTCGTTACTGCATGAGGAAAACAATATCTATGTCTGCCTCATCTGTAAAATTGGAGTAATAGTACCTAACACAAGGAGTTGTTGGGAGCATTAAAGGAGAATATAAGGTCCTCAAAACAGTGGCATGTAGTTATAGCTATATGTGCTTTTTGATATTATTACTAATAAAGATTGCATAAGAAGTAGTAAAACACTAGGTTCTGTTTTTAACTCCTACCCACCAAAGCACTTGCACCACATAGCGTAATAGGACATAGTCTTTAAGGCAAGTAAACTAGAAAGACTAATTAAAACATTAGTTTCAATAAGGGAAAGATGCCTTAATGAAAAAATGGGGATAAAGTAAAAGTCATGTTTACTGAATATGAGGTCCTTAGCCATTTCAAGTACTGGCTCCCTGAATGCTAGCAAGGATATTTGTGCCTCCTAGACAGAAAATTGGGAAATGTCTCCCTAATTGAAATGACTCTTCAAATATAAAAGGTCTAATATAATACATGTTTAGAGAAGCATGACTGACAAACCAAAAAAAATCATTATCGGCTTTACGACACAACAGCAAACCCAGGAGAAGTCAGGTCCTTCAACGCCTCTACCCAAAACAGACATGAGTTCTAAATCACATCTATTGTCTAACATACATAAGAATGGAGAGTAAAGGATCAACAGATATTTGTAGAAATTCCCAACATAAAAAAAGGAGGTTGTATTAATTATCTGTGGCTACAATAAAGCTGTGAAATAAACAACCTGAAATCTTAAGGGAAAAGATGACACGAAGGATGCTTTCTCTGTCTATCTGAGGATTGGGTGAAGTTCACCTGATCTAAGCTGGGCTTATCTGGGCTTTGCTTCACATCATGGAATTACTACAGGTCTGCTCTGATCTCTTTCATTCTTCTAGATCAGCAGGCTACCAACGGCCTATTCTAATCATGGAAAAAGGAGGAGCAAAACACAGGATGCCTTTTAAGATCTAGGCTCAGAAATTGCCCATTGTTGCTACTACCCACATTTCACTGGCAAAAGTGAGTCACTTACCTAAATTGTGATGAACACTGGGTGTTATATGCAAGTGATGAATCGCTAAATTCTACACCTGAAACCAATTTTACCATATATGTTAACCAACTAGAATTTAAATAGAATATTGAATTTAAAAAAAATAAAATTAGTAAACTGGGGGATTAGCTTAGCTATTTTCAATTTAGTTCTTACTAATTAAATTGAGGATTTGTTTCATATATACTTGAACATCATAATACATACCTAATACAGTTGTGCCCAATTTTTGTTGAATTTATAATCAGTCTTTGCATTTTTGTATATATAAATATAATAAAATAAAGCCATGATAAGGCAAGCTACTCTACTGTCAGTGAATTTTGGTATGTAATACTCTTTGTTCTATCAGCAGTTAATAATTGCTTCACTTTACTGATTAGTTTATATATTTATCGCTACTTTATAACTATCATTCTATCATATCTATAAAACTTCTAATTATAAGGTAGAAGACACATTGTATAATCAAGTTGCCACTGAAGATGGCTCAAATTGAAAAAAAAGGATAACAGAATAGTATTTAAAAATATGGGGTTAGTTAGTAGAGGAATTAGACAAAAATAGATTCCTCTGGATGAAGAGAACCGAAGATGAGGAAGGATGGAGCCGTAGAATGCTCTTTGACATTGTAATATACGCTACTATTTGGCCATTTAAACCATATACAAGTATTACCTGTGAAAGTTATCATATAATTTAAAAAAAACATATGAATTGAGAGGAATAAAATTAAATCTATAAATTTAAGGGGAAATTTGCCGGTCACAGATACCAGAATATAGAAAACAAGTAGAAAAGAATTGTAGAAAGAAGTAGAAAAGAAAACAAGTAGAAAATAATTTGTAACACATCAGGAAAAGAGAAAGCTAGGCACACATGTTCAATGTGACCACACTGATCAGAGACCATGCAACATGGAATTGAGCATATGCGATTCTTAATGGACTTGGTGAGGCCATATTATGATAATGATATTATATGTGGTTTCTCCCACTGACTTTTAGAGAATAGAAATGGATACCATAGGTATTCAATGACAATTATGCCTATCCATGCTTTTTAACTTACCTTACCTATTGATGTTTACTAAGAGACTGTTGTTTTTGTCCTTTTTATAAACTGGCCAAGACTGGTGATATTTTAGTAGCATGATGCTTATAGTGCCCTATCAGCCAGGCACATACATATCCCTCAACCATTTAATATTTTTTTCTTTTTTCTTAATCTGTTTTCATGATCTTGTTTCCCTTTCCCACTTTCATTTCCTTTGTCATAACACTTATGAATGTCTATGCATCATTTTTAGGACAAAGATCTGAAGTAAATTATATATTCTCCATTTTCTCTATTGAATATATCTGCTTTTTTCAATTCTTAAACTACTCAATCAATTTAATTTCTTAATTTTTTTTTTTTTTTTATTCAGGAGAGACACAGCGAGAGGGGCAGAGACATAGGCAGAGGGAGAAGCAGGCTCCTCACAGGTAGCCTGATGCTGGACTCAGTCTCATGACCCTGGCTGGGATCACGACCTGAGCTGAAGCCAGATGCTCAACCACTTAGCCAGGTGCCCCTAATTTCCTTTTTTGTAACTAAGAGAAAAGATTTTTACTGATTTATCTTTGTGAAGGAAGAATGAAATATTTTGGAGTTCTCTAAGAGTAGGATTAACTTTTTTTAATTAAGACTTTATTTTCAGAGAAGTTTTAAATTTATAGAAATATTAAGGAGATAATAGTTCTCATATACCATCTGTACCCTCTCACATAGTTTCCTCTATTATCAGCATTTTTCATTAGTGTGGAATATCTTATAATTTATGAGCCAATATTGATATTATTAATGAAAGTTCATAGTTTATATTTAAGGAACACTCATCGTATGGTTCTGTGGGTTTGACAACCACATAAAATATCCACCACTACAGTATCCTACAAGATAGTTTCACCATCCTAAAATTCCCCTATATCTTAGCTATTTTAACCATCTCTTCAATTCCTCCCTTAAAATCTTAGCAAAGACTGATCTTTTTACTCTCTTGGTAGTTTTGCCTTTTTCAGAATGCCATATTGTTAGAATAACACGTTATAGAGCTTTCTCTGACCAATTTCTTTCACATAGTAATATGCATCTGAGATTCCTTTACATCTTTTTGCAGTTTGATAGCTCAGGCCTTTTTAATTATGAGCAGCCAATTCTATACATGAACTGCACTTTTCAAAAAATCCATTTACCTATGGAAGGACATCTTGGTTGCTGTTAGTTTGAGGCATTTGAGAATAAAGCTTCTGTTTATTCATGTCCAGAATTTTGTGTGGTTGTAAATTTTTAGTTCAATTAGGTAAATATCTAACAGTGTGATTACATTTAGGTTTGTCAAAAAACAAGAGAAAACAAAAAACTCAAAACAAAACAAAACAAAAAACTAAACTGCCTCCAAAGGGGCTATATACTATTTTATATTCCATCAGAGATGACTGAGAGTTTTGCTACTCCATATCTTAGCCAGCGTTTGGCCTGGTCAGTGTTTTAGATTTTAGCCATTACAATAGTGTAGTGGTATCTTATTGGGTTATTTTATTTTATTTATTTATGAGAGACACAGAGAGAGAGGCAGAGACATAGGCAGAGGAAGAAGCAGCCTCTGCATAGGGAACCTGATGTGGGACTCAATCCCAGAACCCCAGCATCACACCCTGAGCCGAAGAGAGACACTCAACCGCTGAGCCACCCAGGCATCCCTATCTTATCATTTTAATTTAAAGATCCTAATGACATATGCTGAATCCCTTGTAAATGCTTATTTACTGTCTTTATATTCCTTTTAGTAAAATGTCCAGATTATTTGCCCATTATTTAATTATTTGTTATTATTTTTTTAGTGTTGAGTTAAAGAGCTCTTTGTATATTTTGGATACATTTGCATTGGGATTTTTCAGAGAAATCAAACGAACCTATAGGGTATATGAGGAGAAGTATTATAGGAATTGGTTCATGTAGTTATGAAGGTCAAACCATAACCTTTCATATACAAACTGGATAAATATGAAAGCCATTGCTACAATTAGGTCCATTTCTGAAGGCCTGAGAACCAGGGGAGCTAACAGTGTAAGTCCTGGTCCAAGTCTGAACATAGGAGAACCAGGATGTCAGGGTCCAAAGCAAGGAGAAATTGATATCCCAGCTCAAGCAGAGAGAGAATTAATACTTTCTCTGCCTTTTGCTCTGTTCAGGGCCTCACTGATGAGAGAAGTCTTTACTCAATCTACGAACTCAAATTCTAATCTCTTTCACAAACAGTTTCACAGACATACTGAGAAATAATGTTTTACTACCTTTTGAGGCATCCTTTAGCTCAGTCAAGTTGACACATAATACTAAATCACAAAGTCCTTTATCAGATATGCTTAGCAAATATTTCTTCCAGCCTTGGCTTGTGTATTTGTTCTCTTAACAGTGTCATATTACAGCTGCACTTTTCAAAAAATCCATTTACCTATGGAAGGACATCTTGGTTGCTGTTAGTTTGAGGCATTTGAGAATAAAGCTTCTGTTTATTCATGTCCAGAATTTTGTGTGGTTGTAAATTTTTAGTTCAATTAGGTAAATATCTAACAGTGTGATTACATTTAGGTTTGTCAAAAAACAAGAGAAAACAAAAAACTCAAAACAAAACAAAACAAAAAACTAAACTGCCTCCAAAGGGGCTATATACTATTTTATATTCCATCAGAGATGACTGAGAGTTTTGCTACTCCATATCTTAGCCAGCGTTTGGCCTGGTCAGTGTTTTAGATTTTAGCCATTACAATAGTGTAGTGGTATCTTATTGGGTTATTTTATTTTATTTTATTTATGAGAGACACAGAGAGAGAGGCAGAGACATAGGCAGAGGAGAAGCAGGCTCCTCACAGGTAGCCTGATGCTGGACTCAGTCTCATGACCCTGGCTGGGATCACGACCTGAGCTGAAGCCAGAAAGGAAGGCTCCTTCCTTTTTTTTGTAACTGAAGTCTCCTTTATTCTATATATCATCCTACTAGGATTTTATTTTTATGCCAGAACTACAAAATGCTTAAGATATAGATTACTAAATAAAAATATTTCAAAACAGAAAATACATCTAATAAAGTGAAAGCCTACTTTCACCTACTTCACTCATTTCCCCATGCTTTTTAAATACAGACTTTTTAATCCAAGACCACTTAGAATCTATCCCTGAAATAAAGTAGCAGAAACTATAAGAAAATGTATATATTCACAGGATAATTCAAAGGAGGAGTATTTTTTGTACTTTTTTTTTTACAGATTTTATATTATTTATTCATGAGAGACACAGATGAGAGAGAGGCAGAGACACAGGTAGAGGGAGATGCAGGGCCCATGCAGGGAGCCTGATGTAGGACTCGATCCTGATCCCAGGACTCCAGGATCATGCCCTGGCGCGAAGGCAGATGCTCAACTGCTGAGCCACTAGGGCATCCTTCTACTATGTTATTTTTTACGGTGAAAGCCTTAGAAAAGAATTGAACAGATAGTACAGAGTTTCCAAATACTCATCTCGCCATTGCACACAGTTTCTCCTACCCTGCTTTCTGCAGTGGTGTGACACATTTGTTACAATGAACTAACATTGACTCATCCTTAGCAATGAAAGTCCATAGTCTTCATTAGGGTTAACTCTTTGTGTTGTATACTCTATGGGTTTTCACAAATGTATGATGACAAATAGCCACTATCATATTATCATATAGAATAGTTTTACTGCCCTAAAAATCCCATGTGCTCCACTTATTCCTCCCTCTCTGGACTCCCCCACTCACTGGAAACAATTTGTCTTTTCACTGTATCCATAGCTTTGCCTTCACAGGATGTCATGTAATTGGAAAAAAAAAAAAAAAAAGGATGTCATGTAATTGGAATCGTATAGTATGTAGTCTTTTCAAATTGGTTTTTTTGTTTCTCCTTCTCTCTCTCTCTTTCTTTTTTTTTTTTCTCTCTCTCTTTCTTAAAGATCTTATTTATTTGAGCAAGAGAGAATATGAGCAGGGGAGAGGGGCAGAAGGAGAGGGAGAAGCAGACTCTCTACTAAGCAGAGAGCCCAAAGAGGACTAGATCTATGCCCTGAGTCAAGGGCAGATGCTTAACTGACTGAGCCACTAGGAATCCCAGATTGGTTTCTTTGACATAGTAATATGTATTTAAGGTTTCTCCATTCCTTTTCATGGCTTGAAAGCTCATTTCTTATTATTATCACTGATTATTTCTCTGTCTGAACTTATCACAGTTTATTCATTCACCTACTGAAGGACATTTTGGTTGCTTCATAGTTCCAGCAGTTATTAATAAAACTGCTATAAACATTTGTGAGAAGGTGTTTATAAGGACATACATTTTTAGCTCATTTGAGTAAATACCAAGGAACAGAATTTCCGGATCATATGGTAAGAGGATGTTTAATTTTGTAAAAAATATATAAATTAAAAAAAAAATTGTCTACTACTTTACATTCCCACCATCAGCGAATAAGAGTTCCTTTGCTCCACAGACTAAACAGTATTTAGTGTTGTCGGTGTTTTGTATTTTAACCATTTTAATAGGTGCATAGTAGTATCTTACTGTTTTATTTTGCATTTTCCTGAGGACATGATATGGAGTATCTTTACATATGCATATTTTCTGTCTGAACCTTTTTGGTGAGATGTCTGTTCTGATCTTTTGCCTATTCTTTAAGGTTTTTTGTTTGTTTGTTTTCTGTTGTTATTTAAGTCTTCTGTGTATATTTTGAATACCAGCCACTTTCACATATGTGATTTTGCAGGTATGTTCTTCTTGTTTATGGCTTGTCTTTTTTATTCCATAACTGCTTTTCACAGATGAAATACTATATATTTAAATGAAGTCCAGCTTCTCAGTTTTTTTGTTCACGCATCATACTTTTGGTATATCTAAAAAGGCATCACCATTACCAGGGTCATCTGAGTTTTCTCCTGTATTATCTTCCAGGAGTTTTATAGTCTTGCATTTTACATTTAAGTCTGATTCAAGTTAATTTTTGTAACAGGTGTGAGTTGAATCTGTGTTTTTGGGATCCCTGGGTGGCGCAGCGGTTTGGCGCCGGCCTTTGGCCCAGGGCGTGATCCTGGAGACCCGGGATCGAATCCCACGTCGGGCTCCCGGTGCATGGAGCCTCCTTCTCCCTCTGCCTGTGTCTCTGCCTCTCTCTCTCTCTCTCTCTCTCTGTGACTATCATAAATAAAAAAAAAAAAAAAAAAGTTTGAATCTGTGTTTTTGTTTCCAAGTGGATGTCCAGTTCTTCCAGCCTGATTTGTTGGAAAAAAAACAAAACAAAAAACAAAAAAAACCTTTTCTGTGTTCCATTGTCTTTGATGCTTTGTCAAAGATCAGTTGACTCTATGGATGTGGATCTATTTCTGGATTTTCCATTCTGTTCCATTGATCTATTTGTTTCTTATTCAGCTAGTATGACAGTGTTTTTATTATTGTAGCTGTATACTAAGCCTCAAACTTTAAACCTTATTGCCATAGTATTTAGAGTAGGAAAAGATTAACAAAAATAAGTGTGACTCAGAGGTTAGATGAGTGAACAGATATTTTAACTACTGCAAGTAATTGTAACTTCAAAAGGGAATGAAGAATGTCTTTATGTACATTTAAAATTTAGTGGTCTTCAAGGTGTTCTGTTTAGTAGAAAAAATCAAAGTGAAACACTGGGAAGAAAGGAATGGAAAAGAAAATGGAGATACTAAGAAGTGATGGGAAAGAGGATGCTTAGGTGCATACTGTATACTAAGACTACAAACACTACTCCTTCAGATTTTCAATCTTTATTCTTAGTTGATTTGTATTACTAGTATTTTTCAACCAATGCGATTTTCCTCCAGTATCCTATTTATGTCGTAGGTAATAGATAATTCTATCTTACCCATCTCGTTGACATGTCCTTGTTGGGGAACATTGCTCTCTAACACGACAAACCAATCCAATAGATTCTAATCGTAGAGTCAACTAAAGTACCATTTATTGTGTAGAAATTCTCCCAACATTCTCTGTTTGAAAATAAACAACCTTTTTCCTTTTTCTCTGTAACTTTAATAGATTCGAAATTGGGATCCCTGGGTGGCGCAGCTGTTTGGCGCCTGCCTTTGGTCCAGGGCGTGATCCTGCAGACCCGGGATCGAGTCTCACGTCAGGCTCCCGGTGCATGGAGACTGCTTCTCCCTCTGCCTGTGTCTCTGCCTCTCTCTCTCTCTCTCTGTGACTATCATAAATAAATAAAAAAATTTTAAAAAATAATAAAAAAAAGATTCGAAATTGCTTAAGTGAACATGTATTACTTTTACAGGTAAAGATATATGGTTTAGAATTTATTAAAAGTAACTGTTACACCCCAATAGCAACAGGCACACCAAGAACCCAATCTTATTTCTTATACCATTTTCTAGTAAAAGGGATCATGACACATTAGAGAAATGGCTGATTCTAGGGCTCAGGCAGGAAAAATTCAAGATGAGTCTGGAGTATTATGAGTGCCAGAAAGTAAGAAACCATTAAAAACAAAAGACTAGATAAGAACATGGAAAAAAGGACATAGGAACCTATGAAAAAGTTCTCAGTAGCCAAAGGTGAAACAATTTGTGCAAGATAGAACAAAACAAATAGTATTAGATTGTTAACCAAAGTATAAAATAAATATCTGTGAGTCCACAGTGATGTAAACAAAAGATTGAATAAATAAATGAAAGTCAAGAGACAAATCTTTGTAGAAAAATTCCAAATTCTTTCCTCTTGAGTGTGGGCTATACTTAGTGGCTTACTTCCATAGAATAGAGTAGGTAAAGATAAAAAAAATAGATTTATAGTAATGAAACCAGGCAAATAGTACTTTGGCCAGGTAATCAAGGTTTAGATCATCAGTGGAGAGTTTATACTCCCTGATATGATATGATGAGAAACATACTTCTCTCTGGTGTTCTCCATAACCCATAACTTCATCTAACCATAAGATAAACTGCAGACAAACCAAATTAAGGGACATTCTACAAAATACTTTATCATTATTATTTAAAATTATAATGAAACAGAAAGCATGAGAAGCTGTTAACAGTGAAGATTGAGGAGACATGAGGACTAAATACAGTGTGGTATCTTGGCTGAGATGCTGAAGCAGAAACATGACATTTGGGGAAAACTGGTGAAATTCAAGTAAAGTATGGATTTTAGTTAATAGTGATGTACTGACGTTGGTGCCTTAGTTGTAACACATATGCCATACTAGCGTAACATGTTTACAGTTGGGGAAATGAGTATACAGAGACTTACTGTACCATCCCTGCAACTTTTTTCTAAATCTAAAACTGTTGTAAAATTAAAGTCTTATTAAAAATAAATACTTCTTCAAATGTTTCTTTTGCAAGCAATTGTCACATATAATATGTGCAATCTATTAATACCATTTTTTTTATTTATTATATCAGAAAGGGCATGTATCTGCAAGTGTTAACCGTAATGCATTAGTTTTGCATTGTCACCTCACAATTTACTGCAAACATAGTGGCTTACAACATTGTCCATTGGTTAGCACACAGTTCTATAGGTCATAGTCTGGCACAGCATGGGATTCTCTGCTCAGTGTCTCACTGGGCTGAAATCAAGGTGTGGCTAGGGATCATGACCTCAACCTAAATCAGACACTTAACTGACTGAGCCACCCTGGAACTCCTCCAGTTTTCAATTAATGGAACAAGGCACTCAGACATGGCCAGTAATTTGGGTTATACCATGCAGTACCTGGGTTTTTCTGGGAGTGGTGGACTGTTGCTGAAGACTGGCTCCCGCATGGAGCCTGCTTCTGCCTCTGCCTGTGTCTCTACCTCTCTCTCTGTGTCTCTCATGAATAAATGAATAAATAATTTAAAAAAATAATTACTGAGCTAATTGATAAAGCTGGACAAGAGAATCATACTAATCCACACACAATAAGGATGATAGAGCTGTTTAAACATTTGTTGTCCACTCTTTATTCAGATCTAGAAACTCAAGTGTGGAGAGATGTATGAATTTATTTATGGTGAAGTTAAGAAATGAGGAAAACATTAATGTATTTCTGCTGTGCATAATAAAGATTACCCTTTATCTTTTCTAAAGTTGCTTTATCTCCATAAGAGCTTAAGAGATTCCAAGTCAAACTCCCATCTGTTTTGTAACCCTCACCATAACTCAGCCAGTTGCTGTATTTGGACTTCTCTGATCATTAAACCAAAGACCTTTGGTCTTGGATTTGCTAACACATTTTGGCTACAGCTTTAATGCTTTTATGTGTCTTTCCTGGATTTTATTATAAACTCTGGCTGAATAGTATAGCACTGGTTTTGGGGGGAGGAGGATGTGTGCACCTGTGCTTGGTTTAATAACCTAAAGCAATCTGAACCTCACCAGGATGAAACATTGCTATTTTGTTACCTTGAATATCTCTGCAAATTACAGTAGTGCCAGTTTAAACTAGGAATAGGTTTATTTACTCTTGCTTCAGTTGCATTATCCTCTTTATTGCTATTTTTGTAATTATTTTTTAGAAAACTCTTTATTTGGTCTCCATTATAGAACTTCCAGTTGAGAATTCTAGTGCCATTCAGCTCTTCTTTTCTTGGCTCAATTTCATATGTATCAAATTCATGGATAACTATATGTATAAAGATCAACTAATTGCTTTTCTAAACCAATTTCACTGTTGTTTGTCATTTTTTATTTGTTTTACTTTTTCTGTTTTTGTTTTTTTGGCAGTAGGAGTAGGGAGTTAGTAATAAATTTATGTGGACAAAATTGTGTGTGTATTTTTTTGTTTACAACTCTGAGCAGTCTCTGAAATGTGTTTTAAGTTTTCATTTTTTCATTTTCTAATCATATTCTTGATCTCCTTGAACGATGTTGTAATTTTTCATCATTTACATGTCTTTCACAATGGTCATGTTCCCAATTGTATAGCATAGTGGAAGCTTCAGAAATTTGTGTAATCTTTATTAATTATTACTCTGTTGAACTGAGCTCTATGTCATCTCTCAGGATAAAATAAGCCATAGGCAGGCAGCATCCCAATTTCTGCTGAAATGCCCATCTAATTCTAGAGCCAGTGGGTCCCTAAAACAAATGGTAGTCTCTGACACAAATAGTTATTGACACTTAAGGGCCCAGTACCACTCTAGAACTCACAGTTTAGCAAAAATAATATCTACTTTCCTCTCCTTGGATCCAAAATATTTGTATCTAAGTGAAGAAAGAAATAGAACACCAGCTCTACATTCTCCTTTTGTATGTGTCTGGTGGTGGTGGTGGTTGTGGAGGGTAGTGTTTTTTTACCTTTTATCTGAATTCTAAATTGCATGGAAAAGTGGGGAAAATTGCATTTAATGTAAGAAGACTTTAAATTTTTTTCTACTTGGTGCTAAGAAAATGAACATGGGAAAATACTTAAATAGCAATTTCCTCAGCAATGCTACTGAGGTATAATGGTTAGTATAATCAACTACTTGAACATTGTTAACTTGATGTTTGGCAAAAAAAAAACCTTAAAAACATATAGTTTTATATGATTTTATTTTTTCCTGTTAGTGTACTACATATATACATTAACTGAATATGTTGCTAAACCTTCACCTCTTTTGAACATAAATCATATGTATTTCATTATTGTTCCTTTTTTTCAGCATAGATCATTTAAAAGTAACTTTATTTGTCCTTTCAGCATTTCAACATACTTTGAACACATGGAATATAGATGAGAATTGAACTGCAGTAGTTCTTTTTTTTTTTTTTTTTTGCAGTAGTTCTTTTTAACAGTATGGTGGAGGATTTTACTAAGGTTGCTGAGGGTGTTCTCGACGTCTGATTTTGATTTGTCTGACAGATAGTAAACTGTGTTTCAAAACACTTAAGATTTGTAAGGATCTGTGGAAATATAACTTTAAGGCAATTATGCAATAGAAATGTCAGGCTATAGATCATTTAACCTTGAGGTAATTTGATTATATTCTAATGCCATTTCTTATTTGCATAATGGAAGAAGTATTACGGTTTTGAATTGCATAATGACATAGACATATGTTTATTTTTTGTTAGACATATGTTTATTATGACACGTTTCTGAAATCAGTGCCAGAGATCAGGTATAAGTTATTTATTAAAAAAAAAAAAAAGAAACTACGTATATTGTTGAACCAGATTTTGGAATTTTGCTCAATAAAACAAAAGATTAAATTATAAAGTATTATATATTGGTGGAAGCTGTAGTTTTTTTCGTCATTGCACTTGTACTTTTAAGTTCCCTATGACATTATATAATGATCCAGTTTGTTTATTAATGCATCATACATTAGTACCTATAATGTTTCTAGAAGCTAAAATAGTCTTTTTTATACATGAGGAGAGAAAGCACATGCAGTGATAATAACATAGTGATCTTCCTTAATATGTATAGTGGTAGAGTGTAGCAGTAATCCTGAATTCATTTGGGAAATAATATGCTTTCTTTTACCTCCCTTAACCACATGACTAGCTATTCCATAAATGGAAGTTTTCAAACTACAGTTAGAAACCCTTAGTGAAATAATGGTACTACCTCCTTATGGAGTGAACAGTCTTTTCTGAACTAGTACTGAACCTCTTCTGACCATGTATACCATAGTTTTTGATTTGGGGGAAATGTTCACATTCTGGCATAGTGCTTGGTGTATAGTGCTCAGTGCATTTTTATTAAATGTATCCATTAATAAGTATACATTCTTGTTTTTGACTTTAAAATGTCTTTTTTGAGCACAACCCAAGAATTGTCTCACTCTGTTATGAAATTCAGTTTTGAATATGGAATGTTTGAAGAAACCTGACAGTTCAAAAGGGTTGCCAGAAAAATCTCATGAAAAAGACTATGTCAACATTTTGTATTTGAAAGAGGAATCTGGAGAGTGATGGTAGAAATTAGACACAAAGATCTTTATAGCACTATGAGTTTCATTTTACCACATGGTCATTGTGCCTTAAGACAGGCAAATTATGATACCTTGAATTTACTTGATTTTGATTTTTTTTTTGTTTTTTGTTTTTGTTTATTTTTTTGTCTTTTGTTTATTTTTACCTGATTTTGATAAAGATGATGAAGTAAGATTTTACAATGATAAAATTTGAGGAGAAAAAAAATCAATCTTCCTTTGAATTATAATTTGGAATATTCATATTTTACATAAGAATATTTATATATAAAAATACTAAAATACTATTTCTCAACTAAAATTAAATATTGTTTGCCTGTTTTCAGTTTTAATTTATTAAATCACATTTTAGAATTATTATTTGATAGTGGATATCATGTTTTATGCTTTCTTCTTTTTCCCCATCTGCACATACAGTTTGTGACTAGACATGCCTTCATTAAGACATAACTTATGCCCAGAGAAAGGTCAAAATGAAGGTGTCTCAGCATTGCCTTATGGTTGAATTGACCCCATTGTCATTCCATACCCATAAGTGCCCAATAAATTGCCATATTTAGAAATATGTAGATATGGAGTACTCAATTGCGTTGGCATCTTCACAGCTGTTCTCCTTCTTTTTGGCAGATTCATTGCCTCTTGGCCAATTCACAATGAGACAGATTCAAGAGCTTTTAATTTTGCAATATCTTCATTATCTTAGAAGATAGAAATGTGAGTGGGGTCAGTATCAAAGGACATGATTTCAACTTTATATTTTCATTTCTAAAAACCATATAAATAGAAAGTCAAAACCAAACTAAATATGTTTTTCTCAGGAATATATTTATATTCTGAGTGGAGAAATTTCATTACATAAATTTTCTACTCAAATTCTCACTTAGAAAACTGATATAGTGAGCTATTAATCTTTTTATTAATAATTAATAGTCTGTAGTGCTAAGGGTCCAACTTTTAAAGCAGGCCAATCAATATAGAACAGCATTTAGCATTGGCACCTACTGTTAAATAGTTAAAGAATCAATATATTGCAGTTTTGTTTTTTTTTAATTCATGAGAGACACACAGAGACATATATAGGCAGAGGGAGATGCAGGCTCCCTTTAGTTGCACAAAGGTAGATGCTCAACCACTGACCACCGAGGCATCCCTGCAGTTTTTATTCTTGATATTTTTTAATGGAAAATTTTTTGTCTGGTTAAAGAAGGTTACTTATTTCTGGTTAAAAAAAAATGTTTCAATAAACATGAAACTAGTAGAAATTGTTTTTTACAACTCATTTGACCTTATAGGGCACTACTTTCTCAGTGGATCTAACTCGCAAAATGCCACTTTGGAATTAAAACAGTATTTTTCATATGGTAATATGTGTATTTAATTTCAGAGGATATATTATGATATAATTTCAGAGCATACATGGAGTAGTTTTTTAATTATATTTTTATTTCTAGCCTGCACACCACATGAGCATGTGTTTCTTAGTCTTATAAGGGGGTGATGTAAAATAGATGCTATTATTATGCTATTATGCTATTGAGGGATATTATTCTCTCAAATGAAATGAACTCTCATTGATTCTGAATCTCTATTCTGTATATCCTCCTGTAAATAGACTCTGATGTTGCATTTTCAGAGGAACACAGGTGAGCTGCCTGAGTTTTTCTGAATTTCAGTTCAGTAACTTTAGGCAGAGAGGAGAGTCACAGCCTAAAATTCAGTAGTCCAAATTCAGCAACTCATTTTAAAGAAACAGGCTTGCATTGACAACGTTCAGTCAGCCCTGGATTAGTTTTCAGAGATTTATTTGTCCCTTGAGCAGCAGGAATTCAGATTACATCTATACCTCATTGTTTCATATATCCCAAATAAGTAATTTATCTGCTAATAGCATAATCAGTGCAAGTAAAAAAAAAAAGTCAGATTCTTTAGTTGCACATATGTGAATTTCCTCTAGAATGTCATATCCCCAGGCATGTGAAATAGGTAGAGTGACCTTATATAATCTATATACATTTGAGAGTTAATTTAGTAAGAGTCCTAAATTTATCATCAGTGGCTATAAGAGGAGAATCAATTGACAAACTAAATCCTGACTTTAACATCTTAAATGGAGAATGTTAATGATGCCTCTTATTATTACCAACGTAAAAGTTTAAAGTAGGAAATAAAGAATTGGATTTTACATAGTTTCCTATTACCAAATATATACTAAAATCTCAAGAGTTTAAATTACGTACTTAATCAGTAAAATTCATAGTATTAAATTCAAACAAAATTTTCTTCAGTAAGTTTTTTTTTCTTCGGTTTTTTTTTTTCCTTCGGTTTTAATTGAGGATTGAACTCTACTTGGCGCAAAGGATAGATATTTCGATATATGTATATATATTCTATAATAGTGTTGTTAAAACTAATCACATTAGGATCTCTTAGAAATGCAAATTTGAATTTGAGAGTTCTGGAGTGGAGTAGAGCATGAGATTTCTGTATTTGGTATAAAGTTCCAAGCTGCTCCACCAACCTCTCCTAGTGTATCAAATACCTTAGAGGCCCTTTAGTTCATTTGATAATGCAGAGGTCTTAACAAACTAATGATTTTAAATGTGGTAATTTTTCTCTTTTTTTAAGATTTTATTTTTTTATTAGAGAGGGAGAGATAGAGACAGTAGGAGAGAGTAGGAGGAGAGACAGAGAGAGAAAGAGAAGCAGGGCCCCTGCTAAGCATGGAACCTGATGCGGGACTCGATCTCAGGACCCCGAGATCATGACCTAAGCCAAAGGCAGATGCTTAACTAACTGAACCACCCAGGTGCCCAAAATGTGGTAAATTTTATTATAGAGTTGAAATTTCAGTTTTAAGAACATTATCAAAGACTGGGATACCAAATTTTTCTGGGGCTATTAGGGAAGGTTTTGTTATGGTGGTAAAATATAAACTTAGTCTAGGAGGATGTAGAATTGTGCTAATCAGGTTATTAATTATTAATTATGACTCATTTCTGGCAGAATGAATAATACATAAAGACAATGACTCATGAAAAAGTCTGGGACATTGTCACATTCAGTGTGGTAAGTGCATATTTATGTGGGAACCAGTGTACTAGAAGGATATTTGGAAAGTAGGTTGGCCCAAATTGTAAGGGTCAAATTAACAAAATGGGTTTAATACATAATCTGTGTAAACAAAAGAGTTTTACACACAAAGAGTGGGGTAAAGTTACTGCTTTCTTTCTAAGAATATAATTCTGAAAGGCATATTCAGGGTGCATTTAGGTAGAAAGTCTTGTGACACTGAAAGAAGATAGAAGACCCTTAAAATAGTTCAAAAGAGAGAAGATAATGGTCTACATCAAAGCAGAAGTGTCAGGGATGGAGAAGGATAGTCCATTTTAACAGATGTTACTGGGTTTTATTTATAGTAACTGGTGACTGATATGGCATGAGAATTAGAGGGAACAATAAATTATGATACCAAATTTTCTATGTAAGGAGACAGAATTAAATGATGACAGCATTAAAAATTACAACACATCAGATTCTTGTGCTTATTAACACAGTTACCACTACCCATAAAGTTAGTAAAGTGTTGTTAAAGTTAATAGATAATAATTATCAATTCACATATTACAAATCGTTTTAACATCATGCTGATCAAAGTACTTTTTGTTTAAAAGTAGAAATGATTTCCGTATTTTTCAGTATTGTAAACAAGCACATTTTTTCAGTGTAATAATTAATGAAGAAAATATTTTAAGTTTTTGTTTTATTTTGCATGTTACTTACCAATTACTTTTTCCTGGGCCTTAGATAGTTTTATTTTCAATGGAAAAACAAGTTTCTAATATAATGGGACTATTTCCAGTTTTACTACACACTATCTGCATGTTCAAGCAATGAGAGTAAAAACATTATCAAAAAAACATACTCAGGTGTAGACTTATGGAGGATAAAGGAATTTTTGGATTTTGTAGGTAATAGGAGTTAAAAATAATAAAATTTAAAGTCAACTCTATTATATGCTGTCATTTTATTTCTTTAATAAAGGAAAAGTTTTGTAAATCTTCATTATGTATTATCTGAACTCAGCTATAGTTTATAGCGGTGTAAAAGACAAAGTAGTTTGCACAAAAAAAATGAGTTTAAATATAAAGCATTCCTTTCAGTAGTATCCTGCAATATTTACAATAGCTAACAGCATGACATTTGGAAACTTGAGCATATAATAGTAATTTGTCATTTTTCTCCAAGTTCATTGACATTGTCAAGGCATATTTAACTCAGCAGGAGAATTTAAATTTCATACTTGGTGATTTCACGAAGTATTCTTCTTACCCTGAGATTTCAGCTAAAAACTCCCTTTTCATTTCTTTCAATAAATTACCATCTATTCATATCTCATGGCTTCATTAGAATGTTCAGATGCAAATAATCAAAACACCACCTGCTTTCAAACTATGTTTATATAAAAGTTTACTTCTCGTTTGTAATTTGGATAATGGCTGAAGAAACATTTATAATAATCTCTGTAGGCAAGCAGAATTAGGGAGTTTGGTCAGAATTCCGTTTGTATAACACTATCCATTTTATCAGTTGGCTTGGATTTAAATTGGTTGTATTGTATTAGACTGTTATTACCACTGGGGAAAAATAAAACAAGGTAACACAAAATGGAATAATCATAATGAATTTCAATAACTGAAAGAAAAACAAAACAGTTTCTTGAGTAGGAACTGTGTGCTTGTAACAGTTTTTCTTTAACTCTACTTGAAGAATGGCAACTCAAACCTGATTCATACTATCTTGTACTCTCATTCGGCTCTATTGACCCCAGCTCCAAACTGGATGTCCCATTTTTATGAATTATAATACAGTTTCCCAATTCATGCAGGTAGTAAATCTTAAAGACATCTTTCATTATGTCTTTTCTTTATTATTTTTTTATTTTTTTACGTCTTTTCTTTAATGTTCCTAATACTAGTATCAATTAAAGCTACACACTAGCCAGGTGCTAAGTAGTATATTTATTATCCTGTAATGAGAATCAAAGGAAAAAATGAAAAGAAAAAAACAGACCTAATAACAAATTTAGTAATTACTGTTTCAGTAGGTGTTACCATGCCAATTGTATGTCACGTATATTTTGTAGAGGAGGAAACTGCACCTCAGTTATGTACCTTGTCTTGTTAAGGCACACAGCAGGTACAAGCCAGAGGTGAAATTTGAACCATTTATTTTCATTGTATTACATTGTTTCAGGCCCTTATATTTAAACTGTAAGAATTTGCCACCATATTATATCTTGTTTTATTCCAACATGATTCTGAGATTTGCTTTCCTTTTCTATTTGTACTTAGTCCTGATGGTTCACATTCAGTTTGCTTCCATACCTGCTCCAAGATAGTCTTCCTACTTCCACCCTCATCTATTCTTCCATTCTGCTTTCCACTGCTAGCTAGAATCTTTCAGGTCTAAAAATTGCATTCACTTAGTATAATGCCTTAAAGCATGAAATTTTATGTTGCAAGGCCTTCCTGAATTTTACCCTACTGCTTATTAAATACATTTCCTGTTTCTAATACAGTTAACTGTTTAGATATCTTATACTGGTTTTATTGCTGTTATTAAGCTATGTTGGCCACTGTGACTAGTGTGAATTTTGTATTGAATTCCAACCTTGAATTTTCTGTATGTTAATATCCATTTGTACAAGTTCCATCTATTTCACAAAGCACAAATTAGAAGCCATTACTTGCATAGATATCATTTTATCATCTTATATATTCATCTTTCCCATTTAATTACATTATCTGGCCTTATTGTAAATTCTATATATTTTCTAAAGTTATCTTAGTTAAAAAAATAAAGTTAGCTATAGTTTATTAAATGTTTTAACGTGTGTCAAGTATTCTTGGTATGAATACTCTATTTTTTAATCCTCACAGTAACCTTACTTAACAGGAAAAAAAAAAAGTAGCTTCCTCAATATTACATAATTACTAAATACTAAATTTTATTAGATAAAGCTTTTTTTCCATTGTGATTGATAGAAAAATTGAGTATTTTTCTTTCTTTGCACAGAGTGGGAATGATTGTAAAAACCTTAATATTCATAGTCTTCATACTTTGTCCCAACCACTATTTTTAAAGTCACTTTATTGTGGTCACAGTGCAGATAGGGTTATTTGTAAAGGAAATGGATGCCAGTCACTTAGTATTTTAGGGATGCTTGGTTATGTGGACTTAATGAAAACAAACTTATAAAAGGAAAAATCTACTCTGAGAAAGAAAATCACGTCTGGTTTTTGAGAAATTAAATTTATGATACTGTGGCACACAGATCACATGATTAAATCTTTTCCTACTTGAGAATTCATTAGAGTGTAAATAATAAATCCATAATTTCAAATATTTTTATTAAGTTTCTCTCTATGAGGAGCTGGAGGTAAAAATGGAATTTATATGTGGCCTAAGAATAAAACCAGGAAAAATTTAATACATTTGGATAGCAAATTTTAAAAATTCACCAGTATCACTTCTGCAGTAAAATGGCTGCAGTCTTTGATTTGCCACAGCTAAATAAAATCCTCAGTGTCGGGATCCCTGGGTGGCACAGCGGTTTGGCGCCTGCCTTTGGCCCAGAGTGCGATCCTGGGGACCTGGGATCGAGTCCCACGTCGGGCTCCCGGTGCATGGAGCCTGCTTCTCCCTCTGCCTATGTCTCTGCCTCTCTCTCTCTGTGTGACTATCATAAAAAAAAAAAAAAAAAAAAAAAAAAAAATCCTCAGTGTCTGTCCTCTGAGACAGGACTTGGCAAAATGTGCCCTGTAAGCTGAAGATAAAATGGAACATCTACATGGGGCAAAGAGCAGAGAAAAATGAGCTGTACCGGATTTCCTCTTTGGCATAATAGAAATAGCATCTTAAATTTTTAAAAATTAAAAAAATCAGTAAAATTTTTGTAACCTTCAAACTTTTAATGTCTTAAGAGGTTTAAAATACAATGTGGCATCTGGTTTAGATTTGTGTACTCCAGGGATCCCTGTGTGGCTGAGCAGTTTAGCGCCTGCCTTTGGCCCAGGGCCTTATCCTGGGGACCCGGGATTGAGTCCTGCGTTGGGCTCCCTGCATGGAGCCTGCTTCTTCTTCTCCCTGTCTCTGCCTCTCTCTCTCTCTCTCTGTCTCTCATGAATAAACAAATAAAATCTTAAAAAAAAAAATATTTGTGTACTCCATTGAGATTGCATTTCTAGTTCAAAATAATAATCAAAAGGAATGAGACCAGTGCAATTTTGTTCAAAAATATTGTGTGTGGCAGAACTGAAAAAATCAATGTTAAACAGTAAGTAGTTATTTTAGAATGTATCCTCTAAGGTTTTAGTGTTGATGATGAGAGACTCTTGGTCTAACATTAAGCAACAATAAGACTGGAAAGAAGGAAGACATCCCAAAGTAAGAAAGATTGAGCTGGCCAGCCATGTAAGAAAATAAAATACTAATAAGCTTTACATTTGATGGTCTTTCTTTAAGTATTTTGTTGTTCAATTTTATGGAGGTAGTCTTTTTAAAATTATAATATCATAGAAAATTGGTTATAAATTAATACTCTCTGTAGTTGTATGCACCCAGATCAGGCGCAGAATACAACACTGGATTTGTATATTTTACAAGGAAAATAATCCTGATTAATTTATGTGTCTAGATTTTTCAAGAAGCTTATTACACAAATTGCATTTTATAAGAACACTCTTTTGTTTAAAGATCCTATATCATTACATGTGACCTCAAAAAATACTTAGAATAATTTGGTTTTGGAGTTATGGCAAGAATGAAACAAAAAACTGTACCACTGTTGCTTTCCCCATCTCTAAATGTACAGCAGTGTGTATTCTCTTTTGTCTTTTGGAACCTGTGCTTTTAACCCCCACATTCAAATACCCATGTTTACAATAGTATATTAGACTTTTTAGTTACCATATATCTTACATTTATATGAATTATTTCTGTAATCCATTCAGATTTAGCTGTGGATAGGTTGATATGTGGTATCATAGATGATACTACTTTCAACCATGCATAAGTATCTTTGTTTTGTCTAAAACATAAAGCAAAGAATGTGGGATAGGATTCCAGGTGTATAGAGATATCCAAATGTGTTTCCATATTTTTGGCTAAAAATCATTTGAGGAAGTCCAAATATTTCTGCCATTTTATCAAACATAAATCATACTCTTTGAAGCTAATGTGATTTAACCAACTAAATATTACATTGAATTATATGAAATTACTTGTAAAACTATCTTTGGTGTACTTGACAATTTCATCATTATGACTAATATATATGTATCAAATTTGTTTAACTTTGGTTCAGAAACTTACTCTCAAAAGATTAAGGTTTATTTATAAAATCCAAATGGTCCAGAAAAAAAGCTTCTTGCAATGTCAATGTTCATCTGATTTATACATAAAATATTCATACTAATGAATGTGTGTGAAATAGGAAAACCAAAGCGTATGTTTTTTTCCCTACTTTATCATTATTAGACATTCAATTAACTAATATAAATGCAGAGCATCTACTAAAATTAGGACAAGGCTAAATTATTCCATGAATATTAAGACTCAGGAATACATTGTTTTGCACATCAAAAAACCTGAGATCTAAAATGGACAAGACAGCTATCTAGAGCTAGCCAGAAATTGGGCACAAGGTATATTCACATGCCAGTTTATGTGGTGTAGACTTTAAAATATTAGGAAATACAAGATACTGAATAAGAGATGAAAGTCAGTACTAGAGACTAGAGTGTATAAAATAGAAATTAAATGGATTATTTGATTTCAAATAATAATTGCTAAATAAAGAGACTTTAGGTTCTAAAATGTAAATTAGATAAATATGATTGTATATTTCAGGAAACTCACATTTGAGAAATGGTCACAGCTAAGCATACAGTGTATTTCATACTAAGTTATGTATATTGTTTCTCCATTAGAGGATGTTTACTGCTCAACACCAATACAATTTTTAAATCTTTTTTCTCACTTTAAAAGTAGTTTAGGCTCACTACAGTTTATCTAGAAAATATAGAAAATAAAACAGCCCATCAGAAGCTGGACCATTTTTTCCTTGTCTGTTTCCCCAGACTTTTATATCTGAAATATGGTTGTGCCTTCAGTGATTTATTTCTAAGACTCACTGAGAAATTCTAATTACTATCTGCCCAACTGTATTGAACATAGTATGTCTGAGACAAACTTTGAATACAGTATAAATAACACTTTTTTCTGGCCAGCATCAACTATGACATTATCTTTTATTTTTATTTATTTTAAACCAAATTATTCTCAATACCTGAAAGATCAATTTAGCGTTTTTACAAAAGATCTTCTTTTTAGTGGAGGAAAACTAAAAACAATATTCTGTGGAGGTTTCTTAATTCATAAACTTCTGTACCTGTCCCTTATCACGGTCAAAGTCAGATATTTAGAAAAAAAAATCAGATGTTGCTTACAGTTCAGATAAGATATTTGGGCACACACTCTGGAAAACTGCGTGGAGGTTCCTCAAAGAGTTAAAAATAGATCTGCCCTGTGACCCAGCAATCACACTTCTGGGGATTTAACCCAAAAATACAGATGCAGTGAAATGCCAGGACACCTGCACCCCAATGTTTATAGCAGCAATGTCCACAATAGCCAGACTGTGGAAGGAGCCTCGTTGTCCATCAAAAGATGAATGGGTAAAGAAGATGTGGTCTATGTATACAATGGAATATTACTCAGCCATTAGAAATGACAAATACCCACCATTTGCTTCGATGTGGATGGAACTGGAGGGTATTATGCTGAATGAAATAAGTCAATCAGAGAAGGACAAACATTATATGGTCTCATTCATTTGGGGAATATAAAAATCAGTGAAAGGGAATAAAGGGAAAGGAGAGAAAATGAGTGAAAATATCAGTGAGGGTGACAAAACAGGGACACCTAACTCTGGGAAATGAACAAGGGGTAGTGGAAAGGGAGGTGGTGGGGGGTCGGGGTGACTGGGTGATGGGCACTGAGGTGGCACTTGGCGGGATGAGCACTGGGTGTTATATGTTGACAAATTGAACTCCAATAAAAAAATTTAAAAAAGAAATTTGGGCACATATGTCTACACATCTTCATCGCAAAATTTCATTAAAATTACAGAAAAATACATCTCATTTCAATTATTAAATGTATAGTACTACTGAAATAAAGAGGAATGCATAATTGGATGTTTGAAAAGAAACAGGATTAGACTAATCTCCATATTTTTCCACCAACATATTAACAACAAAAGAAAAAAATCGTAATCTTACAGGGGGTAACTCAGCCAAATATCCAAACTTAACATATTCAATAATGACATATCAACATCATGGATTTCTTGGTATGATGCATTGAGAAAGACTAACATCACTATTGTGTGATTATTGCCAAACATGCCTGAATTTTTTTCAAGCATAAACAGATATCAGAAAAATATAAATTGAGCAACATTTTGAAAATAGCTTATCAGGACTTGTGAAAAAGTGTCATAGTTGTGAAAGACAAGGAAAGGAACGTGGAATTGTTGCAGCCTGGAATAGATTAAAGAGAAATAACTAATGACAGTGTGGGATCCTGGTCAGGATCTTAGAATGGGAAAGGAGAATAGAGAAGAATCTTGGAAAAAAAAAACTGCATGTGTGTTTTCCAGTTAGTATTATTTAATTCCTATTTTTTGCTCTAAATAATTGTACTATGATTATATATGATATCAACATTAAAGGAAGCAGGGTGAGGAGATCCCATAATATTTTGCAAATTTCTTATTATTCTAAAACTAATTCAAAATAAAAAGTTAAAAAAAAAAAAACACTTTAACCTACCAGAAAAGCGGAGAGCAGAGGTACGTGCAAGTGTCGGCAGAATAGATCTTTTTTTTGGGGGGGCGGGGGATAAGACTAGAAAGAAAATTAAAAATTAAGGTAAGGAAGAAGCCAAAAACTCATTGAAAGCCTAAAAAGGAAAAAACCATCCAAAAGATAAGAACTTTGTTTCTAACAAAGGTTAAGCATGGTCTTCAAATGCAATTCCAAGTAATACAAGTACAGTCTTAGGCTATCTATTGGTTATATATTTCATATTCCTGTCCGGGGTTACCTGGGAATCAGATGTCATGAACAGTATTTTAGGCTGTGCTGAAACATCTGCTTGACAGGTCCAAGTATTTGGTTAGGTAATCTTTGACAATACAGGAAAAAAATAGAAACTGAACCACTTTCTTAAACCATAATAAAAAATAAATTCAAAATGGATGAAACACCTAATTTGTGAGACAGGGAACCTATCAAATCCTAGAGGAGAACATAGGAAGCAGCTTCTTTGACCTCAGCTGCAGCAACTTTTTGCTAGACATGTCTTCAAAGGGAAGGGAAACAAAAGCAAAAATGAACTATTGTGACTTCATCAAGGTAAAAAGCTTCTGCATAGTGAAGGAAACAATCAACAAAACTAAAAGGCAACGTGCAAAATGTGAGAAGATTTTTGCAAATGACCTATCTGACAAAGGGTTAATATTCAAAATCTATAAAGAACTTATCAAGCTCAGGCAGGTAGGTCACTCAGTTGGTTAAGTGTCTGCCTTCAGCTTGGGTCCTGATCCCTGCTCTCTGCTCTGCAGCGAGCCTGCTTCTCCTCTCTCTACCTTTCACCTCCCTTGCTTGTGTGCTCTCTTTCTCTCTCTCTCTGTCAAATAAATAAAATCTTAAGAAAATAAAAGTTTTATAAAAAGAACTTATCAAACTCAAGATCCCAAAAATAAATAACTGAATTAAAAAATGGTCAGAAGACATGAACATTTTTCAAAGAAGACATACAGATGGCTAATAGACATATGAAAAGATGCTCATCATCACTTATCAAGGAAATAACAAATGAAATCCATAATGGGATACCCCTCAAACCTGTCAAAATGGTTAAAATCAACACAGTAAACAACAGGTGTTGATGAGGATGCACAGAAAAGGGAACCTTCTAATACAGTTGGTGAAAATGCAAACTGGTGCAGCCTCTCTAGAAAGCAGTATGGTGATTCCTCAAAAAGTTAAAAATAGAGCTACCCTATAACCCAGCAATTGCCCTACTAGGTATTTACTCAAAAGAAACAAAAATACTGATTTGAAGGGATACATGCACCCTGCTGGTTATAGCAGCATTATCTACAATAGCCAAATTATGGAAAGAGACCAAATATCCATCTACTGATAAAGGGATAAAGAAGTGGTATGTATGCAATGGAATATTACTCAGCCATCAAAAGTATGAACTCTTGTCATTTGCAACAACATAGTTGGAGCTATAGTGTATTATGCTAAGAGAAATAAGTCAGAGGAAGTGACAGAACAAAGGAAGTGAGGGTGGAGCCAGTGGCAGGCAGAAGTGGTGATGTCAGAGAAGGTCTCAGTTGGTTAGTGGGCCAGCAGGACCTTCTATCAGAGAAATTGGGTGGAGGTCTGTCTGTGGATACCTACTGAAGCAGGAAAGACCAATTGACCTCAGAACACAGACCGCAATGACTTGGGGGAAGGAAAGGAGGGCAAAGTAGGCAAAAAGAAAAGAAGGAAAAGTGTGACTTGTTATCTGCCTAGGAGGCAAGAGAACTCCCCACAGATCTCTGGGACTTTCCTTTACTTCAGGATGTCCCTGCTCAGCCATTGGCATACTCAAAACCCCCAAATGCTAAGTACTTATCTCCCTACTGCTCTGCTGGCCACTCTTGCCTTTTTTTTTTACACATGTTTTCAACTTTAGTGGGGAATCAGCCCCTATAAGAGAAACCCAAAACTTGTGCTATAGCTCCACCAATAAAACAGAGGAAGAATTCTATTAACATGTTGAATAATTAGAATCAAAGGAAATAAAGGCTTGCCAAAATAAGGTATTTACTACTTCAGATGCAGCAGCAGACAAACATTTAATCAAATACCAAGCAAAATCATGATAATATAGTATCACAAAAAGAAAATGACAATTTTCCAGCTACCAAACCCAAAACATGGAATATTGTGATCTAACTGATCAAGAATTTACATTAGCTCTTACTAAGAAATCCAACAAGCTACAAGGAAACTCAGAAAGGCAATACAGTTGACTATTGAACAGCATAGGTTTGAACTGCCACAGGTCCATTTACACAGGGATTTTTTTTTTCAATAAACAGTACAGCACTGTGTATTTTTTCTTATGGTTTCCTTAATAACATTTTCTTTTCTCTATCTTTATTGTAAGAATATAGTAAGTAATACATATAACATACTAAATATTTATTAATTGATTTTATGTTATTTGTAAGGCTTGCAATTACATAAAGCTGTTAGTAGTTAAGTTTTGGGAGAGTCAAAAGTTACACATAGATTTTTAATTGCATGGAGGTTCAATGCCTCTAACCTCTGTGTTTTTCAGGGGTTAATTGTACAATGATCTCAGGAATAAAATTAAATAGAGTACTTTGCCTAAGAAATGTAGCATGTTCTCTAAAAAAGAACCAAGCAAATTCTAGAGAAGAAGAATTCAATAAATGTTATGAAGGGTGAATCATTAGAAAGCATTAGAAACAAAAAAGGAAAAAGAAAACATTAGAAACAGAGCAGAAGGGAAAACTAGTAAGTTTCACTGTGGGAATATAGAAATGATTCAGGGGGAAGAGAAGAGAGAATTAAGATTTTTTAAAAAGTGAAGAAACCCTAATAGAACCTACTCCATTATAAAAGCCAGCATAAGAATGATGGTGTATCCCAGAAGGCGAAGAGAGGAAGAGAGGGAGGCAGAGAGCCTATTTAAAGAAATACTACTGAGAACTTTCTAAACCTGGGGAAGGAAATGGATATTCATTTCCTTATTTTTTTTTAAGATTTTATGCATTTATTCATGAGAGACACACACAGAGAGAAGCAGAGACATAGGCAGAGGGAGAAGCATGCTCCATGCAGGGAGCCTGTTGTGGGACTCAATCTTGTGACTCCAGGATCATGCCCTGGGTGGAAGGCAGGCCCTAAACCACTGAGCCACACAGGCGTCTCCAACACCTTATTATTTCAATGCAGAAATACCTTCTCATAAGAAACATTATTTTAAAACTGTCAAAGTCAACGATAAAGAACTGTAAGAGTAGCAAATGGAGGGTGGAGGACACTAACATACAAAGGTACCTCCAGGGATCCCTGGGTGGCGCAGCGGTTTGGCGCCTGCCTTTGGCCCAGGGCGCGATCCTGGAGACCCGGGATCTAATCCCACATCAGGCTCCCGGTGCATGGAGCCTGCTTCTCCCTCTGCCTGTGTCTCTGCCTCTCTCTCTCTCTCTCTGTGACTATCATAAATAAATAAATAAAGCAGTGCTCTAAAACAAAACAAAACAAAACAAAACAAAAAAAAAACAAAGGTACCTCCATTAGGCTATCAGCAAATTTTTTACCAGAAACTCTGTAGGACAGGAGAGAGTGGAATGACGTATTCAAAATTTTGAAGGATAAAAACTACCAACCAAGAATATTGTATCTGGAAATGTTATCCTTCAGATATGAAGGAGAAATAAGAACTTTCCCATACAAACAGATGCGTTTACTACCACTAGATCTGCCTTATGGGAAATGTTAAAAGTTCTTTAAGTTAAAATAAAATGAAAACATACACAAAATTCTGATTCAGGTGATAGAATCAGAATAATGTTTTAAGAAAATAATATTAAACTCTTAACTACACTAGTTTCCCCCTGCCCCCTGCCCACCCCTTATACATAGGGACACATTACTAGACTCTTCAGTGGATTCCTAGAACTGTGGATTGTATTGAACTTCTTAAAATATTTTTTTAAAATTTGAGAAAGAACTCAAGGGGAAGGGGCAGAAGGAGAGAAAGAGAATCTCAAGCAGACTCCATGTTCAGGGAGCCTCATGTGGGGTTCATCTTTTGACCCTGAGGTCATGACCTGAATCAAACCAAGATCTGGATGCTTAACCAACTGCACAGGTGCCCTGAACCTTATATACCCTGTGTTTTTTCCCTATTTATACAAACCTATGCTAAAAAAAAGTCACAGCATGAAAGAGATAATTTGTGACATTAAAATATAAAAAAGGAAGAGCAAAATGATAAAACCTTTATAGACATAGAAGATCAGTTGTTATTAACAGGGGGAAAAAAACCTGTTTTATCTATGTGATGTAATATGTGAATCTCATGGTAACTATATAGCAAAAGTTAGAGCAGAGACCCAAAACATTATAAAAAGGAGGGTTGGATATTGAGCAAATCATCATGGAAACCAACTTGCAAAAGTAGAAAGAAACAGAAGGAAAAAGAAACAATTGAAACAAAATAACTAGAAGGCAAAAGATAAAATGGCAGCAGCAAATCCTTACATATCAACAATCCTAAATATAAATGGATTAAACCCACCAACCAGAAGGCTCAGAGTGGCTGGATAAATAAGTAAAACAAGACTCAAATTTGTAATGGACTACAGGCAACTCATTTCAGATCCAAAGACAGATCTAATCTCAAAGTGAAGAGATGGAAGATGATATTCCAAGCACACAAACAAAAAGAAGGTGAGTAAAGCTATACTTTGAAAAAATAGACACTTCAGGCCTAAAAGACAAAGAAAGACAAAGACAAACAAAAGACAAAGTCATTCATCATAAAGGGGTCAATATGAAAAAGATACAACAATCGTGAATATATTTGCATACAATACCAAGCACCAACATATATTAATCTATTGATAACATCTTGAGGGAGAAATTGGCAATAATATTATTCATACATACATATATGTATTCATACATATATATGCAAAATTTCTCAAAAAATACTAGCAAACTAGAATTAATAACACATTGAAGGGCTTATAAATTATGACCAAGTGGGATTTATTCCTGGATATTCAACATACACGAATCAGTAAATGTAATGTATCCTAGCAATAAAATGAAAGATAAAAATCACAAAATCATCTCAATAGCTGCAAAAAAAGCATTTAACCAAATATAACAGCTGTTCATGATAAAAAACTTTTACCAGACAGGGTATAGAAGGAACATACTTCCTTGCTTAAATTTATATCTAAGTTTCTTATTGTTTTTGATGTTACTCTGAATGAGATCAATTAATTTCTTCTTCAGATGCTTCATCATTAATATAAAGGAATGTAATCAATTTATTTATGTTGCTTTTGTATCCTGCCATTTTACTGAAATTATTAATTCCAACAGTTTTTGACTGATTCTTTGAGATTTTCTATGTACAGGATTATATCATTAGCAAATAACAATGCTAATGTTAGCATTACTTCTTCCTTTCCCATTTGGATTCCTTTTATTTATTTGTGGTGCCTAATTGCTCTGGGTAGGACATCCAATGCTATATTGAATAGGAATGTAAAGAGTGGGACTCAGCCTTGCTTCTGATCTGAGGGGAAACACTTTCAAATTCTCTCAATTTTATATAATGTTTGTTAAATATATAAAACTTACTTAAAAAAAATTGGAGAAGACAGACAAATGGAAAGACATTCTGTACTCATGGATTGGAAGAAGTAATGTTGTTAAAAATGACTCTACTAGCTAAAGGCATCTTACAGACTTAATGCAATAGTCATAAAAAATATTATTCTCATAAATAGAAAAAAATGATCCTAAAATTTATGTGGAAATACCAAAGTATCCTGAATAGCCAAAGCAATCCTGAAAAGAAAGAACAAAACTGAAGATATCATGCTTCCAGATTTCAAACTATACTAGAAAGCCAGTGTAATAAAAACAGTATTGTACTGGCACAAAAATAAATACATTGGCCAGTGGAACCAAATACAGATGCCAGAATTAAACCCTGGAATATACACTCAACTCATATTCAAGAAGGGATCTGAGAATTTCCAAAGGGGAAAGGATAATCTCTTCATGTGGTGCTGGGAATACTGAGAAAAGACATGCAGAACCGTGAAAGCGGACCCTTATCTCATACCAGTCACAAAAACTAACTCAATATGGACCAAATTCTTAAATATAAGAAACTTCTAAGCTCTTAGAAGAATATCTAGGAAAAAATCTCACCAATTCTGGTCTTGGCAATAATTTTATGGGCATGATGCTAAGCAGAAATAACACCAGCAAGAAATAAACAAATGGGACTACATCAAACTCAAAACTTCTGTACAAAAGAAACGAAAATGAAAAGACATTCTAGAGAATGGAAGAAAATTTCCGCAAACCATGTATCACATAAGCGATTAATACTCAAAGTGTGTTAAAAATTCAGTCAACTCAATAACAAAAACCAAAAAAACTCTGATTATAAAATGGACAGAAGAACTAAATAGATATTTCTCCCAAGAGAACATCAAAATGGGCAACAGAAACATGAAAAGATGCTCGACATCACTAGTCATCAAAATGCAAATAAAAACCACAGTGAGATCACTGGCACCTATTAGAATGGCTGTCACAAAGGATACAAGAGACAATAGGTACTGGCAAGGATGTGGTGTAAAGGGAACCCTTATACATTGTTGATGTAAATGTAAATTCGTCCAAACACTATGAAAAAGCAATTAGAAGTTTCTCAGAAAATTAGATATTTACACATTGTCCAGCAATTCTACTTTGAGTATGTACCCAAAGGGAATGAAAACAGGATTTTGGAGATACATGTTCCCCCATGTTTATCATAACATTATTCACAATAGTGAAGATACGGCAACAACCCAACTAGTCATCAACTGATGAATGGATAAAAAAAATGTGATACATATACACAATGGAATATTATTCAGCCATGCGAAGGGAGGAGATCCTCAATTGCAGCAGTATGGATGGTCATGAACACATTATGCTACATGAGGTAAATCAGAGAAAGGCAAATTTGGTGTGGTATCACTACCATGTGGAATCAAAAAAAGTTAAACTTGTAAACAATGGACTTATCAGGGGATAAGAATGATAAGAGTGATAGTATTTAAGACTATAGATTTATAATTATTAGTAAAAAAAGTCAGAGATCTAATGCACATATAATGAATAACAATCATATGTACTGTATATACTATAATTATATAATATGGTAAATATTTTTATACCAGCAATCATTACAGTATATCAATGTATTAAGGTAACATGCTAGACACTTTAAACTTAAAAATGTTACATGCCAAATTATTCTAAAAAACCTACAGTCCAGATTAAGTTTAAATCTTGTCATGTAATATAGCAAATTCTAAATTCCATGGAAAAATCACCATGTAGTATCTGACTGTATTAAAACTAAGAAAACAAATATAGGCTACTGGGCACATGTTTTTTGTCAAAGAGTTTTTGATTTTGTTTTTTAAGATCTTATGTATTTATTTGAGAGTGAGAGATAGCAAGAGAAGTTGAGAGCATAAGCAGCATTGAGAGAGAAGCAGGCTGGGGAATCCTTGGGTGGCTCAGTGGTTTGGCACCTGCCTTTGGCCCAGGGCACGATCCTGTAGTCCTGGGATCGAGTCCCGCATCGGGCTCCCGGCATGGACCTGCTTCTCCCTCCTCCTGTGTCTCTGCCTCTCTCTCTCTCTCTCTCTCTCTCTCTCTCTCTCTCTCTGTGTCTATCATGAGTGATAAGTAAATAAATTTAAAAAAAAGAGAGAAGCAGGCTTCCCGCTGAGAATGGAGCCTAATGTGGGACTTGACCCTAGAGCCTGGGGACGTGACCTTAGTTGATGGCTGACACTTAGCCAACTGAGCCAGCGGGTGTCCTGGTCAGGGTTTTTAAGAGTTGTAGTAGGCTGTAGCCTAGCATTGCTAAATCCTTCTCTCCATATTTTTATGAACATTTCTTAAGTCTTCATTCTACTTCTAATGAAAGAAATACAATTTTTAAAAAATCTTTGTAGGAGGGCTTTCTAAAAAAGCCTTTCTCTTTCTAATTTTAAAACTTATTTCTTTATTTATTTGTTTATTTTTAGTAATCTCTACATTCAATGTGGAGCTCAAACTTACAAACCTGAGATGAAGAGTCACCCACTATACGATCTAAGCCATCCAGGCACCCTTGCAAAATGCATCTTTAATAAATGCCTTCACTTTTAACCTTAGCAGTGTCCCTTATAAATACCTTAGTGACATCCCTTATAAATACCATATAACTAGAGTTTTGTAATCCATTCTGACAATTTTTGGGCCATAAGTATAAGTTTCAGTTCTTTACACTTATTGATGTTGCTGAATTATTTCTATAATTTCATTAGATACTATCCCCTCAGTTTAAGTATTTTTTTTTTATGAATGGTTTCTAACACCTTTAAATTTATGGGGACCTGAAAATTTTTCTTGGAGTGATGTTTTTATTGTTTATGCACCACCTTTTTTCATTAAAAGACTACTGACTATTTACTTTTGTTTAAGCTTATCCTGGCAAATTTTGGATTATTTTCTAGGATTAAGAAAGTGTTCATAAACATTTCATATTTTTTGCCTAATTTATTTTAATCTCTCAAGATCAAGAGTCACATGCTCCTCTGACTGATCCAGCCAGATGCCCTGTAAAAAGCCTTTCTTTAAAGAACAAAGGCATGGGAGTAGAAAAAATAATCTGTGGTTCATAAAGTACATCAGTACCATAGTTGCACTTGATACTATAACAGTTACAACCTATCGCCAAATAAATACATTTATTTATTTGTATAAGTAAATTTATAGCTGGGAAATATATTATTCCTTAGATTGTCACAGTGGGTTTACACTTTAAACAGTGGTTCTCAATGTATTTCTCCAAAGAAAATCTGTTTGGAATTTCTGCCCTCATCCCTTATTTTTCTAGATACAAGTATTATTTAATTTTCCATTAAGGAAAATGGAAGTATCTGTATGGAATTTAAAAAGTAGTCTGGTCTTTTGACTCAGGATAATATTTTTTAGGAATTAATGTTATTGTATGTGTCATGTTTTTTTTGTTCTCACAATCGTGCATATATGTGTGTGTATGTATATATATATATGTATGTTTTGAGTAGTAGAAAGCAGTATGGGGAATTTATTCATTTAAACAGAGGGCTCAAACCTGTGCATTGGATCCTTATTGAAATATTTTCTGCAAAAAATTGCTTGTCTCCTAATCTGTAATGTGCAACAGGGAATTTTGCCTATTTATTAATCCATCAGCATCCACCTTTCCATAGACAAGATTTTTTCAGTAAACTGACATAGAATCTAAGTTTTATATAATTTTTTTTTTTACCAATGGTTATGGAGAAAATTTTTATAATAATTTTCCCTAAACCTAATATAACATTTTAAACAAACAAAAATAGAAAGTTTGGGCTACATTTCAAATATAACTGTAGACTATCAGGCTCACAAGTGTTTTGAAAAAAATGTGTCAAATGCTGACAATAGGTATGCATGTCTGAGTTTTTCAGAAACTTTTCATGCTTATGAAATTGAGAAAGGCATCAGAGCTTCCTTCTTAGTGTCAACAAACCTAGGCAACTGCATGTTTGTTCTGAATATTTTTTTAGTTTAAATATATTCATATTTCCCTCTTGTTTTTATTTACTGTTGTAAAAATGGTCCTCAGAAAATTTGAGAAAATGTTGATTAAAATGTGGAGAAAGAAGCAAAGAATTATAAAAGTAATTTCAATGTAAGATAAGATGTAACTGCAAATAGTTGTGACCAAGAAATAATGTTTTAATCATTTTACATTTCAGTGTTACTGTTATTTCTACGTAGGTGTGTACTGTGCTTTAATGCACTTTTAGGAATTTGATGGGGGGATTCAGTCAATGGGTATCATTTAATTCTCTTTTTTAGTAAATTATGTAGCATAATCCATATGATGTAATATTATGGCATTCATTTTAAGCTTGGGTGTATAAGACATGAAACAGGAAGAGACTCTCTAATCATGATATGAATTCTTCTGGTTAATAATGGTGTAATTTGGGGCAAATAAATTACTTATTTTCATTTAGTTCTCTTAAACATAGAGTACTAATTATAGCAAAGTTGTAGACTCAAGACATCGTATCTGCTACCTAATATATTTCAGTTAAGTGACCATTGCTGTTATTATTGCTACTAATATATCTATTACCACAATTAAGCTATTGTAATATGAAAAATGCCACAAAGTAGATTCCCAATAATATCAGGACAGAGATGCCTTATGTTAGCACACTTAATATACTAGAAGTGAAATTTGATAACAATTTTGAGTATAAAGAAAGTAAAAAGGGAATTATTTTGAGTATTTTCAGATAACGTGATTTTTAGGTTGGAAATCCAAGAAAAATCAATTAAAAAGATTATGACTAATATTGTAAATATGTAATATATTATGACTAATATAAAAATTGTGCTTTTCTATATACTAGAAAAATGTAATATGAAAAAAGATTAAAAATATATAGAGAAAAGTAATCTTATTGATAATTCAATCAATAGGATACACTTAATATTTCTAATATGTCCATGAAGAAAAATCTAGTAGAAAAAAAAAAGAAAAAGAAAAATCTAGTAGAAACTTCCTGAAGAAAACTTGAAAATGAATACCAATTGGTATCTTACAGTAGGAGGAAAGAATAAATATTTCTTAAGTTTGCAATGCCCACAAGTTTATCTGTAAACTTTATGTATCTATGCAATATCTTGTTTTGCTTTGCTTTTTATGATCACAATTTTCTTCTATGGAAATGACTATATATTTTTTAAAAATATAGTAATTTTAACATAAGTTCTTGATATAGCTATAAATCTAATTGATGGTGGAATGAATAGACAGACTGATGGATCATAATATAGTATCCTCTTTTCTAAATACAAAAGAATGAAACTAGATTTTGGATTAGTTTAGAAAAAGTAGGTTCAGTTAAGTGGTTAGCTAGAAAAGCATTAGGAATAAAATTAACTCAGAGTTTTTAAACCTTACACCAACATTTTACAAAAAATATTTAGAGATATGTTCCTATACTGAGGAAAGTCTTTTTTTTTTTTTGAGGAAAGTCTTTTAAACATTATATAATATAGCATGTCAATGATTTATATAGTTGATTATATACTTTTAAAATATTTTTGTCAAAGAAAGCAGAAATAAAAATTAAGTGACAGAAGATAGTCTGGAAGCATTACTTGCATTATACATTAAATACAAATAGACTTGTAATGTAAGCTCACAAATTCAAAACTCTTATAATATTTTCACTTTCTGAACTTAGAATTCTAGTTCTAGAATTTATCTTAAGAAAATAATATGCTTTTCATATAGATGTACATCCAGGGATTCTCACTAAGGTTTGACATTAGAAACAGGCACAGCATTCATCTATTTAATATTAGTGTAAATTTATAATGAAAGTAATTTAGTCTTTAAAAAATTATTCCACTGAAGAATATATGTTGACATGGAGAGAATTACATTTTATATAAACATATATTTTTACATTATATGTACATATATGCATATATGTATATTTATAGTTGACATGCAGTGTTTCATGAGTTTCAGGTGTACAATACAGTAATTTAACAATTCTATATATTATGTTAAACTTATTACCACAATGAAGTTCCATATGTCACCATACAATGCTATTACATACCATTGACTATGTTCCTTATACTGTGCCTTATTATTCCCATGACTTATTCATTCCTTCACTAGAAGTCACCCATTTTACTGATCCCTCCATCACCCTCCACTTTGGTGACTGTCAGTTTGTTTTCTGTATTTGTAGATCTGATTCTTGTTTTCTTTGTTTATTCATTTGTTTTTGCTTTTTTATATTCTACATATGAGTGAAATCAGATGGTATTTGTCTTTCTTAGTCTGACATTTCACTCAAGGTACATCCATGTTGTTGCAAATGGCAGGACATCATCTTTTATAAATATATATGTATAAATATGTGTTTATAGCACCATAAAATATATATACATATATACACATGCATACACACATATATGTGTATACACAAACACACACCACATCTTTCTTATCCATTCATCTATTGATGGACACTTAGGTTTCTTGTAAATAATGCTTCAATAAATGTCAAAATAAATATCAAAATAAATAAACATCAAAGTTAAATATTAGATTAAAAACATCAAAGTAAAAAGGTTTTGCCCAGTGAAGGAAACAACAAAACTAAAAAATAACCTACTGAATAGGAAAAGATATGTGCAAATGACATATCTTTTAAGGAGTTAATGTTAATAAAGAACTTATAACTCAACAGCAAAGAACCATCTTATTAAAAAATGGGCAGGGGAAGGACCTGTATAGACATTTTCCAAGGAAGACATACAGATGGCCAACAGACACTCAAATAGATGTTCAACATCACTAATCTTCAGGGAAATGCAAATCATAACCACAATGAAATATCGTAGGCAGCCCGGGAGGCTCAGCAGTTTAGTGCTGCCTTTAGCCCAGGGCATGATCCTGGAGACCCTGGATCGAGTCCCACATTGGGCTCCCTGCATGGAGTCTGCTTCTCCCTCTGCTTGTGTTTCTGCCTCTCTCTCTCTCTGTCTCTCATGAATAAATAAAATCTTTTTTTTTTAAAGAAATATCAAATTATACCTGTCAGAATGGCTCAATAAAAAGAAAAAGACGTGAAATAATATTAGTGTTGGTGGAGATGTGGAAAAAAAGGAACACTCATATACTTTTGGTAGGTATGTAAATTGGTATAGCCACTGTGGCAAACAGCATGGAGTTTCTTCAAAAAATTAAAAATAGAGATTCATATGATCCAAAAATTTCACTATTGAGTATTTAACAAAACAAATGAAAACACTAATCTGAAAAGATATATGCACTCCTATGTCCTATTTTTTATAAAAGTTGCTTATGATTAATATGGACAGTGTATTATAATTCAGGTATATGATTTAACCTTTTTTCTAATATGGTAGAAGATAATTCATGTTATATCCAAATTTTTTATACCTTCCTATCCCTTGGACCAATGCACACATTAATCTTGGTTATGAAATGCAGTTTGCCTTAGTGAATGCATTATGGGTAGGGTGGAATGGAGAACAAGATGAATATGGTAGAGATCTAACCTTTCTCTTTTTAAAAAAAGTTTTTGTATATTTTTTATTGGAGTTCAATTTGCCAACATATAGCATAACACCCAGTGCTCATCCTGTCAAGTGCCCCCCTCAGTGCCCATCACCCAGTCACCCCAACTCCCCACCCACCTCCCTTTCCACCACCCTTTGTTCGTTTCTCAGAGTTAGTAGTCTCTCATGTTCTGTCTCCCTCTCTGATATTTTCCACTCATTTTCTCTCCTTTCCCCTTTATTCCCTTTCACTATTATTCCCCAAATGAATGAGACCATATAATGTTTGTCCTTCTCCGATTGACTTACTTCACTTTCTTTATGCTCTTGGACTGGATACCTCTAAACTATTTCTTTACTCATGTAAACACAGTAAAATTATTGGGTTATACTTTCATTGAATTCCTTAAGTCTGTTTTTCTCTTCCATTTTAATAGAGTATGAACTGAAATGAAAATATAGAAGGTTTTTCAGGGGACCTGGGTGGCTCTTTGGTTGAGTGCCTGCCTCCAGCTCAGGGCATTATCCTGGGGTCCTGGGATCAAGTTCCACATCAGGCTCCCAGTAGGGAGCCAGATTCTCCCTCTGTCTATGTTTCTCTCATGAATAAATAAATAAAATCTGAAAAAAAAAACCCTATTTCTAATATTTAAAAAATTGGAGGGCTCTTAGCTGGTTCAGTTGGTAGAGCACATAACTCATGATCTCAGGGTCATACACTGTATTTAAAAATAAAATAAATAAATAAAATATTGTGACAAAATATATTTTAAAAACTTATTAAAGTGAGAAAGATGAGACCTTCTAAAAAAAAGTCAAGATTGAAAAAAAAAAATAATCCCCCTTTGTAGTCTATGCTTTTTACCCAAAATCACCCTAGGCTACTTCAGTGAGATTTCAGTCACTATAGCTTTGTAATTTCCAGGTTTTCATGAAAAAATGGTGTCAAACAGAAAGAAGTTGTATGCATCTAGTTTCTTTTACTTAGCATAGTGCTTTAGAGATTGAAACCTTTTTGGCATGATTAGTAATTCATTTGTTTTCACTGCTAAGAGACTCCAATAAAATTTTGAATAGTAGCTATGATATAGAAACAACCTGTCTGTAGACAGAGGAATATGTAAAGAAAATGTGGTATATTTATATTTGAATATTATCAGCCTTTAAAAAGAAGGGACTACTGTCATATGTGATAACATGAATGAACCTGAAGGACGTTATGCTAAGTCAAATAAGCCACACACAGAAAGACAAGTATTGCATGATTTCACTTACATGTGGAATCTTAAAAAAAAAAAAAAAAAAAAAAAGCAGTAACAGTAGAATGGTGGTTACTATAGACTGGGGTGGGGGTGTAGGGGGAAGTGAAGACATTGATCAAAGGGTACATATATTCAGTTGTAAGATGAATAAATTTTGGAGATCTAATGTACATTATGGTGACTATAGTTAATAATAATGTATTGTATACTGGAAATACCCTAAGAGAATAGATCTCAAGTGTCCTTACTACAAAAAGAAAAAAATAAAGTAACGAGTAAGAGCGGGGATGGATATGTGGATATGTTAACTACTTTGTGGTAATTATTTCATTGTGTATAGATATACCATCATCATGTTGTATACTTTATTTTTATGGTAAGTGTACTCTTTAATCCCCATCACCTGTTTCACCCATTCTCCTACCTTCCTCCTACTGGTAACTATCAGTTTGTTTTTTATAGTAGAGTTCTCGGTTTGTTTGCTTCTCTTTCTCTCTTTTTCCTTTGATTGTTTGTTTTATTTCTTAAACTGCACATATGAGTGAAACCATATAGTATTTTGCTTTCTCTGAGTGACTTATCTTGCCTTCCACTATAATTCAGCTCTATCAATGTTGTTGCAAATGGCAAGATTTCTTTCCTTTTTATGGCTGATTATTATTCCACGGTGTATATATACCACATCTTTATCCAACACTTGGCTGCTTCTGTAATTTGACTGCTGTAAATAATGCTGCAATAAACATAGGGGTGCATGCATCTCTTTGAATTAGAGTTTTTGTGTTTGGGGGGGTAAATACTTCATAGTGAGATTAATAGATTGTAGAATAGTTCTATTTTTAACTTTTGAGGAACTTCCCATACTGTTTTCGGGAGTGGCTGCACAGGTTGCATTCCCACCAACAGTATAAGAAGCGTCCTTTTTCTCCACATTCTCACCAGCATATTTCTTGTGTTTTGTTTTTGTTTTTGTTTTTTTAACCATTCTGGCAGGCGTGAGGTGATACATCATTGTAATTTTGATTTGTATTTATCTGTTGATGAGTGATGTTGAATATCATTTTATGTGTCTGTATGTCTTCTTTATACTTTAAAAAATGCAGTTTCTACTTTCAAAAAATAAAGTAAAAATTGAGAAAAAGAAGTTACAGAGCATTAATCATTACCTTCTTCTAAACTTAATGGAGAAACCATTCAGTCTTTCAATATTAACTTGATGTTAGCTATTGAATTTCTGCAGGTATTCTTTATCAGATTAGAGGTCACCCACATTTGGGAAGTCAGTCTGTTTTAATCAATTCAAATATTCATCTCATCCAAAAAAAAAAAAAAACTTTCATGGACACGTCCAGAAATAATGTTCAACTGAATATCTGAGCATCCTGTGACCCAATCAAGTTAACATATATAAAATTAAAACAAATCAAAGAGCATAGTAACATCATAAGCCTTCCTAATATGATACAACTATCCTGAGTAGAACCAAAATGCACTAACCCTTTACCCAGCAGAGAAGGTAAGGTCCATGTGTGCTGTCTACATTTCTTTTTCTCTTTGATATCCCATTACTTAAATACTACAGTGAAAAGTTAACAATGCTCAAATACTATGATATAAAGCTAATACATCTTATGTTACATGTTAAGGAAATAAAAAGGAAGAAAGCAAATATATGTGTATATATATGCACATACTTATTTATGTGTGCATATGTATATGTGTACATATATAGATATATGTATGTTCCAGCACATACATACATGCATATATACATATATACATGCACACATACACAAATATATTCATAACATATTAAGGAAGAAATCTTAATGACAATTATAATGCTCATTTCTGCTTCTGTAATTGATTATGTGGTTGTAGCTAGTATTTACAACTACCATTTTCTTATCTGTTACATATTTCCTTTGTCTTCAGCAACCACCTCAGCTGGTCATGGTTCTTTACTTAGTGGAGCGACCCAAATCCTCATTCCTGAAAGATCTGGAGCATTAGTATTTTCTAAGATTGGATTGTTGTAATTTTCCATTTACCTTAATCACAGGGCGCATATCATAGTGAGTTTAGGTTGTTATAAAAGAATAGTATAGACTGGGTGATTAAACAACCAACATTAGTTTCTCAGTTTCAGAGCCTGAAGAATTCAAGATCACAGTGCTGGTAGATTTGCCTTCTGATAAACTCCTTCTCGTTTGCAGATGACTGTCTTCTTGCTGTGTCTTCACAAGGTAGTGGTAGGAAATGGGAAAGATAGAATGAGAGAGTGAGAATGAGTAATGAAGCACATGATCTGGTGTCTTCTTATAAGGGCATTAATCTCACCTAGGGGCTGCACCCTCATGACTTCATGTAAACCTAATTACCTTCCAAGGCCCGACCTAAAAGTACCATCACATTGGTAATTAGGGCTTCAAAGTATGAATTTTAGGAAGACAGAAATAACCCATAGCAGGACGGTAAAACTGAGTGACGCTTTAAGGGATCTTCTGTTTCAGACATACCTTCCTCACCTCCTCAGTGCAGTCACAGTTCAACTTCCCCTTGGTAGTCAGGATCAATACCCCAGCTGGCACAGTAACTCCTTTCCTCACCTGTTGATGCAGAAGCATGAGGAGTCTACAGTGGCCAGGCAGCAGTCTTAACTCACAGTTAATTGAAATCATTGCTGTGTCTACTGGTAGAAGGAAGCATTCTCCCTCTGGGACCATAGAGGCTGAAAGACTGTAAGGTTTAAGGAAAGAGAGCAAAAATTTTGTTGTTGGGTTACTAGGATTAATAGTGGTGCCATTTCATTTCCACACCTTGATTCTTGGATCATACATTGGGTGCTGATTCAGAACATACACTGCTTTGGAGAACCTTACCCCAGCCCTGCCAGATTTAGATTTGTTAAATGCCTACGGAATATATTGCTTCAAAATTTCATTGAGCCAATTTGTAACAGTACTCTAGCCAGTCCTAAGGGTTAACTTGTTTGAAGGTAACACACTCCTTCCTTGCTGACCTAAAGCCCTTGATCTATAACAGAATTAATTTACTTTCTTTGAAATATGTAGACCACTAGCCTTGGGGAGTGAAATACCAGAGCTTTCCCAGGCCACAGAGGCCAGTGAGTCTGTTTGAAGCTATTTTGGCTTTTTGACTAACCCAGCAATCTCTTAACAAAATTTCTCTTTTTTTAAGGTTACACAAATAAATTTACTGACCTCTCTTTGCACACCTATAGACCTTGCCCTCCTTTTCAGAAAGAATACAGTACTCTTGCACAACCACTGGTTACCACAGAATCAGACCTTCTTATACAACCACCCCTGGGAACCAAGAAATTAGAACTACAACCTCTGAGCACCATGATGTTTCTGTAGCTGTTATCACTGAGTCTTCATGTAATCAAGAAATGTCACTAATTTAACTATGAATCCCCCTTAAAAATCTCTGGGTCAGGCAAAGGGGGTTGGCCTTTCACCAAGAGTCCACCTTCTCCCATGTGGCTGGCCTTTTGGATAAAATTCATATTCCTTACCAATCAAAACTCATCTCTTAGTATTAGCCTATGGAATGACCAATAGCAGGACCTGTGTTCCAGTAATAAATTGGCTGAATAAAGTTTTACATTCTTGTGTAATTTTAGAGTAATTGGCATTCTTAAAATAGCTAAATAGGTCAAAACTCATAACTTTGGTACATTCCCATAGCTCTACTCACACAATGGCTTAAAGAAACCAAATACCATGTAAAATATAAACAAATGAAAGATTATGAAAAATAAGTTGATTTTTATCAAGACTGAATTGTACTACTTGAAAGCCAAGGACATGAAGATATCATAACTGACACCATTCTTAGTTATAACTGAGGTAGTAGACCAAACTTATAATACATTAAAAGGATTCATTGAAAAAGTACACATTTTTATCAGCCTGAAAACAGAGCAATGTATTAAGATGAAAACTGTGTATTTATGTATTCTTGAGCTGATAGATCATGGCATACTTAATCAGTTAAATCCTACTAATTAAAGCTAAAATAAATGATACATAGAATTCAAATATTAAGAATATTCCTTAATTTGGGAGCTTTGTTTTGGTTATTGCTCTTTTCATTAATTTTTATTCGAAAACTTTCTAAACAATTGCTATCTTTGTGTTGCCTGGTATGGAGAGAAATGACAGTGTGGATATTAAATTATCATATCATGTTTTCTTTAGAGCACATGTTAATGAAAATAATGTGAAACTCATTATTTCTGGCATTGCACAGAGCAGTGCATGAGTAAATTAGGAACAGCACTTTCTAGGGCATAAGAGATACAATTGACGAGTCTACCCCAGCATTCTAAAGCCTGCATAATTTTTAAAATAGAATATTCTGCAATTATTCTTGTTTCCACAAGAATAATCTGATCTAGAAGAGCATTTAAGAGGGCTTAGCAAACAAACAAAAACAAACAAACAAACAAAAAACTTAGCAATTGTGTAAAGTCCTTTGAAAGGAATAATTCTAAGTATCATTGTCTAAAATTTTCATAAATTATAAGTAGAAATGCGAATGAATTGGAAGGATTCTGGTGCATCTTCCATAATCCAAGCTGAGTGGTAAAGTAGCATTTTGGAAAAGAAGGAACTTAAAAAGAAGAAACTGGGAAATACAGAAAGATATATGTGTGTGTATGTATATGTATATATATATATATATATATATATATATATATATGAAGTTTTGTCATTAATTTGATATAAATCTTAATTCTGTTTTCTGTGAGTCTTACTTAAATTTTCAGGAAAGGGGGAAGTTGACTCATTTAGATCAGATATATGTTCTCAATCTAGTTATCTATATTTGGGGAAAGAGAGGAAGGTGACACAGCAGATTCTGATTGACAGAGACAATAATTCATCAGTGCAGAGGCTGAGACCACACCAAAATGTCTACCTTCTATTCAGTCTAAAGGAAAGCTCCTATTTAGATAACCATCAGGGAAAATACTGAGAATTGTATTTACTCCTTCTTTGCAAGTTACATTGTGTTTTTTTGTTTCCTTTGTCCAATTTATCTGAATGTTTACTATTTGTTTTTTCCTCATAAATCTCACAGATGTATTGAAATTAATAAGTTGCCTTTTTGTTCCTTTTGCCTAGTTTTCTAGAAAATTGTTTCATTGCCCCCTCCAGCTGGCCCATATGTCTGTTGTTTATCAATGCTATTAGTATCATTTTTCATATTTATAAACATATCATTTCTGATTTTTCTCCTGAGATTGCTCAGCTAGCATGGTGTGTCCACCTTCTTGAATCAGCCCTGATGAATCATGAGTTCTACTACACAGCTATAATCTGGCGATTTCCTTGATCTCTTATTTTTAGACTTCTCTTAGTTGCCATCTATGTAGAAAACCTATAGAACCCTGTATAGAACAAATAGCTCATTTCCTGGATTTCATGTTTTTCTCTTTTGTATTTCTTTTCCTTTTTTTTGCAGAATAATACAAACTGAACTGAATATTTAGGCAGAGTTCATAGTAGGGCAATTTTTTAAGTTTTAAAATGTTTTTATCTTGGGACGCCTGGGTGGCTCAATGGTTGGGCGTCTGTCTTTGGTTCAGGGCGTGGTCCCCAGTCCGGGGATGGAGTCCCACATCGGGCTCCCTTCAGGGAGCCTGCTCCTCCCTCTACTTGTGTCTCTGCTTCTCTCTCTGTGTCTTTTTTTTTTTTTTTTTTTTACTCTCTCTGTGTCTGTCATGAATAGATGAATAAAGTCTCTAAAAAATGTTTTTTACCTTAATTCCTGACTGGAATAATAATTCTGAAATAAAAATAATTTCAGCCAGGATATTGAAGGCATGACTTTGTTGTATTATAATTTTTCTTTGATAATTTTTCTAAACTGGTAATCCTTATGTCTTCACTATATAGTACTCATATATGAATAGGATATCCAGACAAATATAAGAGAGAATAATGACTCTTTGCCTAGTGCTTTCTAATAGGACATATTTCTGCCTGAATGTGATAGCTTTACATGCAGTGTATATAGTCATACTGTTCTATTTCCAGAAATATCAGTCAGGTAAATATTTTTTTATCATATCCAGTAGATTATGTAATCATCAATTGGTATCAAAGATAAGCCAAACAAAATTAGATAAGATATTAAACTTAAAAGATTAGCCAAGAAAGGTAACATCCAAGTAAGAAGAGTTCCAAGAAAGGAAATGAGAAAATGGAGAAGGGAAAATATCTCAAAAGTATCTTCATTTAGTTGTGAATCTGAGGAAAGCATAGCTGATGAAGATGGCCTCCTCATCTTGGTCCCCAAATCTATCTTTCTTATCTTGGCAAATGGTCATATCTTTTCCCTAGTTTATATTACAAACCAGAGAGCCTACATCTTCTTTGTTAGAACATAAAGGATTCTACATCTTTTACTTCTTTATTATCCAATACCCTGTATGCACATGATAACCAGCTCAATTCAAACTCTCATCATCCTGTACCCAAATAATGACATGCTCTCATGAATATCCTTTTTACAACAAAGTTATTCCCTCATTTCTCCACTTAAACTACTCTTATCTAAATTGCAAATATTACTTCATAACACTAACAATTCAGTATATTTCTGTGCCCTAAATACATAGCTTTAATTTTTATAAACACTTCATAAGGACTTTTTTTGACATAGCCCTTGATTAAATGTCAAGAATTCCTATATAGTATTCTTTGCCCTTCTCAGTACCTTTACTACCAGCCTTACACAGTAACTTACAAATATTTGAATGTTCCTTTGTCCACCTTATCTATTTGCTCTAATTGTTAGGTGTTCCTACTAATGAATTGATAGATTTTTCCTCATCACTCTTATTTAAGTTAATTCCTACTGTTACTAATTTTTCAATTAATAATAATCCTCCAAAAAGCATCTTGAAAGATGACCAGAGTTAGGGCTTTGGGTATATCATTTACTTACACAAAGAAACTTTTCTAATATGCTCTATTGTGATTGCAGTTTCTCACTAAACTTGGTTCCATTAAATTTTGAGTCATTTGGAGGTAGAAATTGTATTTACTTCATCTTGGACTAACAGCAGGTACAGACATGTGGTATAAAGTAGGTGTGAAATAAGTATATGTTGAATAAATAGATGAAAATTGGGCAAATTCTCAACATTTTCCTTTATTTATAGAAAAGAAACACTAAACTTGCAGTTCCATACACTGCTGCTGAGATCAATCCTACTAAGGAAAACAACATAGTTTCTTAAACAGGATCAAAAGAGCTTTGCATTTGGTAAGCTTTGAAGGATTTTTGTTATTTTTTTCTGCCATGATACCTATTGTCATACCAGCTGAAATTGTTAAAGTAGTTCTGTAAATGAATCTGAAATTTACAATTTTGGTTGGATATGACACATTTCATGTTTTCAAGGTATTATAGCCAGGCAATAATTGCTCACACTACTAGTCTTCCATAATACATTGACATCTTGCTGTGGATTACTCATTTCACTAAATGACACAGTGTTCCCACTGTCAGCTCACAGTGTTTACACAACAGATGTACCTCAACAACTTAAATTTATCTTACCTAGTAACAGAGGAAGTTTTATATTGGAGATTATATAATAGTTCTGAAGCTAACTTCTAACTTTGCTTATTTAATCAGGCAAATAAAATATATTCAGAATTGAATATAGCATTGGAGAAAGAGGCTCCACATTTTCTTTCAACTTGGGATTTTCTTTAGTAAATACTGTACATATGAATAAGATTACTAGTAAGAACCCCAAGAACCTCATCAGTTTTAACTCCAGGACATGAAAAAATAAGTTTGAAAGCATTTTCTATCTGCTTTTTTCTGGAACTCCCAACAACTCTATATGTGAAAGCCAAAGCATTTTTGTCCTTTTTGTGCCTAGGAGTTAACAGGAGGTATCTTATGATCCCTTCTATACTTTGAGCACTGAATTTTCTGGTAATTACTTAGTGACCTACTATTAACAGATTAGAAGATCTTATTATGCAAGTCTTTCTTTCTCTTTCCTTATCCTATGTAAATTTTTTATTTTGTATTTGTGGATCTGTTGTACACTTAAAGGAGAAATAATAAGCTTGAACTACAAATCCCATCATTACTGAAGAGTATACATTCAAAGTTATCTAGAGTTCTTGGACTATTTTCTTTATCTTTTCTGGGTAATTTTACTATGACATCAATATTTACAGCATAAACTAATCATAGCTTCAAAATAATAATTGCTCAGAATAATAACTATGTGTATGCTGCTAAGTCTCAAAATTTCTCTAAGTTCTTGGCGGCATTTTTTAGACCTTCAAGATTTTCATTTTTAGAATCTAAGAAGTTTCTAGACTCCACATTTACTGGGTTAATTTAGCACCAATTTAGAAAGTAACTATTCATTAAAAAAAGTTTGATGTTGGGGATCCCTGGGTGGCGCAGCGGTTTGGCGCCTGTCTTTGGCCCAGGGCGCGATCCTGGAGACCCGGGATTGAATCCCACGTCGGGCTCCCGGTGCATGGAGCCTGCTTCTCCCTCTGCTATCTCTCTCTCTCTCTCTCTCTCTCTGTGACTATCATAAAAAAAAAAAAGTTTGATGTTAATATAACCTAATGCTTAGAATAGTTACACAAATACATGACTTGGAAAACAAAGCAAAGCACGATGTATCTTATTAAATTGTATCAACAAAGCTTTATGGAACAAAGAGAATTAATGAGTCTATGTGTCTCTAGCTTAAATATCTGAGAACTAAAATTATAATCTTTTGTCAAAATAGAATAACTATTTTATGTATTAAGGGTTTTTCCAGTATTTAAATCATCACATCAAACCCCAAGTGATAAGTATCCCCTGTGTCATATAGTGAAATTAATTTATCTACAGAATCTTATTGAACCCTAAATTTTGAAGATCAGTAATTTTTTGAAATATTTCCATATTTTGTACAGCATTCCAAAATTTACCAACTTCTATGTTATGCTAACTGAAATTCCAGTATTGTCTTTCTGTGTTTCATAATATCACAATTTAGGCTGAATATGTATTTGTATTTTTATGAAAGTTTACATCCCCCCTTCCATCAGCCACATCACAGTTCCCTAGTGTCTCAGATTCACAATCTGTAATCTTGTAAAAACAATTCAGTGTGACCACTCATAGTAAACATTGCTTTTTGTCCTCCCCACCCTAATTTATAGCATCTTTGCACTTCTGTCCTTCTGTAATGCTGGCTTAGATTTTGATATAGCTTGATGCCACTCTCAACTATATGGATCGACCTTGAGTGACCAAGAAATCATGGTAACCTATCATTCTTACAGGAAATTCACATGAATTGGTTCACAGTAAACCCCAGGATATATTTTCAGAGTTGGTAAAGAAAAACTCTTCCTTTTAAAAGTAGGAATATTTTCACATGATGTTTGAAAGTGCTTCTGCTATTTCTGGGAAGTCCTCTTAAGGCCAGATACACAAGTGGAGAATGGCAGATATAGGAGGAATTCTCCAGAGATTCAGAACCTTTTGTATTGCGTAACATTTGGGTCAAATGATGTTTAAATTTGGATACACTCGTAAACTTTACTGTTACTTAAACTGATAAATTATGTTTCTTGTTTAAGCCTGTTTAATTCCAATTTCTATTACTAATAGCAAAATGTTTTTTTTTAAACCCTGATATGCTATTTTTCTTTTTTTTTTAAAACTAATTGTATGATGCTAATCACCAGAAAGTGAATTTTCTATGTAGGAAGATGACTAATCCATGTAGCAAAAATAGAAGGAGAACAATAATTAAAGAAAAAAAAAAGATCATCCTTTGTGAAAGAAGAAGTTTCTTTCATTATGGTTAAGACAAAAACTGCATATGGGAAGAGAGAGTACTTAAGTAACAGGAGACATTTATATCATCTTCTGTTGGCATGTACTGTTTGTTTTCTGTTTAACTTTCGTTTATAATTGTCACTTCAACTCTGTAATTAACTTGACCTACTTTTAATTATCACTCAGGCAATATAAATATTCTGATCGCACTTGATCATAGATTTCCATAAATTAACTGATAGCAAGAGTAAAAAAAAGGAAGATTCTCTGGACTATATGTTGCTTTTTTTTATGAATATCTTACCAAGAAATGGTTCATATCTATCTCTAGGTCTGTTTATCTATTATCTATCAATCTAGCCATCTGTCATCTTTCCTGCCTATGTACCTATCTCTGTGTGTGTACGTATATAGAGAGAGCATAGGTAACAAGCTGTTTAAAGAAAATCAGTGGATCATCCTGATTTTCACATGAGTTGCTTATCTATAAAGATAATGCAAAAGAAGCTATGTGAAAAACAAAGTCTTTGAATCCTTAAAAGAATTTGATAAGGTTGTAGGGTAAATGGTCAACATACAAAAAATTGTAGTTAGTATATAAACAGTGAAGAACTAAAATATGAAATTTAAAAAATTAAGTACATATCAATAAATGAATTACTTGTATAGAAATCTAATATACACACACATAAGGCATCTAAGCAGGGAGAACTATAAAATATACTGATTAATGAAATAACTAATAAAAATAAATAAATGCATGTTCGTGGACCAGAAAATTCAATATTGTTAAGATGTCCTTTTCTCCAATTTGTTGTATAGATTCAAAACAACTCCAGTTAAAATCTGTACAAGCTTTTTTGCATATATTGAAAAACTTATTCTAAAATTTATGTGGGGAGCACCTGGGTTCCTCGTTCAATTAAATGTCTGCTTTCAGTGGTTGGGTCATAATCCTGGGGTCCTGGGATTGAGCTCTTCATTCCCTGCTCAGTGGGGAGTCTGCTTCTCCTTCTGCCTTTTTCACCTGTTTGTGCTGTCTCTCTTAGATAAATAAAATCTTATAAATAAAATTTATATGGAATATCAAAGGACTAGAATAGTTGAAACAACTCTGAAAATAGACCCAAAAAATTGGAATATCATAATAGCTGATTCCAAGTTTTATTATAAATCTGTAGTAATCAAGACAGTGTGATATGGATGAAAGTATAGATTCATAGACCAATGGAACAAAATAGAGAGTCCAGAATTAAACCCAATATTATTTGGCTGATCTTTGACAAAGTTGCAAAGGCAGTTAGTTCAGTGGGGGAAAAAGTATTTTTAATGAATAGCATTGGAATAGTTTGAGTTTCATGTGCAAAAGAGAATGAATCTTGCTATAAATAAAATTCACACATCATACAAAACTTAACTCAAATGTTTCATAAATCTTAATGTAAAATGTGCAAATATAAAAAGGCCCAAGGAAAACATAGGAGTAAATAAGTATGATTTTCACTTGGCAATGAATTTTTAGATATAACTCCAGAGTCATAGTCCATAGGAAAAACAATAATATAGAAGTCCTAGAGTATAAAGAGAAAATGGTAACTTCCGAAGAACTCTGGCCAATACTACCTTAACTAAGTAATCAAGATTAACGTCACTGGTGATGCCATATGGACATCATTACCCCCTCATATGATGTGATAGGCATTTCACCTCTGTTGTATTCTTTCCAAAACCTGTAACCCATTTCCAAACATCAGATAAACCCAAATTGAGGGTTATTTTACAAAATATTATTCGTTTTACTCAGAACTCTCTGGGCTGAGGAAAGCAAAGACAAGAAACTGCTCACAGACCAAAGGACATTTAGGAAGTACAGTATCTAAATAAAATACAATATCCTAGATGAAATCCAACAACCGGAAAAAAAAAAAGACATGAAAGAAAAACTGGTGAAACGCAAATAGTCTGGAGTTTAGTTTTAAAAAATCAGTGAAAAAAAATTTTTTTAAAAATAAATAAATCAGTGAATCTAGGTGAAGGTTATAGAGGTGTTTCTTGTATTTAAAACGAACAAACAGGGGTTCCTGGCTGCCTCAGTTGGTAGGACATGTGACTCTTGATCTCAGGGTTGTGAGTTTGAGCCCCATGTTGGGTGTAGATATTATTTAAAAACTAAAAAAAAAATATTTCAAAGATGTCTATGTAAAAATTCATGTAGGTAAGTTATTAATTCTCACTGACTACCATAGTAAAACTATTACTAATGTTTCTAGAAAGAAAATTTTGGCTCTAAAGAATAATCATACCAGTGAATTTAGTAAACTTATTATGATATATATGATTTATTTGAAGTCAAACTAACTGAAAAATCTTTAAGAAAACAACTATATGAAAAGTTTGAGTATCAACATTGAAACCATGTCACACAAGACAGCAGCACTCTGATTATCTTTTCGACAATTTCACTCTTTAGTGTTAGTATCTTCTCTTAATATATTACGTAATATACTTTAACATGAAATGCACAGTATTCTTACAGAATAATAGAGCAACTTTTGTTTACTATCATGGTCATTTTTTGCCATGGGGGGAAGAAACCCAAAGTAGAAAAAAAATTTCCTGTAATATAATAATAACAAACCCAAGATATATTCATTTGCATATTGTAAGCTACTAAAGAAAGGGAGGCTTTGGGTTGATATTAATATAATGTTATTAATTTGTATCTTGGAAAAAGATGTCTTATTACTTATAACTTCCTTCTGGGGCAGAAATTATTGATTTACCCCCTTTTCAGGGATTTTTAATTGTGCTACTCATAAACTTTTAAATATACCCTTTTTTACCAAGATGATTAAAAAATATATATTTGTTGATTTTCAGCCAGTTTCAGCACCTCTCAGGACATACTATAGTACTGTCAGGTACTCCAGTTGACCTCTCCCTATCTCTGCCCCTGCCCAACACCTAACAACAAGAGGGTTAATTTCTAGGGTATAAAAAAGTTACAAAACCCCTGCTTTCTGGGCTTTGCTCCTTGGGCAAGTATTTTGTTTCATCCATAGTATTGACCTATTAGAGAAAAAGTATCCTACAGGCCACCATTTCCTCAACTGTGTGAGACAGAATAGTGATTCTAGAAATATCAGTAGGTATACGAACAAAAGGGTTTTTATGCAAAATGGTACATGAAAAACTTTATGTTTTTCTCCTTTGGAAAATTCACATACACATAAGCATTTTTAAGACTCTGAGGTATCTTATCATAAATAAGTCTATTTAGTTTGATTAACTTGATGTTTCCAAGTTGTATTTGAAAAGGTCACAATTGGTTCAAGGTTATGTATTTACTAGCCACAAAATGCTATTAGGTAATGTTCTGTGTAACACAATATAAAAGTGCTACTCTTAACAGCACTCTTTGGTTTATTTATTCATTGAATGCCAAAATATATTTAGAAAATATTTTGCACAATAAAATTTATAGAAATAGTTCATATTTTATTCTTCTTAGAGCTGCTCAGATAAGAATTCTATGCGGACTGTGAGGATTATGTAAGCTACCTCACTGTTCTGAGGCATCTCCTTTATTCTTGAAAAGTGGTATAAATACATCCTTAAATAAGAAAATTAAAGGATGCCTGGGTAGCTCAATGGTTGAGCATCTGGCTTTGGTTCGGTTAGTGATCCTGGAGTCCTAGGATCAAGTCCCACATCAGGCTCCCCAAAGGGAGCCTGCTTCCCCCTCTGCCTGTGTCTCTGCCTCTCTCTCTGCCTCTCTCATGAATAAATAAATAAAATCTTTAAAAAATAAGATAATTACTTTAAGATTTTATACATTTATTTGAAAGAGAGAACAATCAGTGGGAAGGGGCAGAGGGAGAGAGAAAGAAAAAAGCAGACTTCCTGTTGAGCAGGAAACCTGATGTGGGACTCAATCCCAGGACCTGGATGGAGATCATGGCCTGAGCTGAAGGCAGATGCATAACCGACTCAGCCACCCAGGAGCTCCAAGGAAATTCATTTTTTAAGAAAATTTATTTTTAAAAAGAAAATCTAGTAATGCTCGTTTAGTCATTAATTCTAGTAGTTTATCAGATAATAGTAGTTTATCAGATTATATGCTGAAATGTGCCTATTATAACATTTTTTTGAAGAGATGACTTATGCACATTTATAAGTGACCGATATTTCCAGTTTAGGCTACTGCTAGTATACTCCACTGTAACATGAAGAGAAGCATGGGAATTAGAATGGAATTAGACATCCTCTACTAGGACAAACCAAATACTCAGTTGTCAGACTCTCGATTGGAGGGCCTGAGAAAGGGTTTTGCTCGTACATAAAATACAGGATCCAAACGGTTAAGATAATAACATTTTACATTTTAATAGTTCATAGCAGAAATTCCAAAACTATAGTGAGGGACCCAAAAAGGTAAATAAAATAGATTGTACTCATCAACATATGCCATTAGGTAATAGGAACCTGTTCTCAGGAGTGAGTTTTACCAGAAAAAGAGTCTAAGTCTTGAGTTGGCTGACTGTCTAACAAGAACTTGTGAACAAAGAATAGCTTTCTTGGGGCACCCAGGTGGCTCAGTGGTTGAGCATCTGCCTTTGGCTCAGGTGGTGATCCCAGTGTCCTGCGATCGAGTCCAGCATCAGGGTCCTCACACGGATTCTGCTTCTCCCTCTGCCTGTGTCCCTGCCTCTCTCTCTGTGTCTCTCATGAATAAATGAATAAATAAAATCTTAATATGGTTTTCAGGGGATCCCTGGCTGGCTCAGTGGTTTGGCGCCTGCTTTTGGCTCAGGGCGTGATCCTGGGGACCCGAGATTCAAGTCCCACATCTGGCTCCCTGGGTGGAGCCTACTTCTCCCTCTTTCTGTGTCTCTTCCTCTCTCTCTGTGTCTCTCATGAATAAATAAATAAAATCTTTAAAAAATTAAAAAAGAATAGCTTTCTTGTGATGATAATTATGGTAAAGGAAAAATAATTCTAGTAGCAATAACTGTTATTACCAGATCTTACTAGTTATCAATGGCCTGGATTACTATGAAGACAGACTTAGTTTATGAAATACCCATTGTATTATATTTTCATAATATATTGCAACATTTTTCTCTTAGTGTAACTGGGGTCAGAGGATAAGTTCTCAATTTTCATTCCAGCTGTGGGGCCTGGAAGCTTGGTAGTGTGAGGCCCAGGCAAGAGGGTGAATGCCGTGGACAGACACTTGGGATGAAGCTGGGAATGTGGTAGACCACACTGGATTGGAAAATATATTTTGGTAAGTAATTTTTAAGTGTTGTAATGAAGCAAAATAAAAAGAGGTTGATTTCTGTTAAAATGGTTTATGATATCAAATTATAATTTTATTTGAATAACGAAGAAGCTGAGGTTTGGAATGTGTTTAATCATTTTGGATTTTTTTATACAGTAGGTTAGAAAAACTTTCAAAGACTTTTCTAAATTATGAAGTAGGAATGATAGGATTCATTTTAAGATGTCAAATCTTGAGACATGGTTAAGTTTGTACCTAAAAAACAATGAACTGTTTTCACAGCCAGCTGTACACTATTTGTCCCATTATGTAACATTTACATTGGTGGTTATTAAACATTTTAAATAAAAACATAAAAGCAATGCATTGCTTAGACTATGGTTCTTACGATATCATGTGATTTAGCTGTGATTATTTAAAAAATAAAAAAATGCAGTGCATAATTCAGGACTTCAAGTTGTGTATACAGAGCTGAAGTGATCAAAATGAGTAAGAGACAGACAGAGTGAGGCAAGGAGTGAGGCAAGGAGACAGAGATATCAGGCGCACAAAATAAAGTCCCAAAAATGCTGAGACATAAGAAAACCAGAGATAAGGGAATAAACCAGACCACCTGGCCCCAGATGTTAGGGAGTATTTTTCTTTGATGGTACAATGTAATCACAGAAAATGACCAGACCACAAAGAAGTAAATCATTAGGGTGTTATCAAAAGTCCTTGCTCAAACCAAGGCTGCATAAGAATCCCAAGGCCACAAGCTCCCTAGTCAAATTTTCAATAAAAGACCAGCCTAGGAAACCTTCAGTGGCAACATTGTCAGGACCCCTCTCATTTCTGAGAGCTTTCTCTGTATCCTTACTTAATAAAATGTCACTTTACTCACTCTCCTTTGTCCTGAAAAATTCATTCTTCGACTCTGTGAGATAAGAACCAAGCTCTCCTGCTTCAAAAACAGTATGGTACTGGCATAAAAATAGATCAGTGGAACAGAATAGAAAACCCAGAAATGAATCCACAGTTACTCTTCAAAAAATAAAGAAAGAGTATGCAGTGGGAAAAGGATGGTCTCTTCAACAAATGGTATTGGGACTGCTGGACAGCAATATAAAAAAGAATAAAACTGTACCAAATTTTTACAGCATACACAAAAATAAATCAAAATGGATTAAAGACCTAAATGTGATACAGGAAACCATAAAAATCCTAGAGGAGAACACAGGCAGTAACCTCTTTGATATTTGTTGTAGCAGCTTCTTTCTAGATATGTCTCCTGAGGCAATGGAAATAAAAGCAAAAACAAACTACTAGGACTTCACCAAAATGAAATGCTTCTGGGGTGCCTGAGTGGCTCAGTTGGTTAACAGTCTGGCTCCTGTTTTTTGTCTGGTCATGATCTCAGGGTCCTGGGATCAAGCCCTTAATCAAGGTTTCCACTCAGCAGAGTGTCTACTTGTCTCTCTCTCCCTCGTCTTGCTCTGTCTCTCACTTTAAAACGAACAAAATAGAATAAAACCTATTTTTTTTAATTAAATGCTTCTGCAGAGCAAAGGAAATGATCAAATAAAAGGCAGCCTACAAACTGGGAAAAGATACTTGCAAATGTCATATCTGATAAAGGGTTAGTATCCAAAACATATAAAGAACTTATCAAACTCAACACCCAGAAAACAAATAATCCAGTTAAAAAATGGGCAGAGGACATGAATAGATATTTTTCTAAAGAAAACATACAGATGGCCAATAGACACATGAAAAGATGTTCATCCTCATTAATCATTGGGAAAATACAAATCAAAACTACAGTGAGATAACCCCTCACACCTATCAGAATGGCTAAAATTAAAAACACAAAAAACAGGTGTTGGATGCAGAGAAAGGGGATCCCTTTTATACTATTGGTGAGAATGCAAACTGGTGCAGCCACTCTGGAAAACAATGTGGAGGTTTCTCAAAAAGTTAAAAATAAAACTACCTTATGATCTAGCAATTGCACTGCTCAGTATATCCCAAGAATAAAAATTACTAATTCAAAGGGATATATACACCTCCATGTTTATAGTAGCATTATCTACAATAGCCAATTATGGAAACATCCCAAGTGTCTATTGACTAATGAATGAATAAAAAAGATGTACTGTACACACACACACACACACACACACACACACACACACACACACAAGAATATTACTCAGCCATACAAAGGAACAAAATCTTGCCATTTGCAATGATGTGAATGAAACAAGAGAGTATGATGTTAAGTGAAATAAGTCAGTCAGAAAAAGACAAATACCATATAATTTCAATCATGTGAAAATAAATAAACAAGCAAAGGGAAAAAGACAGAGGCAAAACAAGAAATAGACTCTTAAGTATAGAGAACCCTTTGATGGTCACCAGAGGGGAAGTGGGTGGGGGGATGGGTGAAATAGGGGTTGAGGATTAAGGAGTGCACTTGTAATGAGTACCTGGTGTTGAATGGAAATGTTGAATCACTAGATCGTACCTCCAAAACTAACATTATATGTTAACAAATTTAAATAAAATCTTAAAATACAGTGTAGATTTTTTTGTGTACATAGTATTCTTAGATTCAGTTTTGATTTGGGTTGAAATAAAGTTTTTATGTTTTATTCATTTCATTCTTGAGAATCTGTTCATATCAAATTAAAATGCTTTATGCTCTTATGCTAATGCTGGATAAGTACCATGACCCCCAATTATCTTTTTTCCACTACATACTATGTGAAATCTTACAATAAATCTATGTTTAATGTATCCTTGGAGATCTGAAGCTTCTTAAACCTGAAGAAAGAAAAGCTAAATTATTGCAGCATGGAGATGGTTATAGCATAGGAGTCTCTGATCTTTATATGAGGTGCATTCCCCAGTATGTAATTCAAAATAAAAACAGGATGCTTGGGAATCATGCTAAAGCCATATATTACTGAAATCACTGTCATGTTCTTTTTGAGAAATATCTATAATTCAGCTAATTGTAGGTGAGTATAAGTCATATCTTTCTTCTTTTATATCCTAGTAACCAAGTTGTTTATAATAATAAGAGCAAGTTTCATTACTCATCTGGAAAACATTTCACATGAACAAATATTTCTTATATTTTCTTTTTCTTTTTTCTTTCTTTCTTTTTTTAACAAGCAGGCATAAAATCAACATTCAGGCTTTCTATAAATTCGAAGCAATTCTTTCACTTGCACAAAAGACATGTTTGAAAGCAAATGAAATTACTTAATGGAAGATAAGTAATTTTCCAGGCCACATTAGGAAATAAAAGCCACCTTTCTGTGAGGGATACAAATAGTACTCTTTACCTGAAGTGCTACTCTAAAGATTCTGGATATTCCCAGTCCTATCAAGGGTAAAGTGCCTATAAAATTCGAGCCAGCTATATATATCATAAACATCACTCATTTTATCACTAAAAAGTATTGTAATTAATGAGCCCTAGTGCATAGTTAAAATAGAGGTAGTCGAAATGTGTCCTGTAGTTGCCTTCGATGTGTGCTCATGTTTAAAATCATTTTGGATCTTAACAAATCCTGGAGTGTGTTTTCCTGATTTGGAAACATTGAAAGTGAACTAACTCACTCTTCGATGGTAGATTAGTCTACCAGATAATTTACTCTGGGATTGTAAAATAATAGTACTTTAATTCCTGGATTAGGTTAGGGATGTGAGAACAAAGAGTTTGGAATGGTAACCTAGAATAAGTAACACCTGACCGTGAGCATTCTTTGTTACCATACTGGTTATATTTTATCAGTGGAATTCAATTACTTTCTCTTAATTATTTAAGGAAGACTTGCTCATAGAGTCAAATAACTTTTTTCCAGAAAGAAAATAATGTTTACAGAGAATCAGTAACCCTTTTTGGGGAAAAACCTATTTCTCTGATGGATCTTAATATGAGTGAAATGACATGGATAATCAAAAGTTAAGATTTAGGGCACCTGGGTGGCTCAATGGTTGAGCGTCTGCCTTTGGTTCAGGTCATGATCCCGGGATCTTGGGATGGAGTCCCACATCAGACTCCCTAGAGAGAGTCTGCTTCTCCCTCTGCCTATGTCTCTGCCTTTTTCTCTGTGTCTCTCATGAATAAATAAATAATTTTTTTAAAGTTAAGTGTTAAACATAGTTTATTTTTAACCTTCATAAAGGACAGTGTTTCCAGCATACACACATGCGTGTATATATAAATATATATTTATATACATGTTATATATGTGTGCATATATATGTATATATGTGTATATATATATACACACATACATAAACATATATATATACACATATATATTATTTAAAACTTTAAGTAAACTCATTGGTCATTTACCTCTTCCTGTCAACAATGGCAAAATTGCTAGATAATTCTCAGTATTACTTCTACTTCCTTTTTATTTTTTTTTAATTAATTTTTATTGGTGTTCAATTTACCAACATACAGAAAAACACCCAGTGCTCATCCCATCAAGTGTCCACCTCAGTGCCCGTCACCCCTTCCCCTCCAACACCCGCCCTCCTCCCCTTCCACCACCCCTAGTTCGTTTCCCCGAGTTAGGAGTCTTTATGTTCTGTCTCCCTTCCTGATATTTCCCAACATTTCTTCTCCCTTCCTTTATATTCCCTTTCACCATTATTCATATTCCCCAAATGAATGAGAACATACACTGTTTGTCCCTCTCCGATTGACTTATTTCACTCAGCATAATACCCTCCAGTTCCATCCACGTTGAAGCAAATGGTGGGTATTTGTCGTTTCTAATTGCTGAGTAATATTCCATTGTATACATAAACCACATCTTCTTTATCCATTCATCTTTCGATGGACACCGAGGCTCCTTCCATAGTTTGGCTATTGTGGCCATTGCTGATAGAAACATCGGGGTGCAGGTGTCCCGACGTTTCATTGCATCTGAATCTTTGGGGTAAATCCCCAACAGTGCAATTGCTGGGTCGTAGGGCAGGTCTATTTTTAACTCTTTGAGGAACCTCCACACAGTTTTCCAAAGTGGCTGCACCAGTTCACATTCCCACCAACAGTGTAAGAGGGTTCCCTTTTCTCCGCATCCTCTCCAACATTTGTGGTTTCCTGCCTTGTTAATTTTCCCCATTCTCACTGGTGTGAGGTGGTATCTCATTGTGGTTTTGATTTGTATTTCCCTGATGGCAAGTGATGCAGAGCATTTTCTCATGTGCTTGTTGGCCATGTCCATGTCTTCCTCTGTGAGATTTCTCTTCATGTCTTTTGCCCATTTCATGATTGGATTGTTTGTTTCTTTGGTGTTGAGTTTAATAAGTTCTTTATAGATTTTGGAAACTAGCCCTTTATCTGATATGTCAATTGCAAATATCTTCTCCCATTCTGTAGGTTGTCTTTTAGTTTTGTTGACTGTATCCTTTGCTGTGCAAAAGCTTCTTATCTTGATGAAGTCCCAATAGTTCATTTTTGCTTTTGTTTCTTTTGCCTTTGTGGATGTATCTTGCAAGAAGTTACTGTGGCCAAGTTCAAAAAGGGTGTTGCCTGTGTTCTCCTCTAGGATTTTGATGGAATCTTGTCTCACATTTAGATCTTTCATCCATTTTGAGTTTATCTTTGTGTATGGTGAAAGAGAGTGGTCCAGTTTCATTCTTCTGCATGTGGATGTCCAATTTTCCCAGCACCATTTATTGAAGAGACTGTCTTTCTTCCAATGGATAGTCTTTCCTCCTTTATCGAATATTAGATGACCGTACATTTCAGAGTCCACTTCTGGGTTCTCTATTCTGTTCCATTGATCTATGTGTCTGTTTTTGTGCCAGTACCACACTGTCTTGATGACCACAGCTTTGTAGTACAACCTGAAATCTGGCATTGTGATGCCCCCAGATATGGTTTTCTTTTTTAAAATTCCCCTGGCTATTCGGGGTCTTTTCTGATTCCACACAAATCTTAAAATAATTTGTTCTAACTCTCTGAAGAAAGTCCATGGTATTTTGATAGGGATTGCATTAAACGTATAAATTGCCCTGGGTAACATTGACATTTTTACAATATTAATTCTGCCAATCCATGAGCATGGAATATTTTTCCATCTCTTTGTGTCTTCCTCAATTTCTTTCAGAAGTGTTCTATAGTTTTTAGGTTATAGATCTTTTACCTCTTTGGTTAGGTTTATTCCTAGGTATCTTATGCTTTTGGGTGCAATTGTAAATGGGATTGACTCCTTAATTTCTCTTTCTTCAGTCTCATTGTTAGTGTATAGAAATGCCATTGATTTCTGGGCATTGATTTTGTATCCTGCCACGCTACCAAATTTCTGTATGAGTTCTAGCAATCTTGGGGTGGAGTCTTTTGGGTTTTCTATGTAGAGTATCATGTCATCGGCGAAGAGGGAGAGTTTGACTTCTTCTTTGCCAATTTGAATGCCTTTAATGTCTTTTTGTTGTCTGATTGCTGAGGCGAGGACTTCCAGTACTATGTTGAACAGCAGTGGTGAGAGTGGACATCCCTGTCTTGTTCCTGATCTTAGGGGAAAGGCTCCCAGTGCTTACCCATTGAGAATGATATTTGCTGTGGGCTTTTCGTAAATGGCTTTTAAGATGTCGAGGAAAGTTCCCTCTATCCCAACACTCTGAAGGGTTTTGATCAGGAATGGATGCTGTATTTTGTCAAATGCTTTCTCTGCATCTAATGAGAGTATCACATGGTTCTTGGTTTTTCTCTTGCTGATATGATGAATCACATTGATGGTTTTACGAGTGTTGAACCAGCCTTGTGTCCCAGGGATAAATCCTACTTGGTCACGGTGAATAATTTTCTTAATGTGTTGTTGGATCCTATTGGCTAGTATCTTGTTGAGAATTTTTGCATCCATGTTCATCAGGGATATTGGTCTGTAATTCTCCTTTTTGGTGGGGTCTTTGTCTGGTTTCGGAATTAAGGTGATGCTGGCCTCATAGAACGAATTTGGAAGTACTCCATCTCTTTCTATCTTTCCAAACAGCTTTAGTAGAATAGGTATGATTTCTTCTTTAAACGTTTGATAGAATTCCCCTGGGAAGCCATCTGGCCCTGGACTCTTGTGTCTTGGGAGGTTTTTGATGACTGCTTCAATTTCCTCCCTGGTTATTGGCCTGTTCAGGTTTTCTATTTCTTCCTGCTCCAGTTTTGGTAGTTTGTGGCTTTCCAGGAATGCGTCCATTTCTTCTAGATTTCCTAATTTATTGGCGTACAGCTGTTCATAATATGTTTTTAAAATCGTTTGTATTTCCTTGGTGTTGGTAGTGATCTCTCCTTTCTCATTCATGATTTTATTAATTTGAGTCTTCTCTCTCTTCTTTTTAATAAGGTTGGCTAATGGTTTATCTATCTTATTAATTCTTTCAAAGAACCAACTCCTGGTTCTGTTGATCTGTTCCACAGTTCTTTTGGTCTCGATATCATTGAGTTCTGCTCGAATTTTAATTAACTCTCTTCTTCTGCTGGGGGTGGGGTCTATTTGTTGCTTTTTCTCTAGTTCCTTTATGTGTAAGGTGAGCTTTTGAATTTGAGATCTTTCCAGTTTTTGAATGGATGCTTGTATTGTGATGTATTTCCCCCTCAGGACTGCTTTTGCTGCATCCCAAAGATTTTGAACGGTTGTATCTTCATTCTCATTAGTTTCCATGAATCTTTTTAATTCTTCCTTAATTTCCTGGTTGACCTTTTCATCTTTTAGCAGGATGGTCCTTAACCTCCATGTGTTTGTGGTCCTTCCATACTTCTTGTTGTGATTAAGTTCTAATTTCAAGGCATTATGGTCTGAGAATATACAAGGGACTATCCCGATCTTTTGGTATCGGTTCAGACCCGATTTGTGACCCAGTATGTGGTCTATTCTGGAGAAAGTTCCATGTGCACTTGAGAAGAATGTGTATTCAGTTGAGTTTGGATGTAAAGTTCTGTAGATATCTGTGAAATCCATCTGGTCCAGTGTATCATTTAAAGCTCTCGTTTCTTTGGAGATGTTGTGCTTAGAAGACCTATCCAGGGTAGAAAGAGCTAGATTGAAGTCACCAAGTATAAGTGTATTATTATCAAGGTATTTCTTGAGTTTGGTTATTAATTGGTTTAAATATTTGGCAGCTGCCACATTCGGGGCATATATATTGAGGATTGTTAAGTCCTCTTGTTGGATAGATCCTTTGAGTATGAGATAGTGTCCCTCTTCATCTCTCACTATAGTCTTTGGGGTAAATTTTAATTTATCTGATATAAGGATGGCAACCCCTGCTTTCTTTTGAGGACCATTTGAATGGTAAATGGTTCTCCAACCTTTTATTTTCAGGTTGTAGGTGTCCTTCTGTCTAAAATGAGTCTCTTGTAGACAGCAAATAGATGGGTCCTGCTTTTTTATCCAGTCTGAAACCCTGCGCCTTTTGATGGGGTCATTAAGCCCGTTCACATTCAGAGTTACTATTGATAGATATGAGTTTAGTGTCATCATATCTATTCAGTCCTTGTTTCTGTGGATTGTTCCACTGAACTTCTTCTTAAAGGGGAATTTTAAGAGTCCCCCTTAAAATTTCTTGCAGAGCTGGTTTGGAGGTTACATATTCTTTCAGTTCCTGCCTGTCTTGGAAGCTCTTTATCTCTCCTTCCATTTTGAATGAGAGCCTTGCTGGATAAAGTATTCTTGGTTGCATGTTCTTTTCATTTAGGACCCTGAATATATCCTGCCAGCCCTTTCTGGCCTGCCAGGTCTCTGTGGAGAGGTCTGCTGTTACCCTAATATTCCTCCCCATAAAAGTCAGGGACTTTTTTTCTCTTGCTGCTTTAAGGATCTTCTCCTTGTCTTTGCAATTTGCAAGCTTCACTATTAAATGTCGAGGTGTCGAACGGTTTTTGTTGATTTTAGGGGGGGATCTCTCTATTTCCTGGATCTGAATGCCTGTTTCCCTTCCCAGATTAGGAAAGTTTTCAGCTAGGATTTGTTCAAATACATATTCTGGCCCTCTGGCCCTTTCGGCGCCCTCAGGAACCCCAATTAAACGTAGGTTTTTCTTCCTCAGGCTATCATTTATTTCCCTTAATCTATCCTCATGATCTTTTAATTGCTTGTCTCTTTTTTCCTCAGTTTCCCTCTTTGCCATCAACTTGTCTTCTATGTCACTCACTCGTTCTTCCACCTCGTTAACCCTCGTCGTTAGGACTTCTAGCTTGGATTGCATCTCATTTAATTGATATTTAATTTCTGCCTGATTGGATCTAAATTCTGCAGTCATGAAGTCTCTTGAGTCCTTTATCGTTTTTTAAGAGCCACCAGTAGCTGTAAAATAGTGCTTCTGAATTGGCTTTCTGACATTGAGTTGTAATCCATATTTTGTAACTCTGTGGGAGAGTGGGCTGTTTCTGATTCTTTTTTTTGAGGTGAGGTTTTCCTTCCAGTCATTTTGCTCAGTGCAGAGTGGCCAAAAACAAGTTGTATTGGGAAAAGGAGAAAAAGAGAGAGAAGGAAAGAAAAGAGAAAAAGAAAAAAGAGAAAGAAGAAAAAAAAAAGGGGGGGGGAAGAGAAGAAAAAGAAAGAAAAAGAAAGAAAGGAGAAAAAAGAAAAAAAAAGGGTGGGGTGGGGTGGGGGAAGCAATCAGAAATCAAGAAGAAAGAAAGAAAAAAAAAGCACAAAACAAAACAAAAAAAAACAAAACAAAAAAACACGGGGGAGCATCTTCCGATTCTGTATACTTTAAGTCCCTTGACTTCCCTTGGAACTGGTCCGTGTCGCTGGTCTTCTGGGGGAGGGGCCTGCTGTGCTGATTCTCAGGTGTGAGCACTTGGGGGAGCTGCTCTGCCCCTGCCTGGTGCAGGGCTCAGTGGGGTTGTTCACCCCGTGAGGCCCCGGGAGGAAGCCACAGTGGCGGGGGTAGCTCTGGGACCCTGGAGTCAGCTCCGGCAGTAACTCCGGGGCTCTCTGTCTGCAGGGCCCGGGGGCTCCCGGGCGGGGCCGCTGATCTGCTCAGTTCCAGGCAGGAGCGTCCTTGCTGTCCTGGGCCCTCCCGGCCTCTGCCTGTCCCGGGGGAGGCCGGATCCTGGGCTGTGTCCCGGCGCCCTGTGCTCCGGGGCCTGCGCTGTTGGATTCGCGCTCCCGGCCCCAGCCCCCTCCGCGGAGCCGCCGCCCGAGCCCCTCCGAGCTGTTCCCGGAGCCGCGCCGCCCCCTCCGCGGAGCCGCAGGCCGAGTCACCCCGAGCTGTTCCCGGAGCCGCGCAGCCCCCTCCGCGCGGAGCTTCTTCCTCCGCCCGAGCCGCCGCCGCCGAGCTGTTCCCGGAGCCGCGCAGCCCCCTCCGCGGAGCCGCCGCCCGAGCCCCTCCGAGCTGCTCCGGGTCCCGCCGAGCGCTGCAGCCCTTAGGGAGCTCGGCGCACTCTCCGGGGCGCAGTTCCTCTGTTACTGTCCCAGGGAGCCCGAGGGCTTCCCCGCCTTTCTGGGGATCCTGCTCCAAGTCCCCGGGAGGCCTTTCCCCCGGGAAGGTTGGTGCAGCTCCTGCTCCTCCGGGACGGGGCTCTCCTGACCTGGGGACACTCGCCCCGGCCTCAGCCCGGCTACTCGCGGGGCCCCTCCCCCTTGGCGGCCTTTTGTTTCTTTATTTCTTTTTCCCCGTCTTCCTACCTTGATAGAAGCGCGAACTCTTCTCACTGGAGCGTTCCAGCTGGTCTCTCTTTAAATCTCAGGCCGAATTCGTAGATTTTCAGGATGACTGGATGGTTTTCTAGGTAATTTGTTGAGGACAGGTGACCTGGAGACCCTGCTCTGCCGCCATCTGGCCTGTTTCCCTACTTCTACTTCCAGTTACATAAACCTAGTCCACGATATTTAAAGAACATCAATCAGAAATGACTTATTTTTAACTGTATTGATCAAGATAGGTGAAATTCCAGGCATCCTTCCATTCTGGTTATGATTAATTAACTGTAGTGAAAAATACAGTCTGGCAGGAATCTACTAGAAAACCAGACAAAAGATATAAGGCAAGGGTTTTCAGGCAATAGAAAACCATTTAAGCTAGGTAGTACCGTTGAGAAAACATAAACACAAGGCTGGCCCACATTTACCTGTTTTTTCTTCCTGCGACCAAATTTTGTTGGACTGTGGCTGAGTGACTTGAAGTCCAAACAGAATAGTAGTCTCAGTGAGCCAAGGAGGCATGCTTAATCAGAAATTTTGACTACTAATGCAAATGGAAATCGGGCTGCAGGATACCACTAGGAGGGGCTGGGCATGGTAGCTCCCTACAGGTCCTTGGCCAAACATTTGGTTGTCTTGCATGGTTGGTCTTTTTGAATGCTGTCAAGTGTGCTTCCTGTCATAGTGAGTTAAAGGTATCAGAGATCACACAGGACTCACACTTGTTGAATTTAGCCTAGTCGAGATAGAAGACACCTCACTGAGCACTACAGATATTCAGCTGAGAACACAGTAAGGATCACATTTTATTTATTTCTTTTTTTGAAAATATAGGTCTTTTCTTTTTAGGATTTTATTTATCCATTCATAGACAGAGAGAGAGAGAGAGAGAGAGAGGCAGAGGGAGAAGCAGACTCCATGCAGGGAACCTGACATGGGACTCCATCCCACGTCTCCAGGATCATGCCCCAGGTTGCAGGTGGCACTAAACCGCTGTGCCACCAGGGCTGCCCAAGGATCACATTTTAAAGTAAGGACTATAACCTTGGACTAAGGAATTTTAACTCTCTGCCAGGAAAAACAAACAAAAAGACGAAACCAAACCCTTTTTAAACAGAACCCAATCTCCTTTCAGTGTATCATTTACGATGCTCATCATAAAACCTACAAATATTGGACACATAAGAAAAACAGAATTTAAGATAACTTAGAGTTCAGATTAGCAAATGAAAGATTTTAGAGCAGTTATTATATTTATTCTTTCTCAGATTAGCAAATGAAAGATTTTAGAGCAGTTATTATATTTATTCTTTCTCAGATTAGCAAATGAAAGATTTTAGAGCAGTTATTATATTTATTCTTTCTCTCTTCCTCTCCCTTGCCCTACCTCTACCTCTTTCTCTTCCTATACCTCCACCTCTCCTATGATCTCTTTTTGATTAAAAATTAAGGGCAAAGATGACCATAATGAGCAAACAGATTAGGATTATGAACAGAGAGAAGGAAACTGAATAAGAACCAAATGAAATTCTAGAACTAAAAAGTACAATATCTGAACTTAAAACAAGCAAACATACTGAATTTTGTTTTATAGATTTTGGAAATACCAGAAAAGTTAATCAATTTAAGGATACGAACAGCAGTTCTTCAATCTGAAGAGGATAAAAAGGATTGAAGAAAAAAGTATTGAAACAAGTTGTGGTGGTCTATGGAATAATATTCAATATTTTACCATACATGCAATTAGATACTCAAAAGAGAAAAGATATAAGGGTACAGGGAATATTTGGAAGAGAAAAAATTATTCACAGTTCTCACAGTTTGAGAAAGATACTGACTTTAGGAAATTAAGGGAACCTCATACCAGATAAATACAAAGAACATAATACTTACGAAAATCATAGTTAAACTCCTCAAAACAAACAAAAGGAAGTCACTTTAGAGTCTTTCTCTTCTACCAACTGGTTGTGTGCCATTAATCTGATTTTTTGCTTTTTGGTCCTTTTTAATTATCCATCTAACAAACTACCATTTAAAAAAATTCCCTAATAATAAAATTCCTGACAATGTAAAAACACCAGTACTAAGTAGAGTGTTGGAAGAAATACATCCATCAAATGATGAAAAGAAAAAATAAAAAAAAATAGGAACAGTGGCTGATGGTTACCTGTTAGCCACTATTACTGTTGCTATCATCATCATTATTATTGCTATCTATTATTATTATTAAAATAATAAACTACAGTGTAGCTGTTAAATATTTTTAAAAAGAAAATTTCAGAAGTTAATGTTATTTTAGAATAGAAGTCACATAGAAGAATTAAAGACTGATGAGGAGGAAGCATCAGAAAGAGAAATATTCAAGAGACAAGATAAATATTGGAGACTGTTTCCCTGAGAATGCAAAATAAGTAGCACTGTGAATAGATCAGAGGTAATGGGTTAGCCTCAGAAAAGAAAAAGTATGATTCTTCTTCTGACAAGGCCAGGGCATAGGCAACAATAGGTACTATTTCAGAAATGTTTTTAGATGTAGGGCTGGGAAATTGGGCAGTTGATGGTAAATAGTGTCTATTTGATCTGGATTGTACAAGATAAGGACATCACTTGAGAATGATAGGGGACTGTGTTAGAGATTAAGACTGGAAAATAGTGATAAAATTTAGAGTAACTATTGTAGAAATGGAAAATTTAGCTGACTCTGCATGAGATTTTGAGTTGGCTTGAGTGTTTGGCTTAAGATAAAAAAATCCCAAATCCTAAATGTGTAATAGTGTGGAGCCAAATTATACACATTTTTTTTTCTGGCACTACTGAGCAGGCTGAGAAAGTGAGACCTCAAATTATTTTTCATGTGTAAGAAGTATACATGCTAGCTGAGAAAATTATGTTAATTTTCTATCTGGGAGATCTTATAGCAGAACTTGACACCTTTTACTAATGAGCAGAAATTTTATGCATGATCATCTGGAGCTATTCAAGCTCATGAAGTCACTTGTTGGTCATGGAATTCACATGAGAGATGCTATGTTACAGTTTCAATACCTGGCAGACTGTTATGGAAAACAGAGTCAGTGAATTTATGCTGATAGTAGCACTTGGGAATTAGGTGCTGAAATTCTACTACTTCATAATTGGATTTTGGCACCTCCTCTTAATTTCCTCTGGATAAAACATAGCACTACTTGCAAATGGCATACTATAGTGTTGCTTGGAGTTTTGTTAAGTGTCAAATTGCTGGCTGAAACTACTGGCATTTTTAGTACTTACAGAAAAGCATGATACAATTTAGAATAAAGCAAATGGGGTTAATCTGAAGTGTTGCAAAGAGGAGGAAACAGTAGATTTTGCTGGTTTTTTAAAAAAATAAATTATATACATTTAAGGCTGTTTAAGAGTGGATTTGATGTGACTTTTTTTGTTTTGTTTTGTTGCTGTTGCTGTTTCAAATTAGTTGCATATGGTATGAATTTATCTAACAGATTAGTGTGTTCAATAGAAAGATCACTTGGCAGCTTGCAGCAATTTCTTTGTAGTCAAGGTCAAATAAACTTAAGGATATAGAACAGAGAAGCAAATCTTTCCGTTTCTTCAGGCTTCTTGAAGCACAACAGTGAGGCTCTACTCCTTTGTTCTAAATGGATGTTAAAGTGGCTAAGAATTTTGGTTATGAAGTCAAAGTGTTGAGTTGGTGATGAGAACTTTTGTTAACCTCTGGGTTGTAATTATTTAACATTGCTTATAAAATATTCAAATAAAGAGAGGGAAAAAACCCCACTATTTGTAAAATATTCAACCCATCCTGCTTCATGATTTCTGTGCCACAAATATACTTAATATAATGAAATCTTTAGTAGGTTTTAAATTAAGTTTTTCTTGTATAAACAAGATATTTACAATTCGTTTCACAGTAGGTGGATAGTACATCAGGATTGGAGGCTGAATATGAAAGCCCAAATTAAACTTTCTTTAATTTTAAATAGGATGCTTCACCCTCAATTCTGGTTAACCTACAACCAAGAGTAAGGGTGAGTACTGAGATTCTCTGAGTGGGATTTACCAACAACTTTTACTCCAAATCACTTCTTTATCCTTAGTGAAAAGAGAAAAAGAGGGCAAGTCATGAAGAAGTTCCCTAGCTTTCAAGTGATTCTAGATTTATTGATGCCTTAAAGGGGGAAAAAAAGGTATAGATGCTAGGAGATGTTGAAAGAAGGTAAAACTGACAAGCTCTTGATTGTGAAATCTCACAATGAAAAATGAACTAGGAATCATCCCTATTTTTGGTTGCATAGAGTAGACCACCTATTCTTTTTATCCTTACCTGCATTCTGTTTCTCTGTATTCTGAACCCTCCATTAACAGAATTACAGAAAGTGTTTACTTAGTTTTATCCCTAACTTTTTTTAGCATTTTTAGCCAAAGCCTTTCTTAGACATTAACATTGGTAATTCACAAAAGTGTGTGTGTGTATAAAATTTACCTTCAGAGATTATATCATATACCCCATATATGGTAGATAAGGTAAATAATATTATAATTTATAGTCATCTCTCACCTGTATCCTTAAAAGCACATAATTCTATAGTACAGCCATCATTCCAAAAGTTCTGGGTCATAAGGTCAGAGATTTTAATGACTGAGGGTTTTGCCCTTATTGCTCTTTACTACATGTTATTTCACGGAAAACCTGAGACTTAAGTTTCTTTGGTAAGTTTCAGAGTTCATTCTCCTACAGCCTTTCTCTCCCCCCTTTATCGCCATGTAAAGAACAATAAAAGCCAAAAGACTTTGAAATGTAAAACTGGTAATCTTTTAAAGATGAAGAAAAAGTAAAAAAATACTTAGAGAAGTCAGTTTTACTTTCTAGTTGAAACATCTCCATCAAAATACGTATTTCTTACTTAAATTTGTTATAATTAGGTAAGACATGAGAAGCCAATAAGACATTTTTAAATGGCTTTGTGTAATCTATATGGAGATGGGAAAATTTTATATATTTATAGTCCAGGAGAATGGTTGTTGTTGGACTTCATCTTGTTTCCTTAATTCATCATGTTCCTGCAAAAATAACAGCAATTATGTTAATAGCCCCCACCATAACAACTGTGGTTGATACATGACACCAATTTCCTGGTATCCAAACATGAAGTAAACTTTTGGGGGGCTCCATAATTCATATCACAATTAAATCTTGACATTTTCCTATCATATTGCTATTATCTGACTCTTTGTGGGCATCTACATCACTGTGCCTGTGAAGTGTTCTGCAAGGCACTTTCATTGGTGGCTTTTTATAATTTTTAGTTCTCAGTTGAAATATCACCTTTTGGATGTCTTCCCACAGTCACACTGTCCAAAGTATCCTAGTTATTCTTTCTCCAACTGTGTTAGGGTCAAGAGAAGCTCACTTTTTGTTTATTTTCCTGTGAATTGTTTGTCACTGATTCATCTATTGCAGGCTTTTTTTCCCCTGCAGTATCCCCATTTCATGCTTGCTATAAATTGCCATATATAGAAGTTGGTTTTTACATTTATAGTATGTCTTCATCTTATAAGTGTCTATTTGTACCAGTGGTTTTGTTATGAAATGGATTTGGTTCCCAGAATGTATAAATCAGCTTTCTAACTCGCTCTTTGTGTCACTTGCCCTTGCATTTTCTCTATAGCAAGAATCTTCTTTTTTGAAATAGAAAACGATACATAAATAATGACATCATAAAACTCAACTGCTTGTGGGACATGTGGGTGGCTCAGTCAGTTAAGTGTCTGAGTCTTGATTTCAGCTCAGGTCATGATATTGGGGTTGTGAGATGGAGCACTGTGTCTGGCTCTGGGCTCAGTGGGGAGTCAGGCTTGGGATTCTGTGTGTGTCCCTCTCCCCTCTGCCCTTCCTTTCCCACATGAACATGCACTAAATAAATAAATAAATAAATAAATAAATAAATAAATAAATAATCTTTAAGAACTCAACTGCTTGAAATCACCTAGTAGCTATCCCATTTAACTTGAAACAAAACCCAATTCACCATTGATTACAAGATTCCGTATAATATAGCATCTACCAACAAACACTTCAACATTATCCTTAATTGCAATCCAGTCATGTGAACCTATATTCTGATTCTGAACACATGCTCATTCTTATATTAGGGAATTGCCAATTTCTCTTCATTTTGCCTGAGATTCTTTTTTTCCCCACATTTTTGTATGGCAGTTTTCCTCCCAGCATTTACATTTTAGCTGAAAATATTATCTCTTCTTGAATGTCTTCCGTGAAATCCTTTCCAAAGTAGTTTGTCCCATTCCTTAGAATTACTCTCTAAGTACTCTTTTTTTTTTGCTATAGTTTTACTTGCTGAAATTGTCATTGTTTGTTTATTCTTTATCTCCCCTTTAATATAATAGAAACTCCATCAGAAGATGAACTTTGTTCCCCTTGTTCCCTAGTATATTCCCAGTGCAAGTGATATTGTCATCTGGGTAACTAATATTGTTTACACTATTAGTTTAGGTAAACACTAATATTGTTTTTCTTGTAAGATTCTCATTAAATTCTTTCTTCATTAATAATATGAATTGAAAAGACTCTTATCTCCATTCTTAGGTGCTATTTATGTAAGCTCACTTTATTTTAGTAGAAGTAAATGCCAAGGAGGAGAAAAGTTCCATTATTCATGTAAGGCTTGGGAAATGACAAGCAATAAATATATATTTCTGGTAATTTTTACAAGAATCCTATGATGAAAACATATTTTCTATTTTACAAATGAGGTACATGAGACTGAGAGAGATTAAGTAAGTCTAAGTCCAGAAATTGCTTCAAACTCTGTCTCAAAGATCGTGATGTTTTCATTATACTACTCCTACTATCTTTGATGAAGTGTGTATCATGTTGATTTTTAATATTCTGTAAAACAGAATCGCAGAACAGAGCAAAACGGTGATTGCATTGTTCACTGTATGTTGTTCATATACAAGTTCATGACAAGAAGAAGTGGTGGGATTCATCAGATATATAGGGAATATATAAGGTTGATCTTTATTAGATATTACACAAAATGATTAGTTGAAAGGATATTAGTACAAAGTTCAGCATTTTAGGGATCCCTGGGTGGCACAGCGGTTTAGCGCCTGCCTTTGGCCCAGGGCGCGATCCTGGAGACCTGGCATCGAATCCCACGTCGGGCTCCCGGTGCATGGAGCCTGCTTCTCCCTCTGCCTATGTCTCTGCCTCTTTCTCTCTCTGTGTGCGACTATCATAAATAAAAATAAAAATTTAAAAAAAATAAAAAAATAAACTCAGATAAAAAAAAAAGTTCAGCATTTTAAAGTGAAATAGTTTATTGACTACAGCTACATACCCTGTTGATGACCTCTGCTAATCTGATTTCAGTGACATAAAACATAGTACTCATTTGGATTAGTCTAGAATCATCTAAAAATTTAGTTGTACAAAAATATTGACATGTTCTTATTATACTAAAATCCTATGGTAAAAACCAAATAAATAAAATTAGTTTTTCTAAAGTATTTTCTATAATGATAACTCTAATGATTTAACTTATAAGTACTTTAAGAGTCTTAAAGTGACTCATAATAATAAGTGACTAGAAAAAAATCAGGTGGAAAAATAAAACAAATAACAAGAGCAAATAGGAAAAAGATAATTCACTGTGATTTTTAGGGTGAATGTTTAGATAAATTCCTAAATAACCAGAAAATAACTGAAAAAGTAATGAAGTCCATTCTTTTAAATGACCAGACTTGACTTGAACTGCTGATGCTGTAGTTGAGTAATATACTGTGTTTCTCAGGCTTCTGCAAATTCTCTACAGCAAACAGTCTGATATTCCTGTCCTTGGATTCGAAGGGTGACAACTTCCTGTGGCAAAATACTGATTTCCTATTGCTTTATTTGAAGAAATGGAATCTCCCCTATATTTCTAAGTAACATTTACCCTAACTGGTTGCCTAGAATTCACAGATTTGCTTCTTCACTTGCTCAGTCATCATGAAAACATCACCCTGGAAAGTCATTGCCTTATCATGTTGTACTAGAAGATGACTGTCTTATCTAAGTATCACCACCCTCCACCCACCTTGATATTCCCCCAAGAATTCCATTTCTGTGCCAGGGGGTTCTATACAAGAACTTCTCAGTAGTATGTGCTACATCCAGTGGATATTTATCTCTCTAGTTTTATGCAAATCTCAAATTCAGATAGAAACCCAGTTCTATCATGTGTATATGTGGAGACACTTCTAATATTAATCTAAAAATTACATATACTATTGACTTTAGTTACTCTGTAAGCAGTGATTTAACACTAATATTTAACAACCGTTACATTAAGGACTGCAACTTCTAACATAATTTGTATTAGGTTCTGACTATCTTGGAGCTTTCAGGTGGTAGAGAAAACAAACTATCACAAGATAGAATTTTATATATGGCAATAGAGGTGTTATGCATATTATGTTTGGGAACTCAGAGGGGACAATCAAATCTAAACATTGGCTAAAAATTTAATTAATTTTGTGTTTCCTGACTGGGTCTCAAATTATAAAGAAAATACATCATAAGTAAGCTGATTCATTTTACAACTTTGAAATATTTGATATATCCTAGGATGGTTTGTAATTCAGTCAAACCAGATTAACCATTTTCTTCATATAAAAATATATTTATAAGCAGATATTCCTCATTTTTGAAGCTGTAAATATGAATGTTAGTTCATATAATCATGACTGGAGGTCAGTTATTTTTCTCGAACCTGTTCTTAGCACCTTCCCTCCCTAGAACACTGATAACCAATTTTGAGAATCCTGACCCAGAAGATTGTTTCTGGGATTCACTTCAGACAGGATGATATAACACAAGCACATAATATAGTAGGTCCATCTAGTCTGTTCTTTTAAAATCTCTTCTTTTAAACACAGAAGTCAAAGAATATACATGGTATTTTCATCTATACTTTCATCTATACTTCATGTATACTTTTGCCCTTACATTTAGGAAAACAGGGACTATCTAAATTACTGATAAATAATCTGTAAGCTCTGATTTGCTTCTATTTCACTGTTTGACAGCGCAATTTGAGATACGATTTTAGCAATTATCCTATTTTAAAAAATCAATTCCATTCTTCAAGTACCAAACCCAATCTATTTATTTTGCAGTCCCTTGGAATGCTTCAGTGCTCCTCTGTTTCTTTCTGAAAGACCAGGGTAGCTAGCTACTTGGATTTGCCTACATGTGGGCATAATAACCATAGGTAGGAGTGGAAAGTAGAAAAATGGTGAGAGACCTCAGACTGAGCACTGAGCCCATGATAAAAGGTACCGGAATGCTAGTTTGACTAACATTCTTAAATATTCATGGTGACTAGGTGCTATGCATGATGAGGGAAGACACCTGGGAGAGGTGATGGGAGAGAGGTTATGGGAGAGCTGGAAGGCAGGGGCTAACAAAGAATGTTTTAGAAATAGGCTTTGACTTATGCTGTAAATGTTACTCAGAAGACAATGATATATTAGATTTAAGAGCATAGTTATTTAAGTCTTAAGAAATAAAGCTTCAAAGCATCTAGACATCAACATTTATGTAATGGGAAACATTATTATCTGATTATATAATCCAATTTAATAAAATAACATTTATTTTTAACAAAGTGTTCTTCAGGATTGGGGGTATAATAATTATAAGTATTTAAACAGAGCAGTGGTTTCATATTTGCAGATTTGTAAGATGCATATTATGAATTAGCTAGGGTATTTATTTAGTTGCTTTATTAGATGCAAATAACAGTGTCTTAAATAGGATACAAGATTCATTTTCTCAAGCACACAAAAGTCTGATAGATGGGCTGTGGTACAGGGCACCTCAGCTACTGGGAGTCATATAGGTGCACAGGTTCCTTCTACCTCTTTGTTTCATCATCCCTAACTGCACAGACAGTGCTGGCACATTAACTACCTTTTCCCATTCTAGCCCTTGGGATGGAAAGAGGAAGGAGAAAAACAGCTTCCCTGAATGATATGATTAAAAAATTTTGCAGATAATTTTTCCTCATCTCCAGCTCTGCAAGACTGAATTCCACATTGTCTTTGCTGAAAGTGGGGCTGTAAAAGTCTTGTTGCAAGAGGGTATGTAAAATGTTCTTGCTAGCTAGATAGCGTGAAACACAGGAAAAGCAAGATTTCCCTTATTTAATGAAAGCAAGAGAATAGATATTGAGAGAAAGTCTCTTCATTACATACTTAAAAAAAAAGTTTGTGGCATTTTTTGCTGTTTTTAACTTCATTAAACAAAGGGAAAGAGTACAAAAATGCATACCACTATTTAAAGGAATGTGGTTAAAAAAAAAACCTGAAAAATCCTCTCCCTTAAATGAATATATATATTATATAATGATACATATATTTCTGATGTTTACAAACAACTATCTTTTATCCCTTTAGAATTGCTAAATACTGTATGGTACATGCTGCTATTAAATTTAAATTTATTTATAGTTTGATTCTTAGAGATAATAAAATTATATGCCAAAAAATTAGATAATCCTTTCAAAATGCATATGAGACTGAAGGACAGAATAATTAGGATACAAATACATCATCTTTTAATTCTTAGATCATTTTGGACCACCAAACTCCCAACTATCTTTGTAGCAAGTTATATCTATTGATCTGTGGTGACTCTGACATTTAGGGGGAAATGTTTTCATAAAGCTTACACAAATCTAAGGAAAAACTAACATGTACTAAAAATATGAATCTTACCTTTTACCTTTTTTGTAGGAAGATGTGCAGATGCCACTTGTTTCTCATAATTAACACAGAAAAGTGTCTAAAAGTAGTAAAAAAAATACTGAAGGAAAAGGAAAAACAATACTGTATTACTAGCAACAAAATAGTGGGATTAGGGCAGCCCCCGTGGCACAGCGATTTAGCGCCGCCTGCAGCCTAGGGTGTGATCCTGGGGACCCAGGATCCTTGAGACCCAGGTCGGGCTCCCTGCATGGAGCCTGCTTCTCCCTCTGCCTGTGTCTCTACCTCTCTCTCTCTCTGTGTGTGTGTCTCTATGAATAAATAAATAAAATCTTTAAAAAAACAAAATAGTGGGATTATTTTGTTGCAAAATCTGAAAATAATTCCTTATTGTTCAATAGTATGCTCCTAAACTATAGTTGATAGAGGAAATATAATTGCCCTATATTGGAAATATTTTTTCAGCCCCTTTATTAACTAAATATACTTCAAGCAAAAACTTTTTTCTATACTACATATATTTTAAAACATGTGAAGTAGCTTCCTTACAGCAAAGCTTTTGACACATGTGTATATGCCACATATGGCACATGTTATGTTTTACATGTAGCTTGTAGTAAAATATTTATCAATTAACTATAAGTTCAAAGATATATTATTGAAATATTTTACTCTTGTTTTCTAGATGGATGGAATTTTTCTTGTGGGAGAGAAGGTCAGAAAAATTGAGGGAAGGGGAAAAGGAAGTCATTGACAAATCAACTGATTGGTGATGATGCTCTAAATTCAAGTTCTCCAAGTCAGACATCAATTATCCTTTTAGTATTTCCAGATTTTCCTAGTCAGTTATTTCAAACATTTTCAATCTCGTACCTCAACCTTTTAATCTTACTACTGTTTTACTACTATTTTCACCTTACTACTATTTTAATTAGTTCCAGCATAACTGTCCTCTGTATTCACAAACAGAAAATTGAACAAAAATAGAGAAATCTACCTGTATATCCATCCACATTTTACATTTTGAATCCAATTATAACAGATATTATCCCTCCTGTGCTCAAAAATTCATCCATTTATCCTATTATTTCTCTTACAATTGCAAACTCTCTGCAATATCTACATCACACAAACATCTAAAATGATATTCTTCAAACCTTCAAAACAAAACTCAATAATTTAAAGAAATAAAAACTATTGCCAATCACATTGGCAGCTAATTCTTTCATGTCCCTTCCAAGACAACCTCATTAAAAACTTATCTCCTCCGCTACTCCTATTCCCTTTTGCTCTCTCACATATTTTCTTCTTTTATAGAAAATATCACTTCTTTGTTTTTTTTAAGATTTTATTTATTTATTCATGAGAGACAGAGAGAGAGAGAGGCAGAGACACAGGCAGAGGGAGAAGCAGGCTCCATGCAGGAGCCTGAAGTGGGACTGGATCCAGGGTCTCCAGGATCACACCCTGGGCTGAAGGTGGTGCTAAACCGCTGAGCCACCCTTGCTGCCCATATCACTTCTTTAAAGCTCTCTAGTCTTTTATATTATATTTTAAAGACTCACACTTATTACGACTCACACATTTCTTTATTATCTGCCTTTTTACCCACAATCAAATGTAGGTACCATGAGAGAAAGGATTTCATATGTTTTTTCTCTCTGCATTCTTACCTCTCAAAGAGTTTCTTTTGCATATACCTGCTCAGTACATATCAGCTGAATGAATGAGCAAATGAATAATGTAATTGTTCCTTCTGGCATGATAACTGATAGTGAGAAAACATTAAATAGAGAGAATTCTCAACAATCATTTAGTCACATTGCCAATGTCATGGGTAAACTCAAGATCAGGGGAAGCAAGGCACTAATTTTTAAAGTTCAAAGGTTTTAATGAGAAATATTTTAAGAATTTCAGTATGTTTCCAAATGACTTTGAAGTCAAATCGTAAGTTCTTTCTTTATCTGTTTAATGTTAATTATTTATTTTTAAAAGATTTTTATTTATTCATGAGGGAGAGAGGCAGAGACATAGGCAAAGGGAGAAGCAGATTTCCTGCAAGGGATCCTGATACAGGACTCAATCCCAAGACCCTGGGATCATGATCTGAGCCAAAGGCAGACACTCAACCACTGAGCCACTCAGGTGTCCTAGACTTTTATTTTTGTAAAACATTGAGTAAATTTCTGTAACATAAGCAAAACTTTAAACAGAAAAATGAGAAATAAGTTATATGCATTATCTCAGTAAAAGGTTGGAATTTGGGAATTACTTGTTTTATTTCACTGAGTTTCTGAAATTCAATCAGCTTTGATGTAACAACTGTTGGTTGACCTGATAAAGTGAACCTCTCATCCAGTTGATTTAAGTCTACTTCGCTGCTACCAAAGAATCTAAAATATGTTCTATTTTACACAACCATCTGGCCCCTAAATTCAAAACTTTACTTGACTGCAGTCCTAGGAAACAGACTTTTTGTTTCTAATTAAATTGTGTTTTATTCTGTTGTATATAAAACTTCTTGCAATCTGGCATTACTTTCTTTAACTTACATGAATAATTTCCCTTCATCATGAATTTTACCTGAATAAAGCAGTCAGAATAGTTAGTAGAAAGTCAGTCATGACGAAAAACAGATTTTAGGTATTTCAGAGAACTGTGGCTAGGAAGAAGGAAGGAAGAGAGAGAGAGAAAGGGAAAATATTTCAGGAGAAAATAATTTATTCTAGTCATCTTTTTCAGACAGGATCAAATTCTCTACTGATAATCTGAAAGATGACTTGTGCTTCAAGATTTCTTTAAATCATTTATGTTGCCATTACATCTTTGTGGGAGCCTAATCCAGTAAAGTTTCCTTCAAAGAAGTTTAGTGGAAATATTGGTAATTTTTATGCTTTCCTCATTAACATAGTTCATGTTAGTATTGAAGAGATAGCTGGAGGCTACTGAGCAATAATGGCTCATCAATAGAAAATGATGGCCTCCAGTGGTGGTTTGTATTGATGGTTTCTGATAAAGTCCCTGAAGGTTGCTCCTGAAGGTTTCATGTATTCTAAAAGTATTTGTCAATTATACATTGTGTATCCCCTATGTAAGGAGCTGGAAACACAGATTATATCAGATTGACCCAGTATCTGTTCTCATGTAAGAGTCTATTTAACAAAAGAAATTCCTGATTGAGGCTTTAATTTTAGGTAAATAAATGCCCTTTCCTCGCCATTGTCTTTAAATGTGTTTTTAAGTATATATAATATTTTTGAAAGATCAAGCAGTTTAGAAGTATATAAAATAAAAATTGAAAGTACCACCCTAGCATTTTTTATGGTTGAAATAACTACAACCACATACATGCATGTTGACATACATGATTCATGTTTTTGTCAGTCTAAGCTCCAGGTCCTATGGTTCTCACAAAATTTGGGGAAAAATTTCTTCATGCTTCTGGCAAAGAGGATACAGTTGAACTGAATGACATCATCAACCAGGCTTAGTATGGCCCCTAAATTTTTGTGGATTTTCCCCTATATGAACATCATATGTTTGCAAATGCAGTGAATAGTGAATAGTTATGAATTATGGTAGATATTATTTCACTTTATAATCACTTATAATCACTTTAGATATAATCACATATAATCACTTTAGATTAATCAACAGTAAGATAAAATATTTTATTTTACTTTAATCTGTTACTTCTTCAGTGCACTTTCGTTATGTAAATAAAAGTTTCTGAAGTTGTTTTCCTTTTCTCTGAGAAGCGTCTTTCCTCATTTTTTGCAGGGCAGGTGTTCCGGTGATGAGTTATCTTAGGTTTTTTTGTCTTTTGTTTGTTTTGTCTGAGAAAATCTTTACTTCTCATTCACTTTTTTTTTTTATTCGTGTCTTTCACTTTTGAAAGATAATTTTACTGGATATAAAATTCTAGGTTGAGTGTGTTTGTGTGTGCTTTCTTTAAACTCTTTAAATAATTCACTCCATTCTCTCTTTGCTTGATTGGCTTTTGATTAGAAATCCACTCTAATTCCTATCTTTGCTCTTTTGAGGAAGAACATGTTTTCAAGAATTTATTTCTTTCACTGGCAGTGGTATTATGAGATGCCTTTGTGCTGATTTTTTTTTTTTTAATTTGTTTGCTTGACATTAAGCTTTCTGGATTTGATGTTTGATGTCTGTTACTAATTTGGGAGAGGTGTCAGCTAGCATTACTTTAAATGTTTCTTTTGCTTCATACTTTCTTCTGATATTCCAGTTACAATTGTTACCTTTTATTTTTTTAATATTTTATTTTTTTATTCATGAGAAATACACACACACACACACACACAAAGAGGCAGAGACAAGCAGAGGGAGAAGCAGGCTTCATGCAGGGAGCCCGGCATGAGACTCGATCCCCGGTCTCCAGGATCAGGCCCTGGGCTGAAGGCGGTGCTAAACTGCTGAGCCACCTGGGCTGCCCGTTACCTTTTAAATGTCCTATAGTTCCTTAAATGTTTGATTCTTTTTGTTTCAAATTTTTTTCTCTTTACATTTCAATTTGTAAAGTTCTGTTGACATATCTTTAAGTTTGTGATTATTTTCTTACTTTGGTCTATTGAGGGGCCCATTAAAGGCATTCATCATTTGTGTTGCAGTGTTTTTTATATCTAGCATTTATTTATTTTTCTTAGTTTTTATCTCCCTGCTTAGTTTACCCACTTATCCTTAGATTTTGTATATTTTCTTCATCAGCTTTCTTATTAACCATAGTTTTTTTTTAAATTACTTATCTGATAATTCCAAAATCAGTGTCATATATGAGACTAGCTGTTGTGCTTCCTGTATCTCTTCAAACTATGCTTTTTCTTGGTCTTTAGCATCACTTTTAATTTTTTTTTTTGAAAGCAGGATTTTCTGTGTAAGATAATAGCAACTGAGAAAAATAAGTATTTGGTGTGAAGATTTATGTTACTCTGCTTAGGCTTTGCGGTAAGTATGTTTTCTGTAGTTATAAGTGCCAAGGGTTTCAAACATCTTAATATTCCTTTTATTTTCTTTTGTCTTTCCTGTTGTTTTTGAGCTTCACTAAATATTTCTTTTAAGAGGGAATCTTTCTTGAACTGTCTTTACTGAAATCCACTGTGGTTATACTGGAGCCGTCCTGGCAGGTGATAAGATACGGACAAGGAGAAGCATTCTGTAATCCGATGACTAAATCCATCATATTCCCTGTACTGTTTCCTACCTCCCCTACCCTGTTCTGTAAAGCAAGAAAGTTTCAGGGAGCTGCAATGAGGAAAATGCCTTTCCTCTGTGTCAGATCACACTGAGTTAAAGTCTTTTCCAATGGAGAGTAGGCCTTTCTGAGGGAGAACACTATGAGCATATTTCATAGTGATCAGTTTTCCTTTTCCCCTGCCAGAGCTGTGAGGGGAAATGGCTGGCTGTTTATGTGGGGGAGTTCCTCCTGGTAACACTCTCAAAACTCTTGAGTATCCTAAGGCTGCACTTTCTCATTCTCATATTAATTCACACTTGGCTTCTATTGACTCTTCAAAATTTACCTTGAAAATGCTCCTCCAGTTCCTGGCTGGAGGGATCTATTTGATGTATGCAGAATCTGCTGGGATACTCAGAGTTAATCTGTCTTTCCAGTATTATGGTGGCATTTTGCTCCATAACCTTAGTTCCCTAGTAGGTCCAACAAATGTAATTGATATTGTTTGCTCAGCTTTTTATTATTATTATTATTTTAAGTGAAGTAGTAACAACATTCAAACTCTTTACATGTCAGAGTTAAAAGTGGAGTTCTCAATAATTACTTTAAATGTGGTTATATAATGATCCAACTTAAAAAAGTGCATTAAGTGGGGATCCCTCGGTGGCTCAGTGGTTTAGTGCCTGCCTTTGGCCTAGGGCATGATCCTGGAGTCCCGGGATCCAGTCCCATGTCCGGCTCCTTGCATGGAACCTGCTTCTCCTTCTGCCTGTGTCTCTGTCGCTCTCTCATTCCATGTGTCTCTCATGAATAAATAAATAAAATCTTTTTTTAAAAAGTGCATTAAGAAAACATAAGTATTTGTTGTCTTTTAGAAACTCACTTTAAATCAAATGCTCAGATTAATAATAGAGGGTTGAGTAAAAACCATCATGCTAAAACTAATCAAAGAAACCTGTAATAACTAACTACATTAATTCCAGACAAAACAGAATTCAGAAGAAATGAATCAAAGGTATATTTGTCTTTTATAGAGGAAGCATTAAATAATGATGAAACAGTGACTCTAAGAAGACATAATCTAAAGCAAATATGCATCTAAGAAGGATGCCACATGAAGAAAAAACTCTGATAGAAACTAAAGAAATATAGAATTCCCTATGGTGATTGGAAACTTCCAACACCCTTCTGTCACAAATTGATATAACAAACAGGCAGAAAATTTGTAATTATATAGCAGGCATGAATAGCATTGTAAATCAACATACTACAATTGACATTTATAGAATACTCCAACATCAGAATACACTTATTTTTAAGTTCACACAAAATATTTACAAAAATAGAACACCTCATGAGTATTAAACACACCTTATGGAATTTAAAAGAAAAAATATGAGGGTTTTTTTAGGTATATTCTAAAATGTTATTTTTAAATATATTTTAATTTAGAAATGGTTACTTTATTTCAATCCAGACAGTTCAGTATAGTACAAATAATGATAGAAAGACCCATTTTCTCAGACTCAGCTTACTTTTTTTTGTTTATTGGGATAAACCAAAAAAACAAAAGTAGTGTTTATGACCTTGTATTGTTCATTTTCATGCATATAGTAGAAAAGAAGAAACCTCTTAAATAAATAAATAACCAGAGTACTAGAAAAGGACAAATTAGGTCTAAAAGAAGCAGAATAACAAAAATAACAATTAGAACAGAAATCGAAATTTGAAAGCAGAAAAACAACAGAGAAAAAAATTGGTAAAACCAAAAATTAGTTCTTTCAATAGATCAAAAAAAATTTGATAAACATCTAGCCATAGTAACCAAGAAAAATAAAGGTAAAATTTACCAATATCACAAATGATCCCATGGACATTAAAAGGACACTAAAGGAGTATTATAAATAGCACTATGGTTAGAAATTTTATAATTTAGATGAATTAATTTCATGAAAGCCACAAGCTACCAAAAGCTACATAAGGAGAGAAATAATCTGAATACATGTGTATCTGTTAAAGAAATACAATCAATAAATAGTGACATACCGAAATATAAAACAGTGGGTTCAAATGATTTTCTGGTGAAGTCTACAAAACTTCTAAGGATGATTGGATACTTGTTTTCCATAGTCACATTCAGAAAATAGGAGCAGAGTTAACACTTCCTAACTCTTTCTGTAATGTCAGCATTATCCTAATACCAAACAAAATAAATGCATTACAGAAAAAGGAAACTACAAACCAATGTCTCTCATGAACAAATATGCAAAAATCCTTTCAAAATATAGGGAAATCAATTCAGCAATATATAAAAAAAATATGATGTATGATATATTCCAAGAAAGCAAGGCTGATTTTAAATTTATAAATCAATCACTGATTTTCATGATATGAACAGACTAAAAAACATGTAAAATTTAATATTATAATAATATTATTAGCTGCAGAAAAGTCATTTCAACACATTTAGATATCAATTCACAATAAAAGGTAAAAAATAGGAAAGAGAACCTACTTAACCAAATTAAAGCAATATACAATACACAGCTATACTTACAGCTAATATGATCCTTAATTGTGAGAGTGTCTTAGTGCTTCCCCCAAATATCAGGAAAGGCAAGGATATCTTTTAGTGACTCCTGTTTATTGTACTGGAAATCTTAACTAGTTCAAAAAGACCCCAGAAGTGTTTGTGTGTGTTTATATATATATATATATATATATATATATATATATATATATATAGTATACTTTTATTTTATAACAAGAAAACTGTCTTTATTCATATCTAGCCTGATTGTCTAATAGGAAACTCCAAATTATCTAGTAAACAAACAAACAACTTCTGAAAGTAATAAGCAGTGTAGTAAGACCACAGGATACAAGGTTATATCTTTGTATATACCTAAAGTCAATTATTTTCCTACATATCAGCAATGAGTAATTGAAATTTAAAATTAAATCTCAATACCATTTGTAATAGCATCAAAAAAGTACTTAGGTACAAGTAACAAAATATGTACATGGTCTGTATGTGGAGAACTATAAAACAATGAAGGAAATCCATGAAGTTAATCAAATGAAGAAGTATTGAATGTTCATGGATTGGAAAACAGTTATTAAAGTGTAAGTTTTTCTCCACTTACTTCGATTAAATGCAAATCTTATCAAAATCTTTGAAAACTATTTTATAGATATCAAAAACCTCTCTAAGAAATTGTCCATGTAAAGGCAAAAGACCTAGAACACCAAAGAAGAATAAAATCAGAGGACTAAATCTACCCAAAGCCAAGACTTAACTCTAAGGCTACTGTAATAATCAAGACAGTGTGGTATTATGAAAGAACAGGCACACAGAAAAAATATATAAAATATAAAATATATTAAAAAAATAGGCACACAAGTCAAGATAATAGAATAGAATTCAAAAATAGATCCATACAAATAAATCCAACTGGTATTTGACACACACAGGCAGTTGAGTGTAGAAAAGACAGTTTGTTTTTTTTTTCCCAGTGGATGGTGATGGAACAATTGGTTGTCCTTATGGAAAAGGATAAGCCTGGGCAAAAATACATTTAACACAGAAAAGAAATAAAAATGGATGATATCCCTAAATAAAAAACATAAAACTGTAATACTTCTAGAAGGAAACATTAGGAAATATATATAGCCTCGAGTTTGTTGATGAGTTTTTAAGTAAAACCAAAGGGATGGCCCCTAAAGGTAAAAAATTGGTGGTAGGGATTTTTTTTAAAAAACTTCCAATATCTGAAATACATTGTTAAGAGAATAATAAGACAGGACACAGAGTGGTTGAAAATATTCCCAAGCTACATATGTGGTAAATTATTATACTCGTTCCTGGGAAAATGCAAATCAAAACAAAATGAGATACCACTACATACTTACTAGAATGGCTTAAAACTCACAAATAATATGAGGAAATGGAGCCACAAGGCCAATCCATTGCTGGCAAAAAAAAAAAAAAAAAAAAAAAAAAAAAGCAAAATGATAAAGTCATTCCAAAAGGTTTTTTTTTTAGCAGTTTCTTAAAAACTAAGTATTCTTAAATTCAACAACAACCATACTACTAAATATTCACCCAAATAATGGGAAAAACTTATTCCACATAAAACCTGCAAGTGAATGTTTATGCAGCTTTAATTACAACCACCAAACATCAGAATCTAACAACATGCTTTTCAATAAATGAATGGATAAATAAACTGTGGTACATCTGTGTTTTGACAACCCAGAAAGCAATTGTGGTGCACTAGTCCGAATGGAAGTTTATGGTAGATCACTAATTTTAGGCAATATGTACTTTTAACAGATCCAGTAAGACTTAAATCTGAACAGATTTTCACAGTGGCTTCCAGATCTACATATTTGGAAATATGGTGGAAAATTTGGCAAGCCAAGATCCTTGGAACTCTTTTCCTACTAAATAATGAAATGAAAGCAATCCTGTGACCCTGAGAAATATCAAAGACAAGTACCAGTAGCAAAATTTTGAAGTGTTTTAGTAGCATAATGATTTCTGCTACCTCCCAAATTCTATAATTTGAACATCGGTGGATCTTGAAGAATATAAATGATTATAATAAATTTAATAGGATGACAACGTTTAATTAGCTACTGTTCCAAATGAAATACACTTTTTTGGACTTTTTCAATACAATACAGGTTCTTGGATTTAGTATGTATTTATGATCTGGCCAATGCTTATTTTCTCTATGACAACAATTCTTCAAGTGTGGCCTGTGGGATACTAATGGAGAATTGTGTGGAGCTGGGGCTTAAGCAGATTATTGTTTTTTAGTTTAGTGTCCTAGAAGAATAAACAAGAAATAATTGTCTCATGAGACTGTTCCTGGGAGTCTGTGAGGACAAAATTATAGTCACATAGAATATTTGCCTTTTTGGGACATGTGGATTGCTCAGTGGTTGAGCATCTGCCTTCGGCTCTGGCTGTCATCCTGAGGTCCTGGGACTAAGTCCTGCATCAGGCTCCCTGCAGGGAACCCGCTTCTCCCTCTGCCTGTGTCTCTGCTTCTCTCTGTGTGTCTCTCCTGAATAAATAAATAAAATACTTAAAAAAAAAAGAAACTATTATTATCAGCACAAATCATTGTAGTAGTCCTTAAAAGAGAAAATCAGTATGGATTTGAAGCCAGAAGTTAATAGATCAATGTTTTGCAGGTTCTGAAGAAAATAATGTTTAACTCTAGTGTTTCTGTTTTTTAAAACTTACTTTTAATTTTTTTTCAAAAGAAAATTTTCCTGAAGTATGTAGACAAGAGATAGTCCCAAACACTGAAGTAAGAATATAATGTTGAACGTATGATCTATCCAGCAATTTGTCTGAACATAGACTTGCAGAATAGTACCAACATACCCACTGTTTTCAGGAACCTCTAGAGTAAGAGAGATGGTGGGAGAAAACCGAAGATTCACTAAAGCCGAAGTCAGTCGTGCAGCTACTCTGACTTGGAGATCAATTTTCAGTGACTCTCCAGCATCTTTGAACCTTGTTAACATATTAACTAGTTAATATTGAATTAATCCCTTGTTTCTAACGTAGTATTATTTAATGTAAATATGAAAGTGAAGTGTATTATTTGGAATACATTTACATTGAGATGGATTCTTTGTCATTTCTTTGGTTAAAAATGTGTTAGCGCCTATCAGTGAATGTTGAATGCTTTCTATCCAAGAGTCATAAAACAGGCTGAGTGCAAGACTTATTTTTGTAGCCTTCCTACTAACTGATGGTAAAGTATACTGCAAGTACTGTTGCTATTAAAGTTTTTATTGCTATTATATCAGAGTAGTTGTCAATGTGAGATAATAAGATAAACTTACTCCTTATTGTCAACTGTTACATGCTTTTAGGAAAATTAAGAATATTTTTGCTCTTTCATCCTTGGTTTTATAATTTAAAATGAGAACTACTTTGTAGAATTCTTAGTGTAAGTTGGTTTTGGAATAATTCACTTAGATGTTTCTTTTGACATTGATCTCACATCATTATTCATTTGGTCTACTAAAAAATGAGAACTATTATCCTGTGGAGTTACTTGATAAACACTAATTCATCCTTCTATGTACAAAATGTATATTGCCTGTAAAAAGCTTTACATGTTACAGTTATAGTGATACTATTATTATTACATAAACTAACATTTTTATCAAGGCGCCTGAGTCAGTCAGTTAAGCATCTGACCCTTGGTTTTCAGCTCATATCATGATCTCAGGGTTGTGTCCTGCATCCAGCTCTGCACTCAGTGGGGATTCTGCTTGAAGAATCTCTCCCTCTGCCCCTCCCCTGCTCTCTCTCTCTCTCTAAAACAAATAAATCTTTATTTTTTATTTATTTTTTAGCAAATAAATCTTTTTTTAAAAAATATCATTTTATCTTACAATATCTTGAAATTATACTTGCAAGTAGGAGCGTCCTGTAAATATTGTAAAATCATATTATCAACTAGCATAGAGCATAAGGGCATTTCCTATAGATGCCTCCTAAATTTGTATTGAATAAAATGACAACTGTTGTTTACATTATTAGACCTTGATCCAGATAGTTGTTTGTTCCCGGTTAGTTTCATTCATTTTTTAAAAAATATTTTATTTATTTATCCGAGAAACAGATAGAGAGAGGCAGAGACACAGGCAGAGGGAGAAGCAGGCTCCATGCAGGAAGCCCGACATGGGAGTCCATCCCAGGTCTCCAGGATCATGCCCTGGGCTGAAGGCGGCACTAAACTGCTGAGCCACCAGGCTGCCACATTCATTTATTCTTAACTAAACTTTTTATTTTGAGATAATTTTAGGTTCACAAGCAGTTTTGGGAAATAATATTGAGAGGTATGTGTTGTGTACTTATTTTCATCCAATAGAAATACCTTGCAAAATTGTAGTATAATATTACAACTAGGATATTGTAGCCACACCAACTTCCCTTCTGTTCTCCTGTTATCACAGCCATTTGTTACACGTCTTCACTCCTGGAGATACGCACACAGCACATACAAGCAGAAACAAACTTGCTGGCTTCAAAGAAGAGCAAAGCGAACAAAGAGGTACAGTTGGAGAAAGTGAATGGCAAAGAGACCATAGCGTTTTCAGGGAACCAAATTTTATAGTGCCTTGTAATCCTTGCTAGGAACTTAAGCTGGTTTAGATTTACTTTTCTTTTGTTTTAAAGAAAATGATACATCTTAAACTACGAATTCAGAAAATGGAACAATTTTAGAGAAATTTGGCTTTTGAATACATTACACTTACCTGAAAAAAAGTAAGCCCAAACCATAAAATGATCATGCTGCGTATATCTCCTGAACAATAATTGTCCTATTTTCATAGTACTTAAAAATGATTAGCAGAATTTAATTATTCGAAATTACCCCTCAATTCTAACGTTTTACTTTACTTTTCATGGAAACTGCTATTAGGTACTGATCTCTTTTGACCTTCAAAAATATCTACTAAAATTTGATTTATAGAATAAATTTACTTTATCAAAACTGTTATGGTGATAAATAAATGTGAGAGAAATAAAACAAATTTATTTTACATTTTAATCTTTCATAGCTGTTTAATGCTCTCAAATCATTGTGTTTATGCAAATGTCTATATGGGTTTTTATTAGTGGTAATTATACAATAAATCCAATATTCATAATTTTTAAAGGTTTTTTTTTTAAAGATTTTATATATTTATTCATGAGAGACACAGAGAGAGGCAGAGACACAGGCAGAGAGAGAATAAGGCTCCATGCAGGGAGACTGATGTGGGACTTGATCCTGGGACTCCAGGATCATGCCCTGGGCTGAAGGCAGCGCTAAACTGCTGAGCCACCCGGGCTGCTCCAATATTCATAATTTTATAAGGATCCCTCATTCCACAGGGATGCTAATATTATATTAAATTACATATTGCATGTACTATGCAGGGAAGAATTAATTCATAATTGATCTATAGAATATGTATACCTTTACTCTGTCAGTCTTGCTTCAAAATATCTCATTATGATTTTACCTTAATACTAGATGACTTTTTCTAAGACTTTGCAGTATTTTTCACATTACAGATTTGACATAACACAAAAGATATATATTTTCTTTCAGCATCAGCTTAAAATTTCAAAATTCATATATAGTATTATACAGAACTTCATTGGTTGAAAAAAATAATCCTATCTACAGGCAGTAGCAATGCATATTCAAAATGTTCCAAACACTTAACCATAATTGTACATTTCCTAGTCCTGTTATGATTGCAGAATAAATATACTTTCATTTCAGTTTGTTATTTTAGAGATATGTCTTGCGGGTAAGAAAGAAAGTAATAATTTCTTGTCACAAAAAAGCTATAATTATATGTATTTATATTTAACCTTTGTAGATACTACTCATTAGCATCTGGTTGCACCCGCACGGTTTACATTTTGAAGTACAACTTTTGTATAATGCCTGCAATGACTATGGTAATGACTTACTACTTTTTTTTTTCTTTAAAAGTACAGCATCAGTGTCAGAGTGCACATTTCTAAGAACAAGGCTTCAGGTGGTAGCCACACCTTTTTTCTACTATTACAATAAATTCAATCATGTGAATACCACTTTTAGAAAACATCTGCTCTTTTGTTATAAAATTGAAAGATAACATGGAAAGAACTCCTCGGAGCAAGTATTGAACAGAAACATAAAACAGCACTGACTCAAGAGAAATCAAACTGATAATAGGGAGGGAGAGATCTTGCTACCCTGACATTTTATATCTTACAGTGTTGAATAGAATCAAAACTCTTCTCATCAACTAGTTTTACGTATTGAAATCAAAGAGAAGTAGAACACATCAAGAGGAAATATGAATTCTTTTTAGCATATGTGTTCTGTTCCTTTTATCATTTGTCATCACCCCTATGTATGTCATGTATTATTAACAATAACATTATGCAGGTTTGGGAAGTTTAAAGAAATGTTGCCACCCGGACATGTTTCTCCATAGCTCATATGCACAAATGATCAGGATTCATTTGTGATCATGAATGGATTATTGTGTCATATATTAATGGCTATGGACAAGCCATTTTTTTTTCTTTCAGGAGGATAAAATAGATGACCTGTTGTTTTACCCAAAATTTAAAAATCTGTCATCTCTCTTGTTTTGAGATATGCAGATTCCATGCACATTTAAAAAGTAATATAAGGGATCCCTGGGTGGCGCAGCGGTTTGGCGCCTGCCTTTGGCCCAGGGCACGATCCTGGAGAACCGGGATCGAATCCCACATCCGGCTCCTGGTGCATGAAACCTGCTTCTCCCTCTGCCTGTGTCTCTGCCTCTCTCTCTCTCTCTCTCTCTGTGACTACCATAAATAAAATAAAATAAAAATAAAATAAAAAAATAAAAATAAAAAGTAATATAAAAGGGGAAATAATGTCTACATTTTATTTCATATTACTACTAGGCATCATAGCATTTATATTAGATAAATTATATATATAGACATATATGTGTGTGTATCCATATCAGAACCAATAAATGTTTTATTATTTTTGGTGATATTACTCTTTTCTGGTTTCTTTTCTTTCTTTTTTTTTCTTTTTCTTTTTTTGCATACACCTACTTGAGCTTTATTACCTTTTGTGATTCAAAGTGAATTACCCAAATCTGACTCTGATTAACAATTCCACTAGGGTTGTGGTAAAATTATCTGGCTGAAAAGACCAATCTCAGCTGGTAGTGCTTCTTACCAGAGAAGGATCTTAGGGAAGAATGAATTTAGTTTGAGACTCACCAATCTTTTGTCAAGCACATATCTTTTTTTTTTTTTTTTTTTTAAGATTTTATTAATTTAATCAAGAGAGACACATAGAGGCAGAGACACAGGCAGAGGGAGAAGTAGGCTCCATGCAGGGAGCCTGATGTGGGACTTGATCCTGGGACTCCAGAATCACTCACTGAGCCAAAGGCAGGTGCTCAACTGCTGAGCCACCAAGGCGTCCCAAGAGCATATCTTTCTTTCATTATCTCATGGTAAATTAGAAACTGCTAGCCTAATACACTTACCTAAAATGCTAGCCTAATACACTTACCTAGGATACACTTACCTAAAATGATTACATAAATTTGGACTTTTTCATGAATCCTGCTTTTTTCTAATTTATTTTCTCTCCTTTATTTCTTCAGTAGTTTTCATAACACAATGAGTGTGAAAAATTCACTGTGAGACAGTGATAATACATATCCATTAATATTAGCTATTTTTTCCTGAAGTCCTCAGTTTATTTCTAAAGAAATTTTATTTTATTTTATTATTTTTTTAAATTTATTATTATTATTTTTTTGTTTATTTATGATAGTCACAGAGAGAGAGAGAGAGGCAGAGACACAGGCGGAGGGAGAAGCAGGCTCCATGCACCGGGAGCCTGATGTGGGATTCGATCCCGGGTCTCCAGGATCGCGCCCTGGGCCAAAGGCAGGCGCCAAACCGCTGCGCCACCCAGGGATCCCCTCTAAAGAAATTTTAAGTTAAAGGAAGTTAAATTATCTCACATCAAACTACTTTTAGAAAAATACAAAAGAAATATTCTCAATTTATTATATGAGGTCATCATAATCCTAATATCAAAAACTTACTGAGACATAAGGGAAGTACAATTACAGACTAAGATTAATCATGAACAAAAACATACACCTTTAATTAAAATACTGGCAAAAAAAATCCATCAATTTTTAAAAGATAAAACATCAAGCCAAGATGGAGTTATATGAGGAAGGAAAAGTTGATTGAAATGAAAAAAGCAGTCCGTGTAATTCATCATACTAACAACAACAAAAAGTTTCACACTGACAGAGCTTTTAACAATGTTTAACATTCATTTACAGTAAACTCTCAATAAAGTAGGAATGTAAAGAGATTTTCTCAACCTGATATCAGGCATCTATGTGATTTTTAGGATACGCAAAGATTTCTAAGGGAGAACATAAAAATCATAAATTATAAAATATATATATATTTACAATATTTTTAATGAGCAGAAGACTTTAATTTTAAAGAAGCCTAAACTATCAGTTATAGTTATTTATATTTATTTCCATATTTACTTCTAAAATGCACATATTATTTTTGGAATTTTTATAAATATCTTGTATTTTTAAAAATATTTTATTTTTTCATGAGAGACACACACACAGAGAGGCAGAGACATAGGCAGAGGGAGAAACAATGCTCCATGCAGGAAGCCCGATGTGGGCTTGATCCTAAGACTCCAGAATCATACCCTCAGCCAAAGGCAGATGCTCAACCACTGAGCTGTCCCTATTTCTTGTATTTTGGATGCTATTTATCTATAATGGCTCATTGCTAGAATTTAAAAGTGTTATCAATTTTTGTTTATTAAACTTGTATTCTGTGAACTTGCTAAATTGGCTTATTCAAAATAACCTTTTATATTCCTTATGACTTATTACAACAATTAGTTAATAATTACAGGTATTTCCTTTTTGAGTTTATTATTTTATTTTTCTTACTCTATAGGAGTGGCTAGTATCTCATGTTCAGTGTTTTTTATAAATCGCTAAGTGTGTAGATACCATGTTTGTAGTCTCATAGAGAAAAAGTTCAATATTTGAACATTAACTGTGATGGTAGCTGTTGCTTTTTCTTAGTTTGAGGGACAGGTAGAGAGAGAGAAAGGAGTTAGAAATGTTTACAGTATTTTTCTGGATGGTATAATTAAAATAAGCTGAAAATGATTTTGTAACAAAATAATTAAAATCTGAGTAAAATATAATTTACCTTTACAAAAGAAAATATCTATCTATTTAAAATACACAGCAATAACACAGTGATTCTGGAATGTCCATTACTTCATTAAATTCAATTTTGTAATTTAGAAGCATATTAGCACTATATAGAAATTGAGGAATTTTCCCTAACTGTGATTATACTGGTCTCACTACCACAAAGAGGTCACTTAGATACAAATTTGTTTGCATAATTTAGTTTTTTCCCTAGGTAAAATTAGGAAATTTAGAGTAAAATGTAAAAATTCCATTCATAAATTATGGTATCTTAGAAAATAATCAGAATTAATGGGTTAAATATGTCTTTAGAAGTTAGGGATTGATAAATTTGTGGGGGGAAAAAGAATTTATTTTCCAGTATTTTTTAAAGATTTTATTTATTTATTCATGAGAGACAGAGAGAGAGAGGCAGAGACACAGGCAGAGGGAGGTTCCATGCAGGGAGCCTGATGTAGGAGTCAATCCTGGGATTCCAGGATCAGACCCTGAGCCAAAGGCAGACAACCGCTTAGCCACGAAGGCGTCCCTAGTTTCCAGTATCAAATCTTAAATTGCATACTAATTATTTAGAATTGGGCAACAATATATTGATATTATGTTAATGCTTGGAAATTTTATTATGGATGATGAAGCACTGAATGTTTCTAGTTTATTCAAGATTGTGATTTAGGGTATCTATCTATACGTTAGACATTTTATCCTTTGCTATAACTCTTTTGCTAATATGCATGAAATAAGGAGCAGAGAGGTACAACATGAGCTTAATAAAATGATATTGTTTAATTCTGATCACATTTCTTTAAAACTTTCACTAACATGGTTATACTACCTAGAGATTGTTGTGCAGACATCTTGTCTACATCCAGCAATTATAGCCCAACTTCTAGATGTGATACAGCATTTGACTTTAATCAGATAAGCAATAATTTTTCTTTCAGTGCTATTTAGGATTATTATGATAATGATTATTACTACCTGACAAATGTCAAGTAGCATTTGGATTCTTTTATTTTCCCTCCTAATATTGCTTGAATTTAAGTACTTCTATTCCCTTACATCCACCTTCTATTGTCCTGGAATTCTCAGAGGTTTAGATTTGGTATTATAGCAGCAATAAGAAAATGTAAGTAAAATAAAAATGCAGGCAGATCTCCAGATTTCCAGATTTTAGGATTCAGCAAGTTGTGATACAAAGTTAGTGCATTAGTGGCAAAGGATCACAATCTGGTATCCTAGGTAGGACTCAGTTCATAGCATAGGTCAGGTTCAATAAATATAGCTCAAAATATCTAAACTTTCTTATTCACCTTAAACATGAAATACTAAAGTTCAGTCTTGCAGTCTTCTTTAGTTCCCTAAACTTTCTGGTCTGATACCAGACCAGTGGTCTGATACACTGTTACTTTTACAATGTGCTTCTTTTGTGTGTTTGAGTCCATAATTTCTTTCAATTTTTAATTACTTTAATTAAGAAAAAATGAGTGCTTTCATATTTGATAATGACCAAAGTTTTGGCATATGCTTTTTATTTATTGGGGATTACAAACATCATAACATTAACTTAACTTTATACAAATATACACATAATTTTAATACTTACAGTAAAGAGCATAAAGCAGGGATCCCTGGGTGGCGCAGCAGTTTGGCGCCTGCCTTTGGCCCAGGGCGGGATCCTGGAGACCCGGGATCAAATCCCACGTCGGGCTCCCGATGCATGGAGCCTGCTTCTCCCTCTGCCTATGTCTCTGCCTTTCTCTCTCTCTGTGACTATCATAAATAATAATAAAAAAAAGAGCATAAAGCATTATTTTATTCTTGCAAGAGGTCATAGATAGGATATGCAGCATTATAGTTTTTTTTTTTCTTTTTAAAGATTTTATTTATTTATTCATGACAGACACAAAATATACAGGGAGCCTGATGTGGGACTTGATCCTGGCACTCCAGTATCATGCTCTGGGCTAAAGGCAGGCGCTAAACCACTGAGCCACCCTAGCTCAGGAATCCCTAGTGTTTAGCTTTGAAAGTCAAGTTGTTATTTAATGTATGACGGATCAGAAATATTTTAGCATTTTTATTTCCTTTGATATTTTAACTAAGATTTCGTTCAACTGTTGCTTCTTCAGAATAGTGAAATAAATGCCACCTGGGAATTAAGGAGAATTTGAGTGTCTCACATGATAACAACATAATTCTAGTTGTCAAAGGTGCTTTGATTAATGTGCTGGAGAAAATCAGTTAGGCTTCACACTCTGGAATTTTAGCCTTTTTAAAACTGGTGTACAGGATATCATAACTCTGAATGGAAGCTTTATATATCTTTTTGGTGATTCTGTGCAGAGCCAAGTGACAAAACAGCTGCAATACGCCCTGAATTGTATATTAAAAGAAGTTAGCAGATATTAATAATAGTATAATCTATGTCCACAAAATAGCAACTCACAAGTGCGTCAGAGCAGAAGGTTTCTGTGATCATGGTTATCAAATGAAAAAAAAATTATCTATAAAAATGAATGTTAACAAAAAACTCTTAAAATGATTTCATGTTATGGAAGCATTATATTGAGTTTAAAAACATGATTATTTGAAAGAAGATTAGTAAGCCTTTGTACTCAGTGCTGGCTTACACAATCAAATCCTGTCTTTTGTTTGTGGCATCACTGCTTTTTTAACCACTAGTGATATAAAGGTTGTGTGGACAATACACTCTTGAAACTATTTTGGGAAACAATCTTATGGTATTCACTTTCTTTCAAGTGTTGATAACAAGGGAGAAAAACAGAAATATGTGCACACAGTGATTATTTTTGAAATATATTGTCTTGAAGGAAAGTTGAAAGTTGTTGAGATTTCCTGCAAGGAGGAACAGGGGATCTATAAAAGGGTTCATAGTTATTTTTTATTGACTCTGTAAATCATTTTTCTCCATAGAAACCAATGAGGTTGCTCACAACCTTAAGATATTCTTTAATATTTATTTTGAAAAGTGAAAATTATATTTTTTCCCTCATCTCTTTCTGGGTCTCTTAATTGGAGGCATCTTAAGAGAATTTGTAAACATAAGCAAACAAAGGATTTTACCAAGGGCTTCCTTATGTAATAATAACAAATTCAGAATAATGTTCCATCACTATGTCTTTCTCTGATATTGTTATCATCATATCATATCAACTATATACTCATAATAATTAATTATAATGTAGTATATGATATAATTCACATTTATATAAAATATAGATAATAAAATTTAAAAAGTCTATATAGTGGCCTGAAATATTCAGAAGGAGGCTGCAAAGAGAATGAAGTAAAAATAAATAATCATTGAGTGATAAAATTCCTCCTTTAGGAGACAACGTAAGCAAAGATAAATTGAGGATACTCATCTATTTGGAACAAAATTCATTCTGGTGAGTACAGTGTAATAGAATGGAATAGAGTGGCAAAAGGGTCAGTTGTGGAGATTATGAGGCAACCTAAAGGGAATAGGTTTTATTCTTTAAAAAACTTGACCAGAAGCTAAAGTGTTAGAGAAAATTCTGTCTCCTGCAAAACACGTAAGAAAGTGTGTAACAAAATGAAATTAATATCTAAATACATAACTTGTCTCAAAGGTAGGAAAAAAATCACTAGATGTCACATACAAAGAGAAAACACAAATCTGTGAGGTGAGCATAAACTGAATTCAGAAATGAGGGGGCTTGAAAGAAGGGATTATTAATAAGGAATCAGATTTAGCTTCTCGAATAAGCTGAGGCTTCAGGCTTGTTCATAAACATGACTCAGAAAAGAATCCTCTACATAAATTTAGGATGCACAGTCATTTTGTAAAATTGACTCTAGACCAACTCCAAATACAAGCCTGGCCTGGAGTGAAGAAAATGGCTATAGGAAAAGGAGGAAAAGGTATCTCATAAAAAGAACCCCAAAGTATGAGGCAGACTTTGACTCACATTCCTTATCTTCACTACCCATATTGTCTAGCAACCCTAAACTGAAAAATAGAAAAAATTCCCAAATAGGAATGTCAGGAATTGAAGTATGCATATGCTGTACATGCATGCGTGCACACACACACACACACACACACACGGAAACATATTCTTTGAAGATGAAATGTAATGATAAATAGTCATGAAGGAGAATCAGCAATTTAAAGACATCATCAAATTACACTTTTAAAATAGCACGTAATAAAAAAAAATAGCACGTAATTGAACAACCAGAGATCGATTCCTATCTGAGCATACTTAAAACATTCAGTGTGCATGGGATATGATCCATTGTGCAGTAAAAGACTACTAAACTTGTTATAAACAAACAAATAGGAAATCCCAAAATAAAATAGTAGGTATGATTTTAATTTTTTTAAATTAGAGGCAACTCAAAAGAAAATTAATGTATTATTGCAAATTACCTAGGATACAGCACATAAAGATACAGAAAATAGGAAAGCAAAGTTGAAAAATAAAATATAGAGTAGAAAACTTCAGTAAGGTCTAGTAGGAGTTCCTGAAGAAGGAATAGTGGAACAGCAATCATAAGAGACAATAATCAAGGAACCCGGGAGATAAGAAATTCTCCCAAAGTCTCTGTCATCCAGATTAGCAGCGTTTGTACCAGACACTCCGGGGAGAGAGGAGTGATCTAACATTTAATGAATTCCTCCAGTATTGTATTTTTTAGCTATCTAATGCCATTGCAATAAGGTATAGAACTACCTAGATTTGGGAAGTCACCTACATGAATATAGTGTGAAAGACTATGTATTGTTGGTGAAAATCGCACATTTAAATTGTATAGGTTTTAGCTCTCTATTTTCTCCAAAATTTTAATTATCCTATGTGCCTAGCAGTCTATCTAACAGAGCATCAAAGCTGGGTGTCCTATACATGCCATAGTCTCAGCCAGTTCCATAGGAAGAATTTGTTCTCTTTTATAAATATACAGTCTTCTCAGTGTCCTGCAGAGTTGGATACAGTCATAGAAATCAGATAATTCACCACAAATTAACTGTGAAATAAATAAATTAGAAAAAACTGGAGGTTACACTTGCCTAAATTATAGTATTAGGATACTCAGATTGTTTAGCTTTACTAAATCAGATTGTCTTTATAGTCAATGTATTTCTTTTTACCTGAATCCGTGAAGTGCAGAGGTAAGGAAGTAAAAATATAAATATTTTAAAATAATTTTTTTGAGGGAAGCCCGAGTGGCCCAGTGGTTTAGCACCGCCTTCGGCCCAGGGCCTGATCCTGGAGACCCGGGATCGAGTCCGACGTTGGGCTCCCTGCAGGGAGCCTGCTTCTCCCTCTGCCTGTGTCTCTGCCTCTCTCTCTGTGTCTATCATGAATAAATAAATAATTTTTAAAAAAATAATGCTTTTCTTGAAGTGTTATTTTTAGTACTATTCACTAGCTCTTTTTAGGGCTGCATGTTCATTTTATCTAGAATGGGTGTGATCTATATAATAATTTCAGTCAGTTTCAGGTGAAACATCAGGATAGTAAAGAGGACAGAGCTAGAAGAAAATTTTGGGGGAAACTAGTTTTGGTCTTGGCTCAGAAGATATGGATGGCTGGATCATTTTATGACCTTTGGCCCCATTTATTCATGAATTCAACAAATGGTTTTATATCTATTGCCTTATTCCGGTTCTTACACACACACACACACACACACACACACACGTACACACAAATATGTGCAGTGCACATTAACATATGCAGCAAGAGATAATAAAAAGTAAAATTTCATTTAGTGATAAGTGCTATGAATAAAACAGGGAAGAGAGTAAATGGAGGGGATAGATTGTGGTTATATTAAGTGCAGTGTTAATAAAGGTCATTTCTGAAAAGGTAACAACTGAATAAAGAATGGAAAGTAGAGAGTGGTCTATGATGTGGCGCACAGCCAGATTTTATTCTGACACGTCCTTTTAAGGTAGAGAAGTTATATGCTAAATTGTGGCCAGTGGAATATAGGCAGTAGTGATGTACATCATCACCAGGTCTTGTTCTTGAAAATTTCTGGAAAAATCTATTATTCCTATGTCTTTCTCCATCTTCTGGCTGACTCAAGAAGTTCTGATTACTTACAGGCAGCTGGAATCATAAGATGGAAGAATCACAGGTTTCTGATTGTGCACAATTCTTTTATGTACTTGAGTAGAAACACAATTAAGCAAGAAATAAATTTTTTGTTACTTTCAACCATTGATATTTTGATACACCATTTCACCTACTCAGATAAATACAGTTATTAGTATGTGAACTTGTACAATAACCATTCTACATTTTACTTCCCCTATTTGAAAAAAATGGGTTTATAATAGTATATTCCTGGGTGCCTGGGTGGCTCAATCGGTTAAGCTTCAGCCTTCGCCAGGGGTAATGATCCTGTGATCCTGGGATTGAGCCACACATTGGGCTCACTGCTCAGCGGGGAATCTGCTTCTACCTCTCCCTCTGCTCCAACCCATGCTCATGCTCATGCTCACTCTCTCTGTGTCAAATAAATAAATAAAATCTTAAAAATAAGTGTAGTAGAGTATATATATGTATATTTATATTTTATTTGTAAATATACATTATATATACACACACACAGTACACACACACACACACATATTCCTGTGATTTTTTTGTGAAGATTAAATGAGTCAATGCATGCATAACATTTGGAATACTGTCTGGTCCTTCATATGTGTTCAGTAAACTTGACCATTTTTATTGCTATTTTGGAGAAGAGAGTTTCTGGATGAGAGTGCACAAAGACAGTAAAGGATATGACAAGGTTGAGGTCGAAGGAAGAATGCAATGGGAGTAAAGGCAGTGATAGGAGATGAATTCAGTGATTAAGATTGAGGTCTAGTAGAGTCTTAAAGACTCAGTAATTCAAAGATAGTGGGAGATTTTGAATATGAGAATTTATAGCTAAAAAATATAAATCTGACTTTTGGGTGGAGAGTAGACTCTTTACAGGTACTACTGGGAAAATAAAGTCAGCTATGAGGTTATTGCAAAAATACAGGTGAGAAATGGTAATACTTGGACTAGGATGGAAGCAGTGTGGATGATATAGTGGTTAACACACTGCATATTCTTACACGTGCCTTACAATCTTTATCAGTCAGTGATATTTAACTAAATTACTGCTATGTGCCAGGCACTACCCTGTATATAAAGAAATATTCATGAATTTGTAGTGAAAAGAAACAATCTGTAGGATCTGTATGTGCCAGGCACTCTGCATGAGTCTAAGAATAAAGAAAGGATAGGATTCTTGTTTCGAATGTATGTTTAGTCTAGGGTCTAGAAAAAAAAAGGGGCCAGGTAATTAAAAAAAAACTGAGCAGTAAACAATATTTTAGCAGTTGAAGTGCAGAAAAAAAATACAGGAGGGTGCCAACATAGCCTGGAAAGATCCAAGATTTCCCAGACATAGTTACACATAGGATTAAACAGAAGGACAGACTCTGCACTATAATGATCTATCTTTAAAATGAGTAATTAAGGGATCCCTGGGTGGCTCAGCGGTTTAGCGCCTGCCTTTGGCCCAGGGCGTGATCCTGGAGACTCGGGATCGAATCCCACGTTGGGCTCCTAGTGCATGGAGCCTGCTTCTCCCTCTGCCTGTGTCTCTGTGTCTCTCGCTCTCTCTGTGTGACTATCATAAATAATTTTTTTAAAAAATGAATAATTAAGATTTCATTGAACCATGTTTAGAAGTTTAAGCATTAATAAGCAATTTACATTACTACTTTTAAATTATTTTGGGGAAGGACAAATTTCATAGGTCTTTTTATCTTCACATGATGGCTGGTAGAGTGCTTTATTATATGATGAGTTAATGCACTTGACTCTGTAGGCAGTCCATATTCTTGGGCAAAACACATTGTCCTTTTTCCACTCTGAGAAGAACTTTATCAAATTTCTTCTGGCACATCTCTGACTGTATCATGGATAATGGATACTGGCATTTAAAGACAGCAGTTTTTGCCCCAAGCTCCAAGCAAGCCCTGATGAGAATGATATTTAACAAGGGAATGAATTGTGGATTTTCCCTTTTGCAAGGAAAAATGGTTATTTGGGTGTTCTCTCTGGTCGAAAAGGATCAGGTTGGATAATTAGAAGGAACTTTCATAGTGGTGTGATAGATTCATTTTCTTAAGTAAATAAAATGCAGAATTTAAAAGAACACAAGACAGAAGATACATTGAGAAGCATTGAAGAATTTTCAGAATCCTCATTATTTTGTTGGATTGCCGGAACTGTCACAAGAATAGCTTCCTAGAGAATGCAAAGGTGTTCCTCAGAGCTTAGTACAGAATTAATTGGGAAGACTTTTAATATAGCAAACCATATAGCTCTGTGATAAATGCGGGTGGTATTTTGATAGGGATTGCACTAAATGTGTAGATTGCTTTGGGTGGTATAGACATTTTAACAATATTTATTCTTCCAATCAATGAGCATGGAATGTTTTTCCATTTATTTATGTGTTTTTTTAATTTCTTTCATCAGCATTTTATAGTTTTCAGAATATAGTTATTTTACTGCTTTGGTTAGGTTTATTCCTAGGTATCTTATTGGTTTTGGTACAATTGTGAATGGGATTCTTTTTTTTTTTTTTCCTTTAAGATTTATTTCTCTTAATAAGAGAGATAGTGCATATCTGCACCTGAGATTGGGTGAGGGGCAGAGGTAGGGAGAGAGAGGGAGAGAGAGATCTCAAGCAGATTCGTGCTGAGTGCAGAGCCTGATGCGGAGCTTGATCCCAGGACCCTGAAATCATGACTTGAGCTGAAATTAATAACCAGCTACTTAATTGAGTGAGCCACCCAGGCACCCTTGGGGTTGATTCATTCATTTCTCCTTCTGTGGCTTCATTATTGCTGTATAGACATGTAACAGATTTCTGTATGTTGATTTTGTAATCTACGACTTTACTGAATTCGCGTATCACTTCTAATAGTTTTTTGGGTGGAGTCTTTTGGGTTTTCTATAAGGATATCATGTCATTTGTGAATAGTGTAAGTTTGACTTCTTCCTAGCCAATTTGGATGCTTTTTTTGTTGTTGTTGTTTTCTGATTGCTGAGATTAGGACTTTCAATACTATATTAAATAACAATGATGGGGATCCCTGGGTGGCGCAGCGGTTTGGCGCCTGTCTTTGGCCCAGGGCGCGATCCTGGAGACCCGGGATCGAATCCCACATCGGGCTCCCGGTGCATGGAGCCTGCTTCTCCCTCTGCCTGTGTCTCTGCCTCTCTCGCTCTCTCTCTGTGACTATCATAAATAAAATAAAAAAATTTAAAAAAAAATAACAATGATGAGAGTGGGCACCCGTATCTTATTCCTGGCTATCAAAGAAAAGCTCTCAATGTTTCCCCCATAAGGATGAAATTGGCTGTGGGTTTTTCATATATGGCTCTTATAAAATTGTGGTATGTTTTCTCCAACCCTCCTTTGTTGAGGGTTTTTTATCATGAATGGTTGCAGTACTTTGTCAAATGCTTTTCTTGTATCTGTTGAAGGATCATGTGGTTCCTATCCTTTCTCTTATTAATGTGATGTATCACATTGATTGATCTGCATATATTGAACCACCCTTGCTTGCATCACAGAAAGAAATCTCACTTGATCATGGTGAATGATAATTTTAATGTACTGCTGGATTTGGCTTGGCAGTATTTTATTGAGAATGTTTGCATCTATGCTCATCAGGGATATTGGCCTATATATTTCTTTTTTAGTGGAGTCTTTATCTGGGCTTGGTATGCTAGCCTCATAGAATGAATACAGAGTTTTTCCATCCTTTTCCATTTTTTGGAAGAGTTTGAGAAGAATAGATGCTACCTCTAATTTAATTTAAATATATATTTATATATAGTGAGAATTAGGGTAGATTACCTACATAATCATAATGTGCTTTTAGAACAGTTGTTATAGTAATATAGTTTAAAGGTGTGACTGGCCTTTCCCTTTTTTCATTTCCTTTGAATTGAAGCCTTATCACTCCCAGCTGTATATCATTGGCAAATGCTTTCTTTAGTTTGCATGTACCATTAGGAAGACCTCATTAAGTTATTGTAGCAAATTAAGCAAAGTGCTTAATTGTGATTTTTAAAAGCAATAAGCAACTATAACCCAAATCACTATTTTAATCTTTCTGCTGCTTAGTATTATGTAAAAAAAAATACGTAATAGAATTACAAAGTGCTGTTCATAATTAAGATTAAATTATATTTACACAAAAATCTGAACCTTGTGATGTTTTTACCTTCCCTCACTTCCTTGACTTGCACTTTTAGAATTCCAATTACTGCATATTTTTCTGAGTCAACAACAAAAAAAACACCTAAGGTCTAATATTTTATCATTTTCAAAAGTGCTGCATAGATAAGCATGTGTTAGTTTCTTTAGTATGTATTACATACTTCTTATTTTTGAAATTAATGTTTTGGATGAAAATCAGTTAGATCGTACAACATATTAAGCATATTTCTCCAAGGGTATAAGAAATAAGAGAACTCTTAATAGCTCCTCATGGAAAATTGCTCAGAGTGGTGTACTATAGTTAATGAAATATCTATGACAATTAATCTTTTAAAAGGTTTTATTTATTTATTTGAGAGAGGGAGAGAGATCATGGGGGGCAGGGGCAGTAGGCATAGGGAAAGAGAGAAGCAGACTCTCCACTGAGCAGGGAGCCCAGCACAGGCTGGATCACAGGGTCCTGAGATCATGACCTGAGTCAAAGGCAGATGTTTAACTGACTGAGCCACCCAGGTGCCTATAATTACTTTAAAAGTTTGATTTAGAGGAGAACACAGGCGACACCCTTTTTGAACTTGGCCACAGTAACTTCTTGCAAGATTCATCCATGAAAGCAAGAGAAACAAAAGCAAAAATGAACTATTGGGACTTCATCAAGATAAGAAGCTTTTGCAAAGCAAAGGATACAGTCAACAAAACTCAAAGACAACCTACAGAATGGGGGAAGATATTTGCAAATGACGTATCAGATAAAGGACTAGTATCCCAGATCTATAAAGAATTTATTAAACTCAACAGCAAAGAAACAGACAATCCAATCATGAAATGGGCAAAAGACATGAAGAGAAATCTCACAGAGGAAGACATAGACATGGCCAACATGCACATGAGAAAAAGCTCTGCATCACTTGCCATCAGGGAAATACAGATCAAAACCACAATGAGAAACCACCTCACACCAGTGAGAATGGGGAAAATTATCAAGGCAGGAAACCACAAATGTTGGAGAGGATGTGGAGAAAGGGGAACCCTCTTACACTGTTGGTGGGAATGTGAACTGGTGCAGCCACTCTGGAACACTGTGTGGAGGTTCCTCAAAGAGTTAAAAATAGACCTGCCCTATGACCCAGCAATTGCACTGCTGGGGATTTACCCCAAAGATTCAGATGCAATGAAACGCCGGGACACCTGCACCCCGATGTTTATAGCAGCAATGGCCACAATAGCCAAAATGTGGAGGGAGCCTCGGTGTCCATTGACAGATGAATGGATAAAGAAGATGTGGTCTATGTATACAATGGAATATTCCTCAGCCTTTAGAAATGACAAATACCCACCATTTGCTTCAACATGGATGGAACTGGAGGGTATTATGCTGAGTGAAATAAGTCAGTCAGAGGACAAACATTATATGGTCTCATTCATTTGGGGAATACAAAAAATAGTGAAAGGGAATAAAGGGGAAAGGAGAAAAAATGAGTGGGAAATATCAGAAAGGGAGACAGAACATGAAAGACTCCTAACTCTGGGAAATGAACCAGGGGTGGTGGAAGGAGAGGTGGGCAGGGGGTGGGGGTGACTGGGTGATGGGCACTGAGGTGGGCACTTGACGGGATGAGCACTGGGTGTTATTCTATATGTTGGCAAATTGAACACCAATAAAAAATAAATTTATGAATAAAAAAATAAATGATTTATTCTATACAGAAGGAAAAAAGGTACAGGACCCTGCACATATCTCTACCTCTTCAAAGACCTGCTCCCAAAACTCAATAAAAAAAAAAAACCAAACAAACAAAAAAACACTGAGAATCGTAATTCAGTGCAGCTAATGGGGAGTTTATGGGATTTTCTTTATTTTTTTTAAGATTTTATTTATTTATTCATGAGAGAAACAGAGAGAGGCAGAGACACAGGCAGAGGGAGCAGCAGGCTCCATGCAGGAAGCCCGACCTGGGACTCGATCCCGGGTCTCCAGGATCAGGCCCTGAGCTGAAGGAGGCACCAAACCACTGAGCCACCCGGGCTGCTCTATAGGATTTGATTTTAAAGAGGAATATTATCAGAGTGAAATTGTTCTAGCTTTCATGTGGAATGAATAGACAACTCTTTCCAGAATCCTTTTCCTTTTTGGATATTGTAGCTTGAGAAAATGAGGATGTAAAGGCGAAAACATTAGATTTACTTCAAGACACATATTATTTAGTGAACAATAGTACTTGGAAAGGAATACATGCTGATCCAAATAGATTCATGTAGACATACTTTTCTATTTGTTGGAAAGTGTCTTCTTGTTCAGCTGTTAAATACATTATATCAACTGTTGATTGAGACAAATTTAGTATTCATCACAAGACAATTTTTTAAAGATTTTATTTATGTATTCATGAGAGACACACAGAGAGGCAGAGACATAGGCAGAGAAGCAGGCTCCATGCAGGGAGCCTGATGTGGGACTCGATCATAGGACTCCAGGATCACACCCTGGGCCAAAGACAGATGATTAACCCTTGAGCCACCCAGGCGTCCCCATCACAAGGCAATTAAAAAAAAAAAAAAAAAGGATGAAAGACTTAAAAATAGGTGCTAACAACAAAGAAGTAAAGGAAGGAAGTTTGGAAGTTTCACCAGTCATCCATTTATTCTGTTCCAAATTGCCTGGTCTTTAGGCAGGTTATTCTCCACAGACTACCCCTGTATGGGAGGAATCTGGCTGGCAGTGAATGAGCATGACTTCCCTAGTCTTGTTTCCATCGCATTTTTACTAGGCTTGCCATTTAATGCCATTTGGATCTTCACATACCTTCACCCCAAAACAAAATATTCATCTTAATCAGCTCTACCATAATTAGCTCTGCCCTACAAACTTTTTATGTGGTCTCTTCCCTCGTTGGTTGCTGTCTACCAGAAATAGATCTGAACCCTTCAATTCAACTCCTTTATCATTGCCTGTGCTAAGACCTCGTCTCGAGTCTTACCTGGTGGATGCAAAATTATTTAAGCATCAATATTTAGTAGTGGTAGTAGTGTATTAAGTATACCTTATTTCTCTCTTTCTGTACATTTTTAATGAAAATATGTTCATATAACTGTGCCCCTAGCTAGCATTCTTTTCTCTCTTGTTTTCTGGTGTGGTGGCGGGTGTGTGTGTGTGTGTGTGTGTGTGTGTGTGTGTGTAAAAATAGCAAGGTTTGGTGAAAAAATATTCATGCATAAGCAGACATTTCTTTCTTTCTTGTCTACCCCTAGTCCTGCTGCTGTGATGTTCTAAGTGTTCTAAGAAATGGTTTACACATAAATAGCCTAATGTAACTAATTATTCTTTTATATGATTTTCTCAGGATTGTTTCTGACTCATTTTATAGTCTTCTTCTTATCTTTAGGCTGTTTATTAATACAGTCCATTTTATTCTCCTGAAGAACTTTTAAGTCACTTGAGAGGAAATAAAATGCATTGTCCGTGTATGAATTACTTGTACGTTTCTACAGTTTTTGTTCTGTCTTTAGCATCTTTTCATCCATCTTTTTATTTATCTTAATATCTATTTAATTCTTAGAAACCTTAGCAGCACAACTGATGATTTTCCCATTTCTCTTCCATTATAGTTACAGACATTTTCTCATCTTCACAGAGCCTTTTAATTTGTGTGAGAGAAGCCCTCTAATCCATAGTGGTTTTCTTTTCTTTAAATTTTCTTTTGTTACTTCATTCATCTTTTTCACTGTAGCTAAGCTGGTTCATTTATTATATGTTAAAAATGGCATTAGGCATTTATACATTAAAACAACCCTAGACTCTGTCCAGGAGGGCACTAAAGGTAGCATTTAAATGGAATCCCAGGTCAGTTATGACTTTGGAAGAGAAAATACTTGTATTAGGAAGGCCATCTGTCTAGATGTTGAACGATAATCAGGGTGGGGAACATTTATTCTTGAGGCTGCTGCATTTAGTGAATAAAAGCTAAAAAGTGAGAACTCCTCATTTGTACTCAGCTCCCAGGATTTCTTTTTACTATGTCCACTGATAATATTTGTGTGCCATTACTTTAAATCAAGCTAATAAAAATTCATTTCACTTTTTTTTTTTTGTCAAAAAAGGAGAACCCAAAGAATCTTGAGTATTCAGGTTTCTAGGAGGAAAAGAATTTAAGAAAGTCCTGAAACTTACATCATGGTAATGAATAGACTGTCTTTTTAGGCTTCTGATTACTTAGTGTCATCTTCTCTATTTCCACAATACTCCGCAAATTTGAATTTCTGAGAGTAAAACCTTAATTGCATTTGTTCTGGGTGGTCTGCAGTTCACAATTTTAATTAGTATAGATTTTTTTTTTAACAAAGGGAGTTATTTGGAAGGGCAAAATAATGTATATTTACACATTCTGGTATTTGTCAAATACATCTATATGAAATATAAGTGTTAGATTTCATTTGTGAACTACATAATACTGGTTTTCAAAAGTGCTGAAACTCAGTTTCAAAATAATTAAATCACTTGCCACAGCCACACAACTGTGTAGTGAAAAGGCAGGAACAGATTTTAGATCTTGAAATTTCTAATCTATATGGCTCCTCTTCCTCCTTTACCTTCTTCATCCTCTAAAAAAATTATTTCAACTTTCACTTATGATATTGACTAGAATGATTGAGAATTTATGGTTACTAAAGACTATCTCCTAGACAACAAGGTGGAATGGTGGAATTAAATGTAAATAAGTAGAGAGTAATTTGAAGGAAAAGACATACCATATTTCCTAGTCCTTGTAAACTTGATAGAAGCACGTCATCTTAGGAAAAGGGTGCAGCATAATGAAATTGAATTAAATAAAATGGGAATCAATGAAAATTGCTTCTAATAATATAACTGCCATTTATTTGGTTAAGTTATTTCAGTTATTTGAGGCTGAAAAAAAACATTTTGAAAATGAAAAGAGTATATTTACGTTCTATTTATTGGACAGATTATTTAGAATAATGCATGCAAAACATTAAGCACATTATTTGGGGTATAAGGGCATATAAATATGCTAACAACATTATAATAATTATTATTAAAACAAAATTTGCATTAGTTTATCTTCATATGCATAGTTCCAGCCAACACCAGTTTATGTGCACCTCTGATAAATTAAATGGTAATAAGAGGATGGAATGGTGATTTAGCTGGCATTTATAGCAAAGGCTCTGCTTATACCTGGTATCTTTTGGTTCATACATGTAAATTTCATTTTTTTTTCCAAATATAGGAAGCAACTTTTTTAGGTAAACTCTAAAGTATCAGTGTATATAAGGATATACATACAGACACATATACATCATATCTTATGCATAGATCATATAATAACACAGTATTTGTGTTCTATTACAACTATTGGAAAGCTCTAGGATGATGACTTAAACATGAGATTGAGATATTGTAACTCAAAAATTCAGATAACCATATGCTTTGAGAGTTCTACTCTTCTTCATTGGTGTGTTTGGATTTTTTCCTTGTTCATGCCACCATGTCCACTAGACTGTTGTCAGATATCTCCACATCTTACATCTCCATTTTAGAGTGTGAGAAAAAGAAAGGCAGAATCAACACCAGCAGATTTTTATTTACTGAGCATTGGTCTGAACTATCTGTGGTCATCCTATCTGTAGGAGAACTTGGGAAATCCAGTGTAGGAAAGGAGAAAGTTGTTGGAAAAGGGCAATACATTAGTCAGTGTACACAATGGGCATAGTATCTAATTAATGTTGAAATTGAATATAATTTAAATAATAGTAAAATAAAAATTAATATTGAAAAGACTGGATGCTTCTGATTTCTTATACTTGTCACTGTCTTAGACTGTGAACATTTAGAAGTAAAAGACCAACACTTTTCATTTGATAAATTTCACGTGAACATAGGTACATATTAAATGCTCTTTGAAGGGCAGCCTGGGTGGCTTAGTGGTTTGGCACCTGCCTTCAGCCCAGGGCGTGATCCTGGAGACCTGGGATCTAGTCCTGCATCAGGCTCCCTGCATGGAGCCTGCTTCTCCTTCTGCCTCTCTTTCTCTCTCTCTGTGTCTATCATGAATAAATAAATAAAATCTTTTAAAGTTTTAAAAAAAATAAAATAAAATAAAATAAATGCTCTTTGAAGATGCAAAACTATAAAAGTTAATTCTCTGATTTGATTTCATTCTATTTTAAAAAGGGTAGGGATCCCTGGGTGGCGCAGCGGTTTGGCGCCTGCCTTTGGCTCAGGGCGCGATCCTGGAGACCTCGAATCGAATCCCACGTCGGGCTCCCGGTGCATGGAGCCTGCTTCTCCCTCTGCCTCTCTCTCTCTCTCTCTCTCTCTCTCTCTCCTCTGTGTGACTATCGTAAATTAAAAAAAAAAAAAGGGGTAGACATTCTAATGAATGGTTGGAATAAGGATTTTTTTCCTATATTACTGTATCATAATGATTTCTATTTATATCTTATAAAATGAGGATTTTAATGCTTTATATTTTTTCTGTAATCTATAAAAATATGTACATGTATAGAATTTATTTTTGTCTGCTAGGGTTTGGGAAAATAGGAAATGGGAAAGCAACCAAATATGAATATTTTTATAACAAACTTTGACAGAAGGAGACTATCAGATATTTTTCAGTAAAATACCAATACTAAAACTAAACTAAAACAGTAGGTTAAAACCTGCATAAAACAATGAATAAGTGACATTCATTCCTAACTGAAAATATTTTTATTTCAAAACATTATGTGAAATTGCGTATTCACAATGGCTAATACAAAAACATTTTATTTGTTAAGTGTTAGCATTTTCTTTACAAAACGTAAAGGATTATTTATAAATATAACTGTAAATTAAAAGTGCCAAAAATCGCATATATAGTTTTAGATATATCTATCCAGGAATTTAGTTATAATGATACATATTGAGTTAGACAGTACTATCACTACTAAAAAATATAATATGAAAGAGAAATAATGGTAACTACCAAAAATTAACCTAATTATTAGGAAAAAAATGTTCAATAAATTATTTAATCATTGAATTTTTATTAATTAATATTTATTATCATAAATTCACATATCATATTCCAGCACAATGTATCAAAATGCTAGAGAAGTGGACAGACTATATATTATTTATTGCTAAAATTATTACTAACAAGTTAGATTTTTTGAAGGTTGACTAATAAATTCAGTAATAATCAGATAAGGTTTAGAATGGCAGAACATGGAATGCCCGGGTGGCTCATGGTTGAGCATCTGCCATCGGCCCAGGGCCTGATCCTGGGGTTCTGGGATGGAGTCCTGCATCACGCCCCCCACAGGGAGCCTGCTTCTCCCTCTGCTTCTCTCTCTGCCTCTCTCTGTGTCTTTTATCGATAAATAAATTAAATTAAAAAAAATTAGAATGGCAGAACACAATGTTATAAAAGGTTTAGAATGACTCTTAAAATATAGTTTAATATGAATGGAAGATATTTCAAAATAACATTTTTATTATTCTGATGATTTATTTTAAATGATCTAGAAAATCAATTAATGATTTACAAAAATGACAAACTATCCTATCCTAGACACCTGATGACATTTAATTTTATCTTTGATATCCCATTATAAGCAAATTAAAATGATAATACTATGATCTAAATCTCACACTATTAGACATTTTGTAAATTAAGTGAGCTATTTTACATTATTTATTAGACAATTCTATATTTAGAGAAAAAATTGACTTCATAATTTTAATTCTAATTCCTAAAATTTTAGTACTAGAAGATTTTTATATAAATAGTAATATTAATATAACTACCCATCTAAAAGGATATGGAAGAGATCAATAATGTGGCAGCTTTATATGTGGAAAATATAAAAATAACTTGGAATTTGGAAATCATGGTTTAAGTTGCTCTACAGGTACTTGTGTACTTTATGACCTTGAATAAGTCATTTTTAATAATATCTATCTCTGTGATATAAGAATATTAAGGGAGAAGGTGGTCAAAATGTTCAAACTTCTAGTTACGAGATAAATAAATGCCAGGGATATAATGTGCAGCATGATGACTATAGCTAACACTGCTATATGATATATAGGAAGGTTGTTAAAAAAATAAATCCTAAGAGTTTCCATCACAAAGAGAAAAATAATTCTTTTTTTTACTTTCTCTTTTTATTGTATCCAGATGAATTTGGATGCGAAATAAATTTATTGTGATAATAATTTCACAATATATGTAGCTCAAACTACTGTGCTGTATACCTTAAACTTATATAGTCATGTACATCAATTGTATATCAAACTGGAAAAATAATATTAATAATTGACTTTTTTTCAGTAGCCCTATATTAATAATGTATGAGACACTGTGATTACAATAGCGAGCTAGTTGTGCCTATAGATATGAAGGTAGTTTATGTTATTTTTAGACTCTGGTCAAATTTCAATGAAAAGGAAATACTTGATTCCTTCCATATTTTTTTCTCACCAAAATTGGTCTGTCAACAGCATGAATAAAAACAGTGTTTAGGTCAAAGGAGCCATTGTTTTTCTTTAGCAAAATGTAGCTGCACCACCACATCACCAATGAAGAATGAATGAAGAATATAAAGTTAGACTTTCAAATTCAAAACCATGTCTTCCTTTATTCAGAAGCAAACATGTAAATTATGTTTATTTCTTGCGATTAACCCATAACCCATGTTAATTACCCATGCTTTAGAAATGCTCCTTGTTTATAGGTTAGTTCATTAGATTTGTTAAAAAACTAACTAGAGAGAGAAAATAATGAAAAGGTGAACTGAAGTCAAACACAATTTCCACTTTAAGAAAGGGCCTTGTTCATCCCAGCAGGTTTACCTCAGAATCCCATTATTGTGAAGTTTTCTGCAAAGATGCAGCTTGTATTTAGCAGTCTTCTAATATCAGAAAAACAGGGAGAGAGAGAGAGAGAGAGAGAGACAGTAGGGGGAAGGGATATTAATCTAGTATGACTGATATTAAGTTCTTTTTTTCAATTTTTTCTCTTTTTTGCTTTTACTTGTATCTTGACAGTATTATAATTATTTTTTAGAATTAATTTTATTTCACTTTGTTAGTTTGTTGAAACTGTTTAACATTTAATGTGAGAGCAGAGTATTAGAATTAATTTTTTTAGAATTAATTTTAGTTTGTTGAAGCTGTTTAATGTTTAATGTCATAATTTTTACTTTGTAAAGAGAACTTGTAAGTAATAAAAAAATCCCTTGCCAAAATTAGTATAACTAATAATACATAGAAAATTGGGTAATCTCTGTGTGTCTGTGATTAAGCGTACATGCGTAATGAGTTGGAAGTTACTATGTCTTCCAAAACAACTTTTATTTTTTTAACTCAACAAAGCCAACGGTTTATTCTTTAAAAGATTATTAAAGCAGTAAACTCATAGCAAACTGAGAAGGGAAAAAGAAAAATACAAAATGCAATTAAACAATATCAGGTGGGGATAAGGAGAACATGACTACAGAGCTTACAAATCGCAAAAGCATTTTATCTTTATCAAAAATAGATGTTTATTTTAGAAAAATAAAAAATACAAGGAAAAGAAAAAAAACTGCATGTTTTCTTTCCAGGGTATAATTTTCAAGAAAAGAATTGCTGAAATGAAATGTTTGAATATTTAATTTTCATAAAAATTGCCCCTCTTGGAAGAGTGCATTTTTTCAACTTTTTTTCAAGTTTTCTAGGTTTTTTTTTTTTTTTTTTCCTATCTGGTTGCATTTTTGGTTTAATTAGTACAATTCTCTCCTTCAAAGATAACAATAATGAACATACTGATGTCCCTTTGTCAGTTTGTAATTTTATCTCTAATGTTTAATACTTTATTTCAACTTAATTTTGTATCTTTTTCTTATCTCTGTTCTTCAAGCACTTGCTATATTTTCAGCATTGATTATTCTTTTACTTTGCTTCTGATTTTGTTTTCATTTCTATGATGGCTTTAATTTCTTCTTCAATATCTTTTCTTGAATTATTCCATTTCATTTTGTTATTTAGTCACAGCTTCCCTAGACTTTTTCTCTGTGTCTCTTTATTTATTTATTTATTTTAATCCACAGTGATACACACACTTCCTTTGTAGCAATATCTTTGAAGTAGTGTTCTCTCTTTGACATGCATTTATAATTTATCTGTCCTTTTTATTTAACCTATTTGATATACATATATTGGTCTGATTTCTTTGTTTCTTTTTTTTTTAATTTCTTTTTAGTTGTCATTTGTCATCATAAAAGTCTGTTTCTGGAATATTTAGAATGTTCAAATGAAGAGTAGCAAGGGATATATTCCTAGCAAATATCAATCTCTTCATGACACAGGATTGCCTTTATGTATTTAAATCTGTTTATCATTTTTCTTCTGAAAAAAACAAAACAAAACAGATGTCACTGAAGGAGATCTCACGAAACAATATGTCTTAATCTGATATATATGTATTTTAAAAATACATATTTTTATGTATTTTTCTTTGTTTTTAGGCAAGCCTTAAATGTCATCATTTTCATCATTTTAGTTGCTATCTTTCCTAGAATTTTCATAATTCTTTAACTGATTTCCAATAATTGATGATAGGCAAATATTTATATATTCATATTTTTGAATTCATATATCCATATATGTTTGTGTATGTGGCAAATAAATAGCATGTATGTGGGGAGGTGAAGAGTGTGGATGTGAATACATATACACACACATACCTTCAGGTACATATTTGATAAAAATGAACTTCTTTTGAAGGAGTATTTGGAAAAATCTAGTATGTGGATACATTTTATGATTTATTTACTCATGAAAAATGCTCATAGGTATTGCTGTTCAAAGCTAAATGGGTTTTACTATCGTTTATTTTTCCATTGCAAAGCTCCGTTCCTGTCTAGCTCAAGTATGTTAAAGTATGTAGTCTTGGACTATATGATAATTCAGTGTACCTTAATAGTGATCATGTACTCTTTTTTTTTTTAAATATTTTATTTACTTAATCATGAGAGACACAGAGAGAGAGAGAGGCAGAGGGAGAAGCAGGCTCCATGCAAGGGAGCCCAACGCAGGACTCAATCCCAGGTCTCCAGGATCACACCCCGGGCCAAAAGCCACGCTAAACCACTGAGCCACCCGGGCTGCCCTTGATCATGTAATCTTATAAAAGAATAAAGATCTACCACAAATGCATTAGAATGCTCTTTAATTTCTATGTGAAGAAAGTCTATAGAAATATGTTATTTTTCACAATTGAAAGAGTAACCAGATACAAGCATCCAGTAAATATATGTTCACTCTCATGAAGGAGAAGCTGATGAGGGAAAATGACCTAGGAATAGGTCAATGTTGAAAGATAACAAGTTTCAAAGCAAAATTTGATATTTAGGTTCAAGAAAAATTAGGAGGGATACCTGGGTGGCTCAGCGGTTGAATGTCTGCCTTTGGCTCAGGACCTGATCCTGGGGTACAGGGAATGAGTCCTACATTGGGCTCCATTCAGGGACCCCGCTTCTCCCTCTGCCTATGTCCCTGCCTCCTTGTCTCTCTCTCATGAATAAATAAGTAAAATCTTAAAAGAAAGAAAGAAGAAAGAAAGAAAAGAAAAGAAAAGAAAAGAAAAGAAAAGAAAAGAAAAAAGAGGAAAGAGAAAAGAAAAGAAAAGAAAAGAAAAGAAAAGAAAGAAAAAAGAAAGAAAAGAAAAGAAAAGAAAAAAAAGAAAAGAAAAGAAAAGAAAAGAAAAAAGAGGAAAGAGAAGAAAAGAAAAGAAAAAAACCTGAGAAACTTGAAAAGATTTTTGGATAAAAAATCGAGGAGCTTGTCAGTCTTTATAGTTTTAGAGCAGTGTTCATGATAAAAGCCAACTAATAGACGTTCCTATAGGGAAAATATAGTAAATTAAGTGGACTGATAAAGAGAAGACATGCAAATAAATGTTAAAGAGAACTAGAATTGCATTTAAAGAAGAATAATCTACCACACTTATTTGCTAGTCTTTTTCTATACTGACTGCTTGTAAAATACGTTGAAACAAAGCTGGTTATTTGAATAAATGAAATATTCAACTGAGTTTTCTTCCTTATGCCACTTAGTACTAAGTATTCATCTCTATTATCTCCAAAATTCTTTCATTGGGACACATTTTACACTTCTAATAGTGGTTATCACCTTTTCTATGGAGGATTGTGCCTAGTTTTGTGATTCTGTCCAAAACCCAAGTAGGTCAGTATATGCAGGGCTGTTTCAGTATTGCCATGGAAACATCACCTCAGTGAGATAATGAGCTGATAATAAAGATAGCATTTGAAAAATGGATCTAGCATAAACAGATACACCCAAGAGGTGTTTGTAGGGAACAAAAATAACAGCAAGCAGCATTCCCCATCGTTCATGAGCAGTGACAGACAAATTATACACAAATCTAACATCAAGTTATTATGTTAGTATTGCTGGCTTTGCTACTGATTTGTGATGTTCTTTGCATGATACAAAATAATTTTTATTATCCCTTTGGAATTCTGACTTGAACTTTCAGGTTTTAGGAGCCAAATTAAGCAAAGGCATATATTATATGTCACAATATGTCTGGTAGACCCCAGGCCACTTCTCTTTCTGTCTATGGAGTCTGTAAACTTTAAATGGCTGAACTATGTTTAGGAGAACAACAACAGCTTGATAAAATCAGTAATATTACATGGTAGTTCATTAGTGTGTGTATCAGAGTAGGTATATTTGTTTTCAGTCACATAATAATTTATCCTAACTGAAACATCAATGGGATATATTGACTATGTTACTGAAAAATATGAGATTAGGAAGACTTGGGGTTTTTTTTTGTGTCAACAGCTAAAGTATGTCATCATTATCTTGCTTGTTTCCATCTCTCTCTTTTACTATCTACCATTTCATCTGAAGACTGACTTTCTATTAGAATTACAGGATGTCTGCCCAGAGCTCTCAGGTCTTCATTCTTCTATAATTAACTAAGGATAAGATTGCCCAATGAAATGTAGCATCCCCAGTTAAATTTGAATTTTTGATAAACAACAGTTTCTTTTAGTGTAAGTATGCCCTTTGAAAAATTATTTGCTATTTATCAAAAATTCAAATTTAAGTGGTCAGCCTATATTTTTATTTGCTAAATATGGCAATCTTACTAAAAGAAACAATGTAATTTTACTTTTAGAAACTCAAAATATGAGGAAGCTTTTTTCAGATGTTCCCACAAAGTATTTTCTCATGTCTCATTTTCTCAATTCTGTCATGTATCCATACCTTAATGAATAATGACTATCAGAAGATGAGTTTTGAAGGATTTGTTTAGCCTGAGTTGTATGTTGCTCTAAATTTCTGGAAAAAAAAACCATAACCAGAATACACTAATAATTTGAATAGTTATGAAGAGAAGGGTACTAACTATTGATGAAGTTACAATAAAAGTTATATTCCAACATATAATGGCTGAGACAATATAGTGTTGTCTTAAATAATACAGAGGTTGAAAACACACTATGGATCTTCCACGTATTTGCTTTGTAACCTTGAGCAAACTTCTTAACCTGTGTATCAGTCATCATATTTCTTACTGGCATTATAATATCTACTTCATAATAGTTTTTTTATTTAATATATGTAAAGTACTTAAATGCTAGGTTGCATATAGAAAACCTTATGATAAGTAGCATGTCTCAAAAATAATATATTGGAAAATAAATTATAAATTTATAAATTTATAAATTGTGAAACTTGTGAAAAGTTCCTTAACACTTATAATATTTCTTACAAACCTTATTGAAGAAAAATTTTGGAGCTGTGGACATAAATTTAAACATGTTTGTACTCAATTGTGTAACTTTTTTTCTTGTTGCAAGAAAATTAACATGAGATTTACCCACTTAATAAATTTTTATGTGTACAATACAGTATTGTTAACTGCGGTACTACATTGTAGAGTAGATCTCTGGAAGGTCCTTATATTGTATAACTAAAAGTTTATACTTGTTGAACAATAGTTCCAGTTTACCCCCTCTCTCTTTCTCTGACAACTACCATCCTTATTTTTTTTCTGCTCCTATGAGTTTGACTTTTGGATACCTCATGTGAGTGGAATCTTGAAATATTTGCCTTTCTGTGACTGATGTGTTTCACTTAGTATAATGTCCTGCAGGTTCTTCTATTTTGTCACATATGGCAGAATTTCCTTCTTTTTTGAGGCTGAATAATATTTCATTGTCTGTATATGCCACATATTCATTAATGCATTGATGGACATTTAGGTAGTTCTCATATCTTGGCTATTATGAATTATGCTGCAATGAACATGAGGGTGCATATATCTCTTTGGGATTCTGATTTCACTTGTTTTGGATATATTCCTAGAGGTGGGATTTATGAATCACATGGTAGTTCTATTTTTAATTTTGTGAGGAACCACCATACTGTTTTCCATGGCTACTGTATAATTTTGTATCCCCACCAACAGTATACAAGGGTTTTAATTTCTCCACATCCTTGCCAACGATTATTAAGAGTATGGTATTGGCAAAAAGACTGACATACAGACCCATGAAATATAATGCAGAACCCATAAAGGTGCTAAGAATACACAGTGAGGAAAGGATAATCTTTCCAACAAATGGGCCTGGGAAAACTGGACATCTACATGCAAAAAATGAAATTGAAATCTTTTCTTTCACCATACACAAAAATCAACTCAAAATAGATTAAATACTTAGATTAAAACTTGAAACTGTAAAACCGGAAGTAAATATAGGGAAAAGCTTCTTGACTGTGGTTTGATAATGACTTCTTGGATATGATACCAAAACCATAAGCAAAAAAATGCAAAAATAGACATGGAACTACATCAAACTAAAAAGCTTCTGCACGGCGAAGTTAATGATCAGCAAAATGGGAGAAAATATTTGCAAACCGTATATCGGTTAAGGAGTTAATATCTGAAATAAATAAAGAACTCCCACAACTCAACTTCAAAAAGAAATAAAAATAATAGGACTTGAATATACATTTATCCAAAGAAGACATACAAATGGACAACAGGTATCTGAAAAGGTACTCAACTTGCTAGTCATCAGGGAAATGAAAATTGAAATCACTGTGAGGTATCACCCTACACCTACTAGGATGAAGGTTATCCAAAAAAAGCAAATGTATTTATTTTATAATAATTTCTGTAAATTGAAAGGTTGAATTATTGATTTATGTCTTAATTTTATTTTAATAATTTCCTTAATAATTGGGTAGCCGCAATAAATATTTGCATACTCTCACCAATTAAGGCTAGTTGGAAATTAGAGATTGTCAGACAGATAGAATGAGAGTATGATAATAAATTCAGTGATGATTAAATTTCTAATATGATATGTATTGGTAGCAGAGAAGGACAGCTACATATATATTACTCTGCTTTTCTTTAAAATAACCATATAATTTAGTCAGATATTTAATGCAGGCCAAAAGCCTAGTTTATAGTTAGATATTACCTTAGTTCACTCAGGCGGCTGTAACAAATTAGCATATACTGGGTGGCTTATTAACAGTAGCAATGAAAAAAATAAACAAACAAACAAAAAATCAGTAGCAATGTATCTCCCAGTTTGGGTCACTGGAAAGATGAAAGAGTTGGCAATTCAGTGTCTAGTGAGATCCTTAGATAGCTCTTTTTTACATAGCTTCGTGTGGTGGAAAATGGTGCAGGAGTCTCTGGTACCTCTCTTATAAGGGCATTAATCTCATTTCTCACTGTTTCTCCCAGAAGTGTTGTCTCAAATTACTTTCTCATTGGGGATTAATTTTCAGCATACAAATTTAGGGGGGACATACACAAAGTCTATAGCAGATATTAACAGAGAGGTTAGTGTCTTCATTTACTTCTAGCCAATCTGTTATTCCCTACAAATTCTCTACCCTCAAGTGTTTTTCAGTAGCAGGCATGGTGGGGGTTCTTTGGGAACATCAGAAGAGCAAATCAAATATCCACTAGATTTATTTTAATGTATTATATACAATCTCTGCTTGGAGGACACGAGTAAAGTAGGATAGTTGAAAGAGATTGTTGTGATAGAAAAGGAGTGTGGCAATGAAAAAAAATATGTAATCTTTAGATCCATAAGATATCCTCTCAATTCTTTTGGATGGGTGTGCTCTGAGATGAATTTGGTTCAGTCTGGTTCCTGGGCATTCAGGTAGTATGTGTCTGATGTTTGTGGCTGGATTATCTTGGTTCTTTTCTCTCTTTTTTATTAATTTGGATTGGTAGTTCTTCTGTACTAGTAATCTTTTCTGCTGCTTCATCATCCTTTGGCCCTTATCTTTGAAGATCTGCCACATTCTGCATTTGGATTCTTGCCTGAGTTGTCTTTAGCTTCTACTTCACAGTGACTTTTACTTTTGAAGCTATAGCACATTTATAGAAGTCTTCTTGGCTCTCAGTTTGGTTACTTCTATTGATTCTAAAAAGCATGTGCAGATTTCTGGATCTCACTATGCTAAATGAAGGATATTCAAGAGTGCCAACTAATCGATCTTGCCAAATAACAATGCTGATCTTCTCTTTTCACTGATGTTGGAAAATAACATTGTACAGAGTGTTTCCTTCCTAAATCTCAGATATGGAGTGTCCAAAGATGTGTAAAAGCCTTGACTCTTAGGTTTGAAATTTGTTAAAGTCAGATTAAGACATCTACCTTACATTCTTGCATTTACATCTGTGGCTTTCCCATAGAAACCCCTGAGACCAGGACAGGTGTTGCTTCCTGGTTGGGTATTCCCTTAAATTAATCTCTGTGATTGGTTCACAAGGCCCAACTCTTATAAATGCAAAAGATATTAAAAAATACGCCATATTAAAAAAAATAGACCATATATTATTTTTTCACAAAGCGTTATATTTAAAACCTAATTTTCTATTGCTGGCCATCCCACATAAATAATTCCAATCATGCATATAATTAATGGATTCTTTAGGATATTGAAAAATACAAAAGATGAGTTCAATATTGATATGTATATACATACATACACAGATATATGTGTATTTTAATGTGTTCCCTCTGGTACATAGAGGATAATTTTCTGCTGGTACATTTTCATAGGGAACATGATCACATTTAAAGGGAAACTTAAAGAGGCTATAAAAGGAAAAACAAAAGGTTGAAGAGCTTGCTGGTGGCAGGTAAATTGGAGTAATCCTCAAGGTCAAGTGTCCCTACCTAACACAATATCCCTCAAGATCATTTTGATGAGCTTTAGAAGAGTGATTTTTTTTTTTTTTAAAGATAAAGTTTCCACAGATTTTATTAAGCACTCAGAGTAGCTAAAAACAAAGAAGTCTTACAAATTCTGCTCTAGATTGCTTAATCTCATAGGTTTCTCGACAAGGAGTAAGTTTGGAGAAATACCTATGGAATATCCATTTTATTGTATCCCTTCTCTGAAAGATAGTCAAGAGGTTGCTTTTAAAAATGAGAGGCTTGAATTATAAAGAAAATATTAGCCACAGACTAAAAACTGAATATTTTTATTTTTTATTTTTTTATTTTTTCAAACTGTGTATTTTATACTTGAAGTCTTATTAGTACATTATAGTTTTAATTTTGATTTTTTGCAGAAGAATTCCTCCTTTGAAATACTATTTCTGCCACTTATTGTGAGACAAAACACATAATCTTTCTAAGTCTCAATACTTGCATCTATAAGATGACCTATATAGACCGCATATGAGATATATGGAAATAATGATTTATTTGTAGAATATAATATGCATTGTATTAATATGAAGAATATACTCATCTGAAAAAAATCTGTTTTGTATGTGGAGAGCATTCTGTAGAGACAAAAAGTATTAGTTATTTTTGTTAAATTACTAGACAAGCTAATAGACTCTAGTTTGTAAATTAAGCAGAATATCAATATTTAAGTGATAGGACTTAAATCCTAGTTACAATAAAAAATATTAATTGATAGAGTATACTAAGTATTCCCTCATTCTACTTGAAATTAGATTTTAACAGACATGGGGTATATTGCATTTATATGATATGGAAAATCTTAAAGGTGAAGCTATTTTAAATGGTTTTCCAAATTTGAATAATTTTAAGAAAAAAATAAGATCGTAATTTATTTTCTATAGTAGATCAATATCAACCACTTATCATTGCATAGTTTTTTTTCAAGATTACTTGTGTTTACTTGTTATATTTAATTTTTTGTCACTAGATGGCATACTATATGTAAAAATGAAGAATTTATGAAATTGTAGAGATTAAATTTATGGGAAATAAATACAAGTTGTGAATTGTCAGAGAATACCATCAAGTTCAAGTAACAATGACTATGAAAGAAACTAAAATTCACTATGTAAGACTTCAAGGTTATTTTTGTCATGATAATGCAATGATTTAATGATTTTAATGAAATACCTTTAATGAATTAATTTTGATGGAATAATACAAAAATTGGACTTTTATCACTACATATATAGTTCATAAATATTAAATTTTAGTATAGAGTTAATTTAGGTCTTCACATTGAAGTAAGTATCAAATGAATGAAAGTAATTTGGCTTAACAAGAACAACAAAAATCCTATTTTAAGAAAGGGAAACTATATTTGCAGCATTTAATGAATACTCAAATTATTTAAATCACTCATGTTATTTATTTAAAAATTGTTAATAGAAAGATATTTATTTATTTATTTATTTTTAATAGAAAGATTTTTTTTTTAATAGAAAGATTTTTAATTCTAATTTGCTTACTACATTAAGTTTGTGGTCATTGTCATTAAAATGAAAGAGGTGTTTGTATTTTGACTAGTGTTATATACAAACTATTTCTAATACTGTTTTATTTATCAGAGAGAGAGGGAGAGTGAGAGAGCACAAGTGGCAGAGGGGCAGAAGGAGAGGGAGAGAGAAGAGGAGGGGCAGAGGGAGAGGGAGAGGGAGAGAGAGAATCCCAAGCAGACCCCATGCTGAGTGCAAAGCCTGATGCAAGGCTTGATCCCAGGACCCTGAGATTATGACCCAAACAGAAATCGAATCAGACGCTTAACTGACTGAGCACCCAGGCATCTCTCAACAATACCAAATTGTTGTTGTTGTTTTTTTCTAATACTAAGTTTTAAAGCAACAATATAACATGCCTCCTAATGGTTGTTTTTTTCTTTGTTTGGGCATTGTTCAGCAGAAACAGTCTATCTCTTCTCTATGTGGAATACCTTGACTGAGGCCAAAAGATATAATTGCAGTGTGATTGGTTGTTGACTGAAACTTTAGCCTGGACTTCTAAACTAGGCCTCAATTATCTTCCAGAGTTACTTTCACTTTTGTCATGGCAGCCTAGACTTCCAAAGGGAAGATAATAGAGCTTGACAGTCTTCCTAAAAGGTAAAGGTAACTGACACAGTCACTTTCACTGTCTTCTATTGAACAATCACAGACCCAGTGACTCACTTCAAATTCAAATAGTAGAGAAATAGACCACACATTTCTGTGAGGGTAGAGACAAAGAATTTATTGCTCTCTTTAGTCTGCAACGTTCTACCCTCTAGCCACAGTAATTTACATACCTTACATATTAAATACCCTTCCTCCCTAGAAGGTATAAAGATTTATCTCATTAGTCATCATACTCAAATCCAATTTCATGTATATCAAGAGTTACATGTATGGAAGTTGTTCTATAGGTGTGGTTTCTATTGGCCTAAAGAATCACAGAGTAAAATTTTAGATGCTGTACCCTTCATACACAAAAAAAAGGAAAACAGAGGCACAAAGAAGTTATTATTACTTGATAGTAATTCTGAAATCTGTGAGTACATATTGCCAGTTGCTTGATGAGTGCTCAGTTTTGCTCCCTGGAATTGGTCTTCTTAGTTCTTGGTTTCACTTTCTGAGCTCTTGGCTCCATCCTCTCACATTAGAAGTATTTCAGATTTGCAGCTGCAGGGACACCTGGGTGGCTTGGTTGAGCATCTGTCTTCAGCTCAAGCGCATGGTCCAGGAATCCCAGATCAAGTCCCACATCAGGCTCCTTGCAGGGAGCCTGCTTCACACTCTGCCTGTGTCTCTGCCTCTCTCTGTGTGTCTCTCATGAATAACTAAAAAAAAAAAAAAAAGATTTGCAGCTGCATAGTTTTCTGAGCCTAGGTCATGCTCATGGATGAGTATAGAGATCACTCTTCATTTTAAACTCTCTGTCTCTTCCAGTTCAAGTGGATTAATCCTTTGAAAAACCTTGCCTTTTTTTTTCCTGCTATTTATATTTAACTCGGTGAGGCAAAAATGTGAGAGAAGGAAGAGCTTTCTTTACCTTAGGTCACATTTGAGGCTGCTGTTGAACAACACTCTGAAAATGCTCACAAGTCCTTTTGTCTAGCTGTGTGGTCTGTGAGGCATGTCCTTAAATCTTTCTGAAGTCTTAGCAAAAGGTCTTGCAAGATCCACCATTGATATTTTTGACTCAGAGGCCACTTTACTGAATTTAAAGTCACACTGGATTTAATCTTTTACCTTAAGCCATTTTTTACCGTGATAACTTATTGTTTAAAGGCTTGGAGTGAGGAGAAAGTTTTATTTTCAAACACAGTCCTGCTTCCTTATTTTTCCTTAAAAATGTACCTGAAGACTGAAGAGCTAATTTTAGCTCTCTTCACAGCTTTGCACTTTTTCTAGAGCTAAATTTTATTTTATCTATGTATTACTGAGTATTGAGGGATTCTGGTCAGATATTTTGAAAAGTATCTCTTAGGATTTTTCTGATGTAATTATCAGAGTTTGACTGGGGTTATGGGTTTTGAAGAGGCAGACGGCAATGATGGGCTGCCATTCTCATCACATCATATCAAAGGTATGTCTTATGACTGGTGATCTTACCTTGATCATCTGACTGAGGTATAGTGTTGGCTAGGTTTCTACAATGTAATATTATTTTCCCCCTTTCCATACTGTAGTCTTTGAAGAGAGTCACTATGGTCAGATCACACTTGAAGGAATGGGGAGTTAAGTCGTACTTCCTGGAGAAGGAAATATCTACAGAAACTATTTGAATTTCTTCTCAGTGGAGACCTGTTTATTCTCCTTCTCTGGGAATTGCAGGGAGTGGTGGGATGCTGGTCAAAGAATACAAACTTTCATTTATAAGATGAGTAAGTTTTGGAGATATAATATATAGTATCTGGAGATATAATGCACAGTATGTGACTATAGTTAATAATATAGTATCTTATACTCGAAATTTATTAAGAAAACAGTTCCTAAGTGTTCTAATCACATCTACACACAAACAAATGGCAACTGTGTAAGGTGTTGTGTAAGTTAATTAGCTTTATTGTGGCAATCATTTCACTATATATATATATATATATATATATATATATATATCAAATTGTTGTGTTGTACACCTTAAATATATACAATTTTTATTAGTTGGTTATAGCTTAGTAAATTTTGAAAAATATTAACCCTCTCTTACCTTCTTTCTCTGTATAAGTCATATATTATATTTTGGTATTTAGGTATAATTTAATTTATAAAGGAATCTCAAAGTGGTATAAACTTAAAATGTTACTTGTATTACTATCCACATGTTATACATCATACCCTCGTTTCTCATTCCTTAAATAGTTTTCCTAGGCACATTCTATAACTTTCTAGTCATTATTGTTTATGAAAAGTTAAATAATTAAAATTTTAATCTCAAGCTCAATTTAAATTTCATATTTTCCCCACCTTCAAATGAAGACTTAAAGCATACCCCCCTCATTTAATAGTAATAGCAGTTATCGAGGTAAAGGGCAAAACCTGACTTTGTGACTCTGTCTAATCCCATCCCCTTTACAGCCAGTCTCCTTTAATGCTAGAGATAAGGAAAGGGAGGGAACATGAACTTCAACTGCCACCATGACCATGGTACAGCGATATCCCAGTTCCAACTCAGGTCAAATGTCCATCTGATTCCATTTGCTGCTGGTGCTCTATACTTCGATTTCAGAGATGTGACCCTTACACAGGAACCACAGAAAATTTTGAAACCCTCTTTTACAATATCCAATTAAATGTGATTTGATGAGATCATCAAGTAGTGAGTGAGGTGCTGAGTATGCAAATGCCTCCCCCCAAAGGTTGATGCACCCACGTGGTGGGTGGGAACAATCCACTCTGACTTGTAAGAAATCAAATTGTTATGCTCTCCAAACACCTACCTCATGACTAGCTGGGGGTGGGGGGTGGGGGTTGCCAGTACAAAGTTAATTAGTTGCAGGCAAAAATAAAAGGTCAATGACTTTGTTTCATAAATAAATAAATAAATAAATAAATAAATAAATAAATAAAATTCCAGTGAAGTGAATCCTATGCTTTTCTTGTTTGTAGTCACATATCTCACCTCCATAATCTTTATAGCATAATTAAGCACTGGTCTCCATATTCACGTATGCCAACATTTGGACATACTTTAAATAGTGAGAATAATTCTTTCAAATTCCCTTTTCTTGGAAGCCCCGGAGTAGATCTTCAGATATAGCATCTCATAAAGCAACAAGATAGCTTTGTTGCAAGGTGATTCATTTGTTGTTGTGTTGACTGCTTCCCTTTTCCCCTTTCAGGGAAAAGAAAATAATCTTCTAATCCTGGACACTTGACAACACTGTATCCCTCCTCTGTTCACCTTTTAGGTATTGAGTTTGAAGTTATTGGATAGTCCCTGGTTATTGTGATAGCTCTGTGAACCTTAAATATTTCCTAATTCACCTACTGCCCTAATTTTTGGTGGTTCTTTTTAGCATATTGAGGTCTTTGAATATCTTATAGTACATATACTGAAACTCAAAATCATGTTACTATATAAACTACTATCTTATACCTATCAGCATGTGGCTCTGTCCTATGCAGTGCAAAGCAAGTACCAGGACTAGTGATCAAAGAAGTCAATATAATGAAAATTGAGCAACACTGTCATTCTTTCTTCATAAAATGTCAGTAGATAGAGAGTGTGAGCTTCCTTCTAAGGCTACAATGAAAGGATAAATTCATCATCCTACATGAGGTTAAATGGATAATAAGACATATTTTATACTGTCATCTTTTAAAAGTCACAGTAACAGGCTTTTGAAGTAGATATGAATAAATTATTTCATTGTATCTAAATATAGGAAATATTTATATCAAGGTTTTGATTAAACAAAATCTGATTCAATTTAGTTACACAATGTGAATGCTAATTATATTCCAAACTATGCATTATTACTCAGAATATCAGGATAAAGAAAGCATATATTACAATCTAGGAATTCCATCCAGTAGAAGTAGTAAGGATGATGATGAATAATTGTTATCTTGATTAATTGTTTATGTGAATGAGATTAAAAAGTGAAATTTGAAACCTATGAAGATGAACCATATTTACCACCATTCTTAACCCATTACCACCATTCCCATTCTGTGAGAATCTCAGAATGCTGTGGGTTAGGCCTAGAAAAGAGGAAATGGGAGAAGGGGTACCTGGTACAAAGTATATTACAAAGTATGTTAATGTTTCTCTTCCCTACACTTATTACTACCACCTTTTAAAAAATACAGCTTGTATAGATATTCAGTACACCTGAAATGCTTATGTGGGCCACAGACAATGGGCATTGTAGTTTGGAAGGCATTAGAGTGTTGGAACTCAAAGTAAAGCAAGTAAGAGCTAGTTAGGAAAGAGGTAGACATTTTAAGCAGAGCATGCTGCATATGAAAAGATATAGATCTAGGAACGTGTGTGGAACATTAGAGACACAGTTAAAAACTTACCTCCTTTACATGTGTCTTTCTGCTTTAGCCTCACCTTGGCAAGGAGTTAGAATATAAGATATGAGAGATATATTATCAAGAGAGAGAATTCCTTATCTTACAAATGAACTTTGTTTTTTTTGTTTTTTTTTTAAGATTTTATTTTTTTTAATCATGAGAGACACAGAGAGAGAGAGGCAGAGACATAGGCAGAGGGAGAAGCAGACTCCTCATGGGGAACCCAATGCAGGACTCCATCCCCAGACCCTGGGATCAGGCCCTGAGCCAAAGGCAGACACTCAACTGCTGAGCCACCCAGGAGTCCCAGGAATGTACTTTGAAGAACGTAAGAATACATTGTTCTTACCAAAGATTAAGCAAGAAAATTTTGTTTACTTTGTATGTTTGTTCAATAGTTTACTTTTGGTTTCAGAGAAAAGGATGTTGACAGGATGATGGCAAAGAAAAGAATGAGGGAAGTATAAAAATGTAAGGAAAAAGAAAGGTCAAGGCAGTACTCATCATCCTTGTGTTAAGTAAAAACTAAAGAACAATTGAAGAGTAGTAATAACAATAGTAGTAGTAATAGTAGCAGTAGTAACAAAAACAGAAATGACTACTTTTGAAAATGTACTATGCTTTAGATATTTTCAATAGAGGACCTCACTCTAATAAATTCTATTGAACACTACCAATTCTATTAATATGCTGATCTGGGTAATAGTACATACATACATACATACATACATACAGTTTACTATAAATTTTAGGTTGAGGGAAGTTACTATTCTTCTTAATATGACATACCTAAGAAATGATAGAAATGAAAAAAGACCAAGGAAGTAAATAAATAGCTGAATCATCTTTACTGCAACCTGGCCCTTGATGAATTACTTTTTTTTTTTTCTTTTGTTACTAGTATGTTTTATTTGGAGGAAGGTGAACTTGAAATCTTTAGTTTTTCTCCTCTCATTCTCTCTTAATTCCATTCCAACCACGTTCTTGACCTCTCATCATTCCGCAGAATCTGATTTCATCAGTACTAATGATATAAAGTTTCCTAAATTTGGTGGTCTCTTTGCATCCTAGTTTTATTTGATTTATCAGAAACATTTGACACAGCACTTTATATATACTTTCTTCACTTGACTTTCAGGACTAAATACTCTCTTGGATTTCCCCCCATATATTAGAATTGTTTTTGGTCTCTGTTGCTCCATACTTCCCTTCTCTCTGACTTTTAAAATCGAAGGGGGGATCCCTGGGTGGCGCAGCGGTTTGGCGCCTGCCTTTGGCCCAGGGCGCGATCCTGGAGACCCGGGATCGAATCCCATGTCGGGCTCCCAGTGCATGGAGCCTGCTTCTCCCTCTGCCTTTATCTCTGCCTTGTCTCTGCCTCTCTCTATATATATGACTATCATAAATAAATAATAAAAAAAAATTAAAAATAAAATCGAAGGGGTCCTTGGGCCTAGTCCTTGATGATCTCATACATCCTCATGACTTAAATACCACCTATATAATGACAATTCTCAAATTTATATCTCTAACCCATAATTCTTTTGTAAATTCCCATACTTAAATTGTCATACTTAACACATACATTCATCACCATCTGGTTGTCTCTTAGATATCTTAAATTTAACATGTCCAAATATAAACTCAGGATCATCTCACAAAAATCTTTTCTTCCTGTAGCCCTGTAGCCATCACTATTTCAGCTGATGGAAAATTCTTCCTTCTGGTTTCTCAGGCAAAAAAAAAAAAAAAAAAAAATCAATTTTACCCTAGAATCCTTTATTTATTTTTAAAAAACCACTACACTCAAACCATCATAAAATCATGCTAGTTTTACTTTAAAATATATTAGATTCCAAGCATTTTTCTACCTCTACTACCATTCTAGCCTGAGCCACCATCGCCTCTCCCTTGGATTTCTATAATAGCTTTCTATAAGTTTTTCCTGTTAATACCAAGAGCCTTAAACCCTGAAAACACAGCTGCCAAAATGAATCTTTAGAACATAAATCAGATTACATCATTCTTCTGCTTAAAACACTGCATGGCTACTCTACATTCAGTATAAAAGCCCAGATATCTACAATGCCTGTGAGTAGGGTTACCATACCATTTATGATCTCTATCAGGTTAGAAAGTGAAAGAAGGAGTGATAGTACCTATGACAGAATAGTAGACATATAAATAAATTGTCCCGACAACTGCGTTGTTTCATCTCCATACTATTAATGTGCCTTACAATTTGCCCCCATTATCTTTCTGATCTCTTCTGCCATCAGTCTCTTCCTCTGTATCAATTTTGTTCTCATTGCATTGCTTTTCTTTTTCTGCCTCTAACACCTCATGCAGACAGGCCTACTTCTATCTCAGGGTCTGTGTTCCCACCCAGTTCTCTCTTCCTGGCATATCTTATCTTGAGAACTCAGTAGGATTACTCCCTTATTTCCATATATTCTTTGCCCAAATTTTGCCTCATCTCTGGGTCCTACTGTGACCATCTATTTATTACTGAATTCTGTCCCTCATCTACATTGTTTTATTGCTGTAAATCTTATATTGGATGAACTATGCACCTGACAAAGTACTGAGTATATAATAAACAACAAATGCTAGCCATCATCATCAGTAGCATCATTATCAGTAAATACATAATCCCTTAGTAAGTCAATAAATTTTGGAAAATATTAAAGTAAGGCAGATACATTTTCAGATTAATTGGTACAATTACCTCTGTATTAACATGCTATTAGTGCTCACATACCTAGAGATGAATTTGAGATGAATACAAGTAATTTCTTGACTTCAAATAGTACATGAGTCCCTCCTTAGTTCCTATAAGTATATGCTCATTAGATCTTGCAACTCCTTTGAGATGTATAGTCCTCTTATTCTGTAATGAGTTCTAGCTTGTCCTCAGCCTACATATACTTTAATTTATCCCTAGTTATGGTCCTAGTGACCATGAAGGGAGGTGGTGGAACATTCAAGGTGGGGGATGGCATCTGTTGCATGCTGCCTGAGAGGGAGTAGAGGCCTCTGCATTATCTTCTAGAAGTGTGGAAGTGCCAACTCCACTAGGAGGGAAGTCACTGGCTCAGAGATTTAAAATATTTAGGAGTGCTCACCCACGCGCCTCCATTCCATGTGTCATCATCCCAGGTTTTCAAAATCAGGTCCAGACCTTGGTGTCATGACCTGCCTTGGTGTTGAATATTTAATTGTCTGAATTTCAGCCAATTCAGTTGCTAAGTCCTGGACTTTTCCCTGGGTCTCTTCAGTCTCCCTTTGCAGAAGAGATTTTCTTTCTATGCAACCAAAAGTCCATCTGACTTTCACATCTGGGTTTCAGTGAACCGCTACTAGCCCTCAGTTCTTCATTATTTTCTGTGGTTTCTCAATAGCACTTAGCAGTAGCCAACTGATAACATTAGCCCTACAGTCCCTATTTGTTTCCTATATATCAAATGACTTTACACTCACTTCCACAGCCCCTTCCTTCTATACACAATTCTAACTCATTTGGTGGTGAAAGTTTCAACAATTACCTGCCAGCTTATGTTAGCACCTTGCAGTATCTATCACCAGTGTTAGTCTTTATTACCTCCAAGACAGTGACTCAACTCTGAAATTCTTTTATTGACTAATTCCTTAGACTTTTGCTTTCATCTGTCACAGGTTAAACTTAAAAAAAAAAAAAAAGAATAGATTCTGAGATAGTTTGGGGTGTGTATTAACTTCTAGGCCTACAAGAAGAAAGTACCACAGACTGGGATGCTTAAAAAATATGAATTATTTGCTCACATTTCTGGAGCCCAGAAGTCTAAGATCAAGGTGTCAACAGGATTATTTTCATTTGAAAGCCTTTCTCCTTGACCTATAATGGCTACGTTCTCTCTGTGTCTTAACATGGCCTTCCCTCTGTGCATGTCTGTGTCCTCATATCCTCTTTTTATAAAGACAACAGTCATATTTGATTAGGACTCACCCTTCTGACCTCATTTATTCCTAATTACCTTGTGCAAAGACCCTATCTCCAAATGCAGACACATTTGAAGTATGGAGGTTAAGAATTTCAAAATATGAATTTTTTAAGACACAATTAAGCCCATCACAGGGTACAAGATATTTATTAGGAATCAAAACCTTTGTAAAGAAAAGAGTGGCAGGATTGGACAAAGTAAAAAGTGGAACTTTTCTGTAGGTCCAGCAAGCCTGAGCCAACTCATTTAAGAAGCTCTGGAGCCAGAAATGCCCACCCTTACTTATTTTAAACACAAGATCTCCTTCACTGTATTTCTATAATTTATTTCTATGAGCATTACATTTTATTCCTAACAGAGAAATTATACTACCATGTTGGCAAGTTTATAATATGGTCTAGAGAATATTAGATGTTGATAATTTTGTGCTGAAAGAATAAATTGAGGAATTTCTAGGCCAAAATGTGGAAAGGATATGACTTTATGATAGACCTATCTCTGCAGCTTAGACTGACTCTTAAGGGGCTAACCACAGCTGGTGGCTCTGTGCAATCCACACTTCCTTTATCTGTGCATGATTTTATTCCTTGAAATTTGATCTCAGTGGCACATCTCTGTGTCTACCACACTCTGCTTTGAAGGTGTCAATTATATTTACATTAATAAATGTCTTTGATGTTTAATATGTTTAAAGTACTGCTCTGGAGCCTTGTAGAGGGATAAAAAGATGGTTTTGCCATTGTACCGGACTTGGATTATTCCCCTACACTTTTAAGGCATTGAGATACACACAAACACACACACACACACACACACACACACACACAAACACACTAATAATACTAACACAAGATGGAATATATTAAGTAGTAGAAGAGAAATGTAAGCAAATTTTAAAAGCCTGGAGAAGAGAATAATTTTAACATAGAAACTTCTTGGAGAAAATGAGATATGTTAGGTCTTTTGTAGCTAGGATTATTTTATTTTCTCTTATTTTAAAATAAATATGAAATAGTTCAAACATAGAAAAGTACAAAATAGTGTAATGGGTAGGCATTCAGGTACCAGTGACTCAGATTTAACCACAAGCAACCATTAACATGTTGGCATATTTGTTTTTTACCTCTCTTTCCTCCCCCCCTCGTGTGTGTGTGTGTGTGTGTGTGTGTGTGTGTGTAGCACTTTGGGTTCTTTCCTTTTGGTACATAAAGGTTTAAGGACCTTAACTTTCCTTCATTTCATGTCTCTTTCACCATATTTCTCTAATTTACTTATATGAATATTACCTTTTACCCCTAACAGAGAAGTTATATTATAATGTGTGCTCCATGATGACTAATTTATAATATGGTCTAGAGAATATTAGATGTCAAAAAATTTGTGCTGAAAGGATAAATTGAAAGCTGCAAAAGCATTGAAGAATTTTTAGGCCAAAATCTGAGGAAGGAGAAGAGCCTGGAGAAATGAAACCAAATTAGCAGCATTTATGTTTCCTGTTGAGACATTTTCTCACTACAGACACTGAGTGAAGTGTACAACACATTCACTGGGCTGGTGAAGCAAAAATCAGACAGAGTTCAAGTCACAAGATGGAAGTGACCTGGTGAATATTCAACACTTTGGGTAGAAATCTCAAATCCTAAAGCCTGGTGTAGTAAGGATGAAACAAAATATATCAAAGTGCACAAGGCAAAACAGAATAGTTTAAACATCAACTATATTTTGTATTAAACCTCGAATACAGAGCCATGTAATTCCAGACTGAACTACAAAACAAACCAAAAAAAAAAAAAAAAGATACCCGAAAATTAAGAGAAAAATTTAGACTAATTTGGAGAAATTAAGAGAAAAGTTGGATTATTTTGGAGAACTGTTCATCCAAGGGGTGTTTCACAAAAAGTTTGGAGGAAAAAAATATGTTAAAGAAATAATAAGACAAAAAAAAAAAGAAATAATAAGACAAATGTTATTCTGGAGGAAATAAATGCAGTGATCTTTAGGTTGAAAGGGGATTCCAAAGAAGGCATAGCATTTAGAGTGAAAAATACCTGCACTCATATAGAAATAGCAAATAGGAATTAAGGTCACCAGTGTGGAGATAAATTCTAAAAGATCCCATGTGGAGCAGAGTGAATAAAACGAGACTCTCACTGAGGCACATAAACACACATGCCCACACACTGTCTAAAGAAAATAACTGTACTGGTATGAGTTTGTATCTTCCACTTTGGATATTGATAGAGTTCGAAGTTCTGAGGAAATATGAATTGCATCTTTGATTTCTAAAACCACCTAATTAGGACTCAGCTGGGATTGCTAATAAACATGTTAATAGATTAAATAGTTAAAAATTATAATAGATGCATTTATTTTAATGCATTTATTTAATTTATTTTAATAAGTCACTGATACACCATAGTAGACTGAAAATTAAATTATATAGGAGGAATATGGGAGTAGGGAGAAACAGAGGAAAGAAAATAAACTGGTTAAAATTATAGTTACATCAAGGTCTTCCAGTCCTGAGAATCTAACACAGTAACTGATTAGCTGGAGGTGCCTACCAGCCAAAAACACCCATAAAACTGGAATAAAATGAAAAGAGTAAATGGCTCAGGCATTGAAAGTATCTACTCTTAGGACAACTCCAGTCTTTGTGGCTGATTTGTTTTTCAGCTACTCTGTACCGTTCTTAGCTTATGTTTTTGAGTACGGTACATGAGATATGTGAATCTTGGAAAATACTGTGAATATTTTATGATAAATGTGATATGATTATTTGTGATAAGCATGGTGGGAGTGAAAGTATTTTCTGGTTTATATTTATATTATCCTGAAATTTTCTTATAAATAATGTTTACTTGTTAACCCACGAGACCATCTTCTGATGGAAGTTAATGTGGGATCTCTTTTTGCTGATGAATTTTTACTGTTGATATTTTTGTTAGATTTTAGGTTTTCTGTGAGTAGCTGAAATTATTGTTTTAACATACATACAGCGAGGTTCTAGACTGTTTTCAGCAGTGCAGTTGGCCAAGTTTTTCCAAACAGTTACCTCCAAAATGCATGTGATAATAATAATTTAGCTTCTTAATTGACGAAAGCACTCTTTAAGAAATTAAAAGGACTGGATTGCATCTTTATATAACTACGCAAATTATTCATAAAGCATAGTTTAAGAAACAAGAAACAGTGTAAGATCTGGTGGTGTAAGTGTAGGGTATTTTATGTTTATATGAAGTTAATTTAAGTCAAGTGAAATTGAATTTAAGGGATGAACACAACTACCTAAGTAACAAAAGGCCAGAAGTTTCATTATGAATGTATTTAGAAGTATTTGCAAATTGCACATCAGTTGGGGTGCGGGGTGGGATTGTTGGTTAAGGGTCAAACTCTTGGTTCCTGCTGAGGTCATAATCTCAGGGTCATGATCACAGCTTCCTGAGAGCAGGCCCTCCAGAGGGCTCCACACTCAGTGCAGAGTCTGCTAGAGATTCTCTCCCTCTCCCTCTCCCTCCCCCTGTGCTACTACCCTTACTTACACTCTGTCTCTCTCTAAATCTTAAAAAAAAAAAAAAAAGTAAATCACTCACCTGCATTGAGATATAACAAGCTATTTATATTTGTTAGAATTCCAAATCAGTGAATAGTAGGATTCACTTTTAAACTTCACATTCAGGCATAAGACATATTAAGCGTTCAAATGCTCTTTTCCTTAACCCATGGAGAACCCATTTCTCTCAAACTTACTTTCTGAGATAGAAACACATAGAAGAACAAGGAATCAGGGACTCATGGGTTAATTCTGTACCCATTTTAAGTAATATGCTGCTCTAATAACACTTGCAACATGAAGAAAGGAAGCTATTTTTCTCTAAACCTTAATTGTTTTTGTTTTGTTTTATTCAAAGTTTTAAATAAGACCACACACTTACCTGAAGGAATTGCCAGACTCTGTCACAGCCTCAGCTAAAATACTGAATTTCCTTTATGAAAAAAGAAAAAAAGAAAAGCATATTTGTCTTTAATCTACTGCCACAGAAGAATCCACACAATTTATTATCTTGATATAAGATGTGACTATAATAAAAAGCAGTTTTCATTATGCAGTTTCCACTTTGGACAACAACACCATCACAGGCAAAGTGATGTCTTACAATAGTGTTACTGTTAACTTTTTGAGAAAGATTAAAGAGCATTGATAAAAAATAACTACTCTTTTGAATATATCAGCTCTGTTCCATCTGAGACTTATAAACCAGCAAATAGGCAAATGGTAATGCTCTTACAAAATATGTTATATAGTAAAGATAAAGTATTATATTCTCTGGGCTCATTGACATGCATATCTCAGTGTGATAGAAAACCTCAAAAGAAGTGTTTTTTTTTTTTTTTTTTGTACAAAATGAACAGTTTTACACAGAAGCTTTAGATTACATAAAAACAGAAGCAAACACAATGGTGCTGACAGCAGGACTCACCGAAATGATAGTTCTTGTCTGAGTTTGGACAGAGATAGATGGTGTTAAAAGTATGTGTAAAAATACTCCTTTATTCTCACAGATGTCCTGTCTGTACTTATAAAAGCAAAAGAATAGTAGGATATTGAAATTAAAAAAATAATAAAAATAACCAGGGCTTAAAGGTTTTATAAGAACTAACTTTATTTAAAGATTAGTAAGTACTAACTGGAGTCTAAGTTTCATATGTGTTTTAGTTTCTTAATTGTCCCACATAATATGAACTATCATTTTTGTATGCTTTGAAAAATTCATCTTTAAACAGAAAGTAATTTGTTAAGAAACTGTTGTTTGATCACAGAAAGATAAGGAAAAATAGGTTGGTTTCATTCTTAAGTGTTATAAAAATTGCACATCTTACTTAGGATGAAATAGTTGTTGTTTAGGAAATCACACTAAATTATAGTCTTATATCTCCCCAGACTGGCTAAATGTACAATTTTAAGGTATCTACTTAGCATGAGAAGAAACAATGTGTGAGGTAGTCTGAACTATTTCAAATTTAACTAGATTTAGATGTATTTCAATTAGCTTCTCCTTATTACACTACTACTAACTCATATACTATTCTCCTCCTCCTATCAAATAACCAGTAGAGTGTTTAACTGGATGATACTTTGTTACCTGTAATCTACTCTGCACTAATATGGTTAAGTAAGAAAATCATCAGAAAGGCTTTAGTATATTAAGTTGCCCCATTTTTAAAAAGCAGTATTTGTGTTAATAACAAATATAAGAGAATATATAAACTAAAGAAAGTCAAGTATAGATAAAAGGAGTTACTGTGATTTCTTTTCTTTTAAATTTTATTTTTATTTGAGAGAGAATAAGAGAGAGAGTATACAAGGGGAGAGGCAGAAGGAGAGGGAGAGAGAGTCTTAAGCTGACTCCATGCTGAGCACAGAGCCTGATGTGGGGCTCAATCTCAGGACTCTGAGACCATGATGTGAGCTGAAACCAAGAGTTGGACACAACCAGTTGTGCCACCCAGGTGGCCTAGGAGTAATTTGTAATTAGCCCCAATGTTACATTATATAACTTTTTTTCATGTATTCAGCTACTAAATGCCTTCTGTTGAGTGGCTATCACATGTAAAACACTGCTGAGGGCTGAGGCTATCCTGCAGTTTTGAATTAAATGCAGTTTATACATTCACAGATTTTAATCTCTGATGCGAAATTTAAGTTGACATATTTGTATACATTTTTGCATATGTGCTTTTCAGCCAGTAGATAAGAAGGTAGGAACATATGCGTATTGAGTTTGTACTTAATGTAATAGCTTGATCTAGATTAATACATAAATGTATGCATTTAATTCTTAGAAATCTCTAGTGCTTTTATTCAAAATGGAGTTTCCAGTTATGTTAACAGAATTACTAGAAATTTAGTGTTAAAATACAATGAACAATAAAGAATAATAATGAAAAATAGATGTTAAGTAAGAACATGAAAATTTTATAAGGCTTGATGGCGACAGTCACTGAGTTTAACTTGTATGACTTTATGCGAAGGCTCATATATGTTGAGGAACTTGATTTATTTATTTTGAAAAGTGTACAGACTTTTCTTGAAATTGTTCTGCTTCAAGAAATAATCAATGATGCTGGACATGACAGAATTAAATGATAAATGACTCTGAACATCTATGATCACAGAGCACAAACATGCAAGTTTTTGTGAATCCACTTAAAGAATGATAACTAAATCACAAAGGAACAACAAGACATGGAATTGTTGGAGAAAAACAATCATATGCAGTGGTAAAGATCAATATTTAGAGCTATGCTTAATTTGAAATTATGAAGTGATTGAGAAATTATGTTACTGTTTAGGAGAAAAACTTAGAAAAAAAGTCATAAAAACCTTGTTTCATGACAGACATTCTCAATAGTTAGACATACAACTTTTGTGTAAGTTTGTTCTGAGTCTTGGCTAACATATCTGTGAATGAGAAACATGGTTTTATATGATAAAGTTGAACTGTGGTCTAGGTAGCAAGTAATTTTTTAAAACAAGTCAAATTATGGCATGCCTCTTCTCAAAAACCCTGCAAAAATTTCCTATTTAATTCAGAAAAAAACCCAAAATCATTAAAATAGAGTGTGACCTCCTATGTGATCTCATGTCTGTTTATCTCAATAACACTATTTCCTGATACTTTACCCATATGTTCTCTATTTCAGCCGCAGAAGCCCTAAGCTATTCTTCTAACACCCAGACACACTTAATGCCTGTGCTCGATAGTACTTTATGTAATACTCTTCTACACCTGGAATGACTATCTCAGTCATGTCAAATTTCCTTGTTTTGATTCTCCATTAACTACCTTATGAAAATGCAACACAAACTGTTCACTGCCCTGCAACAAAGATTTCTATTTTACGTTTTTTCCAGAGCAATTATCAACTTCTGACATAACACAAAGCTTTATTATTTACTGTACTTATTTATTTTTTTGTTTTGTTTTCCCCTGTTACATCATTAGCTTCGTTTGGGCTAGAGTGATTTGTCCCGCATGATCATTGATGGACACCAATGGCCTTGAGTACTGCCTGGCAAATAAATTCTCAGTAAATATTTATGGAATAACCTAGGGAACTAGAGACAGTGCCCCACAAAGAAATGGAAATCTGACAGGCAGATGAGGGGTTTTTTGTTTGTTTTAATGTGAAAGCATTACAGATTTATTTTTTTAAAGATTTTATTTTATTTATTCATGAGAGACAGAGACACAGGCAGAGGGAGAAGCAGGCTCCATGCAGGGAGCCCGATGTGGGACTCGATCCTGGGTCTCCAGGATCACGCCTTGGGCTGAAGGCGGTGCTAAACCCTGAGCCACATGGGCTGCCCGAGATTTATTTTTTTAATATAGATTTCAAAAGCTTGAGCAACAATGCTTATCTCGGTTATTGCTACCTAGATTTTTACCTAGGCAGCAGTTTACTTTTGGCTAATGAACTCACTGGTCCAAACTCACATCTCTTTGGATTGTTGGTACTTTAGTTACCTGCTTCCTGTTCACCATCTTAGATTGACAATGAGTTTTGACTCTGATCCCTTACTTATCAACCTCAGTTCACTCTACCACTCAGATCCATGACATTTTGAAGTTTAATAGGTTCTTTTGGTTCTGGAAGAATGTTAACCCTAGCATATAGGTACTGATTGCATCCCGGTGGACCTATGGCTCCCTCATCTGGCAAACTGTAGCAATCTATCCAATCCTTTTGTTGGGGGAAAGAGATAAAACATGGAATGATCCTAGGTTCCTTTTTTCAAAAGGTCACTTCTATGATATTAAGGAGGGTAAATTGGAAAAATGCAAGATGTGAAGTTAAGACTTGAAGATGATGACAGTGAAGATAAATAATTCTAGTGAAATGTAAAGAAAACATTTCAAAGGTAATCAAAAGATTAAATCAACAATTATTAAAAGCCTATTTGATGGGGGAAGAAAGAGACTACGATTTCAAAATTAATCTTAAGATATTTAATGATTATCTCCTATTATGGGTTTAGTATCTATAAGGATATTCTAGGTTATAACTCCTTAAAGAACATTTCCAAATATTAGCAGCTTAATAGAATTAACATTCATTTCTTGATACAAAGTCTACATGAAAATTTTATAAGGCTTGAAGGCGACAGTCACTGAGTTTAACTTGTATGACTTTATGCGAAGGCTCATATATGTTGAGGAACTTGATTTATTTATTTTGAAAAGTGTACAGTCCATGTGGTAGGTTAATATTCTAAGAATCTCTGTCTGAAAATTAGCATCCGTATTTGTCATGACAGAGAAATAGTGCATGGAAATTTATACCAATGAAATAAAAATTTTCAGCCTTTAAGTGATACTTATCATTTCCATCTGCCTTTTTTTAAAATATTTTATTTATTTATTCATGAGAGAGACTCAGAAAGAGGCAGAGACATAGGGAGAGGGAGGGCTCCCCACGAGGATGCTGATGCAGGACTCTATCTCAGGCCCCAGGGATTATGAACTGAGCTGAAAGGCAGATGCTTAACCACTGAACCACCCAGGTGCCCCTTCCTTTTGCCTTTTGGTGGTCAAAGAAAATATGATCACACTTAATTTCATACTTAAATACCTGGGAAGAGATAAGAAAGTCTAAATGTTGGTGAATAATAGTAATATCATTCACTGGCTCTGTGCTAGAGACCCCAAAATACAAACTTAAGATACTTTAAATAGATTGATGTATAGTTGTATGATTCACTTACATGGAGACTGCAACGAGGTGGGGGAGGGAGGAGTTTGAGTTTAAAGATGAAGAATTCAGGGATCCCTGGGTGGCGCAACGGTTTGGCGCCTGCCTTTGGCCCAGGGCGCGATCCTGGAGACCCGGGATCGAATCCCACATCAGGCTCCCGGTGCATGGAGCCTGCTTCTTCCTCAGCCTGTGTCTCTGCCTCTCTCTCTCTCTCTCTGTGACTATCATAAATATAAAAAATAAAAAAAAAAGATGAAGAATTCATTATAAGCCATGTTGAGATGGAGATACCTGTGTAATATACAGATTGAATTATACCAATAAGCAATTGAAAATATCTTAAGCTCTATTATAAAGTCAAGGCTATAATCTTGTATTTTAAATCATTATTTTATTGGAGGAAGTTGAGGGCATGATTTTGAATCATTTTATCCAATTATAGGATATAAATTGAGACAGGAATAATTGAAGAGACACAGTGGAAACCAAATCATCTGTCATTATCAATGGTTTATATTAAAAGCCTTATTTCTGGAAAGATAAAATTATTCTGCTTATCTCTTCAGTCTCTTGATTTTACCTCTTTATTACCATGTAGAGTTTACTAGATAAATAGTTTCTCTATCACAAATGCTTGGATTTTAGAAGTAATGATTGAGTTTCTTCTTAATGAAAATATCTCCTACAGTGAATAATAGATATCTAAATGTATTTTGGTATTGACAATTACTCTCTAATGTCCAAAACATCCCCTTTTTGTCAAAATGAATAAACATAGTTTATGTTGCAGAATTTTTCGATTTTCCAGGTATGAAACATAAAGATACACATTATTATTCTATAAATAAATGTTTATCATTGCTCCTTTATCATTTGATTTTAGATATTGAATTATTGATTAACATCACTCCTTAGAACTAGATTGTATCTTTAGTGAGGTTTATGTTCAGACGTTGTTTTCTCTGTGGGAAATAAATTGTTTCTCTGTAGGAAGTGTTAGATGTTTACTAATAAGTTGTTTGCTCAGTGGGCTTGGACTTTTGAATGTTAGAATTTAAATTGTTCTTTCTGTTATTGCATTAAGACCATTTCAATATTGTACAATTTCTTGGATTTGGGAAACTTTTAATTTTTATTTAATTTTTTTTGGGGGGGTGAGCTTTTTTCCCCAAGATTTACTAAGTATAATGTCAGGCAATGCTTGTATATCTTTTTAATTTATTTTTGCAGAAGCTACCAAGAAAATATTATTTTTATTCAGATATTCATTTTGCACATGAGCCTAAATACACACTAAATATATTTCAACTGCTTTTTTGCTTCAATATAATGTCTTGTTTTTTAGCTTTTAGATTAAGTGGGTTATATAATTATGTTAACATGGTTATTAGATATATGAAATTAAGGATTGTAAGTTTGTTGTTTAGGAGTTTAAGCATTCTTTTTGACATTAAATCATCATATGCTGATTCCAAAAAATTGGACAACTAATGTAAATATAGGTGACAGAGATTTTATTTATTTATTTATTTAGTAAGATTTTATTTTTATTTATCCATGAGAGACACAGAGAGAGAGATAGAGAGAGAGAGAGAGGCAGAGACACAGGCAGAGGGAGAAGCAGGCTCTATGCAGGGAGCCTGACATAGGACTCGATTCCAGGTCTCCAGGATCATGCCCCGGGTTGAAGGCAGTAAACCACTGAGCCACCTGGGCTGCCCAGTGCAGAGTTTTAAAGGTGATTTTTATCTATGATCTTTTTATTTTTTCTCTAGTTCTATTAAGTTAAAAACAGGTCATAAATTCTAATGAGACTAACACTCAGGTTCTTGCTAGCTCTTCCAGTTCCTTACAAAACTATAGTACTTAGCCTTTAAATCTTACCACAAAACAATTATAACAACTGCCCTTTATACAAAGAAGAGTATATATTTTAAGAAAGTATATTGATTATGTAGAACATTTTTTGAAGTCAGATTGAATAGCAAATATAGATGCATAATGCCAAGATGAGGTGGCTTCCCACGAAAAGCACTCAGAGCGACTGAGCATTCCTGCAGGAAAGGGAAGCTGTTATCTTACTCCCTGAATGGATGTTTGCTCAGTAAAGAAATAGAAAATTATGCTCTCTATTTCCCCTGGAATTTGGGGAATACGTAATACTTTATTTTCCCTGGAAATTTCAGAAGGCAACCTTTAGGCTTGTTTAGCCTGTAACGTCACACACACACACACACACACACACACACACACACACACACATAGAGAATGTTGGAAGCAAAGATAGAGAACCCTTCTGTCATTCATATATTCAAAGATGTGTACATCTTCTCTGAGTCAGATGGAGAGTGGTAGGTGTCAGATACAACATGTCCTGAAGACATCCCATATAAGAGAATGTGGGATCATCACCAATAAGAGGGTGAGGAATGTACCAGCAAGGCTGTAGGTACATCCTGAGAGAACAAGGCCATGCCATGAAAATGAGAAATGCATCATTTGTCATTGGATCTTCCAAATAATCTGTGCCTACAGTTATATTTGGATAGTTGCCATGAAAAGGACTTCAGGACCCAGGAGATAATTTCAGATATGACTTGCTACATAAAGTCTTCCTTTAAATCACTCACTTCAGCTATGCCTTGGCCTTGGGGGAACCAAAAAGAGGAAGATATGAAAATTAATTTAAATAAACCATTCCTTTAAATAAACCTTTACTTATTATTTCCTTCAGTTGCCTGGGGTCAAATTAAGCTTTAATTTGGGGTAGGAAAAGCTTTGGAACATGCATCTAGGGTCAAAGTTTTACACTCGACTAACACTTGATAGTAGGTGTTTTTTTTTTTTTTTCTCAACTGAATTTAAGCATGCATTAAGAATGTAAAAATAGTTATTATATTTGAACCCCAGAAGATGTGGAATCTAATGAAAGTTTTTCCAAGGTAATATTAGAAATAATCAATAAGCATCAGGGAAGGCAAAAATGGGGTGGAAATAAAACCATATCCTATCTGAATCCCAAACATGTGGAATACTAAATTAAACTCTTTACTCCTGGGAAGGCTTTTTTTAATGAGACATCATGTTTGATTGTTAACATATATCTGACCATGGCTCTCATTTAAAACTGTGCTAACCATCAGCACAAACAGGAGCACATGCAGCCAGAACAACTGGGAGAGGAAAACAGAAGGGAAAATAATAACATTTTGTGAATACTCATCCAGTATCAGATGCTTTGCATATGTTGTATTTTACTTTCATTATATTTGGCTCTGTGCTACATATGAAATTATTTAAAAAAAAATCATGTAACAGCTACCTTTCTGAAAGCTAAAGTATGGAAAGATGGTCATCACAAAATTCCGATGGTCATATATTTTTTCAGGATGAAAGACTGACTGACTTGCATGGAATTATGTTTTCATACAATATATACCTTGAATATTAGTAGAAAAAATTAACTTGAATCTGGAATATGTATTGAATGAAGAAAATGAAACCAATGCGATTGATGTAAAATTGGAAATGTTCCCCTCCTGTATTTGGAATACATAGGCTATAAGTGAATACATACATAATATGAAGAGAATGATATGAATTACCTTACAGACATTAAGGTTAGGTGAGTACATGGAACTCAGTAAATAAGTCAGAAATAATGACTGTGCTCACTCCTGGCATAGTTGAGGTCATATATACACTGTATTTAGCATAAGATATGGAAAGGTTATATTAATAACAAAAAGAGTAAATGGAAGAAGTATATAATAAAGATAAAAAGTAAATAAAACACATAAAATGGAGGCATGATTTAAATATTAATCCAGAAAACAGGATGAGAGATTCAAGCTGAAAAACTAAAGATTGAGGATAGATCAGTCAGGAATGTAGCATAACATAATAAAGCGTCCGTGACAGCAGTAGTGCTAAATACTTGCAGACTGTATGAATGTTGACTGCTTCAGAAATTTGGTCAAAGTGGTCATAAGAACCCAGGGCAAAATAGTAATGGATGTGGCATCCAAGTAGCTCAGAAACTCATGGATTTGACTGGAGCGATAAATCACAGTCAGTATGAAAGGGTGGAGAGGCAAAGTACGCAAGACTGCAGTGAAGGTGGGATGTGCTAGGCATAGGAATACACAGTGCCACTGAGATAAATGCTGAAAATAGTATATCTTGTTTTCAAAAAATAAAGGAACAGTAAATATACTGAAATAGAAAAAAATCTCCTAAAATGAAAATAAACCATCTAGTATAAAATTTTAAATTTTTTAGTAAATATCAAGTTTATTAAAAACAAGGAACTATAGATTTTCTGAAATACTAGAAACATCATATAAGCATATTTAATATACTTATGAAACTATTCAGGGAAATTAATAACAGTGTCATTTAAAGAAGCAATCAATTGAATTAAGACCCACAGCTAAGAATACTTTTATGTTGGAGAAGTGAGATGAGTTCTAATGCTGCTTTCATTTCATTTCAGATGACATAGTGGCAAAAATTGGTAATGAGTTGACTTTGGAATAGAGTGAATACAAGAAAGAAACACTGAGCCAAAAACAATATGTAGCACATAAAATATGAATCTGGAAAGTTGGTATTAAAATACATACATATATATGGCTTTTTCCCCAACCTTAGCGAATCTGCCCTGAGAATAATGTTGGTGAACAACATGTAGAAATGTGCAATTGGAAATATGTCAACGGCTATGTATAAACATTGTAATGAAGATCCACAGTTAAAAGAGATACTCTGTCACAGGCCTGTCTGGAGCTATTGTGCCCAGAGATGTAGAAATAGCTCTGGGGAGAGTCAATCTGTATGCTAAGCCTAGCTCAGACACCAATTCACACTGACCTTGTACAAGTTATTTAACTCTTCTTAAGCTTTCTCATCTCAAGCAATAAAGACCTTATCTAGAGGTGAGTTGTGGGTATTGATTAGCTAATGTTCTGAAAGTTCTATGCAGAAGGAAGAAACAGGAGATAAAGGATAAATGTAAGTCCTACAGACAAGGAGACTTTAGTTAGGGCTTCCAATGATCATACACACATTCTTGCTAAAAAAAATAGATTGGAAAAAAAAGGTGATATTTTAAAAATGCAAAGAGATGTAAGTTTTAAAGATCATAGTTACTAAAAGACAAAAAATGTATGCCCATGGGTTGCCTATATTTGTTTTCATTAAAATTACTCAAAATAAATAACTGGTAATTATGTATATTGCCAAACTCAAGGGAGATGGAATTAAATACAATTTTTGACATAAGAAATTTCTCAATAAGTTATAAATAATGAATTAGTAGTGTTTTAAGAGAAATCTCCGGGGTTTAACAAAATTTAATATTAGCTATGTGATGATGATGACCTAACAAACTTTAGAGCAATTATGATATAGTCTAACTAATTTATCAGTATGTAACATGATATATATAAAGTTTAAACTGTTAGGATCTACAAAATAATCCTTTGTTGTAAAGTCACATGGGGTATTTCCATCCATATCATATCAGTCATCTAATCTGTTGACGTGCAACAACTGTTTTCCTTAGCTTTAAAAACTCAAGTTGCAAGTGTATAAATAAAATTTAAATGTATAAATTATCTTATAAATCTTGTATAGCACCTTAAAAATCAAGGAATGCATATCACATGAATAGCAAATGAAACAAAACTAGGTACGTTTCTAGGATTGAAATGTATCTCAGATCCACAAATTAGTTATTTCACTTCCCCAGCTTTTCCTGAATATTTTTGAGCCTGAGGAGAATAAAAGAAATGCCTTTGAGATTCTTCAAGGTATATTTTATTTCCACTTTTGATTCATATGTTTCTGGGTCTCAAATAAATATGAAAGTATGGTAACATTTCTCACCTTATTAATTTTCACATGGACAAAACAGATGACAAATAGAATAGTCCCCCAAACACCTGATGAGTTAGACTAATGTACTTTTTTTTAACAAATGCTTATGATAAAACAGACTCTGATTATCTAAAATGGCTGGGTATCCATATGTGATTAATTTTTCCGCTACTATATTTGGAGGCCTGAATCTCTTCATGGTCTGTGGATATAAAAAGAATGAAGATATTATGTTGAGTACATTTAAACTTCTTTAGTATCAAATAATTTGAACTCAACATTCAGTAAAGAATGAGTGTCATGTCATTTTTTACAGCTTACCTAATTTAACATTTTTAACATTAAAACAGATCAGTGGTGGTAAAGCTAATATACTCTTCAGAGTGTACTTTTATTTTTTTCTCCTGCATTCTGGAGCTGGTAAAACCAGTTATTAAGATGCCTAGCTTTGGAGTAGCCCTAAATTTCTCAGCTTATTTGATCTGAAGCAAACAGTTTAACCTCTTCAGCCTTTGTGCTTATATGAAAAAAAAAAGGAGGTAATAATAACTGGTATGGCATAAAATGGTTGTGAGAATAATGAAGGGAAGTATGAAGGGAAGTCATTGTGTACAATATATAAAATGCCCTTTAAATGTTGTCCATATCGTAGCCATTCTTATCTCTGCATTATTGCTGACATATATAGAATTGGTTTTCACGGTTTTTTTTTTTTTCCCATTTAGTTATGTGATTTTAAAAAAACTTTGCTGAATTTTTACGTAAAAGCAAAAAAAAAAAAAAACTTGACTGCAAGTAGAATTTATCTATAATATCATAAGATAATTAATGGAAAAGCTATATTGATTCAGCAGACATACATTTCATTTACACACTGCTATATATATCCATCAGTCCATGGTAGACTTATGTGACACGTCTGCTCCTCCCAAGATAACCTGACAGCTCTCCTGGATAATTATATTAGGGATATCACTATTAATGTGATTTAATAATCATTCTTTATGTATAGCACTATCTAAACCTGAACACTAGTAAATCATGTTGCAATTCACTTAATTTTGTGCAGTAATAAAGAACTTAAAGAATTGATGAAGAGCACACACTCACTTTTCACTTGTAATAAATCCTACCTAAACTATTGGGATTCCATGTTTTCTGTAGACATAAATCTATAACTCTTGTTAAAAACATTTTTGAGGGATCCCTGGGTGGCGCAGCGGTTTGGCGCCTGCCTTTGGCCCAGGGCGCGATCCTGGAGACCCGGGATCGAATCCCACATCAGGCTCCCGGTGCATGGAGCCTGCTTCTCCCTCTGCCTGTGTCTCTGCCTCTCTCTCTCTCTCTCTCTCTGTATGACTATCATAAATAAATAAAAATAAATAAATAAATACTGAGGAAGAAATAATTAAAAAAAACATTTTTGAATATTATTATCATTAAAATTCTTCTTTCTGAATGAGCCATTTCTACCTAATACCACATAGTAGCCTTTTCTACTAGAATTATGATATAAATATACTTTGATCTTAGATATGCCTTTAATTTTACTTGTTATTCTAGCAACACAAGACTGTTTCTTTGTTTGAGTTATTATTCCTGGAACCACTACTTAATTCTAAAAATATAATGAAAAATATATTCTTGTTAAAATAATTTTAAAAAATACTCTATAAAGAAGAACAGGGAAAAACAACAGAAAAAGTTGGGTTTTTTTTTTAAAGATTTATTTATTTATTTATGATAGACAGAGAGAGAGAGAGACAGAGAGAGAGACAGAGACACAGGAGGAGGGAGAAGCAGGCTCCATGCCAAGAGCCTGACGTGGGACTCGATCCCGGGACTCCAGGATTGTGCCCTGGGCCAAAGGCAGGTGCCAAACTGCTGAGCCACCCAGGGATCCCCCAGAAAAAGTTTTTTATATAGGATGCAGCTATACCTTATTATTTTTTAAATAAAAGTGGGAATTATTGAAAGAGAAAGATTAGCATACATTTACTAGATTCTAATCTTTGCCAGACATTATTCATGTGAAAAAAATGACTATAGTTCATTGCTATTTTTCTCTCTATTCATAAGGTTTTCTAGTAAGTCTGTGATTCTAGGAGAGGAGGGACCAGGTCTAATTTATCACTGTATTTTAACTATCTGAAACAAAGGGATGTTTGACTAAATACCTATTAACTAATTAAGTGAATGAATGGGTGTAAGTCATATGCAGGAGTGTTTTGCTTTACAAATGCCCTTTATTCACCAAGGGAAGATTTAAAACTTTAAAGAAAACTGATTGATTGATTTGAGGGAGAGTGAGAGCAAGAGAGACTGTGTGTGGGGAAGGAGCAGAAAGAAGGGACAAGTAGACCCCACCCTAAGCATGGAGCCCCCTGAGAGGCTCAGTCCCACAACCTGGAGATCATGACCTGAGCCAAAAACCAAAAGTTGGACCCTTAAACAACTGAGGTACCCAGATGCCCCAAGAATTAAAACTTTAAAGAAAAAGAATAACTAGGAATTCTAGTCTATATAATTTCATCATGCCTGTTCCCTTTACTTAAAAAAAAAAAAAAAAACACAGTGAGATACATGAAGGTTAAAAAGTATCTTTTAAATCCCAAATTCATACTCTGTGGAATCTAGGATGTTCAGAGATCACTTCTCCAGAGTTTATGTTTACCTGAGAAAGCATGTATATTTTGCCGGTTTTTAAAGGCCGACATCTTCCCTCTTACTAGCTTTCTTTAAAAAAAAAAAAAAAAGATTTTATTTATTTATTCATGAGAGACACAGAGAGCGAGGCAAAGACATAGACAGAGGGACAAGCAGGCTTCCTGTGGGGAGCCCGATGTGGGACTCAATCCCAGGCCCCTGGGATCACGCCCTGAGCCAAAGGCAGATGCTCAACCACTGAGCTACACAGGTGCCCCTCTTGCTAGCTTTCTTTCATCAGCCACCTTGTCTCTGTAGTTCTGTTGCATGTAAAAAGATAATCCAATAATGGAAGTCTGGGTTTTCATTGACTCCTGAGTGTTGCCTGCCTCCTGATTTTTCATCACTATCTTGCTGCCAAAAAAGCTCAATCCTATTGAAAGTTGTTAATGAGGAAGTTGTACCTGATAAGCACTAGTGCCAATAAAGTAATAGCTGGGGATGCCTGGGTGGCTCAGTGTTTAAATGTCTTTGGCTCAGGGTGTGATCCTGGAACCCCAGGATCGAGGACCACATGGAGCTCCCTGCATGGAGCCTGCATCTCCATCTGCCTGTGTCTCTGCCTCTCTCTGTGTGTCTCTCATAAATAAATAAATAAAATCTTTAAAAAAAGAAAAAAAATTACAAAGTCAAACAAAACTTTACCATATAATTCAGCAACCCAGCTTTTAGGTAATTTTCTCAACTGAGTTGAAAATTTAAATAAAATATAAACCCTAGGAATCCCTGGGTGGCTCAGCGGTTTGGCGCCTGCCTTTGGCCCAGGGCCTGATCCTGGAGACCCGGGATTGAATCCCATGTCAGGCTCCCAGTGCATGGAGCCTGCTTCTCCCTCTGCCTTTCTCTCTCTCTCTCTCTCTGTGTGTGTGTGTGTGACTATCATAAATAAATAAAAATTTAAAAAAATATATATATATATATAAACCCCAGGACATAAATGTTTAGAAGCTTGGTTTATGAATACCAAATCTGTAAGATACCAAGTTGTCCTTCAGTTGTTGAAGAGAAATATATACTGTGGTGTATTCGAACAATCGTACATTATTTGACAGTAAAAAGAAATGAGCTATCCATACAAAGACATGGATTCATTTTATTTATTTATTTATTTATTTATTTATTTATTTATTTATTTATATTTTAATTCCAGTGTAGTTAACATAACAGTGTTATATTAGTTTCGGATGTATAATATAGTGATTCTACAGTTCCATTTATTACTCAGTGCTTATCAAGATAAGTATACTTTAATTCCCTTTACCTATTTCCCCCATCCTCTCACCCACCTCCCCTCTGGTAATCATCTGTTCTCTATAGAGTCAGAGTCAGTTTTTTGGCTTGTCTCTTTTTTTCTTTGTTCATTTATTTTGTTTCTTAAATTTCCCATGAGAGTGAAATTATATGGTATATGTCTTCTCTGAGTGGCTTATTCCACTTACTATTATACTCTCTAGACCCATCCATGTTCTTGCAAATGATAAGATTTTATTCTTTTTTACGGCTGAATTACATATATAATTCTATATACTATATAGATATATAGATATACTACACACACATATTCAAACACACATGCACACACACACACACACATATGCAACACATCTTTATTCATTCATCTATCAATGAACACTTGGGCTGCTTCCACAGTTTGGATATTGTAAATACTGCTTCAGGAAACACAGAAGTGCATATATCCCTTTGAACCAGTGTTTTCGTGTAGGAGTAAATACTCAATAATGCAATTACTGGATCATAGGATAGTTCTATTTTTAATTTTTTGAGGAACTTTCATACTGTCTACCACAGTATGACTATGAAGGTACCAATTTGCATTCCCGTCAACAGTGTGTGAATGTCCCTTTTTTTTCCCACATCCTTGCCAGCTCTTGCTTCTTGAGTTTTTTCATTTATCCATTCTGATAGGTGTGAAGTGATAGCTCATTGTGGTTTTGATTTGCATTTCCCTGATCGTGAGTGATGTTGAACATGTTTCATATGTCTCTTGGCCATGTATATGTCTTCCTTGGAGAAACGTCTGTTCATGTCATCTGCTCAGTTTTTTAATTGGAGTAGTTGTTTTTTGGGTGTTGAGTTGTATAAGGTTTTTTAAATATATTTTGGATACTAACACTTTATCTTCTCCCATTCAGTAGGTTGTCTTTGTTTTCTTGTTGTTTCTTTGCTGTGCAGAAGCTTTTTATTTTGATGAAGTCAAATAGTTTATTTTTGCTTTTGTTTCCCTTGCCTCAGGAGATTTATCTAAAAAGCTGCTACTACTGATGATGTTGGAGGCATTTTTGCCTGTGTTCTCTTCTAGGATTTTAATGGTTTCAGATCTCAAATTTGGGTCCTTTATCTAATTTGAATTTATTTTTGTGAATGGTGTAATAAAATTGTCCATTTTCATTCTTTTGCATGTAGCTGACCAGTTCTCCCAACATCATTCTTTGAGGAGACTGTCTTTCCCCTTTGCATATTCTTGCCTCCTTTATTGAAGATCAATTGACTATGTAATTGTGGGTTTCTTTATTCTGTTCTTTTCCATTGATCTATGTGTCTGTTTTGGTGTCAATGTCATAGTGTTTTGAGGATTACAGCTTTGTATTATAGCTTGAAGTCTGGAATTGTGATGCTTCCAGCTTTGCTTTGCTTTTCAAGGTTGCTTTGGCCATTTGAGGTCTTTTGTGATTCTACACAAATTTTAGGATAGTTTGTTCTAGTTCTAAGAAAAATGCTGTTGGTATTTTGATAGAGATTGCATTAAATCTGTAGATTGCTTTGAGCAATATCAACATTTTAACAATATTTTTCTCCAGTCCATGAGCAGAATGTCTTTCCATTTCTTTGTGTTGTCTACAGTCTCTTTCATCAGTGTTTTATAGTTTTCATTAAAGATTTTATCTATCATCTATCTATCTATCTATCTATCATCTATCTATCATCTATCATCTATTTATTTATGAGAACAAGACAGAGCAAGTAAGCATGAGTGGGGGACAGGAGGAAGGGCAGAAGGAGAAGTAGACTCCCCGCTGAGCAGGGAGCCCCATGTGGGGCTCAATCCCAGGACCTTGGGATCATGACCTGAGTTGAATGCAGGTACTTGAGCTTGAGCCACCCAAGCACCCCAATGTTTAGTAGTTTTCAGAGAATATGTCTTTCACGTCCTTAGTTAAGTTTATTCCTGGGTATTTTATTATTTTTGGTGCAATTGTAAATGGGATTGTTTTCTTAATTTCTCTTTCTGCTGCTTCAATTTTAGTATATAGAAATACAACATATTTTTGTACACTGATTTTGTATCCTATGACTTTACTGAATTCATTTATCTGTTTTAGTAGTCTTTTGGTGGATTCATCTAGGTTTTCTGTATACAATATCATGTCATCTGCAAATACTGAAAGTTTTACTTCTTCCCTGCTGATTTCGATGCCTTTTATTTTTTTGTTGTCTGATTGCTGTGGCTGTGTCTCAGTACTATGTTGAATAAAAGTGGTGAGAGTGGACATCCTTGTCTTGCTCCTGATCTCACAGGAAAAGCTATCACTTTTTCCCCATTAAGGATGACGTTAGCTGTTGGTTTTTCATATGTGGCCTTTAGTTAGGATATGTTTCCTTTAACCCTACTTTATTGAGGATTTTTATCACAAATAGATGTTGTACCTTGCAGATATTGAGCCACCCTAGTATCCGAGGAATAAATCCCCCTTGGTTTGGGGAGTGATTTTTTGAATGTGTAGTTGGATTCAGTTAGCCATATTTTGTTGAGGATTTTTGCATCTGTGTTCATCAGAAATATTGGCCTGTGGTTTTTTGTTTTTTATTTTGGTGATATTTTTATCTGGTTTTGGTATTAGGGTAATACTGGCATCATAGAATGAATTTGGATGTTTTCCTTCTTCTTCTGTTGTTTGGAGAAGTTTGAGAAGAATGGGTGTTAACTCTTCTTTAAATGTTTTGTAGAATTCACCTGTGAGGCAATGTGGTAAGGACTTTTCCTTGTTGGGAGTTTTTTGATTACTGATTCAATTTCATTGCTGGTAATTGGTCAGTTCAAGTTTTCTATTTCTCCCTGATTGAGTTTTGGTATATTATATATTTTTAGGAATTTATCTATTTCTTCTAGGTTATCTAGTTGTTTGGCATATAATTTTTCATAATAGCCTCTTAAAATCCTTTGTATTTATGTGGTGTCAGTTGTTATTTCTCCTCTTTCATCTTGATTTTGAGTCCTTCCTCTCTCCCTCTTTCTCTCTTTGATGCATCTGGCTAGATGTTTATCAATTTTGTTGATCTTTCTAAAGAATGATTTTCTGATTTTGTTGATCTGTTTTATTGTTTTCTTAGTTTCTATATCATTTATTTTTATTCCAATCTTTATTATTCCCTTCTTTTTGCTGGATTGGGGTTTTATTTGTTGTTCTTTTTTCTAGCTTCTTTAGGTATAATTTAGTTTGTTTATTTCATATTTTTCTTGCTTCTTGAGGTAAGCCTGTATTGTTATACTCTTCCCTCTTAGAACAGCTTTTGCTATATCCTAAAGATATGGACTGTGGTGTTTTCATTTTCATTTGTCTCCCTGTAATTACTGAATGCATTATTGAATGGTTGAGCCATTCGTTGTTTAGTAGCATGTTGTTTAACCTCTATGTATTTGTGGTATTTCCAGATTTTTTCTTGGGGTTGACTTCTAGTTTCATAGTGTTATGATCAGAAGAGATACATGGTATTACTTTGATCTTTTTGAATTTGTTGAAACTTCTTTTCTGGCCTAGTATGTTACCTATTCTGGAGAATGTTCTGAGTACATTTGGAAAGAATGTGTATTCAGTTTTAGGATGGAATGCTTTGAATATATCTTTAAATCCATCTGGTCTAGTGTGTCATTCAAAGCCACTGTTTTCTCGTTGATTTTCTATTTGGATGATCTGTCCATTGAAAATGGGGTGTTAAAAGTCCCCTACTATTATTGTATTATTATTGATTACTCCCTTTATGTTTGTATTATTCTTGATTAGTTATGTTTAACTATTTTATGTATTTGAATGCTCCCTTGTTGGTGCATAAATATTTATAATTATTATACCTTATTGTTGGAGTGTCCACTTTATGATTATACAAAGCTTTGTTATCTCTTTTTGCAGTATTAGTTTAAAATATTTTATTTATTCATGAGAGATACAGAGATAGAGGTATAGACATTTGCAGAGGGAGAAGCAGGCTCCCTGCAGAGAGACTGAAGTTGGACTCGATCCCAGGACCCTGGGATCATGACCTGAGGCAAAGGCAGATGCTGAACCGCTGACACACCCAGGTTCCCCTAAAAGTCATTATTGATAAGTATGTATCTTTTGCTGTTTTATTACTTGTTGGTTGTTTGGTTGTTTCTGATCTTTTTTTCTCTTGCTCTTTTCATGGTTTGCTGCCTTCCTTAGTGATTTATTTGGATTCCTTTCTCTTTATTCTTTGCATGTTTATTACTGTTTTTTTTTAAGGTTTTGTGATGAGTACCAAATGTGTATGGAAGTGTTGAATCAGTATAGTATATGCCTGAAATTAATATTACACTGTATGTTAACTAGAATTTATATAAAAACTATTATTTATTTTTGATTTCTGGTTGCCATTAGGTTGCAAATGATGTCTTATGCATATAGCAATCTACATTAAATTGATGGTTACTTAAGTTTAAGTCTATTCTGACTTCTCCCCCCTGCCCCACAGTTTTGGTATATGTGTTATACTTTACATATTTTTAATTTATGTGTCCCTTGATTGATTTTTACAGATGTATTTATTTTTACTGCTTTTGTGTTTCCTACTTTTTTACTCTGATTTATGGTCTTTCCTTTGCACTCAAAGTTCCCTATAACATTTCTTGTGGGGCTGATTTAGTGGTCATATACTCCTTTATCTTTTGTTTGTTTGGGAATATATTTATCTTAGATCCTTCCATTCTAAATGGATAGAGTGTTTCTGGCTGCCGATTTTTTCTTGTCAGGATTTTGAACATATCATGTCACAACCTTCTGACTTGCAAAATTTACGCTGAAAAACCACAGATAGCCTTATGGGATTTTCTTTGTGTGTAAGTGTCTTCTTTTTTCTTGCTGATTTTAGAATTCTCTCTTTATCAGTATTTTTTTGCCATTTTAATTACTGTGTGTCTTGATGTGGACCTCCTTGGGTTGATTTTGTTGGTGCATTTCTCTGCCTCCTGAATCTAGATATCTGTTTCCTTCCCCAGATTCAGGAAGTTTTCAGCTATTATTTCTTCAAATAAATTTTCTGTCACTTTTTCTTTCCATTCTTCTAGGATCCTTATAATGTAATGTAAATGTTATTATGTTTGATGGAGTTGCTGAATTTTATTACATGGTTTATCTTTAAAGAAGTAGAGAATATCCAATTTTAAGTGAGGGCTCCACATAGTGTCTTCTTTCAGATAAACACCATATGGAAAGATGGAGAAAGAACATCATTACCATTGAAAAACCCAACAAATTCTACCTTAACCAGGTGATTGATGTGCACATTGATGTAACATCATGTTGGTAGTACTTAACTCTGGATATGATGTAACAATAGTGGAACTACACCCCTGTCATCTTTCTACTGAAAACCTTGTGATGGGTGATTGTATGTGTCAAGTTGACTGAGCTATGTGGAGTTCAGATATTTGATCAAACATTATTGAGTGTGAAAGTATTTGTACAAGAGATTAACATTTAAGTCGGTAGATGAAGTAAAGCAGACTGGCCTCCGTTATGTGTGTAGGCCTCATCCAATCTGTTGAAGGCCTGAGTAAACGAGAAGCTGACCCTTCTCCAAGTGAACAAGAAATCTCCTGCCTGCTTTGAGTTGGAACATTGGCTCAACTCATTTCTGCAATAGCTTCTAGCTTTCAGACTCCAATCAAGACATCTGTTCTTTAGATTTTGAGTTTCTTAGCCTCTATATCACATTAGCTAATTCTTTATAATAAAAAATTCCTTTATGTCCTTACAATAAATCCATGTATATTTCTCTAAATATATATATAATATATATATATATATAAATATCTAATATAAAAATATAAAATAAATATAAATATATAACTCTCCCATTGATTTTTTTTCTCTGGAGAACCCTGACCAGTGCAACCTTTTAACCCTAGTCTAATTATGAAGAAAACATCAGATAAACACTGTTTAAGGGACATTTTAGAAAATACTTTACAAGGTTTCCTTAAAAAGTCAAGATAATCAAAGTTAAGTCTGAGAAGCTAGAATAGCAAGAGGAGCCTAAGTGGACATAACAATTAAATAAATATGTGTAAATATTGGTTCATTGATATAACCTATAAATATCTTCTACTGTCCTAAGATATCAACAGAGGAACTACATGTGGGAAATAGGCAATTTCTTTGTACTATCTTAATTTTTTGTAAATCTAAAACTATTGTAAAACATACTTCTTTTAAAGTAAAACATTTCCTTTTGAAAGAGTAATAAAATTGATACATTTTTAGAGACCAGTTAAGAACAAAAAAGGCAGAAATCAGCTATAATTTGTATGTCATGGTCTTAAAACTAAATGATTTGGTGACCTGAAATAGTAATCTCTTTATAGATACTACTGGAATCCAACATTAGGTAGATAAAATTGTATTAAAGGAAAAAAAAGCACATATATTTTATATATTTCATTGTTTGCATTAAATGTATGTTAACATTAAGTATATATTGCTTTTAAATTAATGTTGATACCATCCACATTTTTTTATGACACTAAAAAAGGATCAAGCATGTGTTGTAACTAATTTTTTTATTTGGTCTTTCTAAGTTATTAATTAGATCAAGTGTGCTTTGTAACTAATTTTTTATTTGGTCTAAGTTATTAATTATTGATTAAGACATGGGCCATCTAACTCAGTTTTTTGTAACCCAGGAATATTTCAAATAATATGGAAGCATAAAAAGAGATTTCAACAGTATTCTGTTGTAATAACCTCAAAGGGAGGGAAATTACGCATATATCTTTCATTCGGAACTCTGAAGTAGCCTTTTGAAGTTTTTGCATTTGGTTGTCTCTAGTATTCAACTAGTCATTCCAGATATCAAATTACTTCTGTGTACAGTTAAAGTTATTTTAAAAAGAGAGATGTAAAAGTACTCTGTGAAAGTTTTTCACTGGAAAGTACTCGTTTCATTAAGTTAGAAACAATACTTTAAGCATAATTTTTTATCAAATAATTAGCTTGTGATTTATTTATGTTGTCATTCTTCACACACACACACACGCATGCACACAGTTTACTCCTGAGATTATAATTTTAAGATTTTAAGAATTGTTATATTAAACACTTAAAAAATATAGCAAAGACAAAAATATATAGCAAAGGCATTGTATATTATTCTGTTATATTCTCACAAAATATGTATACTGTTCCAAACCCATTAATCATGCTGAAACATAACACTGGTGATTTATTTATTTTTTTAGTCTGAACCTTTACATACAGTAGCATTTATTTTGTTGTGGCAAAATTTATTAGAATTTATAAACGTTTGTTTGAAACTAATTGACCAATTTCTAGGCTTTGATTTTTTTATTATTATTAAGAATTGGCTATGGGTTAAGTTACATGAGCAGAATGTAGAAATTTGCTTATTGATGATCACTAAATATTATATCAGGATTAGTTTAAAAAGAATTCAGATGTTTCATATGGTAATTTATAAAAAAAATGAAACTGGGTTTCTTCTTGCCCCCCATCTTTTAACTTTTTAATTTATTACTTTCACATTTTAAGTTTGAATGATCCATTGCTAATTCAAAATATAAAAATAAACAATCTCTTCAAAAGGTATTTACAAACTTTAGAACTTCATATGAAAGAAAATAAATATCATCTGTAATACTGTCAATCACTGAAAACCATCCTTTCATTGGTCATAAATCTCTTTATCACATGCATACATTTTAAAAATAAGGAAAAATATTTGAAAACTATCATGTGGCTTAGATAAACTTCTGAAAATTTGTTGACAGTTCCATTTTCAGAGAACATAGAGTGATAGAAAGCCCCATTTATCAGTTTATCGTCTTCGCTTGGGTATACTACAAAATATTGTTGATAACCTTTTCTCCCAATAAACTATATACCCATCTCAAATCTGAATATACATGAAAAAAATACCATTTATTAAATACAAAGTTTTAAACAAAAATGTACAATAAACAAGTATGGTTTATTTCAATATACCAAGAATATTTTACCAATTTAAGTATTATTATAATTTACTACATATGACCATACAGTAATGCTAAGGAAAATGCATTTGACAATATTTAGTGATCATTTTCTATTTTGATAAGTACAATCCTAACTCATTTCCATTAAAATCAGGAAATAAATAGGAATTTTCATTTTACTACTCAAAATCACATTTTTCTGCAAGGTATGGAAGTTTTGATTAAATAAACCAAATAAATAACAATTAAAGTAAGATAAAGTGATTAGCAGAAGTGTAGTGGATTGAATGGTGGTCCCCCAAAAGATTACCTGGAACTTGTGAATTGGAATTTATTGGGACAAAGTGTCTTCACAGATGTAATTAACAAAGATTTTGAGATGAGGTCACCCTGGTGAAGGTGGCTCCTAAATCTAATGACAAGTGTCAAGAGAAGAGAAGACAAGACAGGATAAGGGAAAAGACCACACACAGGAGAAGATGATGTGAAATTGGAGGCAGAGATTGAAGCAACGTATGTACAAGCCAAGAAATGTCATGGATTCCCAGCAGCCACCAGATTGGAAGAAAGATACAGAACAATTTTTCCCTCAGAATCTCCAGAATGAACCAAGCCAACTAATACCATATTATAAAAATAACTGATTCAATAATAAGTAGAGAATAGATAAATCTCCTTTGCAGAAGAATTTCACATAATTTATGTAGATACATTGCTTGCAAAGATGACTAGCACAGCTACTGCCTAAGTGTGGCTGAATGTAGTAACTTTTTCCCCCTACTTTTTCCAAAAAAGGAAAGAAGAAAAGTGCATTACATTGGAGAATCCTGATAAACACTGCCCTAAGTTAGATGAGCAGGTTAACATTATCAATGATAAACCATATTGATGGTAGGTAACCTTTGTATTATGTATTGAGGATGGTAATTTCTCTCAGTGATATTCTTACCAAAAACACATTAGCTCAGTCTAATCATGAGGAAAACATTAGAGGAATTCCAATTGAAGACATTCTATAAAATACCTGGCAGGTATCCTCAAACAATGTCAAAGTCATCAAAAATAGCAAGAGTTTTATAGACTGTCATAGCCAAGAGGATCTTAAGAATGTACTGGTACTTAATGTAATGTGATATTCTGGAAGAGATCCTTAAAAAGGAATAAGTAGGAAGAACAAAGGAAATATGATGGAAATTTAGTAATAATTTATCAGTATTGGCTCATTATTTGTGACAAATGTACTGCACTATGATCTACTGTACATATAAGATATTAAGAATAGTGGAAATTGAGTGAGGGGTAAATGAACTCTCTGAACATCCTGTCTTATATGAATAATTATAATAATTACATTAATTATTATATAATTCATATGAATATATAATTATATGAATTGAAAAATAATATTGAGGAAATTATACAAAGTTAAAAAAATATAGACCTACAAAAAGAGAGGTTAATAGATATGATACAGTAAGACAAATTGAAAATATCCATGAAAAATTCCAGAACAATAAAACATGTGACAATGCAATTAAAAGGCAGTATTTGCAAAGTAAAAGGGTAGTATTTTGAGTACTAATGATAAGTGTATTATCTGAGAGTGAGAATTAAAATTAATCCAAGCAGCTTTAGTCTCTGATATAGTAGTCTCTGCTCTTTGGCCATGTGGTATAGATAGAATATTTCTCTGAATTCTCATTTGTGTTATGGTAGTGGTAATCAGTCATATAGGAGGTATTATGTGCATCAAGTTAGGTGAGAACTTTTAGGATCCAAAGTACTCTGTAAACATTAGTTTTCTTACTACCTGCTGATAGATGGAATGTCAGTGGAATCGCATGTCTTTCATTTGCTGAAGGTAATTGAAACCTTTGTGAAATGAACATATAATCCATACTAGATTTTATTTTTCTGATTCACCTATTTTTTTAGATTAGATGAATATAGTTTGATAATGAAATGACACATCTAGAAACTGATAGTGATACACATTTAATCCAAGATCTGTTGGCTGGATTAAAGAGAAGATCAAATAGTTTAAATTGCAAGTGGAATTAGTTTAATCAAGGAGAATCTTAAATTTTGCTTACATTTAAATATAAGAACCTTTGATTTTATACTGACTAATAAGAATTATGTTGCTCAAATTGAAATCAGCTTGTTCATATAGCTAACTTTCTGGTAGCTGGATTATTATTTTTTATTTATTTTTTTTTTTTTTGGTCAAAACCTATCTGAAGAATTCTCACACTAGTAGTAGGTGAACAATTCAATTTTTTTTCTTTCTCTTGTGTGACCTCATTTAATATTTCTCATTTTCTATGTTATTACATTTTATATTAAAAGCAAATATAAAATGAAAAATCTCTTTAAGAGAAAAGTAAGGGATCCCTGGGTGGCGCAGGGGTTCGGCGCCTGCCTTTGGCCCAGGGCGCGATCCTGGAGACCCGGGATCGAATCCCATGTCGGGCTCCCGGTGCATGGAGCCTGCTTCTCCCTCTGCCTATGTCTCTGCCTCTCTCTCTCTCTCTCTCTCTCTCTCTCTCTCTGTGACTATCATAAATAAATTAAAAAAAAATTCTTTAAGAGAAAAGTAAAAAATGAAAGTGATGAAAAGAGAAATGAAAGAAGGATGGAAAATTAGAAAAGAGAGATGAAAGGAGAATTCTCACCGAGGTTTGGAATTAAAAAAATATAAAATTGAATTTACTACAATTAGAAAATGAATATATGGAATGAATAACTACTGGAAAGGATTGTAGAGCAAATTAGATGTGGAAGAGGATAAAACTCGTCAATTAAAACACAGGTCAATAGAAAATATCCAATTGAAGCCGAAAGAGAGGAAAATGGAGGAAAAGAGTTTATGACAAATGTGAGACAGACTCAACAATTTTAACAGGTAATCAGTCCCAGAAGGAGATAGCAGAAAGAACGAGTTAGAAGCAATATTGAAAAAACATTAACAACCATGAATTTTCCAAAGTTGATGAAAGACATCTTTTGTCCAAGCAGTTTGTGAAACACAGTAGTAAAATGCAAAGGACGCTACAACTATGTTTATTGTAGCAAAACACTATAACTTAAAATTTAAAAGAAAATCTTAAAAAGCTGCCAGAATAAAAAATCACACTACTCTCAAGAAAGCAACTATAAGCATTCACCTGAATTCCAGAAAGAAAGAAAGAAGAAAGAAAAAGAAAGAAAGAAAGAAAGAAAGAAAGAAAGAAAGAAAGAGAGAAAGAAAAAAAGAAAGAAAGAAGAAAGAAAAAAAGAGAAAGAAAGAAAGAAAGAAGAAAGAAAAAAAGAAAGAAAGAAAAGAAAGAAAGAAAGAAAAAAAGAAAGAAAGAAAAGAAAGAAAGAAAGAAAGAAAAATGGAAAAGAAGAAAAAGGAAGCCAAAAGAAAACAGGATGACATCATTATAGTATAGGAAAACTTACTGCCTACAAATTACTCTCTAATCAAAAATATAAGCTATAAAAATTATGTTTTCAGACATATGTAAAACTGATAAAAATGCGTAGTGAGTCAGCCTGGCCTAAAATAAATACTGAAGGGAAACCTTCTGGCAAAAGGAAAATGTTTCCTAATAGAAATATGGAAATAAAAATGAACTGAAGTATACTGGAGAGGGTAAATATGTAGGGAAATATAAGTGATTATTGGCAGTATAAAAATAAATGTAATGTCTTATAAAATTTGAAATGTGTGGTAATAAAAACCCACAAAAATAAGTCAAAATCAGGAAAAACATGCCTGGTGAAGTGTTCTATGATTTTAGCAATATCAGGGACACTATAAAAGTACTGATTGCTTTTAAACTGTAAAAAGTCAAGGAAAGGGATGTCTGGGTGGCTCAGTTAGGTAAGTGTCTGCTTTTCAGTCTTGTCAGGCTCCCTGCTCAGCGGGGAGTCTACTTCTTCCTCTAACTCTGCCTGCCCCATTTTCTCTCTCTCTCAAATAAATAAAATCTTAAAAAAAAAAAAAAAAGTCAAGGAAAAATAGTGTATCTAAAGGAACCAATAAAATATATAGCAATTTAAAAAATATATATATATAGCAATTTAATATAGAAAGATGTATTAAAATGTTTGTTTAATCCCCAAAGTCAAGAAATATGGACAAAGGAACATTAAATAATGGTGTCAAATATTATATAAATATATTTGTATACGTAATTACATTTTTGTAAATGAACTAAATATTCAAGTTACTAAAGCAATATTGTTGGATTGTATTATGACAGAAATAAAACTCAAGGGATGCCTGGGTGGCTCAGTGGTTGGGCACTTGCATTTGGCTCAGGTTGTAATCCTGGGATCTGGAATTGAGTCCCTCATCAGGCTCTCTGTGAGGAGCCTGCTTCTCCCTCTGCCTGTGTCTCTGCCTCTCTCTCTCTTAGTCTGTGTCTCTCATGAATAAATAAGTAAATCTTAAAAAAAAAGAAATATAACTCAAGAGATCGAAAAAAAAGGATGGTAGAACAATAATATATAAATGATAATAAAAGCAAGAAGGAGAAATATTTGATTGTAATAGTAAGGTTTATCCAAAAAAAGTTATAAAAATTCTAATTTGAATTGTATTTAGTAACATAGTCATAAGCCAAACACTGGTAGAACTAAATAAAAATATAAATCTACACAAAGGACAGTAGAAGATTTTCACTCATCTCTGTAATTTTTTTAAAAAAAGGCTATGCAGCATAGGTCACATAACAACTAAGAGAAAAAGGGTCATTGAGGCACTTGTAGAAGGCACAAAATGTTTGCATCCAACATGTGAAGAATTAAGTGCACTATTCTCATCGAGGTACAAAACAATTTGATGAAAATATAATAATGATAAAAATGAATCAAAATAATATTTTATATTATTTTTCTCTGATGACTTCTGTTATAAAAGTAAAATGTTCACAATTGAAGTTACTCAGTGCTTTCATTCTTAGAACATTTCATATGTATTAAAATGCTGTCATGATAGCTCTTCTCAGTTTTCAAGCTCTAAAAACAGTATTACTAGTTCTGATATTTTAGTCATAGTTTATGTTCTTTATAACCAATTATCTATTCATTTGAATAACATCTTTTGTTTATACATCATTGACAAGGAAGTGTCTAAAATCACATATATTCTTTCAACAATTTATCCCAAAATGAATTAACTATTTTAGTTTTGAATGTGTTTATTACTTTTGAGAAAATTCTAATTTAGTGTAATGGTGGGACTAATAACATTCACTAAATAAATGACTACTTTTATCTCTTTTTATAAAGGTTGCATATTGAATTAAGGTAATTTAATTAGCTTAATAATTCAGCTGTAACTACACGTTAGTGTTTTCTATTCAAGAAAAATGATACCAAATTTTCCTATGTTATCTGCCCTCACTACTGTCTCCAAATCTGCACTCAAACCTCCCTGTGGAGTTCTATTTCTCTACTCCCCAGAAAAATCACTGAAGTAATGAAAACCTGTCCTGTAACCAATTTTTCATATAGAAAGTAGTTAGCATACTGTGTGTGTATATGTATATGCTTTCTTGTGATTAGCTTTATACATACCTTATATTTAGTTTATTAATAGAAGGATAATATAATATTTCTAGAAAAAAGACTTGGTCAAAATGAAATTTTTTTTAGTCATCTGATAAAGACATATGAAGTATATGAGATGAAGCTGGATGATTGACCAACATGGAATATAAATGTGATACGAAGATTGATTAACATGCAGGCCAAGAAACCACATGCTGAGATGTTAAGTCATTCAATGTGCTTAATATGATAGACAAAAATGTGAGACACATATAGAAATAGACAAAAATAGAAAAGTAATTCCAAGAGAATAAGATTCCATCACCCAAAGAGATTAAACAAGAGACAGAAATTAAATAATTAGAGAAGAGGAAAGATTAAGTCAGAGACAGAATCAGTAGTACTAAATCATTTTATAAATCTAAACAAAAATCAGTATATATTAAGCATAACAAGGAAGAATGAGAATAACCATTTTATTTGACCTTTAAAAAAAAAAGATTTTACTTATTTATCATGAGAGACACAGAGAGGTAGAGAAGCAGAGGGAGAAGTAGGCTCCTAGTGAGACTGGATCCCAGGACTCCAGGATCACACCCTGAGCCAAAGGCAGAGGCCTAACCACTGAGCCACCCAGGTGTCCCCATTGTATTTGACTTTTAAAATTCACTTTATACTACTTTACAAACTATCTTATCAAGTACCAAACATGATAAGTCTGTATACAATTTTTTTTTTTTTTTTAAGATTTTATTTGAGAGAGAACTTGTGCTGGAGAAAGCCTGAGCAGGAGGGAGGAGCTGAAGGAAAGAGGTGGAGAGAAGAGGATTAGCGGACTCCTCCCTGAGCCTGGAGCCCCAGGCAGGGCTCAGGACTAGATCCCAGGACTTTGGGATCATGACCTGAGCTGAAGGCAGATTCTTAACCAACTGAGCCACCCAGGTGCCCCAGTTTGGATTGTTTTAACATGCAGTATGAATGTTAATGTGGAGGCCGAGAAAAATTAAGGCCATCCCACCTAAAGTTTAGCATTAGCACAAGTACAGCCATCTTAGGCCCCTGTGAATAAGAGCTGAACTTTATGGGAAAAACTGCAGAATGTCCTCAAAGTTCTCGGCAGGTAATCCCATATCAGAAAGACAACAGAGCCCACGCCCATAGTAGAAAGTCTCATATTAGAATAAGAACAGAGCTCAATGCCCTTGAAAGCCCAATTCTTCCACCCCTTCTGAAAATCCCCTAGACCAGCCTATAAAAAAACCCAGCTGTAACCCACTTGGAGGTCCAAGTCCCTGCTCCGCTGTGTCGGGCACACTTGGACCCAAGCTCGAGCTTGCTAATATAATAAACCCTCATGCACTTGCGTGGGTGTTGGCTCCTTGGTGGTTTCTCGGATTCGCAATCTTGGGCACAAAAATGTGTGGCTCAAACTCTTTTAAGCTAATAGTCTTTATGTTTTTTGCTTTTTGTTTTTGTTTTTTCCTCCCGGACACCTTTTGTAAGTTACAAAATAATAAACATAAAGAAGTTTGTTGCAAAGCAAAAAGCTTTGTTAACATTTTTTATTTATAGCTGTCTTTACTAGACCAAGTATGTCATTTATTCAGTTTCCTTAACCAGGAAACTTACTTTATTTCAGCTTTTAGCATTTCTTCTAAGGAAATAATGCATATCATATGAATGGTATATAAAAGAAAGTGAGAATTTTAAAAAATATATGGTAACTGAATTTTCTGTAAAAATTGAACTATTTTAGATACATATGTGTTTATGATATATATTAGTTATAATTTACAATAATTCTATTGCTCTCATAAAAATCTTTTAATTTCCTGTAATTTTTTATAGGATGAAAGTAGGCATTTTGCAGGTTGAAGAGTGTTGGTTTTCTTTTTTTTTTTTTTAAATTTTATTTATTTATGATAGTCATACAGAGAGAAAGAGAGAGGCAGAGACACATGCAGAGGGAGAAGCAGGCTCCATGCGCCGGGAGCCCGATGTGGGATTCGATCCCGGGTCTCCAGGATCGCGCCCTGGGCCAAAGGCAGGCGCCAAACCGCTGCGCCACCCAGGGATCCCAGAGTGTTGGTTTTCGATATAAGATAATGTAACTGAGACAACTGATTTGTAACTCCTGAAATGTGAAATAAAAGTTACATATCACTATAGTACAACATCTTAACTTTTGAAGATACAAGCAACATTATCTATCCCATTAAACCTTCTACTATATATTTCAATACATTATTAATATGTTTACCTATAAACAGAAGTATATAGTAGTGATCAGTTACATATGGGTAAGCATCAAAGTTTAGTCATAGGCAAATAAAAAAAGGAATAGGAATTGAATACAGGGATAAACGCAAAAATAGAAAAGAAAGCAAAGAATATAGATATAATTAATTTGCTCACTTTCAAATTCAGAGATATAACTAAAGAACAAAAATAGAACAGAAATAATATAGAACACACTAATATTTCCTTATGGAAGATGGGGGGGGAGACAATTTAGGAAGAATATTCTCTAAGCACCTTCTTTAGAGGCAGCCAGTATTAGTTATGCCAGGAAATCCCTGGTGTCTTTCAAAGTCAGTTCATATATATCGAGCAGGGTAAGAAGCATTTTTCAGAATTTTATTTTTCTTTAGACACCATCATGGAAATAGATGTAGTTCCTATTTACTTCCAAACTATTCCTAGTAACCCATATTGTAAGTTGTCCGTTTTACATATTTGAATTATTGTGAAGCATCTTAGACTTGTGGCATGAAGTTTGATAACTACATATGGCATTAAAGCTTCCCTGAGAAGGCAAGCCTAATTTGGCTGGTATAAATAAACCGCTTGTACCTCTAGCCTAGAAGGAATAACAGGGATCAGATTTGCTCTCTTAGCTGAAGCAACCAAAAAAACATTAAAGAGACAAAATAAATAACAGTTGTTTTTAAAACACTGGTCATCAGGGAATAGGGAAAAGTGATCCTTGAGAGATGGGAAATAAAAGGGTAGATCCTAAATTGCCTCACTTCCCATCTGGAGAGGATTTCCAGGTTGTGCTGCAGGCCATGGGGAGACCCAAGACAACCTCTGCAGACTCCCTAAGGGCAGGTAATGAAGTTGGAGTCTGGGAGGCCCAGGGACAAATGTTCACAGGACAGAGTGCTAAAGGGGAGAGCTCCACTCAGAGAAAACCCTAGAGGTCTAAGAAGAGTCAGGGTCAGAGGGGAAATGAGGCAGCCGAAATGTTCTTAAGTTAACTGTGGTGATGTTTACATAACTGTATACATTTTCAAAAGTCACCACATTGTACATTACAATGTGATAAATTTTATTACCTGTAAATAATATCACAATAAAAGGTGGTTAAATATTTATCGTTAATATTGAGATGTGTATATATATATATATATTTTTTTTTTTTTTTTTGAGACGTGTATATTTTAGCAAAATAAGGGCTAAGAGAAGACACCAAAATCAGGAGACTAATGACAACCAGTGGAAATGGCAGGGATATAAAGAACCATTTGTGAGTGCCATATGTGTCAAGCACTAGGATAGATTATGTTTTGCATACATTAACATGACAGATAGGACCGCATGATAAATGCAAAGAACAATTAAAAGGGTATCAGTTTATGGAAATTAATTTTTATCATATTACCGAAATATGTTATTCAAAAAGTTTCATTTCATTGGCTAATTTTTTTTTTTTTTTCACAGAACATCTGAAGTCCCACAGTTGATATTTCTGCTTACCCCAAGCCTCTTTATAATTTCTGGCTATCAGCAGAGTTTTCATAGTCTTCTATATATGTTAATATAAATTCAGAAAATATATAAATAAATTCAATACCCATGTTAAGGCTGAAATCATAGGCAATCTAATTTCTAAAAATAATGGCTGTACCATCTGCTCTTTTGATGCTCTTTCACGGCAGTTATATATATTTAAATCTATTCTAAATCTATATACAGGTTGAGTTTTAAAGAATTTTGTCCTTTTATACATATACCAATTGAGGATAGATTGTATCTAATGCAACTCATTTATTTATTTTTATTTTAAAAATACTTTTTTAGCACTTTTTATGTTCACAGAAAAATTGAATGGAAGGTACATAGATTTCCCATATATTACTCCGCCTCCATATACAAGTAGCCTCTCCTATTAACAACTCACCCTGCCAGAATGATAAATTTGTTACAATTAATGAACCTACATTGACATATCATTTTCACTCAAATTTATAGTTACATTTGAACTCACTCTTGGTGTTATTAATTCTGTATGTTTGGACAAATTTATATGACATGTGTTTACCTTTAGAGTATCATAGAGAGTAGCTTGGTTGCCTTAAAAAATCCTCCGTGTTCCACATATTCATTCTTCACATTGCGCAAACCTTTGACAGTCACTGATCTTTTGTTTTTTAATTTTTTTAAAAGATTTTATTTATTCCTGAGAGATGCACAGAGAGAGGCAGAAACATAAACAGAGGGAGAATGAGCCCGATATGGCACTTGATCCCTGCACCAGAGATCATGTCCTGAGCCAAAGTCAGACACTCAGCCGCTGAACCACGCAGATGTCCCTGTTTCCTTAATTTTTTTTTTTTTATTTTTTAGATTTTGTTTATTCATGAGAGACATAGAGAGAGAGGCAGACACAGAGGCAGAGGGAGAAGCAGGCTCCTTGTGGGGAGCCTGATGCAGGATTCTATCCCAGAACCCTGGGATCATGACCTGAGCCAAAGGCAAATACTCAACCACTAAGCCACCCAGGTGCCCCCAATCACTGATCTGTTAACTGTCCCCATAGTTTTGCCCTTGCCAGGATGTTATATAGTTGGATTCAAATAGTATGCAAGGTTTCTAAATTGACTTCTTTCTGTAAGTAATATGCATTTTTATTTCCTCCATGTCTTTATATGATTTGATAGCTCATTTCTGTTAGATTTGAAGAATAATCCATTGTATAATTTTACCATTGTTTTTGTTTGTTTTTTAATCACTTTATTTACTGAAGGACATCTTGGTTGCTTCCATGTTTTGGCAAAAGAGGATGAATCTGCTCTCAGTATCACAGAGAGTATGTTTTTGTGGATACATACATTTTCAGCTTTTCTGAGTAAACAACAAAGAGTGTGATTGTTGTATCAAATGGTGGGATCATGTTTAATTTTGTTACAAACTGCCAAACTGTCTTCCAAAATGGCTGTACCGTTTTCATTCCCAGCAGCAATGAATGAGAGTTCCTGTTGCTCCACATCCTCACCAGCATATGGTGTTGTCATTACTCTGGATTTTGGCCACTGTAAGTAGGTGTGTAGCTGGTATCCTATTGTTGTTTTAATTTACATTTCCCTGGTGAGATATGATGTGGAACATCTTTTCATATGCCTATTTGCCATCTGTGTATTTTCTTTGATAGTGTCTTTTGAGGCCTTTGAGCTAATTTTTAATTGATTTGTTTATTTTCTTCATATTGAGTTTTAAGAGTTTATTGTAAATTTGGGATAAGTCCTTTAGCAGATGTATCTCTTGCAAATATTTTTTCTCAGTTGGTAGCCTTTTTTTCCTGGATGCTCTTGATATTGTCTTTCCAGACCAGAAGTTTTTAATTTTAATGAAGTTCAGCTTATCAATTCTTTCTTTCATGGATTATGTCTTTGGTGTTTATTGCCAAACCCAAGGTCATCTGGATTTTCTTCCAGTGTTACATTTTAGTCTTATACTTTTGCACTTTACATTCAGGTCTGTGATCCATTTTGAGTTAATTTTTGTGAAGGGTATAAGGTCTGTATCTATATTCTTTCTTTATGCAGATATGTAGCTGTTCCAGCACCTTTTGTTGACAAAACTATTTTTTTCTCTTTTGTATTGTCTTTACTTCTTTGTCAAAGATCTGTTGACTATGATTATAGGAGTCTATTTCTCTCTTCTCTATTCTGTTTCACAGATTTATTTGTGCATTCTTTTGCCAATATCACACTGTCTTGATTACTGCAGGTTTATAGTAATTCTTAAAGTCAGGTAATGTCAGTTGTCCAACTTTGTTCTTCTAGTTCGCGTTGGCTATTCTGGCTCTTTTATATTTCTGTATGCACTTTATTTATTTATTTATTTTTTAAAAGATTATTTATTTATTCATGAGAGAAAGAGAGAGAGGCAGAGACATAGGCAGAAGGAGAAGCAGACTCCATGTAGGGAGCCTTACTTGGGACTTGATCCCGGGGCTCCAGATCATGCCCCAGGCTGAAGGCAGCGCTAAACCGCTGAGCCATCCAGGCTGCCCTCTGTATGGATTTTAAAATCAGTTTATCATGTCTACAAAATAACTGTGGAATTTTGATTGAGATAGTATTGAATCTATAATTTTTTTCTATTTATGGTAAGATAATATTGTCATATATAATATTTCCATTCTAGACTTTTACATTAATCTTTATAATTACAAAAAAAGTGAACCAAATAGTACTGAATCTTTTGAGATTATTTCTATATTGGTTTTATACTTATTTTATTGTATTACATTATACCATAGTTAATACTACTCAAAGGTAAGACCAAATTTACTCTGAACTATGTGATGTTTTCAAGTGTGTCATGTAGTATAATAATAAGTATTATTTATAAAACAATATAGCAGAATCTAATGTTTGATTGATCATATATCTTTTATTTAAGTTATGCAATACTACCAGAAATAACTCATATTATTTATTGGGTAATAATAATAAGGTAAAAATCAAAATCAATCAATCAACTTGGCATAACACACTGCATTATAGTTTTATGTCTAAGACTAGTCTTTATAGTCACTTATCTTCATTTGAGTGTCAGCTCCAATAGTAATTAGGAGTGAGACTACTAACGTTTTTACTTACCTAGGTATCAGTTCTCTGGCCTGTAAAATAGGTTAAAGTAACATGTAATTGTGAGGATAACACATGTATTGCTTAGCACCAAAACAGTCTATAGTAGGCATTCAATAATGGCTTTTTCCTAAATCCCTAATAAAATCCTTTATAAGTGATTTTTTTCTATGTAAACATTACTCTCAAGAAATTGTTTTTCCATTGCATGATTTACTGAGATGTTTTTATGACGGAGGAGGGCGAAGAGGTCACATGAATTTTCTAGGTATTTATCCTTCTTAGGTGTTTATCATTATTTCTTAAGAAGTCATAGGATTTTATGCATTGATTCTATTTTCATATATTAAAACAAAATATTTTAAATAGTTTCATTTCTGAAGTTATTTTAAAAATCTGCTTCCAATATAAAATTTGTATTTTTATAGGCCAATATTCTGCTCGAAGCAAGGTTAAACATTTTTATAGCATATAAGCCATCTGGAAATAGTAATAGCATATGAAATGACTTGTAAATAAATGTAGATTTGTTTTAGAATTTATAAATTCTTTTGTCACAGGAAATAATTTTTTTATTTACTGAATTTTTGTTGAAATATTTTTGAGTTAAATATACATGCCATTTTGCCAACTGAAAAACGTGATTAACAATGTGATTGTTCTAATAGTTGGTGAAATTGATACTTATTGTTTTTATATGAATTTAAATATAGTTTAAGTAATCATTCTTTAATATTTAATAAAAATTTTAACTCAGAATTTTTTTCTAGTTACCTTTACCTACACAGTCCATTAAAAATTAAAAGATATTATCAATGTTAGGAGTATTTAAAGAGGTTAAATCTGAACTTTTATTTATCTTTTAATAATACTGATGTATTTGAAATTATGCAAATTTATAAAAATTATAACTGTGTACCACATGTATGCCCAGAATGTGATAGAAATGTTAATGAATTTATTCACTAGTACATTGTTATGGAGTACTATATTTGATCTCTTTAAGATGATTTCATATACGGGATCCCTGGGTGGCTCAGTGGTTTGGCACCTGCCTTTGGCCCAGGGCGTGATCCTGGAGTCCTGGGATCCAGTCCCACGTCCAGCCCAGCCCCCTGCATGGAGCCTGCTTTTCCCTTTGCTGTGTCTCTGCTTCTCTCTCTGTGTGTCTCTCATGAATAAATAAATAAAATATTTTTTAAAATATGATTTCATATATTTTTAGTTTTTTTCTCAATTTCAGTTTTCACTTTCATGATAACGAATAATGCCATCTATTTCAGATCTTATCATCAAACTCTGAGAAGATGGCAGCTATAAAAGGATTCCTAAGTCATTCTAATAGTGAGCAAAGTCAGAAGGAGCATTAAATAAACAAGCATGATATCCAAAACTTGTCTATTAGAAACAAAAATTGTATGCTCAAGCACCAAATAAAAATAACATGCTTTCTCACACCCTTTCTTTTTTCTGTTTGCCATTTTATTTTATTTTTTCTCTCTGTCATTTTCTAAAAACAGCAGAGTAAATTTTAAATCATAATTGTCATAAATGTTACCATTTGCCATGGAAATTATTTCATTTTTATTCTGTTCTATTGTTTACCCCATGGTGGACATACATATGTGTATATACTAATCTTCCATGAGTATTTCTTTAAACAGTTCTATGAAACGGTTGTTTGCTGGTAAGATGTTACAGTGCTATTACCCAATATAGTAAATTTAGGAAACCATTCTGACTTTAATCAGAATCTAACCAGAAAGTTGACTTCAGTCCCTTCATCAGAATGTGAAACAGAAGAAAAAAAAAGTGAAGCAGTCTTACAAAAACATAATCCTAAATAAATTACCACCCCAACTTTAAAGAAAAATGATCTGAAGTCATACCTGTGATATGCACCAACATCTTCCTCATAAAGTAGTTAGTTCCTAATCCCCTCTGATACTTGGGGAATTTTAAAATCATAGTTATACAGATTGTTGCTATTTTTTTTCAGATTGTTGCTATTAAATGTGTCCGTATTAATATTATGCTTGAAGATGTTTAAAGCAAATGTTCCATTTACTCTGAAGAAGTTGGAAAACTATCTCAATTAAATTTTCCAAAGAGCATGTCTGTGTACTCATGTACGCGCACGCACACACACACACATTTTGGTTATAAGGAGGTTGGAGGTGGCTTATTTAATTAAATCTTATTTAAATAAGACTGCTCTGTTCTGTGAGTTCTAGTAGGTAATTATCTCTTAGAAAGACAATTACATTTAGTTGAGCACCAGTCAATCATAAATTTAGATCAGTCATAATCCCACAAGATTTAAAGTCAGCCATTTATAATGGTTTCAGACAAGTTGATCATAGCACATCACATCTGTGATAATCCAATAGCAGGATCAACAGATAAGGCATAGTGCCCATCTATACCCATTTGCATCAACGAGAACACGTTTCTCTGTTATTGATAGTGGGAGAATAAAAAAATAGGCATGTTAGTGATTCCAAATGTAAGAAAAAAGATAATTTTTAAAGTGATACCTGACTAATCTGTCAAGAAACTCTTCTTATAAATTCTGACCTTCAAAATTATTAATCTCTAAAGTCTTTATGGGCATAATATATGGTTATTAATGTTAAGGTCATTCCACTCATTACACCAACAATTTTCAGAGTCAAGGACCAAAAAGTAAAACATTGAATCATTTATGTTAATCATTACAGTCCCTGAGAAGATGAAACAGAGGATATTGATGAGTATTTACACATTGTCTTGCTATACTCTTGTTTTTTATATAGAATGCAGTATCTGTATGTATGTATGTATGTATGTATGTATGTATGTATTTGGAGAGGGAGGAAGACATAGGGGGAGAGAGAGAATCTTAAGCAGGCTCTATGCCTGACACAGGGTTTCGTCCCACAACCTTGAAATCAGGACCTGAGCTGAAATCAAGAGTCAGACACTTTAACTGACTGAGCCACCCAGGCACCCCTAGTATTTGTATTGAAAGAAATAAAGGGCTCTGTAACTAGGAGAAGCTAAGAATCTGGGCTGGATTAAAATCTTCATACACATTGTTTTCCTTAAGACTTTTGTTGATTATTGCTGTGAACAACTCAGAGAACAACTCTGTCTTTTTTTATTTTTTAACAAAAATTCCCTTTCTTTTTCTCAAGTTTTTTAAGTGCTTTAAAGATGCCTTTGTTTATTTTAAGCATTTAGTCAATATGGTACACTTGTACCTGGGAAGTACTGCATCATTTTAATGACTCAATATTAGTATGTCTTTTAAATTTAATCTCTGGAATTATTTCATTACTAATTTGTGTCATTTCACTGTTTTTGGTTTATTTCTTCAATATAAATAGTACTCATGTAGAGTAGCAACTGGTAGACCACTGCACTGCTCAACCCTGGGGATTACCACTCATATTGTAGCTTGGGTAAATGGCAGCCCCTTTGGTTATGAAGTGTTTTGCCATCTACAGAAGTTTTTGGAAGTAGGGCTGTGTTGAAGGCTAGCTTCAATTATTAGTATGTGGATCGGATTTTTGTCCTACTTTAGAAATAATACAAATGTATTAATACTTAGTTAACATTCTTGCCACATATAGGCATGTAATGAAGAGTCCATCATAATATGTTCATCTATAAACCCATGTAAACAATACTGTTGCATCTTTCTCATCCCATTCTTCAGAGCCCCTTTTAGAGGGAACCACTATCTTGATTCTCCTTCCTTTTTTAAATAACATTTTTGTTGTTGCTCTGTTTCATGTAGCCTACATAAAATCTAGCTATAAAATATACCATAGTATAGATAATTCGTTGAAAGGATATAAGGGTTAAATATGAATGTGCTCTAGAACACTGAGATTAATTGAGGAAACTTCGGTAAAATCCTGCAATTTTAATGATGAGTGAGTATGATCTGTTTTAATAATATTTTTCTTCTGTGGAAATAATATCAAATATACATTGAACCTCAAAAATTTTTCAACCTCTAATTTTAGACATGTACAGAAGGTAGAAGAAGAATGAAAATTATTGCAAGGACTAAGAGGTAAAAAAATTTTTTTTGAGGATACAGATTTAAAAGAAATGGTAGAAGAAGGAATATAATATGCATATTTGAATTTGTAATGTAAAATTTGGTATATATATTTTATGAACATGATATACTTCTCTATTAGATTTTCCATTTTTATTCATTTACATAATTACATACTTTTTCCTTCTCCAATCATCTTGCAACTCATCTTTATGTAATAATATATGTTGCATTGTCATAAAATAAAGGATCAATATTTATGCCTCATCTAGCTATATTTGAAACATTGCTATAGTATACCCTGAAAATGAAGTTATGTTCTCATAAGAATTCACCAAATCCATATTTTGCCAGAGATATATTCTTAAATCATAGTAAACAGTTTGGAAGAAGGTATAGTAGAATTTATTATTATATTATGTTCAAAAATCACCATCTGAGGGTATCTGGGTGTCTCAGTCAGTTTTCTGCCTTTGGCTCAAGTTAAAAACTCAGGGTCATGGGATGGAGCCCCACATCGGGCTCCCTGCTCACTGGCGAATCTGTTTATCCTTCTCCCTTTGCCCTTCTCCCCACTTGTGTGTGCTCATTCTCCCTGTATCTCTCTAATAAACAAAATCTTTAAAAATACATAAATAAAATCACTATCTGAAGCAAAAATAATGTATTAGAAATAAAGGAACTCATGAGTATTAGTATCTGGTTTTATAAATAATACATGGATAAATGTATAGTATATGAAGATGATAATAAATATAAGTATTTAAAGTAAAATATATGAAATATATCATGTTGTATATCACATAGTATGAATATGACTATATTATATATTTTACTTAAAAAACATTACACATACACATTGAGTTTAAGAAAATCTCAAAAGTTGGGAGCCCAGTGGCTCAGTGGTTTATCGCTGCCTTAAGCCCAGGGTATGATCCTGGAGATCTGAGATGGATTCCCACGTTGAGCTTCCTAAATGGAGCCTGCTTCTCCCTCTGCCTGTGTCTCTGCCTCTTTCTCTCTCTATGTCTCTCATGAACGAATAAATAAAATAAAAAAAAAAGAAAATCTCAAAAGTTATAAATGTGTTCATATTACATATAGCTTTATTTTATATATTGCCAAATAAATATGTGAAATATTTATGTAAATATGCCAAATAGTGTTTTCAACCTGGATTGATATTAAGTACAGAATCATTTCCTATAGTTTTTCCTTATGGATATCATCATTTACAAAACCTTCCCAATAATGTCACAAGAAGCACTTGTAATATTTATGCAGGGTTGTATCTTTCTTACTTCTCTACAGTTACTAGTTCTTGAAATTTCTACAATGATATTCAGCTAGAGAATAAAAATGTGAGGGTTGCTAGTAATTCCTATAGTACACAGTTTATAGGAGATGGGAAATAAGAGTAGTCATCAGCTGTATTGTTTTGGCAATGTTCCTATATTTTTAGTGGCATACAGTATTTGCTCTTATGAATCATGGCAAATTCCACTCCTCGGATGTTTGCAATTGCACTTTTCATGTGAGTTACTGAGCTGTTAGAGCTTGCACACTACTAAATGTCAGATGAAATCAGCACAAGTGTTTAATAGCTTGAAATAAACCTACCCAGAGCTGAGGGAATTCCTGATGTAGTAAACCAGTTTCAGTGAGTGAATCTAGGCTAAAATTGAAAGGCATACTTCTACTGTATAAGAAAGTACTGGCTTTGGGGCACCTGGGTGGCTCAGTCGGTTACACGTCTGCCTTCAGCTTGAGTCATGATCCGGGGTCCTGGGATCTACCTCCCCATTGGGCTCCCTGTTCAGTGGGGAGTCTTCTGCTTCTTCCTCTCCCTCTGCCTCCCCCCTCACCCTGCCGCTCGTGTGCTCTCTTGATCTCAAATAAAAATCTTAAAAAAAAAAAAAAAAAGAAAAGAAAGAAAGAAAAAGAAAACACTTGTTTTAATAACATTAGGTTAGAGGGGCCTGGGTGGCTCAGTCAGTTAAGCATCTTCCTTCCTCTCAGGTCATGATCCTAGGGTCCTGGGATCAAGTCCCAGCATTGAGCTTCCTGCTCAAGGGGAGTCACCCTCTGCCCTTCCCCAGGCTCCTGCTCTCTTTTTCTCTCTCAAATAAATAAGTAAAATCTTAAAAAACAAAACAAAACAAAACAAAAAACCAATAACATTAGTTTAAAGAATATTTCTGTGTTTACTTATTGAATACTTATATTTTAAGGTAGATATATGTCTACTCGGCTTAGTAGAACAATTTAACTTATTTTTAAATATAGTTTCAGGAAAACATTTAATTATGTAATTTAGGGGGTGCCTGGGTGGCTCAGTCAGTTAAGCATCTGCTTTCAGCTCAGGTCATGATCCCAGGGTCCTGGGATGGAGCCCTGCATCAGGCTGCCTGCTCAGCCCGGAGTCTGCTTCTTCCTCTTCTTCTGTCTCTCCCCCTGCTTGTGCTCTATTTTTCTCTCTCTAACAAATAAATATATAAAATATTTTTAAGAATTGTATAATTCATATTAACTTTATTTTTTGTATCTTAAACATTTCATGTTTCTGAATCAATTTTTACTATTGTACTTTGATTTAGAACTAAAATATTTCTTGTGTAACATGTCCATAAAATTATATTTATTAAAACATTAAAATTATTTATATTTATTAAAATATTAAAATTATCCAAATTGTGTATATTATTTGAGCTTACTGCATTCGTGTACCTGCTTTCACTTTTGAACAATATGATGCTTGTTCAGTGAAGCATTTTAGATATTAGTTTTTTACTCATCTACTGATCTTTGAAGACTGCTCTAGACTGAGATATGTACTGTACTATTAGAAACAATGCAGGGAAATATATGCTTGACACATATTTGGAGCAAAATGATCATGCAAAAGATTAGGGGCAGCCCGGGTGGCTCAGCAGTTTGGCGCCTCCTTCAGCCCAGGGCCTGATCCTAGAGACCCCGGATCGAGTCCCACGTCGGACTCCCTGCATGGAGCCTGCTTCTCCCTCTGCCTGTGTCTCTGCCTCTCTGTGACTCTCATAAATAAATAAAAAATCTTAAAAAAATATTATATGAACTATCACTGTGTAACTAATTACCCCAGAGTTTAAAAGATTAGTAAAACAAACATTTATTTTCATTATATTGCTGTGGGTCAGAAATTTCAGTGTGATTTAACAGTCCTCCATCTCTGGGTCTCTCACAGGCTGTATGTAGGCAAAGTGCCTGTGAAGGTTCACCTGGGAGACCATGCATTTCCAAGTTTACTCATGTGCTTGTTGGAAGGATTCGGTTCCTCATGGGTTCTTGGACGGCAGGCCTCAGTTCCTCATTGGCTGTTGACCTGAAGCTGCCTTAGTTACTTGCCAATTGTGCCTGTCCATGAGACATCTCACCACATGGCTGCTGGTTTCATCAGAATTAGAACCAGAAATGGTGTCATCAAAATGAAAATCACAATCTTTTGTAAGCTAGTCTCATCCTATTACTTTTTGACTTCTGATTTTATGTTAATCAAAATGATCCCGTTTGGGAGGGACTTAATCAATTGAAATGGTTAAAAGAGGAACTGGACCCTCCTGGAGAAGGGAGACTTCATCTTGTTGCCTCTGAAGGATTGAAACACCATTTTCTCCAAGGGCCTATGGCAAAGGCCGTGTGGCATGAAACCATTGGTGACATGTAGGAGCTGACAGCAGCAGCTGGTGATAGCCAGCAAGAAAATCTCAGTTCTATAGCAGCAGGAAAATCAGTTCGCCAAAATCTTGAAGTTTGGAAGCAGATTTTTTTTTTCCCCTTCAAGAATTTGGTGACATTGCAACTAGGCCAGTACCTGATGGCAACCTTTTAAGAAAGACTCTGACTGAGAACCCCCGACTCCTGACCCTTGGAAATTGTGAGATATAATAAGCACGTGTATTGTTTTTAGCTCCTAAACTTGTGGTAATTTGTTATGTAGCAATAGAAAACTAAAACACTTAACAATACACTTAAAATTAGGTAATTACATACTGCAATCTCTGACAATGACATATTTGATGTAGGAACGAGTTAGGGGAAGATGGGGCTAGGCAGGCAAAGATAAGGGGAAGGCCCAGAGAGAGTCAGGCTTCCAGGAATCTGTGGGCTCCCATAAACCTAAGGACCCCAAAAGGCCCCAGAGTCAGGCTCCTACCCATCTCAAGAAAACAGGGAAAAGACAGTAAAAACAGAAAAAAAATAAACGTGGCTCCCTAGCTCCAAAGTGTTAGGGAGTATCCCCCTTTAATAGCTGCTAGGTAATCACAGAAATCCCAGATGTAGATAAATATTATGGAGGAGCTATTAACCTAAGAGAAGAGAACACCTTGGTTGGGCTCCTGACATTTACAAAAAAACATAAACAAAAACAAACAAAAAAAATCTTGTTTGTTATTATGATAGTTATAAGTCCATCGTGTTTCTTCAAAATATCTACCCTAATATTGATAAGAAATTTATCAAGTTTCCTGGTCAGTTCCCTATAGAAGACAGACCATAAAGCCCTCTGCGGTAACCCTGTTTGTAACCCTCTCACTTCTGAGAGCTTTCTCTGTTTCTCTGCTTAATACGTATTATAGCTTTGCTCACTCTCTGTTGTTCACAAGATTCATTCTTTGACTCTGTGAGACAAGAACCCAGCTTTCACATATCATATTGAATCTAGAAGAAATTTCTTAATAACCTAGAAGTTTTAAATAAAAGAAGGGAAACATAAGAAATTTTTAAAAACTTCTAAAATTCTCTTATCAAAAAATCAAAAGCAAACTCAGTTTGCCTTCATTTAAATAAAAGATAAAATTTCAAAGATGTTAAAAGCTTTTTCTGTTTGGTTTACTTTCTTATACTCAAATGCTAGCATAGCATCTGGCACTAGAATTGTACTTCTCTAGTACCTTTCAACAATAGTGGTTAAATCATGAGACTTCTTCGGGACAGTGCAATGAAAGCGTATGTAATGTTTGTACCTTAGAAGCTTTATGAGCCTTTTATTTCTATGCATGTAGTAGAAGCTATCCTGCTAACTAAACAATTAAGATATGGACACCTGGGTGGCTCAGTGGTTGAGCATCTGCCTTTGGCTCATGAAGTGATCCTGGAGTCCTGGGATCGAGTCCTGCATTGGGCTCCCTGCAACGAGCCTGCTTCTCCCTCTGCCTATGTCTCTGCCTCTCTCTCTTTCTGTGTCTCTCATGAATAAATAAAATCTTTTTTAAAAAAGCTAAAACGTATTAAAAAATAAACAACAAAGATAGATGAACAGAGCCTCTGTGATAGGGAGTGTGTGTGTGTGTGTGTGTGTGTGTACATGATGCTTGAAGTAGGTGCTATTGTGGCAAAAACAAAGCACACACACATACAAACCATAACGATGCTTTGAGTCAATCGGTTTAAAGAGTTAGAAGAAATTAATACTGGAGTCTAGAAGGAGAATGATAAATATTATATAGTGATGGACATTTGTAAAACTGTTCCTGTGATGAAGTAAAATATTCTAATGTACTACTGAGTTTTTCTTCAAAGGGGAAGATGTTAGAAAACATAAATTTAGTCTGGGTGTGTGAAACCAATGGTTTCAACAGATTAAATACTATTATTTTTTTAAAAAAAAGATGACTGAAGGAAATATATAGGAAATTTCAAGGAGAGTGAAAACAGAAAAGAGAAAGGCTAGAAATACAAGGACTTTCAGGATTCTAAAAGACAAATTCTGCTCAACTTCCAGAGGAAAAAAACTGAGGAGGACTTCAAACTTCAAAAGCCAATAAAAACTTAGAATTGATTGTGCAATCAAATCAAAGGAATTCATTATTGAATTGTAAAAAAATAAAGTTGCAACATTAAAGTCTATCAATTAAATAAAAATAATTTATGGAGGGGTGCCTGGGTGGCTCACTCAGCTAAGCAACTGCTTTCCATCCAGTTCATGATCCCAGGGTTCTGAGGTGGAGTCCCGAGTTGGGCTCTCTGCTCAATGGGGAGTCTGCTTGTCTCTCTCCCTCTCCCCCTCACCCCTGGTTTCTCTCCTCTCTCTCAAATAAATAAAATCTTAAAAAAAACAAAAATAGTTAATGGAAAAGTGACCATGGGTGTATAACTCTCCTACCAAAGCCTAACAAATTCATAAATGAAGAGAGAGAGAGAGAGAGAGAGAGAGAGAGAGAGCAGGATCTGGGAACAAAAAGCAAAGAAATACAACAAATATAAAAATTAGGTCAAGAAAGGAACTGTGTGTTACATTTTTGTACTTATGATTATTAATACATGGAATTAACTTAATTCAAATAGATAATAAGCTGATTGATTAATGGATATTTGTAGCATCATTAGCAGCACATCTTGTACTAAACAACAAAAGACACATATCAACAAGCAGAAAGGGGGCTGGGAAAAGTGCTCAGCCCCAGGGCATATTTCTAAATACCACCTCATAATGTGGACAACTTCAGAATGGAAAAGAACGTTCACCCAGAAGGTGAAGGCACTGGTCATGGAGAAAAATGCACAAAGTTGTATAAAGAGTTTTGTCACACCCTAGTTAGGGAGCCTGCCAATATGTTTAAGTGAGATTTGAGAATCTTTACAAGAGTGACGTAAGTGGGTCCTATTTTAACCTTTAAAAATGGTGATGATTTCAGCAGTTAGACTATCTCTCTTGCCCCTTTTATGGATTTCCTACATTGTAGAATACTTCTCCTTTTAGTTCATAGGTTTCTAGGTTAGGACAAACTGTCTTTGGAACTGATTTGTAGATTCTGATGCATCTATCAGTGAAGGGGCTGTTGCTCAGAGCTTCTGAGCTTTGAGCTTGATACTATGTCTGGATGGACTTCTGGGATTGTATTTCTCTGGGAGATTTGAGTGGTTTTGTCTTCAGAAAAGAGAGTGTGACATCTTTTTGATGACCAAAAGGATGGAGTATGTTAGTATGTTCATGAATTATTTCTGCCTTTCTGCCTTCAAGACAAGTAGAACTTTCCTGCCCTCTATGGAATTAGCTGAGGCCATGGAAATTGATTTTAAATAATAAAATGTGAATAAAAGAGAAGTTCATTGCTTCAGGGTAGTTTTTTTTTTCTTGAAGGACAGTGTATTATTAGCCATTTTCCCCTTTTTGCTTTAACAGCAGAAAGTTATGTTAAGATTGAATCTTTTTAAATTTTGAATCCCGAATAATGAAGAACAGACAAGCTACATAGAGAAATCATGTAGTTAATATAGTATAAGCAATACTTAAATTTTATTTTCATCACGTCATTTAGATTTGAGTCTTCTTATTTATTGGGTCTGTGTATCATTTATTTGTTTATTGTGCTATGTACTACTTTTTCTCAACTCCTATGAAATTCATCTCTTTTTAAATTAAAAAAAATAGATTTTATTTAAATTTCAATTAACATACAGTGTAGTATTAGTTTCAAATGTACAATACACTTGAGGTGTTTTTCTCACTTCCATACAATACCTGGTGGTCATCACAAGTGCACTCCTTAATCCCCATCATCAGTTTCACCATCCCCCTCCCGTACATCTCCCCTCTGGTAACCATCAAATTGTTCTCTATAGTTAAGAGTCTGTTTCTTGGTTAGCCATTGGCCTCACTCTCTGTCTTTCTCTTTTTTTACTTTGCCTATTTATTTTGTTCTTAAATTTCACTTATGAGTGAAATCATATGGTATTTGTCTTTCTCTATTTCCCGTAGCATAATACTCTCTACCTCCATCCATGTTGTTGCAAATGGCAAGGTTTCATTCTTTTTAGCCTAAATAATATTTCATTGTGTATATATACCCCACTTCTTTATCCATTAATCAACTAATGGACACTTGGACTGTTTCCATAACTTGGCTATTGTAGGTATTGCTGCTATAAATATCAGGATGCATGTATCTCTTTTAATTAGTATTTTGGATTCTTTGAGTAAATACCTAGTAATGCTCAGCATCATTCACCATCAGGGAAATGCAAATGAAAGATACAAGAGATACTATCTCATACCTGTGAGAATGGCTTAAGTCAGTAACACAAGAAACAGCAGGTGTTGGCAAAAATGTGGAGAAGGGGAAATTTTCTTTACTGTTAGTGGGGATGCAAACTGGTACAGTCACTCTAGAAAACATTATGGAATTTTCTGAAAAAGTTAAAAATAGAACTATTCTACAATCAGACAATCATACTACTAGCTATTTATCCAAAGGATACAAAAATACTAATTCAAAGGGATATATGTATCTCAGTGTTTATCACATCATTATTTATAGTAGCTGAGTTATGGAAACAGCCCAAGTGTTCATTCATCATCATCACTTGATGAATGAGTAAAGACATTGTGAAATTTATCACTTGATTTGTTAAGGAAGAGTGAGTTTTTCAATATAATTTTGGTATTGTAAAAATCTTCATGTTTCTACCTTAAAATTAATTTCATGCAGTGTTGTGTATGTACTACATATTATTTTATCTTCTTGGTATAGGACACTTTTTCAGTACTATTTTTTTTATCTTCCCAAAATAACCATAGTTTTCTTGAAATAGTCTTTGTATAATGTTAACATTTCTTTTCTGCTTTTTGTTTGCTTGTATTTGTTTTGTATATTTTGGTCCATTTCATTATTTTCAACTGTTTGTTGTAGTTAATATTAACTCATCAATCATGTTTGGTTTGTCTGCATTTTGGTTTGCTTATACAATTTTTGCATTTTCTCACTTAGCTTGTGGGTTTTATTCATTTGTAATTATCTATTTATAAATAAATTCAACTTTATTCTTAGAATCTGTACTTTTCATTTTTGTAGTTTCCCTTTCAGTTTATTTCACATTTATTAATCAAATATTTTAGTTCATTGTTTCTATTGCTTTGAATATTTTATCTTATTATGTTTTCTCTAATATTAGTCACTCAGAAATATTTATCAATTAGATTTTATCATATCTTTAATCTAAATAATTACATCACAAAAATCATTTAGAATCTTTATTCATATTTATCATTATAGAACTTTTTTAAGCTTTTATTTATTTATTCATGAGATACACAGAGAGAGGCAGAGACATAGGCAGAGGAAGAAGCAGGCTCCCACAAGGAGCCTCATGTGGGAATCTATCCTGGACCCTAGGATCACACTCTGGGCCAAAGGCAGACACTTAGCTGCTAAGCTACCCAGACATCCCTCATTATAGAACTTTTGATTTAAGATCAGCTGTATCTCAATTATTTTTTTTTGTATCTCAATTAAAGAATTTTACATGTATTTTTGCATTAATTTAAAAAAATTATGTTACTAACCTTGCTCATCCCTGGAATAATTTATCTGCTTGGATAAGTTGAGTGGTGTAATTGTATCTGCTTGTGTTACTTGGGATACTTTTTGGACTTGAGATACTTTTTGTAATAAGATAGTGTTTCCCAACACAACTATGGCTGAAGTGGAATGAAGCATCTTTTCTCCTTCCAAAGTTCTACCAGAATAACTAATTACAAGATAGAACATTGCAAAAACTATACTTATACATCATATGTATTTTAGTCTTTGCATATATGAAAAGATCTAGATCCTATGTGTCATCGTTTTTCTACCCAATATTTAAGTTTCTCCATCGTGTGTTTGTTCTGTATTCCAGAATAATATATAATGTTGATCTTCAAAATCAAAGTTCCCATTCAGTATTACCCATTCAGCTACTCCGCTGAGTTCTTCCCCATTATTTTGAGCACCATATATTTTACTTCCAAAAATACTCTTTTTCTCCAGGTTTATTTATTAGTTGCTTCTTGAGAAAAGTACGTAGGTAAAGTTGCCTTTATTAAAAGTCCATTCTTATTTTTTTTGCATTCAGCTTTTTTATTGTTAGATAATTGTCTTAAATAAGTCACTCGTTATGCACCCTTTTTGAAAATTTCTCATTCTTCCTCATGTGTCTGATTATTATTTTTAAGAAATGTCCTTCTTTGGAAAAGAAAGTATAGATTGATGTGTACTGATGGCTTGTTTAGTATTTTTCAAGAATCATGTCACTGTTCAGCATTCTGAGGGGCAGGCATATGTTTGTTTTTTCATCTGGCCCCTGTGTAAGCTGGAAAAAAAATAAAAAGAAATCTTACTTCTAACTCTCCATATCCCTTCAGAGGAAAATAAATAGAACGTGTTTAACATAAGACAGTTAATAACTATGATTAAACTTATTAATTGCTGGTGACAAAGTGAGCGAAGCTGTTGTAGTCAATGTCTAGTGTGCTGATGTCACACTCGTGTCCCTAAGGCAGAATGCTTTCACTTTCCTAGCGTTTTTCTCTGGCATAATTGAGGCTATCAACAATTAAAAGGTTAATTGTACGTTCTGGACCATATATTCTGACATTATTTTGTGTCTCTATTAAATATGTTGGTTCTCAGAAAGCAAAAATGACACGCTAATTATAAAGGATGTCATCAAAAGGAGCAGAATGTTCAATAAACCAATCCCACCCTTATTGGTCATTGCCCCAGTATTTTTCTTCTGAAGCAAGTGCTTTATTCTCATATGCTTAATCAATTTTAGTATCTCTTTAGTTATGCAGAACTAAATTATTTTCTGTGGCCTCATACAATGTAGTGAAAAAGAAGCTAATAAATATCACTGGGTTATACCATATGCAAAGCTTTTACATAATCCCCTTTTAAAATCATATTAACAACTTTTCAGAAAACTAAAATTAATGATCTAGATGTTTGGCCTATTTTGTCATCCATCCAAGTGAGAGTTATGAAAAAGATTACGTTTCTATCTACTCTGTTCATGCAGTCCCAAACTAGTGACCTGTAAAGGGCTTTGTTCAGTGGGAATCTTTATGTGTGTGTTGGATAACTGGGATGTTTGACGTGAGAGTTTGAATCTATTTGGAAGCCTTCTAGCAGATGATGAATTCTTCAATCAGGAAATTGGCGGTGGAGTTCCTTAAATAGTCCAATTCCCTTTAAGTTGCTTTTCAAGTCAAGTGAAACTTTGTATATACTATATCATTAGCTGTTCATTGTATTGATCAGGAGAGAAGATTCCAACTATCCCATATTTGACCTCCTTGACTGTTCTCTAAGCTGCCTGATCTTTGAAATTCTGTGAGATTTTAGAGTTGTGTCCAGTTAAAGTATTAGTTCCAAGGATCCAGTAGGAAAGAAAATATACAGGATGATTCAGGAGATTTTTCAAATATAATCACTTTTTTCTTCCAATTTTTATTAATGGCACCCAAAAGTTTCCTGTAGTAAATTTCTTCTCTTTGTCTCTGCTGCCCACACTGACAGATTTCAGTGGAATTTCCCTTAGCTAATTTTTAAACAGTTCCTGGCAACTGAGGCTGTACAGCCACCATGTTTGGGAATAGCAAGCATAGAACCCAAATACCTGTAGTTTCTGCCTTATTACCCAGCTTGCCTTGTTTCCAGTACCTTCTGTTCTGAGTTTTGATTATTTTCAGGGCTCGGTTTAGAAACTGAGCTCACTTATTCCTCCAGGTTTTCTCCTTTTGGCTGCTTTGAATCAAAGGCTATTCTGCACTGATGAGCTTTGTCCTCCATCTGTTCCCATCTGTTTCATGTCTTCCAGAAATTCCTCAAAATTCTGGTCATTGAAGATACGATTTCCTATGTCCCAGTGATACTAAGATTTTTTTTAATTATAAATTATTGTTTTTAAATATCTTTTGAGAGAAGGAAGAAAATTGTGCTAAATAAATTACTTTTTCTTTTTTAAGGATTTTATTTATTTATTCATGAGAGACAGAGAGGCAGAGATGCAGAGAGAAAGGCAGAGGGAGAAGCAGTCTCCATGCAGGGAGCCCGACGTGGGACTCGATCCCGGGTCTCCAGGATCAGGCCCTGGGCTGAAGGCAGTGCTAAACCGCTGAGCTACCTGGGCTGCCCAATAAATTACTTTTAAATAAGATAATTGAATTTACCAATCATGTCCATGCTTCTGTCTCCATTTTGACTTATTTTGTCTCTATATTTGCTCCATAGTGTTTTACATAAGAAACCGTGATGAGGAGTACCTGGGTGGCTCAGGTCATGATCTTGGGGTCCTTGAATCAAGCTCTGCAACAGGCTCCCTGTTCAGCAGGAAGGCTGCTTCTCCTCTCTCTACTGTTCCTCTCTCGGCTCCTGCTTTCTCTATTGCACACATTCTCTCTCAAATAGATAAAATCTGAAAAGAAAGAAAAAAGAAAAGAAAAGATAAGAAAGGAAAAGAAAGGAAAAGAAAGGAAAACAGTGCTGAGAGTCTCAAATACCCATGACCATAATTTTCCCTGATGAAAATATCTTCCTCATTCTCAAATATTCAAAGATAATCCTTCAAAAAATGTGGAATTTTTCATTTAATATTTTTTCTCTGTACTTTTAATTTTATACTGCAAATAAATAATACAACCTTTTATTTGTTAATATTCTTATTTATAGATCGTGCTTTGTGAGGCAGATTTCCATTGATTAAATTCTCACAACAATCTGTATTCTTACCAGTATAAGGAAGTAACTTCAGCAGCCAATAGTGTTGGCATGATAGTTGTTTCTGTATATTCAGATTATTTAAAACATTTATTGATGTTTTATCAATGTATTTTAGAAGCCTGTCTTAGTGTATTGTATGTCTGTGTGTGTGTGTGTGTGTGTGTGTGTTTGCATGTATGTGTGTGCATGTGTGTGTTTCACAGTAGTTCTGTTGATCAGGGAAGCAGAGGTTGCAGGAGTACATTCAATCATGAGAATCCTTTCTAGTCTACTCAACTCTGGCGTATAACTAATCTAAGTTATTAACTCTTCAGACAACTGAACTGTGAAATTAATTGGTCTCTCAAAGACTATTATCAGGTTATCTTCTTTACCACTATTAACAATGTGTTTGGTAATTATTGGTTACTCTTTATCATTCTACTTCTCCTGTCATGATCCCCTAGTATACTTTAATTTTTGCATTTGATTTTATGAAAATGACCAAAACAATGGCATATTGTCATATTTTTTATATTACTGATACACAGTGCTTCAAAATAGCTCAAAATACTGGCAATGAACTTTGCCAAGATTTTTTTCTCCTTCTTTTTTTATATGTTACATTTTGCTTAATACACATTTTATGTTGAAACATAAGAAAATAACTTGTCTAAAAGCTTTGATTTTTGTTTAGCCTGTTTAATTTAGTAGCATATTCCACTATGATCTCTGATGTTGAGTAATGTTACAGTTAAACTTAAGTAGCACAATCTCAGCTAAGGTGACAGCATTTTGTACTTCACTGTAAATACTGAAAGATTTAGATTTTCTAGGCCAAAACCAAATTTTGTTTTAAATTTTTTTTTTTTTAATTTATGATAGTCACACACAGAGAGAGAGAGAGAAGCTGAGACATAGGCAGAGGGAGAAGCAGGCTCCATGCACGGGGAGCCCGACGTGGGATTCGATCCCGGGTCTCCAGGATTGCGCCCTGGGCCAAAGGCAGGCACCAAACCGCTGCGCCACCCAGGGATCCCCAAATTTTGTTTTAATGTCAAAATAATTACTAACTTTCAAGGTAGACAATTATAAACAACATGGCTATCACTCAGATTTGACTTTCAGTTGGGTTCTTTGGTATTTCAGGTTAGTAGATTTGACTAAACTCATTAAGGCTTGGTCAACTGAAAGTATTTTAATGAGTATTGAGATAGAATTGTTGGAAGACAAAGCAAAACATCAATTAAGAACATCATTCAATATGTATTAAATTATTTATCTTAATTATTATTTGACTTTCAGAAAATGATATTGTTTCAACATGTAATAGATGGAGTGTTGAAAATTGAATACTTTATAATGTATTGATGATTCACTACAACATTCTTGGCCAAATCTGTGCCATGTTACAAATGAGAAACTTTCCCTCTTACAAAATATATTCCTTTGCTGTACCACTCAAATATGTTACTTGAAATTCTCTTTAGAGAAATCCCCATCGATTTAGCTATCTATCTTCTGTGTCTAAGAAAGACAATAAGAGCTATATTTTCAGAACATGTATTTTGTCATTTCATTTATCTGTGAGCTTGAGGAAATTACTTAAACCTTCTGGTTCTCAGTTATTTCTTATAAAATAGGAATTATAAATTTATCTTTTTAAGTGGTTGGGGTAAATATGTATGAGATAATAAGTAAAACTACTAGAGTGGTATTTGGCATTGTTGTAAGTGCTAAATAAATGACCTTCTGTTGTTCTATCTGCCTATATAACTGTCCTTCTAGCTTCTTACTTAGCTAGCTACAGTAATATTTTCTTAAAATTTTTTTATGTTATGCAGTGATATATAAGTCAACTTAAAAGCTTGCTTTCTTTCTTTCTTTCTTTCTCTTTCTTTCTTTCTTTCTTTCTTCTTTCTTTCTTTCTTTCTCTCTCTCTTTCTTTCTTTCTTTCTTTCTTTCTTTCTTTCTTTCTTTTTTTCTTTCTTTCTTTCTTCTTTCTTTCTTTCTTTCTTTCTTTCTTTCTTTCTTTCTTTCTTTCTTTCTTCTCTTCCTTCCTTCCTTCCTTCCTTCCTTCCTTCCTTCCTTCCTTCTTGGTTAGATTTTATTTATTGGAGAGAGAGAGAGAGAGAGTGAGTGAGTGAGCTAGCTCTAGTAGGATGAGGGAGGAGCAGAAAGAGAGGGAGAAGCAGACTCTCTGCTAAGCAGAGAATCTGATGTGGGGATCAAAACCTGAGCCCAAGGCAGACACTTAACTCACTAAGCCACCCAAGTACCCCAAAATTCATTTCTTATTTATATAATGTCCACTGTGGTTAGGGAAGCTCTCCATAGCACTTGTTCCCTATACTGGTTAATTATTTCAGTCTACTTTGATCTGAGGCACCGCCATATGAATGTTCACTTGTAAGACCACAGTGGCGTGGCAAAAATTGTCATAACTGCTATCACCTAGAAGTGGCATTCATACTTCAGTTAACTATTAGTCAAAAAGTCGTCTGGCTATGTCCAGCTTCCAGATGACTAGAAACTTCAGTCCTCAGTGTGCCCAGATGGGAAAGAGAACCAGAAATATTGACAAGCAGTAATAACATGTACCACTTTATCTATTGATTCTCTGCCCCACTACTTAGAAATTGGAAGTGCCTTGGATACCGATTTCGGTGCTCATTTTGAGAGGTGGAAATCAAAGTTGAGGAAGAGAAAATGAAATATGTGGAGTCATGCGATATACAAGTAAGTGATAGGGCTAAGTCTCACAAGCAGACTTCTTTTAGCTTTCAAAAGTCTTTCCACTACTAAAAAATAAAAATAATTTAAATGAATCCAATAAAACTAAAAATCTAGTGTAATGGGTAATAAATACCTATTTGGAGTCTGCAGAAATAGGAGAATTTTAAGATGATCAGAACTATATATACAAAAGTTTTGGTAATTGGTATGGGGGAAAAAAAAAGATGGCCACAAGGAAAACTGCTAATCTTGGCTGAAATATCTAAGAAAATTGAAATGGTAGTAGCCTATGTGAATAGAATACCTCCAATCTGTGAGAGGTAAGGGGTTACTTGTTCAGGGTTTATTACATGCAATTTGGCCTCCCCAAAATCTCCAAGGTGATGGCCTCAACTAATGCTTAAACAATCAGTCCTTTAGTTTTTGAAGGCATCTCTCAGACCACAGGTCCTGCATGATGAATAACTCAGTATTGTGGCTAGATTCCAACCCGCAAACATGTCAGAGAGGGATTGAGACTTCCTTGGACAAAAAAAGCTAAGGTGACTGAATATGTCTGGAGCCCAGTTTCTGCCGTGTCACACTGATGATGAATATCAGCCTCTAATCTTATGTAGGAGGAGGTGCTGGTACTTCTTTGAATATGTGATTTAAACTTTCATACCCAAGTGCTGTTTCCCTACTAGATCCCTTGGTATTGATCCAAAAATAAAAAGAGAATTAGTTGATGTATACATTTATTGTTGATCCTGAGCACATTAATTTTCCTAAATAATTCCATGGATCCTTGGGGTGTAGCAAAGTTCAATCAAGTTATTTCTCTATATTTGTTATCACAAGGTAGAATTGAGTGTTATCGTGGAAAGAAATTTCCATATACATAAATCTGAAATGGGAGATGAAAAATTAAAATTCATATCTAACCTGAAAATAAAGATTTTGGATTTGTATAATAATGTCAATTATTGATTGATTGCATCCCAGCTCTAAATTTACCTCATTTGGCTTAGTTCAAAAAAATTAATCTTGAACTCGTAAATATTTTTCCTTTACCAGCTGCCATTGATGCTTTGCCAGTGGAGGCTGCTGGGTAAACATTGCAGGAGGAAAGAGTTTTGCCTCCTGTTTGGGCATGCTCACTTGTAGGCTCCTGCAACATATGCCTATTTATTTATTTATTTATTTATTTATTTATTTACTTACTTACTTATTATCTATTTATTTATTTAAAGATTTTATGTATTCATTCATGAGAGGCACAGAGAGAGAGGCCGAGACATAGAGGGAGAAGCAGCCTTCCTGTGTGGAACCTGATGTGGGACTCATTCCTGGGGTCATGCCCTCAGCCAAAAGGTGACACTCAACCACTGAGCCAAAGACAGACACTCAACCACTGAGCTACCCAGGTGCCTTTTTAAATGCTCTATTGTTTGGCCAACAGCACTTAACTCAGCAGCTTCCCTGTAGCACCTCCCACTTTTAAGGAAGAGTGCCTGTAGCTAGCACAGGGCTCACAGCTTGTTTAGCCACGGCTCCTGCAGCACTGAAAGCTTCTCCAATGCCTGGCTCTGCAATGCATGGACAATAGCAGTGTCCTTAGTATCAATGGTCATTAGCTTCCTCCATACCCCCTTGGACAGTTTTGTAGCAGAATGTCTCTGGTGATACACTACTCCATGAGCATCTTTCCAAAGTATAGAGAGCAGATTTCCAGCAAACTTCAGAGTTGGGCTTTTCAGCAAGATCAATTGACATGGTACCAGAGTGAGTTCTCTGCCATTCAGAGAGCCCCAAATTTCATCTCTAACAAAGTCTGCATCATAGTCCAGAAAGTCTCTTTTTGGGAATAGTGATTGAACTTTATATCTCCTAGTTCTGAAATTGTAGAGTTCTCTTTACATCTTAGTAGACAGTTCATAGCACTTTAATCTCTTATTGTGGATAATCATGCTTTATATTAAATTTCCCTATTCAAATATGGTGTGATTTCTCTCTTATGATTGATTTTAACTGATATGAATCAAAACCTAAATCAGGGATGCCTGGATGCCTGGGTGGCTCAGCATTTGAGCATCTGCCTCTGGCCAGGGGATGATCCCAGAGTCCCGGGATTGAGTCCCACATTGGGCTCTCTGCATGGAGTCTGTTTCTCTCTCTGCCTATGTCTCTGCCTCTCTCTGTGTGTCTGTCATGAATAAATAAATAAAATCTTTAAAAAAGCAAAAAAACAAAACCTAAATCAAATACATAGCTCCCCTTAGGCCAAATGCTTTCCAATTTCTGAGGATATTTACTCATCTATTTAATAGGTACGTGAAGAATAAAGCCCTCTTATAAGAATTAAAGATAATATTATATATATATATATGTGTGTGTGTATTAAGGTTTAAAGTAAGTGCTCAGTAATGTTACTTGAATTTTAATTATTAATTAAATCTGAATCTGAATTGATATTAATAATTTTAATTAATATGTATTTAGAAGGGACTGGAACTGAGAATATAGGAAGTTAAGGAAACCAGTGTTAACAAGATTTGTCAACTAAAGAATAGGAATGTTTGAGATATAGAATCGTCAACATTAAATGATTTTATCTTTTAATTTTGTTGTATTATATCATTATATCAAGAACATAAATAGTAAAACACAGAAAGGAAGAGTCCAATACAAAAAAAGACTATGAAGATGAGGAAAAATGTGAGAGTGAGTGGTTCTCTGAATAACGTATATGAAACTGACTTATAAAATCACATTATGTGATATGTATTATGCAAATACAGTTTAAATAGATAAAAACTATGATAAAAGAAATTAATGTAAATATTAAATTATATATCTATATCATCTTTGCCTTTTTTAAGCAAATTTTCAACTTTGTTATTCTGATAAAATTAGAAGCATTAGAAATAATTTGCTATTAATGGTATGACAAAATTTCAAACAATAGTAGTATTACATTCCCACATTTTATTACAATTTTTGAAGATAATTGAATATTTATAACACTAAGAAAAGATTCTTACACATAATTTTCATGACAATATTCTACAAATATTAACATACTATTTATGAACTAGACTTTGTTAATACAGTTGTGAAATCAGTGTTTGACTCAACATGGCTGTAGTTTGTGCTCTAAATTTACACAGTTACTTAGAGAGGATTAAGTGCATGAGATACCTGCAATTTTAGACCTTTTGCACTTTAAGTTATTTCAGAGCAAAACTCCTATAGTAAGTAACTTGGAGAAACTTATAATTGTTTTACAGTTGATTTAACTCAAAAATGGCTGAAGAAATTTTCTCACATTTTTCAGCAACCTAAAAAATTAACTTTTTGCAGTAGCAATTCTAATATTCATGTCTCCAGATGGTATTTTTGTGTCAGTGGTAAGCACTACCCTAGAGTTATATATCTGGGACTTTATTCATAAAGAAAAAGGTAAACAATTAATAACCAATACTACTGACAGTACTATTAAAATATTTATATGCTAATCACCAAGTTATTATTCTGCTAATTTTATAGTAAAATTATTTTGGTTATCATTTACACTAGACAATACAAAATAACATAATACATACAAAGAGATACAAAATAACATACTCCTCACTTATAGTTCCTTGTTAGTAAAATTGCCCTCTTAAGTACCCCATTATCCTATTACCTCTGCCACTATAGAGTCCTGTCTCAGTCACTCTGAACTAACTAGATTTCATTCCTCAAAATGTGAGATTTGTCTGCAGATACCCAAGTCATGTAGACTCACGGGTTAATAAGCTCATGTTGAGCTGTCATAATGTATATTTTCACATGGCTAGATGCCTAGAATTCGGTTGTGTGGGATGGTAGGTAAAATAAGTGTGTAGGAAGATCCAGAGAAGAGAAATGGAGAAAACAGCTGCTGAGCACATTAGTGGTTAAGTATTCTGTAGATATATTTTTTGAGTGGCACATATTCTTTCCATCCTGATGCTTTCTTTGTTTAATGCATGTCAACTCTTCGGAACAAAATAATCACAAAATAATTTGAATATGAGACATGATTTAACATTTTGGGGGAATCTCAACAAATGGATTTTTTTCCTTAAAAAATCTATTAGGAAAATATAAAGATCTTAGTATATAAATACTTTCTGTATTTTTGTGCATATGAATTCTAACAACAAATGCTTCTATGTTCAAGTGCTCTTCATTTTTATTCATAATAGGTGATTAGTTTTTGCATTGCTCTACCCTACAGATTTCTTTTTTTTTTTTTTTTTTTCCTTTCAGATTTCTCTTAACACATAGTTTAGGACAGGACACATAAGAATAAATCTCACTTAGGGATCCCTGGGTGGCGCAGCGGTTTGGCGCCTGCCTTTGGCCCAGGGCGCGATCCTGGAGACCCGGGATCGAATCCCACATCAGGCTCCCGGTGCATGGAGCCTGCTTCTCCCTCTGCCTGTGTCTCTGCCTCTCTCTCTCTCTCTGTGACTATCATAAATAAATAAAAATCTAAAAAAAAAAAAGAATAAATCTCACTTAAAAATAATTTATAGAAACTGAAGATCCCAAAAGACAACAAAAAGTAACTTAAAACATCTTTTTTTCTCTTTTATTTTTTCTTTTTAATTTTTTAAAATATTTTTCATTGGAGTTCAACCTGCCAACATATAGCATAATACCTAGTGCTCATCCCGTCAAGTGCCCCCACTCAGTGCCCATCACCCAGTCACCCCCAACCCCCATCTTAATGCTACAACCTTAATGCTACAACCTTCCCTATCACACACAGTTAATGGCAACACTATCCTTCCAGATTCAGAAGACCAAAGAAAGCAAAACAAAATAAAAATGAAATGAGATAAAAACTAAAAACTAAGATTGTAATTGTATCATCTCCTTTTTTTTTTAAGAGCTTACATGGTCTTAAAGGTCCAATATGATACAGCCTTGTCATTTATAATCATGGATCTGGGACTTGATAAGAAATAGACTTCATATGACATTAGATAAAACTAAGATATTTATATCTAAAATATATATTTCAGCATTTTAAATTTCTTTAATCTGATTCAATAGAATATGTTATAGTTATATATATCAAATTCCATACTTTACTATTTATTTAAAATAACTCAAAAATTAAAATAAAATTTAAAAAACAAATACTACCCGCTTTCTCCATATCCTTGTCAACATCTGTTGTTTCTTGTATTGTTGATTTTAGCCATTCTGACAGGTGTGGGATGATATCTTTAGTATAGTTTTGATCTGTATGTCCCTGATGATGAGTAATGTTGAGCATCTTTTCATGTAAGTGTTGGCCATCTGGATGTTTTCTTTGGAAAAATATCTATTCATGTCTTCTGCCCATTTTGTAATTGGACTATGCATATTTTGCATATTGAGTTTGATAATTTCCTTATATATTTTGAATACTAATTCTATATCAGATATCTTCTCCTATTCCATATGTGACCTTTTCGTTTTATTGATTGTTTCCTTTGCTGTGCAGAAGCATTTTATTTTGATGAAGTCTCAAGATTTTGTTTTTGCTTTTGTTTCCCTTGCCTCAGGAGACATATCTAGAAAGAAATTGTTATAGCCAGTGTCTAAAAGAAGTTACTGCCTGTGTTCTCCTTTAGGATTTTTATGGTTTCAGGCCTCACATTTAGTCCATTTTGAATTTATCTTTCTGTATGGTGTAAAGAAGTGGTCCAGTTTCATTCTTTTGCATGTTGCCCTCTAGTTTTTCTAAGACAATTTCTTGAAGAGACTACTTTTTACACACTAGATATTCTTTTCTGCATTGTCAGGGATTAATTGATCATACAGTTGTGGATTCATTTCTGGATTTTCTATTCTGTTCTATTGATCTATGTCTCTATTTTTATGCCATTACCATACTGTCTTGATCACTACAGGATTGTAATATAACTTGAAGTCTGGAATTGTGATGTCTGCAGCTTTACTTTTTTGCTTTCACTACTTGAGATCTTCTGTGGTTCCATGCAAATTTTAGGATTGTTTGATGTAGCTCTGTGAAAAATGCTACTGATATTTTGATGGAGATTGCCATTAAGTGTGTAGATTATTTGGGTAGTATAGACATTTTAACATCTTTTTTTCCCAATCCATGAACATGGAATATTTTTTCATTTCTTTGTGTCATCTTTAATTCCTTTCATCAGTGTTTTATAGTCTTCAGAGTACAGATCTTTCACCTCTTTGGTTAGATTTATTCCTAGGTATCTTACTGTTTTAGGTGCAGTTGTAAATGGGATTGATTCCTTAATTTCTCTTCATTATTGATGTATAAAATGCAACAGATTTCTATATATTTTGTGTCATTTGACTACTAAAATTTGTTTATTAGTTCTAGCAGCTTTTTGGTGGAGTCGGTCAGGTTTTCTATATATGTTATCATGTCATCTTAAACTAGTGAAAGTTCGACTTCTTCCTTGCTGATCTGAATGCCTTTTATTTCTTTTTGTTGTCTGATTGCTGTGGCTAGGACTTACAGTACTATTTTTTAAATGACAGTGGTGACAGTGGTTTGAGTGGACATTCCTGTCTTGTTCCTTACCATAGAGGAGAAACTCTCAGTTTTTCCCTATTGATTATAATATTAACTGTGAGTTCTTCATACATGACCTTCATTATTATGTTGAGGTGTGTTCCCTCTATCCCTACTTTGTTGAGGGTTTTTGTCAGGAATGGATGTTGTACTTTGTCAAATGTTTTTTTCTGCATCTATTGAAATGGTCATATGGTTCTTATCTTTTTTTTTTTTGTTGTTAATGTTTTGTATCATGTTAATTGATTTGTAAATATTAAATCACCTTTGCAAACCAGGAATAAATCCCATTTGATTGTGGCGAATGATTTTTAAAATATTTTATTTATTTGAGAGAATGATTATGTGAGAGAGCATGAGCAGAAGGGAGGGCCCAAAGGAGAGGGACAGGGAGAAGCAGGCTTCCTACTAATCAGGGAGCCCACGCAGAGCTCCATTCCAGAACCCTGGGATCACAACCTAAGCTGAAGGCAAACACTTAACCAACTGAACCACCCAGACACCCCATGGTGAATTACATTTTAATGTATTGTTGGATTCAGTTTGCTGGTATTTTGCTGAGGATTTTTCCATCTATATTCATCAGGGGTATTGGCCTATAGTTCTCTTTTATTTATTTATTTATTTTATATAGTTCTCTTTTTTATTGGAATCTCCTTTTTATTGGAATTTGGATGTTTTCCTTCCTTTCCCATTTTTTGGAATAGTTTGAAAAGAATAGATATTAACTCTTCTTTAAATGTTTTGTAGAATTCACCTATAAAGCAATGGACTTTTGTTTGTGGGAGTTTTTTGATTACCAGTTCAATTTCTTTGCATGTTATCAGTCTGTTCAAGTTTTCTAGTTCTCCCTGTTTCAGTTTTGGTAGTTTATATGTTTCTAGGAATTTATCCATTTCTTCCACGTTGTCTAATTTTGCCATATAGTTTTCATAATATTCTCTTAAAATCCTTTGTATTTCTGTGGTGTTGTTATTTCTCTTTTCTCATTTTATTTACTTGAGTCCTTTCTCTGTCTTGTTTTTTTTTTTTTTTCTTTTTGATAAACCTGGCTAGAGGTTTATCAATTTTATCAATTTTTTCAAAGAACCACCTCTTGGTTTCACTGATCTGTTCTTTATTTTATTTTATTTTTTTTAGTTTCTATATTATTTATTTCTGCTCTATTCTTTTTTTCCTTCTGCTGACTTTAGGCTTTGTTATTCTTGTTTGTTTGTTTGTTCTTTTTCTAGCTTCTTTAGTGTAACTTTAGGCTGTTTATTTGAGATCCTTCTTGCTTCTTCTGTAGGCCTGTGTTGCTATATACTTCCATCTTATGACCACTGTTGCTGCATTCTGAAGGTTTTGGACCATTGTGTTTTCATTTTCATGTGTCTCCATGTATTTTTTTAAATTTTTTGTTTGAATTCCTGGTTGACCCATTCATTGTTTAGTAGTATGTTATTTAACCTCCACATATTTGTGGTCTTTCCAAATTTTTTCTTGTAGTTGACTTCTAGTTTCATAAAGTTGTAGTAAGAAAAAGGGTATAGTATGACCTCAGTCTTTTTGTGTTTGTTGAGGCCTATTTTGTTTTTTGTTTTTTTTATTTTTTTATTTATTTATGTTAGTCACACAGAGAGAGAGAGAGAGAAGCAAAGACACAGGCAGAGGGAGAAGCAGAGGGAGAAGCAGAGGGAGAAGCAGGCTCCAGGCACTGGGAGCCCGACATGGGATTCAATCCCAGGTCTCCAGGATCACGCCCTGGGCCAAAGGCAGGTGCCAAACCGCTGCACCATCCAGGGATCCCCTGTTGAGGCCTATTTTGTTACCTAATATGTGATCTATTTTGGAGAATGTTCCATGTGTACTTGAAAAGAATATGTATTCTGTTGTTTTAGGTGAAATATTCTGAATATATCTGTTAAGTCCATGTGGTCTACTGTGTCATTCAAAGGCATTATTTCTTTGTTTATTTTCTGTTTAGATTATCTATGCATTGATATAAGTGGGCTGTTCAAGTCCTCTACTATAATTGGATTATTATCAGTTAGTTTCTTTATGTTTGTTATTAATTGTTTTATCTTTTAGGATTCTCCCCTATTAGGTGCATAAATATTTACAATTGTTATATCTTCTTGTTAGATTTTCCACTTTATGATTATGTTATGCCCACTTATCTCTTTTTACAGTCTTAGTTTTAAAGTCCAGTTTGTCTGATATGTGTTGCTACTCCAGCTTTCTTTTGACATACATTTGCATGATGAATGTTTCTCCACCTTCTCACTTTCAACCTGGAGGTGTCTTTAGATCTAAAATGAATAGGCAGCCTATAAATGGGTCTCGTCTTTTTTTTTAATTCATTCTGACATGCTGTGTCTTACGATTGGAGTGTTTAGTCCATTTACATTCAAAGTAATTGACATTTTATTACTTGTTTTGCTGTTGTTTCTGGAAATTTTCTCTGACCCTATCATGTCTTTATCACTTTCAGTCTCTCCTTTGCACTCAAAGAGTCCTCTGATATTTTTTACAGGACTGGTTTAGTGGTCATGAGCTCTTTTAGTTTTCATTTGTCTGTGAAACTCTTTATCTCTCTTTCTATTCTGTATAATAGCCTTGCTAGATTTTTGGCTACGATTTTTTCCTGTTCAGCAATTTGAATATATCATGGCACTCCCTTCTGGCTTGCCAAGTTTCTGTGGATAAATCTCCAGATAACATTATGGATTTTCCCTTGTACACTAAGGAATTCTTTTGTCTTGCTGCTTTTAATATTGTTTCTTTATTACTATATTTTGCAGATTTAATTACAATATGTCTTGGTGTTGGCTTGCTTTTATTGATTTTTGGGGAGTCTTTTGTGCTTCCTGGATCTGGATGTTTCTTTCCTACCCCAGATTAGGGAAATTCTCAGTTATAGTTTCCTCAAATAATCCTTCTGCTGCCTTTTCTCTCTATTCTACTGGGACTCCTATAAGATGAATGTTACTACATTTGATGGAGTCACTGGTTCCCTAAATATATTTTCATGTTGCATAATTCTTCTTCTCTCTTTTGTTCAGCTTAATTAATTTCCATTATTTTGTGTTCTAGGTCACTAATTCATTCATCTGCTTCTTCCAGTCAGATGTTCATTGTATCAGGCCTGTTTCCAACTTTGTTTATTGTATTCTTCATCCCTGATTGATTCCTTCTCTCTATGATAAGGGTCTCACTGATGTCTTCTATTATTTTCTCAAGTCCAGTGAGTCCACAATCCTTATGACTATTGTCTAAATTATCCATCAGGCATGTTACTTATATCTGTTTCATTTATATCTCTGTGGCCTTTTCTTCCTCTTCCACTGTTGGGGGGAATACAACTGATGCAGCCAATCTGGAAAACAGTATGAAGTTTCCTCAAAACTTAAAGGTTATTGTTCAGCAATTGCACTACTAGGTATTTACTCAAATTACAAAAATGAGCACAGAAATCCCAATTCAAAGAGACGCATGCACCCTGATATTTATAGCAGCATTATCGACAATAGCTAAACTTTGGAAACAGCACACGTATCCATCATGAAGAGATAAAGAAGATGTGGTACATATGCAATGGAATATTACTCAGCCAGAAAAAGAATAGAGATAAAGAAGATGTGGTACATATACAATGGAATATTACTCAGCCATAAAAAGAATAAAATCTTGCCATGATGTGAATGGAGGTAAAGAGTATTTTGCTAAGTGAAATAAGTCAAAAAAGACAATGTGGAATGTAAGAAACAAAACAAAGGGGGAAAAAAGATGAAAACTAAAAAACAGACTCTTAACTTTAGAGAACAAAATGATAGTTACCAGTTTGAGGCATTTAACTTTAATTAGCCACATTCCTCCCTAATTCTTTTTTTCCTGTGATTTCTTTTTCATTGGGAGTCTTGATATATGATGCCATTTAATCTATTTCACTTTCAAAAATTAGTGCTTTGGTTATATCTACATTGAAGGACACAGAAATTAGATGTAACTAATAGGTATTCAGCAAATCCCTACATGTGATTGTTAATTGTCTTAGTACTCCTGTCTTCCTTGCATTGTATTGAAGAAATATTAAACACCTTCAATAAATTAACCTTTCCTGTTTTATTTCCAGAAATATAATCTCCTGTGTTTCCATAGTAGAAATATATCATATTCTCAATGCATATATTTTATACTTTATGACATTTACTTTGTATCTTATATTTGAGGTCACTGTGGTTTTTGTTTTTGTTTTTGTTTTTTGTTTTTTGTTTTTACTAAGTGACTTGGAAACTATAGAATTCCTCTGTGCAAACACTTATAGAAGAATTTTTGTGAATTTCAGGTTTTGATTTGAGTTGGCTTTAATTACTCTCAGGAAATTAATGTCAAAAACCTCTCAGGGAAAGTCTTTTAAATGACAAAGAATCTAATTTTCAGTTAATTCCTTTATAAACATGTTCTTAAATATTGAATGTCCAGATCGTCTTACATAATATGGAAAAGGGACAGAAAGTTCATTTATCAGGATGCCTGGGTGGCTCAGTCAGTTGAGCATCCAACTCTTGGTTTTAGCTCAGGTCGTGAGATGGAGTTCTGCATTGGGCTGCATGCTCAGCAGAAAATCTGCTTGGGGTTCTCTCTGGGGTTCTCTCTGTCCCTACCTTTCTGCTTCTCCCCTCACTCTCTCTCCCTGTTTCTCTCAAAAAATATATATATAAATAAAGTCTTTTGAAAAAAGAAACTCATTTTACTTTTTGGTAAAATTTTAAAACAAAATATTAATTAAACTATTTTAAATATATATGTTTTATACATATAGTTATATAACTAACATCTATTGCATGATTACTCTTTGGCAGGCCATGTTTTACATATATTTGCATATGTAATCCTCACAGCTCTATGAAATAGATATTGATGTCATCATAATGTTGCAGATGGGAAACTGAAACTTGGAAAGATTAAGTGACATGTATAATATTATGAGGTTATTAAGCAACAAATCAGAAATTTGAAACAAGATCATATGGTTCCAGAGTCAATATTCCAAATCATCAGATATTTTTGTTTCTACTAAGGGTGAAGAAGTTTTAATATTTAAAAATTTACTTACATATTTTATGCTGTGGTAACATTTAATATAAATATCAATATTCAGTTAACATTAAAATATTTTAAATTCATATTAAGTTGTGTAGAGAAAACTAATAACACTTATTTAGTCTTCTAGTATCCTTTTTTTTCTCTAGTATTCTTATTAATACTTATAAATAATATTTGGCTTAACATGGATCATACAAAGGCACTAACTACCCAAAGAACTCTCTATATATTATCCCATTTAATAAACATACTTACCTTACATGATATAGGTACCATTTTTGTCTTTTCAGCAAGAAATTGAAAAGTATCAAGAGAAAAATATGGTATCTGACAAAATTTTAACAGCATATCTGGATTATGTTACCTAAAACTCTCACTTATAAAAATATGTATATCTCAAAATATATATATTTTGCATATATAAACTCTTGCATATAAATATGTATATTCCCTTTGTATACACTTTGACAACTCTGCATTTTCCTAACATATTTAAACATTCCAAATACTGAGAACATTTCTTTGTATCAAGTAAATATACATGTAAGCCACTATCTTTTACAAAGCTTTTCTTTTAAATAAGCGAATACAAAAAATATGGATAATGGATAACTATCTCTAAGGTTATTAATCATAAAATGGTATATCAATATATAACAAAGAATGTGGTTCAGCCATCATACTTAAAACAGTAACCCAGTTCTAAGAAAGAGTACTTGATTGCCATCAATGTTGGATTCAAATTTCTGATGCCACACCAGTCTGCTATAGATCACACAATTAATTGCCAATTTATCCAGAGTCACTCTCCATGGCTTCTAGTTTTCCAAGATAGTTTGTGCCTACAGGGTGCCCACCCACCTACCATCTGTCATGTCAAATTTTCTCTGTTCATTACTTAAGAAAAACAACTTGTACAATTAAAAACAAAGTGTTCTGTCCAAATTAGGGTATTTTGACACATGGTGTTTGCTTGAATTTATGAATATGATATCATAAATTACTCATATTTTAGATTTTGAGTAACCCTTAAAATTGAAAGTAAATTATCTTAAAGTCACATAAATCAAGTGTCCAAAGATAAATAAGAGAAATAGCGGGAGAAAACACAACAAATCCATATAAAGAATGAACAAGTGGGGATTTGAAATATTCTTTTATTTTTTAGATTTTTAAAATTTATTTATTTGAGAGAGAGTAAGAATGAGCATGGGCCGGGTAGAGGGACAGAGGAGGAGGGATAAGCATATTCCCCACTGAACAGGGAGCCCAATGTGGGGCTTGATCCCAGAACCCTGAACACATGACTTGAGCCGAGAGCAGACACTTGACCTACTAAACCACCCTGGTGCCTCTAAAATATTCTTAAGAAATAAAACGATGCATAAGTTTTAATCTAGGAACACTCTTTGTGACCATTGTTACAAAAGCGACCTAGATATTTACAGAGCATTTCATATAAAGTGTTATATTAGATACCCCACATAAATGATCAGAAACATTTTAAAAAACATTAGGAACACAAGTGTAAAAATAACACACTGAAATGTCATACTCAAGGTGTCACGTGAGGTATTTTTTGAGAAAATGTGTCAAAGTAGCAATGGCACTCTCTAGATAGATAATTGTAATTTAACTGTACTGAATTAACTGGTTTATGCAGATATTAAGATATTTGACCAAGTAAAACATTTCACTTTGGGAGGCCAGAGTATTTTGGTTTCTCAGATTGAGAATAAGACTTTTTCCTTCCTTTAAATATCAGAATCTAAGAATACTTGGGTCAAAGCTAGAATCCCAGCACAATGGCTGTTGAACACAAAAGCACATAAAGAATCACCCTTGAATGTTAACTCTCAAAGCTAGAATGAGACTAATATAATTCCACATGGCAGATTCTTGCTCAGCAGCTATTTTGAACAAGATTCTTGGTTGGCAGTGAAATCCACATAAATGTAAATAAGATAGAATCCCTGTTACTTCGTGTATCAAATATTAAATGGCAGTAACCCTGAACAGATAGTGAGGGTCAGACTACCTGGCAGAGAAACAAAATAATGAAACTAGAGAGTTCGAGACTGACTCAAGTTGAGAATATGTGGTTATCTTTAATTGATGTGTATTTTAATTGGAATTTTATGAATAAGTGAATTTATGATGGGGCAAGATGGGGAAAAGGGAGAAGGAGCATGTGCCCTAAGGAAAGAAGAATAGCATTATAAAGGCGGGAAATTATTTCAGGATACATTTGAAGACTAACCAGTTGGCCAGAGTGACATATCTGAGGGAAATTAGAAGTAGCATAGCTTGAAAAGGATTTTAAAGGATATAATCATAAAATGAGAAGATGAGGAAGGTATTTTAACACAGGTTGATTTTGACTCTGCTCATCTGCTAAGGGGAAGAAGTAAGGGAAAGGAAGCATTTATGTTGATAGTAAGAGCAGAGATAATTGATGGTATAGCATCACTGAAAAAGTAATATTAGTATTGAAAAAGAAATCATTCTGGTTGCTGAATGAATATCAGAGATAAAGAATTTGGAATTTGGGTGCCAGAGTGGCTCAGTCAGGTAAGCATCTGACTCTTGGTTTGACTCACTTCATGATCTCAGGGTCCTGAGATCAGGTCCCACCTTGGGCTCAGCATGGAGTCCACTTTAGTCTCTCTCTGTCTCTCTCTCTCTCTCTCTCTGTCCCCCTCCCTCTGCTGCCTCCCCCCCATGCCCCAGGCTTGTGCTTTCTCTAAAATAAATTAAATAAGTAAATTATTTTAAAAATAATAATTTGGATTTTATAATAACTCCAAAATTTGAAAATGAAATGCACTTAATGACCTAAAGTAATTAATTACATATACAATACTCAGTTATTATATGGCTCCAAGTAGGGAAATATTTTAAAAAATATTTTAAATACTTTAAAAAAATGATGCTATTAAGATAGGTTTGAAAACTAGCTTTATGCTTAATAAGAAATGGTTTTCCAGACATCAAGGAGAATCTTACAATAACTTATCTAGGAAAAATATCTCTCCACCTCAAAACAGCAATCTGATATTCTTTCTTGGTGTTCTATTCTTATGTATCATAGCACTGTCTTGTAGGAGCTATCTTGACAAAAATATTAATTTATTGCCAGAATGCATATTATAAAGATACACAAGTAACAAGAAGTTAATTGATAGAAGCCACTCAAGTCATTCCTTATATGCTTGTTTTGAGAGTCAACTAAAATAATATATGAGCAAATTACCTATTAATTGCAACATGATTATTAGTGATATCACTGATTTTCTTTTGTGATATTACCTCTTTGCTACAATAGTACTTCCTCTTTTTTAGGCTAGTCAGATAAATTTACTCTATACAAACACCACTCTTAGGTTTTTCAGGTAGTTACTTTTTTCACTGTTTGGAAGTGAAGTACTCCAATGAGTATTGGCCAATACTCCAGTGAGTATTGGCATTCTGACTCTGGGAATCTGTGCACTAAAGAATGAAATATTTAGCCATGGCTACCACAGACACATCAATGCAGAAATCACAGCTTTCCTCATCCTCCTCCCACACACTCCAGCTTGATTTGTAAAAGGTTTATTCAAAGGACTTTTATCCATTGTATAATCATGCCTTCATTTTTTTTTGAAAATTCAGATATTCCAATATCCGGGGAAATAGAAGCACATCTATCTTCTGACTTACTGTGAAATAATAAATTAATCTCCTCACTAATTTCCTAAGCTAGAAGTACTATATCTCTTTAGTTTTTGTTTGTTCAACACAAAATATTATTATCAAAATAATGATTTAATCGTTTAATGTATCCTAATATGCTCAAGTAGTATAAGGCAATTAAGAAAACTGCTGTTTTATAATGACTGAGAATGATGAAATAGAAAGCATTCTTATTTCATTTTTTATATTATTTCAGAACTGTATTTTTTTTTCCTGTGGTAATAGGACAAGCATTATATTTTCCAAGATTAAAAGAAAAGAAATCATGGCCTTCAAGAATGTTAATGTTCTGACTGCCCCACGATTTTCCTTACATCATCTAGTATCATATTCCTCTCCTACCCCCTCACTATATGAATTCAAGACACACTGCCCTTCTTTCAGCACTGGTGTATGCTTTATTTTACTACAGAGTTTTGCAAATGCTGCATCTTCTGGTTGAAGATCTTCCCCCCACTTCTTTACTAATTTTACTTTTCTGAGATCAATTTCTATTTCCTTAGGGAGTCCTGTCAGAAATTATTTAAGTCATATTTCCTAAAATGTGGTTTCATGATACCATATGCTTATATTTCAGGGCATGCATCCCAGCTGAAATTCTGCATATTTGTGAAATTTTTGAATTAGTGTCTGTGTTCTCAGGTGTTGCTTAGCTGTAAAACTACCCAAATCGAAACAGTTGAGTTAATGAGTGGTGATCATTGTGTTTTTGTTCCTATTTATTTCAAGATGTGTCAGGTACTGTGTAATTACAAGTGTATATTGAAATTGGGAAATAAAAATATGCACAATTGCAAGCTTTACTAAAACACAGCTTTTTTAGACAGAAAATTTAAAAATCAAGATTAAATTAATTACTAGGTTTTCTTTAAGATATTCAAGACTGCTCTTCTGATATGTAACAGAATGTTTGCAGCTTACTGATAGCTCTGAGCATACTTAATGTGCAGAATATTGAGGCATTTTCAAGAAGTCAAGGCAAGTTAACAAACAACTTTTTAATGATTTTTCCAAGTACTTCTCATTACAACATAGATGGTGTTTACAAAATTAAAAACACAAATTATACAAAGCTTTTTAAACAAAACAATTTAATGCTACAAAGAAAATACCAATAGCTAAATTCCTGTGGTGAAAATCAGGGATTACACAACAGTACATATCTGCACTTTTTCATTTATTTTGATGCAGCAATTCTCAGCCACATTTAAAAAGCCTTAGCTGAATTATGTAATTTGAAACAAAATTAAATATATCTGATTGTGTTTTATCATTAAAAAGTCAACCATCTTAGGATCAATTTTTCATTCTCATTCAAAGAATTTGAAGAGTAGTTTAAAGTATTTGTTGAAACCATTATACTTGTATCGTTTACATATGTAAATATCGTCTAAAGATTCTTTTCATTTTCCTCCACACACACTGTTTATATAATCTGAGTGGTCACTGGAGCAAACATGGGCTTTGACATTGCATACACTTTAATTTAGCTATACTATTTTCAAGTTTTCTAAAATCAATGAACACTTTCATCATCTGCATGCTCAAAGAGCAGCATTAGAACCCAGACTGTGGATTCCTTTATTTATAGAATCTGTTGAAAAAGACTGCTAAAGTCTTTTCATTTGAAGAAGTCAACATTCAAATTCAAGGTGATTCTCTAGTTTTTTTCTTCCTCCCAAATAAGCAGGTACTAGAGCCTGTACTTCTGACAAGGTATAAAAATATTTTTCAGGTTCTATACAATTTGCCACTATCAGATAGATTTCTGTATGTGGAATGAAGGAAAGGAGATGGGAAAAAGGTTATCTCCTTACAGTCCTTCCAAAAATCTGTTCTTCTTTCTGTAAGCCTTCCCTGAAAGGTCAGTTATGCTAAAACATGGGAATTAATCACAATGCCACAGCCCAGTGTTTTACTAAAGAAAGTGATTTTTTTTTTAATTGAATAGGTACAATGACCCTCTATTTCATTTTGGTACTCTTTTTTCCAAAGCTACTCAGTCACTAAAAGACAGTACAGATCTCCAAAAAATATTGTCTGTTTTGCTGCAACAATCTTTCTTTTCCCCTGCAACAATATTTCTTTTTCCTTTTTTCCCTCCCTTAATCTTTTAAGCAGAGCTCTTGTATTGCGTTTCACTACAACCATATTTTATACTATTAAGTGAAATTATTTCTAAACGTATTTCTACTTATTTCAGCTTTCTGTTTATTCCTCTTCAATTCCCCGCCCCCGCTTCTGAGACATGATATTCTCCCAGATATTCAAAGTCTATCTTAATTATTATCTTTTCTCTCTTATTTATCCAGTAAATCCTGCAGTTCTATCAATTATCAATATCAGAAATATCTCATTGTCATATACACATCATGCACATTTAACATAATTAATTGCAGCAATCCCAAGAGTTATGTGTAAAGTATTAAAAAATCACCATATAGGAACATTTGGGTGGCTCAGTCATTTGAGCGTCCAGCTCGTATTTGGGCTCAGGTCGTAATCTCATGGGTTTTGGAATTGAGCCCATGTTGGGCTCTGTGCTCAGTAGGGAGTCTGCTTGGGATTTTCTTTCCCTCTCCCCCTCCTACACTTGCGCATGCTCTCTCTCTCTCCCCCCCTTTTCGGTTTAAAATAAATAAATAAATCTTTAAAGAAATTGCTATATAAGTATCTACTTAAAATTATCTAGTTAGGAATGCCTGGGTGGCTCAGCAGTTGGGCACCTGCCTTTGGCTCAGGGGGTGATCCTGGAGTCCCGGGATCAAGTGCTACATCCGGCTCCCTGCATGGAGCCTGCTTTTCCCTCTGCCTACGTCTCTGCCTCTCTCTGTGTGTCTCTCCTGAATAAATAAATAAAATGTTTTTAAAAATTATCTAATTAACCACTTATCTTCACTAGAATTTAGGTAGAGATTTTCACTGCTAGATCACAGAATACTATCCTATAGTACATGCTCATTTTTACTGGTTAAATTAATGAACAGTAGATTAATTGTTAATTTAATAATGTGGATACAAAGTCCACATAGAAACTAGAGATTTATTTAGGGGAGCATAGTTTAAGCTTTACAAACGGAATCTTTTTATTTTTAAGATTTTTCTATTATTTTTGTATCAAAGATTTATTAGCTTTTCTAAACTTATTTAGCATAGGAAGATGCTCATCTCTCTGATATCACTATAGTAGACATTAATGTCATTGTTAATGAATGATGTATAACATTATTTCTTGAACTATTTGTATTTTATTTCAGTATTTGATGACTGCCCCATCCTTCCAATTTTTCAAGAAAAAATCTTTGGAGTCACCTGTGCCTCCTCCTTTTTGCTCATGTTCCTGATAAAATCATTCAATTCTCTTGTCTGTGTTCTTAGAGTTCATTCAGAATCTTGACTGCTAACCCCTTGGATAAAGAAACCACTTCTCTAGCCTGTATTATTGTAATAATCTCTAACTCTCCTTCCCTATATTCTATTCTTGAGACAAAAGTCATAGTGATCCTCTTAAAATATGGGTCATATCATGTCATTCTATGGCTCAGTACTCCTCTAGGACTCTCAGTTGCTCTCACAATGCAGGCATATTCCTGACAGTGACCCACAGGGCCCTGCAAAACAACCTTTTTATTACCTCCTGATTTTATCTTTTGACTCTCACCTCTCCTGATTATACTCCAGTGACCCAGATCCCATTGCAGTTACCCAAACATTTGAAACATGCTTCACTCAAGCCCTCTGCATTTTTTCCTTTTTAATTTGCCAGATGTTCTTTTGATGAGAATTATAAAAGACCTGAACATCTTTTTTTGCAAACTAATTTTTAAATAAATGATTTTCCTTTATTACAAACACTGAATAAGACGTCTTCTTTTTCAAAACCATTATTTTTTTAAAAAGAAACAAGTTGTAAACACATATGATTTGTCCAAGTGTTTGAAAAAATTAAAAAAGAAAAGCCTGACTTTCTTCATTTTTTTCTTTATTTATTTATTTATTTATTTATTCCTTTATTTATTTATTTGAGAGAGAGTAAGAGAGAGAGAGAATGCACAGGTGCATGTGGGGTGGGAAGAGGGTCAGAGGGAGAGAGAATCCCAAGCAAACGTTGCAGAGATTGTGGAGCCTGACATGGGGCTGGATCCCACAACCCAGAGACCACGACCTCAAGACCATGATCTGAGCCAAAACCAAGTCAAATGCTTAATTGATTGCACCACCCAAGGGCCCCAGTTCAGTATTTGTTTAGAGTCTGTTCTCTAACTTTTCAAAGAAGTAGTCTGAAGGTTTGAATCTAATGGGAAAGAGAGAGAGAACAAGTGAACACATCTTATAGCTGCTTTAGTAGCTTTTGATAATTCTAATGTTACCTTTCTGGAATTCAGTTCTACACAAAATAGCTGAATTCACAATATGTCTAATGAATTGATTAATGTAGAAAAGAAAATATTATTGAACATATATTTCATATATAATCCTTTATATATATGTTTTATAAATGGCACCATAAACAATTATGCATATCAAAAAAATAGAGTAACTTTTAAAAGGTACCAGAAAAGCAAGGAAAAAAATATGCTACTTAAAGAAATTTAAGTAACATTTAAGGAAAACAAAATTAATAAAATTTAGCAAACTGCATGGCTCTCTCCCCAAATATCCATATGCCTACTCCCTCAGTTCCTTCAAATTTTTATTTGAAAGCTATTCACTCAGTGAAGACTTTTCTACCTTACTTTTAAAAGTTTATCAGGTCCTTCCCTGGAACTCCAATTCATTACCCCACTCTATTTTTCAAAGTCTTTGGACCATGTATGACCTCGGCTTATTTAGTATTTTTGTTGTTTGCAATATGTTTTTTCTTTCCAACTCAGCAGTCAGAGAATCAACCCTCCCTCCTGACTAATGTTAGGAACAAGGTGACAATGCAAAGAGATGGTTAGGAGCTATCATGATGGCCATAGCCATACAGACATAGGTATAATTAAGTGATATGAAATGATTTGAATACTAATGTGAAACAATGTATATATTATAGGTAGATATAATCACTTCAGAAGCTGTGTGTTTAATACTGAAAGGTAGGATGGAAGGTATTCTAAGATCGCCAAGCTCTGTAGCAATGCTGTTTTATGAAGAAAGAGTCCGAAAGATGGTCTAGTATTATTAACAATCATATATATCAACATTCAGTATAAGAGATAAACCTCTACAAAGTCAGACCAAAATAAAAATAAGCTAAAAGGTCAATATCCTCTCTGGGTAGCATAGGATTTCAGAGAAGAACTTAAAAGTATATAGATGTATTAACAAAACAAAACAAAACGAAACAGAGATCCTCCAGACAATAGTATTTCTCCTTGTAAAGAAAACTTAGGAGGTTAGTGGGTATTTTGAAAAGAATATCTGCTAAGCACACCTTCTATTCCCTCTGCTTCCAGTATCTGACTCATGAGTTTGTAAGGATTTGTAGGTTATATTTAATACCGATTGTTCTGTATAAAGGTGTACTATAGTCTGGAATAAATTTGTAGAAGGCAATGTAGGACTGTGAGGAGTGGGGATTCTATAGTGGTAATTGTAAAAGGGAATAATTTCCTAAATTGTAAACATCCTCTCAAAGATGACAAGTAAACAAAAATATGGTTTCTAGGAATCACTATAGAGTATATACAATAAAAAACTTAATTACAAAAAAATGTATAATACTCAAATTTCATTTTTTTAAAGATTTTATTTATTTATTCATGGCAGACAGAGAGAAAGAGAGAGGCAGAGGGAGAAGCAGACTCCATGCAGGGAGCCCGACGTGGGACTCGATCCCAGGGTCTCCAGGATCACACCCCAGGATGAAGGTGGCGCTAAACTGCTGAGCCACCGGAGCTGCCCTCAAATTTCATTTAAATTGAACTTAAAAAGGATAGAGTCAGGGATTCCTGGGTGGCGCAGCGGTTTGGCGCCTGCCTTTGGCCCAGGGCGCGATCCTGGAGACCCGGGATCGAATCCCACGTCGGGCTCCCGGTGCATGGAGCCTGCTTCTCCCTCTGCCTGTGTCTCTGCCTCTCTCTCTCTCTCTCTCTGTGACTATCATAAATAAAAATTTAAAAAAAAAATTAAAAAAAAAGGATAGAGTCAAAGTGCTTCTCTGATTAAGACTTTAAAGAATTTGTATAAGTCATACTATCCATGTGTAGCTCAGTCATGTGAAAACAGTAAGATTTTTTAAAGTAATATGTGAGAGTAGGATATCAGTAAATACACATTTAAATAATAGTGTTTTATAGTTGAATGAAATCAAGTTATGTTAAATATTTATGCATGGATATATTTATATATAGTCTTATTATGTATATGGAGAAAATTTTGTCTGCACTGAAGGAATTTAAGCTTTATTAGACAATAAGGTCTTATAGAGGCTTTTATATAATAGGCTATATATGATGAGGGATTAGTAGAAGATGATCTGGTTTTTAGAAGAAAAAAAATAAATTTAATACAGTACATGGTATTTTATACTTCACCTTGAAGTATAAAATGGGTTTTCATAGGTGTGGAAAGATATGGTAGTACATATTTCAAGAAAGAGTGATACAGAGAATCTTTCTCTCTTCCTCTCTTTCTCCTTTTCTCCCTTTCTTTCCTCTCTTTCTCTTTCTCTCTTTTTCTCCCTCTATTCCTTCCTTCCATCCTTCCTTTCTTCTTTTCTCCTTCCTTCCTTCTCTGTTTCCCTTCTTCCTCCTTCTCCTCCTCCTTCTTTTTCTGTTGATTAGAGAAAAAGCAGACAAAACGGGGAGCGAAATTTAGTTAAAAATACTACTGGAAGGAGCTTCAGTTTTAATTCTAAAACTATTCAGAACCTCTTAGAATTTTCAGTGGGAGATGACATTAGCAAGGGTAGCCATAAATGGATTAAATGAATCTAGTCCATCATGCACAGTAAATTGGAAATGTGCAAGCTATTCTATTAGCTAATTATGATAGTCATATTAAAATTAGAAGCATTGGGAATTCAAATAAAAGGGCTTTTTTTTAGAGACCAAATGTAGGAAACACTGACAGCAGAGAACATGGAATCAATGCAGAGACATCAACATTTACTTATATAAATAGAATGTAAATTTTTTACAAAAAGTAAATTATCTGAAAATATAATAAAATCAATTTAACATGGAAATATGAAATCATAATACTACAGATATTATTTTGATTTTTATTACAGATATCTATTATTTCTGTTTTGATATAAAATATTTACAGAATCATATTTTATAAGTAACTTACATAGGTGCCAAAATTAAGTAACTTATATAGATGCTAAAATTCTGTACATAAAAATGCTCTTATTAAAATTTTGAACAAATCTAGTAAGATACAAATACAGAAAATGGCCAAATACATTTTAGAAATATGACTTGTGCATAAAAATATCCAGTACTTCTTGGTGAGCAAATTAGTATAAACAGTACATAAGTAGTTAAATAAATGACAAATGTTGTAAATTTAACTTCTGAAATGTCTTAAACATGAATAACATAGAAAAATAAACCCTGAAGATACTGAATGTGTTTGAAAAATAAGTGTAATTTTCCTAGCCCAAGACAATCTTTATTATTCATTACAAATATGGAATCTAAATTTTCAAACCATTTATATTTAGCTTATATAATTTTAGCAAAATATTTCACATTCATTATTTTTATTCTTCATAACCATCCTTCTGAAAAGATGCCACAGATAAATGCCCCTGCCCTATTTCTAGACTACTAAAAGAAAAGAGAAGCTATAAAAGTAATCTCTATTTGTAGGAAGAAGGAAGAAAGAATCTATTAATGGGGAAAAGGATTCATTGAGCTTGGTATAAAACTCCTTGGACAAAAATATGACATCACAGATTAGGTGGAAATGTCATCCAATGAAGAGCAAGCATGACTTGAAAATGAAAACAGATGGAGATGCGTGATGAGGATGCATGTGTCACATGCACAGATCCCTACCAAAGCTATGGGAATTGATGAAATATTCAAAGTGCATGGATGTAGGGTAAAAGTCATAGCCCAAGGGGAGAAAAAAAACACAATGCAAACTTCACATGTATTATTAGATAGAAATTTATTTTAAAAAGTCTTAAAGTATAGTCTACTTTAATAGAAATATAATAAAACTACTATCAAATAATAGTTTTCACTAAAAATAGAGATAATTTATTGTATTTTATCATACTAATGTGTTTATGAAATTTCACTTCTATTTAAAAATAATGTTGTGGTATACATTGGCACACATAATTTCCTAGTGATACAAAGGTAGTGTAAATGTATACTATTGAAATAGCAGGTGCTTCTTAGGAACTACAAATAAGGGGATAATTAAATGTTAAATATTTGGGGTGCCTGGGTGGTTCTTTAGGGTAAGTGGCTGCCATCAGCTCAAGTCCTGATTCCAGGGGTCCTGGGATTGAGTCCCATGTCAGCTCCCTGCTCAGTGAGGAGCCTGCTTCTCCCTCTGCCCCTCAACTTCACTTGTTCCCTCTTTCTGTCTCTCTTTTTCATGTGAGCTCAAATAAATAAAATCTTTAAATAAATGTTAATTATCTTAGCAATTTTTTTTAAATAAGATGGATTCTGTTCTTCCAGATACTTATGGGTTTATGCTGAATGTCCTCCATTTGCCTATCCACACATACACTCCCACTTTCCACCTCTCTTTGTGCCTGGTGGGGCTGACCTGCATGGACTGTACTGGTGAGACTTCTTACTCTGTAGTTTTTAGTTAACGTTTGCCAGTGGCGATCACCTGCAGGAAAAAGAGTGAACTCATTATACTTACCTCTCTGCTGGGGCAATGCAGGTTTTCCTGCCCTGAAGGCCACAGCTTCCATCAGTCAGCACTTATTTATAAGTTTCTCTCCAAGTCTGGTAACTACTCTTCAATTTGTTCTTTCAGGCCTAGTGGTGGCTTGGAGTCTCCCATTTGTCTTGTTTTATCTAATACCTACCCATCATTTTGTGAAGAACTTTAACTCTCCCTAGTATCCATGTGTATGTGCCATCTTTTTTGTGTGGCAGGACGCTGCAGGTTACAATCTTGTATATTACATCTGCCTACTCCTGGAAAGAGAAACTAGAGGAAAGTATGGGGAAGACACACCAAGAAATAGAACAGAGATATGCATTATTTTTTTTTTTTTGCTTTTATTTTTTTTTAATTTTTATTTATTATTTATGATACTCACACAGAGAGAGAGAGAGGCAGAGACACAGGCAGAGGGAGAAGCAGGCTCCATGCACCGGGAGCCCGACGTGGGATTCGATCCCGGGTTTCCAGGATCGCGCCCTGGGCCAAAGGCAGGCGCCAAACCGCTGCGCCTCCCAGGGATCCCTTTTTTTTTTTGCTTTTAAAAAACTATCTTGTAATTTAGGTGTAGTGAAATTCACTCACTTGAGGAGTACAGCCCTGTAAGTGTTGAAAAGTGCATAGAATTGTATGAAATACTACCATACTCAAGATACAGTACAGTTCAATCATCCCTCAAAATTTCTCTGTGCTGCTTTTTATAGTTAAAGGCCTTCCTCATGTCTAACCTTGGAAGTAACTGATCTCTTTTCCATCCCTGTAGTTTTGCTTTCTCTATGTCCATGTAAATGGATTTATCCAATGTGTAGTTTTTGCATCTGACTTCTTTTTACTTTGCTTGTTGCTTTTGAAATTCATCCATGTATTTGTGAGCATTAATAGTCAGCTCCTTTCTGTTGTTGCACAGCACTGACTGTAGGCATGAACTATCGTTTTCCTCTCCACTTATTAGTAGAAGGACATTTGGGCTGTTTCCAGTTTTGGCAACTGTGAGAGAGCACTGGTATATATAGAAAGTCTAGAAAGACTTTCTGTTGTGTTTGACTAACTTATATATGAGTCCATGTGCTAGCAGCACACTATTTTGCTCTAAATGGTAAGTATTAAAATCAAGGAATATAAATCCTCCAGCTTATTTTCCATTTACCAAGTCATTTTGTATATTCTAGGACCTCTGATTTTAGATTCAGTTTCGCGTATACTTAAAAATCTTGCTAGAATTTCACCTAAACTTACATTTAATCTATAGATGAATTTGGGGGAAATTTGAACTTTATGTCAAATATTCCTATTGATGTTAGAAATATTGTTTATTTATTTATTTTAAGGTATTCAGAAATCTCAAAGAATAGTGATCTTCATGGAGGAATGTAGAAAAGTGTCATACCACTCTGTTGACATTGTTATCACTTTGTTCTTAATGGGTTGTTGCCAGTTGCTGCTGCTAATTGCCTCTTAAACACTTTTCCCTATTGCTTCATTGTCTATCTGGACTTTGCTCTCTTTTTGCAACCTGATTTCATAGAGGGTTATGGGTTCCTCAAGTATCACTGCTGCCATCCTAGTACACTTAGTTATTTACATGCATATGACTCTCTTCATAAAAGAACAAAAGCAATGAAATGGTGTGCAAAGTTTGAGGTTGGACAAAAAAAATTGCAAGTGATATTTAGGATGCTCTCTATGAATAAAAATTAATCAGTTTGGATATTTCTTTCTCCAAAGAATACATTCTAATTCTAGGAGGCAAGTATCTTGATTTTCATTTAAGGCATTAATTTGTCTAAAATTTATTTGATTAGTCTATTTTTAAGGAAATGAGTAAAATAACTTTGTCTGGAAGCCACTAAAAGATGTTACTGATGATGAATTGAATATTACAAAATGTTTTCACATCTACTAATAAAATAGTTTTTATTTATATGCTAGATTAGAGTCCATCCAGCTAGACTGGAAATTATGTTGACGTTTTCACAAATGTACATCCCTCGATAGTTGCAAACAACATTTAAAACTAAGTACATTACTCAGCAATTAGAAACGACAAATACCCACCATTTGCTTCAACGTGGATGGAACTGGAGGGTATTATGCTGAGTGAAATAAGTCAATCGGAGAAGGACAAACAGTGTATGTTCTCATTCATTTGGGGAATATGAATAATAGTGAAAGGGAATATAAAGGAAGGGAAAAGAAATGTTGGGAAATATCAGGAAGGGAGACAGAACATAAAGACTCCTAACTCGGGGAAACGAACTAGGGGTGGTGGAAGGGGAGGAGGGCGGGTGTTGGAGGGGAATGGGTGACGGGCACTGAGGTGGACACTTGACGGGATGAGCACTGGGTGTTTTTCTGTATGTTGGTAAATTAAACACCAATAAAAGTTAAAAAAAAAATAAAAAAAAAATAAAACTAAGTACATAAGATGGGGCTCTTGAGTGATTTAGTTGGTTAGGCTTAAGTCTGACTCTTGATTTCTGCTTGGGTCATGATCTCAGGGTCATGAGATTGAGCCCTGCACCAGGCTCTGCATCAAGCACCGTGTCAACCATGGTGCTGGGCATGGAACCTGCTTGAGATTTTCTCTCATTCTCCCTCTACCCTCTCTCAAAAAACAAAATAAAACAAAACAAAACAAACAAGCAATAGAAACACTAAGTATGTAAAATAACAATCATACTATAGTAGCTACAGTTTATTGAGCAAGTACTCTTTTCAGGTACTGAGATAAATGTATTTGTCATCTCACATTTTTCTCAAATAACATTATGTATTATGCATTAAAATGTTTATGTAGTGGTAAGAATTCCAGGGCTTAAGGGGGTTAAGTAATTTACCTGAGTTTACTTCCTACTAAGTGGCACCACATAGATTAACAATTGTATCTATGTGACCCACACCCCACACTCCGTTCTTCATACCCTACATTCTGCTTTTATCCTTTAGTTAGACAAATTGTGAATCTTAAGTACTTGGAGAAGAAATGTGAAGATATAAATTTTTTTCAAGGCCAAAGGCCTAGAAAATTGACCTCCAGAGTGCTTTTTCCAAGAAATGGATGTTTACATGTAATAACCTGCACCAAGCAGGTGACTGTGTCATTAATCAGTATTACTCCTTAGCTGCTGTGACTTCATGAGGGTTAGTGGTGATTTTCAGACTTGTGGCGATGTGTGAGGAGAGCTTCATTTTTCAACTGATGCTGAGAGGAGAAATCTAAAACATACCTCTTATCCCAACAGCATGCTGAACTTTGACCCCACAGTATCTACACGGAGAATCCAAACAAACAAACAAACAGACAAAAAACCCATAAATGTACAACCAAAACAACTATTAAGATGGACTGCTTTGTTAAACATAAATTTGAATTTTACCCCTGTTCTTTAATTATAAGAGCAGGCATCCTTCAATTTGCAGCCTTCCTTAGAATCAATGAGCAATTTGATAAAGAACTACACATGGAACAACATAAAATAAACAATCATGATTTCAGCACTATGGTTCCTGATAAAACAGACTGGCGTTCTTACACAGATATAATGAGAAAATGACAGCTACACTTTGCCAGAATACAGATTATACTGATAGAATGATTTTCACAAAGTCCTTGCTGATTAGATACTAAAGTATAAAGACATTTTATATTCTTTGTATTTAGGGAGACCATGTAATTTATTATCCAAACAAGAATGTTTAAATAATGAACAAAAGCTCTACTCCTATTTCTCTAAGGCAACAGGTGAAAAACAGCACTCTTCTGGGAAAATCAGAATATATTACCACTTTATTTATAGTGATGTTAGTATATGTAGCCGGGAAGTGGAAAGAGGGCTTGGAATTGGAGAGATCATGAGCTCTAATACTGGTTCAACCATTAGTTGCATGACTTTAGGTGACTTTGAACTGAAATATGAAAAAAGAAAAATACCTAATGGGAAGCATTATAAGGATTAAAAATTATAACATGATTAACTCAATGCATTACATACTGAATACTCATAAAGTGGATATATTTAGGATCCTAGTTCTCATTGTGTAGTTAAATTTATCATCATCATCATCATAATATTAATGTAGTTCAAAGTGGAAGTATCTCATTTTTTGAAACCTGAAAGGGGTAGAAACCCTCTGACTATAATATACCTAATTTATATGCTTCAGTTGGGCAAAAGCAAACCCTACCCTTAAAAAATCTGTCTTCTAAAAACAAAACAAAACAAAACAAAATGAAACAAAACAAAACAAAACAAACAAAAAAAATCTGTCTTCTGGGCAACCCCGGTGGCTAGCGGTTTAGCACCGCCTTCAACCTAGGGTGTGATCCTGGAGACCCAGTATGGAGCCCCACGTCAGGCTCCCTGCATGGAGCCTGCTTCTCCCTCTGCCTGTGTCTCTGCCCCTCTCTCTCTCTGTGTCTCTCATGAATAAATAAATAAAATCTTAAAAAAATTTCTGTCTTCCAATGATCATATGGTTTCACTCATACGTGGAATATAAGAAATAGTGAAAAGCATTATAAGAGAAAGAGGAAAGTGGAGTGAGGGAAAATTAGAGAGGGAGACAAACCACAAGAGACTCCCAACTCTGCAAACAATGGATTGCAGAAGGGGAGATGGATGCCGGATCAGGTAACTGGATGACAGGCATTAAGGAGGGCACGTAATGGGATGAGTACTGGCGTTATACTATATGTTGGCAAATTGAACTTAAATAAAAAATAAAAGGACTAAATAAATACTCTGTGTTCACAAGATTAATTGTGTATAGGTATATCGGTTTTAAGGACCAAAGTAATGATATTCTACTTTGACTAGTGGAAAGCAATAGAATGTTCATATTCATATCAGAAGAAAATGTTAAAATTAAATTGCTTTAATAAAGTCTAATTCATTCACGAATCTGAAGCATATATAATACTAAAGCATCTAAAGCATAATAATACTAAAATATTATATACTTTAGTACATATTACTAAAAATTTTAGTATACATTACTAAATTAGTATTCATTATACTTTAGTATATAATAAATATCTATTATTTGTAGTTAAACATGAAATAAACATTAGTTTAATTTCAGTTAAACTACATTAGTTACATGTATGAACATTACATTAGTTACATGTAAGAAGCATGAAATAAAGTTTAATTTCAGTTAACATACATTAGTTACATGTATGTAATTAATATACACGAAATAACAGATTTTAGAAACGTGGATATAAGGTGTGAAAACTGCAAAAAAGTAAAAGAGAATTTGTTTCCAGTTTTCAGGGATTTACTTAGTAGGCCTGTGTTAAGTAAAGCCATTGATTAAAAAATAAAAAATGATGGTGGATCTGTATCCACATTTGCATTTGTCTGTTTGTTAAGTGGGGTTTTTGAGTGTATACCATATTCTATTTACCTCCCAACATTTAAAATAATGCCAGTTGTGTGATTTCAATCCTAAAAAGATGGATTGGCCAAAGAAATAAAACAATCTCTGTCACTTTCTCTTTAATCAGCATAAGCTGAATGATCCATATTATAACAAAATTTTAAGAGTACATATTATTTTCCTAAGATGACACTGTTCTGACTATAGTATCCCCATAGCTGTAAGATGGCACAGTAAAGTCCAAACAAAAAGTGATTTACTTTTTCAAGAAAGTTTTAATATATGCAATTGAAGACCATAGTTTCCTCATTTTTCACAGTGCAATCCATTTGCCAGGCCTTTTAGCCTTTCCCTTTTCAGGGACCCTGAACAACCAAAGCCACATCTTACTGTGAACAAATTAGTTTTGACACCTTGAGACATTTAATTATTTGCAACAGTGAGTCAGATGAAAGTGAAGTTGAGAGAAACTTTTCAAACTCTAGGAAGATATTCATGCTCGAAATGCTGCGTTAGGATATTTTAACCCTGAAAATCCAGTTAATAAACTTAATAGATATCTAGAAATATGGCTTCAAATTTTTAGGAAATAAATATAGAATAAATAGAAATGTAAGTTTTAATAGTTAGTCATAGTCTTTACAAACTACCATTCAGACGTCTTTTCCAGAGGCACAGAAAGTCTGAGAGAGGAGTGAATGTGATGTTCATTTAGCACAGCCATTCATTTTACAGTAGAGGGAAATGAAGTTCAGGAAGGTTAAGTGATTTGCCAAGGTCACTTGCCAGTTGCTATTAAATTCAGAGAGAGGAATAAAACTGTTTCTTATTTGCCTAATATTATTTTATTAATTTCAGTTGCCAAGCACAATTCCAACTGAGGCATATCCAAAGTCTTTTTTTTTTTTTTTAAGGCACATCCAAAGTCTGTGGTTGGTAAATAACAGTTTTAATGAGAAAGTTGTGCTAATTAAATTTATAATGAGGGATATCTGTGTGGCTCAGCAGTTGATGCCTGCCTTTGGCCCAGAGTGTGATCCTGGAGTCCTGGGATCGAGTCTCGCATCAGGCTTCTGCGTGGAAGCCTGCTTCTCCCTCTGCCTGTGTCTCTGCCTCTCTCTCTCTCTCTCTGTTTCTCATAAATAAATGAAATCTTAAAAAAATTATAATCATAGAAATAGCACAGTTAATTTTTCCAAGTAAATCTATAGCTATGCTGATTTGCAAGGCTATAGAGAATTTTGTGAATTTTTACCTATTAAAACTTTTATCGATTTATTAATAATTATTGAATATATATGTTGTATTTGTGTGTTTGTGTGAACTCTTAAGTTTACTCTTAAGTTTATTTTCCTGCAGTTTTTGTATTCTTGAAAAAAAAAAAGGATTGCCTTGTTTTAAGTGTGATAAATGGTTGAATTTCCTATATAAAATAAATATTTCAGTTGATGTTCATTCGTATTTGTCCACATAAGGTAAAATGTTCTAAAATATGCATTATTCAATGCAAAATGTTATGAATGCACATTTTTTTGTATTTTAGCCTATTTATTTATTTAAGATATAATGTGAAATATAATTAATATAGTTGACTAAACTTCTATTAAAGCTTATAGAAAATGATTCACAATCCATTTTTATCATCCTCATAAATGTAAGTATATTCACTCTGAAGCTGTTACAAATACAAGAAATATAAATAGAAAAATATAAGTATAAATATAAGTATTATATAATATGACACTGTATAGCTAGGGAGAAATATGTTTCTTACATGTGCTTGATTTTTTATTAAAGATTTTATTTATTTATTCATAGAGACAGAGAGAGAAAGAAGCAGAGACACAGGCAGAGGGAGAAACAGGCATCATACAGAGAGCCCGAGGTGGGACTCGATCCAGGGTCTCCAGGGTCACGCCCTGGGCTGCAGGCGGTGCTAAACCGCTGCGCCACCGGGGCTGCCCTGTGCTTGATTTTTTTATGTCCATAATTATCACATTCATATGTTGTATAAATTATATGTCAATATTTAAATATTTGGAAATTTTCCTTAAATGTGCCCAAATCCTAGATTGTTTTAATTAATATATCCCCTACTATTTTCTAAATGAAAAGGGTAATTGTTATTTTAGAAGTAGTTCAGATTTTGATTCTCTTTGATAATTGACCTGACTTAATTATAAGTCATTTTAATTTTCCCATTTCATTAAAGTACTATGATACTTTGAAAAAGTCCCCTTCTATAATAAAAAGATATCTAACTACCTCTTATAATACATACTATCATCTTTGTTCTATAAAAGATTTAAAAATGTCCCCTTTTATAGTAAATGACATAATCATAAAGCAAGTGCCACATACAGGAAGCTTTGTGTTATCTATGTATCTAGCTATGCATTCTACCTATATTTATTCTTTATTGTGTCATGGATATATTTTTACAAAATGTAATCTCTTCAGTCTATAACTAAAATTGCTTTAATTTTTTTATTCTTAATTGAAGTATAGTTGATATATAGTACTGAATTAGTTTCAGGTATACAACATAGTGATTCAATATTTATACACATTACAAAATGCTCACCACATTAAGTGTATTATTGGCTGTATTCCTTATACTATAATCCCCCCCATGACTGAATTTTTTTTTTCATGACTGAATTTTAATAACTGCAGGTTTGTAGCCCTTAATCCCTTTCACTCCTTTCTCCAATCTCACCACTCCCCTCCCCTTTGGCAACCACCAGCTTGTTCTCTGTAATAAGAGTTTGTTTCTCTTCTTATTATTGTTTGTTCATTGTTTTGTTTTTTAGAGCCCAGCTATAAATGAAATCATATAGTATTATTAGTCTTTCTGTCTTATTTCACTTATCAAAATACCCTCTGGGTCCATCCGTGTTGCTGTGAATAACAAAATTTTCTATAGCCAAGTAATATTTTAGTGTGTGTGTGTGTACATATATAATCACATCTTCTTTATCCATTCTTCCACTGATAGATACTTGGGTTGTTTCTGTATCTTGGCTAATGTAAATAACACTGCAATAAACATAGAGGTGCTTGTATCTAGCTATGCAATCTACATATATGTATTCTTCATTGTCTGAAGACAGAATTACTGTCTGCATCTTCTTTAGGTAAATACCTAGAAGTGGAACTACTGCATCATACAGTACTGGATCGTATAGTACTTCTAGTTTTAGTTTTTTGAAGAAACTTCATACTGTTTTCTATAGTCGCTGCACCAACTTAAATTTCCATTAGTGCACAGGGTTCCTTTTCTCCAAATCATTACCAACACTTGATATTTCTTGTCTTTTTGATACTAGCCATTCCAACTGGTGTGAAGTGATATTTCATTGTGGGTTTTTATTTGCATTTTTTTATGATTAGCATCAGGAAATGATGATGTTGAGCATCTTTTTATGTGTTAGATGCACATTTGTATGTCTTCTTTGGAAAAATAACTATTCAGGTCTTCTGTCCATGTTTTAACTGGATTATTTGGTTGGTTTTTTTTTTTTTTTGGTGTTTAGTTGAATAAGTTCTTTATGTATTTTGAATATTAACCCCTTATTGGATTTATCTTTTGCAAATATTTTTTTCCCCATTCATTAGGTTGCCTTTTCAATTTGTTGATGATTTTTTTTTTCACTGTGGAGAAGTTTTTAGTTTAATGTAGTCCCACTTGTTTACTTTTTCTTTTTTTTTCCCTTACCTGAAGAAACAGATCCAGAAAAAATATTGCTAAGGTTAATGTTCAGGAGATTGCTATGACACGCAAAGTTCTACTAAAAATTTCTTCAATATTATGATATTTCATGATTATTTTGATTAAATAGAATCATATGTGATTCGTTTTATTTGATTATTTTTATTAGCTTCTATTAACGCAATTTCCCATTGACTTGTTTGAAAATATCTATGTTTACAATTTATTTGAACAAAAGTTTATTTATTCTCTGGAAGAGCAAATAGAGAAAATTGTCAAAACAGTGTACAAACAGGGATAAGTAGTCAACACCTTAGACAAAGGTGGGAGTACTCATTTTTCCAGACAATAATTAGCAAATACCGCAAAACAATAATTGACATTCATAAACTACCTTCCTTGCAACATCTGAAAGTAATTTGTAGAAATTACTTAATTAGCCTCTCAGCAACTCTGGTGGTAGCTATTGTATTGTAATTACAACACATTTTGTATTAATAGCATTGATGGGGAGAGTTTGAGTGCAGATATTCTGTACAGTTATACATATGCAAGGAAGCTGGGATCTAGTTAATAGGTAACACTGCACATATGCTCTCATTTGTCACTTGTTTGCCAAGGTGAGCAGGTAATCAAGATTATTTTGTTTACTGTCATTCTCTTCATTAGTTTAATTTTCTCCTGAAATATCATTTCATTTTTTTCATCTCTTTGCTCTTTGTGTCCCAGACACAGAGTTAAGGCAGAAAAGGAATGAAATTACTTTTCTCTGCATGTATCCAAAATGTGCTCAATGTGTTCACAAAACAACAACAACAAAACTTAACAACTATGAAATGCTTCTTCATATTACCTGTAGGTCCTGGGAGAAATGATTCTGTGACTTACAGCTAGTTAATTTTCATTTATTTTTAAGCAGCTCTATTGAGGTGTAATTGACATACCTATCTGTCATTTCAAACTGCACATGTTTAAAGAGTACAGTTTGGAATGCTTTCATATATCTATTTATTCATCAATTAAAAGTTTCTTTATATTTCTTTGTAACTCCTCCATACAGTCTTCTTCCTCTTACAACATTGGTCTGTGTTCTATTGCTATATTTAGATGAGTTTGTATTTCCTAGTCATATAAAAATTGAACCATACAATGTGTACTCCTTTTTTATTGTTTTGCTTTTTTCACTAGCAAAGTTATTTTGAGATACATTCACATTATTAGGTGAATCAACATATTAATTGGTGAATATTCTGTGTAGATATACCAGAGTTGTTTAATCCATCCACCTGTTACAATTTGGGTTGTTTCTGGTTTTTGGCTTACATATATAGCTTCTATGAAGATTTCTGGGCACGTTTTTATATAGGCATATGTATAGATTTGTATTGAATAACTGCCTGGGAGTGAAATGCCTAGATCATACAATAGCTGTGTGTTTAACTACAAAATGGGTTCCACAAGTGATAGGATAATTTTAATTCTAGATTCGTACATGCAATTAAGTGTATGGCAAATTCACAACCAAGAAAGAATTCCTATAAAAATAAACAATATAAAAAAAAAAAACAATATTGTAGCGCTTGGTGGTTAAGTTTGTTAAGTGACCTAAGCCTTCTGCTTAGGTCATGATCGCAGGGTCCTGGGTTCAAGCCCCATGTTGGGCTCCCTGTTCAGCCGGGGAATCTGCTTCTCCCTCTGCCCCTCCACCTCACTTATGCTCTTACTGATTTCTCTCTCTTTCTCAAAAAAATAAAATATTTAAAAATAAATAATTTTATTAAAATTGAAAAACAAATTAGTTTGTAACCAAAATTTATTTAATAGCTAGATCTTGTAGTATAATTAACTGATATCTATAATTAATTGATATGTCAATTAAAAAAATATTGCTAAGAGCTTGAGGTTCCTCACTAAAATGACCATGAAAGGGGAAGGTAAATACTGTAACAGTTAACAGAATTTTGATATAACAGTAAAATTAGGGATTTTCTTTATACTTTAAAGAACACACTATAACTTCATACATAATTGTTTTCCATTGCTTTGTTGAAGTTGGGTTGTAATATGTTCTTACTTATATAAATAAATGTAAGATCATGAACCCTAAAATCCTTTTGGTACAGGAGTCCAGATGAAGATCAAGCACTAAGAAGACTGTTCTCTTTTTGTTAAAATCAAAGATGAATATTTAGGAAGTGAAACAAATTAACTGGTTAAAAATTTTACAATAAACATACTTTTTAAGTTTTTATAGCGCTATATTTGTTCTAATAAATCACAAAAATCTTATGGGAATTATTCACATGAAATTAGGAACCTCCTCTTGAAATTGGCCTCACACTCTGTATTTTCTAGGAAGCCAGGCATTCAGTCTTTCTGGAAGAGGATCAATCTCTCTTCCATACCCAAATCTAAAAAAATGCAGGAATTGGCTATTCCCTTGCTGCTCTGGCTTCTCAGTGCAATACAATGTAGTTGCTGAACAGAGAGAGCCCCTCACACTCAGGCAGGTCATTTGTAGTTCTGATGAGGTCCACCAGCTAGCTCTGTTACAGGCTGCGTGGAACATCAAGGGAGGATTGAGAGTTAAGATCTTCCAAAGAAAGTATATGTATTGCTCTTAACATGACCAATTTCACTGCAAAGCTGTTGTATTTGCCTTCCAAGTCAAGTTCCCAGAATGTGAATCCTCCACTTCATGAATTTGAAGACTTTGTTCTTCTGTTCCATGAAAGTAGAAATTCTATGGGTTTGTGCAGTCCTAGTGAGAAGAAATGTGGTGCGGGGGGGCAAATGGAAGGAGAAATGGACTATAGAAGTTAGGGTCTTAAGGGTTTTCATTAAGATATTAGAATCATATATGTTATATTTAGAATGAGTATTAGAATCATAGATCTATGACATACTAGAATTGTATTTGTAAATACATATTAGAATTTCTGATATATACTGGAAATATATATTAGAAATTTGTTAAAATCTTATAATTATAGCATATCCACATTAAAATAAGTATAATTTATAAGGAGGATATTACATATGGTCTCTTAGTTTTCTAAGAGACCTTTCTCTTAACTTTCTAGATTTTTAATATAGAATTCAAATTGCCATTTAGAATTGAGAGCATAAACTAAGTTTATACACTTTATCAAAGTAAACATGGTAATTAGAGTATAATGATAAAAGGAGTCTCTTTGTAAAGGTGTTTATAAGGTTGCCAATTGATTTTCATGGTCTCAGGAAGCAAGACTTAAATCTGCTGTTACTATTTTAATCTTAAAGTATGTAAGCCTTAAAAAGACTGGTAGTTTTGGTTTTAATTAGTTGTTCAACTAGCATAATTTAGCACAGATTCTGTTTTGCATTTTGTGAATATGATGTAGGAATGAGTTAGGGGCAGACAGGGCTAGGCAAGGAAAGATAAGGGAAAGGCCCCAGAGTCAGGCTCCTACCCATCCCAAGAAAACAGAGATAAGACTGTAACAACAAAATATCTGGCTCCCTACCTCCAAAATATTAGGGAGTATCCCTCTTTTAATGGCTACTAAGTAATCACAGAAATCCCAGATGTAGAGAAATATTATGGAGGAGATATTAACCAGAGAGAAGGGAATATCTTGTTTGGACTCATATTTACAAAAACATCTTGTTTGTTATTATGATAGTTACAAGTCCACCATATTTGTTCTAAAGATCCACCTGATATTGATAAGAAATTTACTAAGTTCCCTGGTCAGTTCCCTATAGAACACGGACCATAAGACGTACCAGACAGTGGTTATCCTGTCCGGACCCCTCTCACTTCTGAGAGCTTTGTCTGTATCTCTGCATGATAAACTTCTATCGCCTTGCTCACTCTGTTGTCTGCAGATTCATTTTTCAACTTGGTGAGATAAGAACCAAGCTTTCCGGTATCAAATATACCCATGAAGCTGAGGGTACGAGAAGACAATTGAGTACTTAACAGTCTAATGAGAGAGTCAAGACATACAAAACTATCAAATACTAAAATAATTAGACATATTAACAATGCCATATATGAGAACAGTATTAGGGTGATAAAAGAAATTAGAGTAGGTCAAGGCTTGATTCTCTCTGTATAAACTGTGACAGATACCTGAAAACTATGAAACTCTGCAAAAAATGAATGATATTCATAGAAAAAAATATTTTTGGAAAAATAGAGTTCTTTGTTTTCTGAATAATATTAGTACATTTCAAATAACCTTAACTAGGAGCATTAATAAATAGACTTCCATGTATCTCATATTTTCTGTAATAGATATATTTCTAAAAGTACATTAGCACCATGATATGTATATTAATATTTTAAATTTAAAATTATTTTATTGAAAATTTTCCATAAATAAAGTATAATTTGAGATTTAAGTCACTTTGAATTTATTTTTGAGATTATAGGTTGTTGTGGTTTTTCTTTCTTTCTTTTTCTTTTTATTTTTTGGTGTTTCTTATTTAATTTATCCAACAAAATTTAGAATTGTCTTTCATGTGTAAAAGTAGTAACAAGCAGAATGAAATGCTAGACTAAAATGAGGTATAATGAATGTTGATTATATACTAGAGAAAGAATAACTATCCCTGATCTGGGGTGCAGGTGGGATGTTTGAAAAAGAACTCACTGTGAAAATATACACTGTATGTTAAGTTTTCATAGACTAAGAGAGAGACATAGAAAGACAACGGGGAAAAGAGTGGAAACTGAAGGTAAATAATTAGCAAGTAAAATTAAATGTCCAAAGCCTGAAAGTTTATAGAAAGCTTAAAAAAATATGTATTATAGTCGATGAGTCCATAATAGAAAATGCATAGGATATATGGTAAATTAAGTAATTAGACCAAATGGTTTTCTTCTTTATCAATGTCCTTTCCTGTAACCCTGCATTATCTCCCACTGGAGGCACAGGTTATTTTTCTGCGCTTTGTCTTTGGACTAGTTCATGTGGTTTACTTCTGATTCAACAGATGCTATTAAACTATGTGCAAACAGAGGCTTAAAATAGGCTTGCATGTTTGGACTTAACTTTCCACAGTTCTTACATTGTCATGGTAAGATGTCTCTGCTAGCCTGCTGATACAGAGGATGGGGGGAAAATGGAACAGACTTGCAATCTCTAGCTGGAAGCCAAGCCCAGATGAACCCACCCTAAATAAACTTACCTACAAATGGCAGATGAAAATGAATGATTCCCATTTAAAAATACAGAATTATGAGGTAATTTATTTTACATTATTATTTTGGTAATACTTGATTGATACTTATATAGTGGAAACTGTAATTGGATTCAGGATAGGAAGAGGTTTTTATTTCTGGTTTCATTCTTTTGTAAGGAACTATTCATTTTTGCATTTTTTTAAGGATTGTATTTATTTATTCATGAGAGACAGAGAGAGAGAGGCAGAGAGAGAAGCAGGCTCCATGCAGGGAGCCTGATGTGGGACTCGATCCTGGGTCTCCAGGATCATGCCCTGGGCCAAAGACAGGCGCTAAACTGTTGAGCCACCCAGGGATCCCCGAATTTTTGCATTTGTGTATGCATTCACTTGTTAGGGATAAATCAGGTCACAGCTTTAGACTATAATTTGGTTTCAGTCAGTATTTAAAAGCTTGTATTACATGGTTATTCCAGTATCATATCATATCATGCTTATCTTGCGTGTTATTGACTATCAGTTGTGAATTCTTACTATCTTCATTTCTAATTAGAATCAATCATAAATACCATGAACATAGCTTATTTATAAAATTACTGCTAGTACCTATATATTCAATTCCAGATATTTGTAAAGGAATTTGAGTTGTAAAAATGTTAAAGTCCATGGAACACATATGATGAAGTCTATCATGTAAGTTGGGGATTGCAAAATTTAATATTTTGTTAACCCTTTATTTGTAATGAAAACATAGCCAAATGTTACATTATTATTGAATGTAAGAAAGAGGAAGGGCCATTTTCATTGTGTTTCTTCAGCCAAAGATAAGACACTGGTGAAAAGTGATATTAAAACAGCATTGTCAAGAGAAAAACCAAGAACCATATGATCCTCTCATTAGATGCAGAGAAAGCATTTGACATAATACAGCATCCATTCCTGATCAAAACACTGCAGAGTGTTGGGATAGAGGGAACTTTCCTCAACATCTTAAAAGCCATCTACGAAAAGCCCACAGCAAAGATCATTCTCAATGGGGAAACACTGGGAGCCTTTCCCCTAAGATCAGGAACAAGACAGGGATGTCCACTCTCACCACTGCTATTCAACATAGTACTGGAAGTCCTCGCCTCAGCAATCAGACAACAAAAAGACATTAAAGGCATTCAAATTGGCAAAGAAGAAGTCAAACTCTCCCTCGTCGCCGATGACATGATACTCTACATAGAAAACCCAAAAGCCTCCACCCCAAGATTGCTAGAACTCATACAGCAATTTGGTAGCATGGCAGGATACAAAATCAATGCCCAGAAATCAATAGCATTTCTATACACTAACAATGAGACTGAAGAAAGAGAAATTAAGGAGTCAATCCCATTTACAATTGCACCCAAAAGCATAAGATACCTAGGAATAAACCTAACCAAAGAGGTAAAGGATCTATACCCTAAAAACTATAGAATACTTCTGAAAGAAATTGAGGAAGACACAAAGAGATGGAAAAATATTCCATGCTCATGGATTGGCAGAATTAATATTGTGAAAATGTCAATGTTACCCAGGGCAATTTACACGTTTAATGCAGTCCCTATCAAAATACCATGGACTTTCTTCAGAGAGTTGGAACAAATTATTTTAAGATTTGTGTGGAATCAGAAAAGACCCCGAATAGCCAGGGGAATTTTAAAAAAGAAAACCATAGCTGGGGGCATCACAATGCCAGATTTCAGGTTGTACTACAAAGCTGTGGTCATCAAGACAGTGTGGTACTGGCACAAAAACAGACACATAGATCAATGGAACAGAATAGAGAACCCAGAAGTGGATCTTGAACTGTATGGTCAACTAATATTCGATAAAGGAGGAAAGACTATCCATTGGAAGAAAGATAGTCTCTTCAATAATTGGTGTTGGGAAAATTGGACATCCACATGAAGAAGAATGAAACTGGACCACTCTCTTGCACCATACTCAAAGATAAACTCAAAATGGATGAAAGATCTAAATGTGAGACAATATTCCATCAAAATCCAAGAGGAGAACACAGGCAACACCCTTTTTGAACTTGACAACAGTAACTTCTTGCAAGATACATCCACAAAGGCAAAAGAAACAAAGCAAAAATGAACTATTGGGACTTCATCAAGATAAGAAGCTTTGCACAGCAAAGGATACAGTCAACAAAACCCAAAGACAACCTACAGAATGGGAGAAGATATTTGCAAATGACATATCAGATAAAGGGCTAGTTTCCAAGATCTATAAAGAACTTATTAAACTCAACACCAAAGAAACAAACAATCCAATCATGAAATGGGCAAAAGACATGAACAGAAATCTCACAGAGGAAGACATGGACATGGCCAACATGCACATGAGAAAATGCTCCGCATCACTTGCCATCAGGGAAATACAAATCAAAACCACAATGAGATACCACCTCACACCAGTGAGAATGGGGGAAATTAACAAGACAGGAAACAACAAATGTTGGAGAGGATTCGGAGAAAAGGGAACCCTCTTACACTGTTGGTGGGAATGTGAACTGGTGCAGCCACTCTGGAAAACTGTGTGGAGGTTCCTCAAAGAGTTAAAAATAGACCTGCCCTACGACCCAGCAATTGCCCTGCTGGGGATTTACCCCAAAGATACAGATGCAATGAAACGTCGGGACACCTGCACCCCCATGTTTCTAGCAGCAATGGCCACAATAGCCAAACAGTGGAAGGAGCCCGTGTCCCCATCGAAAGATGATGGATAAAGAAGATGTGGGTTATGGATACAATGGAATATTCCTCAAGCCATTAGAACGACAAAAACCCACCATTTGCTTCAGACGTGGATGGAAACTGGAGGTATTATGCTGAGTGAAAAAGTCAATCGGAGAAATACAGGTATGTTCTCATTCATTTTGGGGAATATGAATAATAGTGAAAGGGATATAAGGAAGCGAGAAGAAATGTGTGGGAAATATCAGGAAGGAGATAGAACTAAAGACTCCTAACTCTGGAAACGAACAAGGGGTGTGGAAGGGAAGGAGGGCAGGCAGTGGGGTGAATGGTGACGGGCACTGGGGAGGGGGCACTTGAAGGATGAGCACGGGGTTATTCGTAGGTTGGTAAATGATCCTCTCATTAGATGCAGAGAAAGCATTTGACATAATACAGCATCCATTCCTGATCAAAACACTGCAGAGTGTTGGGATAGAGGGAACTTTCCTCAACATCTTAAAAGCCATCTACGAAAAGCCCACAGCAAAGATCATTCTCAATGGGGAAACACTGGGAGCCTTTCCCCTAAGATCAGGAACAAGACAGGGATGTCCACTCTCACCACTGCTATTCAACATAGTACTGGAAGTCCTCGCCTCAGCAATCAGACAACAAAAAGACATTAAAGGCATTCAAATTGGCAAAGAAGAAGTCAAACTCTCCCTCTTCGCCGATGTCATGATACTCTACATAGAAAACCCAAAAGCCTCCACCCCAAGATTGCTAGAACTCATACAGCAATTTGGTAGCGTGGCAGGATACAAAATCAATGCCCAGAAATCAATAGCATTTCTATACACTAACAATGAGACTGAAGAAAGAGAAATTAAGGAGTCAATCCCATTTACAATTGCACCCAAAAGCATAAGATACCTAGGAATAAACCTAACCAAAGAGGTAAAGGATCTATACCCTAAAAGCTATAGAACACTTCTGAAAGAAATTGAGGAAGACACAAAGAGATGGAAAAATATTCCATGCTCATGGATTGGCAGAATTAATATTGTGAAAATGTCAATGTTACCCAGGGCAATTTACACGTTTAATGCAGTCCCTATCAAAATACCATGGACTTTCTTCAGAGAGTTGGAACAAATTATTTTAAGATTTGTGTGGAATCAGAAAAGACCCCGAATAGCCAGGGGAATTTTAAAAAAGAAAACCATAGCTGGGGGCATCACAATGCCAGATTTCAGGTTGTACTACAAAGCTGTGGTCATCAAGACAGTGTGGTACTGGCACAAAAACAGACACATAGATCAATGGAACAGAATAGAGAACCCAGAAGTGGATCTTGAACTGTATGGTCAACTAATATTCGATAAAGGAGGAAAGACTATCCATTGGAAGAAAGACAGTCTCTTCAATAATTGGTGTTGGGAAAATTGGACATCCACATGAAGAAGAATGAAACTAGACCACTCTCTTGCACCATACTCAAAGATAAACTCAAAATGGAAGAAAGATCTAAATGTGAGACAATATTCCATCAAAATCCAAGAGGAGAACACAGGCAACACCCTTTTTGAACTTGACAACAGTAACTTCTTGCAAGATACATCCACAAAGGCAAAAGAAACAAAGCAAAAATGAACTATTGGGACTTCATCAAGATAAGAAGCTTTGCACAGCAAAGGATACAGTCAACAAAACCCAAAGACAACCTACAGAATGGGAGAAGATATTTGCAAATGACATATCAGATAAAGGGCTAGTTTCCAAAATCTATAAAGAACTTATTAAACTCAACACGAAAGAAACAAACAATCCAATCATGAAATGGGCAAAAGACATGAACAAAAATCTCACAGAGGAAGACATGGACATGGCCAACATGCACATGAGAAAATGCTCCGCATCACTTGCCATCAGGGAAATACAAATCAAAACCACAATGAGATACCACCTCACACCAGTGAGAATGGGGAAAATTAACAAGGCAGGAAACCACAAATGTTGGAGAGGATGCGGAGAAAAGGGAACCCTCTTACACTGTTGGTGGGAATGTGAACTGGTGCAGCCACTCTGGAAAACTGTGTGGAGGTTCCTCAAAGAGTTAAAAATAGACCTGCCCTACGACCCAGCAATTGCCCTGCTGGGGATTTACCCCAAAGATTCAGATGCAATGAAACGTCGGGACACCTGCACCCCCATGTTTCTAGCAGCAATGGCCACAATAGCCAAACTGTGGAAGGAGCCTCGGTGTCCATCGAAAGATGATGGATAAAGAAGATGTGGTTTATGTATACAATGGAATATTCCTCAGCCATTAGAAACGACAAATACCCACCATTTGCTTCAACGTGGATGGAACTGGAGGGTATTATGCTGAGTGAAATAAGTCAATCGGAGAAAGACAGTGTATGTTCTCATTCATTTGGGGAATATAAATAATAGTGAAAGGGAATATAAGGGAAGGGAGAAGAAATGTGTGGGAAATATCAGGAAGGGAGATAGAACATAAAGACTCCTAACTCTGGGAAACGAACTAGGGGTGGTGGAAGGGGAGGAGGGCAGGCAGTGGGGGTGAATGGGTGACGGGCACTGAGGGGGGCACTTGATGGGATGAGCACTGGGTGTTATTCTGTAGGTTGGTAAATTGAACACCAATAAAAATTAATTTATTAAAAAAATAAATAAAACAGCATTGTCACATTATTACAGGTTTTTTCTTGTGATGAGAACTTGTAATATCCACTCCCTTTGCAACTATATCTCAACAAAAATGGAAAATAAAAGCTGCCTTGTCACAAATATACATATGTTGAAGTGAACTGAAAAAGCAATTAAGTATGGTGTTTCTGATATAGCATATTATGAAGTACATTTACTAAAATATTTAATCTAGATATAATTAATCCTCTAAATCTTACTTCCAGATTACAGGAATAAACAGTTAAGGAGAAGAGATAAGATAAATATAAGAGAAGAATGGATGAGACAACTGTCATTAATTCATAAGAAGTCAATGTCGTGAAATAAAATTGGAGCTGTTTCACAGTCTGAACTAAGGAGACAACATGCAATGAGTGAAATTCTATTGTGTCATATATCAAAAATTATTTATAAAATAATTTTATAAGAATAAGTTTTGAAAAAATTAAGAGTATAAATTACAGTATTTTGGAATGGACTATCATGGAATCTATACCTGAATTCTAAGCGATCTAAAATGAATAAAGAGAAAAAGAGGGCAGCCTGGGTAGCACAGCAGTTTAGCGCCTGCCTTCAGTCCAGGGCGTGATCCTGGAGACCCAGGATCAAGTCCCACGTCAGGCTCCCGGCATGGAGCCTGCTTCTCCCTCTGCCTGTGTCTCTGCCTCTCTCTCTCTGTATCTCTCATGAATAAATAAATAAAATCTTTAAAAAAAGAGAGAGAGAAAAAGAGACAGTCCATAAATAAGGCCCAAAGTTAGCTCTGCAATCTCTGAAAGTATAGAGTTATTTTAAATATTTCAATCTCTGGAAGTATAGAATGTTTTCATAATAGAAGTTGCGAGAAAATCAGCATTACAGTTCCATCAACATCCAAAAAACTCATCTAAAATTTCTACTTGTACAAAAAGACCAAATATTCTACTTTGCAAGGTTATAATCCAAACTGTCAACACATTTTATTTTACAAGAAGTATTCATGAATATTTTGCTGAATGTGCTCTTTGACAGGCAAGGTGATTCTAATTTGTATTTACTGTAAAGAATGCTTAACATTTTATGCACATTTTACACACTTAACACGTGTAAAATAAAAGATGTAAATAGAAATTCAGATTGTTGGTCTGTTTTGAAAACCAATTATATCCTTCTGTTGCTACATTTCTTGTTTCTTATTGTACGGATTAGTTTTAATCAAGCAGCAGGTATATGAAAACAGTAGAAATAAAACATATAATGAGGGTAACAATTCTAATTCAATTTTTAAAATGCTCAGAAAGTAGCTTCCTTAAACTGTAAACAGTATCACTTTGTGAGATTAACTAAATCAGTCTGCTTCACTACAACTAATGGAATCTTTCAGTCCAAATGTGGAAAAAAGAGAAATCTTTGAAAAACTCATTTGTTATTAGAAAATTAAAAAAAAAAAATACTAAATTGAAGTGGCTACCACCACTTTAGAGCTGACCAAAATCCAGTGTGATTCTCCACAACCCTCAGTTGAAAGTGAGATACTTGGGACGCCTGGTTGGCTCAGCAGTTGAGCGTCTGCCTTTGGCTCTGGGTGTGATCCCAGAGTCCTGGGATCGAGTTCCACATCAGGGTTCTTGTATGGAGCCTGCTTCTCCCTCTGCCTGTGTCCCTGCCTCTCTCTGTTTCTCATGAACAAGTAAATAAAATCTTAGAAAAAAAAAAGAGAAATATTTAGAATGTTGTGATCTGATGCATAATGAGATCTGCCAATGCTGAGAAATAATTTCCCTTTAAAAATCTGACTGCAGCAACTTCTATAATAATTTGTTAATGTAAGTTTTCAATTTTTAGATTTAATTCTTTATCTCATTTTATTTTAGCAATATTTGGCATTGGTCTGGGGTTTTCTCAGTACTAATTTTAATATATAACCATTTGTCTTTGGTAAAAATGTTTACATGCTGCATCACTTAATCATATAAATATAAAATCAATTATAAATACTGAATACATTATTTTTAAATACATATAACCATTTCTCAAACACACTGATTGCTTAATTCTAAAATTGTTTACATCTATTTTTTATAAATAATTTTTATCTAACTTCATTTTCCTTAAATACTTAGGCTATCAAATAATTTTGCTAGTTTATATTTCCAGGCTTTGATTAGTTTTAATCAAGCAGCAGGTATATGAAAACAGTAGAAATAAAACATATAATGAGGGTAACAATTCTAATTCAATTTTTAAAATGCTCAGAAAGTAGCTTCCTTAAACTGTAAACAGTATCACTTTGTGAGATTAACTAAATCAGTCTGCTTCACTACAACTAATGGAATCTTTCAGTCCAAATGTGGAAAAAAGAGAAATCTTTGAAAAAACTCATTTGTTATTAGAAAATTAAAAAAAAAAATACTAAATTGAAGTGGCTACCACCACTTTAGAGCTGACCAAAATCCAGTGTGATTCTCCACAACCTCAGTTGAAAGTGAGATACTTGGGACGCCTGGTTGGCTCAGCAGTTGAGCGTCTGCCTTTGGCTCTGGGTGTGATCCCAGAGTCCTGGGATCGAGTTCCACATCAGGGTTCTTGTATGGAGCCTGCTTCTCCCTCTGCCTGTGTCTCTGCCTCTCTCTCTCTGTATCTCTCATGAATAAATAAATAAAGCAGGCCTCTTTTCTTCCACACCTTCACCAGTATTTGTTATTTCTTGTCCTTTTAATACTAGTCATTCTGACTAGTTTGAGGTGGTATCTAATTGTGGTTTTTGTTTGCATTTGCCGGATGATTAGTGATGCTGAACATCACTTCATGTATCTAGTGGACATCTGTATGTCTTCTTTGGGGAAAAAAGTGTATTCAGATCCTCTGCCTATATTTCAATCCTTGTGTTTGTGTTATATTATTTTATTTTTGGTGTTGAGTTGTGTAAGTTCTTTATATAGTTTGGATATTAACTCTTTGTAGGATATATCCTTTGCAAATATTTTCTCCCATTCAACTAATTTGCCTTTTTATTTTGTTGATGGCTCCTTTGCTGTGCCAAAGCTTTTTATTTTTGTGTAGTCTCAATAGTTTATTTTTGCTTTTGTTTCTCTTGCCTAGGGAGACATATCTAGAAAAATGTTGCTATGGCCAATGTCAGAGACATTTCTGCCTGTGCTCTCTCCTAGGATTTTTATGGTTTCAAGTGTCAAATTTAGGCCTTAAATTTGTTTTCATTTTTGTGTATGGTATAAGAAAGTGGTCCAGTTTCATTTTTTTTTTTTTTTTGCATGTTGCTGGTCAATTTTCCCAACACCATCTACTGAAAAGACAGTCTTTTTCCCCATTGTATATTCTTGTCTCCTTTGTTGTAGATTAATTGACCATATAAGTGTGGGTGTATATCTGAACTCTACATTCTCTTCTTTTGATCTATGTGTCTATTTTGTACCAGTACCACACTCTTTTTATTACAATATCTGGGTAGTAGATCTTGAAATCTGAAATTATGATACCTCCAGCTTTCTTCTTTCTCGAGATTGCTTTGGCTATTCAAGATCTTTTATGGTTCCATACAAATTTCAGAATTATTTGTCCTACTTATGTAAAAAAAAAATGTTATTAGTATTTTGATAGGGATTACATTGAAACTATGCATTACTTTGGGTAGTATGGATATTTTAACAATAAAATTTTTTTTTCAAATCCACAAGCATGATATATATATTTGTATTATCTTAAATTTATTTAGTCAATTTCTTATAGTTTTAGAGTGTAGGTCTTTCAACTCCTTGGTTAAATTTATTCTTAGGTATTTTTTTGGCACAATTGTAAATGGTTCAATTGCAAACTGGTGCAAATGTAAATGGATTAATTAATTGATTCTTTAAATGAAATATTTAGTATTAATGTCATCAATGGAAGTAATAATTTCAGTCTTAGAACCATTATAAATGTTTACAGATAGGATGATTAAATATGATGGCTGTTCAGTTAGAATGTGATGTTTTAGTGTATTTTAAACTATTATATTTGGTCATTTATCAGAGACATTCACTAAAACTGGGAAGATAATGATGTGTAGAAAAGTGTAGATTCTCCATAATTCAATGTTGTCTCATTCCTCACCTGCCAAGTACTAAAAAAAGACACCTGTGATTTTATCAACAGATTTTGCATCAGGCTATCTACAGAAAGATTATAAATATTTCATCAGCTATATTTTAACATTAAGCAAATAAGGAGTGTTTGAGTAGTGGTTTTAAGTGTGTCTAATGGAAATTAAAAAGGCCTTTTCAATTACATGATAATAACTTTGTTATTAGATGCTATTTACCATAAATAGGCTTTCACATATCATAATTAAGTGAGCATAATTCTGCAAGGCTTAAAGTTTTATATTGTGAAATGTTTACCTCTTCTAAATTGAGACCCTGTAACATATGATTGATACATAAAATCACTATATGTTTATCATCATAACTTCCCTTTCTCATCTGAATTTCTCGATCATAGATATGCCAAAACATAATTCACAGAATTATTTCTTTATGTTTAACTATTTGTTCTAGAAACTAATATGGGCATAAATTTTGCTCTGCATCATCATGAGTTTGAAGTATTTATCTATCTACAACAGGTAACAGAATACATGAATTTGAAATATTGGCATTGACATTTTCAATCAGAATCAATTCAAAAAAGGAAAAAGTAAAAAAGTCTTCTATTGATTATTGGTATATGATACATTGACTACATGCTTTAAAAATTATCAAATATGCATTTTTCAAGAAAATTTTAGCCTGTACTTGAAGTATAACAGGTAGTAGAAAATACATATCCTATTATTTCTATCCATTGATTTGACAGATGTCCGATTTAGTATTAAATTAATTACCAAATGCCTGTGCTTTCTGGCAGTTGGATATTTTAGACTTCAAAGGCAAATACATTTTGAGGAAATATAATAACAAGCTTAGAAGTGTGAAGTGCAGCAGAGCTGAAAAGTGAAAATTCAACAGACCGAGCTGTTAATATCTTCCAGCAGAGTTAATCAATCATAGTATGACAACAGTAAAAAAATGCAAATCGTATGTGGTACAAATATAATTCACTTTAAGTCAAATTTGTATTTTGATGTAACATTAATAAAATAGAGTTTCAAGATGGCAGATTATTTTACAAATTGATTTCTGGTTACATTTATTATATTTCTGAATGCCATCCTAGAAGGTCATCATATTTCTGTGTAATTTTTGGTTGTAATTAGTAGTAAACATATAAGGACTGAATATTTTAGAAGCTGGATCTTTATTCACTGGAGGCATTTCCCAACTAGTACTGCTTCCAAACTTTCATTATTTTACTGTCAGTTCAAAGTTTACTACACTTTCATGCCATGTCGTTTGAATGATTTCCCATATATAATATAAATACATCACCTATGAACTATGACATGATCAAAGGTAATGAGTGATTATAGAACCAAAAGTGTTAACAAAATTTTGTGAAAAATGAATAGAAAACAACGGCTATGATTTAAACAGTTATTTTGAGGGCAGCCCGGGTGGCTCAGCGGTTTAGCACCACCTTCGGCCCAGGGCCTGATCCTGGGGACCTGGGATCGAGTCCCACTTTGGGATCCCTGCATGGAGCCTGCTTCTCCCTCTGCCTGTGTCTCTGCCTCTCTTTCTCTCTCTCTCTGTGTGTGTGTGTGTCTTTCATGAATAAATAAAATATTAAAAAAGAATAAACAGTTATTTTGAAATTTGTAGTCCTCGAAAAGAGAGAAAAGGCATAGCACTTCTGAAAGACACCATTTATTTATTTATATATTTACCATATGATTCTAAAATTCCACTCCCAGGTATATATCCAAATACACTGAAAACAAACTCAAACACTTAAGTATATACTGATGTTTATTGGAGCATTATTTACAGTAACCAAAAAGTGAAAACAATCCATGTATCTGTCCATCAATAGATAAATGGATAAACAAAATGTGGTATAATATTAATGGAATAGTATTTGGGAAAAAAATGGAATAGTATTCAGCCATAAAAAGGAAGGGAGTTCTAATACATGGTATTGAAAATATTATGCTAAGTGAATAATCGAGACATAAAACAAATATTGTATGCTGCCACCTATATGTTATTTAGAATAGGCAAAATAGTAGAGACAAAAAAAATAGTAGAGACAAAAAGTAGACTAGAGGTTATCAAGGGTTTGGGGAGAAGAATCAGTAGTTACTGCTTTGTGGGTGTGGGGTTTCTGTTTTGGATAATGAAAATTTTGGAAACAGATAGCAGTGGTGGTTATGTGACATTGTGAATATAATAACAGGTGAAGTTTTCCAACCTTTTATTTTCATGATACTGACTTTTTGTGAACTTGGAACAGTTGTCTTATAGAATGTTCTGGTCCCTTAACACCTTCTCCCTCATCCAAGGCATGCTGAAAGGAAGGGTTCGCATAGGGGAAGTTGGCTATTAAGCCATCAGCTTTGCTGTGAGAGGGAGGAGACATGGTTGAGGGGAGGAACAGGTAAAACATGTGGCTTTGTCACATAGAAGTGTTAAGAGTGGTAGGAAAAGACTTGGACAATTTGTAGCTTTGTTGGCCTGAGGGCGTGGTTAACTTGGCATTCCAGAGAACCAATGTTATCTTGGAAAAGAGGTAGAGAAGGGCTAAAGTTTCCCCAAATCCTTGGCTTTCAGGAATGTTATATGCATGCATAAAAGAGGCCAGGATAAGCATGTCTAGGTGGACACTTAAAGAAACTGCTGAAAATAAGAGATATCCTTTGAAATTTATGGTTCCAGGTTCATTTATACAAAGTTCGTGGATTAGGCCTGATTAGGATTTTAACTTTTTTGAATTTTAAATTACTGTTAGGAGTAAAGCAGAAAAAAATCACAAATCCTGGGTCAATAAATAAATAAAATAAATGTCATGGCTCAGAGTGATAGAAATACTTTGGAGAATAGTGAATCAAAGGATTCTATGGAAATTACAATTTTGGTTTCATTTGGGATGGTACTATCTGGTAGAAAAAGGAATCATCCACTTTGCTTGCTCTTCACTAGAATGGAGGCTTTCCGAGGGCAAGTGCTGTGTCTGTATTACACAATGATGTTTTTCAAGCACAGAAGTCCCTCAGTAAATAAATATTTGTGGAATCATTAAATCATTAAATCATTAAAGTGATGAAGTACAAACAAAGTTAAATTTAACACCACATTAATACTCCAGAAGCTCATTTTGTGGTCATACACCTATTGAAGAGTATGAGGCTGAAATATTTCTCTAAATGCAAAAAAGGTAGCTAAAAAGAGGAAAAAACTTTCATCCTTTAATCCTTTGGATTAAAAATCATATCATCACTCTAAAACAATATCTGTCTATGAAATCATAAATGGGCCGTGATGGGTCTGAGCACTGCCCAAAAATCAAATGGCAAAGCATCTCGGACACAAACTTTAAAACAATATCAGTATCCACAGTTTGAACATTTATTTTAATTATAAAAGCTCAGTGTATAGTCATAAATCTATTAGTGACTTAGGAATTGGATTTCAAAACATTAAAAAGAGTCTAATGAAAGACTTAGACCTTAATGCATTTTTCTAAATGGACCCATCTTTCATATGAATTGAACTTTAATCAGATTTCTACAGTTAAAATATTATTGAAAAATTAAGGGTTTCAGCTTCAGATTTTTATTATCCTTAATATCTTTAGCATATTACAACTACCTTATCCTTGGCCTTTGGCAACGTACTAGAAACAAATACAAAATTTAGTTTTTTTCCTTTCAAAATATGCTATGTCAGAGAAATTGCTCTGTCTCTGTCACTGTCTCATTCACTCTTTTTCACTTATATGTACCTATTCATGCACAGGACACAATAACCCACATCCCAACTTCAAATTACATAATGCTTGAGACCAATAGTGACTTTTTGCATTACTTGCTGTAAAACTTAAGATATTTCCATGTTATTTTTGATCTAAGTGGTTTGTAGAATGTTAATAAATGTCATATATCTTACTTGGATACACCTCATAGTCAAGAGAGCATTTTTATTACAGTGATCTTCTTAACCCATGGAAGACATGATAGTTTTGGTTGTGCTTTTCTTTTGAACAGAATAGGAAATTGCACCTCAGACAAGAAAAACCCATGTTTCCATTGGCTACTTTTATAGTATTTATTTTTTCCTAGTAGCCTCTTATTTTTTTTAATATCTAAAGTACTTGTGTTGTTAATATATTTATTCACTTCTAATATTTATAATTTATGGTAAATACTTTAAGTGTAATTACTTTCTTTTAATTCCATTTCTAATTTTATCTCTATCAAATGCTTATGAATTGATATTTTAAAGGTGACTTGTTCTGAAATAGCTGATTCTTTTTTTAATGTTTCAAGTTTTTATTTAAATTCTAGCTAGTTAACATATAGTGTAATATTTCTTTCAGTAGTAGAACTTAGTGATTCATTACTTACACGTAATGCCCAGTGTTCATCACAAGTGCCCTCCATAATACACATTACCCACTTAGCTTATCCTCCTGCCCACCCCTCCTGCAACAACCCTCAATTTATTCTGTATAGTTAAGAGTCTCTTTTATGGTTTGCCGCCCTCTCTTTTTTTTCTTTCCCCTATGTTTATACACGTCCTTGGAAATGGCAAGATTTGATTCTTTTAATGGCTGAGTAATATTCCATTATATACATATCACTTCTTTTTTATCCATTAAGCATTCATAGGACATTCTAGGTTTTTTCCATAATTGGCTGTTGTTGATAATGATACTATGAACGTCGGGATGCATGTACCCCTTTGAATCATTATTTTTGTATCCTTTGGGTAAATACTTAATAGTGCAATTGCTGGGTGATAGAGTAGTTCTATTTTTTAACTTTCTGAGGAATCACCATACTGTACTCCAGAGTGGCTGCACCACTCTGCATTCCCTCCAAGTGTGTACGAGGGTTCACCTTTCTCCATACCCTTGGCCAACATCTGCTATTTCCTGTGTTGATAATGTTAGCCATTCCGACAGGTGTGAGGTGATATCTCATTGTGGTTTTGATTTGTATTTCCTTGATGCCTAGTGATGTTGAGCAGTTTTTCATGAATCTGCTGCCTATTTGTATGTATGTCGTCTTTGCAGAAGGTCTATTCGTATCTTCTGCCCATTACTTGCCACGGTTTTTTGTTTCTTTTGCATGTTGAGTTTGGTAAATTCCTTATATATTTTGGATACTGGCCCTTTATCTGATAAGACATTTGCAAATATCTTCTCCCTTTCCATAGGTTTCCTTTAGTTTTGTTGATCGTGTCCTTTGCTGTGAAAAAGCTTTTTATCCTGAAATCCCAATAGTTCATTTTTGCTTTTGTTTCCCTTGCCTTTGAAGATGTAAGAGGTCAAAGTGGCTGAGGTCAAAGAGGTTGCTGCCTGTATTCTCCTCTAGGATTTTGATGGATTGTTGCCTCATTTAGATTGTACATCCATTTTGAGTTTATTTTTGTGTATGGTCTAAGAAAGTGCTCTAGTTTCATCCTTCTGTGTGGCTGTCCAATTTTCCCAACACCATTTGTTGAAGGGACTCTTTTTCCTTTAGATATTATTTCCTGCTTCATTGAAGATTAGTTGACCATAGAGTTGAGGGTCCATTTCTGGGTTCTCTATTCTGTTCCATCAATCTGTGTGCCTATTTAGTGCCAGTACCATATTGTCTTTATGGTCTGGAATTGTTATCCCTCCAGCTTTGGTTTTCTTTTTCAACATTCCTTTGTCTATTCAGGGTCTTTTCTAGTTCTATACTAATTTTAGTGTTGTTTGTTCCAGCTCTATGAAAAATGTTATTTTGATAGGGATTGCATTGAATGTGTAGATTTCTTTGGGTAGCATAGACATTTAAACAATGTTTGTTCTTCCAATCCATGAGCTTAGGATTTTTTTTCCATTTCTCTGTGCCATCTTTAATTTCTTTCATGAATACTCTATAGTTTTCAGAGTATAGATATTTTACCTCTTGGGTTATGTTTATTCCTAGGTATCATATGGTTTTTGTTGCAATTGTAAATGGGATCAATTCTTTGATTTTTTTTCTGCCTCATTATTGGTGTATAGAAATGCAACAGATTTCTGTATGTTGATATTGTATCCTATGACTTTGCTGAATTCATGTATCAGTTCTAGCAATTTTTTGGTAGAGTCTTTTGGGTTTTCATTATACAGTATCATGTCATCTGCAAATAGGAAAGTTTGACTTCTTCCTTGACAATTTGGATGCCTTTTATTTCTTTCTGTTGTCTGATTACTAAGGCTAGGACCTCCAATACTATGTTAAATAACAGTGATGAGAGTGGACAACCCTGCCTTGTTCCTGACCTTAGGGGAAAAGCTCTCAGCCCCTAGATTCCTGGAGTCACTAACAGAGGAGGGCGCCCTGGGGAGAGCGCATCACACCCTGCAGCTGAGCTCCCTAAAGGGCTGCAGCACATGCTGGGCGGGCCGAGAGCAGCTTGGGTGGTGGCCCCATGGAGAGGAGGGCTGGGCGGCCCCAGGAGTGCCATTCCAGCGGTGCAGGTCCCGGAGCCCAGGGTGCCGGGGGACACAGCCCAAGATCCTGCGCTCCCCCTGGGACAGGCAGAGGCCAGGAGGGCACAGGACACTGAGGACGCTCCTGCTGCCTGGCGGCCCCAGCGCTGGGAACATCCAGGCCCCTTCAGACTGGGAGCTGTGGTAGTAACTGCAGGAGCTGACTCCAAGGCTGGAGAGCTGGCCACAGCCACTGTTGTTGTTCCTCCTGGTGTCACACTGTGCCTGGGACTGAGCAGGAGCCTCACAGGATAAACAGTTCCCACTGAGCCCTGCACCTGGTAGGGGGCAGGGCAGCTCCTGCAGGTGCACACACCTGAGAATCAGCACAGCAGGCCCCTCCCCCAAAAGACCAGCTCGAAGGACAGGGGAAGAGAAAATTCTTGACCAAGCAGCGCTGGAAAGTTCCAGGGGAAGTTGAGGGATTTACAGTATATAGAACCAGAGGATACTCCCCCCTTATTTTTGTTTTTGTTTTTTGTTCTTTGTTTTTTCCTCCTTTTTTCTCTTTTTTTTCCTTCCTTTTCCCAGTACAACTTGTTTTTAGCCACTGTGCATTGACCAAAATGACTAGAAAGAAGAACTCACCACAAAAGAAAAAATCAGAAATAGTACTGTCTCCCACAGAGTTACAGAATTTGGATTACAATTTGATGTCAGAAAGCCAATTTAGAAGCACAATTATAAAGCTACTGGTGGCTCTGGAAAAAAGCATAAAGGATTCAAGAGACTTCATGACTGCAGAATTTAGATCTAATCAGGCTGAAATTAAAAATCAATTAAATGATATGCAATCCAAACTGGGGGTCCAAACGATGAGAGTTAATGAGGTAGAAGAACGAGTGAGTGACATAGAAGATGGCAAGGAAGGAAGCTGAGGAAAAAAAAAAAACTATTAAAAGATCATGAGGAAAGGTAAAGGGAAATAAATGACAGCCTCAGAAGGAAAAATCTACATTTAATTAGGGTTCCAAAGGTCACCGAAAGGGACAGAGGACCAGAAAGTGTATTTGAACAAATCATAGCTGAGAAATTCCCTAACTTGAGGAGGGAAACAGGCATTCGGATCCAGGAGATAGAGAGATCCCCCCTAAAATCAATAAAAACCTTCCACACCCTGACATTTAATAGTGAAACTTGCAAATTCCAAAGATAAAGAGAGATCCTTAAAGCAGCAAGAGACAAAGATCCCTAACTTATATGGGGAGAGGTATTAGGTTAACAGCAGACCTGTCCACAGAGACCTGGCAGGCCAGAAAGGGCTGGCAGGATATATTCAGGATCCTAAATGAGAAGAACCTGCAGCCAAGAATCCTTTATCCAGCAAGGCTCTCATTCAGAAGAGAAGGAGAGTTAAAGAGTTTCCAAGATAGGCAGAAACTGAAAGAATATGTGACCACCAAACCAGCTCTGCAAGAAATATTAAGGGGGACTCTGTAAAAGAAAGAGGAGGTCCGAAGAAACAATTCACAAAAACAGGGACTGAATATGTATTACGGTGACACTAAATTCATTATCTTTCAATAGTAACTCTGAACGTGAATGGGCTTATTGATCCCATCAAAAGAGGCAGGGTTTCAGACTGGGTAAGAAAGCAAGACCCATCTATTTGCTGTCTACAAGAGACTCATTTTAGACCTAAGGATACCTACAGTCTGAAAATAAAAGGTTGGAGAACCATTTACCATACAAATGGTCCTCAAAAGAAAGCAGGGGTAGCAATCCTCATATCAGATAAATTAAAGTTTATCCCAAAGACTGTAGTAAGAGATGAAGAGGGACACTATACCATACTTAAAGGATCTATCCAACAAAAAGACCTAACAATCATGAATATTTATGCCCCAAATGTAGGAGCTGCCAAGTATATCAATCAATTAATAACCAAAGATAAGACATACTTAGATAATAATACACTTATACTGGGAGACCTCAACATTGTGCATTCTGTAAACGACAGATATTCTAAGCACAACATCTCCAAAGAAACAAGAACTTTAAATGATACACTGGACCAGATGGATTTCACAGATATTTATAGAACTTTATATCCAAACGCAACTAAAAACACATTCTTCTCAAATGCACATGTAACTATCTCCAGAATAGACCACATACTGGATCACAAATCAGGTCTTAACCATACCAAAAGATTGGGGTTGTCCCCTGCATATTTTCAGACCATAAAGCTTTGAAACTAGAACTCAATCACAAGAAGAAATTTGGAAGAAATTCAAACACGTGGAAGTTGAAGGCCATCCTGCTAAAAGATTGAAAAGGTCAACCAAAAAATTAGAGAAGAATTAAAAAGATTCATGGAAACTAATGAGAATGAAGATACAACCATTCAAAATCTTTGGGATACAGCAAAAGCAGTCCTGAGAGGGAAATACATTGCAATACAAGCATCTCTCAAAAAAAAAAAAAAAAATCTCTGAAAAAAACTGCACCTAAAGGAACTGGAGAAAGAATAGCAAATAACCTACACCCAGGAGAAGAGAGTTAATAAAGATTCGAGCAGAACTCAATGAAATAGAGACCAGAAGAACTGTGGAACAGATCAACAAAACCAGGAGTTGGTTCTTTGAATTAATAAGATAGATAGACCATTAGCCAGGCTTATTAAAAACAAAAGAGAAGAGACTCAAATTAATAGAATCATGAATTAAAAAGGAGAGATCACCACCAATACCAAGGAAATACAAATGATTTTAAAAACATATTATGAGAAGCTATACACCAATAAATAAGGCAATCTAGAAGAAATGGATGCATTTCTGGAAACCCACAAACTACCAAAACTGGAACTGGAAGAAATAGAAAACCTGAACAGGCCAATAACCAGGGAGGAAATTGAAGCAGTGATCAAAAACCTCCCAAGACACCAAAGTCCAGGGCCAGATGGCTTCCCAGGGGAAATGTTATCAAACGTTTAAAGAAGAATCAATACCTATTCTACTAAAGCTGTTCCAAAAGATACAAAGAGATGGACTACTTCCAAACTCATTCTATGAGGCCAGCATCACCTTAATTCCAAAACCAGACAAAGAACCCACCAAAAAGGAGAATTATAGATCAATATCCCTGATGAACACAGATGCAAAAATTCTCAACAAGATACTAGCCAATTGGATCCAAGTGTACATTAAGAAGATTATTCACCATGACCAAATGAGATTTATCCACGGGATGCAAGGCTGGTTCAACACTCGTAAAGCAATCAACGTGATAGATCATATCAACAAGAGAAAAAACAAGAACCATATGATCCCCTCAATAGATGCAGAGAAAGTATTTGACAAAATACACCATCCATTCCTGATCAAAACTCTTCAGAGTGTAGGGATGGAGGGAACATTCCTCAGTATCTTAAAAGCCATCTATGAAAAGCCTACAGCAAATATCATTCTCAATGGGGAAACACTGGGAGCCTTTCCCCTAAGATCAGGAACACAAGAGTGATGTCCACTCTCACCACTGCTATTCAACATAGTACTGGAAGTCCTAGCTTCAGCAATCATATAAGAAAAAGAAATAAAAGGCACTCAAACTCAGAAAGAAGAAGTCAAACTCTCCCTCTTTGTAGATAACATGATACAGTACATAGAAAACCCAAAAGCCTCCACCCCAAGATTGCTAGAACTCATACAGCAATTGGGCAGTGTGGCAGGATACAAAATTGATGCCCAGAAATCAGTGGCATTTCTATACACTAACAATGACACTGAAGAAAGAGAAATTAAGGAGTCAGTCCCATTTACAATTGCACCCAAAAGCATAAGATACCTAGGAATAAACCTAACCAAAGAGGTAAAGGATCTATACCCTAAAAACTACAGAACACTTCTGAAAGAAATTGAGGAAGACACAAAGACATGGAAAAATATTCCATGCTCATGGATTGGCAGAATTGATATTGTGAAAATGTCAATGTTACCCAGGGAAATTTACACGTTTAATGCAATCCCTATCAAAATACCATGGACTTTCTTCAGAGAGTTGGAATAAATCATCTTAAGATTTGTGTGGAATCAGAAAAGACCCTGAATAACCAGGGGAATATTGAAAAAGAAAACCAGAGCTGGGGGCATCACCATGTCGGATTTCAGGTTGTACTACAAAGCTGTGATCATCAAGATAGTGTGGTACTGGCACAAAAACCCACACACAGATCAGTGGAACAGAATAGAGAATCCAGAAATGGGCCCTCAACTCTGTGGTTATCAAATATTTGACAAAGCAGGAAAGACTATCCACTGGAAAAAAGACAGTCTCTTCAATAAATGGTGCCAGGAAAATTGGACAGCCACGTGCATAAGAATGAAACTGGACTATTCTCTTACACCATACCCAAAGATAAACTTAAAATGGATGAAAGATCTAAATGTGAGACAAGAATCCATCAAAATCCCAGAGGATAACACGGGCAACATCCTTTTTGAACTTGGCCACAGCAACTTCTTGCAAGATACATCTCTGAAGGCAAGGGAAACAATAGCAAAAATGAATTATTGGGACTTAATCAAGATAAAAAGCTTCAGCACAGCCAAATAAACAGTCAACAAAACTACAAGACAACCTACAGAATGGGAGAAGATATTTGCAAATGACCTATCAGATAAAGGGCTAGTAGCCAAGATCTATAAAGAACTTATTAAGCTCAACACCCAAAAAAACAAACAACCTTCTCATGAAATGGGCAAAATATATGAACAGAAATCTCACAGTGGAAGACATAGACATGGCCAACAAGCACATGAGAAAATGCTCCACATCACTTGCCATCAGAGAAATACAAATCAAAACCACAATGAGATACCACCCCACACCAGTGAGAATGGTGAAAATTTGTAAGACAGGAAACAACAAATGTTGGAGAGGATGTGGAGAAAGGGGAACCCTCTTGCACTGTTGGTGGGAATGTGAACTGGTGCAGCCACTCTGGAAAACTGTGTGGAGGTTCCTCAAAGAGGTAAAAATAGAGCTACCCTATAACCCGGCAATTGCCCTGCTGGGGATTTACCCCAAAGATACAGATACAGTGAAAAGGCAGGACACCTGCACCCCAATGTTCACAGAAATAATGTCCACAATAGCCAAACTGTGGAAGGAGCCTCGGTGTCCATTGAAAGATGATGGATAAAGAAGATGTGGTCTATGTATCCAATGGAATATTCCTCAGCCGTTAGAAATGACAAATACCCACCATTTGCTTCAACGTGGATGGAACTGGAGGGTATTATGCTGAGTGAAATAAGTCAATTGGAGAAGGATAAACATTATATGGTCTCATTCATTTGGGGAATATAAAAAATAGTGAAAAGGATTAAAGGGGAAAGGAGAGAAAATGAGTGGGAGATATCAATGAGGGAGACAGAACATGAGAGACTCCTAACTCTGGGAAATGAACAAGGGATAGTGGAAAGGGAGGTGGGTGGGGGTTGGGGTGACTGGGTGATGGGCACTAAGGGGGGCACTCGACGGGATGAGCACTAAGGGGTTACTCAACGGGATGAGCACTGGGTGTTATACTATATATGTTTGCAAATTGAACTCCAATAAAAAAAAATAGAATTTTCGAATCCACGTTCATCAAGGATATTGGCCTATAATTCTCCTTTTTAGTGGGGTCTTTCTCTGGCTTTTGAATCAAGGTAATGCTTGCCTCAGAATGGGTTTGTAAATTTTGCTTTTAGTTCTCTTTTTTGGAACAGTTTGAAGAGAATAGTTAAGTATTCTTTAAATGTTTGGAACAACTCCCTTGGGAAGCCACCTGGCCTGAATTTTGTTTGTTGGAAGGTTTTTGATTACTGATTCAGTTTCTTTACTGATTATGTGTCTATTCAAATTTTCTATTTCTTCCTGGCTCAATATTGGTATCTTTCACAACCTTCTTGTCAATATTTCCATTATACTGAGAATAAAATTCTAACATCCTAAGACATACAAGTCTTAACTGTTCTTGATGTAGGTTTCTTCTTTAACCTCATTCCTCAACATTATTCTCCTGTTCACTATATTCCAGGTGCGCTAAAATGATTGCTCTGCCTTCAACCTGCCAAAACTACTTTTGTTATAGATTTTTAAATCTGCATTTTCTTCTGGTTGGAGTTCTCTTTACTCAGATATTTTTATGTTGATTCACATACCATGGCTCAAACTAGCAAGATCAAATAAAAATAATTTGGTGACAACAAAAAAGAAGATAAAAATTTAGTAATGAGTGTGAATGAAAATTGTAGACATATCACAACATTATAGAATGCTATATATATATATATTATATATATATTATATAGGTGATACTTATTTCTAAGTATAATCACTTTTAGGTATTTTGGCCATCATCTTTTATGATGTTTTTCAAATTAATGTATAGGTTGTCAGATGAAATACAAAATTCTACATTAAATTTGTACTTCGTATAAACTTTTTTTTTGTTATAAGTATTCTTATGGGAAATATAGGACATACAGATATTAAAAGTATATTTTTTCTCCACAATTAAATTTAACTAGATATTCTGTATTTTTATTTATTAAATTGACAACCTCACATTTATAATTACTCATTGATATCTAGAGAGTAGAGTGAAAGTCTCTTCCAAATCAAACATGGATTTCCTGAACTTTACTGTGATTATATCATCCAGCGTACTTCCCATCACTGAACTGAACCAATAACTACAGCAGAGGGATGGTTTTGCTTTGGTTCTAACTGGATTTCATGCAATAACCTGAATGGAGCACCCAGCAAGAGGTGTTGGACTTGCTGTAGTTTCTAATATAAGCTAATCTAGAGACATCATTCTTTTGGAAACAAGATTAAACCTATCCAAATTGCACAACTCTTCTCGAATTCCAGAGGATGGACCAGGAAAGTAACTATAATAGATGCTACAAATGGAATTAGGTTGTATTTTGATGGACTTATATTAATCCACATTAGCCAGATTATCTAAATAGAAAAAAAAAAAAAAGGAAAATGAAATAAAGGAAGAATACTATGTCAGTAACTGTTTGTACTCAATAAGCATACAGTTTAGTTGCAGTGGGGGAAAAAATCATGAATCAATAGTAATAGTTTTAACCACTAGGGTGTAGGTCGTCAAAAACTAGGCTAGAGAGAAGAAAAATTACAGATGACAAAGTTGTCAAATTCGTGGTTTAGGCAGCATTGCTTATGGATGAAAAAATTTCATTCAAACATTAGGACTTCATAAACAAATTCTCTCTCTCACTATATATGTATGTATGTGTTGCAAATCATATTTTGTTCCAATTTTAGTATAAGTGCTGCTGATGCAAGCACCTATTTCAAGATTTCAAAAGCTCAAAATTGCATGCCAAAATTTGTTTACCCTTTTGTTATTCAGGGTAGGAATTGGTAGCCTGGGATTTTAAGTCTACATGTCTTTCATTTTGCGATACTGCAGAAAAATAAATAGTAAACACCATTGCCCTTATAATACAAATCATTAGCTATTTAAGTGAAATTTTATAGGAAACCATTATTATAAAATTATGGAAACAAATTGTAGAAAAAACAAAGGAAACATAAGACTGATTTAATTACATCTAGTGAACAAAAAAGTTATATTTGATTTATATGTAAATAACATCATCATATATTTTGAGGCCCCTTAAATTTCTTCACCTGTAATATAATAGGCTTACTATCAAAATTTACATGATCAGCTCATTTTGTGTTTATTATCCAATATCTGTGTCTGTTTCTACTTTCTGAAGTCAAAACGCCTTACTCTTATATTTATTCTTAATTTATAATAGTAGTTTTTCCGAATTTCCTAATTATAAATTCTGTCAGAATTTAAAACCTTTAAAAATGTAGTTAATATATCATTGGAATTTGTCAGCCTTATTAAGAAGGTCCCAACTGCTCCTTACAGCATGCTCCATGCAGGAAGCCCGATGTGGGACTTGATCCCGGGTCTCCAGGACCACGCCCCGGGCTTAAGGCAGTGCTAAACCTGTATTCCATGCTATTTTCTTTCATTTTTTAAGATTTTATTTATATATATTCACAAGAGACAGAAAGAGAGGCAGAGGCCAAAGCAGAGGGAGAAGCAGGCTACATGCAGGGAGCTCAATGTGGGACTTGATCCCTATATGGGACTCGATCCTGGGACTCCAGGATCATGCCCTGAGCCCAAAGGCTGTCCCTCAACCACTGAGCCACCCAGGTGTCCCATATTCCATTCTTTTTTTTTTTTATTCCATTCTATTTTAAAGCATTCTACTTATCCAGAATATTCAACAGCAGGAGGACTTATTCTCTGGTGCAAGATTCTTTGAGGATTCTTGCGTTTTGAGTGGAACTAACTGAGATTTTCTCAGGCCCTGCTTATATTTTAGCTGCTAAAAATATGAAAGTGGGAGAATGGGACACCTGGGTGGTTCAGTGGTTGAATCTCTGTCTTTTGCTTAGGTCATGATCCTGGAGGGGCGCAGGGATTGAGTCCTGATTGAGTCCCCCGCAGGGAGCCTACTTCTCCCTCTGCCTATGTCTCTGCCTCTCTCTGTGTGTCTTTCATGAATAAATACTTAAAAAAAAAAAAAGAGTGGGAAAGTAAAGTACTAGAGCTGTAAATCTGTTCTTGGCTTTTGGCTGAAATGAAGTTCCCTGGATTACAATAGAGACTGAATTGTTGGCAAGGTTGAGACACAAACTTCAGGAAAAGTGCCCAGCAATAAAAAATATGATTATCAGAGAAAGAAATAAGCCAAGTAATTGTCCTAGGGAAAGATGAAGGGAAAGTAACTAAATAACAACAGAGACATTTACTATATACATGATATACAGCTCTTGGTGGAACATGCTTAGAAAATTGAAATTGGAATGAAATTCTGTACTTATCAGATTATGATACTATAGAGTTAAAAACAGCAACAAAAACCTCTCCCCCAACACAAAATTACGAGTGTTTTGTAAAACACCAAACCAATATCTTCTCTGTGTTACATGGGTCTGCAAATGGACTGAGTTCCAGTCCCCTTGTACCCTGAAGCAAGGTCGACAAGAGATTCACCTTCTAATAATACCGCAAGCTTAACACAGGCTTCAGCCTTTCTTTCTCCAAGAGAAAAAAACATAAATAACTACACAATGCCTATTAATATTTCAACACCAAAGTGATATATACTTCATGCCCAGACCATTTAACTGGAGGGTACTGGGTAGTACTTTTTTCCGGGTTTTCAAGGAAGAGAAGAGAAGTAGCAATAATGATAAGCACTAGAAACATGGAAGCTGGAATCCAGGGGCAAGCCTGCAGAGTAGGAAGGGGAAGGATGAATACTGGTGACCATAAAATGAAAGTTTGGGGTTTGGGTTATTAAGTAATGCAAAGAAGTAATAAATTCAAAAACAAGGAAACTAGTTAGAAATTCTTGCAACAGTGATTCTAGGGGCTTAAGCAGAATTGGGTGATGAAAAAGAAAATCATTGGGATCCCTGGGTGGCGCAGCGGGTTTGGCGCCTGCCTTTGGCCCAGGGCGCGATCCTGGAGACCCGGGATCGAATCCCACGTCGGGCTCCTGGTGCATGGAGCCTGCTTCTCCCTCTGCCTGTGTCTCTGCCTCTCTCTCTCCCTCTGTGTGACTATCATAAATAAATAAAAAAAAATTAAAAAAAAAAAAGAAAAAGAAAATCATTACTCAAGTAAAGAGAATTAGTTTGAATGTTATAATATTCTTTTTAGGAATTTGTTCTCGTAGGTTATAATTAATATTATTACCATATGTACCATTATTGTTATTTCTGCTGACTAGAGCTTTTGTGAATCTTTCCTGACAAGCAATGTTATAGAAGTATTGGCATTTTGGATTTGCATTTGAAAATGCTAAGCAAACTTATTTTAAAAAAAATAGACAATCAAGGTAACTAGTCTAGCTTCTCTAGTAGTACAAACACCTGAAAAGATAAAATAATATATTTTTCATTTCATATCCTTTGAAATGCATAGTGATGGGGCAACTCCAGGTGGCTCAGCGGTTTAGCACCACCTTCAGCCCAGGGCCTGATCCTGGAGACCCGGGATTGAGTCCCACATCAGGCTCCCTGCATGGAGCCTGCTTCTCCTTCTGCCTGTGTCTCTGCCTCTCTCTCTCTCTCTCTCTCTCACTCACTCACTCTCTCTCTCTGTGTCTCTCATGAATAAATAAATAAAATCTTAAACAAAAAGAAATGCATAGTTATGAATTACAAAGACAAATTATCTTAAAAAATTAATCTACCAAGAAGTAAAGGCTAATTGGACTGCTCCCCTGCAGTATTGCCTCTCAGAGCGCTGTCTTCTTCACAGCTTCCCGGTTAGAACTTGTAAAAATTTAAGGTCATCCATCCTAATAGAGTGAGGAGATAGCTAATCAGTCCCAAAGATCCCTGATTGCCTATATCAAAAAGCTAGTACCAGAAAGCTTAGATCTAACAGCCCTGGACACATCTTGGGCAGGGCTAATGTTTCCTCAGTCACAAACATTCAAGTGAGGCCGATATTCTATGGTGTGTGTTACAGTATCCAGAACCTTCCAATCTTGGCTCTAACCAATAGTAGGTCAGTAGCTTGTGCTTCCTAATTGACACAAGGTAGCAAGCAGTACAGGGCAGAAGACCTGATTCTTCAAAACAGTCTTACTGGTGTATTTCAGGTTTTTATCACAACAGGCTTTGAGCTGGTGTTTTCCCTCATACATCATTTGAAAATCCCAGAGTTTCTAGGCTAGATAAACTTTCCCTTACTTGGAAATACAACTCTGCTGTATGGTGATCCAGAGGGAATGTGCACTGATCAATATTAGATAAACTCTGTTGCAAAGAGAGTATATCTATCATCTGGTAATTTACTTTTGTGGGTTACCTACATTAAATATCTCTTGTCAGTTTTTTTTTTTTCTTGTTTGTTTTCAAAGGGACATTTTTGAAGAAAAAAATGAAAGAAAGTTTTAGGGATATCTATTTACAGATTTTAGCTGCCAGGTATGAGTATCAAATTTATAAATAAATAAACAAGAAATAAATACTGGGATTTGACATTCTTTTTTTTAATTTGAGTAGATGACACACAATGTTATATTTTTTTTTGAAACACACAATGTTATATTAAATTCAGGTGTACAGGTTAGTGATTTGACAAGTCTATACACTATGTTATACTCACCATGAGTGTAGCCAACATATGTGGAATTTATGAATAGGCAGAGAAAATGTTTTATTAATACACAGGCTTCCAATGTGGTGCTTAATACTCTCATATTCAGGGCAGTGGTTACATATTTTTCTTCATTAAAGAAGACAAAACAAGAACAAAGAAACACTTCAAGCCTGCGTTTCAAATATATGTTTACTTAATTAATTATAATTTGTATATTTCATTATAATGTAATTTTAATATATCAGGGATAATCTGCTATGATCTTATGGCACTATTTATCATTATGAGCAATAAAAGCAAATTCATATTTCAAAAATATTTCTCACAAATAATAGATTTTGGAGGGAAATTGTTAAATATGATTATGTTAACATTGCTTTTACCTTATATTGTTACTAAAAAGTTCACTTTAAGAATAAGGCATTTTAATTCTGTCAAAGAAAAATATTCAAATGAGAAATGTTAAATGGAATTTGTTTATAATCCACAAAGCATGTATGTGATATAGAAAATTCTAAAGGGAATTATTAAAAATTTTCAGATCAGGTTAAGTTTTAGAAAGTTTACATAATAAGCTTGAAGCCCAAAAATAAATGGCATTTTTGTATTCTATAAATAACCAATTGGAACATAAGATTGTAAAGACAAATTTTAGCATCAAAACTATGAAATCCTCAGGGACAGATTTAACAAAAAAAATGCAATGTCTAAATTAAGCAGGGTATACAATGCTCATGATTGGAAGAATTGATATTAATAGTGCCATTTATATTCCGTATATTCAATGTAATCCCAATCAAAATTCTGGTAGACTCTTCTGTAAACATGGACATGCTGTATCTAAAATCATTAGGATATGCAAAGAAATTAAAATAGCATATGCAATTTACAGTAAGAAAAACTGTGGAAGATTTTCACATGATCTCAAGACTAACAAGCTAACGAAATTGTAATAATGTGATACTAGAATAAGGATAGACATAGAGATTAACAGAATGAATAGAGAATTGAAAAATAAACCAATAAATATATAATCCGTTGATTTTCAACAAAATGGAAAAGAAAATTCAATACGAAAAATATGGTATGGAAAAAAATGTGGTATGGGAACAAGTGGGTCCATACTTAAAAAATGAAATTTGTCTATTAACCTTGTATCAAAAACACTAAAGAAAAAAAAAAGATGGGGCCCCTGGGAGGGGGGGCTCAGTGATGGAGCCTCTGCCTGTGGCTCAGGTCGTGATCCTGGGTCCCGGGATTGAGTCCCGTATGAGGCTCCCCGCATGGAGCCTGCTTCTCCCTCTGCCTGCGTCTCTGCCTCTCTCTCTGTGTCTCTCATGAATAAATAAATAAAATTAAAAAAAAAAAAGAAATGCATTATGACCTGAATAAAAAAATTAAAACTACAAAAATTTCTAAAGGAAAAGATGAGCGGAATTCTTACAATGTTGAGGTAAGCAAAAATTTCTTAGGACAGAAAAATAATATGAGCCATAATTTTTGGGAAAAAAATGTCTTTGAAAAACACTTTAATAAGCTGAGAAATCAAGCAACATACTAGGAGAAGAATTTTAAATTCATTTGTGGCAAAAGACATGTTCTGCAAAGGACTATAAAAAAGAATCATAAATCAATAATAAGAAAACAAATCAATTAATAATGGACAAAGATTTGAAGAGACACTATATACATAAAGGTAGAAAAATGGAATAAGCCCGTGAAAATATGCACAATATCATCAATCATTAGAGAAATGGAAACTAAACCAAAATGAGAAACTGTTACATTTGAAGAAGAGGTAAAATTAGAAAAAACTAACAAGGCAATTTTGGAGAGGAAGTGAAAAAACTGTAACATTAATATGTTGCAGGTGAGAATAGTTATTTAACCTTGGAAACCTGCTACCCCTGATCTCTATGTGTGTCTTACATTCACCTCCCAGTATTTTGCTAACATTTCTTCATAGATGGATCACATAATAGATGTCTATAGAATCAGAGTGACTGCTCAAAAATTAACATAGCTCTAAAGTTTGACTATGTTATTTTTTGTCACATTGATTGTTCTAGGAAATACCTTCAGGGTAGTTATTCAGTTCCTGGCTGAATCAATAAAACATGTTCATAAATAATTTTGTAACTGTCATCATTTATCAGAAAATGCTAAAGTAGAAGCAGTTTCTTTCCTAAAAAAAAAAAAAAAAAAGATAATTTACTTACTGGTTGCATATAAATTATGTTTGTTTAATATCTTGACTTATTTTGTCAGAGTGATCTGAATGTAGAAATCAAATTTACGTGAATTGAGTCTCTCTTTGGAATACAACCAATGGAAGAAAAAAGAGCAATTGGGGGAAAAAGATCATAAAGTATCATCTTAAAATGTTATGAAATGCCAATTAAGGAATATATTTAATATATCAAACCCAATTAAATGCAAGTATTTTGGTAAAGTTGCAGAAAGAAATTAATTAGCAAAATATTTTAGGAGAAATTGGTGAATTAGTTTCCTATGGCTCCTGTAACAAATTACTATAATAACTTAAAACAACAGAAATTTATTCTTTCACGGTTCTAGAGGCCAAATGTCCAAAATAACTTCATTTGGTTGAAATTGAGATGTCAGCAAGATTGTGTTGAAAGTTCTAAGAGAAAATCAGTTTTGGGGCATGTGGGTGGCTCAATCAGTTAAGTGTCTGCCTTCAGCTCAGGTCATGATCCCAGAGTCCTGGGATCAAGCCCCACATCAGGCTCCTTGCTCAGGAGCCTGCTTCTCCCTCTCTATCTGCCTGCTGCTCCAAATGCTTATGCTCTCTCTCTGTGTCAAATAAATAAATCGACTCTATTAAAAAAAAAATCAGTTTCTTATCTTCTTTAGCATCTGGTGGCTGCCTAATCTTTCACTATGGCCACCCCACTCCAGTCTATGCCCCTCTTATCTCAAAGCCTTCCCCTGTTTTACAAAATGTGTTTTACTTCCCTCTACTTGTGATTGCAATCTGGAAAATACAGGTAATCTCTCAATTCATTTATCATCTCAGTATCTTCATTCAATCACGTCTGCATAGACACTTTTCTCTTATAAAGTTACATGTTAACAGGTAGTTGGATATAATGTATTTGAGGGTCAGTTACTCTGCTTACTACAATTGGTAAAATTTGTAACAGAATATTGGAACTATGATTTGGTTATCTTTCAGGTGGGAACAATGATAGCCCTCAATTTTCTTTCAAGATATTTCTCATTTTCCTCCTCTCAGGCACTATATGTATTTTTTTTCTTTCTTTTTTTTTTTTTTTTCCTAGCCAGTTGTTGCTAGATATGTTTAAATGATCTTGATCAATGGCATGTGCATCACCTCCGTGATTCATCACATCTCCTAAATTCTACTACAGTGACTGGGGCTTTAAAATGGAAGAGGCTCAGCCAGCCTGGCATTATCAGTGAAAGTGTCAGAATCTCTCTTTACTGTCCAGAAATCGAAATGTAGCATAATTTTAATTTTACTCCTTCAGAGACTTTTAAGCTGTAGCTCTTTGAATCAAATTAAAATTCATTTTTCTAGAGATATCAACATGTATTTTTAACTTATTAAAACCTACTTTGAGTTAATATTGTATCATTTTATGTATAACTTAAGGACCTAGTGGCTGTCTGTTCACATTTTCACTCCTCAGAGCTGCTGCTGTTTTCATGAATATTACACATACATACATTGTAAACTCACTAATATAGTATTACCATTTTTGCTTTACATAGCCATATATTTTTAAAGAAAGTAAATAACTAATAAAACAGTATTTTGTATTTACCAAAACATTTGCTATTACAGCCATTTTTTTAGTAGTTCTTGTGGTTCTTAGTTTCCTTTTGGTATCAATGATCACTATAGTCAGAGACTTTCTTTATTACCCATGTGCAAGTCTAGCAATAAATACTCTCTATACTTGTTTTCCTGATTATATTTAATTTAATCTCCATGTTTTAAGGTGTTTCTTTTTGTTTTGTTTTGTTTTGTTTTTTCCTGGATATAGATTTCTGGGTTGGTTTTTTTTTTTTTTCCTACAGAAATGTAAACTTATGGTCCTTAACTTTTTGTGATGAAAAGTCATCCATTATCATGTCATCCTTCCCTTATATGTAATGTCTTTATTCTCAACTTTCTGTTAAGCTTTTCTCCTTATCAGTTGATTTTCAAAAACTTGATATTAGTTACCTAATACACACTTTTTAATTTATTCTGCTTTCTATTTGCTAAGATTCTGGAATATGTTAGGTTATATTTTTACCAATATGCAAATCTTACTGTCATTACTTCCTCAAATATGCTTTTACATATTTTTCTCCACAATCCTCTTTTTTCTCCACACTCCTCTATTCTTGAGGATTCAGTTTCATGCAGATAATTTAATAATATCCAAAAAATCACTGAGGCCCTGTTTCTTTTCTTTCTTTTTGTTTTAATGTTGGATAGATACATTCTATCTTTCCATCTCAAATTCACTGAGCACTTCTACCATTTTAAATCAAATGCCAATCCTGTCTATTTTAGCTTCTGTTACAAATATTGTAGTTTTCAGTTCTAAAATTTTATTTGCTTATTTTTATAGTTCAGTTTCCTAAAATTCCTTATATGTTCATTCATTATAATAACCACATTTGCTTCTAAGTCCTTGAACATATTTGTAACAGCCACTTCAATGGCCTTTCCAGTTTCAGGGGCCTCTCCAATACCTGGGTCATTTTGGAGGTTTTTAAATTAATTTATCATTGTTTGTCACATTTTTCTGCTTCTTAACATGTTAAGTAATTGCTGGTTTTGTATTCTAGGCATAGAGGACAACAGAAATTGTGAATTTTGCAGTGATCTTTTAAGTAATGTTGAGGGTTGGTTGGTTGTTTTGTTTTTACTGTCTGGGAGTTAGTTTACTAATGGTAGAGTTGATCATTTTGAGGCTTGTATTTAAGCCTTTGGTGGGGATATCCTTACTCTAAGGTTTAATTATTGTATGAAATTGATCATTGTTTAGACCAATTGCATAACATAAGACAGTCACCTTGTTTACAAAATGAAGTAGCTCAAAATTTCTAAGTCTCTTTTGTCTCTAAAATTTTAATTCTTTTAACTTGAATATTATAAACTTCTAGAAGACATTCAAAAGAATGTTAAAGAAAATCCTATTAATCATGAAGGATGCCCCCCCCCTCACCTTAGGCATATGGAAACAAGGCACCCATATCTGTGTTTTCATGGAAATAAACACTGTCTTGGTTTACTTTGTTTACTTCTCAGCATTTGTTCCACTCAAAGTGGGCAATCTAAGATAACTGGAGATTCCATGGTCTTGCCAGCAATTGATTTATGTATAGGAATGGCATTTTCATACCTGACTGTTATCAAGAATTAATGTGACTATGAGGTACCCAAGTGGAGTAGTTGGTTAAATAGCCAGCTCTTGGTTTCTGCTCAGGTTGTGATCTCAGAGTCCTTCCATCCAGTCTGTTTCAGGATTCTCTTTCTCCCTCTGCCCCTCTTCCTGCTTGCTTGCCTGCTCCTTCTGCCCCTCTTCCTGCTTGCTTGCCTTTTCATGCCTAAAATAAATAAGTAAATCTTTCTTTAATCTTTTTTTTTTTAAGATTTTATTTATTTATTCATGAGAGACCCAGAGAGAGAGGCAGAAACACAGGCAGATAGAGAAGCAGGCTCCATGTAGGGAGTCCGATGTGGGACTCCATCCTGGGACTCCAGGATCATGCCCTGGGCCTAAGGCAGATGCTCAACCGCTGAGCCACTCAGGCATCCCATTTAAGTAATCTTTTTAATAAAGAATTATTGTTGACTATATTATTCCTATCATTAGAGTCATTTGAAGGCAACACTTATACACAAGATGGCACTGCAGAAAGATGGAAAGGACATGACATCATTAAATCATTGAATGAGATCTCTGGAATATAGTTGATGTGATATGACAAGTCTAATTATTATTGATGTGTATTGGACACAGTGTATTGGACACACAGTTTTCTGTTAATTGTGTCTTGTATCATTCTAACATATACCAGCTTCTTTTTTTCAGATTGAAGAGTTTGAGGTAGCCACAAAATGGTAAATGTTTTACATCAGTCCTTTAAATTTAAATGAGGAATGTTGTTTTAATAAGTATTCTAATATTTAGTATTTAAAGTTTAAACTCATCTCATTTATATGTAAATCTAAATGTAATTAAAGAAAATAAGCAAATCTTAGATTTATTTTATTTTTTAAAGACTTTATTTATTCATTCATAGAGACACTCAGTGAGAGGCAGAGACACAGGCAGAGGGAGAAACAAGCTTCTCTTGGGGAGCCCGATGTGGGACTCAATCCTAGGACCATGGGATCACTCCCTGAGCCAAAGGTAGACACTCAAACACTGAGCCACCAGGTGTCCCTAGATTTATTTTAAATATAAAGTTTATATAGTTTCTTAAAACTAAAATACAGAAATATTAATTAATTTTCCCAAGTTCACGCAGACAATAGTGAGTAGACATAATAATAGTTACTTAGAATGCTTTGATTCATACTCTCTTTTCTCAATCACTATATCATCCTACTACTGTGGCCATGGAGTAGAGTCATGGCTTATTGACTGTGTAGTACAGCAGAAGAAAGGATTTAAGAGTTGCCAGAGAATAAGAAAAATAAGAAATTATGGAATGCTTGTATATTATGCTAAATTTTGAAAATTAAACTGATCTTCTCCCTAGAGAATGAGACTCAAATACTGTATGCTGTTTCCAGAGTATAAAAACCATTGCTATTGAAAGTGTAGTCAATGAGAAAAATAGACAAGGATAATTTTGAATAGTATATGAAGGGGCAAATTTGGACCCAGTCATTTTTCTAAAATCAAGCTGACAAAAATCAAACCTCATTCCTACTTTTCTCTAAACTACTTAATTTCCTTAAAAACAAATGGGAAATGCATAAATGTTTGTTCACCTCAACCAATAAGGGGAGAATAAATCCGAAGAGATAAATATATAATCAGTAATACAGACCTGTCCCAGCAGTGCTATAGCTAAATAGATTTGATGAGAGTACTCCATTGAAACCAGAACATACACAAAATAACAGTGAGCAAAGAGTAAACGATTCTGGACTAACAAAACATTTGGCTCAGATAGCTTTTGCTTTTCTTCTTACTGTAGACAGGATCTACACAGTGGAATCAGAGGCTAAATATTTTTCAATTGATAGGCCTAGTACTTGGCAATGTCTTTGCAAACAAGTCCCACGATGGAGCATAAGAAAGATTAACAAAGGGGACGCCTTGAGCGTCTGCCTTTGGCTCAGGGCGTGGTCCTGGCATGCCAGGATCAAGTCCTGCATGGGGGTCTCTGTGTGGAACCTGCTTTTCCCTCTGCGTGTCTCTCCCTGTTTCTTTCTCTGTTTTTCATGAATAAATGAATAGAATCTTAAAAAAAAAAAAAAGGATTAATAAAGGCGATCCCAATATGAGAGCAGAAGTGTTAACCAAGCTCAGAATCTTATCCCCAGATATCTGAGAAAACAGTGATGGCAAGGATATGGTTAGGGAATACGGTCCCAGAAACAATAAAATATTAATTGTTTTAGCTATAGCAATATTAATTGTTAGCTTAAGACAAACTTGCTAAACATTTGCCAGTATATCACTGGCTTAAACCCAATTATAGCAGTAATTATACTTATTGTAAAGCATTATAGACCCCAATTAAACAAAGATGGTCAATGTAGATAAAGAGAAAAGCCTACTTACGTGTTTCTTTTTAAGGACAATCTTTATAAGAACAGAAAATGTTTGAAAAGTAAAAGCATAGGGAAAAGTTACACCTTTTAAACATTTACTAATAGAGCTATTACAACTATGTTAATATGACATAAAGTTAACCTTAAAACAAAAATCAAATGAGAAATAGAGATTATAGTTATGAAAGGATCATTTCAACAGGAGTATGTAACAGTTCAAAATATGTGCAATTAGCAACATAATTGTCGTATGTAATGATAAAGTATATAGAGTGAAGCAGTTAAAAGTGAAGGTAGAGACAAATCTGTAAGTATATTTTGATATCTCTAAACAACTCTCTTTTTAAGTGATAGAGAAAACTCAAAATACACATTAAACAACATGAATAAAAAAGACTATTGAAGCATGTAAGTGCTTTTCAAAGGCACATGTGCCATTTACCAGGATAGATCATATTATGAATCATAAGGAATGTTTCAATAAATTTAGAAATGATTTATATGGCTCCTTGATGACTGGAAACTTAAATCAGTTGTAAATAACAAAAGGATCATTAGAACAATGGCCAGAGCTCTCAACATTAAATTACACTCTAGTGCACACACTAGGTGAAAGAAAAAAATGACAGTGAAAAATTAAACACCAACTTAAAAGCTTAAAAGCAGACATTGACAGAATAAGCTATATGTAGTGGAAGAAGCAAGAATCAGCTATATGTAGTGTTTATAAAACAAATTTAAGTATAAATAACCAAATAGGTTAAAAGAAGGTTGGGAAAAGATACATCATGCCAACATTAATCATAGGAAAGATAACATATACTGATTTTAAACAAAAGTGATTTTACAAAAAAAAAAAAATAGGCATAAAGAAGAGCATTGTATGTTGATAATTCTCCAGGAAAACACAGCAATTCTAAACTTGTATATATCTAACTATAGAGCATCAAATTAGATGTGGGTAGGACATTTTACAAAATCAAAATCAAAATCAAAAAAACAAAATAAAATCCAACACCCTTTCATGTTAAAAACAAACAAATAAAAAAACACTCAGAAAACTTCTTAGTAAGGAAAAGGGCATCTACAAAATCTCACAGCTAACATCATACTTAATATTGAAAGAATTTATACTAATGTATTAATATTAGAAATAAACAAAGAATAATCAATCACTCTTGAGCTTCTATTCAGCATTAATCTTGAAAAAGAAACATCAGGGTTGGACAAGAAGAGTAAAACTAGCTTTATAAATTATTTGATTCTGTGTATAGAATAATCTGTGGAGCCACGACTAAACTATTAGAACAAACACACAGTTAATGTCTAAACAACATATCAGTTGAACAAAATGTGAGAGAAATTTTAAAATTTTGAACAAAATTAAAATGAAAATGCAACTTAATCAAATTTGCAGGATACAATCTAAAAAGTATGCAGAGAAAATTTATAACATTAAATACATATATTAGAAAAATATAAACTATCTAAAATAAATAACTTAAGTTTCTATCTTAGGGAAGCAAGCACAGAACAAGTTCAATTTAAGTTACAGAAAGCTAATGAAAATAAATAATAGAAGCAGAAAACAATGAAAATGCAAATAGGAGATAATAGAGAAAAATATTAAAAGCTGGTTCTTTTTAAAAAATTAATGAAATTTCAAAATCTCTACCTGTGCTGGAAAAAAAAAGAGAAAATTAAAATTGCTAATATGAAAAGGAAAGAATGGTCATTATTTTGATTTATTATACATTAAAATGATAAAAAACAAATATTTGCCCACAATTTTGATAAATTGCTTGAAATAGATACATTCCTTTAAATATTGATACTACTAAAACTTATATAAAGAAAAACTGATAACCTTAAGTAGGCCTCTCTATTACAGAAACTGAATAGTGAATAACATTTGAAAGAAGAAAGCATAATGATGATTTCAGTAATAAATCTAACAAACATGTAAGGAAATTTTACTAATTCTTCACAAGTTTTCTGTAAGATAAAAGAAGAAACACTTCTAACCCATCCTACAAGTCCAACATTACCCTAATACCAAACACATATGAAACATTAAAAGAAAAACAAAAGAACAACTACAGATCAGTATCTTTCATGGACATAAGTGTAGAATTCCTCAAGAAAATCTTAGCAAATTGAATTCAGCGATTAATTATATATACATACATACATATGTATGTATACACACATGTATGTGTGTGTGTATATATATATATACATGTATATGTATACACACATACACACAGTGACCAAGTGAGATTTATTCAAGATATGCAAGACTGATTCCACATTTAAAATCATTCCATGTAATCGACCATATTAACAGGTAAGGGGGAACAAATGATAATAGCTACTCATGAAGAAAAATCATTTGTCAAAAACTAAGAACTATTTGTAATCAGATGCAATGAAACGCCGGGACACCTGCACCCCGATGTTTCTAGCAGCAATGTCCACAATAGCCCAACTGTGGAAGGAGCCTCGGTGTCCATCGAGATATGAATGGATAAAGAAGCTGTGGCCTATGTATACAATGGAATATTTCTCAGCCATTAGAAACGACAAATACCCACCATTTGCTTCGACGTGGATGGAACTGGAGGGTATTATGCTGAGTGAAATAAGTCAGTCAGAGAAGGACGAACATTATATGGTCTCATTCATTGGGGAATATAAAAAATAGTGAAAGGGAATAAAGGGGAAAGGAGAAAAAATGAGTGGGAAATATCAGGGAGGGAGACAGAACATGAGAGACACCTAACTCTGGGAAACAAATTAGGGGTGGGGGAAGGGAGGAGGGCGGGAGGGTGGGGGTGACTGGGTGACAGGCACTGAGGTGGGCACTTGACGGGATGAGGACTGGGTGTTATTCTATATGTTGGCAAATTGAACACCAGTAAAAAATAAATTTATAAAAAAATTCTCAACAAACTAGAAATAAAGAGGAACTTCCTCAATTTGATTTTTAAAAATCTACAAAAACAGCAAAAGCTAACATCATATATAATATTGAGATGCTATCCATTTTCTCCTAAGAACAGATACAAGGCAAAAGTTTCTTCTCACCACTCTTATTCAATATTATATGAAAGTTCTTAGCTAGTGAAATATGACAAGAAAAATATATAAATATATACAGTTTTTTTAAAGCTATTTTATGGACTGATGACATCATGGTGTAGGAAATCCCAGTAAGTCTCTCGGAAAATTCCTGAAAATTGTGAGTGATTATAGCCAGGTCACAAGTTATAATGCTAATATTGAAAAAAAAAATTAAGTGGGATCCCTGGGTGGCGCAGCGGTTTGGCACCTGCCTTTGGCCCAGGGCGCGATCCTGGAGACCCGGGATCGAATCCCACATCAGGCTCCCGGTGCATGGAGCCTGCTTCTCCCTCCGCCTGTGTCTCTGCCTCTCTCTCTCTCTCTCTGACTATCATAAATAAATAAAAATTAAAAAAAAATCTTTGAAAAAAAAATTAAGTGCTTTCTTATATACCTGCAATGTGTAAGTGGGATAAAAATAATCTTTATAATAATTACCCCAAAATGAGATTGTTATGAATTTAATAAAATATATGCAGGATTTGTATAGGGAAAAGTATGAACTCTGATGAAAGAAATCAAAAAGATTCAGATAAGAGATATTCCATGTTCATATAATAGAGGACTAAACGAAAATGCTAGGATATCAATTCTTCACAGTTTGATCTATAGATTGAATGCCAATTCCTATCAAAATTTCAGAAAGCTATTATGTAAACACTGACAAACTTATTCTAAATATTATAAAGGAAGTAAACAGACCTAGGTGAATCCAATCCAAAAATTAGAAGACTCAGACCTTTTGATTTCAAGATTTACTATAAATGTACAGTAAGACAAGATAGCATTTGTAAATAATAGACAAGTAAATCATAATAATAGATTAGGGAGCCCTGAAATGAACCTACACCAAAATAGTCAAGTGACCTTTGACAAAGACAAAGAAAAAAATTAATTTGAAAATTACAGTTTTTTAAATAAGTAGTGCTGGAATAATGATACATTCATATGCAAAAACAAAACAAAACAAAAAAAGCAAAGAAAAACCTACCCAAAGACTTCATCCCCTTACAAATAAGTTAACACAAAATGGTTCATAGATCTAAATATAAAGTGCAAGACTAAAACACATAGAAAAAAACATGGGTAGATTCTGAACAAACATCTCACCAAAGAAGATATACAATAAGTATGTAAACTTGGTGGTTTAAGAAATATTGTCTGCAACCTTCAAGATATTTACATTGGTTTCTAATCAAGGGGGAAAAAACTCATTTAGAAAGTGTCTGTAAATATGGTCATGTATATAGGACAATGTAAAAAAATACTCTCATACAGAGAATTTACTGATAGCTGTGAGCGAGAAGGGGTACAGAAGATGGGCAAAATGAATGAAGGAGAATGGGAGATACAGGCTTCCAACTATGGAATGAGTAAGGCACAGGAATAAAAGACAGCATAGGAAATATAGTCAATGATATTGTAGTAGGGTTGTATGGTGCTAGATTGTAGCTACACTTGCTGTGAAAATCACAACATATGCAGAATTTGAATCACTATGTTGTACACCTGAAACTAATGTAATATTGTGTGTCAACTTGACTCAAATAAAAAAAAAAAAAAGCTATGTGACTATAATGACAAAAAAAACCCCTCCATCATGGCACCAATATTCTTTTAGAATTTGCTTAAAGCTATTATGTAGTGAAAGACAGGATAAAATTGTACTTAGAAATGTTAAAAACTCTACAGCTCTCAGAGACAATTTTTCTACTATATGTTTATCTTAGAATTAATCGTGGTTTTATGCAAGTTTACCTTATGTGGTATTCTTGAATGCATCCCTTGCATAAAACACGCCTTTCTCGGGCAGCCCCGGTGGCTCAGCGGTTTAGCGCCGCCTGCAGCCTAAGGCGTGATCCTGGAGACCCTGGATCGAGTCCCATGTCGGGCTCCCTGCATGGAGCCTGCTTCTCCCTCTGCCTGTGTCTCTGCCACTCTCTCTCTCTCTCTCTGCATCTCTATGAATAAAAAAATCTTAATATATATATATATACAATGGAATATTCCTCAGCCATTAGAAACGACAAATACCACCATTTGCTTCAAGTGGATGGAACTGGAGGGTATTATGCTGAGTGAAATAAGTCAAATTGGAGAAGGACAAACATTATATGGTCTCATTCATCTGGGGAATATAAAAATAGTGAAAGGAAATAAAGGGGAAAGGAAAATGAGTGGGAAATATCAGAAAGGGAGACAACATGAGAGACTCCTAACTCTAGGAAATGAACTAGGGGTGGTGGAAGGGGGGGTGGGCGGGGGGTGAGGGTGACTGGGTGACGGGCACTGAGGGGGGCACTTGACGGGATGAGCGCTGGGTGTTATTCTGTATGTTGACAAATTGAACACCAATAAAAAATAAATTTATTATACACACACACACACACACACACATATTTTTATCAGATTCTGTCCCTAAACATTTACATCTAGTCAAAGTGTGAAAATTCAGTTTCCATGCCCTGATATTTCTGATCGGAGTTTATCTTAGAATTAAAGGAAGATGAAGTTAATCTTTGGTTTAGTAATTTCTATGTGTGTCATTATATCCCCTAAATCTTTTCTGGCACATAGATATAGAAAGTTTCTTGTAATATAGTTGCTTTCTATTATACTATCTGAATTTTACAGAATGGTACATTGAAATAATAGGAAAAAAGAAAAAAAAAAGAAAAAAGTATGTAAGTAAATTAATCAATACAACTAATATAGATGGTATCTTTCTCATACTATTTTTCCATAAAGAGAAAAAGCACAAAACTTAGAATAGAACTTAGAATAAACCATTGTGCATTTTAATAGAAAGTTCACTAATAGTAAAAAGGAAATTCACTAATGATTAGTATCATTGATTTTCCAATCTCCTCTAAGAGCTTCGTCAACCACTCTTTATGAATCTTTCTTTCTGTTGTTTTCCATTATAATATTCTCAAATAAAAAATAATAATCTTCTCAAATGTTAGCTTTTAACAGATTTATTTTATTATTTTATTATTTTTATTCTTAACAGATTTATTAAGGTATACCTAATATATAAAAAACTGAACATATTCAGACAATATTATTTGATAATTTTTAACATGTATGCACTCATGAATCCATTTATATGTTTGGTAAACACTTCAGTGTCCCAAGTTTACACACACATGTGCATGTGCACACATGCATATATATGCATATGTATATCTTTCTGAATCCTTTGTTTCGTTCTATTGATCTATTTCATTGTTCAGTTGTCTTTGTTCTCTTCTGCCCTGTTCTGTTCCCTTTTGTAGTTCTGTTCCATTGTTTACCTTTATGGCAATACCATGCTGAATTAATTAGTGTAGTTTCTTTATTAGTTTCAGAGGTCGAATTTAGATTCATCAGTTGCATGTAACACCCAGCGCTCACTATATCAAGTGCCCTCCTTAATGCCCATTACCCAGTGATCCCTTCCTCCCACCCACCTCCCTCCAACAGCCCTGTTTGTTTTCTAGAGTTCAATGTCTTTTATGGTTTACCTCCCTCAAAGTTTTCATCTTATTTTTCCTTCCCTTCCCCTATATTCATCTGTTTAAATTCCACATATGAGTGGAATCATATGGTATTTGTCTTTCTCAGACTGACTTATTTCACTTAGCATAGTATCCTCTAGTTCCATTCTCCTCACTGTAAATGGCAAGATTTTATTCTTAATTAGTGTAGTTTTGTAATAAATCTTGGAATTAGGGATAGTACTTTCCAGATGAGTTCTTCAAACTTATTTTGGCTCATCGAAGTTCTTCGTATTTTCATATAAATTCTAGAATTAACTTGTCAGTGTTAAAAAAAAAAAAAACTTGCTTGAAGTTGGTGGGATTGCCTTAACTCTACAGATGAATATGAGAAGAATTAATATCTTAAAATCTTAAAAAACGACCTAATATCTTAACAATATTGTTAACTAATAGACTTTATGTGTATCTCCATTTATTTTGGTACTTGTCCATTTTTCTCAACAGTGGTTTGTCATCCTAATGTATAGTTTTTATCTATATTATCTGATTTATTCTAAAATATTCCAAAATGTTTATGATATTGTACTTTATGAAGACCAGATTATTTTGTGTATAAAAAAAACAGTTCATTTTCTGTATCAGTGCAGTATCCTGCAGACTTGCTAATTCACTTATTAATCCTGGCAGCATTGTTTTTGCATATTCCATAGGATTTTCTATGTACACAGACACAATACATATTCTACAAATAAAAACAATTTTATTTCATCCTTTGCAATCTGGTTACATTATTTAGTAAGTTGCACTGACTAAAATCTTCAATATGTTGTTGAATGTAAATGGTGACACAGGGCATTCTTACTTTGTTTCTAATCTTGAGAGAAGGAATTTTACTAGATCTAGTTTTCATAGATGCCTTTTATCAGGTTTGGGAAATTTCCTCTATTTCTTGTTAGCATATTATATATATGTATATATCTATTTTTTTTTAATTCCAATAAAATATGTTGGTTAATTTCAAATGTTTTCTGTTTCTACTGAGATGACTACATGCTTTTATCCTCCCCCTCTCCTTTTTTAGTCTGTTAATATGGAGAACTGCATTTATTAGTTTTTAATGCAACATTATATTCCTAGGATAAAAACTACTTGTTAATGATGTATCTATCCTTTTATACATCATTGGATTAATAATCTGAGTAAATGTTGTTAGGAATATTTGCATCCATGTTAATGAGAAATATTATCTGTAGTTTTTTTGCCTTGTAATGGTTTGTCTGAGTTTGGTATGAGAGTAATTTTGCTTAAAATGAACAATTTAATCAATAAGGTTTTTCATGTCTTCCATGTCTTTAATTCTCATCTAATTTCTAAAGTTGCAATTTCCACTTGGTTCTGATGTCATTAGTGTCATATTGTGTTTATAACACTAAAAATTTTATGTAGTGTAGAGTCTCAACTGTCCATTTTATAGGCATATTTGACACAATTTTGCACAAAATAATTAATCATATGAAATATATTTGTATTTTGTTTTCAAAAGTAAACTAACCTTTTGCATCATATTAACTCTAAAATGCCACAAAGTCTCATTTTAGGTTCTATAGTACTTAAGACACTCTACATATTTGATAATTGTAAAGTTTTGAAAGGAAAATCTCTAATTCCAATAGTGGATGCTATGGACTAAATTGTGCCCTCCTTCCCCCAGTTCATAGTGTTGTGGAGTTGCTAAGCATAGAAGTAGAATTCAGTTGGAAGTGTAAAAGAAGTGACGGAAAGAAATAATTTTAATGATTCTCCTATTGATTCCCCATAGCATCTAGTCTAGAAAGAAGGATAAATGAAGATATTAGATAGAAACAATAAAAATTTAAAGAAGACCAATGGATAAAAATCTTAGGTAAAAAGTGATTTGAGAATGACTTGAAATTTAGAAAATATTAGTAAAGAATTGAGTGCTGGAAATTGAGGTGATGGAGGAGATAAAATTTGTAACAAAATTGAGGTGACAGTTACTGAAAGGACTAATTCTTTTGGATCTTGAAATTCCGAAGATATACAACAGAAGTAATGCTTAAAATAGCAACAGAGACCTACAAGGAATTCTAGGCAGTAACTCGGGAATCAATAGAAAACTACAACAAGGAGAAATAATCAATTGTATAGTCTTATGAGGAAAGAGAATATTCTAGGATGGGTGGACGGAAAGTGTTCTAGAAAGGTAAATTACAATGAGTAGAAAGAAGGCACCTCCCCAAAGGAATTGTAGAAGAGAGTTGTGGGTCAGAATAATGACTTACTTGTAAGTGTGATATTATTCAAGAGCAACAAAATTTCATCATTTCATACTTACCTATATGTTATATGTCTATTTAAAAACAATTTAATAGACATAAATTTTATCTTCTGCAATTATTCTGGATAGTTTAGAAAATGCTGCCTAAAAGCACTTAAAAGTTTATGACATTTGCATTCTGGTATGGTTTTGTATTTAACAAACATTCTCCCAATTGACGTACACCTTAAAATGGGATATTTATAAGATAAAGGTCAATTTTATTTGACTATATATTTAACATGGAAATTGAGTAGAAAGTGTTAAAAGTAAAATAGCTAATATTTAATGTTCTCGTGATAACCTTCAAATATCAAAAAAGTACGATATTTTGAAACTTTTCTCAAGGGTTTATGCTAATCTGATATTGGATCATTTATGTTTCTGGAGTGGTTTTTATTTTCAAAATATTTCTGGAAATTGTGTAATTATTACATTTTACACATTTATAAAGTCACAGTCGAGATTGCATAGAAAATGATTTTTGACAGATCAATGGTCTTAAACTGCTGAGTTATAGTTTTATAGAGATTTGATGCAAATAATCTTCTTAGTTGTTATCGACTACAGTTCAAGCGATGCTTGTTCTAGTTATGAATTGTTGTCTTTAAAAACAATCTCTGAGAGAGAGGGAAAAAATTACAGCAATTGCTCCAAGACACTAAGCTATTTATTTCTAGTGCTTAAATTGTCACACAACTTTTAACAAAAAGTCACTACTGAAATATCTTTTTGGTTAATATGTGTCACAGGCAGATGCTTTCATCCAAGTTCTGAATTCCCATTTGAAAGAGAAACAACTCCTTGGGGCCTGAGGTGGGTACCCTGAAGCAAGAGCTCATTTCACCGTGGATGATGAGGTAACAAGCAATTTGTTTCACTTTTGCTTCCAAACCATTCTTTTTTTTCTATGAGACCAATTGGTTCTGGTTGTTTTCTGGTTGTCTGTCACAGTGTTATGATGTATCTCATCATTGCATTTGCTTTAGAAAACACATTGATTTTTGTAGGAGGTCAGCAGGCTAGGTATCAAGTAGCCTTGATAGGTGACATGTTCCAAAAGAGAGAGACAGAAAGAGCCAGACAGTGAGAGGGGGAGTGAGAGAAAATGAAAGCCACACATTATGAAGGGACAGTGCTGGCTTTGGTTATTAATCCGCAGAAGGGTTTGCAACAAAGCAGTGATCATCATTATGTAAATGATTTTGTTGAAAATGGAAACCATTTTTAAAAAGTTTCTGATACATAGAATTTGCTCATAAATATTTAATTGAATTAATCACGGGGTAAGTAAACACTACTTTACAGCACGATATTGTAAAAATTACTACGACCAGCACATTTAAAAAAATAGAAACTAGGTAACTTGGGATTAATTTTGCCATTTGTAGTAATGAAGTTATTTTATTATCTGTGAAAACTTTTTTTTTTTAAGCCTAGCAAGTGAGCATAAAATGATGGTCCACAATCTTAAGGAATAATGAATACCACATCAATGTAAACTCAGCACTTCTGCCCACAGCAACATTTTCAGTTCAAATATAAATCTCACAGAAACATATTAAAAGAAAATTAATGCCCTGTGCAACAGGAAGAAAAACAAAAGAGAACTTTTCCAAATATGGATTGTTCTAGGGTTAACAAGGTAGCATTTTACACTAGGTTTCAATGTATTGAGCTCACGTTATTCTCATACAAAGCTCTATTAATTAGGAAGTCATCTAAACTCTAGACAGGAAAAGAAAAAGTACACCTCAATTGTAGCTAAACTTTCTAGGGTTCTTGTAATATGTTTATCTTGCTAAGTTGCAAATTGCTTCAGTCTTTATTTTTTTTGTTTTTTGTCTTTGTTTTTGTTTTTGTTTTTGTCTTTTGTTTTTGTTTTGTTTTGTTTTTGGTTTTTTTTGCTGCTTCAGTCTTTATTGAACTGAACCACCTCTCTGTGGATATAACATCCAGCATTTATTGCTGTATTCTAAAATGGTTGTTGGGAGACCTTCCTCCATGCATCTCTCATATTTGGTTAGACTATGTCTATCTCTGATGAGTCTACTCATAAGGCTTACCCTTCCAGGCCCTGAAGTAGAGGGTTCTCATCTCTAATTCTTTCCTTCTTGGCACAGTGGGATTGCAGATGCTAATCTCTTTTCCAGAGGCATTCTGCTTGTTTTTCTTGAGATCTAATCCTATGAATCTCTGTGTGTCTATCTATCTATCATCTATCATCTATCTATCTATCTATCTATCTATCATCTATCATCTATCGATAGAGAGAGGTGGGTAGTCTGATTAACAAACTGAGTTTCCTACATCTTTCGTCTCATCAGGATTTTGGCCTTCATTCTATAATTTTTTACTTCAGCCCCAAATAAATATCTGTATCTTTCTGCTTTCTCTATACCCATAAGAGACCCTTTTCTGTGTTTTAAGCCCAGATTGGCAAGTGCCTCTGTGGAAAACAAGTTACTTCAGAATGTCATTTCTGTTCTCTGGCATTATCTCTTCACCAGAGAATTGGCCCCTCTCTATCAGAGGCTTCAATATTTCTCTGATTTCTTAATGCATCTTTTCTAGTTTTTTTTCTGGGAGAGATTCACAAATTTTTCCATTCTGTGCTATAGCAGAAGTATCACCAAATTTTCTAAAGTGAAAAATATAGATAAGCATCCAGAAAATTTGGTGACAGATGCAAACATCTTTTGTTTATAAATTTATTTTTTATTGGTGTTCAATTTGCCAACATATAGAATAACATCCAGTGATCATCCCATCAAGTGCCCCCCTCAGTACCCATCACCCAGTCACCCCCACCCCCCACCCACCTCCCCTTCCACCACCCTAGTTCGTTTCCCAGAGTTATGAGTCTCTCATGTTCTGTCTCCCTTTCTGATATTTCCCACTCGTTTTTTCTCCTTTCCTCTTTATTCCCTTTCACTATTTTTTATATTCCCCAAATGATGAGACCATATAATGTTTGTCCTTCTCCGATTGACTTATTTCACTCAGCATAATACCCTCCAGTTCCATCCACGTCGATGCAAATATCTTAATGGCTTCATGGTGGTTTTTACCAACAAGTGACACAGAGCCCATGTCCGTTCTGTTTGACTCTGAAGAGAGAGTTATTAACTGTCCCTATTTGCTGGAGATTTGTGAGTTAAGTTCTTAGAATGCTACAACCAGAAAGGTACTTGGCAAATGAGTTGGCTTATCTAAAGTGAGAGTCTACCAACATAAAATGGGAAAATCATGGGGACTTCCAATATTTTGGTTCTTATTATTTCTGTTTTATGCCAATGTCATGTGCCAGAAAACAAATCAGTATCCCAATAAAAATTTATCCTCAGTCCTTGCTTCTTTACATGAAGAATATTACAAGTACTTTTTTAGAACAAATAATAATTCACTTTTTAAAAAACATTTACTATCAGATACTGTCAATTTCATGATCAATTATTCTCTTCTACTGAGCATAGCAAAACCTTGAGTGCTTAAACCCAGCACCTTCATTGATGAGTTATGAGACTTTGGAAAAGTGGCAGAATGTCTAAGTGTCTTCATTGGTAACACATGAGTTACATGTATTTATGGTACATTTTAAATGTGTTAGTATCTGGGGACACCTGGGTAGCTCAGCGGTTGAGCATCTGCCTTCAGTGCAGGGCATGATCCCAGGTCCAGGATCCAGTCCTGCATCAGACTTCCTGCAGGGAATCTCCTTCTCCCTCTGCCTATGTCTCTGCCTGTATGTCTCTCTCTCTCTATCTTTGTGTCTCTCATGAAAAAAATAAATAAAATATTTTAAAATATATTCTAAAATAAATAAATAAATAAGTTAGTATCTGTAAACAACTTAAAACAATATGTATCCTATAATAAATATATAAATGCTGATTAGCAAAATAAAAAAACAAATACAGCCTTATCTTTTAAATTTTGATAAATCATTCCCCATCACAAGTTTCAGGCATAGTTATTTCTGCTGTCTGTTTGATTTCAAAGTACTTGTTTTTACATGAAATTTCAGATAGCTATAGCCTATAATGAGTTTTAGTTTCCACAAGTGTCACGTGTCTGTATTAAACTAGTATTGCCCAGGTTATTCAGGGAATCACACAGGGATCATTCAGAATTCCACTTGAATGTGTATCTCTTTATATGCTTCTTGAGGGCACCATCATTCATGCTCATGAGTTTTACTACTACATTTATGCTGACATCTTCTAAATCTACTTTTCAGTATCTGCTGACCCAGTGCTGACTCTCCCTTTGCACCATTGTCTTTATGACATTTGAGTGTGGAATAGATGTCACCTGCAGTAACTCTCCTAATATGAGCATCCAGAATTGCTGCTTGCAGGCATTTTCTGGTACGCTGGTCTGATGCTTTCCATGCAGTGGTTTATCATAGCAATATGAATTTTTTGGCTTGTTCTCATTATACTTATCTATAGACATATTTTTGAACAAAGTATATTTCTTATGTCTTAATCCAACATTTATAGTTAAGGTTTATGATGAACACTTCAGTCTTCATTGATCTATTAAAATGTATATGGGTCCAGAATGATCATATAATTAAAACGAAAAACAAAGTTCAGTTTTCAATGTCATAAAAGCATCAGTTTTAGAAAAACAATCAGACTTTAATGAATACAAAAAAAGATACCAAACATGTAGTCACCAATTGCTTGTTTATTTGACCATTTACTTGATAATTCTTAAAGAAAAAACAAATACATAAATGAGTAGTGACTAAAATTAATGATTGACATGTATTCACATCTTCTCTACATAGTCTAATTGTCAAACTCAGGAAAAAAATGTTTTCTATAAAAAAATTCAAATGTTATGTTTTACTAAACAAACTCGTTAAATTCAATCCATTTTCTGACACAGTATTGTAGAGTACTACTAACATCATTGAACATTTTTACATGCCATTTTTCCTTACAAGATTCAAATTATGTTAATAAATTATTCCCTAACCTCAATATGCTTCATTATTTTTAATAACTAATAATTGAAATTTAAGAATTATTTTAAATAGAACTCTAATCATGAGCTTACAAGGTGTTCAAGAAAAAAATTCCTGCTAATGATTAATCTACTTTTAAACAAAAACACCACAAGGAAATAAACACTGCTGTCCAGTTCCAAAATTATAGTGATGTAAAGCTTCTCAAAAAAAGTAGTATTTTGCTATGGTTAAATGTGCTGGTATTAAATGGTCAAAAATGAACATTTTCAACAGTGAACATTAATTCAATATTTTAAGTCAAAGTATCATTAATATGTTCTAAAATTGGCAGTTATTAAATTCTAGACTGAGATGATGACTTGAAAATTTGGACACAACTTGGGAGTTTCTATTTATATATTACCAATATTTTCACAGAATTAATAACATATTCAGTTGGAGGAACCCTTATCTACTTAGGATTTGGTGACTACAAGGATTTAACTTTACACATAATATCAGAAATGTATTGTTTGGGGTAAATCCCCAGCAGTGCAATTACCCCAAAGATACAGATCCAATGAAACGCCGGGACACCTGCACCCCGATATTTATAGCAGCAAAATCCACAATAGCCAAACTGTGGAAGGAGCCTCGGTGTCCATCGAAAGATGATGGATAAAGAAGATGTGGTCTATGTATACAATGGAATATTCCTCAGCCATTAGAAATGACAAATACCCACCATTTGCTTCGACGTGGATGGAACTGGAGGGTATTATGCTGAGTGAAATAAGTCAGTCAGAGAAGGACAAACATTATATGATCTCATTCATATAGGGAATATAAATAATAGTGAAAGGGAATAAAGGGGAAAGGAGAAAAAATGAGTGGGAAATATCAGAAAGGGAGACAGAACATGAAGACTCCTAACTCTGGGAGGCGAACTGGGGGTGGTGGAAGGGGAGGTGGGTGGTGGGTGGGGGTGACTAGGTGATGGGCGCTAAGGTGGGCACTTGACAGGATGAGCACTGGGTGTTGTTCTATATGTTGGCAAATTGAACACCAATAAAAAATAAATTTATAAAAAAATGTATTGTTTGTAAATAGAAAAGGAAAATGTTAATACCTTTAAAAGTTAGGAAAAAATGTGATATATACTATTGTCATCACATTTTATTTATTCAGTATTCTTTGCTTTACCACAGCTGTTACATTACTATTACTCTGAATAACCTCTGAATAAACTTAGGATAATAAATAAGGTATGATTCTTTAAGTAATAAGAGAAATAAAGTCATGAACACGTCCAATTTTTACCAGTAGATGGCTCTCCTGGTGTTTTCACCTACTAAGAATTAATGTAGGTTGAAATGCCAAATCAAAAATAATATTAAATATAAATATGCATTATGTACTTTGCGCCAAGATTAATATACATAGTCGCTTCCATCTAAGGTACTTTTACAACCTCCTTGAAATTCATTGGAAAGCTAATACAATTACAAGCACTTTTCAAATAAAAACATACATTAGAAACAATTTTCTGTTTATACTGTATTTTCCACTAATTGAAGAAGACAGATTACGGTTTCCATGCCTGTTTCTACAGAAATTTCAGAAAAGTTTTCATATACCAGTCAGAAAATTAAAAACTGAACACAGATATGACCATTGAATTATTCAAATTTAGTCTTCTAGAATTTCATTTTAAAATACTACCATGCTAACATTAGTTCTCAGTCATTTCATAAGAGTTACCAACATTAGTCAATTTTAATAACCTTTACCTTTACAAATAGAGAGAGCTCCTTGAGCTCCAATAAAATGTCAGCAATAGGGGCCAAAAATAGGGGCCTATTTTATTGTTTATCTCTGTACTGCCAAAGGGAAGTCTTACTCCCTAGAAGATAAAAAACTAATCAGATAATTATTAAAGATAACTTCTATAAAGTTAAGAATTTTTTGTTGTTTTTCTTGGTTAAAATTTGGTGTTTTTTAAGAAATGTATTTTGAAATTGTCAGTTTCTAAAGGTCGTGGCCTGTTACTTTGAATTTAGCCACGAATAATCTGACAAATTTCATTCCATTTGACATGTAGGACTTCCATTAAGGTATTTATACTATTTATTTTTTAAAGTGTATTTTATATACATGTTTATTCTATCCTTTTTTCTTTAGTTGAATCTTCACTAATATCAGAACAATAAAAAATTAGATTTTGGGGGAACATTAGTGGTACAGTCAGTTGAGTGACCAACTCTTGGTTTCAGCTTAGGTCATGATTTCAAGGTTGTGAGATCAGCCCCAGGTTGGGCTCTGTGCTCAGCTCAGAATCTGCTTTAAAAAAACATTCTCTTTCCTCTCTGCCTTTATCACTCCAAAATAAATCAATAAATCTTTAATAAAATTAGATTTGGTTTAAAAGTAACAATTTTCCCAGTCTTTTTAAGTTCTATGCAGTGAAACAAATTTTTCTTACATTCTTTGAGGAGGTATTTTTAATTTTCTTAAAATACTTGCTCAAAATCATTAGGTAGAAACGTTCTATACTAGTTTAAATTGTATTAAAAAAATCATGTATCTTCTATTGCCTTTTTATTTATTTATTTTTTAAGGATTTTATTTATTTATTCATGAGAGACACAGAGAGAGAGAGAGAGAGAGGCAGAGACACAGGCAGAGGGAGAAGCAGGCTTCCCGCAAGGAGCTCAATGTGGACTCCATCCCGGATCCCAGGATCAGCATCTGAGCTGAAGGCAGACATTCAACTGCTGAGCCATCCAGTCGTCCCTCTATTGCCCTTTTAAAACAAAGACTCTTTTTTTCAAACGAAAATTCAAACACACCTATTGAAGAGAAAGACGTAGATTTTATTTGGTTTTGTCATCAGCAATTCAAAATTGCTAATCTTCTTTAAAAAATAATAGTATTAAGATACTTGATTAGATGTGTTATTGATATGATTTTTTTAGCTTACAACTGTTATATTTCCATGAATGATAATTTCTTTAGCTAATAACAGTGTTTCTTATGACAGTCAAAATTTTTGTCTTCCTAAAATAATAGTGGTTTGAATAAAAATAGATAACAGATGTGAAAGTAATTGATTTAAAACCCATTGATTTAGTTAATGCAATTTAAAATCTAGTGGTTTATTCTAAAGAGTGAAAATCAATTCAAAATTCATGACTGAACATGTAAGTATGCATGTAGAGCTAAAAGCTAGCATATTTATAATGCTAAGACTAGGTCATCAAAAACAATGTATTCTGTGTTGCTTATAATTACATTTCTTTCCTAAAATCCAGAAATGGGGATGCCTGGGTGGCTCAGCGATTTAGTGCCTGCCTTCACCCCAGGGTGTGATCCTGGAGTCCTGGGATGAGTCCAACATCAGGCTCCCTGCATGAAGCCTGCTTCTCCCTCTGCCTATGTCTCTGCCTCTCTCTCTGTGTCTCTCATGAGAAAAATAAATAAAATCTTAAAAAAGGAGTAAATGAAATCCAGAAATGTTTGTTATTCCCTTTTAAAATTAACTTATTTCATGTGTATTTCATCTGAGCAAGTGCAGAGTTTTGTGTCTATGTTTTTAAATTCGTACCTGGATTGAACAATATTATTTAACTTAATTCAATTAATTTACTTGAAATTATAAGTACTGTTTTGATGCATACTCTTTTCTACACAATGCTTCTCACTGAAAACTTAAAGAAAAAGTATATATCTAATCTGTCTACCTACCTATCATCATCCATTTGCCTAATCTATTGCTATTATGTTGTTTTCCCACTTTTCATTTATTTCTTACATTTCATAATTAGTTCCTACTTTCTACTTTGATCTGATTTGATTCTTAAGATAGTTGCTTATTTATCATTGCTTTTCTCATTCTTTTTTAAATATATGGTTTAAAAAGTATATTTCTTCTATTTTTTAGGATTTTTAAAAAGATTTTATTTATTTATTTGAGAAACAGAGAGAGAGGCAGAACACAGGCAGAGGGAGAATCAGGCTCCATGCATGAAGCCTGACTCGGTACTCATCCCGGGTCTCGAGGATGACACCCTCGCCGAGGCAACGCTAAACCGCTGAGCCAACCGGGCTGCCCTATTTTTTAGGATTTTATTTACTTATTTGAGAGTGAGAGAGAGAGCATGAGTAGGGTGAGGAGCAGAGGGAGAGGGAGAAGCTGACTCCCCACTGACCATGGAACCCAAAATGGGCCTCCCTCCCAGGACCCTGAGATCATGACCTGAGTTGAAGTTAGGTGCTTAACTGACTGAGCTACCCAGGTGCCCCAAAAATTGTATATTTCCTTTGAAGACTGTTTTAACTGAATTTCCCAGGTTTTAATATGTTACATTGGATTTTAGTTTTTTTAGAGATCTTAATAACCTTTTTATTATTGATTTGCAACTTAATTACACTATTCTGAGAAATAGATTAAGGATGCTGCAGCCAGGGAAAGGAGTAGAACTCCAGGGGTAAAAAGCTATGCTTCTAGATAAAGGAAAGTAGCACTTGTGAGAACTACACTCCTAAGACTCACTAAAAGGCTGAGAAGTATTGAGACAAATACCTCTTCTACCTTCACCGTACCATTATAACACAATCTGCGGTATAACAATGGGTTATAGCAGAAATAGTTGCTAGACATAAACTCTCTAGAAGAAGGAGTACATAGGAAAGAGCCAAAGTCAAAATAGAAGATAAAAAACAAAGACACTAGGAGAGCTTGAAACCCTGGCACAGATAGCTATGGAAAATATTAAACAGCTTTCAACTTCTAGCCCAATTAACATAAATCCTCATACTAAAGACCTATACACATCAATCCCTATCACTCAATACAGTATGTTTATTTTTCAGTTAGAATATTAAAATGTATATAAAAAGGCAAGAAAAAATACACTTTGGAGAGATAAATCATCAGAATGAGACTCAGATATGAGAGAGATTTTGGAATTAGTAGATAGGGAAGTTAAAATAACCATGGATATTATGCTAAAAGCTATAATGAAAAAGTTTGATCATGCAAGAAGAGATGGTAAGTATAGATATAGATATGGAAACTCTAGGGAAAAATTCAAAGGAAATGATAGAAATTAAAAACTGTGATAGAAACGAAGAATGCCTCCAAAGGGCTAGATAGTAGACTGGACACAGCTGAGGAAAAATCAGTGAACTTGAATATATGTCAACAGAAGCCTACCAAACTTAAATGTAAAGAAAAAAAATTAAGCCAGAGCAGAACAATCAAGAACATGGAATGATAATTTTATTAAAGATGCCATTCCCTTTTATGCTAGGATCCAGTATTTCTATTGAGAAAACATATTGTTTCATTCTTACTGTTACTACATTGGAGATAATGTGACATATTTCTTCACCTGCTTTGTATTTTATGTTTTAAAGTAATATACCAATATATTGATTGTTTTGTGTACATGACAATGGATTTTAACACAGGTAACTACAGCAGTTAGAGTATAGAACAATTTCATCTCTCCCAAAAATTCCCTTGTGTGATCCCTTTCCTACTATTTCCTTTTCCTTTCCTACTATTTTCATTCAAGAATGAGTGCCTTCAGGTTGCTCATCTTAATCTTACTCTGAATCTTAAATCTCATAATTTATTTTCCCCAAAATCAAGGAAGTTTTAAGTTCCATTTAAATTTATTTTCTGAATAAGTATGTAAAAATATTTATATTTATTTCATATCTCTTTTTTTTATCACAATGGAACAACATCACTCTGGCAATTGAGGTCAGTGCAGGATATTTCACATATGCCAGAAAAGACAGTATTCCCTAGTTATTTGTAAGATTTTTTTTCTGTTGCTTTCTTTGGTCCTGACCCCTGCTTTCATATTTATCCTCTGAACTTGATTCCTAGACTTTCTAATTAGTCTATTTTAAGGTTATCATATCAAACTTGTTCTCTATTCTTTCTTCCCCTGATCCTTCAGGTGAAATAGCAACTCTGCATATAATCCTTAAGATTATGATGCCTCCTAAAATCTGGCACCCACTGTGAGTCATATACCTGAAAGAGTTCACCCCTACCTGTGACAGCAGAACTAGGGCAATGACCTCAAACATAGTCTTACTCTTTGTGGCTACTTTATCTTAATATTTGGTGACAGCAGATGCTAACATCTAAGAGTCCAGGGCTAATTTAAATAATTTTATCTTCAAGATATTTACAATAGGATTGCCTTTTTTTATTATAGTTGTCTTGGAAGATTTATTTTATCAGAAGGATTTATTAAGGTTATATCAACACAGCAGTAAGGTTCTTGTAATTTCAGTCATGATAATTCACAGAAGATTCAGCTTAAGCATTCTTTGGCTGGTCTGATAAATACACTGCCCAATTTATACCTAAAGTAAAACACTGAAGTTTAGAGAAGACTTCTAACATTATAATTAATATTTGCATAACCATATTTTGCCTTAAAACCCAGATTGGTTCATTTGCATATTTCTATGCACTTACCTAGTGATCGTCATACCAAGAAGGACTAAGTAAAAAAAAAAAAAAAACTAAATTGTATTTAACGTTGTTATTCTTGTTATTTTTCTTTTTCTTTTTCTTTTTTTCACATGAATATTACAATAAACAGTGTTGAAAAAATGAAGTAGTTTATATTCACTTTGTTTGTATCCTCCAATATAAACTATTATTTTGAGTAAAGACATATTTTTAGCATGAAATGTGAAATTAGTAACACTAAATAGTACTTAATAGGTCTAAATTCTTGGAGATGATTCAATATAGAGAAACCAAATGCTCCTCCACATGCTTCTCATATAAATATAAAGCAAAAGCATAAAGTGATGCAGGCACTTGATATTAAGTCATAGATAGTAATCACCAGAATTCAGTCTGTGGGACATGAACTACTTCCTGGTATTTTTTAGTATTAAAAAATAAGAAAAACATGTTGCATTCATTTTTGTGGTAAGCCCAGATATTGTGATTGTCAAAGAAAATGGTCTTTTAAGTGAAGTAAGAAAATAATGATTTTATATTGACATATGTTTACTCTTCAGATCATTAGTTAGAAAATGCTTCTTAGTGGGTCAAGCAAGCTACTACAAATATACCATTAGCTTTAAGCACTTCAGCAATTGTAGACTGTTAAAGTGTAACATGTTTTCTTTATTCTAGAATTTAAGATAGAGTATTTGCGTTTGCAAAAGGATCCCATTTGCACAAAATGATGATGCAAGGTAATATAGATTAGTTTAATTCTAATTACAGGTATTTCTACAAAACAATGCCTTAATTTTACATAATGAATCCAGTCTTATTTTTAAAGAAACTTGTTTTTAATATTGAAATTTCTTTTAAAATAATTTGTTTAGGAAGTAGTTTTAACATTTCTATTGTAAACTGTTTTTGTTACCTGGGTTAGGCTCTTATGGATATATGCCAGCAAAGTCGTTTTGAATTTGCTTTTGCAGGGGATGTTTCAAGACCAAATCCAGTATATGTTGATTTCTGTGGTTGGGTTCCTGCATACGCATGTAGCAAAAATTTAGAACCCTCCATGTACTTTCATAATTTAAGCTTGTGTTTTAAATTTTTCTTTTTTTTTTTTAAGATTTTATTTATTTTTTCATGAGAGGCAGAGACACAGGCAGAAGGATAAGCAGGCTCCATGCAGGGAGCCTGATGTGGGACTCGATCCTGGGACTCCAGGATCACACTCTGGGTGGAAGGTGGGCGCCAAACCACTGAGCCACCCAAGGATCCCTAAATCTTTCTTTAGTGACTTTTTTTCCCCTACCCATTACTTGGATTAAGCAGTACATCTTTGCTTTGTTGGGACAATTTAGGAAGAGATTTTTCTAGGTTTGGTTTCACAAAAAATACAACTTTTTTATGTTTCTAGGTTTTGGCAAGGAGCTTAGTTTTCAGCCTCTGCCAACATTTTAAAAAATATTTTCATGGATATTAACGACACAAACCCTAGACTATAGAACAGTAGCTTTCCAAAAAAAAAAAAAAAAAGGAAAAAGAAAAGAAAAAAATTCTCATTTGTATTATAATCTGGTACACACACACACACACACACACACACACACACCAACCATGTTTCTAAAAATAAAACTTACTTTGTTATAGGATATTCATTCTGATTAATGCTACTTAAAGCTCTTCAAATATAATTTCCAAAAGGTGAACAAAAATAGTGGTCATTCAAACAAAAAATAATCATGCTTCAGTGATTTTATTTATCTCATTTATAAGGGAGCTAGTAAGCTATTAAGACAGGTATAGGGGAGTATGGGTGGCTCAGTTGGTTAAGCGACTGCCTTAGGCTCAGGTCATCATGTTCTTCAAGATTCTGGAATGGAGCTCCAAGTCAGGCTTCCTGCCCAGGGGAGCTCCTCTTGCCCCTCTGCCCTGCTCCTGCCTGCCTTCTCTCGCAAATAAATAAATAAGTCTCAAATTAAACATACAGGTTTAAACAAGAATTTTAGAAACTATAAATATGAATTTTTATAAAGGAATGTTAGGATAGAATCACAGGATAAGATACAAACTGATTAGTGACCTAATGGGAACAGAATGTGACTCCTGATATCATTATATCTAGTGGAATCAATTATTCCTATCTTTCCCAAATAAAAATCTGCAAGTTAACTTCTATGCAGATATTCTATTAGAAAATAACCGAGTCAATAAAATCTCAACAAATTTTCAATCCGAGCACTGTAGTGAGAGTGAGAGTGAGAGTAAACTACATATTTTTGCATAATTTTAATATTCATATATTTTTTCGTGACACAACCCACCAGATAGATTTCAGTAGGTCACCATCCTCCAGTTAAAAAGCAGTACCTGAAATCTCAATTATATCTGATACCAGAGTCCACTATAATTTTGTTCTTGCTTACCTCACAATTTTTGCCTTTTATCTTCAGTTCTAGAAGCTAAGGGTTTCTCTCTCCTCTCTGTATGTGTGTATGACAAGTTACTTTTTTTAAGTTTTACCTAAAATTTTTATGTATTTTTAATATGCACGGGAGGGGGCCATTCTGTCATAAGTTCAATCTGTCATATGGCAGGATGTCCTAACTATCAATTTTCCACATTTCAGGTTAGTTGCTTTAAATTCCATAACACAATGGAACATAGAAGATCATTGAACACAGTGGAATTTGATTCTTCCACAAAAAGGATTCTTGTCCCCCAAAATGCACTTTTTGCTATTTTAAAAATTCAGTCCATTCCTCTTTTCACTTTTTTAAAAGGAGAAAAAAACATAGTCATGTTTTATATTTAATCAAACTATGAGAAATGCTAGGGTTAGTAAAGGAGATCTTACAGTATTCTTTTTTATGTGTACTTACAAAATTTTAAAATAGCCTTTAAAGAAGATACCTTGTTTCTGATTAAAGAAAACAGAATTACAAATAAGTATTACCAATGGAAAAAGAGATTATTTAAAGTGAAATTCTTATCTGATTATATCACATGCTCTCAAAACAAACTTTGTCACACTTTAGCCAATATGGCTTCATTATTACAATAGAATTACTATTTTACATCTTGAATAAATATACTAAATATACAAAACCCAATTAAAAAAAAAAACAAAATCAGAACTACGTTAGCCTTACTTGAAGATGCCTAACAATAGTAGTTTCTCATGTTGACAAATAATGTGAATCCCTGATAAAACTCTTTATCAAGTTTTTACAGAAGTATATGAGGCAGAAAATTGTAAAGATAAGCAGTAAGATGCTTGTTGGTAAGAAAAAAGTTTAACATTTGCTGATCTCTTCCTGTCACATAAAGGAAATGAGTTGCTCTAGGATTCAAATCATTTAATATGTTGTTTTGCAAAACACTGCAAATTCTTTATTATAAACATCTGTCTTTCAATACCCAAGGCAAAAGTAGTGTGTTTTTAGAAAACAAGCTTTATTATGTAAGGATTGCTGGATTTATTAAAGGAAAATAGAACATCACAGTGTTCTCTATTTTCAGATAGACATTTTATCTTATTAGGCAAGACAAGAGTTCTTTTTTTATTCCATTATAATTTATAAAGTATCACATTGATAGCCTGTGCGCCACTTTGTTATTGTTCACTCTTTGCACTGTTAGGCTGTGAACAAAGCTTAACAAACTCAACAACACAAGTCATAAAAGACCACCATCACATATGGAAAAATTTACTAAAAGCTTTTGGATACATATATGAGTTGAACCTTTAAATTGTCATTTTCATTAACTTTAAGATACTTGGAAAAATCAATACTTCTTATTCCAACAATAAGGAGAAAAAAAATCTATCCTCATTTTTCAAGATTTTGATAAAATTCATTGTTAGTAGGGGGAAAAGAAAAAAACAAAACTCTCCAAAGAAATTATTTATACAATTGTTCTTTAAGCTGTCAAATATTTTACCTAGTTACTTCAACTCTGTCTTGAAAATAAGTGTCATCTGTTGACATCTTGTCATTTTGCTGCCACCTATTTGTCTTTCTTCCAGTGTATCATAAGTAGTCTATTATTTATAATGAGAGGCCACTTCTACAATAGAATAAATAATATGTCATTCTAATTGCATCAACATTTAGGAATTTTTAAATTTCCTTTTTAATCTCTATAAAACTAGAAAGGTTAAGTATGAATTAATAAAAACAATGAAAAACAGTTACATCTCAAGATGTGTATTATAAATGTATTAAGATAAATCATTGCGGTTCTTGACTTCAACTAGTACGAGGGGGAACAATTTTTTCTCGTAACAAGATGATTGGTATTACTTGTTCATTTTTAACTCAAATACCATGAAACTGAAAACTTACACCTATAAAGGATGTACTTATGCCTTGACTAATTTCTGTCTTTAGAGATTATTATTATTTTATAAGGACAGAAAGAAACAAGCTAAGTTACATTTGTTTTAGCCATTAACTGGCTGGGGAAAATAATATGCTAATTGACCATTAGTAGTAAACATTATCTTGTTTATTAATTCCTGGATTTATAGCTTCATAAAATAGCCCTTGTACTCAGTACTGCAACCTACAGTTTTAATCTAATGGCTAGAAAGCATTATTTGTTACAAGTTTAAATTTCTACTATTATAAATGTTCCCAAGTATTATACCCATAAGAAACTGCCTGAACCCATCTTCCCTTGTTTCATTGAGGAAAGCCTTAATGTGCAGACAGGCAGCAAAAACAAACAAACAAACAAACAAACAAACAAAAAAATGGTAGCCTGGGTGTGGAGTAGAAACCCACTGCAGCTGGGAAAGGGGGAAGGATATATGCTGGGTGCAGTATTAAAGGTAGAGGAAGGTGTACACTTGATATTTGAATTCTCAGTACCTAGGAAGCTTGAGGTCCAAATGGAAAACCCCAGTCTTTTCCTCCCCCCAGCCAAAACACAATCCGAATAAATTTTAATAAAAATAACAATGGAATGCAGCTAATAAGGCTAGAAATAGTTTCTTTTTGGGTAATGACAGAGTTGTAAGAACCTAACCGAAATGGGGACAAAAAGACAATGTATTAGTTACTAAAAATATCTGAAATAACAGTGTATTGTGGTTTTTTTTTATGTTTTAGTTTTCTTTAAAGATTTATTTATTTATTTTAGAGAGAGAGAGCATGAGCAGGGGTAGGGGCAGAGGGAGAGAGAGAGAAGCAGGCTTCCTGCTGAGCACAGAGCTGATCAAGTGGGGTTCCATCTTGTGACCCTGAGATCATGACCTGATCTAAAATCAAGAGTTGAACTAATATTGTGAAAATGTCAATGTTACCCAGGGCAATTTACACGTTTAATGCAATCCCTATCAAAATACCATGGACTTTCTTCAGAGAGTTAGAACAAATTATTTTAAGATTTGTGTGGAATCAGAGAAGACCCCGAATAGCCAGGGGAATTTTAAAAAAGAAAACCATAGCTGGGGGCATCACAATGCCAGATTTTAGGTTGTACTACAAAGCTGTGGTCATCAAGACAGTGTGGTACTGGCACAAAAACAGACACACAGATCAATGGAACAGAATAGAGAATCCAGAAGTGGACCCTCAACTTTATGGTCAACTAATATTTGATAAAGGAGGAAAGACTATCCACTGAAAGAAAGACAGTCTCTTCAATAGATGGTGCTGGGAAAATTGGACATCCACATGCAGAAGAATGAAACTAGACCACTCTCTTGCACCATACACAAAGATAAACTCAAAATGGATAAAAGATCTAATGTGAGACAATATTCCATCAAAATCCAAGAGGAGAACACAGGCAACACCTTTTTTGAACTTGGCCACAGTAACTTCTTGCAAGATACATCCACGAAGGCAAAAGAAACAAAAGCAAAAATGAACTACTGGGACTTCATCAAGATAAGAAGCTTTTGCACAGCAAAGGATACAGTCAACAAAACCAAAAGACAACCTACAGAATGGGAGAGGATATTTGCAAATGACATATCAGATAAAGGGCTAGTTTCCAACATCTATAAAGAACTTACTAAACTCAACACCAAAGAAACAAACAATCCAATCATGAAATGGGCAAAAGACATGAACAGAAATCTCACAGAGGAAGACATAGACATGGCCAACATGCACATGAGAAAATGCGCCGCATCACTTGCCATCAGGGAAATACAAATCAAAACCACAATGAGATACCACCTCACACCAGTGAGAATGGGGAAAATTAACAAGACAGGAAACCATAAATGTTGGAGAGGATGCGGAGAAAAGGGAACCCTCTTACACTGTTGGTGGGAATGTGAACTGGTGCAGCCACTCTGGAAAACGTGTGGAGGTTCCTCAAAGAGTTAAAAATAGACCTGCCCTACGACCCAGTAATTTCCTGCTGGGGATTTACCCCAAAGATTCAGATGCAATGAAACGCCGGGACACCTGCACCCCGATGTTTCTATCAGCAATGTCCACAATAGCCAAACTGTGGAAGGAGCCTCGGTGTCCATCGAAAGACGAATGGATAAAGAAGATGTGGTCTATGTATACAATGGAATATTACTCAGCCATTAGAAACGATGAATACCCACCATTTGCTTCAACGTGGATGGAACTAGAGGGTATTATGCTGAGTGAAGTAAGTCAATCGGAGAAGGACAAACAGTGTATGTTCTCATTCATTTGGGGAATAGTGAAAGGGAAGAGAAGGGAAGGGAGAAGAAATGGGTAGGAAATATCAGAAAGGAAGACAGAACATAAAGACTCCTAACTCTGGGAAAGGAACTAGGGGTGGTGGAAGGGGAGGAGGGCGGGTGGTGGGGGTGAATGGGTGACTGTCACTGAGGTGGGCACTTGACGGGATGAGCACTGGGTGTTATTCTGTATATTGGCAAATTGAACACCAATAAAAAATAAATTTATTATTAAAGAAAAGGAAAAAAAAAAGATTTGAACGCTTAACCTACTGTGCCACTCAGGCACTTCTAGCATTAATTAATTGATTTTTTAAATTTTAATTAATTGATTAATTAATAATTGCTATAATTATTATAGCAATTAATAGGGAAATGAAGATAACAAGGATAGAAAGTAGGATTTTGAAAAAATTTAAAAAAATAAAGAAAGTAGGATTTTGGAATATAAGGTTTTTAGATTATGTGTGAAGCAGGTTAATATTATTTGAAGCTAGCCTTAGAACAATTAAAATATATATTATAAATCCTAAGGCAATTACAAAAGTTTTTAAACATAGGTATAAATAATAACTCAATAAAGGAGATAAAAAAGAGTAATAAAATTAATCAGTTAAATCCAGAGAAGGCAGAAAAATAGGAAAAGGAAACAGAATAAATGGAGCAAATAGAAAGCTAGAAAGATGATATGATCTCTTTAATAATAATTAGGTTAGCATATCAGTAAAAAGTTGTGAGAAGCAAAACCCAAAAATATTCTATTTATAAGAAACAAATTTAAAATATATATAAATAAGTTAAAAATAAAAGGATGGAGAAAAATACCACTTACCCTTGTATCTATTAGAGAAATGGAATCTGGGCACCTGGGTGGCTCTGTCCTTTAAGTGTCCAACTCTTGGTTTTGGCTCAGGTCATGATCTCAGGGTCCTGGAGTTGAGCCTCATATCTAGCACCAAGCTCAGTGTGGATTCTGCTCAAGATTCTCTTCCTCCCTCTCCCCCTGCCCCTCCCACTCGTGCTCTCACTCTCAAATAAACAACATCTTAAACAAAATAATAATTGGAATCAAGAAAGCCTTCTAAAACAGAAGGCATAAAGCTAAGCGGTACCAGTTCCCATAATCTCTTTCAGAAAATAGAAGCAGAAAGAACACTTCCTAAATTATTCTATGAGGTATTACTCTAATACCAAAACCAAATAGTCATGAAAACTATAGACTAGTATTTCTCATGATATATAGGTACAAACCAAATTTAACAATGTTTAAAGAGATATGTACCACAACCAAGTGATTTCTTTTTATGGCTAAGCAAAGCTAGTTCAACATTTGAAATTCAATCATAATAATCCACTGAATGTGGTTTTGATTTGTATTTCCCTGATGGCAAGTGATGCGGAGCATTTTCTCATGTCCATCAGTCTAAAGAAAAAATAACATAATATCAAGCAATGCAGAAAACACCATTGGCTAACACATACGCACGATATAAATCTTCAGAAAACTATAATAGGAAACTTTCTCGACTTGGTAAATAATGTCTACAAGAAATTCAGCTGACATCAAAATTAATGGTGGGATATTGAGTATTTTTCTCTTAAGATCAACAACAAAGCTAGGATATCTTAGCACAACTATTCAATATCTTACTAGAAGTTATAATGAGTGGCCAAATGAGACAAGAAAAAAGAACTAAAATGTATCTTTATTAGAAACAAACAGAACTCTCTTTATTTCCAGATGGCATTGTTGCCTATGTAGAAAATTTCAAAGACTCTCCAAAAATCCCCTAGAACTACCAGTATCACAATGGAGAAAGGTAGAAGTATCTTTATACAAATAAATTATTTTCTTATACACCAGTGTGAAAAACAAAATTTTAAATCTAAAATACCATTTACATAGCAAGAACAAAAATGCAATATATTTGTAGCCTAACAAGTTATCTGTAGGTTGTACATATGGAAAACACTGATGAAAAAGAATAAAAGATTTAAATGAATGAAGAGATACCCCATTTATGGATTAGAAAGTTCAGTTTTGTTAAGATTTCAGTTCCTCCCAATTTGATCTATAAATTCAAGGCAATCTCAATGAAAATCCCACCCAGCTAGTTATAGGTATCGATAAAATGTTGTAATATTAATATGAAAAGGCAACAGGACTCAAATAGCCAGAATCATTTGAAAAGAAAGAAGAAAGAGAGGAGAGAAGGAGAAAAAGAGGAAGAACAGAGTTGGAATATTCACACTGCCAGAATGATGGAATTGCTATCAATCCACAGTAATTGAGGCAATGTAATGGGAAAGAATAGACCCATAAGTCAATGGAACGGATGGAGAACACAGGAAGAGATGCACACAAACATAGTCAACTGATTTTGGACCAGATTGTGATTGTCAGTTCAACAGAGAGAAGATAGTCTTTTCTATACATTTCCCTGAAATATTTAGAAGCCCCTTAAAGAGTGCTCAATCACTGGGCACTGAAGAGAAAGTCTGAGAAACCTGTCTAGAAGAAAGCAAACATTCACACTGTCAACTGCTTATTGGGGGTCATGTCAGTAGGATCTGAGAGTGGTGACTAGAGGAGAAGAGCCTTCATGTGACAACCAGCAAAGAAAGGGAGACTTCCATTTTAGATTCTTTTAACAAGAGGAATGAGTTTGGAAAGGTGGGTTTTTTTGTTTGTTTGTTTGTTTTGTTTTGTTTTGTTTCTGTTTCCCTCTTGTTACCAGGAGAGTTTAGCTTGGTTGACATCTTGATTTTGATCCTGTGGTTCTCTGGATAGAGAACCCAGTCATACCTTGCCAGACTTCTGGCCTACAAATCCATGAGCCCATAAATATATGTTGGTTTAAACTTAAATTTGTAGTCATGTTCTATTCAGTAATAAAAAAATGATTATAGTATTATATCAATAAAAGTGATTAAATGAGTGAATGGAAGAGAAGAAACAAATCTTCTCAACGGAATTCTGAATTGCAAATGTAATTTTTTTTAATTTTGTATTTATTTATGATAGTCACACAGAGAGAGAGAGAGAGAGAGGCAGAGACATAGGCAGAGGGAGAAGCAGGCTCCATGCACCGGGAGCCCGACGTGGCACTCAATCCCGGGTCTCCAGGATCACGCCCTGGGTCAAAGGCAGGCGCCAAACCGCTGTGCCACCCAGGGATCCCTGAATTGTAAATGTAAAAAGAATGTAGGAAATAGAAAGTCACCATTAACACTACAAAAATAATTTCTATATACAACATCCATTGAATGATAAAATCAGCATGCTAAACTTTGAGGAAAAAAAAACCAGAATATTTGCATAGCTTCAAGCTATCTCTTCCAAATTACTTATTAATTACTGTATTGATTGTAACATATGTCTGCAGTCTTTGATACTCTTCCCTCCAAGATATGGAGTATAATTTCTTTCCCTTTTACTGTAGCCTTGTTTTAGCGACTTGGTTATAGCAACAAAGTCTGAAAAGAGAAAAATAGTAATTTTACTGTAGATAAATTTGTCAGACATCACCTTATCCAAATATTTCAGATTAATGTCATGAATCATAAACCATGTTGGTATTACATTCCCCATTATCTGATGAGATGAGGAGAGCAGCTCATCATCATCTCTCTAGGATTCTTCCCCAAACCCCGAACTGCACAATAATCATGAGAAAATACCTCAACAAAATTATATTGAGGTACATTCTAAAAAAATAAGAGAAATGCTGGTTTCTATCACATTTCTCTTTAATTCACCAGTCTGGCTTTTGGAGAAACCAGATGAGTCCAGGGGGGAGAAGTGTATGTATCACCCAAACTTACCAAGGAGTAAGCCTGATTTCAGCTCTATGTCTGGTATTGTGATCAGTATTGCATTACATTAATAAGGTCTCAGGTATACATCTTTGGGGCTTTTGTAATGCCAGATACATAAACAGTGAATCTCCCACACATGATCTCTAGCATGGAACCCTGCTTCATGAAGAACAGTCTACAAGGATGGGTACAACCATAGGATCTATTGGACCATGTATTGCACCATCCAGAAACCCTAGTATGGTGCTATGTTCTCAAAGGAAGGTTGTGTGGGCCCTCGACCCTTGATCTGAAGTAAGAATGGCTCTGATCACTATCACTTGCAGTGACTCAAGTAAGTAACCGGGTTCTCTATTACCACAAATCTGGGCTCTGAATATTCAGAAGTACTGATCCTCACAGAGGGACACACTCTTGCCGGGAGACACACACACACACACACACACACACACACACACACACACAGGATATCAGGGATTGCCTGTTACAGGTACTGCAAAAACGGTTTGAACTTTGCCCAGGTGCTGGTAGGTGAAGACAAGAGTCACCACACTGGCAAAGAAGGAGGTAGGGCTGCTTTCCTACAATGGAGACTAGAAGGAATATGTGTGCAACCCAGATAATCCACTTAAGTGCCTCTTGATGCTCCCATATTTATTTTCATTGTGAGGGGACTTATACAGCAACCTGACCTGAGCAGGTGATGAATATTGAGGTTTCAGCAATGGAGGTGTGGAACACAGACCAGCCCGACCTGCCTAAGTCACCCTTCACTGTACACTGTAAAGGGAAATTAGAATGCAGTGTGGTTGGGAGGAGATGATCAAGACTAACTATAGTGCAGAGATCAGCTGACATGATGGAGACTGTGATTCAGGCAAAAAGGCCCATGGAAGAACTATACCCTGAACCTTTTATGGGAAATAGATTTGTGTGGCACAGTAGTGGACTGTGGTAGTCATTAAAATGCCCTATAGAGCTCCAACTATGGGGAATATAATTGAATAAGTAGATGCTCTCTAAAATCTGACCCCATGTTTACTTGCCACGCTTTCTGTGGACTGTTCCCAGCCAGTGATGGAGTACATCAGCATGAACATCTATGCAGGCTTGTTTCTAGAAAAGGTGAGCTTCTTCAGATGATCCAGTTTGGCTCAAGGACTTCCTGTTTTCTCCCATATAAGCATTTGCTCTAACAAATTTTTTTTCATGTTAAATCTTCCCTTGATGTCAGCTTTCGAGGATCCAAACTAACATTTATTTAAATTACTAGGGCAGCCCAGGGGGCTCAGAGGTTTAGCGTCACCTTCAGCTCAGGGCCTGATCCTGGAGTCCCAGGATCTAATCCCACGTCAGGCTTCCTGCATGGAGCCTGCTTCTCCCTCTGCCTGTGTCTCTGCCTCTCTCTCTCTCTATGTCTATCATGAATAAATAAATAAAATCTTTTAAAAAATAAATACCATTGACTATATTCCCTGTGCTTTATCATCTATTCCCATGACTTATTCATTCAATAACTGGAAACTTGTATCTCTTCCACTTATCTCCCATTTTGCCCATTCCTTCCCTTCCTCTGGCAACTATGAGTTTGTTCACTGTATTTATAGGTCTGATTCTGCTTTTGTTTCACATTTAAGTGGAATAAAATGGTATTTGTCTTTCTCTGACTTATTTCACTTTGGAAAGATCCTCTAGATCCATCCACATTATTGCAAATGGCAAGTTCATCCTTTTTATGGCTGAGTAATATTCCACTGTGTTTGTGTGTGTGTGTGCGTGTGTGCGGGCACATGCACACATGCACCTCACATCTTTATCCACTCATTTATGGATGGAAAAGTTGAGTTGCTTCCACATATTGGCTATTGTAAATAATCCTTCAATAAACATAAGGGTGCATATATCTTTTTGAACTAATGTTTTATTTTTCTTTAATCCATTTAGAATTGATTTTTGTGTATGAGGTAAGGTAAACAAGCTTCCATAACTTTTTGCCCATGTTCCTATTTAGTTATTTATATTTTCCTCATTGATTTATAAGGCTTGTTTACATATTCTTGATAATAAGCTCTTTTTAAAGAAGTGTGATAAATGTTTTTCCCTTGGCTTATGATTTTACTTTTAATGATGTCTCTTGATGGATTGAAATATTTAATCCAATATAGTTAAATATTTCATTCTTTTCATAAGTAGTTCATGATTTATTTGCCTTATTAGATCCAACAAATACTATGGATTTTTGGAGTGTAAGCTTACACTCACAGATACCTCTGTGAGAGGCTTTAAGCTCTCCAGTCTTGGTCTGCAGTTTCTTATGTGCCAGTCTTGGCCTACTGACTTTAGGCCAACTCTGACAGGACAACTCAAGATTTCTCCTCCATCCTGTGAATTCCAACCACACATTCACCTGCTATCTGAATCCCAACCTTGGAAAAGACTCTGCCAAATTTATTCTTTTCTTGAATAATCTCTCTCAGACCTAGATTATTTTTAGAGTTTTTGTTACCTTTTTATAATTAATCACCTATTATCATTAATAATTACTGATATCCAAGTCTCTATTTCATATTATTTGTGATTTTATAGCCCTAGTTAGATCCTAATAATAGATACCATTCTTTATAATCTCTAGGATTCACTGACACCATTTACAAGTATTGCTTATCTTCTTTTAAATCACTTGGGCAGCCTGAGTGTCTCAGTGGTTTAGCGCAGCCTTCAGTCCAGGGCATGATCCTGGAGTCCTGGGATCGAGTCCCACGTCGGGTTCTCTGCATGGAACCTGCTTCTCCCTCTGCCTGTGTCTCTGCCTCTCTCTCTGTGTGTCTCTATGAATAAATAAATAAAATCTTAAAAATAATAAATCACTTCTATTCATATCTTTATATTATAACCTGTCATTTGGTATTCTTAGTTACTTCTGATGATTCTTAATATATATTTTTATATTTTGTATACATTGGAATAACAATGCTAAGGCTTTCAAAATTGATCCTATATAGAATAATAAACTGATTATAAGGGAGATTGACCTTTACTGTAAATAAAGTTCTTTTTCTTTATAAACTCACTTCTGTAATAATTTGTTTACTACAAAAATATTCCCATTTTGTATAATTCTATAATATGTAGTCCTTCTTGCATATAATTTTCTTGAAGGGAAAGAATGAAACATACATTATATCAACTTTGCGGGTAATTTTTCTTTATGGACAAAAATTTGTTTTTTTTGATGTGGAGAGAGTGAATTTTGCAAGTTAAGAAATGAAGTCTCTGTCCTATATATAAAAGGGAAGTTATTAATCCTACTACTATTTCTAAATAAAATGGCATCTTTTTTTCCTAAAAATTGCTGATATAAATTGATAAATATCACTCCAAATCAGTCTTTTAAATTTTGCTAAAGCTTTTGGAGCCTCTGGATTTTTTTTTTCTGACTCAGATTCACCCAACGAAACTTCTGACAATCCTCAACTAACCAATTGTAGGTTTTTGAAAATATTAAATTGTATTTTGCCTTAAAAAATTATTTCTGATCTTCATGACTACTCATTATATTTCAAACCTATTCTGTGTGCTTAGAAATGCTAAATATTAATATAACTAAATCCTCAAATAAATGTAAAAACTAGTCATAATGATTTTCCCTTGATGGTATATTTTTATCATTATTTGCCAACTTATGTTCATGTTGGGACTATACTATAATTCTATAAATATGTAAAGTTAATGCTTATTTTTTCAACTTGTGAACATGACATTAAAAAAAAGAAATTTATCATTATTACTAATATTATTTTGGTTCAGAGTGATGCTATGAGTCTCCCCTAAGTGAAAAATAAGCAATCTCTCCAAAGAACTTAGAAATGATACAATGATATTGACAAGATATGACACTTAACCACCTTCAGATCTGTTTTACTAAGGTATGTGAAAAACTACCTATAAACGAATATTAAGTTTTTAGATATTAAATACAAGTAACATAGTCTAAAAGCCATAAGCCAATAAATGGCATTGTGCCCTTTTTCTGTGTTGGATATCTTTTGTACCTTACTTATTTTCACCCATCTTTTTTTCATTCATTATTACTATGTCAGTAACAGAAGATTTATTCTGAAAACACCTTGCTCAGCTACATCCCATATGTTTGGTTTATGCCTTCATCTTCTCCTTCCACTGTGTGGATGACTGTAGGAACCTGCTCAACCATCTGGTACATGTAGAGTTGATTTACAACTGGGCTAAAAAATCTTTATCTCTGTCTTGGATGTCTGGGTTTTGACTCTTGGCTAAGATAGGACAAGACAATTTTGTGATGTGAAGTTTTATAATGAAACTCTCCTAGTGACCCCCAAATCAGTTCATTACTGATGGTTTGCTCCTGGTCTAATCAGTTAAGTCAGGTTTTCTTGATTAAGTGGCCAGAGGGATGTTTAAAACCTTCACTAGGAACTTCTGCTTTGAGTTTTCTTATTCTTAGTAGATGTGCTCCCGAAGCGAGCATTACTTTGAGTTTACTCAAATGCAAGCTTCCTCACATAGATATCAGTGGTTTGAACTGAAGAGAGAGCATGGTCCATGTTTGTGAATAAGGTCCTCTGAGAATGTCTCTGGGATGCCTGATACTTCCCTGCATTCTTGATGGACCACATCATTGCCTTTATTTTTTTAAAAATTTATTTATTTATGATAGTCACACAGAGAGAGAGAGAGAGAGAGAGAGAGAGGCAGAAACATAGGCAGAGGGAGAAGCAGGCTCCATGCACCGGGAGCCCGATGTAGGATTCGATCCCGGGTCTCCAGGATCGCGCCCTAGGCCAAAGGCAGGCGCCAAACCGCTGCGCCACCCAGGGATCCCCTTAAATAAAAGCTTTAGATGAGTATGCTCTGTGAGTGTTTAATCTACTCAAATATTCAAACTGGGGAAATTTTTGCATTTTTGCATATCCTGGAAATAAGGAGGATGTAACAGCTCTGGGCCAATATTTGAATAATGAGCAGCAAAGGGCTATAGGTACATATTCCCCTCATTTGTGTCCCAGATGGACAATTCTGAAACGCATGGTGTAAGCTTCCTTAGGCCATCTCTAGCAACACTGACCCCATGTTTCCATAGAAAAAACTAACCTATTATTTACCTATTGTTTGGCTTTCCTTTCTTCTCTAGTCTGCCCAATTCTGGTCTCTGGGATCAAGTCCCTAAATGAATTACCTGCCTGCAAAACCAAGATGCAGAATCCAATTTCTAAGGTAAACCCAAACTAATAATAAATTAATAGATTAATTATGTTACTTTTCCTATTCTTTTACAGTTTTTTATGAAGTAGTACTCTTACTACCAAATGCTAAATACATGTGAATTTTTAAAATGAAACTTATACTATTATTTCTGTTATGAAATGAATAAGTCACAGGGATAAAAGGTACAACACAGGGAATATCGTTGTCAATGATATTATAATAGCATTGTATGGTGACACATGGTAGCTACACTTGTGGTGAGCACAGCGTAACATACAGAGTTGTGGAATCACTGTGTGGTACACCTGAAACTAATGTAACATTGTGTGTCAACTATACCTCAATAATGGAAAAAAGAAACATCTGCTATGCAGTATGTAATAATTATTGAGCACCTGCATAAACAAAAATTGTGCCCATTTCTTGATGGAAATAATCCTAGATTATGTACATTATCTTTTCTATATTAGCCTTCATTGTTCATTTGAGTGTTACTGCAATATAATGGATAAGAATTGGTTTAGAGATACCATCCAAGAATTTTCCTAAAGTGTAGAAAGGTCTGAGTCCACAGAAAGAAAAATACCATCGAATGTTAGCAGAATTCATTTTAAAGACCAGCATTGATAAATGTTACTTTAAAATTGAAATTCATTAGAGAAAAAGAGGGGTGCCTGGGTGGCTCAGTCAGTTAGGTGTCTGCCTTTGGGTCAGGTCACAATCTCAGAGTCCTGGGATGGAGCCCAGTGTCGTTGGGCACTCTGTCCAGTGGGGAATCTGCTTCTCCCTCTCCCTCGCCCCCCCTCCACTTACGCTCTTTCTCTCTCACTCTTTATCTCAAATAAATATTTAAAGAAAAAGAATTATAAACTTTTAGCAACAATAGATAACAAACTTCAGTGAAGAATAACTCAAAATTCTAAAGGGAAATTGAAATTAGACGTTTATGTCTAACAAATTAATCTAAAACAATTTAAAAATAAAGTTATGTAGTTTTCCAAAAATTTTCATATTTTCAGGTCTGTTAAATGAAAAAGTTGAAGCCTTGATATGCACAGGAAAATTATAAACAATATGTTTCAAGGAGAAAAAAATGAATTCAAACTATATAGTAAAATGAAAAAGTATATCAATAAGACATTTCAGCCAATCCAGAAAATATATGACTGTGATAAGATAATAACACTAATTTTATATATATTTAAATGCAGTTATAATTAAAAATTTTGACAAAATGCCTTGGAATTTAGGAATGAGCTTTTCAGATGGAAATGAAAATCTGCTTGTAACTTGTCCTATTCAGGACTAGACTAAAGATATGAATAAATTAAGACTTGGCTAAAAATATACATGTTACAAACTTAAGGCTAATGACTTAAATAATAGAACTGTAGATTATAAAACATTTAAATCAGAACAAGAATAAAAGGTGGCTCTAGAGTAAAAGGAAAATGCTATTAACTCAACGTTAAGCAAGGGCACAGAAAGTGTATACAATACAGTCATTTCTAGTGGGAATGTAAATTGGAACAGTTACTTTTAGGAGTAATTTAAAATGATCTAATAGAAATTTAATGCCCATACCTTATGACTCAGTAATTCCTGGATATACAATGGAGAAACAACTTGTTCACATGCACAAGGGGACATATACAAGAAACAGTCTAGTAAGTGTTTGTAATTCAGTCTGATTTAAACAATCTAAAATTCCATCCAAAGGAAACAGATAATTGTTAACACACAATGGGATTTTATGTAGTACTTTAGTTTGCTCTTTCTTATCCATTTCCTTTATCATTCTGCCTATATATATATAGCATAATGTGTGTATATAATATACATGAGGATATAATATACATGAGGAATCCATCATTATCTTAAAAACACAGTAGAGTGACAAAAACAAAAACAAAACTCAACTATTAATTTGTGTAACTCAAAAAGACATTCACCTTTTAAAAATGGTCTAGATAGACACACGTTAGGAACTGCCTCTGCCATCTGTGATAGATCAACTACACCAAAACTAGCTCTTCCACCCTAAGCAGCCATAAATGATGAGGCTCCTGGACAAGCAGGCCCAAGCAGGGAATCTTGAGTGAAGGGGAATCCAGAATGAAAGTCTCTAAATCTGTTCTAGAGCTGTTTATTTAAAACTTAGGAGACAATAATGTATTAGGCTCTCACTACAGTAAAATAAATTCTAAGTTTATTTTTGAATCTAGCATGAGGTCTATAGAAGAGCCTGTTCTTCATTTGGACTTTAAACATTTATTTATTCAAAGTACACCCTGTTGTATTTTGCATAAAATTTTAAACTGAGTCTTGTTCTGATGTTTATTGTTGACATACTTTACATCCTGTGTAAACACAAGAAAAAAACACAAGTGTGGATCCATATGAATAAAAATAGTGTGACCCTTATTTCTACTATGAAAGAAAAAGAATATAACAAGCAAAAAAATTTAAAGTGGTAGTGGATTTATTAGTGGTATTTTTAAATGTAGCAAGAACTTTAAAGCTCAGATTTTTTGTTTCAGCTCTGAAGTTTTTTGACTTTTAGCCTTCGGGCAGATAGAGGGGGAAAGAGAGAGAAGGATAGAGAAAGAGAGAGAATAGGATTTGCTCCACTTACCTGGGAAGAGAGGAGCCTTTCCAATCCTCCATGCTCACCCTTATTTTTGCTCCTTTTTGTTTTCCCTCCTATCATTTTTCCTAAGTATTAGGTAGCATTTTATGTTTCTAGGAAGCTTTTCCTTACAGTTTTTATTAATCATTATTATTTTAGATCAAATTAAATTCTGTTCAGTCTAGAGAGAGTATTTGGATAGATTGCAAACTCTAGTCCTTACCACTGCTTTCTTTCACTTTGTTCCATACTCTGTCCTCTGGAAAAAACACAAATCTCATTTTCTTGCCATGTTCCTTACAAGCTTTCTACTTCTTCTTATCCTCTACAAATGAAATAAAACCCCTGAACATGTAATTCAAATCTCTTCCTAACTCTTCTTTCCTTCCTTCTTTCTAACTTTTCTTGCTGCAACCCTGGTGTTTCCTATATGCTCTGTGGTCCTTTCTTTCTCCCAGTTGGTAGAGGGACTCTATTGCAGCACCTAGGTATGTATATGGATACACACACACATACACACACACACACAAACATATATTTATTTCCCATTATTCTCTGAGCATCTTAAAGCAGTGACTTTTGAACACTGTGGACAATTGGCAAAATGTAAGGGAATATAAATATTTGTGGAAAGATTACCTTTAAATCATTATAAAGAGGAAAATGGATAAATGAATGACATCTTCCATTCCATATATTTAGGGCTGTGAAAAACATATTTCTCACTCTTTTCTACAAAGCTTTTCTAAATATAATACCAGATTTCATCTACAGTCACATTTTAGAAGTTATTAAAGATAAAAATATAATACATTCAAGAAGAGCCATAAAATTATGCAAACTTTCTCAATAACATGACTACTATAATTTAATACCCTTCTTAAATTATATAAAACAGGGATAATTTGATACTGAAAAATTAGACTAAGCCCAAATGATAGTAAGAGTCCCTTTTCAAAGATCCATAGCAAAATACTGGGTATTTAAGTTATGTCAATATATAAAAATCTAGAATCAAGCCAGAAAAAAATTGTTTAAAAATGTCTCAGGACACCTGGGTGGCTCAACAGTTGAGCGTCTGCCTTCAGCATGAACAAATAAATAAAATCTTTAAAAATAAAAATAAACATGTATAATAACTCTAAGGTAAAATTATGGTTTTCTTATATTCCTGAAGCAATCATGATCATTAAGGAAGTTTTTTAAAAAGTATGGAAAATGAGCAGCACAGAGATAATCATTCTAATGTATTAATATATGTATAGTCATATACATATATAGAGTGTACATACACATACATCGTCTATATATATACATAGCCTTTACATACAGATACATATATATGCATGTATATAGACTATATATATTCTGTATAATATACACAGATATATATATTATATATACATATATTAAAGATTTTATATACTTACATAATCATTATATCTACTGTTCTGCAAACTGCGATTCTCACATTCATAGTTTAGTAATTATTTCATTTTATTACACAAATGTTTGTTGGGTATCTATACATGTCAGACATTTTTTTTAGACCTATTTGTATACTCATTTATTTAATAATTTATTTATTTTTCAATACTGTTTCAGCACCAATTAAGTACCAGACCTATCGTATGCCTTGGAAACACACCAGTGATTACAAACAGCAAGTCTCTGTCATTAGTGTGTCATAGTATAGACAGTGAGTCAGCAACCTTCTTCTACTAGAGGCCAGATAGTAAATATTTTTAGGTTTTGTGAGCCATTTGGTCTCTGTTGCAACATTCAGCTCTGCTGTTATAGCAGTATAGTAGCCAAAACAAACAAACAAACAAACACACTGCTTAATGAATGAACATGGCTGTTGCCAATAAAACTTTATGTACAGAAACAGGTAGTGGGATAAATTTGGTCCAGAGCTACAGTATGCCAATGTCTGGTCTAGTCTGAGTAGTAAGGACTTAACAAAATTTTAACAAACACCAGAAGACAGTTTATGCAAAGAAAAAAAAATAAAGAGTAAGGCAAGGGAATGTAAGCTCCTGTTTTCCAAGTAATATCAAGGGCTTCTATGAAGAGGTAAACTGACCAGAAAACTGAAAAGAGAAAAAGAGTTGTACCAATATCTCAAGAAAAAGTGATCAGAAAAAAGGGAAGAAAGAAATGAAGTGTCCATGCGTTAAGAATAAAAGAATTAAAAATTTGGAATTTATTGCATAATCAGATAGTGGGATAGACTTGATTTGCTAAATCTGTAATATATTATATTATAAGTCAATCTCTACTTCTTCAGTAAAGAATGTTTTTCTTCACTCTTCTTTAGTTATATTTTTTTCACTTAAATCCCTAATTCGTGTTACCTAATTTCACTAAATGATGAGGATCTAAGTCTCATTCAGTCCTTGAAACTGAATAGAATTATCAAATATTGAACAATAATAGTGAGACATCCTTATAATTACTGTTAAGTACTTTCTCTGTGTATAGAAAAATAGAAAAGTATCATCTGTTGTCTTGTATGGATAAATGATGTTTTTCTTATAAGCTAGAGAAAATTATTACAACATTTGCCCAGGTGTTTCTCATATTCTTACAGAAATGAGTAGTGCTATTACCAGACTTTATACTTTCTCTTTTTAATAGCCTGAGCACATTGATCAATTGTGGAGTTGCGATATCTGCTATAAAATAATCATTATTTTTCTTACTTATTTGATTTCTACTCTTTCTCTCCTTACTTTCCTCCCTTTCTACTGAATAAAGTTGTCTTTTCTCTTTCATTTTAAATATTTTCTGTATTAATTTAAATAGAAATACATTGTATTCCCTCATCTTCATGTTTAGTCATCTTTGTACTACTTTTTAAAGACCTATATACTATATAATCCATAATCCAACCCTCACAGATTAAAAATTGAAGAGCCCCGAGAGTGGTCTCCTTTCCAGTCAAATGTCCCACAGTCATATTTTGGGAGGCCAGTGAAACTTGAAATCTTTAACACACTAGTTTTGCCTTAGGTGGCCTCTTTTGTTGCAAATTACAGATGGTGAACATACCCAATTTTAGGCTATCTAGTGTGTACATGACTGCACTGATCATGCTGGGACACTTTTTTTAGATTGCCTGACACATGACACTTGGAATTTTAATTTACAAAGACTTTTTTCAGGGGATCCCTGGGTAGCTCAGCGGTTTAGCACCTGCCTTCAACCCAGGGCCTGATCCTGGAGACCCGGGATCGAGCCCCACATCAGGCTCCCTGCATGGAGCCTGCTTCTCCCTCTGCCTGTGTCTCTGCCTCTCTCTCTCTTTCTCTCATGAATAAATTTAAAAAAAAAAGACTTTTTCCAGACAGTTTGCTATTGTTCTGTAATTTTCCTTGGAAAATACATTACTATTTGCATAATATGCCCACCTCAAAGGCTACCAGATAAGCCTTAAGCAAGGTTCTTGACTCTTAAAAAATAGGGAGTTTAACACTCTGAGAAGACTATAGAGCATGATATTGTAGGTCATCATTGCTTCCTGGAGCTTCTGACAAAAACATTCTGTACTTCAGAAGACTGGGAACACTATTACACATAACTTTGCTTTCTATCTCAATAGGAAGTGGGGTGAGCAGTCCTGTGTAAAGGTGGACCTCTATATAGAAAAGTGCAGAGCAATCTGTTCTTCCAGCAATTTGTGTTTTTCAGAGCCTTTTATTTTCAGTCTTTTGGGAGAAATAGAGTTTCTTAGGAGAATCTTCAACAGCTTTTCCTCTTGTAATACAGTGTTTCCCAAACTTAATTCTATAACTGAAATATCATCAGAGGATTTCAGATTCTTGAATGTTACTTTGTATTTTTTTTATTAAAATGTCATAATTGAATGCTGATCCTTACTTCCTTGCATAGCTAATAGAAGAAAGTTCACTTACTTTAAATAAGTGGAAACATGGGTATTGAGGGGAGGAGGAGTATAGCTTAGTATTATTTCTTTGCAATATTTAAAGTCCAGTAACATATACTTCAATGAGCTAAATGTATAGGAAGGAAATGGTGTAGGTAGGCAGGAAAATTCAACATATGTATGAAATCATATGGTATTTGCCATTCTCCGACTGATGTGTTTTACTTTAGCATAATACGTTCTAGCTCCATCCACATCGTTGCAAATGGTAAGATTTCATTACTTGTGATAGCTGAGTGATACTCTACTATGTGTGCAGGCATATATATATATATACACACACACACACATATGTATATACACACACACAATATATATACACACTCTACTTCTTTTTTTGCATATTTTATTTATTTTTTCATGACAGACAGAGAGAGGCAGAGACATAGGCAGAGGGAGAAGTAGGCCCCCTGCAAGGAGCCTGATCCGGGAATTGATTTCAGGACCCTGGACCATGACCCAAACCGAAGGCAGATGCTCAACACTGAGCCACTCAGGTGTCCCTCATTAAAAGTATCTTAGCAAGGGAATATCAGCTTTAACATTGCAAACTATCTAATATGGAAAATGGTATATTTGAAAATATGTGTTTAAATGAAAGTATCACGCTTTAAAAAAATGGTGTGTCTAGGGCCATGTTTCAGTCAGAATGTTGCATATGCTATCACAAGTAAAGTCATTCTCCTCTTTTCCATAATCTCAAATACTCCAAGAAACTATTCTTCTTATTCCTACATATGGACTTACAAAGGGAAAAGCAAAGGATTATGGAGCAGTGATAATCATATGAAATGAAGTGTAAAGCAATGGTTTTTTCCTCTTGAGGTCATGGTCTGGTTATCTTTGCAGCATATCGGTACTCAATAAGTTATGAATTTGTTAGAATGGACTAATTAAAGGGGTCCTCTCTGTTTATCTCCACTATTTCTTATATTTTGCAGTCTTTTGCACTTTACTAACATTTCACTCTCAAAATCCTTAGTGTTCTTGAGTAATATTCATTTTCAGCACCTGAATCAGAAATAGTTTAAAACTTGATGTATTCATTTTTAAATTCAATTAGCCAACATAAAATACATACTTAGTTTCAGATATAGTGTTCAATGATTTATCAGTTGTATATAATAGTTGATGCATTCATTTTAAAGTATCAGATGTGAAAAAAATAAGGTATCAGATGTGAGTAATTTAATTCAGAAATGATCTCTAGAAACCCCGATACAAGGGAAAGATTGTAATTGGGTGGGTGGGGAGGATGGCCAACAAAATTGCATTAATAAGCAAGTTACCATTGGAGGCAATATAGTTTAATCCCACCAGGAATTTGGAAAGCCAGTATGGAACACAGATAAGTCTTCAGATAAGTCACCAAAAGTAGCTAGAATATTTATTGACCACTTCTTGTCAGTCATTGGTTGGGTAGTGTGGTGTTAATTCCACAGCAATTCTGGCTTGCCATTTGTATGGACAAATTGGGGTCCAGCTGCCAAGAAAAAAAATGTTTTTCTGTTAAAGGGATGTGGCTGCCACCAGTTGGAATTTCAACTGATGGACCCAAAAGTAATGACCAAGGGGATATGTACTTGGAACTGACAACATCTAGTATAGAAAAGCCCTTAGTACAGATTAATCCCATTTTAATATATCTTAACATTTCCCCCTTTTTAAGATTTATTTATTTATTTTAGGGGGGGAGCAGAAAACAGAGAGGGGGAGAATCGTCAAGCAGACTCCTTCATTGAACATGGAGCCCAACGTGGACCCATGAGATCATGACCTGAGCTGAAACCAAGACTCTCATGCTCAACTGACTGAGCCAGCCAGGCGTTCCTATCTTAACATTTCTAAACAAACACACTGTCTTCAATATAAATAGATAACTGGATTGAATCAGAATGAACATTGACATGAAAACACAGAATCTGTGTCCAAGGTCTGTATTAAGAAGACGGGAAAAGTTATATATGCCCTTGTTCTCCTCAACTTCTCCATTTAATGACGGTGGCTTCCCTGTGTTGCTCATTGATGAAAATGTATACAGAGTTGTCTGAAAATTGAAAGAAAATAAAACTATAAAATAGTTAATTTCTCTCAAACAATTTTGAGAAGAACAAATATCCAGGAACTTAGAAGAAGGCAAATTATTGGGCAATTCTTTTACTTAGATTTTAGAAAGTCTATAGTACAGCTAGTAAAGGATTGTGATTAGAATTATTGGCCAAGTTATAAGTGATTTTTAGGTAAGACATCAAATGTATTTGATAAATTATATTTCCATGGATACATGGATACTTAGATATCTGGATTTATCTTAAGATGTAAACAATCACTAAAGATAGACTCAGCATGTTACTAAAATTGATATCTCTAATTTGCATCACAGCATGCAACAGTCATGATAATTAAGCCAACTGATATTATCACTTATGATTGCTTCTTGTCAGAAACTGTGGTATTTTTCCTATTGAGTGGGGAGAGGTGGGTGAATCAAGCTTAGTGCTAGAATTATTTCCCTCTTAGGCAAAATTCATCAGAACCAACAGTGAGATTCAAAATGACCAGTAATAAAAGTAGGAAGACAGATGATTGTCTATAAAGCTCAATTTAATGGAACTGGACTCACAGAGAAAATAACCACCTAGTGAATTAGATCAAATTAAAAAAAAAAAAAAAAAGAATGGCCTGCATATATTCTATTAAGAAGAGCAAAATAAAACAAACCAAAAATTTACATTATGGAATTCTAGATTTAGGACCTATTTTATTTTTCTGATTCAAAATATTATTTTGTTATAAAATTGATACATGCACATAGTAAAAGCTTAACAAAGAGAGAAGGAAATGCTCCCAAATCTAGCCCAGTTTCCCTGAGGACAGTCCACAGTTTCTTGTGCAATTCCTTAAATGGTGAATTGGCTTGAAAGGCATATGCAATTAAATTTTGGATTGCCATGCAAATGATCTATATTGTTTAACACCATTCACATGCACTGTAGGTCTTCACTTGTCTACACTTTCAATATTATTATTTCAACCTTACTGATTTTGCTTATTTAGTAGATGGAAAAAGAAACCCATGCTTTAATCTTTATTCTTCAGTGGTAGGTGATGTTAAATATTTAATGTTTAAAAACCTCATTTTATTATTTTTTTGGTTGTGAATCACCTGCTCATCTTTTTAATTTACTTATATATTGTATATATTGGTTTTTATTCATTTGTGAAAAATGTTTGGATATTGATCCGCTAGAAGAAGGAAATATTGGCATTCTCTGTGCTCTGCATACCAGTTCTAAGCCACTGAAAACCCTTCCTCTTACATGATGTTTATTGTTTTTAGTGGCTTTACATAAACAATATGCTTATATATGTGATACTTTAATCCTTATCATGTGTCTATAAAGCAATCAGACTGTATTATTACTGCCATTTCAGTTTCAAAGTTGAAGAAATGCAATCCTAGGATGTTCAATGACTTGATGAATCTCAAAACAGAAATGAAACTCCTGACTTCTTTTAGTTATTTTTTCCAAACTATACAAATCCATTATCTCTATTTTACTAATAAAGTATTCTTATCCCGCTATCATGAACCTGCATTTCTTTCTATTATGTTTCCTTCATTGAGTGCATCCTAATAAATGGAGAAACAGGTGAACTCCCAGGAAATTCTTGCCACAATCTGCTTTAGTAGTTTAACACTTCAATACCCCCATCATTGGCCATAGACTCTTATGAAACTGAACCAACTGTTTTCTGTACCTCTGCAGGTTTGCTACCAAAGTCAATGCACACATTATTTCAGCTTTCTGCAATGATCTCAAGTAATTAATGCTAACTGTTGCCAAATCATTACCCACTCTGGTGTCATTTCCCTCCCTGAGGAAAACTTTCATGATCTTCTTATCAAATCAAGGTCAGAATTTTTTTCATCCTCCGAGGTCCCATGAATTTTACAATATTTTTATATAAGAAAAGGATCTGAAAAAAAAAGATCTGTTTGCTTAATTATCTCTCATAATCTTTCAAATAATGTTTGTAAAACTATATTCACTTACTATTAATATGCAGTTTGACAAAAGAATAATATAACATACATAAATTCATGCAGTTGGTGTTGTTCATAGGTGCCAATAATTATTGGAAAGGTGGGAGTTGAAGAACTTCAGGGGGACTCTTTATGAATTAAAAAGTAAGGATTTAAAATTTAAAAGTAGAAATGAGAAAGGGGAAAGAAATGGAAACTGAGTAGATAATTTAAAATGTAAAGATGGATGCCACCATCTAGACCCAGGTTAAGATTTAGAACACTAGGGATCCCTGGGTGGCACAGCGGTTTGGCGCCTGCCTTTGGCCCAGGGCACGATCCTGGAGACCCGGGATCGAATCCCACGTCGGGTTCCCGGTGCATGGAGCCTGCTTCTCCCTCTGCCTGTGTCTCTGCCTCTCTCCCTCTCTCTCTGTGTGACTATCATAAAAAAAAAAAAAAAAAAAAAAAAAAACACTGTACAACAAAACCTTTCCTAATACTTCCAGAATTTTGCTGTCTACCACTCACACCAGGCTCAAGATTCATTTCTTATCAGGGGCACCTGGGTTGCTCAGTGGTTGAGCATCTGCCTTTGAATCAGGTCATGATCTTAGGGTCCTGTGATCCAGGCCCATATCAGGTTCCCCACACGGAACCTTCTTCTCGCTCTGCCTATGTCTCTGCCTCTCTCTCTGTGTCTCTCATGAATAAATAAATAAAATCATTAAACAAACAAACAAAAAATTATTTCTTATCAGAGCAACAGTAGATCATCCTAGGGAAAACAATATGGAAAGCCAAATAGTGGGCTTGTTAATTAGCTATACAAAGTTAGGAGGTGGAAAGGAGTTAAAAAAAAAAAAAAAGATGATGGAAGAACAACTAATACAAAAAAGGAGAAAGAAAAAAGTAAGAAGCAAACAGGAAAAAAATTTAACTCAGTTGTGGAGGTCAAGAGATTGTTAAAGGTGTGCATACAAAGGAATGAACACTAGCTGTCCTGGAGCATTAGCACGCTACATGAATTGTGGCCCCATATATTTCTGTGGTCCAAGTCCTGGGACCATGGAGGAGTTTCCATCTAGACACTGCCCCCAGAACAACCTAGGGTCTGCATAAACTCCTCTGGAATTTTTCTCTTTCTCTATATTATAGGTTACCTAACTGGATTGTCTTAGGGGCAGTGGGTAAACCACTTTATTTATACATATCTCCATATCTAGTCACCTAACAGTTTGTCAAATTATGCTGTTTCATGTATCAGTTTTTCTAAAGATTATTTCATTTCACTTATTCAAGTCAGTTTTCAAAAATTAAAATGTATGCATGCATTTGAGTTTCACTTAAATTAATAACATTGAGCTTTGCACAAACGGTGATGCACAACTAAAAGACAGCTAGTGTTTTCTATATTGCTATTTAGTATATTATTAATATGGCAGAAACAGAAAATGGTCTATACATAATCACCTTTAATAATTCAGTGGCTGTTTTAATTATGTTATAAGGTCTAGAAATGTTGCCAGTTAACTTTAAAAGACATAATGATAGAAGAAATGGATTTAAAACTGCTTCAAATTATTTTTAATAAAAAAATATGTGTCTTGGGTTCACCTTTTTCAATCCTATCTGCTTTTGGATTCCTATGGCCCTTAAAAGGAGTATTGTAAATGACTGAACAGAAACATTACATCTGATTTTGTGCTAGAAAATTGAAACAGTATGTGATCCTGGCTAAGCAAGAGCTTTATAGCAGTAGCAAATAGTTACATGATTACTGAAGTATAGCTGTCACTGGAAATAGAAACTTGCAAGGAACCTATCATAAAAGTAGCAATTTCAGATTCACCAGTGTTTAAAATTAAAGTTTAGTAATTCATTGTGGATATATCTTTTTAATGGCTTTAGGAAAGTTTCTTTCACTTAGCATTTTCATTTTTTTTCTTAGTATCCTGCCCTTCAAAATGAAAATTTGGTTATTTAAGATTACTAAGAGAATCATTTATAAGGCTGTGTGAATGAGACACCTTGAAATTTTTTTGCATTATGGAAAATGGTTAGCTGATTGTTATTTATGGTAACACGCTACTTTTAATTAGTTGAGAGATGCAACATGTTATCTAGATAAACTAATTTAACCAATAGTTTTGTTTGTTTTCTCTTCTGGAGGATGATTGATGGATGAACCTAAACAGAGATATGACAAAACCATCAAGTAAAAATGTGTGATGAAAAAAATAATGGCTATTTAAATAGTTTTACATAAATGTGTATGACTTTATACTGTCTGAAGACATGGAGATGAGAAGGGGATTTAAGAAATTGGATACTAACTTAAAATAGAGTTGAAAAAGAAGAATTGAGTTTTTTACATTTTGTTGATTTAGCATGAATGCATTTATATGTATATTTCCATTAAGATATGTGTAAAATATTATAGAGGGACATTACAGGATTCGCATGGACAAAATATTAACTTTGGAAGGGTTGGTAAAAATGATCAGGGTTTGAGACAAATTAAGACAAAAACAAGGAAGGTATTGAACATAAATGAAGAATTCAGATTGAAAAGATTTTAGAGAGAAAATAAACAGTTTGGGACTTAATACTCTTTTACCCATACAATATTTTAATATGGTTCTATGAAAACTTGGAAGTGGAGCACTTTCCTAGGCAACACTGAATATAAAAGCAGAAGCCTCACTTAATAAGAGCATATTTTCCAAAGCTAAAGTTCCAAAATATTTTTAAAACCTTAAGATTTCATTGTTATCAAGGATAAGAAACTTTTTGGAATATATTCATATGCATTGGTTTTCATGTGCTTTTGTAGAAAATGCTATAAATAATATAAATCCCATAGCATGTTTTATATATGTTAAGCAGATAGGATATAGAGTAGAGATGTACATGTTTGCGTATTGCAATTAGTATAGGTAGAAATCTACGTATTAAAAATAAATGGCATAATTTAGTGCTTATTGGCATGAGATTATTATTCAAATCTGACTGGAAAGGAATATTTCAAAACTAGAAATTAGCTCATTTTCTTTCTGAAGGTATAGATTATTCCTTAGGAATATTAGTTAAATATGAGATAAAAGCAAAAGGCAAAACAAACAAACAACCCTGCTTATAGAAATAAAGGCATGGAAAGTGTGAAAATGATATTTTAAAATCTGCCAATCTAGTCTACATGTATCTTTTCATTGTTATATATTACCTCATTCTTTTGCATCATGCATTCCTGCCCTAAACTATGCCTTCTTTTTAAATGTACTGTGGCTGTGGCCTTACATGTCCCAAACCTTTATTTATCCTGTTACTGAAGCATGGAAAGCCCTTGAACCACATTTCCCCAAACTCATAAAAACCTCTACTGCCCATCAAGACATGTCTCCAAAAGCCAACTACTCCACATTGCCTTTCCTGATTATTTTATTTGTAATTAGTTGGCATTTCTTCCCCACATAATTATTTATTTCTCTATTCAGAGCAAATTTTTATATAAATGTATATATGATGTTTACCTGTCATTCTCTTGAATTATATGAATTTAAAAAGTTTGAAGGAAAAGTCAAAAAGAAATCTAAAAATTGAGTAAGATGAAAATAACAAGAAATAATATATCTTTGTTAAGTACAGTTCCACTCTTAAGATTTTACTCTGGACAAATAAAACATATGTCTACAAAAAGACACGTGCATGAGTGCTCATTGCAGCATTGTTCAGATATCCGAAAAACAAAAACAAAACAAAAAACCCAAAGCAATAACAAAAAAACCCAAACCCAGAAATGATCCGAATGTCCACCTGTAGGAGAATGGATAATCATATTAGGTTTTTCCACACAAGGAAATAAAATGTCAGTCAACAAACTTCTAATGCATACAATAATTTGGATGAATATCACAGAAATTAGTGAAAAAAGTCATATAATAAATATACATATTATATTATTCATTTTTATATGAAGTTCTAAAGCAGACACATCATATGATAAAAATAGCAAAAGGTGAAGTGGTTGATTAAGAATGGTTTCAAGAGAACTTTCTGGAGTGATGGAAATGTTCTATATATTAACATTGTATGAAGTACAAAGGTATGTACTCACTGAACATGAAATTGTACATTTAAGATGTATACAGTAAAAGTACATAAATATTACTTTATAAATAACTGTAAAAACATTGAATTGTATTTAGTATTTTTACTTTTTCTGCAGTATAAAGCTGGAAAACATGAAAGTATTTTCTGTATACTCAAGGCATTAATATAATATTACTACATGGAAAAATAATAGGGAACAAAAAAGAGAAATATGGAAAGAAGATTAGAATGTATAGACTCGAGTCAGAGTTATCCATATGAACTCACGACACACATGCGTGCATGCATGAGTGCACACACACACACACACACACTCGGTGGGAGGCAATTCTCCATGAGTCTCCTCTGTTTTTGCTGATTTTTTGAGTAAAAGGATTGAAAGTATTTGTTCCAGATAGCTTCCCAAAAGTGTTCTTATAGCATCCAGTTTGTGTAGACAAACATTACCTCCCTGACTCCCTCTGAGACAGAGAGCAGATATGCTTCCAATCAGAGTAGTAAAGTCTCATTCCAGGGCAGTTTGGGCAGATTTGCTAGCAACTCCATTATAATAGTGGGAGTTTCCTCAGGTCATATTTCCTCATTTGTGACAAAACTTAACTGTGTGGACAACATCTACATGGACTCATCACCAAATTATCCCTATAGAGTTTGGGGACAACTGAAGCAGATGGGAGCATGAAGCTCCTGATGCCTCTGTGCCCTGCAGAATAAAGTCTCTGATCTGATAATTCTGTGTCTTTTGCCTGTATCTATGAACTTCTGCAGACTAACTTCTTAATGTATAACTAGAGTAAAATTTCAGAACTCACGGTTTATTTATTTTTTGAATTTTTCTGATAAGAGGGTCTAAAATCAAGGACCTAAGATATTCTCGGCCATACTTAGCACGCAGATTTTGGTCTCCAAATACCACCTCACGCTAAAAGGAAACAAGGCTTCTTCTTTTTTTATTTTTTTCTTCTTCTTCTTCTTCTTCTTCTTCTTCTTCTTCTTCTTCTTCTTCTTCTTCTTCTTTTTGCTTCTTTAAGAATATACTGAATCTAATGCTGAGGCAGCTGTAGAGAAAGTAAGGAAGTGCTAAAGAACGATGATGGCAAATCTTAACCAAGTGATCGTATTAAACATCACCAACTTTGGGACAAATTGGTATCAGTTACCTCTTGATATGATACACTGAGAAGGACACATCACATTAGTACTATTCCAGCCTAAACTGCACAACCTAAATCTAATCATGAAGAAACATCAGTGAGGAACATCCTACAATATAAATAGCCTGTGTTCTTCAGAAACATAAAGGTCACAAAAGACACAGAAACTCTGAGGAATCACTCCAGTTTCTTAGAAACAAGAGAGACCTCACAAATAACTGCAAAGCATGATCATTGTAGATGGAATGTTTAATTTAACCATGGACACCAAATGAACATGTATCAGAATTACCCATTATGCACTGGCTACTAATGACCTGACAAATCAGTGTCTAACAAGCCAGCAGCAGATGGAAGTGTTACAACCAGGATCAAGTATGAACAGGACCAGAGGGCATGATCAAGCTGTGTGAGCTGGTAGTCAAGACCTCCACACAAGTGCACCCAAGTGCCATGTGGGGTGTTCCATCTGACCAGCTTAGGGTGGAAGAAAAGCCTGAGCTAGGTTCTGGATGACTTGGCTTGCTAGGTATGGGTAAACTCAAAATGTACAGTGACTGCCTCATAAGCACATCCAGAGATGGTCCTGAAAGACACAGGGAAAATCATCCTATTGGGCAGAGCTGAGAGCAGTGCATCCCATCATCCACTTTAGAAGTGGCCTGAGGTAAAATATATACACATTCCTGGATAGTGGTAAATGGCCTTGCCTGGTCAAGGCTATGGAAAGAAAAAAAAAACCTAGAATATCACAGGAAAAACACAATCTAGGGTAGATCATGAGTATGCAGATATGAAAATGGGCAAAAAGTATGAAAATTTTGTTATCACATATTCATGTCTAAAAAATATCACCACCAAGGAAGTGCTAAATAAACAAAACGAGTAGAGGTCAGCAAATCTTTTCCGTATTGGATCAGATCATAAATATCTTAGGCTTTGAGGTCCACCTAGGATTGTTATCACATATTCATATCATTTTTGTTTGTTGTATGTTTACAACTCTTTACAAATACCCAAACCAAACATTTGTATGAGCACCCAAGCCTATGCATCCAAGCTCCATCCACATTCCTAAAAATAGTCATGTTTTTGCCACCACATACACTTAAGAATGTGGACTCAGGTAGCATCATGCAATCCCTAGTGGTGTTATGCAGGCTTTGGACCAGAACTTGGAGCTGTTTGGGTAGGAAACCAGGTACCAGGTATTCAGAACATAGACTAGAAGAGGAGGTGTCAGCTCCACGGTGCTCTTCAGGCTATGGAAGGTTTAGAGCTATATAGGGCCTGAACTGAGTTTTCTTAAGCATAAGACCTAGGTCAGTGACCCTTTTGCTCAGACCTAAGATGCTAATGTGCCCCAAGCTAAGCCTCTGGCTATGATGGCCTGAAAGTTCTCCTCAGCTTGACTAAAGGTGAAGACAGGCTTCTTTCTGGCTAAACCACAGGTCTCCCTTTTCTTAGAGCATTTGCTTTAGAAAACTTGGAATTGCAAATTCTTTTTGTGTTCCTCTGAAATGTAATTATCTCAGTCTCTTGTTTTATAATCCAAGAATGTCTTTCTTAAGGCCCTGGGAGCCATCCCTTTGAAATGCAATCATCTAGGGATACAGCCTCTTTCCCTGGTCTCTGTGGGAGGGTAGGGGCCTAACTTCAATAAGCAACAGTTTGCAAACCCATGGCCGTATCAGATTGACCAACCTACCCTCTACCATGTTCCTGTACTTCTCCATGCATTTAAAATTCCCTTGGCCTGTTGTTTCAGAAGAGCTGAGTTCCACTATTGGGAGAATCTCAAATAGCTTTCCTTCCTTGTTTAACTATTTCAGATGTGATTTTCTTTGACACCTGTCACTTGAGTGTATGCAAGGAAAGGAACAAATCACAAGTACTGCACCAGAAAGCAGTCCTATAGGCCACACAAATCACTGAACGTAGGCGTTTAAGCCAACCAGACTTTCCTACATCCCTCTGCTCCCTTCTTCTTCAACACTCAGTTATCTAAAAATTAATAGTTAGAAAAGTAAAAGAGGGGAACCTGCCTGTCCTTTCTTTTAAGGAAGCTCAGCCAGGTCAGCCCTCCTCATTTCACAGTGAAAGGTTGTATGTCAAGACCATTGCCACGGTCACCAAAAGAGAAAAATCTTCGAAGAGAAAGTTTTAAGGGAATTCAGAAAATACCCGGAATAATATTTTCCTAATGCTTTTGAAGTACATACAAGTGTTTCTTAATTTCAGAATTGTCAGTCTTAATTGCATAATTAATAAAGTATTTTAAGTACCCTCAGGAGAAAGAGTTTGTAAACATTATAGATTTTCACAAGGGTGACACTTTATTATAGTTTTAATTACTTGGGAGATACTTATAGACGGAGCTGTCATAAGGCTGAGCCTCAGTGCAGTTGGGCAGGACCTAAACCTTTTTGTCAACATAGACATGAAGTAAACAAGTGCGATCTAAGCAACATTGTGCAGCACACAGAGACCTTTCCCAGGTGGCTTATCTCTCCCATTGCACATAATCCTTTCATTTCCAGTTTTTGGCAACAACACCCTCCATCCCCTTCTAATTAAAATAGGTTGTTTTAGAAATGGGGAATTTTAAGGTTAAGCTTTATATTTTTAACATAGTGTCTTTAAAAGTCCTTATATTTTTCACTGAAAATTACTGTAAGCATCTGGGAACAGAGATACGGATTTTTTTAAAGGAAAAATGGATGTCTCTTGTCCCAGAAATAATATTATGTGCATGCCTGACCCTGTAGGTATACTTGCTTTAATCTACTTTGGTTTTTCAAGGGGATCAGATGAAAGACCTAACTCTCCTCATCTGACCCATAGTGCTCAGCTCTGTTGATGAGGATAAATCAAGCCTGAAGCTGTCTGCTTTTTATCATCCTCCTATTGCTTTCTTTCCTCCTCTTCTTGAACAAAGTCCTTTGCCAGTATCTGCCTCAAGTACCAGAGCGTGGGGGTACTGTGCTTCCTCTCACAGTACTCTGGAGCAAGCAGCAGATGGTCCTCAGTAGCACTCTTAGATGCGATGCTGGCTTAGGACAGGACTAATAAAATGGAATCCCCAGAGAAGATCATAGGGCATCAGTGGCGTAGAGTATTCCCGTGAATAAAAAGGAAATAAAATAAATTTTATTCAGCCTCATAAGTTCCAAAAAAACAAGTGACATTTAACTTTAAGTCAGCAACTATCCTGTTGTTATTCAGATTCTTCAGAATATTCTGCAATATGAAAATAATTTTAATTAAATTAATATAATCTCTTCTGGCAATATCTACAAATGTCACTTTCAGCTGGTAGACTCACACACATATTTTTATTAACTTACAGGGTAAATTGGTTTGTCTCTAAATTAATGATAAGTTTACTGATATTTACTTTGAAAATTTTAGTGAATGATTTTATGTGATTTTACATTTGAAATTAGTCTTATAAATTTCTTATAGAATATGCAAAAGTGAAAGATCTGTGTAAGATGACAGTGAAGAAACTTGTGTAATAATATATGCATTTAAAATGTGCAGGAAAAATACAACTAAGTATTTGTTGAGAAATTAATTTCTTTTAGAAACATTTTGTATTTCAGAATGGCTAAGTTAGGAAAGAGTCCTCTGACCTTTGTTATTCTATTAGGAAATAGCATCTGAATGTCACCAGGATGAATTTAGCTAGATGTCAAAAGAGCAAGGGGCAGCTAATGGTATATCATAAAATCATGGGTCAAATGTTAATCAGGCAATTCTATAGTGCAGATTATTTGATGAATGAGAGAACATACAGCAAAGGTATAAATAAGATTGCAGGTAAGTAGAAAAACATGAGATTATTTATGGAGAAATAGTCATAATTGTAATAAACTTTAAAGAATTGATCATTTAATCTCAGCAAAAGCATGCTAAATATTTCATATTATCATGTCATTACATTCTCACTTCAAACTTAAAATTAAAATCAATGACTAAAGGAACTTATACTGAAGGCATTTAAATAAAATATCCATGTTCCCAGAATAGTGTTGGAGTGAGAATTTATTCTACATTTATTTAAGTACCCAGTAGGTACTTAAAACGGTCAAATTAAGTACCCAGTAGGTACTTAAAACGGTCAAATCCTTCCTTCCTTCCTTCCTTCCTTCCTTCCTTCCTTCCTTCCTTCCTTCCTTCCTTCCTCCTCTTTCCTTCCTTCTGTACTATATGAACTGAATCCCTAATATTTCATACTCCATGTGTCATGATAGAGCAGAGCAAAATGAAAATAACCCTGACTGAGTTCTAGAAGGAGCTTCTGTTAAGACAATCAGCCTGTTGTTTGTTTTTGCTCTGCTGAATGCCTCCCTTTTTGCACTTTTTGACCTGCTTTAAAATATTATGTATCCAAAGAGGTACTGCTTCAACTTTCAGAATTCTTGATTCTTGCTGTGTGGCATGAGTGGAAGCTTCTGTAACCCCACCAGTAACTCACTTGAGATGTCTTTGAAATATTAAAGTTTGGTCCTTAAAAAAAAAAATCTACAGGGCAGCCCGGGTGGCTCAGCGGTTTTGAGCCACCTTCAGCCCAGGGCCTGTTCCTGGAGTCCGGGGATCAAGTCCCATGTTGGGCTCCCTGCATGGAGCCTGCTTCTCCCTCTGCCTGTGTCTCTGCCTCTCTCTCTCTCTGTCTCTAATGAATAAATAATTTTTTTTAAAAAAGATCTACATTTTTTTGGTTTACAGTCTTGGAAAGTGAATTTGTAGTAATGACTTAAATTCAACTCAACATGCCATTTTCCTATGTTTTTCCTGCCATGAATGTGTTTGAATCCAGTGCTGTCCACTCATCATATGAATTCCTGAAGCTGAACATGGCTAGAGATAATAAACACAGGAGCCTGTTGAATGGTAACCCTTTAAACCTAAAATCACCAGATTCAAAAGTTGATACTGCCTTACTATCATGACAGTTTCCTAGTCTTTTCCCACCCTACTCTTCAAGATAAGTTTATACCTTCCTTTTTATTTTTTCCTTTCTTCAAATTTCCATCATCTCTTTTCACCTGTGGCTCAGCAGAAAATTTTGTTTCTTATTCTCCAATGTGGAATAAAAGAAAGAATTAGAAGGAAATTTTCTCAATTACTACTATATCTAACAATTTACTTCTATTTACTTTCATGTCTAACTTCACATTTATTAGTTTGGGTGAATAGTCCAACTTCTTATCCAAAACATTTTTTTTTTTTGCATACAAAGATTCAAAACTTTTTTTCTTAATGCAATACTCCAGCAATTTTCCCCTCTCTCCTACATTATGAATTCTCTCTCTGCTTCCTTGATCAATAGGATCAGCTTACAAACATATTTTGACATTTTCCCTTTAAAAAGCCCACTTCTAGTGTTGAATCACTAAAGTCTACTCTTGAAATTAATATTATACTGTATGTTAACTAACTGGTATTTAAATAAAACCTAAAAAAAAGCCCACTTCCAGAGCTACCTCATTTCTCTTTTCATACTCATTCTTTCTTAAAGATCAAGAATTGGTGTTTGTCATTCCACTGAAACTAATCTCCATTTTTTTCTGTGCCTATTGATTAATTCCCATTCTGTATCTAACTAGATTTAGCAGCATTTGAAATAGTAATTCAGTCTTTTCCCCTTGAAGCTCTTTTCTTAGCTAACAGAATATTACACTCTCCTGGTTTAACTTCTAATTTACTGGGTGCCTTTCTTTCTCGTCTGCTGATTCTCCCTAGTTCCCAACACTGGAGTGTTCTAGCGTTCTAGAATTCAATCCTCAGACCTCTACATTTCCCTCATTCACTGTTATGGAAGGAGGAAAGTCAAACACTCAATCATAAAAAAAAAAAAAGAAAGAAATCCTGCCATTTGCAATGATATGTATGGAGATAGAATGTACAACACAAAGTGAAGTAAATCGGAGAAAGGCAAATGCCATATGATCTCATTCGTTTGAATTTAAGAAACAAAACAAGCGAAAGAGAAAAAAACAAAGAGGAGGCAAACCAAGAAACATACTCTTAACTATAGAGAACAAACTGATGGCTACCTGAGGGGAAGTGGGCAGGGGATGGGTGAGATAGGTGATGGGGATTAAGGAGGACACTTGTGATGAGCACCAAGTGATGTGTGGAAGTATTGAATCACTATATTGTACACTTGAAACCAATGTTACACTGCATGTTAACTAGATTTTAAGAAAAATTTAAAAAATAAAATGAGAGAATTATTCATGAAGGATAGTAGACATATATAGACTTTAAACACCTTTTGTACCAATAGAAAGGAAAAGAACTCAGAACCATTATTAGAGTTAATCAATTACCAGCTGTATTTTTGAAACTGTATTAATGATTCTCTGGAATTAAAAGTTAGACTTAAATATTTAAAATGAATATTTCTTATTTAACATATTTAATTGGATACTATGATGCAGCTTATAGGATTCAATCTAGACTTACCCATGGCATACAATTCAGAGACCATAAAAACATTCACACAAATACATACAGCAATATATCCATATTGCTTTATTGTGTATATCATTTTTACACTAGAATTAAATTAGACATCTTGAAAACATAATTTGAGGAGTGTTTAAATATAATTTCAACACCCACTCAGCACACAGTAAGTTAAAATAAAGTATTTGTTAATATACTGAAAGAGCCTCAAATTAAGTTCTACTATATCTTAGCCATGATTTGGGTTGGCCTGGATTAGAGTTATCTAATTAAGCATTTCTATAAATATAAAATGAGATAATCAGAAATATATTTGGAAAAAATAAACTTGTTTTTTCCTGGAAATCTCTCTTGAGCATATTATATACTTCTTAAACAGGACAGGTGTGAAATCTAAATAACATGACAAATAGTGTCAAATTGAATGCCATGTGGAAGACGAAGAAGTCATATGCACACTTCTATCAATAGTATATGTCCACGTTGGTGTCATATATACATATGTAAGTAATAGGCATTATACACTGATTAAGAAAATATTACATTAGGTTTATCTTGCATTTACCAAATACTGCTTATTTGGCTTTTATTCAACTAAATTTTTACTAATACTTCTCACATGACTTTATAATAAGCCAGTTCTCCGTATTCAATCTGTATGACTAAGTTTTCATAAATTAAATTCATAAACTTTAATCTCATCAAGATTAATCTTTTTCTATTACTTTAGCCTATTAAAAAACCTTACACATAAATCTACCAGTCTACCTAATAACTTCACCTTACTCTATATTAATCATATATTTGATCATCCTACCCTTTATATTATCACCTCCAATAAGGTAAAACAATTTAATAGGAAACTATCAAAAAAGGCCACCAGTGAATATTACAAGCAAAGTTTGTCCAGATTAAAGCTTTAATTGGATCTGCTCAAAGATTGAATCTAGTTAATTGTACTATTTTCTAGCTTGAGGTTCTCCTGTCTATTTGAAAGCTACTTTATAATCAATGACCCTATCTAAAATGAAATACCAATTATCAGGCATAACTTTTTCTTTAATGAACAAATAATGGGCTAATTTTTTAAGTGCTTATACTCTGTACATTTATTCACTCAAAAATATACTCAGTACTTCCTGTGAAACTCTGCTCTAAGTACACATGAGGTCCTACAATCATGTACTTTCTTTTAAACTACAGGTAGTAGATAGAAATATTTTGACCATAATAATCACACTCTCAATTTTTTTAAAAGATTTTTTTTCTCATTTGTGAAAGAGAGAGAAAGAGTTGAGGTACGGAGCAGAAGGAGGGGCAGAGGGAGAGGGAGAATCTCAAGCTGACTCCTTGCTGAGGACGGAGATCTGTGTGACTCAATCCCAGGACCCTGAGATCATGACCTGAGGGGAAATCAAGAGTCAGCCACTTACCCAACTGAGCCACCTCGGTGCCCACTCTTAATTGTCTTTATAAGAAATCTTAATATTCATTTAGCCAAATTTATTGTTTTATAGGCTTCCCCCCACCCCCAGCATCATATTTCTTACTATGAAATAAAGTTTTTCATTTTGTACATTACTCTTAACTCTGGATTATTTATATTATTTTTGCATTTCTCCTAGCAGGAAGTCCATGGGATTTTTTGTTTGTTTGTTTTTTGTTTTTCTGTTTTTGTTTTTCATAAAAGTAAGAAAGTGGCGCCTGGGTGGTTTAGTAGGTTAAGAGTCTAACTCTTGAATTTGTTTCAGTTCATGATCTCAGGGTCATGAGATTGAGGCCTGCATTGGGCTGGGTGCTGGGTGTGGAACCTACTTAAGATTCTCTCTCTCCTTCTCCCACTGCCCCTCCCCACAGCACCCCTAACACACACACATGTGCACATGCACTCTCTTTCTTTCTCTCTCAAAAACAAAGTAAGATAAACTACAGTAAGTACCTAGGTCTTTATTTTTTTTAAGATTTTATTTATTTATTTGGCAGAGAGGGAGACAGCCCGAGTCAGTGGAGCAACAGGCAGAGGGAGAGGCAGATGCAGATTCCCTGCTGAATAGGGAGGATGATGCATTGCTAGATCCCATGGTCCTGGGATTATGACCTGAGCCAGAGGCAGATGCTTAACCCACTGAACCATCCAGGCACCTCAGTAACTAGGTCTTTAAATTAAAAAATATATATAGTTTTGGGGGGCATCATGTTGGTTCAGTAGGCTAAGAATCCAACTCTTTTTTTTTTTTTTAATTTTTATTTATTTATGATAGTCACAGAGAGAGAGAGAGAGAGGCAGAGACACAGACAGAGGGAGAAGCAGGCTCCATGCACCGGGAGCCTGATGTGGGATTCGATCCCGGGTCTCCAGGATCGCGCCCTGGGCCAAAGGCAGGCGCCAAACCGCTGCGCCACCCAGGGATCCCAGAATCCAACTCTTAAAAAAAAAATCCAACTCTTGATTGTGGCTCACTCAGGTCATGAGCTCAGGGTCCCGGGACTGAGCCCCGGGTTGGGCCTGCCCTGGGTGGGAAGTCTGCTTGAGGATTTCTCTCCCTCTGCCCCTGCCCTATTCTCTTGCTCTATTTCTCTCTCTCAAATGAATAAATAAATCTTTTTTTAAAAATATATGTTATACTTTTTAATTAATTATAACTGTTCATCATCATAAGTGATAATGAAACATAGATATATTAGCAATGATTGATGAAAGAAATAGACATGGGAATAAAAGACCAGCATTTTGTTCTTTCTATCTCTCTCTTTCCTATGGTATTTGGAATGTGAAAACATACATTAAAGCAAACAAACTAATGCCTTCATGTCTTTCTGTATATTTCATATACATTTGGAGGATGTATGGCTTATTCAGCAAAATGTCTGGACTAATGTTTTTGTAATTGTTGCTCTTGTCATTGTTGTGGAACATTATGAAAGGCTTTGCTGTGACCATCAATACTCATTTTATTCATTAGCCTGATCAACTCTGTATGACATCCTTTACAACCATGAAGTAAAGATAGAAGTTTTAGATCTATGGCTCATCTCTTTAGTTGAATATACTTTTAAAGTGAATGCTGGAAACACCTGTGTTCCCAAAGAGATTTCCCAGTGCAGTGAAGTTTAACTGCAATTGCTGGATTCCTCTAAATCGGGTTGTACCTGACTGAGGACTATAGAGCGATCTTTAAAAAAACTACTAAAATTATTCCCAAACCCCAGGGGTACGGTTTCTAAAAGGATTGGATTGTACTTCAGTCTAAAAGAAATTATTTTCTTTCATGATTTTTGAAACCATCTGCTACTGTAGTTCGGTTGGTTTATTTGCCTTTATTTTTTTTTCTTTCAGAGAAGAAGATATCATTCATTACCATTGCAGGGTAGCCATTTAGTACATTTTTAACCCATAATTATGCTCTTTTGTTAATTTTGCTGATGATACTTTTTCATTTTGTTTCCTGTTGCAAAGTAACTTGGCCAGGCATACCCTCCACTGAAATGAATACATAGCATAGCATGAAAAGCTGGAGGCTGCCAGGTGAACATTTGAACTCAGATATAAGTGGTGTAGAAGCTGAAAAAGAAGCAGCATCTGTTGTGATAGAGCTGAGCAATGGCATAGCCCTTAGAAAAGCCAAACCTTGTGAGAAGGGCCAAGGGTGAATGGAAGAGAACTATCCAGAACATTTGCTGTAGGAAAGAAAAAGTATGCAATTTCATATGAAGAATGGTATCGAAGAATAAAATAAGCTATTTTATGAGGAGAATGGTGTTGCTAAAGAATGAAAATATCTATTGTCGAAAATTTTATAACAATCATAATCGGTGAGACCTTTTCTGCTGTCATGAAATTAGAAGCACCTGCTGTTACTGGTAATAACAACTCCTGGCCCTAGTATGTCAAATAGATTTTCCAGGCACTGAAAATTACTGTTGTTATGGAGAACTACAACTGTCCAGGAATGAAAGAACTCTTTTTGTAGAGTTAAGAACAGTTTGGATCATTGCTTGTTAATATGTTACTGTCGCCAAAGACAATTGCTTATGTCTGAATGTAAAGTTTGCTTAGCAATCTAGCAGGTTTTACTGTTTGGTAAAAAGTCATCGGGTCAATAATCTCAATTTGGGTTACTGTTTTTTTTTTTTTTTTTTAATGACCACCTGTTTTCAATGTTTCCAAATAATAATAGTTTGCAGTAATCATATAAACTGGTGTATCCATTACCATCATAAAACTGAATGGATGGTGTGAGAATTAGGTAGTTTATCAAATGAAGTTGCTCTGATTAGTTAGATAAATAATATCTTTAAGAAAATGATACTGAGGTTATAGGGGTAACATTTAGAGAGGATAAAATTTAGGTTAAATTATATATGTTTTTATAAGAGCTAATATGTATATCACAACACTTTGTTATTACTGATATATATTATTCCTCATCGCAAAATGTAAGTCTACAACATAATCAAATGAAAATTTGAGTACAGGGAAATTGGATGGAAATTGGTTTTGTATTATTATAATTGAAGGTGGTAAGGAATTTGAAACACTACAAATAGTAATAAAAAATAGACATTCAGGTAAGCAATTTATTCCTAGCTCATCTATTCAACATAAATCTAATGTTGCTGAAATGTCACTGGAATGTATGGCATTGAACAAATCTGACAAAAATATGTGCCCTCAGAGATCTTACATAATATTGTTATTACATATTAATTGCATTTTAACTAGTTGCATGCTACATTAAATATTAATAGCATGACCTCTTTAGCAGAGATCCATCTGACTTTCAATGATAAGATCTGTGAAAATTATGGTTACAGCATCACCATCGTCTGTATTTTGGTTATGATGGTGGTCATACAGGTGTATACTTGTCAAAAGGCATCAAAATGTCCAATCAAAATTTTAAATTAAACTAGACAATTCAAGCTATAGAATTAAAATTAAGCTTTTTGTAAATCATATTTCAATAAGGTAGACTTTTAAATACTTGAAATATATTACATACTATAGTAATTATGAGGATTAGTATATTTGTTGTATTTAAGAAATACAATTTTTATTTAAAATGAGGTTATTTCATCCCTGTATGTCCTTCAGATCCCCAGGATGACATTATTGATGTCACTAATAGATGGCATAGAGAAGGCGTCATATGAACTTTGGGTGATTTATATAAGAATAAAATTCTATTGTCTTGCTATAGTGACATTTACCTTTCTTTGGAGCTTTCATTTTTAGGAATATTTTATTAAGAAACAGGCTTTTTTTCTGGCAAATAAATGAAGAAAAATAAAAATCAGTTTGTCTTTAGCTTATCTGACACCATGAAGTTCTCAGTTATATTGTTTAAAAGAACCAAAACAGCACATATCCTACCTGTGATTAATGACAGAACCAGTTCAAAAGAGAATTTATAGCTAAAGCCTTTGAGAGTAGCTATCTAAATCTGTGCCACAAGTTATAAGTGCTTGGGATTAAGAAAGTATCAGGACAGAAATGCAGGAATAGAGGCTGTTGACCTGACTCCTTTGACTGATTCAAACACACTGATATTGGCCCAGAAACAGAATTATCAACACTATCCTGAGATAGGAATGATTCAAATGGCACAGTACTAACAAATAAGATGGAAAATGTGTTCCTACTGCTTAAGACTATATTGAACAGTAAAATGAAGCTTTTATGTTGTAATTACATAAAAGTGGAGGCAGTCCTATGTATGTCATGATAGAAGAAAATCATAATGAGCAACTTAAACTTGCCAAAATATGAATAACTATGATTCCTAGTGAATTCAGTCTCTTATCATGGCTCTTTCCATACACTTGCTGCTTTTGGATCCCTTTATTCCTACTCTTTCCTACCTTCTCTCTATCCTGTAAATATGGACTTAGACCACAGAATTTTGTTCATGTCTTTTGTTGTTGTTGCTGTTGTTGTTGATGTCTTATCTCATCCAGGAAGCCTTCCTTGCTTCAATCTCCAGCTCTGTGCCAGAGAACACTTTTATTCTGTGTGCTCATGATAGACTGTGCCTGTTCATTGCTCAAGATAATTACCATAGGGTATTGGAATTTTCTTTTTACTGAATCATGCCCATCATTAGCAGGCAGCTCCTTAATAAACACGTTGTCCAAGAATCCTTCCCTCTCATCCTCTATCATAACATCATCTTCAGGCCATTTTTAAGCACATTATAATTTATTCTTTATTAATTACTCTCCATGCTTGTGGAGACCTATATTGTTTGTCCTATTACTAGTGCTTCTCACAGTCCTGGAACATAGTACAATTCAAATATCTTTTGAATAAATGAATAAATGAATGAATACTTCATGACTTTTTAACAATCCTATGTCCATCAGACACAATCTTGTCTAACACTTAATAGATACATTAATATGGAAAAAACTTGTGTGAAATATTAGGAAAAATGAAACATTATTGTTAACATGTGAAATTATTTGAATATGTGGATTACTAGATGGTATAACAATACAGGAAGAATATAAGCCTTGTATCTAAACTTTGGATTACATTCTATATTTTTATCTATTTATAAATTTGCATCCCAATCCTGATTTCGCCAATATAAGTTGGACTCAATTTTATAGATGTCTTCTACCGAAATCAAAGAGAATAACAACTATGTAAAACATTAACATACACTAGAAAATATTTATCCTAACCATATTATTATATTAAAATGAGCAGTCTCACTAATGTGATACGTTTTGTCCAAAGTTGAGATCTAGTAAATAGAAAAACCAAAGCAATAACACTTATTTGCAAACTATTGCTATTGGGAAATTTACCAAGACATATAATATATAAGCAAAAATATATTTAGCATATTGTGTGTTCTTATGAAGAACATGTGTGAAGTCTTATAAGACTTATGAAGAAGGGCATATTTGCTTAGTTTGTACCCATGCTAATAGAATTTATGGGAAAGGCTAGAGAGGATCTATCAAATCCAAACTTATTAGTGGCTTAGATTCCTACTATAAATTTAATAGTTCTCACATATATCCCCAGATGGTTAGTTATTTAAAAAAAAAAAAAAAGGAAAAGAAAGAAAAAAGGTGAGGGAAACATGAAAATAAAAGAGAAAGAAGGGCATAAGGAAAGATAATAAAAAATAATGGACAAAAGAAAATATGACAAATATGAAAGAATTGATAATATGAGAACAGGAAAAAGTCCCTGCAAAACAATTATAAATCATCTGGTAAAATTCTGGCTCATTGTCTACACTGAGTAGATTTATGTTCCTTTCTCTCTGATCCAGAGAGTATTTCTTCCTGAGCTCAGTAAAACTACAGCAGTAGCAACAACTAATATTTATGTAGTATATCGTTTTTGGCAAATCACATTTTTTTTAGAATCTTCTAGCTGTAGATTTCATGTCATCTTAAAGAGAAACCAAATGACCTCACCAAAATATCATAGGTAGATAAGTGGATATTTCAGATATTTGTTCTTTTGTTATTGACATATACTTGAGATGGGTAATTCTGCACAAACATCTCTGATAGAGTTCCAAAACTTTTAAGAAATTAAATTAAGGTTTAAAAATTAAAATTATGAATAAAGACCCTTTGAAATAGTTTATTATCTTACCTTCTATAGATTAATCTATATTATATTGTAGGTTGAGAATCATAAATAATCATTAGTGTAATATGGTCTTTATGGTTCAAACATTTTCTGTTTATTTTATACACTTTCAGATAAGTGCAATGTCACTTCACATTTTCATTGACTCAGATGTATTTACATGGTAAATCTGGTAAATCACATTGTCCTTTTCTCTAAAATCTAGCCTAAATTAGTTTTACTGATATGTTAATGAGAACAAGAAAATGATAATATCTTCCAAGTACATAATAAAGAACACATGGAAAAGATGATGGAAGTCCTTTTAAGTTGTGCAAGAGTGAATATGCATAGATTTTTTTAAATTCTGCATATTTTATATTTTTTGTATAATTTTAATTGTAGATAGGATTTTTTTTTATAAAATAAATACTTGAATGGGCATAATTTTTAATTCCTACTTAATTCCTTCTTAAGAACATATCATAGGTCAGATACTAATTTTCGTGTCTCCAATACAAAATATAAAACAGCATACACATGAAACTGTGATAATACCTTTCAGTGAGTTAAAGGTGTTTGTTGACTTGCTCTTTTCCTTTAATATTTATGTGTTTAAGACATTAAAAATATAGTCAAAATAATTTTAAATTGGTTTCAATGATATTTCCTTATGAAACAATTTATATTAAAATATGACTATAAATTTTAGAAGGGAGGAAAAAGAAGCGAGGACCAAACTTTGGGATTAAAGTAGCTAAATTTTAATAGAGAAAACATTTTTTTTTTTTAAGTCTGCAACACAAAGCTCTTGAATTAACATGACTGACTCTGAGGATGGGTGAAACAGAGCATAGAATAAATCTTCTCAAACAAAATACCAACACTCCAGAGGATTACTTCCATGCTCTATTTCTTTCAGTTTGTTTCTGTGGTCTATCATTGTAATACAGATATAGTCAGTAGGTAGTCCAAATGAATTGACTAAAATGTGTCAAACTAAAAAAAAAAAAAAGTATATTAAAATTGAATAATTTCTGGCTTCTTATTTACATGAAATGCTCAGGATTTCACAAGTCAACTATACTGAAGGGGAATGAAAGATACATTTTTATGTACTAATCACTTACATGATTTATACAGTTAAAATCTTTAGAATATTCTATATGGCTGGAAGAAACTCACAATGCTTAATAATGGCAAACATGTAGAATTATCTTTTTTACATTTATATGGCATGTAAATATATGCATATAGAACTGGCATCTTGAGAAATAGATCATTTTAGGAAAAAAATTATAGTGGATTAAATGGTCAAGATGTCAAAATGTGTAAATGCTTTACCTCCTCCTCCTTCTCCAGCTGTTGTCTTCAAAAAATTACTGAAAGAAAACATAGTTGTATTAACTGAGGCTTTTTAGACTATTTGTATAAATGTTTATTCTCTGTAAAATACCATCTGTTTTTTTTTTAAATGACATCTCTGCTTCCCCTGCGATTATGACATTTCCTGCCATATTCAAAGATAACAAGACTGAATCCCCAAATGGAGAGTTGTCTTTATGTTATTTGAACAGCTGGCGATATTGATCCATCCAGACACTTGAATCCAACTCTACCTATTAATAGGCATTTACTTTGACAAATTATGGTTTTGGGTAATTGTAGGAGGATATTCCATATATGCTGGATATTCCCCTCATATAAATACATTTATAAGCCACAGATATGTTATTAACATTACAGTGAACTTCATCTAATCCACACTTATTATTTCAGAGGTGCAGTCTCAGAGGACAAATGTTCTTATTTGCTGAAATGCAAAGCAACAGCCCTGTGGGTCCCTATAACATTGTTAAAACATTTTAAAAGTCTGTGTAACCAGTAACCATGGAGACTGTTATCTCCACAGAAACAATGCTCTCAAATTAGATGTGAAAAGAGGTCAAGTAGAGGATTGTAATTTCCTCCTTGTTTTACCTTTCTAGATTGTAGACATGAAAATAAGATAAATTATCTTTTTACAATGAAAGATAGTATTAATTGAACATAAATTGTATTGCCCTAAAATAGACCTTCAATTAAGATTTTCAGGAAAACTTTTATAATGTTTATATATTTCAACTGAAACGTTATGCATTTCATATTGTGTGAGATTCATATTGTTAATTCTCATGCACTTGAAAGCCAAGACACTGTAAAGTGAAATCCATGTTAAATAGATACATGAGGATAAAAAATAATATTTATCAATAATAAAAATTATAAATGCTGCAATTAAAGTGATCCCTAATTCTTTGCCCAGAATATCTACTTATACAATGATTGAAATATTTTCTAATTCTTATACTATTATTTTACATTATAATTTTTAATTAAGACACAAATAATATTATTTTTGAGTCACAGAACATATCATAATTTGAAAATTTCCTCTAAAATATTCTAAAGGTTCTCTTTTGAAATCTAACCCTGAATATTGAATTCCAATAAACCACAAAAGGATCACATCATCTCTGATCCAAAGATAAGCAGATATTGGTTAAAATGCCAGATCTGTGCAAGATTAAATCTTAAAACCATATGCTTTATTAACAACAGATGTGACATTTAACAACTGTGCCTTAATTAGCTTCAAAACACACACTAATTCCCCTTTCAAACCACCATACCCATTAACATCCAGATGCACTAGCGCCCAAGGTCTCTTCTATTTTCCAAATAGTTGTTCTGAAGTGCTGACAACTCTAATTGCTCAGAATATCTTCATTCTTCCCTTACCCAAAACATAGCATAATTTAACCTTATTCTTCTTTAGATTTCAGGTGACCAGGGTTGCATTTGTTTGAAATACCAATATAGGAGAATATCAAAATCGTATCATGAAAGAGTTCTTAGGAACTCATTCAATCAATAAAATATAAAGCTGTAATTTAAAAAAATGTAGTGTCTAATAGGCCAAAACATTAAAATGGCATAGCCATAGCTTTAGAATATATAGGTATGTGTGTGTGTCAATAGATTCAATTTTAAGGTGATGGCATGTTAGATGATCATATACAGATAAACCACCAAAATAAAATATACATCTAAAATAATATCATTATAACAATCTAGTTTCTTTTGACAAACTAGTTTTTAACACAAACATATGAAAACACTACACATACATATAGTAAAAGAGGTTGAGGGGAAAAAAAAAAAAGAGGTGACAAGGATACTAGAGAAAGATGATCAATTAGATCCTAAGTAAGAAGTGAACTGAGGTGGGGGGTTGGATTTCAAGTTGAATCTCCTGTTGAAACTGAGGGAATGTTTAATAAGAAACATGCAATAGATGGACATTTATAAGAATGCCAAAATAGATAAAAGTTCATTTGTTCCTTGAACTAAATATTCAGATCAATTTCCTGTTTATAAAATAAAATTCTATCTGTATCTACAAGTATATATACATTGAATTCCTCATAAGTGGAAATAAAATCTCAAGTGGGACATAGTCTCTGCCCTAAGTTCTCTTAAGATTAAGTTAATTTCAAATAATAGTACATACCAGGAGAAGACAACTTACCCAGGTTTAAGTGATAGCTCTGAAATATAATCATTGTATAATCACAAGTAGAAGAGTCATTAAATCTACCTTAATTTCAATTTCTTCAACCAGAATATGGGATTAACTATAATGACTATAATATATTTCAAGTGTTGTGGAAGGATAAAAGGAAGTAGTGTTTATGTGATTTACTTACCTTTAAGAGTCTGAATAACAATTATTATTTTGACATTTTGGTGTTGTACAAAATATATTTGGGTACCAAAGAATAAAATATTAGTTCTGGCGCTAATGGTGTCATGAAAATCGCAACTCCCTTTCACAAGTAAAAATTTCAAAACTGGACACAATTCTCAAAAGCAATCATTTCAGGGATTTGGAAACTCACCAATACCAGACAACAAATGGAGAAGAATTTGTTCTCAAAAACCTTCTAGAATTCGTTAGGATGCACCAATATCTGTGCCTCCTTACCTAGACCTATTATTTATATTGCCACCCATAGTAGTTGATGAGAACCAGAGCTTTTACGGACCTTGTGCTAGCCATGAAAAATAGTAGCTTTACTTCCTGAGAAGGTGATTTTAATTCAGGGCAGAGAGTAAGACAAAAACGTGTGGTTTCATATGATAACAATTGGGAATGGACAGAATAAAATAGTAGATTTTCTAACCTAAGTTTTAGGGCTTTCTTTGAGGCAAGTGATAGATCATTCCTAAGGAGGCCCTGGAATTGGCACAGTAGAGGAAGACCTGACATAAGTTATCCACACATCATTCGATGACAAAGAAACTATGCAAGTTCCTAGAGTCTAAAGAGTCTGGCAAAAATGTGAAAACAGAAGCAACTTGAGAAATGACCACAACTTTCCATTTATTCCCTCACCAATACACAGATCAATCAGCAGAGTTTGGAAGACTTACACACTTGAAGTATTGGAGTACAACTTCTATTCAAATCATTGGCTTCGCATTAAGCTATGCCTGAGAAAAAGACCTAAGGAACTAGGCTCAAAGATAAATATAAACAAAATGAAGAAGAGGAGGAGACAAAAACAACAAGAAAAGGAGTTAGGCAGAGATATCAAAGACTAAATTTTATTTCAGGTTACTAAACCAAACAAAACTCAGAAAAATAAAATATAATCCACATTTGCTGTAGTATATTATCTAAATATCTAATTTTCAGCCAAACTGAAGTAGCAAATTGTGACCCACACTATTAAGAAAAAAAAAAAGAAATCAGGTAATACAAAGAAACTCTGTGTGGGATTAGGTTTCAAAGAAAAATCTTGAGGATACATATGTTTAAATAGCTAATGGGTAATATATTCAAAGAATTCAAGAGGAATATGATGATAAAAACTCAGTCAAATCAGAAATGTCATTGAAAATTGAAATGATATAAAGTGTCAAGTGGAAATTATAGAGGAGCAAAGGACAAAAATTGAAATAAAGGATTTACTAGACAAGCTGAACAGTACATTTGAAATAGGAGAGGCATCAACAGGTCACGTAGGTGGCTCAGTCCATTGATAATCTGCTTTCAGCTCAGGTCATGATCCTGGAGTCCTGGGATCAAGCCTCCCCCCGCCCCACCCCGCATCCCCTGCTCAATGGGGAGCCAGCTTCTCCCTCTGCAGTTCTCCTCATTCATGCTCTTTCTCAGTGGCTCTCTCTCTCTGAAATAAATAAATTAAAATCTGAAAAAGAGAGAGAGAGAGGTTATCAGGTCACTTAAAGTTAGATGAATATTCAAAACCCAACCCCCAAAAGAGAAAATACACCAAATATATAAATTAAAGCCATAAAAAAAATTTAAAAAAAATAAAATAAAATAAAATAAATAAATAAATAAATTAAAGCCATCATGAGATATCACTACACTCTATAAGAAGGGTTAAAAAAAAAAAAAAAGAAGAGCAAAACAAAACAAAACAAAACCTTATGGGCAGCACCAAGTGCTAGTGAAGATGTCGAACAATTCCTACCAGGAATCTCAGACTCCCTGGTAGGAATGTTACAGCCACACCAGAAAGCAGTTCAGCATATTCTTAAAGTTAAACATACTTTCCATACAGCTTAGTAATGTATGTTAGCATAGTTATAAAGAAATGAATATGTTTTCATTTCTTCATGTACATGTTCATAACAGTTTTACTTGTAACAATGAAGAACTAAAAATAATACAAATGCTCTTTTATGAGGATATGAACAAAGTCAGGCATTCATACAATGGAATACTACTCAGCAATAAAAAGCAACAAACTATTAACACATGTAACAATTTGGATGGATCTCAAAAGCATTATGCTAAGTAAAGAATTTTTCAAAGATTACATGCTAAATGATTTTATTTATGTAACACTCTCAAAATGAATTATAGTGGTTAGCACTAAGTGGAAGACAGTGGTAACATTGGGGGTTTCTCTGTGGTGATGGAAGTTCTGTATACTAATTGTGGTGATAGTCACACAGATCTATTTTGCAACTCATGTGACTGAAATTCTTTTTTTATTTTATTTTTTTTAAGATTTTATTTATTTATTATGAGAAAGAGAGAGAGAGACATAGGCAGAGAGAAGCAGGCTCCCTGCAGGGATGGGACCCAAAGTGGGACCCAGGACCCTGGGATCGCCATTTAAGCCAAAGGCAGATACTCAACCACTGAGCCATTCAGGTGCCCCTGAAATTATTTTTTAAATAAAAGTTTGTTTTTTAAAAAAAAATTTAAAAAAACCGTCGTATTTCAGCCTTCACATTTAATGAGGGAAAGTCATTACTCATGTCTTTACAAAAACGAAACATAACAAAAACAAATATTTTTAACACAAATTTAAAAGCAATACCTTTTCTGAACTTATAAGAGAACTGAGATCCAGGGCAAACTGCTAACCTAAAATCTAGAGAGATTTGCTAATATATCCAGAGAGACAGAGCTAAGATCTGTTTACCTAAAATAGAAACTTCTGGATTCATTAACTGGTAGGGACACTTAAACAGTAATTATGAAATCCTGCTAGTGACTCAGTGTGGCCTAGCATGAGAGTGAGAAAATTCTGGAGCCATATTTTTAGAAGAGCCCAAACATATTTATGGTTTTAATCTCCAGTAACTCCTCCACTAGGTCCTCATGTGAAGATTGTCACTGGTCCCCCCAGTGAAGATGCAGGAAGGATCCTTTCATGGCTCTGCCACTGAAAGGAAAAGATAAATCACTGTTAGATATTCCCAGAGTCTTCTCTATAAAAAGTCCAAGTCTTAAGTAGGAAAAAAAAATTGCTATAGATGTCTCCAAGTTGAGGGAGGGAATTGTCTCATTCCGGATCCATCTAGTCTTCCTGTCTCACCTAATGAGGGAAAAATATTCCACAGGAATCATGGCTTCAGGAAGATATATTTGGATCACTGATGATACAGAAGAGAATAAGAGACAAATGAGGAAAAAAAAAAACCAACTCTACCACTTGAGAAACAATTGTTGAAATCACAGACAGAAGACAGGATGCTAAAAGCCTGAGATTTCATCAAATTATAGAATATCTTCCTTTACCCACATTTTACCAGCACACCAAATAGGCTACAATATAATAACACTGAATCAGAGTTGAAAACCACAAATCCAAAAAGCTCAGAGAACACCACGCAAGCAAAACATCAAAGAAATTAAATAACTTAATATATTTCATTGCTACCATTGGCTTACCATTTGTCCAGTTTTGAGTACATAATTATCCAAAAAGGCAGTCACTATAGTTATTCTTCATATTTATGAAGAGGTAAATTATAGAGCAAAAGTATTATAATTTATTTTTTTAAACTCCTAGATCCCTGTGAAATTACTTAAAACTCCCATATGAGTAGACCAAAGAAAATGTAAGCAGAAGAGTTAGTAGACCCTTCAGAGCTCACCACACAAGTTATTGATTTTCCTATGACAGAAAGTCCCTATGACAGAAAGTCAGCAGAGTTGTAGTGTTGCTCATGTTTAGTAGAAGAGACAGCAATATTAGGAATACTAAATAATAAATGAGAGTATGCTGTAGGTGTGGCAAGTTTAGCAATGGCCACAGAATAAAAAAAACAAACATAACACCTGTTCATTAATCACCTACCAAGATCTCTGCCTTGTGGGTTCTCCCTTGCAAGAACTTAACCATGCTTATTTAGAGGTCACTTTCTATAGTCTCTGGTCCAAGTTATCTCAGGGTTTGCCCTTTAGTACCCACAGTACTATATACTTTTTGAGCTCTAGGACTCCTATCAGTACTTGTACTGGTTGACACTAGGCAACAACATTTATCAAGAATTTATAACTTATGAGTGAAAGAACTACAATTAAAAGGATATAATAACTCACATAAAAAGAGTTTACTTTCACAGATCAGGAGAACAAAGTCCTTCCACCAGAATACCTAAATGCATGGATCTTTCCTTGCCCCCTCCTCTTTCATGATATAACAGGCTGAGTTTAGCTCTCTCCAAAATATTTCATTAAGCAGAATTTTTTTTTACCTCACTACCATGTCTCCAAATCCCCTGATAAGCAAAGAAATGAATTAAAGAGAGTAACAGCTAATACTTACCACTCAAATCCTTGTTTTCCATCCGGGGAGGTATTTGCTCCCTTAAAGTATTATAGTGAATTTATCTAATATTCTAAGATAAATGCCATTCATAACATATCACACTAATAATAACTTGCTGTTATCATACAAGCCCTATGTAGTTAGAAGAGTCAAAGTAAGCATTATTCCCTAAAATCCCTGGAGAGAGCATGGCGCCTTTGATTCCTGATTTTGGACTTTTAACCCTTAAAATTGTGAGGGAATAAATTTCTGTTATTTTTAAGCCACTCAGTTTGTAGTAATTTGTTATAGTGGCCCTAAAAATACTAAGTCATCCAACTAAAATCAATAGTGTAATATAAATATCAACATAATATAATATATGATTATTTACAAAAATATAGGATATTGAAAACTGGGATCAACAGTACGATCGATATTGAATATACCAAATTCTGTTTGCTTTTCCTACAGCTTTAGGTGATAATCATGTCTATACAGCCTTTTATTTATCTTCAGAGTCATTACCTATTTTCCCTTTGTTCAACAGTTAAACACACATGCACATGCAGGAGCACACATGCATGTAACACCAAAATACAGAAATACCAATTCCCTATTAGCTAAAATATTCAGTCCTTAGGCCAACTAAATCAATAAATGGAAAAACAATGTTTTTTTAATCAACAGAATACAACTTGCAGAAATACTGCTTTCTATACCATAAATTAATATTTAATATTCATACTAAGAATAATTGAATTCCTTAGAAACACAGGCTCTGAAATTTTTTATTCTATGAATTAGTTTTTGTCTATATTTTGTAAATGTATAAAAATACATTTAGATAGATCTTTGTTTCTAAGCAAAAACCCATTTATGTCCAAGAGTAAGACTCCGTTTTCTTTCCTTCTTTTCTTTTTCTTTCTTTATTTTTTTTTAATATTAGGCTTGAACTCCCCACTCTGAGATCAATACCTGAGCTGAGATCAAGAATCAGACACTTAACCAACTGAACCAACTAGGCACACCAAGATTCTCCTTTTTTGTTACTATTATTTATTTGTTTGTTTGTTTGTTTGTTTATTTATTTATTTTAGAGAGAAAGAGTGTGTATGAGTCGAGTCAGGAGCAGAGGGAGAGAATCTTCAAGCAGATTGACCACTGATCTGGGAGCTTAATGCAGGCTCAATTTCACAGCCCATGTGATCATGACCTGAGCCAAAACCAAGAGTCAGATGCTTAACCAACTAAGACACCTAGGCACTCCAAGACAACATAATCATTTCAAGTTTCAATTACTTGTTTTCTTCATTCTTGCCCTCTGGTTCCAAATCAAAGATAATCTCATGGCTGTGGGCCTCATCACATTTTTATTTTCATTTCACAACCGTACTTTAAACAATAAAACACAGTCACCTGAGTAGGTTAGTCAGTTAAGTGTCTCAGCTCAGGTCTAAAACACAAACAAACAAACAAACAAAACCCATGAAGTTCAAAGCCGTAAAGAAATGGGACTTGAAGAATGTCAGAGTAGGGATCCAGTGGATTATCTCCTCAGCAAAACAACAATTTAACTAGTAAAACAACATATTAAATGCAATTATTTAATGCCTTCAGAAATTGTTCTAATGGTATAAATTAGAAGAAACACTTGTTCAAAAAAAAAAAAAGAAACATTTGTTTAAGTAAATCTATTAAATTTGCATATGAGCAGTAAGAATCTGTGACACATTAGGGTATGACACATCGTCCTCTTCCTTACAACTTTGTTTCTATGGAAGCTCTACCTCAGTCACTCTGATCTAAGAAGGGGCAGCCAAGAAAATGGTGGTTCCCTCTCCCTGCAGCTCCTAACTGTGCTGCAATTTTGCTCCTGGAGGGGCAAAGTCCCAGTTTTCTCATTCACCTTTGCCCCCAGTCCTTATTATAGAAAGTAATTCCAAGAAACAGAGAGAACTGGGTCCCTTTGCCCTCATCTAGCTCCCATATGCAGTACAGAATCTCTACTCCTGGAAGAGAAGGCCAAAAATATGGGTAGCTTGATCACCCTTCCTCAGCTTGCTCATAGAAGGAGGTTTCCATGCAGGAAGGCACACCCTAGAAGACCAGAAGGACTGTTCCCCAGGATGTTAGCATATGCATGTTATTCCAGGAGGTGAGGATTTCCACTGTTTATTTAGAAGAGAGTCAGGACATAAGAATGAAGAACTCCATAGTTCTACCTTACAGTACTGACTTTATTTGGAACATGGCTGCATTTTCTATATCTGGTAATGGATTGAAATTCAGACTATATAAAGAACTCTCACAACTCAACAATAAAAAGATAAGCCAATTACAGTGTGGGAAAATAATTTGAACAGATATTTCTCCCAAGCATACATACAAATGACCATTAGCACATGACAAGATGCTTAACACTTAGTTTTTGGAGAGTTTTAATTTATTAAAACCACAATTAGGTATTATTTCACTTTTACTACAATACTATAATTAAAAGGACAATAATAACAAGTATTGACAAGGATGCAGGGAAATGGGAGTTTTAAGATTCATATCAAAGGAGTCCCAGAAGAGAGAGAAAAGGGGACAGAAGGTTTATTTGAGGAAATTATAGGTGAAAATTCCCTAACTCAGATTACAGAAAACACTTCCAAATCCAGGAGGCACAGAAAATTCGCATCAAAATAAAATAAAGCAGGCATCACCAAGACATACCATAGTTAAATTTGCAGAATAAAGAAATAAAGAAAAAAATTCTAAGAGCAGACGAGACCAAAGCAGTCCCTAACTTGTAAGAGGAGACAAATAGAGTTAGCAGCTGATCTCTCCACAAACACTTGGCAAGCCCAGAAGCATGTGGCAGGATATATTCAAAATGCTGAATGGGAAAAATTTGCAGCCAAGAATACTCTATCTAGCAAGGCTATCATTCAGAATAGAAAGATAGATAAAGAGTTTCCCAGACAAACAAAAAACTATGGGAGTTTGCGATGACATAGCCAGCCCTGCAAGGAAGATTAAAGGGGATTGTTTGAGGGGAAAGAAAAGACCAAAAGTGACAAAGACTAGAAAGGAACAAAGAAAATCCCCAGAAACAACAACAAAACAAGTAATACAATGGCACCAAATTCATATCTATCAATAATTACTCTGAATGTAAATGGACTCAATGTTCCAATCAAAAGACATAGGGTGTCAAAATAGATTAAAAAAAAAAAAAAAAACCAAGACCCTACAAGAGACATTTTAGACCTAAAGATACCTGCAGATTGAAAGGAAGTATTGTAGAACCATTTACCATGCAAATTGATGTCTAAAGAAAGCCAAAGTAACAATATTTGTATCAGACAAACTAGATTTTAAACTAAAAACTGTAATAAGAGATGAAGAAGGACACTACATCATAATAAAGGGCTCTGTCCAACAAGATAATCTAACAATTGTAGACACATAAAACTATTAATAACAAACATTAAGGAATGCATTGATGATAATACAATGATAGTAGGGGACTTGAACATTCATTTACACCGATGAACAGATCATCTAAGCAGAAAATAAACAAGGAAACAGTAGCTTTAAAGGACACACTGGACCAGGTGGACTTAATAGATATATTCAGAACATTTCATCCTAAAGCAGTACAATACACATTCTTTTCAAGTGCACATGGGCCATTCCCCAGAATAGATCACATACTAGGTCACAAATCAAGCCTCAGCAAGTACAAAAATATTCAGATCATACCATGCATACTTTCTGATCACAAGGCTATGTAACTTGAAGTTAACCACAAGAACAATATTGGAAAGATCACAAATACATGGATGTTAAAGAACATCCTACTAAAGAATGAATGGGTCAATCAAGAAAATAAAGAAGATTTTTTTTAAAGGGGGGTGGGTGGAAACACCTTTGGGAATGCAGCAGAAGCAGTCAAAAGAGGGAAAGTACAGATAGCAACACAGGTCTATATCAAGAAGCAAGAAAAATCTCAGATAAACAAGGTAATCTTACACTGAAAGGAGCTAGAAAAAGACAATTGAAGCCTGAAGTTAGCAGAAGAAGGAAAATGATAAAAATTAGAGCAGAAATAAATGATATAGAAAAAAACAAACAAAAACCAGTAGAATAAATCAATAAAACCAGGAATTGGTTCTTAGAGAAAAAATTAATAAAGTTGATAAAACTGCTAGTCAGACTCATCAAAAAGAAAAGAGAAAAGAACAGCGGTAAAATCACAAATAAGAAGGAGAAATCACAATCAACTACACAGAAATACAAACAATTATGAGAAAATACTATGAAACCATGTGCCAACAAATTAGTTAATCTTAATGCATAAATTCTTAGAAACTACTATAAACTATGAAAACTGAAACAGGAAGAAACAGAAAATTTGAACAGACCCATAACTAACAAAGAAATTGAACCAGTAATCAGAAATCTCCCAACAGGGGAGCCAGGGTGGCTCAGCGGTTTAATACCACCTTCAGCCCAGGGTGTGGTCCTGGAGTCCGGGGGATCGAGTCCCACATCAGGCTCCCTGCATGGAGCCTGCTTCTCCCTCTGCCTGTGTCTCTGCCTCTCTCTCTCTCTCTCTGTCTCTCATGAATAAATAAATAAAATCTTAAAAAAATGGTGATGGGAAAAATGAACAGCAACTTGCAGAGGAATGAAACTGGACTCCTTTCTTATATCATTCACAAAAATAAATTCAAATTGGATGAAAGACTTATATATGAGACAGGAATCCATCAAAATTCTAGAAGAGAACACAGGCAGTAATCTCTTTGACATAAGCCATAGCAGCTTGTTACCAGATTCATCACTTGAGGAAAGCAAAACAAAAGCAAAAATGAACCATTGGGACTTCATCAAGATTAAAAGCTCTGCACAGTGAAGGAAGCAATCAACAAAACTAAATGGCAGCCTGCAGAATGGGAGAACATATTTGCAAATGATAAAGGATTAGTATCCAAAATCTATAGAGAATTTATCAAACTCAACATCCCCCAAACAAGTAATCCTGTTAAAAAATGAGCAGGAGACATGAATAGGTATTTTTCCAAAGAAGACATAGAGATAGCTACAGACACATAAAAAAGATGATTAACATCACTCATCACCAGGAACTACAAATCAATACTACAATGAGATATCTATCACCTCACACCTGTCAGAATGGTTAAAATTAACAACAGGAAACAGCAGACATTGGCCAGGCTGTGGAGAAAGGGGAACCCTCTTACACTCTTGATGGAAATGCAAGGTGGTGCAGCCATTCTGGAAAACAGTATGGAGGTTCCTCAAAAAGTTAAAAATGGAACTATCCTATGACCCAGCAATTGCCCAATTAGGGATTTACCAAAAATATAGGGCAATACTGATTCAAAGGAATACATGTTTATAGCTGCATTATCCCCAATTTTTACAGCAACGCTATCAACAATAGTCAAATTACGGAAAGAGCCTAAATGTCTACGGACTGATGAATGAATTAAGAAGTGGTGTAGGGTCTCAGCAGTTGAGCATCTGCCTTTTGGCTCAGATGTGATCCTGGGGGCTTGGGATTGAGTCCTGCATCGAGCTCGCTGCGGGGAACCTACTTCTTCCTCTGCCTATGTCTCTGCCTCTCTCTCTGTGTCTCTCGTGAATAAATAAATAAAATCTTTTTAAAAAACTGTGTGTGTGTGTGTGTGTGTGTGTGTGTGTGTGTGTATCTTTTATATATACCTGCACACATACACAATGGAGTATTACTCAGTTATCACAAGGAATGAAATCTTGCCATTTGCAGTGATGTGGTTGGAGCTAGAGAGTACTAACGCCAACTAGCTATAGTAAAATACATCAGTTAGAGAAAGGCAAATACCATATGATTTCACACATATGTGGGATTTAAGATACGTAGCAGATGAACATGGGGGGAAATAGAGGCAAACCATTAAAAATAGGTCAGAGAAAGGCAAATACGTTTGATTTCACACGTATTTGATTTCACACATAACAGATGAGCATAGAGGCCGACCATAAAACAGACTCTTAACCATAGAGAATACACTGAGGGTTGCTGGAGGGAGGGTGGGAGGGTGGATGGGTTAAATGGGCAATGGGTATTAAAGAGGGTGCTTGCGGTGATTAGCACTGTGTGTTATACACAACTGATGAATTACTAAATCCTATACCTGAAACTAATATTACACTGTATGTTAACTAACTGAATTTCAAATAAAAACTTGGAAGAAAAAAATAAAAAGAAAGAAAGAATGAAGTGGGAGTTTTTATAACCTGCTAGTGGGAAGGTATAATGAATCTGCTCCAGCTGTTAAACGCAGTTACCCTATGACCCAGCAATTCCATTCCTATGTATATACCCACTTGAAATGAAAGCATGTGTGCACATAAAAATTTGGGCATGGGCATTTATGACAACATTTTTCCTAATAGCCAAGAAGTAGAAACAATTCAAATGTTTACTACTAATGAGTGTATAAACACATGTTGTCAGTCCATACAATGGTTCACCATTCAGCAATAGAAGGACTGAAGTACTGATACATGCTCTAACATGAATAAACTTTGAAAATATTGTGCTATAAGTGAAAGAATCCAGTCTCGGGACACCTGGGTGGCTCAGTGATTGAGCATCTATCTTCGGGTAGGTCATGATCCCAGGGTCCTGGGACTGAGTCCTGCATCCGGCACCCAGGAGGAAGCCTGCTTCTCCCTCTGCCTGTGTCTCTGCCTCTCTCTCTCTCTGTCTCTCATGAATAAATAAATAAAATATTTGTAAAAAAAGAAAGAAAAAAGCCAGTGTGAAAGGCCACACACCATATGAATACATTTAGGAAATGTCCCAAATAGGCCAACACATAGAAACAGGAAATAGTTTAGTGCTTCACTAGGGCAGGTGCGTAGGGAATTTGGAGAGTAGTTGGTAATGGATATGGTTTTTTGGAGGGGAGATGAAAATGTTCTAAAATTAGATTGTGAGGCTAGTTGTGCTATGCTGTGAACATATTAAAAACATTTAATTGTAATTTTAAGTAGATAATTTTTAAAAATTTATTTATTAATGAGAGACAGAGACAGAGACAGAGAGAGAGAGGCAGAGACACAGGCAGAGGGAGAAGCAGGCTCCACGCAGGGAGCCTGACGCAGGACTCCATCCCGGGTCTCCAGGATCAAGCCCTGGGCCGAAGGCAGCGCTAAACCGCTGAGCCACCCGGGCTGCCCTTAAGTAGGTAAATTGATTGGTTCTGAATTATATTGCATTATAGCTGCTTAAAAAAAAAAAAGAAAATCTTAAGAGTGAGAAGACCTAAGATTCATACCAAGCCTTTCTGCCATCTAATTCATTTTCTCCTGCTTAAAATTACCTTTATTGCTCCACGCCTTAATATTTACATTATGTGTAGACCTAAGTTTTTCATTTCAGTTTCGTACGGTTATCAGTACCCATCTTCCTGCACCAATTTCTCCTGCCAGCCTTTCACTCTTGTTGTGCCCCTGAAAGCAGTAACTAACCATGTTCTTTCAGCAGATTGTTGACTTGCTGTAACCAAAATAAAAAGCATTTAGAATCATGTAGCACAAAGTCTAGCATAACACAGATGCAAGAAATATAGAAATCCTTCTCAGAGACCTTCATCAAAAGGGGTTATAAAATAAGTATGAGTAAAACAAACAAGATGATAAAGGACCGAAAAACTTTAATGAAGTACTTAAAACTTTCTTGCTTATAAGAGAAACTAATTGTCCAGGTTTTGTAATATTTAGAGATCACAACCTCTTAAAAGTCCATTTGCCTAGGACTTTACCTAGAGATACCAGATATTCTGTTATTTGTTGTTATGGCAATTAAGGGTGAGACATGATTATTAATATTTTCTAGGACAAATCATTTAAACTCAAACCAGAAAATCATGTCCAAATGGATGAATACAACACAAGATTACCAGTATTAGTATTAACATTGGTAACTACCAAACACTTGGTGGCTTAAACAACAGAAATTAATGTTCTCACAATTTCTGGAGGCTCGAAGTCTGAGATCAGACTGTCAGCAGGAATGCTCCTTTCTCAAGACACTAGAGAGGGATCTGTTCCAGAACTCTCTTTTATCTTCTGGTTATTCCTTGGCTTGTGGCAGTATAACGACAGTCTTCACGTATTTCCCTGTATGTTATCTGTGTTCAAATCTCTCCTTTTTATAAGGACATCAATCAAATTGGATTAGGGGCACACCCTTTTACAGGATGACTTCATCTCAACTAATTGTATTTGCCCTGACCTTATTTCCAAATAAAGTCTGAGGTACTAGGAGTTAGGACTTCCCCATATGAATTTTGGGGTTACATACTCCACTCATAACAGAAAGCATAAGAACTAGGATGCAGTCTGTGCCTTTCAGACGCTGAAGCAAATCCAGAAATAACAGCTTGAATTGGGTGCAGGGGAAGTGGTTATAAATACTAGAGAATGGTGGCTATAGCAAGGGTTTAAAGTCACTGATTAAAAGGATGGGTCACATATAATCATGTACTCAGATAGCAATAATTAAATGTTATCCATTTTTATATCATTTTAAAACATCTATAAATTTAACTTTGCTATTTAAAATGTATCTCCTAGTCTTGATTTAAGCAATGCACATGTGTATGTATTATAATATAAAATATGGCAAGTGTTTTGAAATAGAAAAGTACTTAAAACACTTAGTTAAAGTGACTTTTGACAAAGTAATTAAAAAAGAATTTCTAACCATTTCCTGAGAGTAGTTTAGAAAAGAGCAATTATTTTTTTAATATTCACATAATGTATGCTTTCAGACAAGAAAAATAAAAATGTATAATAAATCATATTTTAGAGAAAATGAAGATAAGAACATGGTTTATTTTAGAAAAATTGACCTTTGTGTTACCAGGGAAGGTAGTGTCAGTTCAGATTAAATGTAGAATAAATCCCATTATCCTAGTTATTCTAGATTCTGTTTCCCTTCTAGGTTCCATAGCTGTACACACAACCATTTTTAAAGGGATCTATTTTGGTCTCTACATCTTGAACTACCAAAAACATTTACTTTCCTTTAAATACATAGTCAATTTTGAAACAAAAAGAGCAAAATTTTACACTTGAGAAAAGCTGCTAAAATACCAAAGTGAAACTAAGTTTAACTAAAAGGGATGATTTCTGTAAATATAAAAGGGAGGCTGTACTTACTATTGGAATTGATACAATGATTTTTTTAGTTCTTCATTTTCATCCATGAATTTTTATATTAAGTCAATATATTTAAGTATTCCCCATTTGAAATACATTTGGGGAATGAATGAAGGCTTCTTTTGAAAAAATATGTGAACAAGTGTCACTAGAAACTTAACTGTGTAATCAGTACACATCACAAAGGAAGTCCAGAATTCCAGTGTTTGTAAGTGAAGAAACGCTAAATTTGACATTATCAGAACTTCCCCTATTAATATCTTAAAAGTTGATGTTTAAACTCCTGTTACTTTTTGATTTAAAATAATTTCAAACTAAGAAAAAACTTTAAAATAGCTCAATAGATTTTCCTATGCTTTCTTCTAGCATTTATCAACTATTTACATTTGTTCTGTATTCTTTATCATTTTGTCTTTTGATACATTTATGTATGTCAACACCTGTATTACATCAATATCAAGAGTTATATAGATAAATAGAGATAGAGAAATATCAATTTTTCTGAAATATTTGAAAATAATTTGGGAAATCATGACCATATTGTCTGCATTCTTTAGTATGTATTTTCTAAAAACGAGAATATTTTTTATAAAATTTCTGTTTTCAAATTTTCAAATCAGGAAATTTAATTTTGGTGCAGCAATATTACCTAATCAACAATCCATATTCAAATTTACTAAATTGTTGAAATAACTCAAAAAACAAGAACAAAGTAAAGTTCGTACTAGTCAATATCATAGAAACCCATTTGCTTATGTTGATCTCCTAAATAACATAGTTTTTTAAAGTGGACTTTTAAGGGTTTGGGCCTGAGCAAACAGGGTTTTGAAAATTCTGAGGCACTGAATTCTTTGAGGTGAGGACACAGCTGTCTTGGCATTTGGATAACCAGAGATCAGTGTGACCTTATTAATGATTAAGTAGACAAATGAAACACTGAAATACTGCTAGGTTAGGTTTCCAGTAAGAAGCCCTTGAGACATGAACCCATATGCAACTAATTTCTTAAAGAAGTGCTTGGGGAGGGGATAAGAGAGAGAGAGAGAGAGAGAGAGAGAGGGGCCAACCCAGAAACAGACTTAACTAGAGAGAACAAACTGATAGTTACCAGAGGGGAGATGGGTGAGAGGATGGATTAAATATGTGATGAAGATTAAGGACAGCACTTGCTGTGATGAGCGCAAAGTTTTTTACAGAGTGATGAATCACTATATTGCATACCTGAAACAAATATTACACTTTTAACTAACTGGAATTTAAATTAAAAAAATAAATATTTTTAAAAAATAAAAAAGTAACTGGTGAGCAGAGGGGCAAGCAAGATGGGGAAGGATAAAGAATCCAGAATCATTCCCAGCCCCAGCCTGATTTCATAGTGAATTCTGCATCATAAATCACATCTTAGAGTTCTTCCAACTTCTAGAAAGAGAGTTAAGATTTCAGATTGACCTATCAATAAGTCGTTTACACCTGAGTGGATGTAAACTCTCAGGCACTTCCAGCTCTCTCCTGCTGAGGGAGAAGGAGTTCCAGGACCAAATGACAAATCTATGGAGATGACTGTAGGTATCAACCATGAGAAGCAAAGAACACAGAATTTGTAGATGAGATCTGAGGGCATCTGGATGGTCAATGACAGTGTCTGCGGTAGTGTCCCTCTGAGACATAGAGAGGAAGACTGAATAGATGTTCCCTGTCTTATGATGTTATTAAAAGTCACACTTGTAGTGTCACATTCCCCTCTTGAATACTGGAAAAATAATTATACTGTAATAGAACATTGGTAGTTTAACTATTATGTTTGAATTGGAGAATGGGAGTTGAATATGTTTTTGTATGTTGAACATGTATTTTACAAGTTTTGACATTGTATCTTTTAATCATTGAAATATGTTGCTTCCATTACATCCAGCTCCAAACACTTTTTAGCATAAATAATAATATATTTTTTTTACATATTCCTATTCAGGGACTCCATGGATATGATACTGAAAAAGTTAACCCTCAAATATGAATAATAAGTAATTAGTAGTGTTACATAAAGAAGTGTTACTCAGTTTTAGTATATGTGCTGCTGAAGTGAGCACAAACAGGTGTTATTCAGGAATACCTAGAGCCAAATATGCCAGGGGTGGTCAAATGGAACGTCTGGAGTACTCTCTTAGTGGGGTTTAAGTGTATATGTAAAACAAAACCTTGAAAGGGCTAGAGGCTGTCGCATCTAGACTGTAGGTATGAGCCATGTGTGGATAAGGAGAAACTAGACTTTAAGTGGTAACTAGTTAACTCTGCAGGTAGAGGTGTGTCTTATGAGTGCTTCAGTGGCAATTGAGCTCAAGACCTAACCTTAGTATCTGTTTCATCAGCTACTCATTAGGTTGGCCTCATGGAGGGTTCAATTGGGTGTGGCCCAGAGATGGAGATATCAATATGTTCCTATTGACAATTCACAAACTGAGTGCCCAGATGAGAACTAATCTTAAAAATGCTGTCTTCAAAACAATTCTAATGATTTTAATTGATTATTGGTCAATTATAAATATCTGAGATGATGCTTTAGGTGCATGGTGGTGACATGTTTAAATCATAATGTCCTTTGGTTGAGTTGTGTCAGCACTGTCACCATGTTCTAAGACATTTATATTTGTGGAAGTATCGTGGCAAATTAAATGGGAGCAGAAGAACCAACAGCTAATAACTCATTTCCAATATTTGAGGCAAAGCATTTGCCTTCCAGGAACCCAAAGTCTATAATACAAAAGAAATCAGACTTTTGAGTATAATTATATAACAATGAATGACCAGCAATAAGTACTAGGAAGAAAAGATGGGTAGGATTAAATTTACAGGGCTGTTTCTATAGGGAGGTAATAGAAGGCCTCTCTGTAGTGGTAACTTTGAGTAAGAGACCAAAATAAAGTGAATTTAATGAGGTGACTATCTAGGGAAGAGTGTTCCAGGCAGAGAGGGAACAAGTGCAAAGATTCTGGAACAGCAGTATGCTTGCTTTGATTGAGGAACAAAAACGAGAGCAGTATGATCAGGGCAGAGAAAAGAACTAGGGAAATATGCAAGAGATCATAAAGATAGGGAATTGATTTATGGGAAACTTACAGTCTTAAGGATTTTGTATTTTAATCTGAGTGAGATAGGAACTATTGGAGGGCAGGCATGACCTGATATGTTTTAAAAGATTATACTGGCAGTGGTGGTGATTTTACAAGAGCAATCACTATGCTTGTTGTAATGCCTTAAATATTCACTGGGTATTGGCCTTGGGAAAATTCATAGAGATATTTGAAATTCAGTTACATCATTAGAGAATTTGCCAAAATATTTATTTTATTTTTCTTCTTTTCAGGTTAAATGAGAATGTGAGTTCAGATAAGCTTGTAAACTACAAAACATCAAATCAGTACTAATTGTAGAGAACTATATGAAATTCTTTATATAAACCACTGGTAAAACTCAAGAAATAGACCTCTAATTTTCACTGGGAAATCCGTGCTCAGTATAGTTACTTTCTGCTAAATACCACATTTATTAATATTTCTCTCCTAATACAGGATCGTTTTGGACTGAGGTATGTGAAACATATTTAACAAATAAATCTCTTATTCATCAATTCTTCTTTTGCTTGCTAGCAGTTTACAAATTCAAGCACCTGAATGTTTGGATTGTCAACAACACAATAAGTGTAATTCAAACACATGAATCTACCAAGTTGTTAGTTTTAACAATGAGTTCAAGGGCACTTGAGTGGCTTAGCTGGTTGAGCATCCGACTCTTGGTTTTGGCTCAGGTCATGATCTCAGGATCATGATATGGAGCCCTGGGTCAGGCTCTGCACTGTGTGGGAAGCTTACTCCCTCCCTACCCCTTTCCCCCCACCACTTGCTCCCTTTCTCTCTCTCTAAAATAAATCAATAAATCTTTAAGAAAATGAGTTCAGTTTTTCTAAACATTTCATAGCATTTCAATTGATCGTAATTATGTTTTAAATGAAAAGTCAGGGTACTTGTAACAATCCTATTTCAGAATTTTTGCCAGTGGCAATTACTGAAGAAATTTGCAATTATTTTTGCAAATGCTGCCTTTTTTACTTCATAAATACTAACTTCAACATTTTCCAAATAATAAATTAAACTCATAAGTGTAATTATAACCATATTAATAAACAATAAGAATTTGTCATAGTGTTCAAAAATTGTACCTGCCACTTTGAGGAGTCCTTGATTGACCTCTGCAGAGTAAGCGAGGGCCTGGCAAAGAGAGTGTTGTTCAGTAAAATGAGTTATTTCACCTACAAAGACAACATGCATTTGCCAAACAATGTAGGTGGGTTTTCACCACTTCCTTTCATTTTAGCAATCAATTTGAGAGCTGTACTAAAAGCAGTATAAAGTTCATTGTCCTCTGGCACAAAATCAGACGGCACATTTAAATTTGGCTGTGTTATAAAAATCATGTAAACAATAAATGCTTTTACATGAAAATATGCCCAAAGTAAAATGCTTCAACTAAGTTTTATAGTGAATTAGAAAATAGTGAGTTTGTTAGAAATTAGTTTTAAATAAAAACTTTCTAATTAAAAAAAACTTTCTAATTAATTTAGTAGAATGTGTAACTTAAAGGATTCTATATGAGTCACGTTTGTATTTTTTACTTCAAAAATCACATAATTTACTATTTTTTGTAAACATTTTATAAAAGAATAACATTTTTCCAGCCTACATATTGGTAAATCATTCTTCTAAATGGTTATGTACATTATCTCAACTAATTTTTCAAAACAGTCTTTGGAGTTGCTTGTAGTATCATCCTGTAATACAGATGAGAAGCTGAGGCATGGAGTTGAGTTATTTGCCCAAGATGTCACAGGGAGTAAATTGATCTGCCAGGATTCAACCCCAAGAAATCTGCATACTAACTATATATGATTATGCTTGTGAAGAATCACAAGAGAATATGAAGTAAGGACATCTGTATTAGACTTTTCAAATAATTAGATTTTTATTGTCAAGGTGGTATGCTTGTAAAGAAGATATGGCTTTTTGCTTCTAAAATTGGCATGATTTTTCTTCCAAACTCCAGATAGGGTTGAAATATCATATAATGCAATCTTTTTGAAAGGAATTTTGGCAAATGAATTAAAAGCTTTATAAGAGGCATAACTTTTGACCCAGCAATTCATCATTTGGAAAAGTAATTATAGATTATCAATGGTCAGGCGAGTTGGAGAGAGAAAGTCATGAAGGTGGATTGCCTAAGGTAAAACACACTAGTTTCTGTGTTGATTATGTGAAGAGTCTAGAAACATCAACCCCAGGTTAGGAAGGATACAAGTTATATTTCTTTGTGCCCCCAAAAGACAACACAGTTGTGTTCATACACAATTTTTAATTGAAACGGTGTATAAATTACTCAAAGAGAAATTGTTTTACAGTGAGGACATAACCAATATAGCCACGCAGATTTCCTTGAGGACTTAATGACCTGATTTCCAAATCCAGTTGGTTCCCATTGTTTGAAACCAAATAGTATAATTATAACATATGACCTTAGGTCACTATCCTTTTTAGCAAATAAGACATAGAATTTCATTCATTACTGAGGTTCCCACCAATAATCCACCTACTGAGCCAAAACATTGCAGTTTATACACAGGAGAGCTCTTTCTGGTCTTTGGTCAACCTGGATACCATAGTCGATTTGATCTGAGGCTTTGGTTCCTATTTTTCCACATTGGGGCATATAATTTGTAGTTTTGATACCCTGGGATACCTTGATGTCTCCATGTCTCCAGCAATATCTCTAAGAGCTCTAAGAAAGCACAAGGGTAATCCTAACCAATCTCAAAATTAGCATACATTTACCATTATTCTAAATTGAGTATGTTTTTAACCTCTTATCTCAGGGACAGTCTAACCCCACCTGTAGGCGCAGTGTTCTTCATAATGATTTCCTTGATCCAGTGTGACATGTAACTACCCAGGGCATCTGAATTTGTTCTTCCCTCTATCTGGTTTATCCACTCCTTGGTATATAAATGAATTAATCTTTCACTTCTCTCAAGTCTTTACTTGAATGTCATTTTTCTAGAAAAGCTTTTATAGTGATACTATTAGTGTTCACAAATATGTAAACTCCCTTATTTCCTTGAATGCATAGAAAACCACAGTACCCAATTCAGTTACAGTTGTGTGTGATGATACAATGATTTTTGGCTAGTGACTGAGAAGAAATGAAGAGTGTAGTGTCTAGAAGCAGTCATATCACAGACGATAACCAGTAACCCATAATCAATATGGCCACTTGCCCGTATCCATTACAGCAAACAGGAAAGTCTTATTTTGTTATGATGAAGCCAAAATTTGGATCCCTGTGTCACCACTTAGGAAGAAGTTGCCATAGAGAGCTGCCAGATCCACAAAGAAATTTACACAAGAAGACACATTCATAAGCTGAATCAATTAAAACTTATGAGCTAAGTATTTTTTTTACCGCACCTTCTCCTACCTGACTAATGTACTTTCTGTAAACATGCAACTTAAAATCATAACCCCTTCCCTAAACATTTTCCTGTCCTCCCTTCCTTTTTATTCATTTTGCTCATAGAATTTATCATCTAACTATCATGTCATTTAAATATTTTTTAGAATTTTGCTATCACTATCACAGCCTTACTCAACTATAGCCACAGAGGACAGGAATTTTTATCTGCAATATCACTGCAGCACACAGTAGGTGCTAACTAGATATTTGTAGAAAAATTAATTACTAAAAATGTCTGAATTAATTTAAGATGTAGAAAATTGAATTTGTGCTTATATCAGGTGTCTAATTTTGACTAATTTTCTAACAGTGTTTATATATATATTTTTAAAAAGAGTAGTTATTATTTATCTTTGCTGTATAATTCTTCATAGCTTGAGTAAAACTCAATTAATTAGATGGTGCTCATAAATCAAGAAGTAATTTGACAGTTCTTTTTAAGTTATTACTATTGATATGGATACTATAATTATTGCAATTCAATCTAGTCGTATGAGCTAATTTTAAATTTCCTTTCTTTGGGTTTCATCCAAAACTCACGATCTTCCTTCCACATTTATTCTTGTTTTCAAACACTGAATATTTGTTCTATGATAGGGGGAAAGTGGATAGAAATTATAATTTATTGAAAAATAAAGATTATGAGTATAAAAATTTTGATAATTTTGTTGACTCAGTATTCAGCTTTCTCATATACTTTCTTAGAAATGTTATAATATGCAATTTTTAATTTATCTTTAGAAGAGATGTTGTTAAAAAAAAAAGAAGAGATGTTTATGAGAATATCTAAGCTTCCACATACTTGACATGTTTCTCACTTCGTGCGAGTAGAAGTTTGAGAACTTTGGTATATACAATTCATTAAATTTCTATTGGCAAAATAACATAAAACATAGTATAAAATGACTTACATATTTCTAATCATTTCATTTCAGAGAGAAACTACCTGTCTGGGAAACTAAGAGAGCTATTACATGATTATCAGTTTGTCCTGTTTTTTGTTTTTCTTTTAAATGCAGGATTTTCTCAAAGACATTAGAATGACAATCAACAGCATTTTATCAGTAATTACTGTCATGGCCTTTGTAGAAACTGTATAAAAATAATGCACATATTTTTACTTTTTAAACAGTTTTTACTTTTAAAATCAAAACATAGTGTTTTAGTGAATTGCATCATTTTGTTCTGGTATCTCTTGTTATCCGATACTTGAATCCTCCTTCTCTGTCTCTTTTGTTCTCATCCTCATCTTGAGAAAGACGATTCAATAGCTATCAAATATGTTGCTTAACAAGATGCCCTCTGTCTCTCTCTCTTTCTCTCTCTCCACATGCACACACACACATATAAATAGAGATATAGACATTGGTATACATTTATGCACATATATACAACATAATAAATTATATACATAATTTGATAATACATGCTACATAGTATTTGGTAATGATATTATGTATCATCTATTACCATATCATTTTTTATAACTCAATATTTTAAGAATAAAAATAAATATAATTATTAAGTATTTTAACCTGTGAGTACATGAATCAAAACACAAAGAATGGCTCTTATTGGGGTACCAGGGTGGCACAGTTAAGCATCTGACTCTTGGTTTTGGCTCAGGCCAAAATCCTGATCTCATGACCATGAGATAGAGGCCCCCCATCCATCTCAGTGCCCAGCATGAAGTCTACTTGATATTCTCTCTCTCTCCCTCTGCTTCTCCCCCAACTCGTGTGCATGCTCTCTCTAAAATAAATAAATAAATCTTAAAAAAATGGCTTTTATATTTGATTGTCCAAAATTATTATCTTTCATCTTTCTTAAGACAGGGAAAAGTATATAATATATGTTTTTATGTTGAACATAGGTTACTACTCAATTAAACTAGATCATTGGGGCAGCCCGGGGGGCTCAGCGGTTTAGCGCTGCCTTCAGCCCAGGGCGTGATCCTGGAGACCCGGGATCGAGTCCCAAGTGGGGCTCCCTGCATGGAGCCTGCTTCTCCCTCTGCCTGTGTCTCTGCCTCTCTCTCTCTCCCCCTCTCTCTCTCTCTGTGTCTCTCATGAATAAATAAATAAAAGTTAAAAATAATACTAGATCATTGTCCTCCAAATTTATGTAGATTTAATGATAAAATATTAGGCTTATATAATATCAACACAATGGAGTTGTTTTGCACATTCTCAGTTTTAGTCATTTTACAAATTGCACAAACTATATCTAATTAGCCATGAAATATAAGTGGGATGTTCATAGATATAAAATAGAATAATTTGATATTTCAAAGAATTGCTTCATCAATAAGAAAATACTTTTTTTAACTTTCTACATCCTCTCTTCATTTACTTTAACCAATAAAGGCTAATAACCAAACTCTTCTGAAGCGTAGCACTACCTTATTCCTTTAGCCATAAGCCAATTTCATATTATTCAGATAATAAAGTTATTCTTCATAATTTCAGTCACCTCAAAAAAAGGTTTCCTTTTTTCTGCTTAGAATTTTAATTATCGCCCACTGCATTTGTCTTTAATTATTTAGATTTACATTTTAAGAATGTTATTTAGATTTACATTTTAAGAATGTGATAGGTGGAAATAAGAAATTGCTGAATTATATAAATGTGTAGAGAGAACCCATCATAATATCTTGAGGATGGACAAAATACTGGAACACTTCTATTGTTAAAACTACCAAAGGAGGAAAATCCTACAGGTGGTTGTCATGCTGTAGGGGCTAAGGTTTGGAATCAAATGTTTTAACATGGCTAGTTCTTTTTTTTTCCTTTTTTTTTTTTTTAAGATTTTATTTATTCATGAGAGACACAGAGAAGAGAGAGGCAGAGACACAGGCAGAGGGAGAAGCAGGCTCCCTCCAAGGAGCCGGAAGTGGGACTTGATCCCGGATCCCAGGATCACGCCTTGAGCTGAAGGCAGACCCTCAACTGCTGAGCCACCCAGGCATCCCAATAAAGCTAGTTTAAAGTACTTATCATAGAACCTCTGCAATATTATGTAATATATTTAATAGGAAACTTATTTAACTCCTTAATATATTCATCCACATTAATGTTTTTATTAATATTTGCAGAAGCAATGAGATCCTTTCTTCTGTATCTTAATACTTCCTTAGAAAATGCATCTTTTTATGTAATTATGACTCTAGAACCTGTTAGTGTTTACACACAAAAAACAAATAGAATAGTGGAAACTGCAAAATAGAATACAAACAGAAACAAATGAAGTAAACTGTATTTCAAGTAAATTACATAACCACCATAAAATTCATGGAAGAGTATTAACCCAAATGATTTTTAATCAGCTTGGATGGTATATCCTCAGGCTAAGAAAAATGAACTCTAAAAATGTTGAACCCTATACTTAATACACAGAGTCATAGTTAGAAATTCTGAAACTACTTTTTGGATATTCAAAGATTGAGTGATTATGTAAATGTATTGTGGGTAATTGGAGCTTGGTTTCTCACTGTGGAGATGGAACTTATAAATATAGAACAGGAGAAGGGTAGAATGAGCCTCTGCTGCTGGATTGGAATGGGAGGTGTCAGTGTGATCTCATGTGGTTATGCAGAAACACATACTGATACATATTCAGATACAAATGTGTCTAGGCATAAATATAGATACATGTAGTTTTAAATATAGATTGATGCATAGATTCAGATGTACACATATATGCATGTATGTGTACACATGTATGCAGACAGATAAATATATATGCAGCCTACACCAATGATTTTCCAGTGTCTATGAACTCAACTCATGCCCAAGTCATAGTTGGTACATTTTATTCATTGCTGAAAAGAACTGTTACTCCTTGGGGAAAGGCCAGATTACAGGCCTAGAGCAGCAAAAGTTCAAAATGAATCTGGAATATTTTATCTGGAAAGTAAGAAAGTGCTGAAATAAAAGGGACAAGCCAAAAGATAAAATAACCAGCTTGAAGGGTCTTCCCATCAGTATGGGGAATTGTGCCACAAATAAAGGGCTATGATGCACTGAATAATTTAGAAATCTCTGAGTCTACCATGATATAAAGAAATGATGAGAAAGGAAAGCTCTTCTTCACAGTAGAAAGGCAAACATAAATAAGACATTTTTAAAAGAACTAATTAAGAAATCACTACTTTTTATATACTTGTAATAATTTTTTTAACCAAGAATCATAGTGAATACTAAAATTATAGTGTGAAAGTTTGAAGAGTATCAGTTTATCTGTATAGTATTAAAGCATCTTGTCCAAAAATAGTTGTGAAATACAAAAGAAACAAATAGTAAGTCTCCATTAAAGAAAACTCCTAGGCCTTACCATAATCATGTGAATAAAATTAACATCACCTGTACTGAATTATACAAATTCCATGAGTTTCCTGACATGATGCACTTTTAGAAAAAGGAATATACATTGAACTAAAGTTCATATTAATGAGATTGAGCAAACCTATATTGAGATTTTCTTAATATGAAATAAGTGCCATAGTATAAGAAATGCCTTCACTGCTTGTTTATGGTTTATAATCTTACTTTCGTATTATTGACCAAAAGTACATAACTGGAATCTAAAAGTGAGGTAACATTAAAAAATCCAAATGTGTGTGTATATATGTAAGACATGAAACTAATTTAAAATAGTACCATTTTAGGAATCTAAGTAAAAAAAATATTAATCCTTTGACTCTTCTCAAAACTTTTCTCTATGTCTGAAATTCTTACAGTTAAAAGAAAGCATTGTTAGAGAAAAAGAGAACATTTAACCTTAATGAAAGTTCAATACACTTACACACATATTTTTTAAAAATCTTTTAGTCATTTTTTATGATGAGAGTACTAATCCTTCCTTACCGTTTGCATTCTGACTAGTAAGTGATTCATCAGTTATTTTGAACTCATACTTTTCTTGGCAAAATCTTACTAAGTGAAGCCAACAGTAACTATTATATGCAGCTATTAACTTGATTACCAGCCATTCTCCTAGAGCTGCAGGCTTTACCCTATATGGTCTACGTAACATAAAGCAACATTTGTATTCAGAAAATTGCTGTTGCATATAATGGATTATCATCTCACCAACACCAGGCAATTATTCCTATGCTGCTAGCCACTAAATGTTAAGATAACACCACATAGCTTTATATTTTGTTTTATCAGTAGCCCATCACTGATAATATGCATGCCAATCTGCAGAGGCTAGGTTATACTATGGTAACAAAATTGCAACACTCTTAGTGATTTAAAAAAGCATATGTTTAATTCTGATGAAAAAAAAAAACATAACTACCACAGTCTTTTTCTGAACATTGAGTGTCTTTTTCCTTAGAATATTATGATGTCATCTTCATAGTGCTCTAATAGCTTATGTGTGTCCTTCAGTACACTTAACTAAAATCAATGGTCTTCACTGTGTGTTATTCCCTATGCATTAAAAATAATGAAGTTTTGAAAAAAGCACAGTTACTGTTCCTTTTTTACATTATGACAAAAATGTAAGGTTAAATGTTAATGATTTTGATTGACTTATAATTGAATACTGTTTAATGTAATATTTAATTATACAGAAGATAAGCAGGATTTTTCTAGTTGAGTGGATTCTAAAACAGTTATATTCATGCATATAAATCAATCATTACTGTGTACAAATATAATGAATATGATTGATTTTTTTCTCATAATAAACACCCTCCCTTTTACCTTAGAAAGCAAGGCTAGTGAAGCATTTATAAAGAGCCATATAAATCATAATATATATCTTAATGATATTACTCATGAGGTTTTCTATATGTGAAAGCACTCGATATTGCTAATGATTATTTTTATTTATTTTTAAATTATTATTTACATTTAAGCTTGATATATTATAAATATTATTTTCCAGTAATGAATTAGTTTGCTAGAGCTGCTGTAACAAATACCGCAGACTGAGTGTCTTAATCAACACAGAGTTGATCCTCACATCGTGAATCCTGTAAGCCCAAGATCCAGATGTCAACAGGATTGGTTTCATTCTACAGGCTTCTCTCCTTGGCTTGTAGGTCCATTTTATTCCAGTGTTTCCACATGATCTTTCTCCTTAATATGTCTGTTTCTTGATCGCTTCCTTTTATAAAGATACTAGTCACATTGGATTAGGGCTAACCCTAATGACTTCATTTTAATCTAATTACCCCTCTATAGGACTTATCTCCAAAATTAGTCACATTTTCAGGCACTGGGGATCAGAACCTGATCATATCAATTTGAGGCAAACACAGTTCATCCCTTAATAGGTAACCAGAGTTATTAGGTTTTGTTAGTTTAACTAGAACGTATATTAATGAAGTTGGGCAAAGTATATTAGGATTTTACTACTATTAAATAGGTGCCATGTATAAGAAAAGTTCATTACTTATGGTTTACAATCTGATACAGGGATTTGTTGTAAGGAAGGATGTACCAAAGGATATTTGTTTTGTTTACCCCATGCTCCATTTCCCTCTTCTTCTTAGGGTAACATATGGGTCTTTTGTATCCTGCTTACTCATATGGTTTTGGGGGTTCTATTTGTATTAGTGCCTGTTCCACTGGTATAAATTAGTTTTATAAATTAGAGTAAGCACATAACAAATGCATACCATATACTTTTAATATATCAAGTGGCTGAGTTCTGAGACTAATTTTCTAACAGGAAAAGAAACAAACAAACAAACAAACAAACAAACAAAAAACAGAAAACTTCCCTAAGAATTAGTGCAGTGATAGAAAAGAATCCTTTCATTTTTATTTGTGGAGATGTGAGTTGTGATCCCAGAACCCCAGTTTGGGTTACCTGGAAGAAGACCCAAAGATATTAAGTAGCATAAAGAGAGATATGTTTTTGGTTGTTTTGTGGCCACAAACCAAAAAGCCTAAAAATGACAGAAATGTATTCTCTCAAGTTTGGAAGGCCAGAGGTCTGAAATCTAGCTGTAGGTTGAGCTGTGTTCCCTCCGGGGTTCCTGGCTCTAAAGGACTCTCCTTTCCTTGCCTCTTCCAGTTTTTGATGGGCATTATGGCTACATCTCTCTGCTTTATCTTTATATTACCTTTTCTATTTCTGCCTCTGACAAAAGTCTCTGTACTTCTTTTCTCTCAGCTCTATTGAGATATAAATGACATCTAGAGTTGCATAAATTTAAGATATATAACATAAGGATTGATATATGTATATATTGTGAAACAGTTACCACAATAAGGATAATTAACACATCCATCACCTCACATAGTGACTTTTTAAAAACATAACTCTTTTTTTTTAATTAATTTTTATTGGTGTTCAATTTACCAACATACAGAAAAACACCCAGTGCTCATCCTGTCAAGTGTCTTTCAAGGATACATGGGGTAGCATTTATGACCCACCCAGATAATGCACGATAAACCCCTCCTCTCAAGAGCTTTAATTTAATTACTACTTTGGCATAGGAAATAATATCTAATCTTGCCATGTAAGTTAATATTCCAGGGTCTGGTCTAGGGATTATCAAGTGAATACGAGAGGGGGTGCTTTTTAGTCTAACAAAATAGTTATATTAGTGACCATATGTAGAATAAGAAAAGAAAGTAGTTTGGGGCAGACGGAAAGATTGGGCTATCATGCCATCTGACTGAAGACCTCAGTTCAACCCACAGGAACATCTGAACATACAATATTCTTACAGAGCTGTTCAAGGGTGAAGTAAAGAGGCTGTGGCTCTCTAACCCTTCTCAAAGCTATTCAGTGGAGGCTTCTCCATGAATTACATTAGGTGAGTGTTTCTTTCCAGCTGAAGAAAATGTCAATGTTGGCGGAGGACTTTGGTCAGTAGAACTCTCACTAGCTGGTAGAATAATCTTTTTATTTTTGAAGAGGAAAATGTTAGCAGTATTTCAACATGTGCACTAAAGTGTAAAATCATGGAGAAATGTGTTGCTGAAAAACAGAGAGTAACTGAGAAAGACAAATTTGTCAAGCAATAGATTCAAATTCATTCAAACTAATCTGGATCCTTGAAACTCTTCGATTCTGAAAGCAATTTAAACTTTTTGGTACAAAACGTTACTTATGATCCACATAAAATGTGTTTATTTCATTTGCAACTAATGTGTCAAAAATATTAGGAAAACATGCGAAAATATGTATATTACAAAGCTAAGTAATAAGAACTTTAGGAAATGTATAAAAAGTTTCATCATTACAGAAATCAGGACAGTTGTGGAGATGATGTTTCAGTTGCTGCCTGAAATCCTCTACTTGATGGTATTTTCATATTATGGCTACAGGTAATAAAATTCCTCAAGGTTACCTGTAGATCAGTGAGGACTCCAACAGTTTACCTTGTGTAGTAAGCATCATTGTTTCATTAGTGCTTATTAGAAATCGAAATTCTTGATCTCCACCTATGTCTGAATCAGAATTTCAGCTGAAGGCCAGGAATCAGTATTTTAACAAGCTCTCAGATTACTTTCACCGACAGTTGGTATATCAGGTTTGCTTTTTGGTTTTTATAACATATAAGAGGCATATAGTGGTATCTAACAGTGGTTTAATTTGAATTTCCCTAGTGATTAATTAGGGATTATTTTATGTCCTTATTTGGTAAAACATTTCTCCAAAGTAGTTGCCCATTTTTTAATTGGGTTATTTGTGTTTGACCTAATAATATATTCTAGGATCAAGACACATATCAGATATCTGATTTAGAAATAATTTCTCCCTGTCTCTGGCTTTTCTTTTATTTCCTTAACATAGTGTTTTAAAGAACAAGAAGTGCTTAATTTTGATAAAGTCCAATGTATTAACTTTTCTCTTATGAATTATGCCTTTGATGTCATATCTGAGAAAATCTTCTAAACACAAGAAGAAAAAACTAAACACAAGATAAAAAAATAAACACAAGATCAAAAAGATTTCTCCCTACATCTCCTTCTAAAACTTGTATAGTTTTATGTATAAATCTCTGATCAATTCTGAGTTACTTTTGTCTATAATAAGAAGTATTGATTATGGCTTATTTTTTAGAATGTGAATAATTAATTGTTCCACAAATCATATGTTCTAAATGCCTCCGCTTGTGAATTGGTGTTGCACCTTGTCTCAGAATCAATTGGCCACATATAAATAGGTCTGCTTATGGAGGCACTATTCCTTTTAAACGTGTAAAAAACATTCTGTGGTGCCCGAGTGACTCAGTCAGTTGAGCATCTGACTCTTGTTTTGGCTTGGGTCGTGATCACAGGATCCTGGGATCTGCCCTGCATTGAGCTCCATGCTGGGCTGGGAGTCTGCTTAAGATTCTGTGTCTTCTTATCCCTCTACCCTTCCCTCCCCACTCTCTCTTTCTCTCTCTCAAATAAATAAATATATCTTTTAAGAAAATGCACACACTTTCCTAGCTCTCAAGTAGTACAAAAATAGGCCACAATATAGATTAGGCCTACTGAACATAGTATAACTGACAAACAAAAATTGTATCTATTAAATTGTTTAAGTTGATTATTTGATGTACATGTATATTGTGTTGTAGTCACCACAATCAATTTAATTAATATATCCGTCACCTCACATAGTTATCATTTCTTTTCTTTTTTGGGGGTGGGGGAGTGGGTGAGAACACTTTGGATCTATCTTCTTAGCAAATTCCAGATATACAGTACAGTATTGTTAATTAAAGTCGCATCACTATACCTTGTTCTCCAGAACTTCATCTTGCATTACTGAAATTTTGTCCTCCTTGATCAACATCTCCCCATTTCTCCATCCTCCCCAACCCCTGGCTACCACTGGTCTACTCTTTGTTCTATGAATATGACTGTTTTAGATTCTGCATAGAAGTGTAATTATTGCAGTATTATCTTTCTGTCTGGCTTTTTTTTTTTTTTTTTAGTGTATTGTCCCCAGGTTTATTCATGTTGCAAAAAGCAGGATTTACTTCTTTTTCAGCCTGAATAATATTCAAGTGCATGTGTGTATGAGACAGAGATCAATTGATGGCCATTTAATTTGTTTCCATATTTGGTTATTGTCAATAACACTGCAGTGAACATGGGAGTGCAGGTAAATCTTTGAGATACTGATTTAATTTATTTTGGTTGTAAACCCAGAAGTAGGATTGCTGTATCATCTAGTAGTAAGGCTTCTAATTTTTTGAGAAAACTTCATACTGTTTCCATAATGGCTGTACCAGTTGCCATTCTCATCACCTGTGTACAAAGTTCAGTTTCTCCACATCTAAATGCTTTTTATGCAACTATCTAGATGATCATATGCATTTTTTTCTTTCATTTTCTTAATGTAGCATATCACATTGATTGATTTGTGTATGTTGGATTATTCTTGCATCTTTAGGATAAGGATGTTATTCATGTTGTGTGATCTTTTTAAAGTGCTGTAAATTTGGATTTTTGTATTAGTGTGCATCAGGGGTATTGCCCTGTAGTTTGCTTTTCTTGTGTTGTCTTTTCCTGGTTTGGTATAAGGGTAATGCTGGCCTCATAAAATGAGTTTGAAAGTGTTCTCTCTTTTTTTATTATTTGGAAAAGGTTAAGATGGATTGGCATTAATTATTTGAATGTTTGGTAGAATTTCCCTGTCAAGATATCTGATCCTGGACTTTTTTGGGGGGTAGTTTTTTGATTACTGATTCAGTGCTACTATTTGTTATTGTTCTGTTCAGGCTTTCTTTACCTTCTTGATTCAAGATTGGTAGATTGCATGTTTCTAGGAATTTATGCATTATGTCTAGTTCATCCGGTTGTTAGTTGGCATAATAATAGCTCATACTAGTCCTTTAAGGTCTTTTATTTCCTGAGTCTTCCATTATAATATTTTTAATACCTAAATTATTTATTTGAATCTTTGAATCTTCTCTCTTTTCTTCTTAGTGTATTAAGGGTTTATTGCTTTATCTTTTCAAAAAACAAATCAGTTTTGTTGATTTTTAAATATTGTTAATATTGTTTTTACTTTTGTTTTTCCATTCTTTATTCTATTTGTTTCTTCTCTAATACTTATTTCCTGCTTCTGCTAACTTTGGGGTAAGTTTGTTCTTCTTTTCCTAACCCATGAGATGTAAACTTTTCCTAACCCATGAGATGTAAACTAAACCCATGTGAATGTTTATATGCAAAATGTCAAATATATCTCTGTGAATATTAAAAACAACCTCTGAAGTCTATTGTATTCATGACCTTTCATTAAATATATTAATTTCCTCTTTTCCTTAAGAGTACAAATTTAGTCTGACTGACTTTCCTTTTTGTTAAAATATGACCCCAGCTTCTACTTAGATTCTCCTGATCATTTGACCAGATCATTTTCACCATAGGACTCAAATTGTTACCCTTCCTTTGACAACATATTGAAGGAAACTGAAGATAAAATGTTAAGAGTTTCTAACCCTCTATTTTAGAGAACACTTTGATAATATGATTGAACTGCCTAGAAGTAATATATATTTATCATAGTACTTAACTTGTTTTTATCTCTTGAAAAAAGGTATATTTTTCCTGTCAGAATCACACATTAGATATGTCAAGCCATTGATAGAATTAAAAAAATCATTTCGACTAAATATAAGTAGAAGTATTTTCCTCTGAAGAAAAAAAAAAGACTAAAATCCATGATAAATTCGAACAAATAATGCAAGCAGAAAAAGTCATTCACTTTTCTCTTTTTTATAACCTATAATTAAGTGATGTGAACTCTGGATAATCAATTGATTGGGAGACTACTATAATCATCATGCCTTAGCTTTTCCTCCTCCTACTCGAATAATTAATACTCTTGAAACAAAAGCAGGACACTGCAATGATGATTTCAAATATTCTTCTATTGTTAAGATACCTACTATAGCATAAAAATGATGAACAAAGCATGTAATTGAATTTGAATCTCTTATTTTTTGTATTGTTCAGAAGCAAGTATTTAAATTTGAAACTAGAAAAGAAATTTCTCATATCATTCACATGTAAAATGTTGCTTTTCATTTAAAATTGAACTATTCTGTATAACATTTCTTAAATATTGTCAGTTGTTTTTCTTTTAATATTTATATTGACACACATAATTAGGTTATTAGCCTTTTACATTTGAATATAAATGGCTATATTTTGCTTAATTCAATTGTTCAGACAGCTTTAAATAATTGTATATTTTTTATTTTGCTTAAATATTTTATTTGAGAGAGAGAACATAAGAGAGGGATTATGGGCAGGGGAGAGTGTTAGAGGGAGAGGAAGAAGCAGATTCCCTGCTGGGCATGGAGCCCCATGTGGGACTCAGTCCCTGGGATCATGACCTGAGCCAAAGGCAGATGCTTGGGCAGTCTGCGTGGCTCAGTAGTTTAAATGGATGATTGAATGCATGAGAGGTAGGAAGATGAAGGTTCACTGAAAGACTTCTAATAGATTAAAAAACAAAACTCAGTGAGGAAGCTGCAGGAGAGGCCTTGTGACACTGGATCTTGGGCAGTTGTCTGTGCCTTGATGTGTACTTCCTTTCAACTCAACACATGTGAAAGCAACAGAATTGAAGGTTTGTTAAGAGTCTTTAGGCTTCTAGAACATATATCTAAGTATCAAACATGTAGAGCTTGCTAGAGTTAGAAGCCCTTTGTTTCACTTAAAAAATATACCAAGTACCTACCATTTGTCAAAGCACTAAGAAAAATGCACAAAAATTTTGTTTTGTCTTAAAGGGCTGGGAACAATAAATCAATCAGTAAGCTATGTAAGGTGTTAGATGCTAAGTCCAGTGAAGAAAAGAGGTAAAAGAATAAAGAGTGATAGGAAGGATAGATGTGGGAAATTGGATTTTTAGCAGATTGATTAAAGAAATCTTCTCTAAGGTAACATGGAAAACAAAATAGTTGAAGAAGGTGAGGTAGAAGTCATGCATAAACTCTAGGATCAGATGTTTCTAGAGAGAACATCAAATACAAAGTTACTTCAGCAGAGGCTTCCCTGGTAGATATGAAGAATGTGTATGAGGCCTACACATCAGACCTGAGTGAACAAGAGAGTGGTTAAAAGTAAAGTTGGACAGGTAATGGGGGGTGTCAATTTCTCTGAAGACTTGTAGCCTTTGCAACAGATTGGGCAACTAACCTTGGAAAAAGTGATACTGCAATGACAGTGATTGAATTTCAAACTAGCCTAGAAGAAAGGATATTTAGAATCTTGTTGAATTTAATTAACATTGAAGATGTAGAATCTAGGACCAGGAAATCTAAGTTTTAGAAAATAAAATATTATAGTTACTGTTAATGTCCACTGTACATGTCTTCCTGCTGGTATATCCTTGTGCACCCCTCCCAAGAAGCATTCTTAATATGAACTGGGTGTTTATTATTTATTTATATTTTAAGATATATTTATAACATTTATACAATTTTTAAACTTTTTTAAACTTCACATATGTTCTATGATTTTAACCCTCCCTTCTATATATGTAACTTATTTATGTGTGTGTATATATATATATATAATGTATTCATTTTCATTTTTCCTGAGGATTCTATTTTTTGAACACACCACAGGCTATTTACTTATACCTCTGTTGAGAGGCATTTAGGTTATTTCTAGTTTTCCTCTAATATAAATGATGTTGATATGGACTCTTTTTTTTTTTTTTTCGTATCATCTCTTTGTTCCCAAGTGCAAGAGTTTCTCTAAGGTATGTATCTATGAGTGTTAATTGTTAAGTCATAAGGACATGTGCACATGTGCATTTTTAAACTTACCAACATTCATTTCACCAATGTACTCTACACTGTAGGACAGATCTACTTTTCTCAATCAGTTTTTCTGAATAGGTTCAAGGTTATAAATAGAGGGGACAATTTTACAGTTTTCTTAACTGCCCCGTGCATAGCTTAAACATTATCATTCCTGGCCATTGCCCACCAAGCGCTTACCACACTTTCAGTTAGACGTCTACTTTTTTGAGATTTCAGATGCCTATTTAATGAATGTGTGCTACATTTTAGCTGGAATTCTTTAGTGTTTGTGTGAGTGTAACCCATTTGCCTAAACATCTGGTTTGTCCCATAATGTGTGGAGAACACACCAGTTTGCTATATTTTGAAATATTCCCTAGATCGTTGTTGGCAAATTTTTCTTGGAGATTTTTTTAAGTTGAGCATAATTGACATGTAATATTTCGTTAGTTTCAGGTGTATAACAAAGTGATTTGACAATTATATATATTACAAATGCTTACCATGTGGTTACCATTTGTCATCAGATAAATTTATTAAAATATTATTGACTATAGTCGTGCAGTATTCCTCATCTCCATGACTTACTTATTTTATAACTGAAAGTGTGTAACTCTTAATCCCCTTCACCTGTTTCATCCATCCTCCTATCTCCTCTTCTCTGGCAACCACTAGTTTGTTCACTGTACTTATGAGTCTCTTTCTCTTTGTTATTTGTTCATTTGTTTTGATTTTTTTTTTAGATTCCACATATTAGTGGAATCAAAAGGTATTTGTCTTTGTCTGACTTATTTTGCTTAGTATAATATGCCCTAGGTCGATCCATGTTGTTGCAAATGGCAAGATTTCATTTTCTTTAATGGTTGAGTAATATCCCATTGTATATATACCACATCTTCATTATCCAGTCATTTATGGATGGACACTTAGATTACTTCCACATCTTGGCTATTGTAAATGATGCTGCAATAAGCATAGAGATGAATATTTTTTTGAATTACTGTTTTAGTTATCTTTAGGTGGTGATTCTAAATGTAGTCTACCTCTGATGAACTTTGGGTTTATCAATTTATCTGTCTCCTCTGCTGCTCTTTTGGCTGCCTGTTTGGTGTCACTGGCTCTATCAGTTCTCTTTTCTTCATTCTTATATTACCTATGTACAGACTCACCTATTTTATTAAATCCCTCATGTAAATGCAACATTAATTTTAGTCAAATGCTATTCCTCTATGATCATATGATACTTATAGAAAGATAATCTATTTTATTGTTTTATTTTATATTGCCCCTAGTAGTGACTAATTTTATATGGCAAATAAAATCCAAAGTATTTTGCCAGATGATTTTATTTCCTTGAGATAGATCAGAAGAAATAGAATAAATCTGTATGCAGGTTATCCAAGGTGGTAGATGAGTATTTGATCTAAAACAACTTTCTGAGATTTGTGAAATACCTGAAGGAAAAGGTATTTCAAGAGCTTTTTAATATTCAAGTCTAAACCTGACTTGAAGAGATTTGTGATAGTCTAGTCAGGATGGAAAATATTTTACATATGTAGTATTTGGAAGATTCAAAATTGGGAAAGTTTAAATTTACTTAACAAAGAAAATGTTAAATCACATGTGCCTGAGATGGTGATTGAGAAAAAGGAAGACAAGATCATGGAATAGATAGATGGACCTGAAAAACTTGGTTAAATCACATTTTAGGACCAGTAAATAGAGGAAATTACTTTTAAAAGGAGTTAGTAGAGTTGAGACCCTCAAATTTTAAACCTGCTTTACTTTGCTTCTGATAAGCATATAAAAAATCAATTTCTATGAATAAAGAGAATGCATCCTAATATCCCTTTCCAGAAAATCCTTATCGCCAGATCCAGAATTGTTTTAATTTTTAATGCCAGCGACGTGGCAGCAACTGAGATAAATAATCTGTTGTGGAAATTTCAATGAATATTTATAGCCAAGTATTAGATAGTCTGAGTAGACTTCTGGTTTCAGATACTCACTGTTACTGTAGTCAATAGATTATAATTGGAGCTGTCTACTGAATAGCATATGCATATTTCATGCCATCATTTCCTTCTCTGTGTATTAAGTGTGAGGCTTTGCCAGCACATAAATTACATTCATTACTGTGAAGATAGTAGATAGGTTTGAAGCCGTTTGACAAACAATAGAGCCCATTTTCTTACTATGAATTAAGACCTAACCAAGTAATCATCAATTCTCAATACCAAAGGCAACAGATACAATCAACAATATCAGTAATGAAATTTCTTTTAAACAGTCTAGAGTTTTATCTTCTCTTATTTTGTTAAAAAAGTTAGTCTTATCATTGGCATTTGCCTAGTACTCTGATGACAAGAATAGAAGAGATCTTATATACTGTGCTTCCCTGAATACAAAATCTTTTTAGTATGTTTTGAATCTGATATTTAAACAAGAAAAAAACATTGATATCTATGTAGATTACATACTAATCATAATTTTATTGCTATTTTAAAACTAGTTTTATAAAATGGATTGTAGGTATAAGTTATCAAGTAGATTCATGTTCTACACATTTTATGTGAGAGCTAATATAGGAAAACTGTAAGAAGCATCTCCTTTAACAGTGATATTACCAAGAGAGGAAACTAGAAAACTTTCTCAAAAGGAACTGTAGAGTTCTATTTTAAAAATCTATTTTGTATTGGTTTTTTAATAGTACCATTTATTTTATATTTGTATTAGCTTCCTATTTCTGTTCTAACAAATTATGGCAAAGTTAGTGGCTTAAAATAACACAAAAATATTGTCTTACAGAGCTTGAGGTCAGAAGTCAGAGATGAGTCTTACAGAGCTAAAATCAAGATGTTGGCTGGGCTGCATTCTTTCTAAAAGATCCAGAAGAAAATTAGGGTTCAGTAGCTACTTGTATTCCTTGATTCCTGACCCCTTCCTCTATTTTCATACTCTATCCTTCCAGCCTTTGCCTCCTTTGTCATAACTACTTTTTTTCTGACTCTGACATGCTTGTTTTTGGTTTCTGTATTTTGCTTTGTTTTTGTTTGTTTTTGTTTTTTATAGAAACCCATTGTGATCACAGTGGTTTCACATCACATCCACTCAGATGATTCAGGATAATCTCCCATAATTCTTAATCACATTTGCAAATTTCCTTTTGGTATGAAGTAACATGTTAGGATTGTAAGGATTAAGTCAGAAACATTTGAGGGGGCTGTTATGCCATCTACTATAGTATCTGGGATCATTCCAGCATTTCATGACAACTGGCAATGTGTGTGTGTGTGTGTGAATGTGCCCTTGCGTGTGTGCTTATGTAGCAGAAGCAGTACGTCACATCTGTTTTTCCATAACTCAGCAGGTATTCATTGAGGTCGATAGGTGTATTATTATTCATAATCATAAGAAAGGGTTAACTTTCCACAAAGAATGAAATGTCTACCTTGTCATTTGTTGCAAAGGAAAGACTGACAATTAAGCAATACTTTATTTTTCAATCTAATAGATACGGTTATTTTTAATGTTTTGTGGATGTGTCTCTTTTATTCATTGCAAAGAGTGAATTTTCTGTTATTTCACTGAAGCACTGAAAACATATGGAGGTGCTGCCTCTTAACTATATCTAGGAACAAATTATTACTTCTAAATAGTAATGGCTCTTACCTTCAGAACTAGAATTTTCTTGGTTTGAATTTCTGTTCTCTTTCTCTAATTTGCAGCCCTAAATGATCCAGTTTTGGAAAATGCTCAAAGTCTCTAATTTGAAGTTGGTCCCTTAATTTTATTTTTACCAAAATCTTTGCAACTACTTAAAACCTACTGCAAAGCAAACTTTGGAAGTAATATTAATCTCTGTTCTTTTAGGACTATCTCAGTTGCTTCTCAAGAAGTTTTTTCGGAAGATTTAGGAACTTCCAACAAGGCAGATATCCAAAGCAGTCTTACTCATTGGTTGTTTATATTCTCATTTTTTTAAAGTGAGGTAAACATACTTCACTAAGCTTTACTCTTCAGATACAGTGTATTTTTCCTTCGGACTGCTTCTCATTTCAACGTAAATCTTCCTTGCATGTTTCCAAATTTGAGTGATCTAGAATGAGTATTACCTTTTATTTTACTACAGATGGACCTGTAGATTTTTTCTTTAATGACTGATTGATTTCACCTTAAATAAGAATTTTGTATCAATTGTCTTTCTCATGAAAGGAGTTCTTGCAGTTTACTGCAATTTAATGGTATCTGTTTTCCTTTCTTCCTTCAAATTCAAGATATCCAATGAATTTGACAAGAGAGAAATCTCGCTATTTTGAGAAAGAAATAGCAAAAATTGTAAAGAGTAAGCCCCTGTCCCCCCCGCAAAAGATAAAACCCTGAATTTTATTGGTTAAAATAAATTGCTAAGTAACATTGATAATTCTTTTAAGAATCTGAGCCAAAAAAAGTATGAGAGAGAATTATGAAGAAGTGGGGTGGAGCTGTGAAGGAGTAGTGTGGGGAAGCTGTGTTTCTTTGTTTGACTATTTGACATTGTTTAAATTCAATTGGTCTTATTTTTAATTTTGTGCTTGATTTGTATTGTTACACTGTATTTTGGGGTGAGGGAGATATAAATCATGTTTCAAATGGATATAATGACAAACTAGATGAATAAATTATTCTTAAATACTATCTGTAGAAATGAATAACACAAAACCACATAACCTCAGAAAATTTATTGTTATTTATTATTAGCATCACATGAAAAGTGGATTCAATGAGTTGCCTAAGGAGATTAGTGGAAATGGGACAGGATCCTGCGAGAAGTCGAATTAACTGACCTCCATATTTCTGTCACAACTCTAAAATAAATGAGCAGACAGCAGTACAGAAACTTCCCCGGGGATCAGAGTCCCACTGAAGCTGGAAGTCTTTGGAACCAGTCTGCCTCTCAGAAGCTAATGAGATCATCCCTTATAGAACCGGCAAATAATCAACATGGGACAATTAATATTTATAAATGCTACAAACGCAGAAAATAGTGTATCTGTCATCTTGAATTTCCACAATAAAATACTTGATTACTAATTCCTAATCAGTAAGAGGGTGACCAATCATCAGATTGACCCAGGACTGTTCCAGTATTAAGACTGAAAGTAATCATATAAAAATTATAATTATATTATGTATATCATATTATATAATTAAAATTTAAATAATTTGCATAGGTAAACTTTATAATTTTGTATAGCTCTGAATCATCGAAGTCCCCAATTTATAATCTCAAATGTTGCAGATAATTGCTTGATATTACCAATGTCTAACCCTGGGTCCAAGTCTCTGAAACAAACTTGTATTGTTGTCACTTTCATCCAAGGGAGTAAATAATGAGTTTCCTAGGGATATGATTGCATATGGAAATATTATTTTTATATCTTCTAGTGCATTGTTGGAATAAAAACAGAAACAAAAACAAAAACAGAAGGAGGAGAGAGAGTGAGAGGCTGGAAGCAGGTTGGTGTGCTAGACTGTATCATGATGAAGAACAGGGATTGTGAGAACGAAACATTTTTTTCCAAGCATTTTGTGTCTGTGGCAGCGTCACCCTGATTCATACTGCTATCGTGGTGAAGAAGGTGACCTGAAGGCACATTTGTGATGCATTGGCTGTGCTAATTTGGAACTTCTTTGCCTGGTATGCAGTAATGATATAGAGTTACAGTGACTTGGAGTGCCTTAGAGATCCCACCGTAGAAAAATGGATATCATTTGAATCTTGGATGCACTCATCCAATTTTTCTATTGTTCATTAAGCAGCACTGGTGGTGAGTTATAGGGAGAAAGTCTATAAATATTAATATCTTATGTCATTACAAGTAGTAGTTTCCAGCTTATTATTCTCAAATATTTTCTAGAACTGGAATTCTAGTAAAGTTAAAAAATTGTTCAGCTATAGCAGCATTGGAAAAATAGATTAAATCAGATGATTTTCACCAGTAACAACCGAAGTTGCTTTACAATTAATTACATTTTTTAGCCTTTGTTTTAATTAACTCCTTGCTGAATGTACATCACAGTAGAGTGTAAAATACCATGACTTTCAAAGTCAAACAGGCTCAAATTAAAAAACTGACTTTCCTATTCAGTATTTTAAGCAATGCTATCATTTCCCTAAGCCTCAGTTTCCTTAATTGAAAAATGTGGGCAACTATTCTTAGGATTTACTTTGAAGATTGCATGAAAACATATATTAGGCATAAAGCATGCAGCAAGTGCTCACATTTTACTTTTCAAATCTGTTCTAAACTCAAACAGAGAAGGATCATCTGCTTACTAAATATGCGAATTTACTGAGGTTGCGAGATTCCTCTTGCTTAGGTGGAGATCAAAAGTGTTTCCCCCCTTAAAACCTGAGGCAAAAGGGAGAGAGCAAAGGTAGTCCTATTCCACGAGATGATTGCTGACTGTCCTACCTTGTCATAAGTATTTTCCTCACTCCAAGACCTAGATCCTTAGGGCTGGAATAAATGAAGTTGTAATTTTCACGACCTTCTTGCCTACATGATTTAGTCAAAGGGCATATGGGCCTGGGCACTGGGTAACCAAACCAGCATATCTGCCTCCACATGTAGCTCATTTATGCCCATCTTTAATTCTTGCACATTTCATTTCACCCCACTTTTCAGTACCAGCTGATGTACAATGATCCTAGAAATATCGCACAGGTGTAACTGGACCCACTGTGCACTCATAATGAGAATTTTAGAAATGATGGGACACCTGGGTGGCTCAGAGGCTAAGCATCTGCCTTTGGCCCAGGGCGTGATCCTGGAGTCTTGGGATCTAGTCCCGCATCCAGCTCCCTGCATGGAGCCTGCTTCTCCCTCTGCCTGTGTCTCTGCCTCTCTCTGTGTGTCTCTCATGAATAAATAAATAAAATCATTTTTTTAAAAAAGAGAGTTTTAGAAATGAAATTCAATATTGGGAAAAAACTATAGGTCAACATAGAAAAGTACTTATTTGTGCCTTTCATGAATATCTTTTAGTCTTTTCTATTTCCACATCAGCTGGCCATGAAAAACCAAAAGTCTTCAAAAGGCAGAAGCATATTCTTATATCGATTTCTTATCTTTCACAGAGTTATGTCTCCCACTCGAATACTGATTTATAAAGCTGGAATTCCTTCCCATCTGCATCATGTTTCCTGCTGCCTTAGACTTTCCATTCTTCTGTCTCTTCCCATCTCCCTGGCTTCTCTTAAAATCTGGATAAATGCTCAATTTTTAAGAATATATGAATATTGATTCTTTTAAAATTGTGTGAATAGGAGCACCTAGGTGGCTCAGTCGGTTAAGCGTCTGCCTTTGGCTCAGGTCATGATCCCAGGATCCTGAGATCGAGTCCCATGTCAGGCTCTCTGCTTAGTAGGAGCCTGCCTGCTGCTCTCCCTGCTGTGCTCACTCATGCATGCACACATTCTCTCTCTCAAGTAAAATCTTTAAAGAAAAATCTAAAAACTGTGTGAATATATTAAAAAATCCCATGCTTTCAAGTGGAAAAGACAGTTCCTAATTTGTGAATATCTCATTTTTGTCTCCAAGATTTCTTGGCCTCCCTTATGTGAAACATAGAAAATTCCACTGGTAAGTTTTTATTCTTTTCCCTAAAATATAGCAGAGATATGCTTCATATAAAGTTATCCTAGGGATCCCTGGGTGGCTCAGCAGTTTAGCGCCTGCCTTTGGCTCAGGGCGTGATCCTGGAGTTCCAGGATCAAGTCCCACATCAGGCTCCCTGCATGGAGCCTGCCTCTCCCTCTGCCTGTGTTTCTGCCTCTCTTTGTGTCTCTCATGAATAAATAAATAAAATATTAAAAAATAAATAAATATTTAAAATAACATACGTACGTACATACATACATACATAAGTTATCCTAGATCTCAGTTGCAGGCGAAGGGCTTGTATCCTAAACTATAATATTGGATAAAAGAAAAAAGAAAAAAAATCTCAATATTCAGATTTGGAGTAAAGTCTAATGGTAATAGGCTCATCTCATTCTCTATCCTCTTGATGTCATTTTCTTAATCAATGATGCAATTTTGTACAGTGTCACCAAGCATGGAATGATGGTACATCTGCTTTCCCCAAAGGATGCTAATATTACATTAGCAAATTGACTGACTTTTGGGTGTGTTTGATTGTCATTCTTTTATACATGTAGTACTTAATGGCTACTACAAGCTATTTTATTAAACAGTTTCTTATACCATGTGTTTCATCCTTCTCTTGACTTTGAAACAGCTATTGTATTCACTTTTGAGTTCACCTTTTCATAGCATTTTGTTTTGCTAGATTGTTTTTTTCTTTTACTGTCTCCTTTACTTTCTTATCTTTCTTCTGATTAATGATTACTTAGTTTTACTTGAATTTTACTTATTTATTTTTAAAGGTTTTGTTTATTTGTTTGAGAGACAGCAAGAACACATGCAAGCAGAGGAGGAGGGAGAGAGGCAAGCAGACTCTGTGCTAAGTGCAGAGCCCAACATGGGGCTTGATCCCAGAACCCTGAGATCATGAAAGAGCCAAAACCAAAAGTCTGAGGCTTAACTAACTGAGCCACTCAGGTACTCTGAACTTTATTTTTTAAAGCATTGTAGTTTTCTGATTTCTTTAAGTCTACAATTTTCCTGAAATAAAATTTTCTATTTTTAGAAACCTCCTTTCCAGAAGGTATTATATATTTAATGTTACTTTTTTTAACATTTTTTTTAAATAAATTTATTTTTTTATTGGTGTTCAATTTACCAACATACAGAATAACACCCAGTGCTCATCCTGTCAAGTGCCCCCCTCAGTGCCCGTCACCCATTCACCCCCACCCCCCGCCCTCCTCCCCTTCCACCACCCCTAGTTCGTTTCCCAGAGTTAGGAGTCTCTCATGTTCTGTCTCCCTTTCTGATATTGAATATCATATATAATGCTTCTATTGATAAAAAAATTAGTAATTTTACTGTTTAAAATAGTTAAAATTCAAATGTTATTTTGATTAGTTTTTTAAAAAATATTTTTATTTATTTATTCATGACAGACACAGAGAAGCAGAAACATAGGCAGAGGGAGAAGCGGGCTCCTCGCAGGGAACCCGATGCAGGACTAGATTCCCAGGCCCAGGATCATGCCCTGAGCCAAAGGCAGACACTCAACTGCTGAGCCATCCAGGAGTCCCTATTTTGACTAATTTATTGTCTTTTTTATTTCTACTTTATTGTTGATTTTTATGGCAGAAACAGAGAACTTTAATTTTTCAAAAATCTACATAAAGTACACACAACACTTTAGAATATGTGCAGACTGAACAAATACTTACATAGCTTCAACAGGAGAGATTTTGGGATAGAAAATGCCTGGGAAAAATCACTTCATGCTCACATCAGTTGCTCACCAGGATGAAATCAGTTTGCTGGATAACTTGGGGAAGAACAGATTCTAAACATTGTTTTCACATGAGACTTCAGCAAAAAGTATTTAAGGGAAAAATATAGTAATTGTGGCACAACTTTAAACTTTTGTTTTTTCTTTTACCACGGTTCCAGTTATAAAATTTTTAAGTAATTTAGTATTTTCTTGGTATTCTACAATAAATAGCTAAATATGGTAACATAAATAATCTGAGTTCATATTCCTTGTTTATTTAAAGAATATGAATTATTTCATAAAGTTATAGAATACTGTCAGATTGGAAGGAAAAAAAGAGATTCAGAATGTTTTTTTCCTTTGAAGTTGTTGACATATATTACAAAAAATCAGTTGGTTTTCATCCTTTTCAGTGTCTACAATTATAATTACAAAGGCTAGCTCTTATAACCCTAACTTTACAAATGGGGAAAATGTCAGGAAGAGGTTAAGTAACTTGCCCGAGTGTGTATCTAGTATGCCTGATAGTCTGATGTCAGAACTCAGTAATTTTTTACACATCCTCTATAATGCTAAAATATATGCCTTATTACATTGAGAAGTTTAAAAACAGAAAGTAAGTCTGAGCGCATTTCTCCAGCTTGTTCTGGAAACTATAAAATAACCAGAGATCTAAAAAGCCAATTGATGGTTATAAGAATTGGAGTAGGAGCCCAGAATTACTTTGTTTTTTTTTTCTTTTGATCTGTATTATACTCATATACAAAATTGGAGACATTGCACATTTTATACCATAAACACAACATGAGTTGCATGAATAATGAACAGTGTCCTGAAAAGAAATCATTCTCATTTCTCATTTCACCTCGTCTAAGAAAAGATGTCTCTCTCTCTCTCTCTCTCTCTCATTCTCTCTCTAAAATGTGCATATGTGTTTATATACGTGTATATATGTGTGTGTGTGTACATTCTCATATTCACATATACATGCACTTATGTACTTGTATTACATATTCAAGTGCATATACATACATACTTATAAATTTATATATGTAGTGTATATAATGTATTTATGTATCTATGGACATTTAGACTTATTTTCAGAGATTTTCAGACATAGGTCATTGTCACTAAAATTGAGAATAGGAAATATGTGTGTGTGTTTATTAGTATTTTTTCATATTTAATCCTCACTCTCTTACCATCTATCCCTATTCTTATAAAGTGTTCATTTTGTTATCTATGAGGGTTTTCTGTGTGAGCTAAACAAAGACAACTCCAAGTTAAATTATTCCAATTAAGCAATGTTCACAGTCTTTGATTTTATTTGTCTTATCTCTAATACAAATCATATAACAAAATTATATGTCTCATTTTTATTATGGCGATTATACAATCTTTATTTTAAAGGTGTTAGTGATGACAAAATTAATCTATGTATTTGCTCCAAATGGTTTTATTTGTAACTTGACAAAACAATTATGAAGTATATATAACAATGTAGAATAATAATACTTATGCAATGATAGCCTGAAAACTTAGAAAAAAACCCCAACAAGATTAATGGATCACTGGTTGAGGTAAAGGATGATCCACAGTTACATTAGATAACAATATGAGTAGAGCAATAATTTAAAAGACAGGCTGGTGTAAGAAAAGGTAGTCAAATAGAACAAATGAAGAATTCAGGAATAGTCTCACATGTATGATAATGATAGCATTGACAACAAAATGAAGGAAAACATGGATAGGTTAATAAATAATATAGGATTAATTGGTGCATCACTTGGTAAGCATATTCACACAGACTTTCAGGTCACACAAAAATTGCATCCTTACGTCCTTAGATGCTACATACACACACACACACACACAATCTTGAGATAATAAATAATTAAATGTGAAAATAAAAATACAAAATAAGTTAGTAAACAATCTAAGGTACCTCTATGTGTATGCTTTCTAAGCATAATGCAAATAATACAAATTCTAAATAACATTAAGAATGCAGTAAACAATTGAAAGACTAAACAAGAAAATTATATAATACATATCAGAAATTTTTCATTTCCCTAATACAAAAAATATAAAATCAAAATAAGCAAGATCACCTTCATATTAAAAAATCAAATTACATCAATAGAATTAACAAGAGAAAAATAAGTATTCCCAATAAACAATGTCCAATAACCAAAGAAATGCACATAAAAACAACAATCATGTACTTTTTGTGCCTATCAGGTTGATAAAGATATAGATTAAAATACCCTGTTATGCGAGACAGCTCACACACTTTCTTGGAGAAAGATCCATATTTTTTTTAAGAGTAGAGCTTGACAGGAGCTATTAAAATGTGGAGTTGGTATACCCTTATGTCTATTGGTTCTTCTTACTGTGTTTATAACAAAGAGATAATCAGAAAAGTATGAACAGATTGATACATAGAAATGTTTTATCAGAATATCATTTTAATGTTTAAAAAATTGAAATAACTCAAACATCAAACAGTGCAGGGCAATGAAATAATCAAGACAAAGATGGTGTGATATGTTTTAGCATTTATTATGAGTCAGACAATATTTCAAGTATTTTTTTATTTACTGTCTCATTTGATCTCCTAAGAACAATCATATGAGATGGGCAGCCACTAAATCTCTTTCTGTGTGTATGTGTACATGTTTATAAACTGTACACACACACACAGACACACACACATGGTAGCCATTAAAGATGTTATTTAGACAAAATAGTTACAGAAAAAAGTATATTAGTTGATCAAATTTGATCGATACAAATTGATATCTTGGTATGTCCATGAATATTGATATTTTCATGGATATTAACCAAAATATCAATAGTAGCTATTTCTGCTGGTTAGATTTACTGTCATACTGTTATATTCTTCTTGAAAATACTTTTTCTAAAAATACTACATTGAAATTATAGCTCTTCTAAGTTACTAATTTTTTTTCACCACTTTCAAGTTGATCATTGTTGAAAATTGATTGTTTTAGTATTGTCTCTTAGGGTCATTTCTGTATTAGTATGCTATGATATTTTATTAATCTGGATCAAAATTAGAGCTCCAGTCTTATTCTTTGGCTTGATAACTTTTCTTTAAAATATACTCAAGTATAATTTAAGAACATTTAAAAATGAATATTTCATACAAGAAAGGATTTTAAACAATAAAGATTAAATGAGAATGGTTTTGCACATGCCTAATTTATTCAGCATCATTTCAGGAAGAGTTATTAATGAATTAAAAAGAGGAATATTGGGTCTCAGCAAAGCCATTATTACAATATCCACCAATAACTCCTCTCACTTTTCTTTTTACTTTTGCTTCTTATACAAGCAGTTTAGATAAGAGATAAATTCAACATAACTTTTCCAAAAAATAACAGCATAGCAGAAAATGTGACATTAATTGTATGTATTTTAACCATCTGATTTTGTTGAAATTTGCACAGAACTGGAGTATATTTATCATCTTCACTATATGAGAGTACAATTAATTAGAACATTTTAGTTTCCTTAAAGCAGTTGATCTTGGGGGAATAGTTGGGATATATCTGAGTTGACCTCAATTCTGAAATTATTTTTGTATGATTTTATTTCCTGGTGTTTTATTTCATAAATGAAATTGAAAAACCTGTAAGGAGGTGGTTCTTCAAGAAACTTTCTGTATAAACATATAAGTATACTATTTACATAATAAAAACATATTTATATATTATATACACTGATTACATTGGTAAAATCCATCAAAATAAGAAACCTGTGACCGGGGTGCCCTCCACTATTGCCACCACCAAGGAGCCAGAGTCTAACTAAATGATTCCACAAATGACACAAATGGTCATGGCCTCAATTCTAAGCTCAAGTCATCCATTTCTACACTTACTTTCACCTTTTGCCATTTTGCAAACATGTCAAGTTTGACATGACTGATACTGACCTACGCTTTTCTCTCATAACCTAGCTTCTCCTTTGACCTTCTGGTTTCTGTTCTTCTATATCCCTGTTTATCCAGTGTCAATAGTTATTTTCAATGCCTTCCTTTCTCCTCACATCCAATCTGTTGCCAAGCTCTGTGCAGTCTTCACGTGTTATCTTTCACTTATATCCTTTTATTTTTCATTTGTACAATTCACACCGTAGTGTAGGCACTCATGAATTCCTGGAATACCCACAAAATCTAATAGGTCTCCTCCTCTAATCCCCCTCCTTTCTCTTTGTGCATAGGAGCATCAGATTGATGTTCCAGGCATCACTTTGATCATACAGAGCACTTTCCAGTTGGTTACAAGACACCCTCACTGACTGAGATAAAGTCCAAACCATTCAACTAGCATCCAAGACCTTCTTTCCAGCCTTTTTATTAATTCCTGTGGTCAGCTTTAGCAAATTTGATGTATTTTCACTGCTCCAAAGGTACCTGTTGGCTCTTTGCCTCCTCCTCTTTGTTCAACTTTCCATCATTTTCTCTTCATGAATGCCATCTATTTCTAACACCATCTACAGAAATCCTGTAATACCTACTCGAGATGCCAATTCAATTTTTAATTCTTCTTTGTATCTACAGCTCATGTACCACTGTTTGAATCATTCTTTTTGTTAGTTAGATCATGTTATATGGTATGCAAGCCTATATATTTTGGCTATCCTACAAAATTTCAGGAGGTAGGAAGTATTTAATGGATGTTTATTAAATCCCCTAATATCTACTTCAGTGCTGTGCATTACTGTCAAGGGAAAATTCTGAGGAATTTTTCAGGCCAAAAAAAAAAAAAATCAAAAGAAAAAAAAGATAATCTCCTAGATTTGAGGGAAACTCTTTTATAATTTTTGAACTTTTAAACATATTATATATTAAAGTAATATAATATGTATACCAGTATAATACAATATAGTTTCTACAAAAATGATAAAAGCTATAAAAAGCCATTATAGATGGTATTTATAACTGATTAAATAAGCTATGAATCTATTAACTTTAAAAATGAGTATCATTGATTACTTCTTTGAGAACATGATATAAGTATACAACACTATTGATGTTGGCATTTTTAGTTTTTATTCAAAATCGAAATAATTTTTTACTTAATTTTATCATGCCTATATAACATGTCAAATAGGAAATACCACCTCTTAGAGATAATTGTTACGGGTTTTGGTGATTATCCCTCTAAATATCTACTATTATTTAAAATGTGTATGATCATATAATAGCCACTTTTAAATATTTTTAACTTATCCATAGACTATGAGCACATTTCCATGTGAATATAAAGTCTTTAAAATAACTGTATACATACATACCCAGCTTCAGTGTCATGGCTGCCCCTACCCTGAATGCATGCTGGCTACAGTTTCGAAGTCAGTTCCTGAGTAATCCAGATGATGTGGAATGGGCAGAAGAGCAGAAGATGGTGGTGAAATCGATAGTCCGGGAGAACAGTACCTAGTGGCTATGCCAGGAGAAGCGAGTTGATCATGAAATCAGTGCCCACATATACAAGAATGACTTCTACAAAACCCACGAAAACAGGTTTTAAAGGACAGACATTGGCTTTTTTTTTTTTTTTTTTTTTTTTTACCAAATTCCCAGAGCTGGCATCTAGCCCAAACCAAAATCACTTGAAGAATTTGCTGTCAGAGAACAAGAAGAGTCAAGTACCTGAATGCAGGAGCAGTGAGGATGGACCTGGTGTAAAAATAGAAGAACAACACAAATGCTCTTCAGTAGCCTTGGACATAAACCACACACAGATGCCTCCTGTGGAAGAAAATGTAACTCAGAAACTCAGTCACCTGGAAATCTGTGCTGATGAGTTCCCAGGATCCTTGAATACTTGAGCAGTTGTTCCTGACAAGATGCAGAAGGCTATTATCCACAGGCTGAGCAGGCTTCTGAAACTCAGAGGGATATTGCTTCTGCAAAAACATGGCCTCTACGATTCGGCTCAGCTTCCACTTAAATAAAAAAATAAAATAAAATAAAAAAAGGTCAGTGTCTGTTTGAAAATTTCTATGTGAGAGGTAATGGTACTAAAGTTTACTTCTTTGCACAAGATGAGCTGAACACACTTTTCACTACAGCTGGACTGGAGAAGGTTCAAAACCTGGTGCATTGCCCATTGCAAGTGAACCGAGGGAAACAGCTGACAATGTAGTGAGTTTGGATTCAGTGCAAATATCGCAGTCCTCTTCAGTCCAGTGCTGGCTGAGAGGCACCTGCTCCTAACATGATAAGAGCTCATTGGAGCTTTTTAAAAAGAATATTCACAAACGGTGTCTTGCTGACATTGAAAAGTTCAAGGATTCAGACTTGGACCTTGAACTTTAAAAAAATTGCTTTTTATCAAGATTCTGATAATTGTGCTTCATATTTGTGAAGCCTTTTTTAATACATACTCTCCACAAGGTTTTTTCTTCCTTTGAGATTTCAAAGAATCTTTCTTGCCATTTCGTAATTTATCGTAACTGAAATGTTCATGGGAATCATGAATTTAAAGGCATCAAAATCTAGTTTCATATGAAAGGATTATATATGAATAAGTGTCATTTGTGAGTTGCATTAAATTATTTTGGAGTTCAAATACCTGGACTAGACAGTTGATACATACAAAGGTGAATAAAGGTCTTACTCAGTGAGAAGCATGTCAAGAAGAATCATCTTTCTTTGGGTATTTTCCTGACTCAAAACAGCACCTTAAAGAGTATCAAAACATGTCCTTGTTACGTATTTATTTGGTTATGGTCTCCACTTAGCCTTAGTTCTGTGGAATTTTAAACACTGTTCCTCCTCTAGGTAACTTCTTTCTAAAAAAAATTAGAAGAATCTTCACTTTTAGCAAAAAAAATGAGTAAGTAAAATAAAATAGTTACATGTTATACTGCTGTATTTCAGTATAAAAATATTTTTAAAATATTTTTTACACCTTTATATAGTCTCTGTACATCAGCTGTTAGCCAAGTATATGTCTGATATATATGTACTTAAATTGTGTATATACAGGATAAATGAGAGAGTCAGAACCCTGATCTAGAAGTAAAACCCATTCTCTAAAATTTACCATTTCTATTGAGTGGTCAGCTGGAGAATATTTTCATACTGAGAGATACTGTAAGATAATACTATAATGTCTTTTTTCTCATATAAAACATTTCCTACTCTCAGTGGAAGAAAAATAATATGGAACTCAAAGAACATGCCCATTGAGTATTCATCTGGAGTCTTCTTAAATCCTAAAACAAGACTGGACAAGTTATTTTTTCTTAAATGTTTATATTTAAATACATAAATGAAAATACAATAAACTGAATGGATTTTAAAGAAATGGACTAATCTTGAAATGGAAACAAAATTTGCATATGTCAGTGCTGTGTTCATTAATACTGCAATGTGACAATACATTGTGTCTGAGGTTCAGGGGAAGCTGCCAGGGAGTTAAGTCCTTGCATTTGTTATCAGTAACTATGTATATTTATACTAAGTAGTTTTCAAATGCTCAGAACAAAGCAATTTAGCCAATTTTCTTCGTTTTAGAAGCAGAAAATTAATTTATTCTAATTACCAACTTCTTACGTTAGTGGTATAAAAGATAAAAGAATAATAATTAAATTGAGTTAGCATTTGGTGAGCACAATGAGACAATCGAAAAGGAATTAGTTTCTGTGCAGGATGAGAGACATATGGAAAATTACTGTGGAACACACATTTAAAATATTATAAATCAATTTAAAGGATATTTGATTAGTTTGTCAAGAGGTTTAGAGAGCCTGGTAGAGAATCAGAAAATATGAATAGGATCAAGCCTATGTGTGTATGTTTAAATACTAGCTATATGTGAAAACTACTAGGTTTATTTGTGATTAACCTTTGAAAATTAAACAAAAATATAGACAAAAAATATTTGTATTATACAGTAGAACTGAGACTTCGACTCCAACAGAATTGTATTCTTTTTGTATACCCTTCTCTGTTTTTTTCAGTATTTCTAACTCATTCAAAGATTTTACATTGCACTGCTGTTTTCCAGTGTATTGTGAAATGGTTTTGAAATCTGTCATAAACTTCAAATTTACTTTTATCCAGTAAAACTCATTTTGTTTGAAGCTATGTTTCGTATTTAGAACTATAATCACTGATTTGTAAAATTCTGTGTGCTTTAGTCACTTGCTCCAGAATGCCAAGTTTAAATTATACTTAATGTCTTTAATCTTGAGTATGAAAAGGTGTAGCAGTGAGAGTCCATTCAAGAGTCCATAACAGTAACCTGAAGAGGCTAATTTTTACATAAAGAATTATTAACTAGTAACAGGGAAATAGCTATTAAGAGACTAGAGAGAACCCTAAACAGAGGAATAGAAGTAGGGGGATCAGCCACAATTTCTAAGGCTTAGAGAGAATATCAAAGAAAGAAGCAAACTTGAAAGAAAGTCTTTCTCTACACACAGACATACACACACACACAAGCACAGAAGCCTCTGGAGAGGGTGGGGCCCTGGCTCACTGGGAAATAGAGAGTTTTGGCAAGCTGCAGCAAGTCAGGTTTAACAAGCGAGGAACTCCTATGTGGGGTGCTGCTGAAATCTCTGGGAAGCACCCAGGTGTCTCCCAGTGGGATTTGCTGGGAAGCCAGCAGCTGAATGTCTGTCACACTGTAGGAGAAAACAGGAAAACCTAGACCCAGGGAGAAAGCCCTTCCTTTTGAAGTGTCCCTCCACTGCTCTCTACCGACAGAACCTAACATTGTGGCAGCCCGCAAAATAAGAGATTTAAGTGATTCAGCTCTAGTATCACAAAGCAGGGGAAAAAAAGTGGATTTGGAGTTGAGGGGTAGTTGATAACTAGGATAGAAGTAAAGGATGGAACTAAGCCGTTTAACAGAGTGTATTTATGGGATTCCAATAGCTATTTGGTTTGTTTTTTTTTGGTTGATTTTTGTATGGAGGCATTTGCTCTGAGTTTTAATATTATTATTTCTGGCCTCTCATTTAAAGAAAACTTCAGTGTATGATGAATGGTAGAGTCTTTGCAGTACATTTATTTTCAATGAAAATAATGACCTCCTCTCTATGGATATAGACATATCGTTATAGTACACTTTATCACATATTATCTCAAATATTTATAGAATGAATTCCTTTCCTTATTTTCCTGATGAAGAACACATAGTTTATGGACAAAATAACCATCCAGGGTCTTAGAGCTAATAAGGAGCAGAGTTAATACTTTAGAAAAAAAACAAAAAACAATAATGTGTTCCTGATTACAAAGTACCTGCTGTGTCTTTTGATCATGATGATTTTTATTTCACACATGGAGCTTCTGCTACTCTGTGACTTTGTTATGCTCAATTAACTGTTTAAGGGCAAAATATTAGTCCTAGAGGTCACACTGCTCAATCTTTGCCTAGGTATTTTTTCATTATGTCTCCCATTCCTGAAATACTGTTAGTGATGTTTGCTATTTAAATGAGACAAAAGAAGAGGCAGCAAAAGAACAAATATGAAAATACTGCACAACTTAAAAAATATATTTATCACACACATTATTGGGCTAATGTGTATTGGGTATCTGTAAAAGTTGCAGAGTTAACATTTCTGTGAATAATATTCTTTGGGACAAGGATTGGGCTTTTAAAAATAACATCTGGGGATCCCTGGGTGGCGCAGCGGTTTGGCGCCTTCCTTTGGCCCAGGGCGCGATCCTGGAGACCCAGGATCGAATCCCACATCGGGCTCCCGGTGCATGGAGCCTTCTTCTCCTCCCTCTGCCTGTGTCTCTGCCTCTCTCTCTCTCTCTGTGACTATCATAAATAAAATAAAATAAAATTCTTTTAAAAAAAATAACAACATCTGACCTAACTTGATTGGCATTCAATGTAAATAATGGGTTGATAAACATATGTCCATATAGGAGTTACTGAAATGTTTATATTTTTTGATTCAGAGTGAAATAAGATCTACTAAAGCTGACTGCTGGCTAGAATTAAACTCCATTTTTATGGTTCTATAAAATATTTATCACAATAATAATGAAATGAAAAGAGCATGCTACTTAAAAAAAAAGCCCTTAAGTTCCCTGCAAAATAGAAAAAAAAAAAAACACATTTCTATTCATCGTAGGTGAATTATAGAGCATATAAAAGAAAAAGAATGTGCACTACGATTTGTGACAATAGTTGTCATAGGAGAATTCATCCAATTTCTCATTGCAGATTTGTTTATTCTGCTACTTAGGGATGTAGGTTATTTGTATATGTTACTTCCTTTGGCTTTACTCTATTTCCATAATTTTTTTCATTCCTAAAACCCATTCTGCCATGTTAATATAACTTACTCAGTCACTAGATTTTCTTGTAATGGGAAGAGAACCTGGAATGATTTTCATTTAAGGATGATTATATATTTACATCACACATTTAACTTATGCTTTTTTCCCATTCAGATTTCTTATGACCATCCACAATCCTGCCCCAGTTATCTCCTTTACTTCCTGTCAGTGTCACCCCAGACACTAAAATCCAACCAAGAAGAACTTCTTTCTTTCCTTGAACATAAAAGCTTTTCACCCAAGTTTTAGATACACTGTAAGCTTCCAGAATGGTCTCCTCTCAGTACTTCATATGGTTGGATCCTTCTCATTTTGTAAGTTTCTGATTAAATGTCATCCACTCCAAAGTAGTTTCCTGCTATTTCAGTAGAGAGGAACCCCACTAAAAAGACACACCCAATACTGTCAATTCTGTTTTTTTTTTTAATCTCTTTCTCATCAGCATCCAATTCTTTAAAGTCAAAAGTATTTTTCATTTTCCAAGTACCAAATTTTTGACAAACTGGAAAAAACAAAAGTACCCAATTCATTTTGGATTTTAGAAAGACTTTATTACATTGACAAACATACTATATCAAGAGTAGACTCTAATACGATTGAGAAAATGTGGTTCAAAGACAATATCTAAATATATAGATATTTTGACATAACTTTTACATCTTTATTTATTGTTGATTCAGTGGTTGGTATTATGCAACTAACTTGTTTTGTGTCCTTGGAAACAAGTCATCCAAATTTGCTGATTTCGGTATGTTCATAAATTCATGTATTCCTCTTCCTGTGTTTTGTCAATAGCAATTTTTGCAAAGTCGTCACTATTTCCTAAAATCTCTCTCATTTCTCTTATTAAAAAATGGTTGTACAAACAGTTTCAGTAACTCAACCACTTTGGACTCATTAATTCCTAGCCCCTCCTTATTAATTAGCAGCCTATTTTTGTATCACTGCTTATCCCCTAATGAATTCAAAACAATTCACATTTTTTTAACCATCTTGCCAACATAAAACTTTTTGCTTCTTTTATTTATTTCATCCTTGGTAGAAGCGTTTTTGCCTATTTCCTTTGCTGTTTGAAGAATGCAGCTTTTTTTAACCTTAAAAATTTCAAAGAGTCCTTAGTAAAAATATCTTTTTATTTATAGCAGTGACCTAACAGAAACTGAGAAAAAAAAAAATGAAGGTAAGGGATTTATGTGCTCTTTTAACAGACAGTTCATTATCATTTAAGGATTGTCTGCACAGATTCACTGACTTCTTTATTTGTGAAAACCAAACATAAGCAAATAAAGAAAATGAAAGATGTACAAATGGCAGTAAGGAAAAATAATTTTAGGTCTAATCTAGGTTTATGATTGGTTCAATCTATAGTGAATAAATAAAGAGCTAGATAAACAACTGAATAAATATCTGTCGACTGTGTGATTTGCTCCCCCAAGAATCTGTAAGTTATTGAACGCTCAGGAACCAGCTACAATATACAAGATATACCTACTTTCCAAAGCATCATTCTTTAGGCATATGTGTGGCTAAGTTGATTTAAGCGTCTGACTTCAGCTCAGATTATGATTTCAGGGTCATCAGATCTAGCCCTGAGTCAGGGTCCCTGCTCAGTGGGGAGTTTCTTTTTCCTTCTCTCACTGCCCCTTCTCCAGCTCATGCCCTCCCTCCCTCTGTAAATTAATAAAATCTTTAAAATATTAAAAAAGGATCATTCTCCTTCTTAACAATAAATTTGACTACTAGCCAATTATGAAATAAATGAAGAGAATAATTCTTGACCATTTAATTAACTGTTAGAGGGGATGATTATGTCTCAACTCACATTTTTGGATTTTTTTCCTTTTATATTCACAGTCTTGCATGTTTGTTCTTACTGTTGCTTCTTAAAGAAATTACATGAGAAACTCTGATACCAGTACTACTTTCTTTTCTATGAACATTTCTATTACCTACACTTGGTGAGGCAATAAAAAAAATGTGCTTAGTATTTACATTATATTTGTTAATTTCCTAAATTTATGACTGAACTTACTAATATATAAGACCCAACTCTTGAGAACCAAAATTCTTAATTGATGCTTTTATAAGAGTCTGTGACCTGATCTGTTTGATTTAAATTTGCAACCACTGTGTCTTCTTGTTGACAGTTGTCATTCATATACTTTTCAGGAATATCTACTGTGAAATATACTTACATGTGGTTAAAAGATTTTTTAAATTTTTATTTGTGTATTTTTCTTTTTTATTTAATATGCATAAAACACATTTGTGGAGGAAGAGCAATTGCATGAATTTTAACCATGTATGGGTTTCTTTAACCATCATCACAATATAGAACATTTCCATCACTCCATAAAATGCCTCATGTAGTCACACAGTTCCTGACAACTGGCAATCATTGATCCTTTCTTTGTCACTGTAGTTCTGTCTTCTCAAGAATGTCATAAAAAGGGGATTAAACACTACGTAACCTTTTGAAACTGGTTCCTGTCCCTCATAATGCCTTTGTGACAAGAGGTTAGTCAAGAGATCTTGGACATGATACTAACAGCACAATCTGTAAAAGAAAAAAAAAGATAATTGGAATTCATAATTTTTTAAAAATTTGCTGTATGAAAGATATTGTTGAAAGAAATTAAAATAGTTATGGACTGGGACATATTTATGAATGATATATCTGGCAAAGGATTTGTATCCAGAATATTTTATCAACATTCTTAAAACTTGATAGGGAAAGATATATTATTTACTTCAAAAGTAAAAAAAGAATCCTGATTAAGTCCCGATAATTCATTTTTGCTTTTGTTTCCCTTGCCTTCAAGATGTGTCTTGCACGAAGTTGCTGTGATCAAGTTCAAAAAGGGTGTTGCCTGTGTTCTCCTTAGGATTTTGATGGATTCTTGTCTCACATTTAGATCTTTCATCCATTTTGAGTTTATCTTTGTGTATGGTGTAAGAGAATGGTCCAGTTTCATTCTTCTGCATGTGGCTGTCCAATTTCCCCAGCACCATTTATTGAAGAGACTGTCCTTTTTCCAATAAAAAGCTTCTCTACAGCTAAAGAAACAGTCAACAAAACTAAAAGACAACCTACAGAATGGGAGAAGTTATTTGCAAATGACATATCAGATAAAGGGCTAGTATCCAAGATCTATAAAGAACTTATTAAACTCAACACCAAAGAAACAAACAATCCAATCATGAAATGGGCAAAAGACACGAACAGAAAACACAGAGGAAGACATAGACTTGGCCAACAAGCACATGAGAAAATGCTCCACATCACTTGCCATCAGGGAAATACAAATCAAAACCACCATGAGATACCACCTCACACCAGTGAGAATGGGGAAAATTAACAAGACAGGAAACAACAAATGTTGGTGAGGATGTAGAGAAAGGGGAACCCTCTTGCACTATTGGTGGGAATGTGAACTGGTGCAGCCACTCTGGAAAACCATGTGGAGGAGTTAAAGAGTTAAAAACAGAACTGCCCTGTGACCCAGAAATTGCTCTGCTGGGGATTTACCCCAAAGATACAGATGCAGTGAAAATGCAGGACACCTGCACCCCAATGTTCACAGCAGCAATGTCCATAATAGCTCAACTGTGGAGGGAGCCTTGCTGTCCACTGAAAGATGAATGGATAAAGAAGATGTGGTCTATGTATACAATGGAATATTACTCAGCCATTAGAAACGACAAATACCCACCATTTACTTTGATGTGGATGGAACTGGAGGGTATTATGCTGAGTGAAGTAAGTCAATCGGAGAAGGACAAACATTATATGGTCTCATTCATTTGGGGAATATAAAAAATAGTGAAAAGGAATAAAGGGGAAAGGAGAAAAAATGAGTGGGAAATATCAGGGAGGGAGACAGAACATGATCAACTCTTAACTCTGGGAAATGAACAAGGGGTAGTGGAAAGGGAGGTGGGCGGGGGGGGGTTGGCGTGACTGGGTGACAGGCACTGAGGGAGGCACTTGACAGGATGAGCACTGGCTGTTATGCTATATGTTGACAAATTGAACTCCAATAAACAATATACAAAAAAAGTAAAAAAAAAATACCAAAGAAATAGTTTTTATTTAAAACATTTTTTGACTCAATGTTAGAAAATAATATGGAATATAAATTTTAGTTTTTACAATTTTTCCCTTTTTTCCACTACTGACATTTTTTGATATTTCTGTTCAACTTTTCTTCATCCACCAAATAAGACCTTTCATTGCTTTTCTGAGGCATATTTGATCAGCTAAATGGATGAGACAAATATTATACTCACTTTGCATGCTTCAAAAAACTAAGTGGCAATATTTGTTAATTAAATGCACAAACCTAGAGATGGGGTGAGAAGGACTGTATTCTGTATAATAGGAAGCTCTTAAAAGCTTGTAACTAGTTATACTATTTCCAGATTTATTCTCTCTTTCAGTGTCTTCCTACTTCTATTTCCAGTATGTCCTGATCTATAGGCATTATGATCTTTCTATTATTCCTTTAGTGCTTTCTTTATTTTTAGTTAAGAGAATTTTAGCTATATCTTCTGCTCTCTTTGTTTTGCCGACCTATAACCACTTTCACTTTCCTCTTATTTTTTTAAAAGATTTTATTTATTCATGAAAGAGAGAGAGAGAGAGAGAGGGAGGCATAGACACAGGCAGAGGGAGAAGCAGGCTCCATGCAGGGAGCCTGATGTGGGACTCGATCCTGAGACTCCAGGATCAAGCCCTGGCTGAAGGCGGTGCTAAACCGCTGAGCCACCCTGGCTGCCTGCCCCTAGCTTTTTTTTTTTTTAATTTGAGTATAGTTGGCACACAATGGTGTATAGTTTCAGATATACAGCACAGTAATTCAACAAGTTTATACATTATGCTACTTTATGCTATGCTCAAGACAAGCGTAGCTACCATCTGTCACTGTATACAATTACAATTACAATACCATTGACTATTCCCTATGCTGTACATTTTATTTCAATGATTTATTCATTCTGTAACTTAGAAACCAATATCTTCCCCACCCCTTCAGCTGTTTTGCCCATCTCACCCTCTTCCTGTCTGGAAACCATCAATTTGTTCTCAGTATTTATGGATCTGTTTCTTTTTCATTAGTTCATTTATTCACTTGTTTTGTATTAGTTTTAATTCCACATATAAGTGAAATCTTATGGTATTTATCTTTCTCTTCTGAATTATTTCACTTACATAATACCCTCTAGTCCATTCATGATGTCAAAAATGGCAAGATCTCATCCTTTTTATGGTTGCATAATATTTCATTGTATATATACCACATCCTGTTTATCCATTCATCTGTCATTGGACACTTGGGCTTCTTCCATATCTTGGATATTACAAATAATGCCATGATAAATGTACACATACTAATCATCAGGAAAGACAAATCAAAACTACTACAATGAGATAGCACTTTACATCTGTCAGAATGGCTAAAATCAACAAGAAAAAAAGTGTTAGTAAGGATGTGGAGCAAAAGGAACTCTCATGCACTGTTGATAGTAATGTAAATTGGTATAGCCACTGTGGTTAACATATGGAGGTTCTTCAAAGTATTAAAAATAGAAGTAGCATATGATCAATTAATTCCACTATTGGATATCTACCCAAGGAAAACAAAAACACTAACTCAAAGAGATATATGCATCCAGATCTTTCTGTTATTTTAAATATTACTGAGTTTTCTTACTGCAAAATCTAATATTTATGGTAATCCAAAAAGGTGATATATTAGTTTGGTAGGGTTGCCATAACAACATACCACAGACTGGGGCCTTAAAAACAGTAATTTATCTTCTCACAGTTCTAGAGATTGGAAGTGCAAGATCAAGGTACTGTAGGGTTGGTTTCCTCAGAGGCCTCTCCCTTTCACTTGCAGATATTGCCCTCTTGCTACTTCTTCATATGGTCATTCTCCTGTATATATATATGCCCTGGTATCTCTCTCTGTATGTCCTCATCTCTTCTTATAAATATTCCAGATTAAATTAGAGCCCATTCTAATGGCCTCATTTTAACTTAATTACTTCTTTGAAGACTCTATATCTAAACAGAGTCACATTCTGAAGTACTCATGGTTAGTTAGTCACACAGGCATACTAGTTATGTAAGGGCTACTGTTCATATTTAATAATATATTACTTAGTTCATATTTAATAATATATTACTTAGGAATGCCTGCATGGCTCAGTCAGTTAAGCATCCAACTCTTGATTTTGGCTCAGGTCATGATCCCTGCATCGAACTCTGTGCTGGGTCTGTAGCCTGCTTAAGATTTTCTCTCCCTCTCCCTCTCCCTCTCCCTCTCCCTCTCCCTCTCCCTCTCCCCTCTCTTCTTCCCTCCCTCCCTCTCTCTCTCAAAAATATATATGTAATACAAATACATATATTTACATATAAATTATATATATATACATATATATATAATGTGTATATATATATATATAAAACTTGGAAAATTTGAAATACTTATTTTGTGTTAAACCAATTCCATCAAGGAAATTAGTTTGTTCAATCAATTTATAATGGCTCTTCAGTATAAAATAAAATTTTTATATTGGCATATTATATCTGGCATTCATTAAGTACAGATACGATAAACAAATACTATTAGTTTTAGGATGCTTAGGTGGCTCAGTCAGTTAAGTATCTGCCTTTGGCTCAGGTCATGGTCCCAGGGTCCTGGGATCAAGTCCCACTTCTGGCTTCCTGCTCTGCAAGGAATCTGCTTCTCCCTTTTCCTCTATCCCTTCCCCCCACCCGCTCTCTCTTTCTCTCACTCTCTCTCAAATATATAAATAAAATCTTAAAAGAATACTATTAATTTTAACCATAAATGTATATTTTTAAAATGAAAATCTATATGCATTTTTTTGTTTTTTGTTTTTTTTTCTATATGCATTTTATATAGCAATTAAACATCCACAATTTGGCTTATTAATCAACATTTTTCAACATTCTACTCTTTCTCAAATCTTAATGCTATGAGTAATTGAGAATTTACTCTATTTAAGTGGATTTTTTTAAAGGGAATAATAACTTAGAAATGCTGGTTAATTCTTCAGGTTAAACTATGGATCTTTCATAAGCTATTTTAGAAGGTCAAGTATACCAATTTATTTTGGAAAATATTAATGACAAAATTAAAACTGAAAAATTGACTAGAATACACTACTTCACAGGGTAGAAATAATTAGTCTGTGGTCTTGTTTATAAAATTTTCCTGCAAATACTAATCTGCATGTCTATGGTTAAGATCCCAGAATAGTAATTCACTCATTTGCATTAATGTTTTATGTGGAATATATTGATTCTGGCTCTAGTACAATAGCAAAAATAATTGTAATATATGTACATTGAACATTGTAACTAATTCACACCCTGTCTAAACTAACCCAGTGTCAAGTAATAAGGTCATCATTTGTCAGAGACAATTAAAGCAAAAAAAATTTTTGTAGGGCACCTGTGTGGCTCAGTCAGTTAAGTGTCTACCTTTGGCTCAGGTCATGATCCCAAGGTCCCTGGGATTGATTGAGTTCCACACTGGGCTCCCTTTTCAGCAGGGATTCTGTTTCTCACTCTGCCTCTGTCCCTCCCCACTGTTCATGTTCTCAATCGCTCTCTTTCAAATATATAAAAAATTTTTTAAAAATTTGTAGTCAAAATCTAATGTATGTATGCATGTAATTATATACACCTGCACATTGTTGTCAGTGTTGGCCAGATCTGACCATACAAATACCCTAAACTGACATAAATGGAAACTCACAGGCCTAACAGAGCAGTTATAGGTGAAAGGATCTTGCCTCCTTATAAACACAGTAAACAGGGATGCCTGGGTGGCTCAGTTGGTTGAGCATCTGACTCTTGGTTTCAGCTTGGGTCATGATTTCATGGGACGTTTGAGATTGAACCCTGTGTGGGGCCCTGGGCTCAGTGCAGAGTCTACTTGCAATTCTGTCTCTCTGTCCCTCCCTGCTCATGCATTCTCTCTCAAATAAGTAAAATATTTTTTAAAATAAGATAAAACACAGTTAAACAATGTATGACCTTGACCAAGACATTTGATAGTAAAGCAAAGAACAAATAACATTGAAGAGAAGTCTATCATATTTTTTAATATGATCATTCTTGGGGGATCCCTGGGTGGCTCAGCAGTTTAGCACCTGCCTTTGGCCTAGGGCATGATCTCAGAGTCCTGGGATCGAGTCCCACATCAGGCTCCCTGCATGGAGCCTGCTTCTTCTTCTGCTTGTGTCTCTGCCTCTCTCTCTCCCTCTGTTTCTGTGTGTGTGTCTCTCATGAATAAATAAATAAAATCTTAAAATAAATAAATAAATAAATACATACATACATACATACATACATAAATACATAAATAGGATCATTCTTGAGCATGAACTAAACTCCATAATTTGGCCTATTAAGGGGGTAGTTTCCAAATTGTTATTCAGATAAATAAAGCCAAATTGAGAGCAACTGTCTTACTAAGGGGGCTGGAATTTCTGGGGTAGGACCAGAGACAAGGAATGAGGGAATGACAGATAAAGAGCCCTGGCAATCTGCTCAACGGTTCCTCTCAAATGTTTACCTGAATTTTGAACTACAGATGTACAAGGAGAGATTCAAGAAGAACAGGTGCTGGTGGATGAGAAATGAACAAGGATTTCAGAGATAATACAAAACTGAAGCGACACTGGACTTCTGATGTAGTTAGAGCAATTAATTTTCCAAAATAATTTATTATTTAAAACACAATCATAATGTATTAATGAAAAGCGATAACATGTAATTTAAAACAACTGGAAAACATTAAATATTGATTGGATATTAGTTGTTAGGAAATTATTATTAATAATATTAATGGTACTGAGATAATGGTATTGTTGTTGTTAAAATGCCCTTATTTGGGGGCACCTGGGTGCTCAGTTGGTTAAGCATGACTCTTAATTTCAGCTCTGGTGGTGATGTCAGGGTTGTGGGATTGAGCCCCACCTTGGGCTCCATGCTAGATGCAAGCCTTCTTGAAATTCTCTCTTTCTTTCCCTCTACCCTTCCCTCTCTTCTTTCTCTCTCTCTAAAAATAAATAAAATCTTTAAAAATAAATTAAAAAATAAAATGCCCTTATTTAGATATGTACAGAAGCACTTAAGAGAAAAATAACATGATTTAATAGTTTAAAAATATTACAGCAACATAAAAGGAAGTAAATAAGAAGGATAAAACAATGTAAGGAAAGAGAAAGGAAGGGAAAAGAAAGAAGAAAGGAAGAAAAGAATAATCATTGAATAGTTTACAACAGCAGCTTCTTGAGTTTGCTTACAAATGTGTAGATTAGCTCTGCTGTTGTCTGGACCATCTCAGCTTAAATTTGATGATATGTCTGTAGTTGGCTACAGTTCTGCTAAGGGCTGGATGATCTCAGATGGTTTCACTTGTTCTGCAAGTTGCAGGCTATTTGTTGGTCTTGATGTTCTTGCATTTAGCCCCTCATCCTCCATCAGGTTCAGCCCAATTTTGTCTGCATGGTGGTTTTAGGGTTCAAATTACAGCAAGAGAAGACAGAGTCCAGCACACAAGCTCTTGTAAAGACTTTGCTTGAGTTATGTTTGCTCATGTCCCATTGGGCAAAGCAAGTCACTGGCCACCCCCAGATTCAAGGTGCAAAGAAATAGAATTGATCTCTTGATGAGAAGGATTATGAAATGGGTTTCGAAAGGTTGGAAAGATGATGTAGCCATTTTACAATTGAAAGAGAAGTCAAGGAAAAAAAGGAGGAAGGAAGACAAGAAGGAAGGAAGGAAATAATCAGCAAATCTGGCATAATGTTGATAACTATTGAATTTAGGGGTTGGGATAGGGCCTATTGTCCTGCCTACTTTGTATATTCTGGAAGACTTTTAAAATATAGAAGTTAAGAAAAAGACATGTTAAGCATAAAAGTAATCCAATAACCATTTGTGTTCAGCAGTTTTCATTAATTTTCCTCAGTCTATCAGGTCCACATAAATTCCACAAATTCCAGAAATGTTACAGGTGAGTGAATCAAAATAAGTGAAACTTGTATTCTTATATATCATTCTTATATCTTATGTATCATAAATATTGCAATAACAGCAAGAAAGTTAGCAACTAAAATATTTTCCAAGTGAACTGCCTCTATAATATTTTTTACTGAGTTCATAGGTTAAGCATATAATTGAGAGATTACCTTTGGTAGTAAAATAATAATCTGAAAAATATCTATATGACTTAACATTCAATATTTTGAGAAGTACATTTAAGATAGAGAAGTGTTCACTGCATTTGACATCTTACTTAGGCACCTGATAGTGCAGGGAGAATAATGTTCGAATAATGTTCTTTTTTCTACAAGCTGTTGATCCTAGAGAAATGAACTGTCAGCAGCAAAGAAATCCGTCAGTGAAATAGAAACATTAATATGGAATGGCTCAGGAAGTTATTTATGATAATTTAGACTGCTTTGAAAAATTAATACCATATTACTAGGTAAAATATATCATCGAACTTTCTAAAATAATTATGTAGTTACATACGGAAACATTACTTGTAACTAAGTGATTAATATACTATAAATACGATTTTAAAATTCTTTACAATACTCTACTATAGTTCAGATTACCAGCATTGGAGCAGGACAGTTATTTTCCAAATGTTTTTTTCTCATGATAGGCTTCACCTTTCCTGGATTAGAATTAGACAGAGCAGGCTTTCAATGGGTTTTTGGGGTTTGTTTTATTTGTTGTTTGTTTGTTCATTTTTGTTTTTTCTCTGCACCCATTGCTATTCTCTAGGTGATTGGTTTCTTCAGCTCCATCTCTGAGGTTTGTAAGCATAAGGAAAACCAGGGAACACTCCACCAAGTCATTCCTTGGGTCCTCAGGGCCCTAGCCAGTCTGACTGCTTGTCAGAGTCTTTTGAGATTTATTTGTAATTATTCCTGAACAACAGGGAAACTTACAATCTACTCCAGCTTCCCAGGATTGGAAGTCTGTCCTATTATTTTTAATCATTGTTACTTACCGAAATGAAAAGAGAGAGAACTATAGTAATTTCAAGTGTCAGTTGAAACTCTATTAAAAGATCCACTTTCCCTAATCATGTGTCTCACACAATCTATTCCAAAACTTAAAGTCTCCAAGGGGAAGAGACAGACAGCATTATAATTACAATTTGTATAGTTTCTATATTCCTAATTTTCTTTACATTATATTTATCAATAAAAGAAATTTTAATATATTTATTATCAAATATTTGCCAATGAGAAATGTACAGAATTTATTTTTAATGACAGCTACCTAGCTAAAATAATGTGATATCTACCTTCTTGCCTCTTTCTGATCTTTTACCACTGTTGATTTTGTTAAAATTTTCTTTACACACAGATTTCTCAGTGCTGAAACAGCAGCCTGTTTTCAGGTGTCAATAATAAGGCAGTGATGTCCCTAAATCTAGTATCTAGAACCTTTCATAGAGAAGTAAACAAAAGAAAATGGTGATTATCAATTTATTTTTAAATATAAGTGTGGGTGTATGGGTGTCCCTGTATGGGTGTGTATAGTTTGTGTATATTAACATAGATTGTCCCAGATGGCTTCAGGCCAGGGAAAATACATTTAGCATTTTGGAAGTGTTGAATGAACATACTTTGTGCTTATGAGAAATATAACAAATTGATGAATCTCGAGGAGGAGATTGAAAACCATATTTTAAGTTCAGAGGAATGAGCAAAGATGAAGACATTTACTACAATTTTAAGAGCACCAGCCAGGAAATTTCTCAGTAGAGAACCTTGGAAGTCAATAAAAGCAAATTAACTACTGGAATGACTCTCTGTGGCAATCTGGGGAATGCTAGTTTTACCTTCACCTCTAGAAATGAAGCTTTTTTTATAAACAGCAACAACAAAACTTTTTTTACACACACTGCACACTCACACAGATGGGGAGGAAGAGAAATTATTCTGGTACATTTGTCCATGTGTGGAAATGTTTTCCTCCTATGTAGAAAAAGCATGATTTAAATAGACTTCAACAGCTATATTTTTCTATAATATTTTTACTTGGCAAAAGTTAAATATTGAAATGAGTATAATATGTGCTCCTATATGGTTTAGAGTAAAAAATTAAAATAAATTCAAAGTGCCTTTTTATTTATTTTTTATTTATTTTTTTTCAAAGTGCCTTTTTAAAATGATAAATCTTAAAAAAAATAAAATAAATAAAATAAAATGATAAATCTCACTAAGGGAATTGATGCCTATTTACTTTTTATCTATCAATGCATTTAAAAACATCACAATTTTTCTTAGATTGTACCATAAGTTTGATCATTTTTCAAAGATTTATTTCTTTGAGAGAGAGAATACACACACATTTAGAAGTGGGAGGGCGGTAGCAGAGAGGAGACAGAGAATCTCAAGGAGACTCCCCACTGAGCATGGAGCCCCAGAAGAGCCTTGATTCCAGGACCCTAGGAATATGGCCTGAGCTAAACTAAGAGTCAGAGGCTTAACCAACTGAGCCACCCAGTCACCCCTAAGTTTGATCATTTTTAACTATTTAAATATTTTATTGCACTATTCACAGCATAAACATGATTTGAAACATTAGTATGCTTCTGTATTTAATCATTTTTACTCCTGATTTATACCTAAACCACAGACCTATATCGTACATCCCAAAGTGATATCCATATATATATATATGGTACCCTCCAAAAATTTGAGTTTTAGACATAAATATTCAAATTTAGACTACAACTTAGATTTCTTTTTTTTTTTTTATTTTTTTTTTTTATTTTATTTATTTATGATAGTCATACAGAGAGAAAGAGAGAGAGGCAGAGACACAGGCAGAGGGAGAAGCAGGCTCCATGCGCCGGGAGCCTGATGTGGGATTCGATCCCGGGTCTCCAGGATCGCGCCCTGGGCCAAAGGCAGGCGCCAAACCGCTGCGCCACCCAGGGATCCCACAACATAGATTTCTACACAAGCTATACAATGCATCTAACATTAAATACCCACTTAGTAATAAATGATCATGAAGATTGAGTTGTTAAAAAATTACAGAAAGTGCAATATATCTTCCTTCTTTTTAAGTTTCTTTTCTTTTTTTTTTTAAGGGTCTATTGTTAAGTAATCTTTAACCCCAGCAAGGGGGTCAAATTTACAATCCGGAGATCAAGAGTCACATGTTCTACCAACTGAAGCCCTCCAGGCACCCCTTACTTTTTGATTTTAAACAAAAAACAAGTCAAAACATATTCTCAGAAATTTTCACAAATAATTTACACTAATAAAAGTTCCTTTCAGAGATGCCTGGGGGACTCAGTGGTTGAGCAACTGCCTTTGACTCAGGTCCTGATCCCAGGATCCCAGAATCAGATCCTGCATTGGGCTCCCAGTAGGGAGTCTGCTTCTCCCTCTGCCTGTGTCTCTGCCTCTCTCTGTGTCTCTCATAAATAAATGAATAAAAATCTGTTTTTTTTTTAAATTCCTTTCAACATTTTTAATTCTTAGGAAAGATAAAAAGGGAAGACGTGAAGAAGAGAACATTTGTACTAAGGTATATTAAATGTTTTATTCTCTACTGGTTTTCATGTCACCAGAGCAGTGATTCATTTTATCGTACATTGTTTATGTGGAAACATGAAATAAAGAAATGAGAATCAAATAATTTTATTGTATATATATAGGAAAGTACTAGAGTCTGGAATCTGACAAGTGAATTCAAATTCCAGTTATTGTCTCATAAGCCCAGATATTGTCAATAGATTACTTGTCTTTTATCAAACCATGGTGTCTAAATTAGGAAGAATAATAGCTGACAGGATTTTTTTTTGAGGGGGAAACATGATTATTCTTGGTTATTTTATCTGATTTACTGATGCACATAAATAACCCCAAATATATTTGTTGCTTATTAACATTATCCTTAATAGACCTGATAACTGTTGTCATTGTAGTATCTACTTCTCTTTTTAAATTATCTATAAATTGCTTTCTGTAATTTAGAGTTAAATTAGAAAAGTCAAATTATATATAAAAGAAGCTAAATCAGCATCATGGAATATATTGTTTTGGGTTATTTAATGTACTCCGCAATGAAATTATAGCTTCACTACAGTTAGAATAATATAATGCAGAAGTTTTTTAATTAAATGAACATCATGACTTAGAAATGTAGATATCTTCCAGCGCCTTTAATGTGTCAGTTTATGCTTTCCATCTAAATACAACCAAAAATGAACTATTTATATATTTCTTTAAATATACATGTAGTGTTATAGTTTATCATTATAACCTGAAATTAGCTTCCTAACAATATCAAAACACCAAATATAAGTTTATTTTCTCTTTCAATTAAAGTAATCAAAATAAAGACGCTAATGATCACAAAAAGCTTTTTAGATAAGGAGTTCTATATGAGTTGCATGAATTTGAAGTAACATGTGACTATTCTGATAGTTTTAAAATAGCTAGAATTAGACAAAGACTAAGTTTGCATTGTGAATTTGTTAACAGCACTGAATTGAAAACAACATATAGAAAAACAGAAGTAAAATAATTGATGCAGAGTTGCAGAAGTTGAAGAATAAATGCTCTATCACTAGTACTTACACATATGTATTGCACGACCAAATGGAGAAGAACAAAGACTGAATGCAGAATTCATTTTTCTATTTTTTTCTGACATGACAATTATGAAAAGAAAACTTTCTGAGCATAAGTTCTACAGCCAACTCAGCCCTTGAAAGTATATATGCTCTATTTTTTAAAGAGTCTCAGAAGGCATAAACACATAGAATTTAGTAATATTGGCTTATTCTTTTACATTAGGGTCACCTCCACCTAACCATAATATCATAAAGCATGATTAAAACAAGTTGACAGTTAAGATAAAGTGTGCATACATGTGTGCACACACATATATATTACGTTTTACAAACATTGGGATTGTAAATGTCTATGCATTCAATTACAAATGCTATTAAAATGATAAACCATTAATATGTCAAAATGTAGATTTCAGCAGCACTAAATTTATAGTGTGCTGAATCTTTTAATTAATAAAGTAAATAATGTAGTTTAAATTAGTGTGATTTGTAATAAACCAAGTGCTTTAAAGAGGAGGATGAATATTTAAAAATATTTTTAAAATATTTTAAGAAAATTGTTTTTTGACTATTTTTGGATTAGGACTATTTTTTTTTAAGATTTATTTATTTACGTGTGAGAGAGAAAGAGACAGCATGTATGCACGTGCTTTCCTGAATGGGGAGAGGGGTAGAGGGAGAAAATCTCAAGCAGATTCCCATGTTGAGCATGGAACCATCATAAGGCTCCATTTTACCACCAAGGAGATCATGACCTGAGCTGAAACCAAGTGTCAGATACTTAACTGACTGAGCCACCTGGGTGCCCCTGGATTAGGACTCATTACACATATCATGTTTAGAAATATTTTGGATTATTATACAGAGTCCAGTATAGTTGTGTTACCCAGAATTAAACAGAATCATTTCTGTGATCCTGAGCTCCATGTTAGAAATAGGCCATATGGAGCAAAACATACATTCACCAGAGATCAATTTCAATGCACGGTCACCAAAACTATGTTTCCACTCCTTTCCATCACGTTTTTCCAGCATATATCACGAGTCAACTTCCATGATTCACAAATAACTCCTAATAGTGTCTGTTCTGAGAATCAAATCCTCACATGTACTTAATGATATTTTTCTAAATCTTAGGGAATAGAATAAAAATAGAACTTGGACTATAGAAAAGTAAAGTTGTTTTGTTTTGTTTGTATATCTGCTTTGCGCTCAACCTACATGATATATTATTAAATCATCCCAGCAATCCTATGAGGAATTTTAAATTTTGCCTACTTTACTAATGTTGGAATTTATTTTCAAAAAGATATTGTCCTGAGACATTTAGCCATGAAAGCAAATACTTGAAACTGTATTTGGTTAGGTTCAAGGTCCATAGATTTTCCTCTTAATGTTTTGGCTCTTTTTTTTTAAATGAAATGCAGAAAAATCAGCAAGTATACGATCAACTAGACATTTTTATTTTGGTCTTTGTTTCTTTAATATAATTAATGTGGAATGAGGATTTATTTTTTAAGTGGCCATTGAGCGATACATTTAAGGTTTTTTTTAATAGAACAGCTTTTTGATTTCTGTGGAATTAAAGATGATTCTAAATATAGTTTTTCTGTAAATGAATTATTTTTTAATTTTAGAAAATATATAATTTGATAGGTAGATTTTTAATTATATAGAAAATACTGCAAATAAGATAATTATTCTCTTCATATCACTGTATTCAATTATTTTTAAAAAATATTTTAATCTATCAATTATGTACTATAGACACTGGTGAATAATAATAGACCTGATGCCAAATCCTTGATGCATACTGTCTAGTAAGAGAGATACATGTGAATAAAATAATCATGGAAATATATGTAAATGTACAGCATTATGGAGGAAAGAATAAAAAGGTACAGGTAGTAATCTGATGATTTTAATTTAAAAAATAATTATACAAAAATCAACACACATGCCTAATTAAACAGCATACAATACGGTAGTTTTGAAAGTCAATTCTAGTAAATATTACGTAGATTTTACACACACACGCACACACACACACATACACACATATAGTATATGGTTTGTAAGACAGGATGACAAGGATATTAATACAAATACAAAATGAAGGAAGTCAAACTACTGAGCCTCATGACTATAAAATTAAAGGGCCAGAGAGATATAAGGAGGAAACAGTATTAAGTAGTAATAGTAATTGTAATAGGTCAACAATAGTTAGTAGTATTAATGACTTAGGAGAAAAAAAGAATGTGTATGTCAACTTTTTACATCTCCCAACATGGTGGTAACATTCTTCACTGCAACAGTATGAACAAGGTCTCTTCAGTCTATTAAACTGAAGCACGGGGATCATTTAAAAAATTTTTTATCTGAGCATATTTGACACACAATGTTACGCTAGTATCAGGTGTACAATATAGTGATTCAGCTTCTCTACATATTATGCTATGCTCATCCCAAGGTTAATTACTGTCCATCAACATAAATACTACTAAAATATTGACTATATTCACTATGCTGTACCTTTTTTTCCCCATGACTTGTTAATTCCGTAACTGGAAGCCTGTATCTCCCTCTCTCCCCTTCACCAATTTTGCCCACACCCCCACCTTTCCTTCCCTCTGGCAACCATCAGTTCTCTATATTTATAGGTCTGCCTTTTGTTTGTTTATTCACTTGCTTTGTTTTGTATTTTAGATTTAACATATGAGTGAATTCATATGGTATTTGTCTTTCTCACTCTGACTCATTTCATTTAGCCTAATACCCTTTAGGTCCATCCATGTCACAAATGGCAAGATCACATTCTTTCTTGTGGCTGAGGAATATTCCAGTGTGTGTGTGTGTGTGTGTGTGTGTGTGTGTGTATACATCTTCCTTATGCATTTATCTATTGATGGACACTTAGACTGCTTCTGTGTGTTGATTACTATAAATTATGGTGCAGGGGATCCCTGGGTGGCTCAGTGGTTTAGCGCCTGCCTTTGGTCCAGGGCACGATCATGGAGTCCCGGGATCGAGTCCCACGTCAGGCTCCTGGCATGGAGCCTGCTTCTCCCTCCTCCTGTGTCTCTGCCTCTCTCTCTCTCTATGTCTATCATAAATAATAAATAAATAAATATTTGAAATAATCAAAAAAATATGATGCAATAAATACAGGGAGCATAAGTATTGTTGATGTGTTAAAACTGAGAAATAAGAAAAAAATGGTAATGGCTACATGTAGTAAGTAGTTATGTACTGTGGTTTATTTATCCAGGAATTTTTTTTATTTATGATAGTCAGAGAAAGAGAAGAGAGAGGCAGAGACATAGGCAGATGGAGAAGCAGGCTCCATGCACCGGGCGCCTGACGTGGGATTCGATCCCAGGTCTCCAGGATCACGCCCTGGGCCAAAGGCAGGCGCTAAACCGCTGCACCACCCAGGGATCCCTATCCAGGAATTTTAAAAAAAATATTTACTCTATGTTGAAATCTGTGTTAGGTTACTATGCTTGGGATACTTTGGGGATGAAAGTAAAAGAACTCTTTGTCCTGTGGATCTTTCAGTAAATATACCTATAGTTGATGAAAAATTACCAAAAAAATAGTGGATAGATAGTAGGATGAATCAAATCTTCTCTTGGTATTCTTATAAGTGACTGCTTCATCCTGTACAAATAAATGAATGAAGTAGATGGTAGAAATTATTTGGGAGATGGTTGAAAAGGAGGCTATCAGGGGTAAATTTTATTCTTAACAGCATATGATTAGCAACTTTTTAAAAGAGTAAGAAAGAGAAGTTTATTTCTTATATACTATCAAGGGTCTATGTGCTTGTGTTACTTTGGTGATGCCAACTGATGACCTGCTGGTAGCAGCTTAGCAGCACATTATATTAGAAATGTTTACTACATCATATAAATTCTCAAATATCTTCTTTTAGTTTTTCAATGTTGCAATTTTGTCTTTTTTGAGAATTTTAACTACATTTCCTGGATCTCCCAACAGCTCCTCTTTTGTTTCCTTTAAATCAGCTCTTCCAATTCAGTTTAAACATTGTACTCAGTAATTTTACCATCTGCTTTAGAAAAGCATATTTTATTTTTAAGATGTTATTATCCCTTGAAATAATTTTATTTCTTTTCACAGAGCTCCTCAAAATCACTTGATGTTCAAGACTCCCTTGATCTAATACTTCTTTATTATATATTTTTATTCAGTATCTCCTCACATCATGCTCTATATTCAAAGATTAAATGTGATCCTTGTACAATATGTTGAATATTTGTACTATGTCCTGGTCAAGAGGCTGGAGATATATGATAAGGAGAACAATAAATATAAGAACGTTAAGACATACATGTGGCCTACAGATGACCCTGTATAATATCTATTATTTGTTGAATGAATAGAAATATTTTTCTGCTTTTATCCCTGAGCAATTAAAGGAGACTAGAAAGTTAATTGCACTTGTAGCTAATCATTCATTTTATTAGACTTCCAGCATACGACAGGTCACACTATTCATGACTCCTTAATCACCTCTGGTTTGTAGAAACTATAGTAAGCTTCATATAGTAAGCTTCTTTTAATCTAAATTTCAGGCTTACTGCCCATAAACTGATCAGACGATCTGCCCTTGAGATGCCTATCCTTAGATGTGCATGCTTGAGAAAGTTTTATCATCCAGTATATATATTTTTATGTCCTATTACACTTCTCTCTAGGAGATTCTTCAATACATTAGAATAATTCTCTTGAAAATATGAGCATATTATTCCTCTTCATTTTCTGTTATACACAGAAAGTTTTATTTTAATTCCTGATCATATATTCATGTCAGTTCTTGCAAGCATATGTGCCCTAAATGTCATCTCCTTCATTTAATCAATATATAGAAGTTTGATTTTTACCCAGAATTGTGTTTCTATGAAAATCTCATGTTTCTTATGAATATCTTCTGACATTAAAGGAATGAGTCAATCAGTTTACACTTGTTTTGCCTATGAGTGGAAGAATAATGCTATACTTACTGGGAAACTATCTAAAATTGTGTTTTTGTGTGTGTATAACAAATCCATATACTGTTGTACAATTCAAGTCTTGCATTTAAATTTACCCAACTTTGCATAAAACTTTCCACTTCTGAAACTTCTTCACCAACATGAGCAGCCCTTCACTTGGATTCCCTTTTGTTTCATTTGCAATAAGAAAACTCATTTAAGTCTAATCACAAGAGGTTTAGAAAAAGCAGAAACAAAGGAGGAAACCATATTAACATGCATGTAAGGTGGCTGTTAGCAACTGAGTTGCCCCCACCCTTTCCCCAGTAGTTCATTCTCATACACAAGCCTCCAAAAAAAAAAAAAAAAAAACCTTAAAATAACCACATATCAATGACTTTTGTACTTACTTGCAAATATCTGAAGCTGAGAATGATAAATCAGCATTTGCCAAAGTTTTCTTATTTCTTTGTTTTGTTTTAGGATTTGACTTATCTGAAAAAAAGAGTGAGAGAGAGCACACATATGCAAAAGCAGGATGAGAGAAAAGGGAGAAGCAGGCTCACCACTGAGTAGGGGGACCAATGCGAGACTTGATCCCATGACCTGAGCAGAAAGCAGACACTTAATTAACTGAAAGAGCCACCCAGTTGCCCCAGCCAGGTCTCTATAATAATATATATGCCATTGTACAGAATAATTATCACTGTAATATTTCACTTCTTATCCAGTCTTTCTACATTAATCCCCCAAAGATTTTTCGCCTCCAGGTAGATATTTTACTTAATGCAAAAAAGAAATCTTCAGGAACCTACTGGATAGTGAAAAGTTAATGTGGACTCCAAAGCTGCTTCATAATTGGACAGGAGTACATGTTATAAATAATAGTAATCTTTTTAAAAAAACACTTTATTATTTATCTGATAGAAAGAGGGAAAGCAAGAGACCACAAGCAGGAGGAGGGGCAGAAGGAGAGGGAGAAGCAGACTCCCCGCCAAGCTGAGCAGGGAGCCTGATGTAGGATCCAATCCCAGGACCCGGGGATCATGACCTGAGCCCAAGATGGACACCTAACCAGCTGAGCCACCCACATGCCCCAAATAACAGTAATCTTAAACACAAATGTTTAGAGAACTTTCCCCTTTTAGAAGTTTTTCAATAATCAAAATAGTGTTCTTTTCTTGAACTCAAATACTGCTTGTCTACAGATGAACAAAAAACATCTGAGCCTGAGCTATTCTTTTTTTCCTGAAATATCTGAAACTCTTGGTGGCTTCTTTAATCTCCTACCTTTCTATTCTCTATCAAGTTAGTACTAACTTTATATTAACTTTGTATCTGCTGTCAAATCAGTTTCAATTACTCTCAGAATAATAGATTCAACAGTGTTTCAAAAGTCCATGGCAAAATTTTTATTTTTTATTTTGAAAATGAATGCTACTTGTTTGGATCATCAGCATGACGTCCAAGAGAATACATCCAGTACTCTCAGCAGTATCCATCATCAAATATAAATTGTTTCCCCGTTGCTTTCCATTAAAGATGCTTTATGAGAAACAGAGTACTTTGGCCAGTTCCCCAAGTTAACACTATGATTTAAGCATTTAACTTTTTTTCTCTCTGCTTCCTTCTTGGGTAGCCTTATCTTTCTGCTTTTTATAAAGAAGGTGATGGACTGCAACATATTCCTAGAACTCATAATAGAAGTAATGTAATTTAAGACTACACACCCACCCCCTCACAGGTCTATTAATACTCAGCAAACTCTTCAAGAACTATGTTCTTGGCCTCTAGGCCAGTGACCTTCGACTTTTTTTTTTTTTAAATAACAACAAAACCCTTTACTCAAGAATAAAATATTAAGTGTAGATTGAGTAAATGTCAAGTGGGCTGTACACTGGCATCTCTGGTTCTCTGATAAGAGGTGGGGTTATGAGCCAGAGATGGGCCAGAGCATGGCAAACAAAGCCTCCCTCTCCTTTCTCTAAAGAATTCTAGTGGGGAAAGCAAACAAAGAAAACAAACTTGGCCCCCAACAGCACAGTTTGAGCACTCTTGCTCTGGGTGTTTCCATGACATGGAGGGAATATTTGAAAACTCATTTTGACGTTAGCTGATGTAAAACGAGTAATGATATTTTCATTGCTCTTGGATATTCCAAACTCAAATATAACTAAAATGATTAGTTTTCATACATTTTTCCTAAGTGATAATTGCAACATGAAATGACGCAAGTGAGTTTTTTTAATGTAAAATATTTTAAAGGTGATTTTCAGTGAATGCTTTTAAATTAGTGAGAGTCTGGTCATTTTTCATATGCAACAATCAAAGCTTTGTGCCAAACAAAATACACTTAAGGTAGAATAAATTGATTTTACATGAGTGCTTAAAAATGTGACATACATAAGTATAACCTGATTTGATTTTTTTAGGTTGAATTAAAAGTCTATATGAAAAATCAAGTATTTAGGATACAGTTAGGAAGGCCAGACAGAAGAATTAGGATCAGAATGCCTAATGGTATGCGCTATTAGTCTCAAAGGGGACAGAAGGGAGCACCTGGGTGGCTCAGTGGTTGAACATCTGCCTTTGGCTTAGGTCCTGATTCTGGGGTCCTGGATTGGTCCTACATTGAGCTCTCTGCAGGGAGCCTGCTTCTCTCTCCGCCTGTGTCTCTGCCTCTCTCTGTGTCTCTCTTGAAAAAATAAAATCTTTTAAAAAATAAAAATAAAAGGCGACAGAAGTATTGAAAAAGAGCATACTTTCAGGTCTTCATGACTTACATGAGTGTTGTTGCTAATTTAAATTAAAGTATATCTTAATATTGAGGAATTTTCCTGCAGCACATAGAAAAAAAAGGAAAGAAGGAATTAGAGAGAGGGAGAAAGGGTAGGCAAAAGATGAGTATAAGGAGGGCCTGGGTGGCTCAGTCAGTTATCTGTCTGCCTTTGGTTCAGATCATGATCCCAGGGTCCTGGGATCCAGCCCGGCATCCAACTCCTTGCTCCGTGTGGAGGCTGCTTCTCCCTCTGCTGCTCCCCCTGCTTGTGCTCACTCTCTCTCTGTCAAGGAAATACATAATTTTTAAAGAGATTCTATTTACTTATTCATGCAAGACACAGAGGAGAGAGAGAGAGAGACAGAGACACAGGCAGAGAGAGAAGCAGGCTCCATGCCGGAAGCCTAACGTGTGACTAGATCCCGGGACTCCAGGATCCTGCCCTGGGCCAAAGGCAGGCACTAAACCACTGAGCCACCCAGGGATTCCCCATACTTTTTTTTAAAAGGATGAGTAAAAGAATACTTCACAATAATCCAAGAATTATCCAAAATGTGGTCTGTAGAAGTGTTAGCAATAGTATCTGATAAGGATGAAAAGCAGAATGGGCCAGAAAATAGAGGAAAAGGCAAAAATTTTAAAAATTAGTAACAGCCCTAAATGCCCTGTTTTCTGATTTTTGTGTTGGCATGTGATAGAGGAAAACCACAGAAGAGCCACCTGATAGCTTGTTTTTTGTTTGCTCATTTGCGTATTTGTTGGCTTTTAGCTAATGTGCTAATGATGCTTTGTGTTTCCTTTGCCCTGGGCTAGGGTTTTCTACCCTAGCATCATCTCAGACTCACAGAAAGATGTTTTAAGGAATACCTAGAATGAACCCTGTAACGGGTCACTTAAAAGCACATTTAGGGGGAGAAGGGTAGATCTGCACACTAGCTCCTTGTTATTATTATTTTAAATTCCGTAAGTTATTATAATGTGAAGCCAATTTCAAAGTTTATAATCTAAGTAAGCTAGGGCAAGTTTTGCACCGAAATTGTGAAGTGAACACTAAACCTATTTGTGGTGTTTAAAATAGGGTCAGTCACAAGGTAGAAGCAATAATGGGGAAGGAAATTAGAAAGTTCCAAAGCTAAATAACAACGGTAGAATCTTAAAGATAAAAGACATTGCGTGTCAATTATTGCAGTCCCACAATACAGACAGGAAGCTGGCATCATAACTATCGACATTTGCTTATATCCTTACAGATTAAAAAGCAGTTTCTTCTACTTTCTCCCTGCCTTGCTCCTGGCGGCTGCTTCCTGACTGGTGACTACCCCTAACCTCCTCAAAATGATTTGCTTTTGAAGTTCGGGCCTTTAGACAATATAGCAACTCTTGCCAGCACATGGATCATCGTATATCTTTCTACTATAAATCTTTCCATACTTTCTAGACATGTCAATAGTTCAGCCATTCTTCATTTTCTAAATCCTTGATGCCGCCCTCTGATCCCACTCTCAGTCTCTCATCCCATTATCCAGTTCTGGTTCCCAGCAATGATTGTGCAACTAGAATCCCCTGGGTTGCTTTTCCAAAGCTACAGTCGTCAGTCAAATTCTCAAAGTTCACTTTGACCATTCTTCCTGTGTCTGATTCCACACTCCTACCTTCTTCCCTGTTACACTGTTCTCACCGTTCAATCCATCATCAACCTTTCCATTCGAACTTGAGTCTCATTGTCACTTATTCAAGAACACTGATTCTTATAAATTTCCCCAGTAGATCCTTCAACATCAGTCATCCCTTTTTACTGCACCTTTCACAAGAGTATGTTAGGTCCCCAGATGTATGTTAGGCCCAGATCAGGGGGAGAATGTCATGTGACTTCCTCAGATCCTGCACAAGAACAAGTGTTAGTGATAGAAACAAAGTGTTCTGATCACCAGACCAGTATTCTACTTACTGTACTAGACTCTGTAACTTGTGAGATATCCATTCTTTTACTCATTTACCTATAGTTTATAAAGTGCCAAAGGGAACTTTACATCACACAAAACTAATAAATGTAACAAAATTTTTAAAGATTGATTTGAGCTTACCTGAATATATTAATCACATCAGTTCCTCTCCTATTAACATTAAAAAAGTGATAGTCAAGATTTTTATTTTCATTGATTTATATGTATAAAAAGCACACCATATCTACAATTTGCTAAGTACTGTGTTTAGAATAAAATTTGCATTTAACTCTCATAGTTTACTTCCTGTGGCCACATAATGTATTTAGAGTTTGGAAAACAGAGCCATTCATTTGTCATAAAAACAACATTATTTTTTCTATATTTTTTTGTAGAAATTCTCTCTGTATGTCTCTTTTTTTTAGGTTTTATTTTTTATTCATGAGAGACACACAGAGAGAGGCAGAGATACAGGCAGAGGGAGAAGCAGGCTCCCTGTGGATAGCCTGATGTGGGACTCGATCCCAGGACCCTGGGATCACATCCTGAGCCAAAGGGCAGACCTCAACTGCTGAGCCACCCAGGTGTTCCTTTTTTGTTATAATTACTGTAAAGTTTATTAGCGTGTCTCTCCTTTGTCTGAGGAGTAGAAATAGGAAGCTTTTGATTTCCTAAAAATTAAAATTGTGGGCCAGTTTCAAAGATCAGAGTATAACAACTCTATTCTTTAAAAATTTCTAAAATATCTTTGTTTAAATTTTGTTTTGAAAACCTCTGTAGTTAATATAAAAAATAAAATACCTTTGATTAAATTAAGATATCAAAAACTTTATGAACTACAACCGTTCTCTGATTTTTAATAACACAAAATGCCGAATAGAAACAAAACACACATTTTTATAAAAGAGAATCAAATTCCAAAGCTCCACAAAATTAGATAAATTATTGTAAGACAGTTTTGTTTTCACGACTTTAATTTCAAGTTTATCCTAAGCTTTACTGAAAACTTACATCTAGGATAGTTTGTCACTTTAAATACTCAGAACACAACATGAGAAAAACTCTGCAGTGTGTTTAAAATGTCATTATTTACTTTAATTTGATCAAAAAATATCTGAAAGTAAGAGGGAAAATGAGATGGGAGCCTTGTAATATCTGTTCGATAATCTTATAAACCTGGATTAGATTTTCTGCTTCCACAATTATAAATTTGAGCAAATTATTTTTCTTTCTGTGCACTGCATTTTTTTTAACTATACAATTACAGTGTTTCTCAAAAGAATCTGTTGTAAATTAAATTAGAAAATAAAGTAAAAACACTCAGCGGGCCTGGTTGACTCAATTGGTTAAACATTGGACTCTTCATTTTTACTCAATTGGTTAAGCATCTGACTTTTCATTTTGCCTCAAGTCATAATCTCAGAGTCATGAAATCAGCCCCACCTTGGACTTTGTGCTGAGAATGGAGACTTCTTGAGATTCTCTCTCTCCCTCTCTATCTGCCCTCCTCCCTCCTCAACTAAATAATTTTTTTTTTTTAAAGAAAAAGAAAACATAGTAAAAATACTTAGCTCAATAATTGGCACTTAAGGAGAGCTTTATGAGGGTAGGGATTACAGTTTTTAATTCAATAGCCTTACATAATATTTTAGGGGTTCAATGAATAATCTCATAACTTTGTAGTCTCTCTGTTTGTTCCATGTATATATAATCACCTTGAACATTTCACACTGTCATCTTGCTAAAGTGCAAAGACTTTGGCCAGCATTCTTTTAATAACAACAAAAGAAAGATTTTTACTGCCTCTTGGGCTTCAGTACCTTTCATAGAGTGTTTCAGTGGTCTCACAGGAAAGCCCATTGGTCCTGTGGCTTTTCTGTTTGAATAATGGGAAGCCACAGGAACCCAACAATTCATTCCACACTGTTCCCTCCAACACTTTCTCAACACTTTTATATAGTTTATTGATTGGGAAAACAAATGAAGCAGGAGAAGAAAAAAAGCATACTTCTTGGTTGTGTATAGGAACAAGTTACATTTAACTTATGTCCTCATACAAGTTTAGGGGATGTATTTTGCACCTATCTACATATATAAAGCAAATCCATAATACTGACAATAAAAATGCACTTTAGATGTCAGAATTTGAAGAAAAATGTATCATAGGTTGCTTTTGGAGTATTCATTTGGGAGAAATATAAAATATCAAGAAGAAATTAAAGATCAACCTAAAAGTTGAAAAAATAAAAGACTTCTGAGAGATCTAAAGAAAGCTCTGTTCATATCTCAAGTTTTATTATAGTCGGGGGTTGATGTATCAGGAGAAACTAAATAAATGATAATATCAACTAAGGAAACAAAATGGTTCAAAATGAAGTCACCCTTAGCATTACCTGTCCAAACTAAATTGTGAGCTATAGACTGCTAAAAAAAAATCACAAATGTGCTAAACACAGAATATGAAAATAACTGAAGTCTAACCTGAACTAATGATGATAAACTTGATAATTACAGAAAACCCAATAAAATATTTTTTAAAAAAGTTAGTGAGAGTTAAGTATTGCTCTCATTCTGTTTTTGTCAGAAAGCCATACACACTATTTTAAAATGAAACTGCACTCACTAGCTTTCTCCAACATGTTACTACAGAGACAACAAAAGAGAAAATAATCCTAAACAACTAGAAAAAAAAAAAAAAGAGGAAACATAATGCACAATGGTTGATTGCTACAAAAGTATAACTATTCATCAGGAGAAATAAACTTTAAATTCATGAAGATAAAATAAGTTAATTTCCTATTTCAGGGATAGAAGATTCTCAAACTAAAATATACTGAGTGTATGATGAGATTAATATTAAAATAAACTTATTGTTCATATATAACTCTTACTTTGAGAATCCATAGAACATTAATTGTGACTCATATGCCCATATGCCATAACTGATGCCCTTAAAGATGATTCAAAGACATCCAGAAAAATTAAATTGTATATCATATACTAAAAAAGTTAGCTTTAATATTATATAACTCCACTTAATCATTATTGATGGCTTCAGCTTGACTATCCTACACACTATCCTAGTGTGTAAGAGATCTGTGCTCCTACTTACAAGAAATGCATGTACTTTTGAAATATCTTATCAAGTTTCCTCAGATTTCCAAATACTCACCCTAATCTCACTGCCAACTATCTTGCTTTTTTATTTTTATCCTTTTGCTTAAGAAAATTTTAAAATGTGTTCTACACAGTCTCCCTGAGTTCTAATTGTGTGAAATGGCTCCCTATTTAATAACGTATCTTTAATTCTTCCCTTCTCTCTAATCTCAATTCCCCACTCCTCTCCTGGTTCTTTGTAGGATTACCCCATGCACTACTAGTTCATAATTCCTTTTTTTCAGGGTTTGCTTTTGGGGAACCGAACTAAAAACTCATGGGTTTCAATTAAATGTGTAAGAGAATATCTGCAGCATTGCTGCAAAAGTTAATAGTTACATGACAATATATTTTCAAAAAATTAAACTTTTTAAGATCTTTTTAAGTAAGAATTTTCTTGTCTTCCACGAGCTATCATAGTGAATGCGAGGAAAATACAAATTCCTTAAAATGTCGAGAGAAATTAAACATTAAAATCTAATTTAAAATTATATAAACTATCATTTGGTACTAGATATCTATATAACAAAACCACTTGCTGAATAAGCAAGTACTTAAATTGCTGATGGTAGCTGCTGGAAATCATTTACATAAAGCTATATAACTTACATACTGTCAAAATTAGCTTTGACAGCAAACGGAGAAATGAAGCTTTGGGCCCTAAATCCACCATTAGTATCCAGATCAATCTTCCAAATACTCCTTTAATTATGGAATGTATCTATATGTTATCTATGTGTTCATATATATGTATTTACCTGATGGGCTATCCTGATGATTGGCCTGCCTTTCATGTTTACCTCAGCAAGTTTGGTGTTCAGAGTTGTGAATCAAATGAGATTCTTGTATAAGCTGTTCTAACAAGCAGCTCTAGATCCGTCCATATTAAGTACAAGTTTACAATTAGGTTGCTAATGCTGCCAGTGGGTTTCTAAATACAAAAGGAATACAAATAAAGCATTTAAGACAATAGTAAATAGTGTAATACATATTTTTATAAACTTCTAGACTAGTTCTATATTTGCAGGAAAATTATGAAGATTGTACAGAGAGTTCCTATATACCCAAAACCCACTCCTCCCCATTGTGAACATCTTACATTAGCATGGTATATTTGTCACCACTAATAAACTTGTAGTGGTGCATTATTTTAGCAAAACTCTGCATGTTATTCAGATTTCCTTAGTTTTTACCCAATGTCCTTTTCCTTTTCCAGAATTCCATCAGGACAACACATTAACAGTTAGTCATCATATATCCTGAGGGTCCTCTTGGTTCTGGCAGTTATTCAGGTATTCCTTATTTTTAGACTTATATTTTGGCTGTGAAGGTTTTGAGGAGTGCTGGTCAGGAGTTTTATGGTATTTTCTCAATTGAAATGCATTTTAATGTTTTTCTCATCATTATAAAGAATATGGGTTTTAGGGACAAAGACCATAGAGGTAAAATGCTATTCTTATATCAAGTATGCATTCTACCAACATGACATCACTGTTAATATCAACTTTTATCACCTGGCTGAGAAATCTCAATTCTTAGAGATTTTAAAACATTTTATTGAGGAAAATATGTACATTATTACTAAATTTCATCAACTCAAAATGTATGATTCAGTGGTTTTTTTAGTATATTCACAATATTGTGACACCATCACCACTATTTAATTTCAGGACATTTCCATTACACTGAGAAGAAATCCGTATTCATTAGTGGTTACAACCAATTTGCTCTACCCCACATCCCCTAGCAATCACTGATCTACTTTCTGTGTCTTCCCATTTAGCTATTCTAGAAATGTTATATAAATGGAATTTTACAATATGAGGCCCCTTGTATCTGGCTTTGTTCAGTTTAATGTCTTCAAGGTTCATCTACGTTGTAGCACGTATCAGTACTTCATTCCTTTTTATGACTGAATGGTATTGCATTTCTACAACATAACACATTTTATTTACCCATTTATCAGTTAATGGAAATTTTAGTTATTTCCACTGTTTTGGCTATTTTGACCAATGCCAATGTGGACATTCATGTACAAGTTTTCCTGTGACCAAATGTTTTAAATGCTTTTAGGGATATACTTAGGAAGAGAATTGCAAGGTCATGTGGTAACTTTGTATTTGCTATTTTGGGGAACCACCAGGCTGTTTTCTACTCTGGCTACCCCATTTGATATTTCCCCCAAGAATGTCTGAAGGTTCCAATTTCCAGCTGCTTTAGGTTCGATTCACTGTCACTGGAGCCCTCTTGGTGTGGTGGTGATATCTGAGGGGAGAGGGACGCTCTTGTGTATCTCATTATTTTTGATGAAACCGCGGAGTCTATAGTGTTTCCTCAGTGGTACAGTCTCCAGCATTTCCTCATTTCTCCTACTCCTATCCCTGGCTACAGTGTTCTCTATCCATTTCCTTGAAACTCTCTGGTTCGTTAGCTGTGTTTTTATCCTGAGGTGAAATAAGAAGACTGCAGAGGACTGTATTGGGAGCAAGTCATTCTTCCAGCAGACATAAGGCTATGGCAATTTTTATCCCCTGGGGAGTAAACTTTTGTTACCAAGAACTTGGGTGTATTTCACAATGATTATTTTCCCTCTCCCCTTTTGCCATAGCCCGATCAACACATCTCTCAGATCTTCATCCTGAAAACCAAATGTTCATTTTTAAAACAATTAAATGAACAACAGAGAAAGTACAAATAAGTAAAAAAATATATATATCAAATATATAGGCATATTTTATATCTTTACAAAGTAAAGGGATACAAAAGACAAAATTCATGGTAGTGGGACAATTAGTGGGTGGAGAACTGAGATACAAGTTTTGTCCTAGACATGAACACATACAAATTCTAGTCAAATATAGGAAGATGAATATTTTCAGTATCTTAGACAATGGAGAACTTTGTAACAAACGCACATAATGAAATTCTTGCTGAAGCTGGATCTATTGGCCAGAATGATGAGAGCAAAAGAATTATAAGAGCTACATGGAGAGGTGAGAAAAGCTGAAAGCAAAATATGGACATCTTGTGTGATTAATTGGAGTGGTATAAGCTAAAAGAGCCTATCTCCAACACAACTCCAAAAATTCAGCATAAAGCAATAAATAAAAGGTATTTGATTCTGGCCAGCAGCAATACAGTTTAGATTGGTGTGATAAACCAATGTCTCAGTTAGCTGGTATTGCTCATTAGGAAGGAAGAGTACCCCTAAAAGAACTCTGTCAAATGGCTTGTCCTGCCCCTTCACCCTTCCATCCTTTCTATTGGAGCCATGAAATAAGCTTGTGTTCCAGAATCTATGTGGTAGGTCCAATCAATACCTCACACTCACTCTCCCTGTGGCAGGCTGGACAAAAAGATGAGCATTTGATGTAAGAGGATTTTAACTTAAAAATGAGGGCACAGTCCAAAATCAGCAAACATTTGAAGATGCTCCACATTATGAAAAAGGAACAAGGGATCCCTGGGTGGCTCAGCAGTTTAGAGCCTGCCTTCAGCCCAGGGACTGATCCTGGAGACCCGGGATCGAGCCCACATCGGGCTCCCTGCATGGAGCCTGCTTCTCCCTCTGCCTGTGTCTCTGCCTCTCTCTCTCTCTCTCTGTCTGTCTCTCATAAATAAATAAATAAAATCTTTAAAACAAAATTATTTCGCACCAATCAGGTAATTTGATTATAAAGACTCAAGAGTCTTTGCTTTTGTTTTTGTGGTGTTTTTGTTGTTGTTGCTGTTTTTAGCTTGTGTCCTTTCCAATTTCTTAGATTTCAAAAAATAAAAGCCTCAATAAAAGGAGATGCAACGTCTTGAAGGGAAAGGAAAAATAGATTTTCTTCTACCCTTCTAACTTCTCAGCCTGGATCTCTGTAACAAAAGACAATTAATTAATAATTAATTAATAAGAGAAAAACAAACACAAGTTGTTTTTGTTGTTTTTTGGTTTGGTTTGGTTTGTTTTTTTGGGTGATTTTTTTTTTTTTTAACTTGGGAGAGACTTAGAGAAAGAGTTACTCAAAAAGATGGCCTAGAATTCCAGCTTATAACATCTTCAACAAAGAACAATAAATTTATAAAGGAGTGAAAGGATAAAGAAAAGCCGTGTTATGTTGCCAAGGGCAGCAAACTAAGGGAAAGTAATTGTATAGGAGGAAAGTGGCACAGTAAGTTTTGTTTGTAGATTCCTTTGGTGCTGTCTCTGGAAGAAGAGTCTAGAGTTGTCCCAGTAAAGAATTCAAATCCTGCCTTTCGGTAGAAGAGGGAGGAGTAGAGAGCTTTCCTTGCCTTCAGCTCAAAATAGCATGTTGAGGAGGCATATCTTGGAGTAACACATTGTCATTTCCTTCAGTTCTTTTTTAACAAAATGAATTAATTAAAACCAGAAATAAAGTGTCAGTCATAGGTAAGGTCATAGCTTTTTTCTTCCCTAGGAATCCTCTTCTATCAGTTTTCATTTGAGTATAGGTCCAAAAATTTGACTGAATACATCCAAGAAGGAAAACCAGTAAGTACTGGTCTACTGGTGACATATGAAACTGTAGACTCTGATTCAGGCTTCCCACTGTGTGCTTTAGCTTGATAGATGGACCATAGCTAGAAAGCTGTCACTTTTCCTTAGTGGCTTCATAATTATCCAGTCTGAGAGAATTATAGCAGTGTTCCTCCAGTTTCTAGCAAAAAAATATATATATGTGTTTGTCAGCTGGATTTGAGATTAAAGATATATTGGAGTGCTTGCTGGTTTTGCAAGGTAATAGGAATCAACAGATGATGTTATATTATGATATGAACGAGGAGACTTAGATAGCATCACTGAACTTATTTCTGCTGTGAAACCTTTTTAATATATCTTAGATAGGATCCAAGTATTTTCTTGGTTAAAAATGCCATCTTACTAAGACAAAAACAAAGGAAAAAATGAGTAGCTTTCTGGATAGTTCAAAAGAGCAAATGTTAAGATTGCGGAGTTTGAGGGAGTTAAGGCTTAGAAAGAATCTTATCAAACTGTATTTAGAGAAGGCTAACATGTTTCCTTGAATTAAAAAGGAATAAAAAGTTAAAGTTGGGGGCAGCCCTGGTGGCTCAGCGGTTTGAGCGCCGTCTGCTGCTCGGGGCCTGATCCTAGAGACCCAGGATCGAGTCCCACGTCCGACTCCCTATATGGAGCCTGCTTCTCCCTCTGCCTGTGTCTCTGCCTCTTTTTCTCATCTCTGTATGTTCTCATGAATAAATTAATAAAATCTTTTAAAAAAAAGTTAAAGTTGGTTTATATGCAACAAAGTTTAAACCAAATAAAAACACCTAAAAATGTCTCCGGTTTGCAAAAATAAAAGGGTGTCTTGGGCTAGGCGCTTAAAAAATATCATGATTCTAAGTTTCCCTAACTTTGGAAAAAAGGTGGGGCCAGCCTGATACATACTACACACCAAGTACATGTTTGTTTAATTAATGTATAATGATTTAAAGCTTTCTACGTGGTATTCAAAATCCAGCAGTTTGTAAATTGCTTACATCTTCTGGTTTAGTTAGTGTGTTGATGACAGTTTTCAATATCCCTCCCTCCCTCCCTCCTTTTTTTTTTTTTTTTTAAGTCTTACAATTCTGTTGAAACTCTGGTAATGCAAACAGTTGTTTCCTCGAATGCAAATGCTGAAGATGCGCTTAGAGAGGAATGGTGATGAGGATATAATTTTGTTTTTTGTTTTTGTTTTCCTGACCTATCATCCAATAAGACAACAACAATAAGAAATTAAATCTTGCTAACATTTGTTATGAAAAATGGGTTTTCCAATATATGTCCAAATATCAATTATAACTTCAGACTTGAAAATAGATGTCATTAGTACTTAGAGATAGTGGAAATGGAAAAAAAAAGGAGCAGTATTACATATATCGTTACAAATACCAAAAAGGGTATGCTTGCCTTGGCAATGACAAAATGCAGAAGAAACTACATTCCTGAGACTAATCCTGAGACTAATTTGCAGAAGCTTAGATACTGAAAAATGATGTAGCTTTATAACTTCAATGAGATTTTGAGGTTAGGGAGATCATTCTGTAATTCAAAGCAAAGCCTGGAAGTACTCTGTAAATATTAGCAAAAGAATTTACAGTATTCTATCGATGCTAGTATGTGACATAGTTCTCTAGAGCCAATGAATTTGGCATGAGGTCTCATTAAAACGAAGCGTGCTAATCAAATCACGCTAAGTCATGGAACACAATCAAGGCTACACAAGCTACGGTATTTTGTTGTTTTTCTCCAGATGGTTCCTTGTTGATTTAATAAAATTAAGAGCTTGATTTTCTTAAGAGTTTATCAGAGACAATGTTTAAATAAGAGTCAAGAAGCATTTCTATCCTTCAGTGAGGGGTTAAGTATGGGTTGCCTCTTTTCCACATTCCAGGCATCCCTGGGACAACCATAACTTTGATTCAAATTGTAGCCAATAGCTTTATTTGAGCCTGTGAAAAAAATAAGAATGCTTTATCCTAGCCCCCCAAAAAAGAAAATCACAGACATGGTATAGAGAGCTTACCCATAATCTCCATCATCACCTCGTATATGAATGAATTGGTTTGAAAAGAGGAGCCCGCTGATTTAAAGGACCAATTTCACTATTTTATAACATGCTGCAAAATAAATGTTTGTTTACGTTTATTACTTCTATTACCATCATCAGAAGATTTAGGTAGAAAAGCAGCTGGAGGCTTTTCACAAAATGATGAGATGCACCAGATAGAAAACTCAGGTTCACATTGTATTATTTTTATTGATAAAGTTTTCCCAAGATAGAGTTGTGGCAAAACTGAGCCATGTAGATGACTATGGAGTAAATGATTATTGTGTACACTACTCTATGGCTTGCAGAGAGTTCATGTATTTTATCTTTATTTATTTATTTTATTATTTGAAGGTACAAACCTTTAATTTGCCTAGAATATTTGTTATATTGAGTGTTATATTATTAATTACACCTGAGTTAATTTTCGTTACTGCAGAGCAGATGATGCATATAGTTTTATTTCAATCGGTTTTATTTCTCCCTTTACATTATAGTTTAAAAATACTGAATATTAGATATATGTGTGTAAATGAGGGTATTTTACAAATACATTTTATTTCAAAGCTTATTTCTACTATCTATCATCTGTCTATTTATTGTAAAGCAGATACTGTATCGGATCTGAAATGTTTGAGATCTTTCTCAAACCTCATGTTATCCAAGACAATAGTCAGGGATTAATTTGTTACTCTTAACTATGATCACATCTCTTCATGTGGCTCCCAACATTTGTGATTTTATTTGTGAGAACTTAGAAGACCTCAGAAATCCCTTTCTGTGTACTTACTAGTATCTTTAGTTGGTGTAACCTTTCTTTTCTTCATTTTCTGGTTAAGTAGTAAAGAAAGTGAAAATAAATCAAGCTGAATATAAGTCAACATTCTTAATTGAGATCAGACTTTGAATCTAGCCCCTGGCCAAGCACACATGTAACTTTCCAGATATTCTCAACATCAGTGTACATTAGAAAAACTTGAAACAAACATCTAATCTCCTGGCTACCATGCTCACCCTTTTATGAGTCTAAAAGATATTAATCTTAGAATAGCCAATAATACCTACTATTTTGTAATTGATACTCCAACTGGGCCAAGTACCAAATCCATTTATATAATGCCTAGCAGGTGACTGATATCCTTCAGCCTTAAAATATCCTATTAAACATTTCAGATTCCCACATACAGTGACAGATTTTAAAGCATTTCTTAAATCAGTGAATTTATTATTATATTATTTATTACATTATGAAATTTTTTATTATATAATTAAACTGAAGTGTTACATGTTATTCTATATCAAATTGCATATGAAAAATAATCTCTGCTGATTGTTATATTTGCCCACTGATTTATAATTACAATTACCACAATGACAGGTTAGAACTATTATATCTAAGAAAGCCCATACATTCTAAATGACTAATCAGTTTGGCATTTTTCCTTAAAATATGAATAGTCTGATGAATAGATAAAAGGGTGGTCTGTATCATTTCAAACCAAAGTTCATATTCTTTCCCAAATGGTAGCCCAATGGATAGCATTATGGTTAAGATGTAAACAGACTATATATTGCAGTATTTATAAGTGTATACATATTTAAGCATTTTCAAATATTATTTCTGAAAATACTATACTCTTTCAGATCCTGTTAACATATCCTGAGCATATGTTTTATTTTTTTAAAGATTTTATTCATTTATTCATGAGAGATACAGAGAGAGAGAGAGGCAGAGACACAGGCAGAGAGAGAAGCAGGCTCCATGCCGGGAGCCTGACGTGGGACTCGATCCCGGGACTCCAGGAACATGCCCTGAACCAAAGGCAGATGCTCAACTGCTGAGCCACCCAGGGATCCCTGAGCATATGTTTTAATTATTAGTTGCCAACTACCTTATCTTTTTAACTTTCAGTCATTCAGAAGTTTTCAATTATGTCCTTTCAACGTCATAATTAAGCATTATGATATATAACTTAGTATTTATATTAAATTTTAGGTACCAATATTTTGTTTTTCTAGAAATTCATATACAACACTATTATTTAGGGCAGCCTGGGTTGCTCAGTGGTTTAACACCGCCTTTGGCCCAGGGGTGCCAGGGGTGTAATCCTGGAGTCCTGGGATTGAGTTCTGCATCAGGCTCCCTGTGTGGAGCCTACTTCTCCCTCTGCCTGTGTCTCTGCCTCTCTCTCTCTCTCTCTGTCTCTTTCTCTCATGAATAAAAAACAAAACAAAACAAAACAAAAATACTATTATTTAATTTGTGGTTGGACATTTATCTTTAAACTCTTACATGAATTTTATATTTTTTTAATTTTTTAATTAAAAAATTTATTTTGTTTAGAGGGAGAGAGAACAAGCATGTGTGTGCATGAAAAGAGGGAGGGGCAGAGGGAGAGAGAATCTGAGCAGAATTCCCAGCTGAGCACAAAACCCCACATGGGGCTTGGTCTCAGGACCCTGAGATCATGACCTGAGCTGAAATCAAGAGTCTATTACTCAGCTGACTGAGTCACCTAGGCACCCCAACTTCCATGAACTTTAATGCCCTAGTTGCCTACTGTCTCTAGCAAAATCTTTAATCATACTTTTATTTATTTCTGTCCATTCAGTCTACCTGAACATACACTACTACATTATTTCTGTCTTACCAGTTTAACCTGAGTATTTTCCATAGAACAAAGTGTGTTTCAGCCTCTTCTAAGTGAAGTATATCCTAATTTCATCCATTTTTAAGATTACAAATCAAATACTATCTCTTCCATGAATATATACCTAGTTTCAGCTGAGAAACAAAACTTGCCCCTCTTCTCACATATAGAATTCAGTTGTATCACTAATTTTTACTTAAACAAAACTCTATATATGAATGTAATATAAAAATTTGAGGTTTGGAATTTGAGGTTAGGCTATTTTTGCACTAAATACTTACCTTTTGAGTGATTCCCTTGTATTAGTAGGAAATCGAGTTTGCACCAAGATCATTCTATTTCTCTACATCTTAACGTACACAATTCTAATTCTAGTCACTATTCCTTGAGAAAAAAATATCATTTATATTTTATCCTGTCTATATTCCCATTCATTATTGACTAAACTATGAAGCTGTGGTACTTGAATATTACTAACAGTTTTAAGGACAAAGCTATCACCTCTACTACCTAATTTAATCTTGACAATTAATAATTCTCATTTTAAAGGGAGCAAACAGCCTCAAAGTACTTATTGTCCCAGTTTCACACATTTACTATGAGACCAAATGTAGCCTAAAATCCAGGTTGACTTTCTATAACATGGTTTTCTCATGACATGATTCACCTTAATTATTATTATTATTATTATTATTATTGTTATTATATTAATAATTATAGAATGACTAAAAAACATGTCTTCTCTCATTTGCTTTCTCTATTCATTTAATTTAATATCTTTCATTTTTGGGGCACCTGGGTGGCTTAATTGGTTGAGGATGCAACTCTTGATTTCAGCTCAGCTCAGGGTCATGGGATCAAGCCCTGCGTTCAGGCTTCTCCCTCAGTGGAAATCTGCTTGAGGAGGTGGGGCAAGAAGGCAAAACAGTAGGGTCCCCAAGTCACCTGTCCCCACCAAATTACCTCAATAACTTTCAAATCATCCTGAAAACCTATGAATTCGGCCTGAGATTTAAAGAGAGAACAGCTGGAATGCTACAGTGAGAGGAGTTTGTGCTTCTATCAAGTACAACTTGTTTTTGGTCACTCTGCACTGAGCAAAATGACTAGAAGGAAAAACTCACCTCAAAAGAAAGACTCAGAAACAGTCCTCTCTTCCACAGAGTTACAAAATTTGGATTACAATTCAATGTCAGAAAGCCAATTCAGAAACAAAATTATAAAGTTACTGGTCGCTCTAGAAAAAAGCATAAAGGACTCAAGAGACTTCATGACTGCAGAATTTAGAGCTAATCAGGCAGAAATTAAAAATCAATTAAATGAGATGCAATCCAACTAGAGGTCCTAACGATGAGGGTTAACGAGGTGGAAGAACGAGTGAGTGACAAAGAAGACAAGTTGATGGCAAAGAGGGAAACTGAGGAAAAAAGAGAAAAACAATTAAAAGATCATGAGGATGAGTTAAGGGAAATAAATGACAGCCTCAGAAAGAAAAATCTACGTTTAATTGGCGTTCCCGAGGGCACCGAAAGGGACAGAGGTCCAGAAAGTGTATTTGAACAAATCATAGCTGAAAACTTTCCTAATCTGGAAGGGAAACAGGCATTCAGATCCAGGAAAAAGAGAGATCCCCCACTAAAATCAATAAAAACCGCTTAACACCTTGACATTTAATAGTGAAGCTTGCAAATTCCAAAGATAAAGAGAAGATCCTTAAAGCAACAAGAGACAAGAAATCCCTGACTTTTATGGGGAGGAGTATTAGGGTAACAGCAGACCTCTCCACAGAGACCTTGCAGGCCAGAAAGGGCTGGCAGGATATATTCAGGGTCCTAAATGAGAAGAACATGCAGCCAAGAATCCTTTATCCAGCAAGGCTCTAATTCAGAATAGGAGAGATAAAGAGCTTCCAAGGTAGGCAGAAACTGAAAGAATATGTGGCCACTAAACCAGTTCTCCAAGAGATATTAAAGGGGACTTTGTAAAAGAAAGAGCAAGTCCAAGGGACAATCCACAAAAACAGGGACTGAATAGGTATCATGATGACACTAAATTCATATCTTTCAATAGTAACTCTGAATGTGAATGGGCTTAATGACCCCATTAAAAGGCATAGGGTTTCTGACTGATAAAAAAGCAAGACCAATCTATTTGCTGTCTACAAGAGACTCATATTTGACACAAGGACACCGACAGCCTGGAAATAAATGGTTGGAGAACCATTTACCATTCAAATGGTCCTCAAAAGAAAGCAGGGGTAGCCGTCCTTATATCAGATAAACTAAAATTTATCCCAAAGACTGTAGTGAGAGATGAAGAGGGACACTATCTCATACTTAAAGGACCTATCCAACAAGAGGACTTAACAATCATCAGTATTTATGCCCCAAATGTGGGGGCTGCCAAGTATATCAATCAATTAATAACCAAAGTGAAGAAATACTTAGATAATAATACACTTATCTTGGTGACTTGAATGTAGTGCTTTCCACAATCGACAGGCATTCTAAGCACTACATCTCCAAAGAAACAAGAGCTTTAAATGATACACTGGACTAGACAGATTTCACAGATATTTATAGAACTTTACATCCAAATGCAAATGAATACACATTCTTCTCATGTACGCATGGAATTTTCTCCAGAAGAGACCACATACTGGGTTACAAATCAGGTCTGAACCGATACCAAAAGTTTGGGATTGCCCCTTGCATATTTTCAGACCATAATGCTTTGAAATTAGAACTAAATCGCAAGAAGCATGGAAAGATTTCAAACACGTGGAGGATAAGGACCATCCTGCTGAAAGATGAAAGGGTCAACCAGGAAATTAGAGAAGAATTAAAATGATTCATGGAAACTAAAGAGAATGAAGATACAACAGTTCAAAATATTTGGGATACAGCAAAAGCAGTCCTGAGGGGGAAATTCATTGCAATACAAGCATCCATCCAAAAACTGGAAAGAACTCAAATACAAAAGCTAACCTTGCACCTAAAGGAGCTAGAGAAAAAACAGCAAATAGATCCTACACTCAGCAGAAGAAGAGAGTTAATAAAGATTCGAGCAGAGCTCAATGAAATAGAGACCAGAAGAACTGTGGAACAGATTAACAAAATCAGGAGTTGGTTCTTTGAAAAAATTAATAAGATAGATAAACTATTAGCCAGTCTTATTAAAAAGAAGAGAGAAAAGACTCAAATTAATAAAATCATGAGTGAGAAAGGAGAGATCACCACCAAAACCAAGGAAATACAAATGATTTGAAAAACATATTATGAACAGCTATACGCCAATAAATTAGACAATCTAGAAGAAAAGGAAGCATTTCTGGAAAACCACAAAGTACCAAAACTGGAACAGGAAGAAATAGAAAACCTGAACAGGCCAATAACCAGGGAAGAAATTGAAGCAGTCATCAAAAACCTCCCAAGACACAAAAGTCTAGGGCCAGATGGCTTCCCAAAGGAATGCTATCAAACTTTTAAAGAAGAAACCATACCTATTCTACTAAAGCTGTTCGGAAAGATAGAAAGAGATGGTGTACTTCCAAACTTGTTCTATGAGGCCAGCATTACCTTAATTCCAAAACCAGACAAAGACTCCACCAAAAAGGAGAATTATAGACCAATATGCCTGATGACCATGGATGCACAAATTCTCAACAAGATACTAGCCAATATGATCCAACAGTACATTTAGAAGATTATTCACCGTGACCAAATGGGAATTATTCCCAGGATGCAAGGCTGGTTCAACACTCGTAAAGCAATCAATGTGATTGATCATATCAGAAAGAGAGAAAAAAAAAACAAAACATATGATCCTCTCAATAGATGCAGAGAAAGCATTTGACAAAATACAGCATCCATTCCTGATCAAAACCCTTCAGAGTTAGGGATAGAGGGAACATTCCTCAGCATCTTAAAAGCCATCTATGAAAGCCCACAGCAAATATCATTCTCAATGCGGAAGCACTGGGAGCTTTTCTCCTAAGATCAGGAACATGACAGGGATGTCCACTCTCACCACTGCTATTCAACATAGTACTGGAAGTCCTAGCCTCAGCAATCAGGCAACAAAAAGAAATAAAAGACATTCAAATTGGCAAAGAAGAAGTCAAACTCTCCCTCTTCAGAGATGACATGATACTGTACATAGAAAACCTAAAAGACTCCACCCCAAGATTGCTAGAACTCATACAGCAATTGGGCAGTGTGGCAGGATACAAAATCAATGCCCAGAAATCAATGGCATTTCTATACATTAACAATGAGACTGAAGAACGAGAAATTAAGGAGTCAATCCCATTTACAATTGCACCCAAAAGCATAAGATACCTAGGAATAAACCTAACCAAAGAGGTAAAGGATCTATACCCTAAAAAGTACAGAACACTTCTGAAAGAAATTGAGGAAGACACAAAAAGATGGAAAAATATTCCATGCTCATAGATTGGAAGAATTAATATTGTGAAAATGTCAATGCTACCCAGAGCGATTTACACATTTAATGCAATCCCTATCAAAATACCATGGACTTTCTTCAGAGAGTTGGAACAAGTCATCTTAAGATTTGTGTGGAATCAGAAAAAACCTGGAATAGCCCGGAGAATATTAAAAAAGAAAACCATAGCTGGGGGCATCACAATGCTAGATTTCAGGTTGTACTACAAAGCTGTCGTCATCAAGACGGTGTGGTACTGGCAAAAACAGACACATAGATCAATGGAATAGAATAGAAAATCCAGAAGTGGACCCTCAACGTTATGGTCAACAAATATTCGACAAAGGAGGAAAGACTATCCACTGGAAAAAAGACAGTCTCTTCAATAAGTGGTGCTGGGAAAATTGGATAGCCACATGCAGAAGAATGAAACTGGACCATTCTCTTATACCAGACACAAAGATAAACTCAAAATGGTTGAAAGATCTTAATGTTAGACAAGATTCCATCAAAATCCTAGAGGAGAACACAGGCAACATCCTTTTTGAACTCGGCCACAGCAGCTTCTTACAAGATTCATCCATGAAGGCAAGAGAAACAAAAGCAAAATGAACTATTGGGACTTCATCAAGATAAGAAGCTTTTGCACAGCAAAAGAAACAGTCAACAAAACTAAAAGACAACCTACAGAATGGGAGAAGATATTTACAAATGACGTATCAGATAAAGGGCTAGTATCTAAGATCTATAAAGAACTTATTAAACTCTAATAAGCAAAGAAACAAACAATCCAATCATGAAATGGGCAAAAGACATGAACAGAAATCTCACAGAGGAAGACATGGACATGGCCAATAAGCACGTGAGAAAATGTTCCACATCACTTGCCATCAGGGAAATACAGATCAAAACCACAATGAGATACCACCTCACACCAGTGAGAATGGGGAAAATTAACAAGGCAGGAAACAACAAATGTTGGAGAGGATGCGGAGAAAAGGGAACCCGCTTGCACTGTTGGTGGGAATGTGAACTGGTGCAGCCACTCTGGAAAACTATGTGGAGGTTCCTCAAAGAGTTAAAAATAGACCTGCCCTACGACCCAGCAATTGCACTGTTAGAGATTTACCCCAAAGATACAGATGCAATGAAACGTCGGGACACCTGCACCCCGATGTTTCTATCAGCAATGGCCACAATAGCCAAACTGTGGAAGGAGCCTTGGTGTCCATCGAAAGATGATGGATAAAGAAGATGTGGTTTATGTATACATTGAATATTACTCAGCCATTAGAAACGACAAATACCCACCATTTACTTCGATGTGGATGGAACTGGAGAGTAATTATGCTGAGTGAAATAAGTCAATCGGAGAAGTACAAGCATTATATGGTCTCATTCTTATGGGGAATATAAAAAATATTGAAAGGGAATAAAGGGGAAAGGAGAAAAAATGAGTGGGGAATATCAGAGAGGGAGACAGAACATGAGCAACTCCTAACTCTGGGAAACGAACAAGGGGTGGTGGAAAGCGAGGTGGGCAGGGGGTGGGGGGTGACTGGATTATGGGCACTGAGGGATGCACTTGACGGGATGAACACTGTATTTTATGCTATATGTTGACAAATTGAACTCCAATTTAAAAAAAAAAGAAATCTGCTTGAGATTCTCTCTCTCCTTCTGTTTCTGCCCTTTTCCCCCACACTCTCTTCCTCTATCTCTCTAAAATAAATAAATAAATCTTAAAAAAATATATTTCATTTTTAAGTTAACATATTCTTCCAACTAAATATTTAAAGCATACTGATTTTGATAAATGAGATGCTATTTTTTCAAAAACTTTGGATGTAATAGTTGACAGGATGAATGAAAGGGAAGTAAAATGATAACTATTCATCACTTCTGTGGGATCTTGATAAATTTAAAGTTCTTGTTATTCTAAACAGTTCACTAATTACTTCTACAATTCTTACAGCAAATCTAGAAGGATTATGTCAAAAGTCAAAGGAAAGATTATTTGATTTTAGAGAAATCACTCAGTAGAAAAATAAGCAAGAGTTGAATAGCCATGCCACAAAATAAAATATAAAAGTGACTATAAACAATTACATTTAATTAATCTCATTAATCAGGAAAATGTAAATGTGTAACAATAGCTTATTTATTTTAATTTTTTAAAGATTTTTATTTATTTATTCCTGAGAGACAGAGAGAGAGGTAAAGACATAGGCAGAGGGAGAAAGAAGCTCCTCCAGGGGAGCCCAATGTGGGACTCGATCCCGGGACTCCAGGACTGAGCCGAAGGCATATGTTCAACCACTGAGCCATCCAGGCGTCCCAAAAATGGCTAATTTTTTAAATTTTTTAAAAGATTTTATTTATTAATGAGAGACACAGAGAAAGAAAGAGAGGGGGCGGGAGAGGGAGAGAGGGAGGCAGAGACACAGGTAGAGGGAGAAGCAGGCTCCATGCGGGGAGCCCGACGTGGGACTCGATCCTGGGTCTCCTGGATGCACCCTGGGCTGAAGGCGGCGCTAAACCGCTGAGCCACCCAGGCTGGCCAACAATGGCTAATTTAAAACAAAATTTAAAATAGGAATGAATAAATAGACTTTGATCCAGACAATAGCAACTACCTATTTAAGATTCCAATACTAACACACAAACCATAAACATATGTACAATAATTGGACATATGTATAAATATAAAATAATTGTAACCTAGATCTATGTCCCTTATTAAATTCTTTCATGTCCTTTGAGTCTACCTTAAAGTATTATGTTCTCTACAAGTTATTCCTCAGATTATTCCAGCCACATCATTCACTCTTTTCCCTGAACACCTGTTATTTTCAATTTAAGTCCACTATGTTTGGCAATTAATATGCACAATCTGTTATGACAATTAGGTTGATTTCTCTTGTCTATGAGATTTTATATAGTTTGAACTATTCAAGGTATGTCTTGCACTGCTCCTGTCACTTCATTAATACAATATCGGGTGTGGGATATTTGTTAAATATATTTTTGGTCGATTGATAGTTATCTCTGTATTCAGGCAAAGGTATTTGCAATTTGAAAAACATTCCTTTCAGTAAAAAGATTGTCTAAACCAAAACAAACAAACCAAATATATGTGCTTTACCTCTCCTTTATCAACTCTTTAATTTTATGGATGAGAAATTAGAAATTTAGACCTTAGTGACTTTATCCAACATTACGTAGCAAGCTAAGTGATAAAATTACAATTTTGATACAGGTCCACTGATTTTTTTTTAGGCCACTATACCCTGAAATTTAATAAGGCATTTTAATAAAAACAAGAATTTGGAAAACAACAACAAAAAAAGCAAACTGACTGTGATTCCAGAAATCAAATTTCTTTCCTAGAATGAAAGCTTCTATTTAATGTCTCTGTTCTTCTTCTTGTGATATATGATGCTGAATGCTGGTTGACAAACTTAGCTGAAGAAAAGTGGTAGTAAATAATACAAAGAAAAATAAAACACAGGAATTGCATATTTCCCTGTGGGATAATAAACATGGCAAAAAACTCTTGACAGCCTAAAGGATAATAGATGTTGTATAGCCATCTGGAATGCCAAATGCAGTGCATCTAGCAAGAAGTAAAGGAAAACAGATGGGCATTTTGTTTTCCATATTGTATTCCCAGGAACCACAAGAACCTACTTGAATGACCAAGGGCACAATAACCTAATCTATTAGCAAAACCCTATAGTAATAAATGTAAAGAAAGGAAAAACTGTTCCTGTGATAAAAACGTAGAGTATAATCAGAATCTATCATTAAGGAGAAATGAAAAAAGAGCAGAAAAATGAAAAAAATCATTATAGTATGTGACAAAATTGCCTCTGTCCTCATTTCTGCAACAAAATGCCATCCACCTTTTCAGAGTTTCCTACGAGCTAAGTTTACTGTTTGCAATAGAAGGTAAAGACTTTGAGGGACCTGGGTGGCTCAGTGATTGAGCACCTACCTTTAGCTCAGGGAGTGATCCTGGGGTCATGGGATTGAGTCCCACGTCGGGCTCCCCGCAGATGAGCTGCTTCTCCCTCTGCCTGTGTCTCTGCCTCTCTCTGTGTCTCATGAATAAATAAATAAAATTTAAAGAAAAAAAGATAAAGACTTCTACTTTTTATGGCACTTCTGTGTTTATTAGGAATGCGATATACCTTCTTTTAAATAATATTGGTGCTTTATTAGTCTTCGTCCTGCTTTCACTAGTATTCTTGTCACAAAGTTGTAAAAAGTGTTTTTGGTAGTTTTTTTTCCTAATCTAATCTTCCCCAAAGCTCTGTTCCTGGTGCATGATTTTATACAAAATGAGCTGTTTCAGAAAAAGCATATATAGTAATTATAGCAGAACACTTAAATAGCCACACATCAGTTATAGTTAAGAAACCGAAAGCACCTAAGATATCTTAAGCATCAGTGATGTAATGTAAATATTGACATCTATAAAAATATTGAAAAGTTGAAGGAGAAAGTCTAGACTTGGACTCCAGAAAAGACGGTAGGACAATGCAGAACTGAACTAAGGTCAGTTTATCTCGTTGGCCACTGATGAAATCACTGAAACGCAACCATGCCAGTACTAAGGCTACAACTTCTAGTTACTCCACAATCTAGAGAATGGACGCCCCTACCTCTTACCCGGGTTGAGAAGCCATATTGGAAAAAAACAAACAACAAAAAAGAAAACACCACCAATCAACACCAAAATACTTTTTATCATTAGGGCGTTGGAGTATAGGAATTGTAGTGTTTTTGCAGAGAACTCTCTCATTTGCACAACTGCACTTGTCACTAGATAAAGACAAAAGGGGACCAGCATGAGGTTATCTGTGAGATGTTGCCTTTAAATTCCCAACTCCTCACCTAAAATGAAAAAAAAAATGAGAGCTGAGAGAGACAAATGATAATGTGCAGCACGATATGTAAATGTTTGGACACAACTAAACTAGAAGACAGAATAGAGTAATCAGATGCTTACATCTACTTACACTGAGTAAGTGTGTATTTAAGTGATATATAAAGACAGAAGCCATTTTATTTCACATATGTTCTCACAATAAGTAGGATCTTAATTAGAAGTGTTGTGTCAATAAATACCTATCTTATAAAATGAGACAGAATGCATGAGATAATAAAATCCCCGTATTGAAATTTCATCACACAAGCACATTTCAAAACACAGTTCAAGTATTAACAGTGGCGTAGCAAGAGTGAAGTGTCAGGGATGTTTGACTTACATGCAGGCAATAAGTATGTGCATTGTCTATTCATGACCTTTAACTTATAATACAGAAAAGACTCAAGAGTTTTTTTTTTTTTATTTACCTCTATACCAGCAATTTTCAAGAAAATCAGAGATTCAAATATAGTTCCCCCCAAACTTTTTCTAGTCTAGGTTCTTAACAATTGTTATGATTACAGGTGACATTGATTATATATGTTAGCTTCAAATAAGTGTATTTTCTCACTTTTCTTTTAATAAATATCATGTTCTACTGGAAAGTTAATTTGGAGAACTCTCTTAGGGTTAACCTCCAACACAATCACACATTCAACTACATGATTTTAAGAGCAAGTTTGTGACTGCTTAGATCCTTGCTGTTTATTTCTCCAATCTTGTAAGATTACATATTCCTGCATTGCCATCAAAAACAAAACAACACAAAAACAGTTATAGCACAGTAGCTATAAAAAAATGAAGGAAAATGGGCTCCTGGATGGCTAGGTCAGTTAAGCATGGGACTCCTGGTTTCATCTCAGGTCATGATCTCAGAATCCTGAGAGGCCTGGGTGGGCTCTGTGCTCAGCTCGGGGTAGGTTTGAGATTCTCTCTCTATGCCCCTCCTCCTTGCATGCTTGCTTGCTCTCTTTCTCTCTCAAATAAATACATCTTTTTTAAAAATGAAGGAAAAACCTGTCTACTTCTTTTGATATGATTATGTAATGTATTTCTCTGTGTTGAAACTGTAATACTCCAAAGTAGTTCAATCTTTTGTATACGTGATGTCTTTTTTTTTTTTTTGTCATTACATTTTATTTTCAGTCATTGCCATCAAGGCTCATCCTGAATAGATTAAAGCGGACATGAGCAATCAATACAGAGCCATTAGAATGTCTTTAAAATTGGTATATTTTTTACTTGCTTTATTCACATTTTTATAATGTCGAATTCAGGTTTGCTAGAAAAAATAGTAATGACACTGTTAGAGGCGAGTCCTGTTTCCCAGCCTCGGTTCTTTAGTTCAGTCAAGAAAGAATTCAGAGTCACACTGAGTGGTTAATAGTGATCAAAGTGAAAGTGCACCCACTAGGTGGGAGAGCAGGTGGGCCCAGAAGTGGCAGCTGTGCTGAGGGTGGGGGCTGCCTTTTTTATACTTGCCTGGATTATGGGCCATAGCTAGGGGGGTCTCTGATTGAGGTTGCCTCCCATCATCTAAGGAACTCTTCCTACCAGGAGGGAGAGAAAGGTTTTGGCCCCATATGGTCCTTGTTGGAACGGTCATGGCACCCATCCCCTGCAAGGGGAGTCAAAATCGGAATGTGAATGTATTATAACGAAGCTACAGGTTCCTGGAGGGCAGCGGTTATAGGGAAGGGCACCCTTGCGACCCCAGTGTATCTCCGAGCTGAGCTGTTTTTGCTCTGGAGGTGGTTGGTGGTTTCTTTTTCCAGCAGCCGAGCAGTCCCGTTCCCTGCTCCTAACTAGCTAACTGCCTACTCTATCAGTATAATGGGCATCCTAGGTATCACAAGATGCCTGGTAAAAACCACTTGGAAATCAACTTTTTTCAGTTATGTTACAAATTTGTTTTCTAATCATGTATCTTCTGCCTGAAAGGATTTCCAGCTAAGTCGGTTATTAGAGAATTAGCCTAAAAACCTGATAAAATTAAAATTCACAACTAAAACTAAAGGAGAATAGAAAATATGAAAGAATGAGTGACTGAATTCTCTTTTTTCCTTTACTCATTACTAATTATTTCTCAGAATTCAAATGAGACAGAGCAGAGCTTAATATATTTTCAAATTTTGATTTTTCTCATTGTCTGCCTTTCAGTGGCTCTATTTAAAAAATAAGTTCTATAAGTTAAACCACTGAATATCATGGAATTAATGTAATTGTATTTTCTAGGGTCTTTGGGTATGTCTGAAACAATCTACACATTTTCATATAACATAATTTTAATATATTTTTCTACCTAAAATAAAATGATTTATGATGGCTACATAATCCTCTAAATCAAATTATTTAGAATCCAAAATTAACATTGGTAAGCATCGGTCTGCATATGATTCTTGCTACTTCTGGAGGAATAAAAATCATCAGATGTGTTTAGAAAACTTTATAGCATTTCATGATAAAGCTCTATATTCTGTGTTTTCTCATAAAACATATTGATATTTCAAATGTGTTCTAAAACATACCTATCAGACCTTCAGTTTTTAATTTAAATTTCAGTCTTGGTTTTCATTTTCAAATTCAATTTTTGGCATGCTTTGGAAATAGCAGACTACTTAATTCTTTGATATGGATGAGAAAAACTGATACCCATCATCATAGTGTATTACTTAATTGTTAGAATAATTGTCTCCAGCAGTTATAATTGATGGTACTTGGATTTTATTGGTAAGAAGATGCCATTTGTTTTGTTTATGACTGGATCTTTGAAAGAAAACAATTTTTCTTTTATGAAGTGTTAGTACTACAAATGAATTTAGCTAAATTCTTCCCTGATAATGAAAGGCCTGCTCCATACCTTTCTGTGCCTAGAGGACATTAGAGAATGCTTCTCCTGTCACATTTTCCTTGTCCCTCAGCTGGTATTATATATGTCATGCAATCCAGGACAATCCTTTCCTTTGTGTAAGCAGCAGTATCAAGGATTTATGGCAGCTACTCCCTCCTGCTAGTGAGGGAGAATAAGACTTAATATGTTTTAAAATCGGGTATAAATCAAAGTTGGTGAAAGGCAAACTTGAAAAAATCCCATACTCCTATAAAAACACCCAAACATTTGTGAGGATTTCTCTTTATATTTCCACCAGATGGTGGAGAGCAGAAATGAGAGGAAAGAAAATTACAATCCATAATTTCAACTGACTTCATAGATCTCATTATTAGTGACAGCTGAGGTAGCTGAATGCTTTTTGATGTGATTTGGAACAAATCAACTTTCCTCTCTCTGAGAATTTTTATTTTATTTTATTTTTTTACAAACAAAAAGGAACTTTGAACAAGAAAGGCAGTTGTGTGGAAAGTGTTTGAGCTTTGATGTCTGAGGCCTTTATCCAAATTCCAGGTCTGTTACATGTTTACTTATGTTACTTAAAGTGTAAGTTGCTCAGCCTCTCAGAATTGATTCCTCCATCCGGTTTCCTGGGGTATTGCTGTGGACCTAACATTTACATTATGGAAAAAAAAATCCCAATAATTAACACTACTATTGTCATCACATTTTCCTTTAGAAACAATGCCACACAGATAAATATTGTTTTTGAAGAAATAATACCAAGAAGAAGCATAATTTCTAACAGTAAATTACATAAGGGTCTTTGCATAAGACCTCTCTTTGTTAGGAATTCCAGTACAATTACTTTTTTGAGTGTATGTCTTTATGAATAGATTAAGGTTAAATATATGCATTAATGTCTAAACTGAATCTTTATGTTTTGCTTGGTACCCACATTTCTATCCTAAGGTGTAATGTAAAATCAAATCACTTCTCTTTTCTTACTGTCTAGGAGTTCCTGTTCTCCTAGTGTTCTGTTCAGCAGTTCCTAATATATCCTATTTAGCAAGGAATATAGCATGTAATCTAAATGCCAACAGCAATTAGTAGTAAATGATAATGATTTGTGTTTTGAAATATCAAAAAAGAATTACATTTCTATTGTATAATATTTGTATTTTCTACTGCGTTGGACACTATTAGTAATGTTTAATTGTGTTGACTTCAGAAGATGTCTTAAGTAGAAGTTGATTTTACTGAAATTTTTTAAAACCCCATAAATTTATCTGTATCACAACTACAGTTTAAGGTGAAATGTGTAATCCAATTTAGCTATATGTATTCACTAATTAGACCATTCACCCAACAAATGTTATTTTCAGTGAAACTTTTTTCAAATGTGAAGTAGCAAAAAGTAATATGCAAGGAAACAATAATAGTAAAAGCTTATAATGTAGTGCAGTATCTTAGACAATCTGATATTTCATTTATTTTCTTTATTATAAAAAATTTAATGATTTCTAATTCCTGTGAGTATCTCATTTCCTTAGGTCCTTAAAGTTGAAATGTTAATACTTTTTAACCATTGCTCTGTTATTTCTTGGCACTTTCAGCCATTCATCAAATAGAGCAGATATTATCCGTAAATTGAATGCCTTACAGAGTTAAGTTTTAGGTTAAAAAGACATATGATTTAGTATCTTATAGATAATAGGCTTTGAATCACTTGTTATTTAGAACATATATACTTAAATCAGCATATTCAAATGGATTAGGAGAGAAAAAATGTAATATTATAAATGAGCTAAAGGTCAATTTTTGCAATCTTGATTTCAATTTGAAAAAGTAAATAGATGTTTTTATATATTAGGGATCACATACAACTGAGCATTTTTTCATCAGTGATTTTAAATATTCCACATGTTTTCTTGAAACTTTTCTTTCATGAAAAAATACATTGTTCTTGATCTAACTTGAAATACAGAAAACTTCCAATTCTGCTAACCTAGAAAGCCACTTTCTAGGTCTTTTGCCAACTTATCAATTACAAATACCATAATTAAACAAATATTGTATATTTATTGGCTATAGGCATTATTTTCAATTATGTTCAATTACTTTAAAGAAGCCCATCTACCCTTTTCTACTACTTTGTCCAAATTTGTGTTGGTCGCATTATTATTATTTTAGTTGCTCTATTACTGTTCTTTTTAAGATACAGTAGAACTAAATATAGGTGAGGCAGCACTGTGATTGATGCACAAGTAGGAAAATATGAATGAAAACACAGTGCATCAAAAGTCATGGCAGGCCGTGAAGCAGTACTTAGAGGGAAATTTTGCAGCATTTAACCTTTATTAAAAAGGAAGAAAGAAAAAAAAAGGAAGAAAGAGAAGAATGGCTTCATATCAACAAAGATTCCCTTTAAATATTTTTTTTTCAAAATAGGGAAAATAAACTTAAAATAGGACAAGAAAGAGGAGGGAAGGAAGGAAAGAAGGAAGGAAGGAAGGAAGGAAGGAAGGAAGGAAGGAAGGAAGGAAGGGAGGGAAACATCACGGCAATAGATGAACTAGAAAATAGAAAAAGAATAGAAAAAAATCATAATCAAAAGCTGGATTTTTGAGGAATTGATGTTAAGGATAAACCTCTGACCAGAGTAATAAGAAATATTAGAGAAATTATAAGAAATATACTAAATGAGAGAGGTGAAATCATTACAGATACTACTGATCTTGAAAGTATGGAAATATTACACAGGAAGCTATCATTTTGTATAATATGAATATTATGCAAATAAATTCCAGAACTTTAATGAAATGGATGTAACAGTTGAAGGACACAAACTATTAAACTCACTAAAAATATATTGTGAATAAATACATTGTCAAACAGATCTGAACTTAGGGAGAGATTTCTCTTTTTCCTCAAAAGAAGGGTTATTGCAATAGGGAGAATACTGTGATTTCAGAAAACTGGAAGCAACACAGAATTGAACAGGAAAAGATTCTTCTGTAATAGGGTAAGGAGGGATAAGCAAAGCCAAACCAGATCTTTTAAAGGAAAGTTGAGCAACAAGAGGAAAGGGATAGTGGGATCCTACAGGAAAAGTGTCTCTCTGTGGTCAGCTGATCTCAGAATAATGAGGAATGTCTTACTTTTTATAGTTTTCTTAGACTTGGGGACCAGAGTTCAGGAGCCTGTGAGAAGGAGAAAAGTTGATTAAAGTGTGGTTAAGATTAAGCAGAGAGTAACAAACGGGCAGCGGACATTGTGAAAGAAATTGAATTCTCAGTCAAAAATCATTTCACAAAGAAGACTCCGGGTCCACATGGCTTCACTGATGAATTCTTCAAAACATTTATGAAGAAATAATACCAATGCTAGATATTTTTTCTAGAAAATTAAAGGTGATAATATGCTTCTCAACTCATCTTGTGAGGACATTTTATGAATCATTATTCTAAAATCAAATTCGGACAAGGAGATTAAAGAAAAGAAAGCTAGAATCTAAAATCCTTCATGAATATAGGTACACGATTTTCTAAAGTTATTTTAGTAAATAAAATGCAAAATTGTATAAAAGGAATCATACTTCATGACGAAGTGGACTTTATTCCAAGAATGAAAGTTTGGCTAACATTTAGAACTCAATCAAAGTCCAAACAACAAGAACTCTAAGTCAGTACTAGTAGGAATGCAACATGGTCAAGCCATGTGGGCAGATTCCATATGACCAAGAAATCACATTCCTATGTACAAGCCCAGATGGTTTGAAAACATATCCAAGCAAGAATATTCACATGAATGCTTATAATAGCTCTGTTCTCAATCACCATGAATTGGAAGATGTCCCTCAATGGAGGAATGCTTAAAGAAACTGGAATAAATCCTTAAAATATAATACTACACAGCAAGAGGGAACAAACTAGTGAGCCCTGCAAAAACATGGATGAATCCTAAATGCATAAGGCTATTTAAAAGAATCCAGGGCATCTCAGGTGGCCCAGCGGTTTAGCGCCACCTTCAGTCTGGGGCGTGATCCTGGAGACCAGGGATCGAGTCCCACGTCGGGCTCCTGCAGGGAGCTCTCTCTCTCACTTTTTTTTTTTTTTTTTTTTTTTGAGTACCTGGTTTATTTCTGATGCAGGGGAATCTCGGGACAGTGGCAGATTCCGGGCTGAGGGGGTGGGTGTCTAGGACGGAGCTAGAACTCCACCATGCAGGCGGGGAAGGCCTCGCCCTGCATGGAGACGGTGCTATTGCTGCCCAGCAGGGTGATGCCCAGCGCCTGGTGCCGAGCGTGCATCTCCTGAATTACCCCTGAATCGAAGTTGGGGATCAGGGTCACCTGGAGGTCACGGTCCCACTGTGCTTGCCCACCAGCAGTGCACCCAGGATGGCCCGCATGCCCTCTTCCAGCATGCGCTGGTCCTGGCCACTGATGACATAGCAGAGTGCACGCACCCGCGGGAAGGATTCCTCGTCCACTAGCCGGGCACTGCTCCCGCTGGGCAGAGAGGCCAGGTCAAGGTAGACGGGGGAGCCTGGACGGGCTGCTGACCCACCTGGCCGGCTGCAACCTCATCAGTGTTCATTACTAAGTGTATAATTTTGCTTCTGACTTTGGAAGTAGCCCACCCTTGCATAAGGCCATTCCTCGTACCCCTCATCTAAAACACCTGAACCTGCAGGGCTCTAGCCTCTCCCACGTGGATGTCAGACAGATGTGGGAGATGCTGAAGCACCGGGCATGCAGCATAGAAGAGCTGATGTTGGGAATGTGTGCGAAGCTCGTGAAGAAATTGCCTCTGTCCTTGTCTGCAACAAGAAGCTGAAGCTTCTCTCTCTGTTAGAAACCCCCCTGAGGAACGAAGGCACGCTGATGCTGTGTGACGCCCTGGAGCGCCCAGACTGTGTGCTGGAGGCATTGCTGCTGATGTGCTGCTGCCTCACCTCTGTGGCCTGTGACTACATCTCCCAAGCCCTTTTGTGCAGCAAATCCCTGTCCCTTCTCGATCTGGAGTCAAATTTCCTGGAAGATGATGGAGTGGCATCCCTTTGTGAGGCCACTGAAGCACCCAAATTGCCACATCAAGCAGTTGTGGTTGGCAGATTGTTGCCTCACTTCTCTTTGTTGTAAGAACCTCTCTGCTGTTCTTGTTTGCAATGAAAAACTAAAGATCCTGAAACTAGGGAGCAATGACATTCAAGATGCTGGTGTCAAGCAGTTATGTGAAGCTCTGAAGCATCCAGACTGCAAAGTAGAGCATCTTGGGCTGGATATTTGGCAGCTCACCACTGCCTGTTGTGAGGCACTGGCCTCGGCATTCTCTGTCTGCACATCACTGAAGCGTTTGAATTTGCACTGGATTAGCTTGAACCATGATGGGGTGGTGGTGCTGTGCGAAGCCCTGAACCACCTGGACTGTGCCCTGCAGCAGCTTGGGCTGGACAAATCTGTTTTTGACAAGGAGATTCAGATGTTGCTCACAGCTATGGAAGAGAAAAACCCCCACCTGACCATTTCCCACCTACTCTGAATCGACAAAGAGTACAGGATCAGGGGTGTGCTTACCTGACGGGGAACATCTCAGGTAATCTTCTCACAAAGGCTTCTCACTGGTCACAGTGAGCCTTACTTCTCCTAGCACACCCTGTCCTGTAGACTGTAATACATGGTGGTGGGGGCTGTGATTTCAGGCCTGTCCCTTTACAGTGTCCTAGTGATATGACTGTGGATGTGCCATCGTGCCTAAGCCCCCAACCCCACCTTTAAAATTCCCATCTTACCTTGCAATAGTTAGAGGAACACATTAAAATGGATAAATACTTTGGAACTAACATTTAGTTGCAACTAAAATGCAAACCCATCATTTATATGGCAAGTTGGAAAACTGTACAGTTTGACAGTTCTGTGAGGCCACAGAAGACCCTGAGATGTGCCCCCCACCCCCCATCATGCATCCATGTATACACACACCTGAAAAGGTATTATACCAAAACACCTCGCTTTTTTTGTTTATTTTTATTTTTGTAAAAGTGGTTTATTCCACGGCCATTGAAAAAATAATGACCTATTGAGTAAATATTGGCTTAAGGCATATAGCAGAGCAGCTCGCTACTTCTCTAACATACGTGTAACAAGATGGAGAGCCATCTGTTTTCCAATGATAGGTTAAACCAGTATATCCATTTTGAAATGCTACTATATATACACACCCAAACTACTACATACATATACAGGACTTCAAAAAACAAACAAACAAGCCCAACTCAAAAATGCTTACAGCCTGGCTCTTGCTTCTCCCTCTGCCTGTGTCTCTGCCCCCCTCTCTCTCTCTCTCTCTCTCTGTATTTCTCATAAATAAATTTTTAAAAAATCTTAAAAAAATAAAAGAATCCAGTCTGAAAATGCCATATACTCTGTGATTTGAATTACATGATACTCTGGGAAAAGCAAAAATGTAGAGATAGTAAACATATCAGTGTTTGTCAGGGGTTTATTGATAGGGGAGGGTTGATTGGTGACAGGGATGTGAAAGCATTCTAATTCTGAATGATACTCTGATAGTGGTTGCATGGCACTATTCATTTGGATATCTTCATAGATCTTTACAGCAAAAAATAAATAAATGAATAAACCTTGATATATGCAAATTATCTAAAGCATTTAGAAAGTAAAGAGATCCCGGCCCACAATGAAAACCATAACAAAAGAAACTAATTGTATTACAAACGTGTGAAATCTCCTCAAGAAAAGGATTGATATAAACACTATGACCAAAGTAACTTTGGAAATGAGTGCAGTCTAGAAGATTAAAAGTAAAATGAACTGTACTTTGGTTGATAAAGTTGTTTAATTGTTTCCTATTCCTAGGCTAACAATTCTAAAGCTGCTATACCTGTACACTAAAATCAAATTATGGGTGGTGGCAAGTGGGGGCCAAATTCCTTACTGAAGGGACTGGCTACAGATTAGAAAGGAAGGAGGCAGAATGATCTATGTGGGAAGGATTAGAGTTGGAGACATCAGCAACGAAGGCATATTTAACTTACCATAAATGCAAATGTATTGAAAAAAATGTAGAGATCTGTGTACACATGGGTTAGTGTACACAGAGAGATATCCTTGATCTGTCAGCTGAGAAGACCAAGAAGTAATGACACTCTAGTAGTAATGTGTACACCTGGCGCCCACATCTTGGTTTCTAATATTTATCTCCAATAACAGGAATTAGGGCTTCTTGGAGAAGTGGCCACTTTTAGGATTAAGGCAGTAGGTGCCTGCTTTATCTTACAGAGCCATAAAGTAAGAAAGGGATTAGTTAAAGAACAGTCCAATAATTTGAATATGTCAAAGGGACAAAGAAACCAATTGAAACAGCTTCTAACAGTCAAAGCTGGACAATTTAGGCAATAAAATAAATAAAGTAGTAATTGGATTGTCACTCAAAGTAGAAAATAAATATTTGAGTCTTACATAAAAGAATAAATTATTAAGTAAACAAATATGTATTTATTTTTATATTTATTTAGAGGGTAAAAACATCTCCTATTCAGAATTCTGAACAATTTATTTGATACTTTATTCCCAAAAAGGTAGAATGTAACTTTCCACTCCTCAAAGGTAGGATCTGCAGAGTCACTTCCTTCCAAAGATTACAGCATGGAAAGGGTGAAAAAGAGTAACTTTCTGGTAGAGAAACCTAAGAAACATTACCTCATCTGTGGAATCAAGGTCAATATCCACAGTGATAAATCTTGTTGATAGTATGTACCTTTGATATGATGTGATAAAAATGGCACTTTATTTCTGTGGTTTTCCAAAATCCATATACCCAGTCTAATAGTGAGAAAAACATCAGACAAATCCCAGTTGATGGACATTCTATAATATCGCTGACCAGTACTCTTCAAAATTCTCAAGGTCTAAAAAATAAGGAAAGTCTAAAAAATTGTTACAGCCAAGAGGAGCCTATGGAGACATGACGGATAAATATAATATGGTATCCTGGATGGGATCCATGAACAGAAAAAGACATTAGGTTAAAAATGAAGAAAAAAAAATTAAAGTATGAACTTCAGTTAATAATAAAATGTCCATATTCATTCATTAATTGTGACAAATGTACCATAGCAATTTAAGTTGCTAATAATGCAGAATAAATTGATTGTGGGATATATGAGAACTCTGTTATCTTCATAATTATTCTGGAAATCTAAAATTATATTAAAATAATATTTTATTCTATATTAAATTGTATTAAAACACTGTAATTAACCATGCTAATAATTAGAAAAAATATATACTATGTCCATACCTGCAGAAGAATCTTTGGGCAAAATCCAATATCCATGCCTAGAAAAATAATAATAATAATAACCTCTCAGTGAACCAGGAGTAGAAAAGACCTCCCTCACTGGATAAAGACCATCAGTGAAAAATGTATGTCTAACATCATACCTAATGGTGAAAGATTGAATGCTTTTCCCACCAAAGCTAGAATAGGCAAGAATGTCCATTCTTCTCCTTTCTATTCAACATTGTACTGGACAGTTCTAGCCAATAAAAAGCAAGGGAAGTAAATAAAAGGAATCCAGCAAAAACGAAGAAATGCAAATATTTGTATTCACTAATAGTATGATAATATATGGAGAATTTATAAAACATTGTAATAAAAATATGAATTAAAAATTTTTTAAAAAATTTATGGTTAATGAATTTAGCATGACTGCATGGAATAAGAACTACAAAAACTCCATTGTATTTCTATATACTGCCCTCAGACATTTTTTCTTAAATAAAAAATATCAAATAAGACAGCATCAGAATGAATGAAATAATTAGTAATAAATCTGACTGAAATGTACCATATTCTAAACTAAAAAAAAAGATTTCTGAGAGAAATTAAAGAAAATCTAAATAAATTGATACTTGTTCATGAGTTAGAAGACTTAATATCTTTTAAATGCCAATCCTCCCCTAATTGATCTATAGATTCAACACAATTGCAATCAATAATAAACAAGTCTTTTTTTTGGGCGGAGGGATGGCTAATGCAAGCTGTTTCTGAAATCCATAGATTTCATATTCAAACATATTCTAGAATAGTCGGCAACATATTAAAGGTACACAAAGTTGGAAGAGAGCTGAAAGTTACAAAATATCAGGATTTAATTTGAGATACTCATTAATGTAATTCAGACAGTGTGTTATTAGCATAAAAATGACAAATATTTCAATAGAACAGAATAAACTCCAATATATCAGTGAATGTGCAACTTTTTTTGACAGAGATACAAATGCATTTCATTGGGAAAAAGGACAGCCTTTCAATAAGTGGTTTTTAAAGTAATGGATAATTATATGTAAGGAAAATGTTAACCTTGACCTGTATCTCATATCATATATAAAATTAATCATAAGCTTATGTGTTAAACCAAAAACAATGAAACTTTAATAGGAACATAGGAGTAAAATCATTGAGATCTTGGAGTAGGCAAAGCCTTTTTTTTTTTTTTTAGGCAAAGCTTTTTAATAGATACACCATAAAAAGGATGATTCATGAAAGAAGAAGTGGATAAATTGGACTTTGTCAAAATTTAAAACTTTTATTCTTTGTAAAACATGCTTAAGAGAATGAAAAATAAGCACATACTGGAAGAAGAGATTCACAAATCATGTATCTGATAAAAGGATTAATATCCAGAATATATAAGAATTCTCAAAACTTAACAGTAAGGAAACAATCTAGTAATACATAGGCAAAGATTTGAACAGACATTTTTTTTAAAAAGTCATATGGATAGAAATGTAGCACATTTATCAATGCTCAGTATCGGTTGTTTGGCAAAAGTAAATTAAAGACAAAATGAGAGACTACTCTCCACCTATTAGAATGTTTAAAATTTAAAAGACTAACCATCTCAATTGTTGATGAGAATGTAGAACAACTGAAACTCCCATTAATTTTTAATGGGAATGTAAAATGGTACAACGACTTTGGCCAGCATTTTGGCAGTTCCTTAGAAATTTAACCATAAGGCAGCCTGGGTGGCTCAGCGGTTTAGTGCAGCCTTCAGCCCAGGGCGTGACCCCGGAACCCGGGATCGAGTCCCACATTGCGCTCCCTGCAAGGAGCCTGCTCACTCCCTCTGCCTGTGTCTCTGCCTCTCTTTCTCTCTGTGTACACACTCTGGTGAATAAATAAATAAAATCTTACAAAAAACGGAAATTTAACCATATATCTACTATATAGTTCAGACATTCCACACCTAGATATTTATGCAAGATAAATGAAGTCGTTTGTATTGGTTTTTCTTTTTTTAAAAAGATTAATTGATTTATTTTATGAAAGAGAACAGGGATAGGGGCATGGTCAGAGGGAGAGAGAGAGAGAAGCTCAAGCAGACACCCCACTCAGGATTGACCCTAACTTGGTGCTCAATCTCACGACCTGAGCCAAAATCAAGATTAGGATGTTCAACCAACAGAGCCACTTAGGTGCCCCTGTATTGGTTTTTCTATTGCTATTAAAAAAAATTAAGTAATCAGAGGGGAGGAGGGCTAGGGGGGTGGGTGAAATATGTAATGGGAATTAAGGAGTGCACTTGTCATGATGAGCACTGGGTAATGTATGGAATTGTTGACTCAGTATATCATACACCTGAAACCTAGTATATAACACTATGTGTTAACTAGCTGAGATTGAAATAAAAAGTCAAAAAATATACAAAAAAATAAAAAACCAGTATGATTGCATTATCTTATAATTCTTAATTCAGAAATTCAACACTGGACACAAAAATAGAGCATTGGTAAGACTGTCTTTCTGGAAGCTTCAGGGAGAATCTGTTTCCTTGTCTTTATAGCTTCTAAATTCTTTTCACATTCTTTGACTTTTAGTCTCCTTCTTTGATCTTCAAATCAGGCAATAGCAGTCAAGTCGTTTTCATATCACATCTGTTTGATTCTTTTTTCTGTTTCTACTTATAAGGAGGCATGTAATTAGATTGGAACTTATCAGATAACTCTGTATAATCTCCCCATGTCAAGGTAGGTAGGTTTATTAGCTACCTTAATTACATCTGCAGTCGTCACTTCCCATTGCCAAGTAAGGTAACATATTCCAGGTCTCAGGAATTAGGACATGGATGTCTTGTGGGAGCCACTGTTCTGCCTAGCACAGCATATATTCATACAACAATTTTAAAACAAATTCACCCATGGTTTTTCATCTTGGGTTTTGAGTTAGAGCCCCACTTTGGGTGTAGAGATTACTTGAAAACAAATTTTCCCAGAAGTTTAACTTGTGAGATTCCCCAAATTGGAAAGAAAAACAAACTGGTTAATAGATGAACAAATTGTAGTGTACACATACTCAGCAATAAGTAGGAATGAACTATTTATACATGAAATAATGTGGGTAGGTCTCAAAATAATTATGCTGAATAAAAGAAGCCAGATAAAAAGGATGACTCTAGATATATGAAATATTAACAAATGCAAACTAATTTATAGTGACAGAAACATCACTAACTAGTTTTTAGATGTGTACGGTAGTAAGTGGTGGCTAGAATGTGGCGATAAGAGTTGGATTACAAAGGGGTATGGATCATCTGTCTCACAAATATATACATTTATCAAAACTTGTCAAATTTTGTGTTTTGTGTGCATTTTATTTATATGTCAATTATACTTTCTCAATAAAACTCTAAAAATAAACATACTTAATTTTTTAAATTAAGTTCAGTCAATTAATGGTTTGCCTTCAGCTCAGCCCACATTGGGCTCCCTGATCAGTAGGGAGTCTGCTTCTTCCGCTCCCTCTGCCCTCAGTCCCTCCCCACTGCATTCTCTCTCAAATAAATAAATCAAATCTTTTAAAAAAATAAACAAAAGAGAAGCCAAGATATCCAAAGTGTAGCCCTTACCTGACAAGAGAAAAGGGGGGAATCTTATTCACTTATCCATGAATCATTACATATACTATTGGTCAAGAATTGTTGGGTAATTTTGAGTACCATGTGTTTTATTGGATGTTTGACTCTTCCATGACAGCAAAACTAGTTCCTAGTTGAGTCAATCTGACTTCCTAAAGTATTTCTCAGAAAATTTTCTTTGAACAATATCATTATCTCCACAATCTAGAGGAATAAAATTCTGGGAGTTCCCTAGCTTGAGTTGGACAACCTAGAGGCATAATAAGTTGAACCAGAAGGTAAAAATCATATTGTAGTTATATAATGGATCCAGCATTAATATTTGTTTTTGTTTAAGGATTTTATTTATTTATTCATGAGAAACACAGAAAGAGAGAGAGAGGCAGAACACAGGCAGAGGGAGAAGCAGGCTCCATGCAGGGAGCCTGAAGTGGGACTCCATCCCAGGTCTCCAAGATCACGTCCTGGACCAAAGGCGGTGCTACACCGCCGAGCCACCAGGGCTGCCCCAGCATTATATTTGAATGGGGGGAGGTGGGTTGGCTGTACTAAGGGAAGTGGTACTGGATATACAATTCCAGGTGTCTATAACAACTGACAAATTATACAGATTTCCACTTAAATTTCTTATCTGTGTATTTTATAGCTCAACACAGCAGATATGTTTTCAAAACACACTCCTAAAACAATCTATTGTGTTTAAAATTATATTCTAAAATGCTTTATAACAGCTTTATAAAAATAAAATACATCTTTTCATAACATACCAGTGTATAAATTATAGCAGCTTTCCGTGCATATGTGTATGTGTGTGTGTGTATGAATATGTGTAATCTGACTTCGCCACAGCCATATAATTTAAGCAAGACAAACTTTAAGTTTTGCTTTGTTTACAAAGCAAAGTTTTCAAAACAAGTTTCCATTTGTTTACAAATGAAGCAAATTAATTCTTCTAGACTGAATGATATGTTCTCCCGACACTCATATGTGAAGGCCTAACCACCAACACATGATGGTATGGTATTTGGAGATGGATCTTTGGGAAATGAGAAGGTAGTTGAGGTAACGAGGGTAGGGCTCCATTATGGGATTAGTACCCTCAGAAGAAGAGAAGGAGAGGCCAGAGTGCTCTCTCTCCATCAAGTGAGGACACAGAGAGATGGAGGTCATCTGCAGTCCCTCACCAGTAATCAGATCTCTTTTGATCTTCCTGAACTGTGAGAAATAAATGTCTGCTATATAAGCCAACAAAATACTGTCTACGGTATTTTGTTACTGCATTGGACTAAGATGTGAGTTTTAGTAAAGCATTATGTGATGGAAAGCCCAGATGTTTGAAGCAAACCAACCTGAATTTTCACCTCAGCAGCCTTTACTTACTTGTGCAACCCCGAACAAGTGGTTTCATCAGTCATCAGTCTAACTGCACCTTCTCTACTTCAAAACATGTCTTACATGTCTACTCTAAGAATCAGTAATATTTTACTGCAAATAACTGAGTGTAGGCAAGATTTATTTTTCAAATAGTCTCAGAGAAAACTGCTGATAAAGTCTATATTTATATATAATACATATGTCTTTGTACTGGAAATACTCAATCCATGCTAATTTTGATACCTATCTTATGTGTCATTTTAAAGAGAGTTTTAAAAAATTATTTTCCAAAGCAATATATTCAAAGAATTATATATTTATGTACATAAGATTTATATATAGAAATATATATGGGAAATGGGATGAGAAAAAGACCCAGGATCCTTATATTATGTAAATATTTATATTTGAATAAAATAAAATTTACAGTAAAATATCCAATGTGAGTTTGTGTTATAGTGAATCTCAAGAAATTAGGTGAAGCAAAAGCTATGAAATACCTGTAAAATAGCTCTAATACTGATGAATATACTCAAAAATATATGAAAATTGTTTGGATGAGTTTTTTCTGTGAAGTATGGCAATAGGGAAATAATACTTCCAAATTAATATGCACAGAGTGATTCAAAGATATATGAATCTCTATGTTGAAGAAAAGAAAATAAATATTACAGATCCTCATCCTCATTCTATTTTTTTTTTTTTTTTTTAGATTTTATCTATTTATTTGAGAGAGAGAGAGGTAGAGATAGTAAGAGAGAGCATGAGCAGGGAAGGAGAAGCAGGCTGCTGGCTGAGTAAGGAGCCAGAGGACATGGGGCTCAATCCCAGGACCCTAGGATCAGGACCTGAGTTGAAGGCAGATGGTGAAGGAAGATGCTTAACCAACTAAGCCACCCAGGTGCCCCTCTCATCCTCATTGATGAGTGTTTGTATATTCATAATGAACTAACACCTCATGTTTTGGATCTTCTTGTTGAAGAAATGATTAAGAATTGAGTGGAAGATACATTATACTTTAGCATGATTAAGTACTTTTTCACAATATTGAATTACTTTCATGAGAAAACATTTGTAAAGGAGAATTATTTGATGAACTATCTCAATTTTACTGGGTAACTAAAATTTTTACTTTTACTCTTCTGCTTTTTTAGAATTATTTCAGTATTCTTCAGAAGTCAGGCCAAATCCCACATCTGTATTGTCTTACCTAACTCTTATAAGGATTTAAATAATTATTTTCTTGGTGATCATAATGGTTACCTATATTATTTTGTTGGGTTGTTAATCTCTTTCTTGTGTTACTATATAATATTTACTCGACTTAATTCCATATTACAGAGCAAGATATACTTTTTTGAATGTAGAGAATAATATTTTCTATTAATAAAACCATTCTTGCCTTGCTCCAGTGCCTAGGACTGTGCTTTGTTCAGGATAGATGCTTAATAATATTTCCTCGAACCTGAACAAGTAAATGCCCCCATTGAGAATATGTACTTGTATCATGAGAATTTCTTTTGCCTTATTTGTTTCAGTTGTGTTTACCTAAAACCTCCAGAGGCACATTTCCCTAGACTTTCAAAGCTCAGGGGAACCAGCAGCTCTGGAATTCTTTTGAGTCTCCAGCCACATATTTAAAAGAACTTGTGTAAAATGTCATAATGCGATGTATGATGGGAGCTCAAAAAGAGCCATAATGTATTATTTGCTACAAAATCACTCTTTTTCCTGAGCTTCAGCATGATACAGTTTCACAATGGCTCTTTTAAATGTGTTGGGGATATGTATTGGATGAGGTATTTGTATCTTTGTTGATAAGCATGAAATACTTAGGATTGTGTCCATGTGTCATTGCCTGACAATTATATTTCAATTTAAAGTAGCTGGCATTAGATGTTTATTTTCTTCATGCTCATGTATTATTATAATCATTTCCATTATCTTCATTAGGTTTATTTTCATGCCCTATCACTGTGAAAAATTAAGTCTGCAAGTTTGTTTTCTTTAAAGGTTGTGCAGCTTTTATCTATAAAAAGTCTTGAAGTGATTGAATATATAGTACAGAACAATGCCTTCTTTTGCATAAAATGTATTTGAACATAAGAGTGGATGTACTCTTAAGAACAAATATATTAAATACATGAGTCTTTGCATATATTTATGTATGGAAGTACACATAGTTATATGGATAAATTGCTCTAGATTAACAAACATAAAATCCACCAGAAGACTATATTTTCTGATCTCAAAAATTCATCTCAACCCACGCTATTTGAAATGTAGCACCTGTCATAACATATATTTCCGTGCTGTTCTTTTAATGATCACTAAGGCTCAAGGAGTGCTGAGATATCATGGTTTTTAATTTGAAAAATTTCTATGAATCATGAAGAAATGAGTATTATCTATGGTGTTAGAAGAAACATGTTTTCAGCCTAAAACTCTGGAAGTGTGAAGAGCATGTGTAGATCTGCCTTCACAGGCTTTTTCACAAGAGAGTTGTGTTTAGAGTATTTATTTATTTATTTATTTATTTATTTATTTATTTATCTATCACATCTTTAATAGCACTCACTGTATGTATATAAAAAATGCTATGGACCCTAAAACAGGCTTGCCCATAAAGAATTCTTAGGTAGCAAAACATGCATAGGATGCTTTAAAGTTCACAAATAAACTTTACACACATTTTTTTTCAGTTTTATTGTCAATTACGGACTAATATTGTTTCTATAAATAAGAGGACTGGAAGTTAACATGTTTCAGTGAGAAGTAAATGATGCAAGGCAAGTAAGCGTCCCCCTAAAACTCCATACAAAACTCTAGAAGGTTAAACTACACTAAGGGATTATTAACTCTAACTAAACTAACATAGTCTTGAACTAATGCCCTATTTAGGAAGAGTTACCTATGTATCTGGAACACCACAGTTGAGAATAGAATTTGTAAAGCATATTACTAAAGCTTTAATTTGGGGATGCCTGGGTGGCTCAGAGGTTGAGCATCTGCCTTCAGCTCAGGGCATGATCCCCGAGTCCCAGGATTGAGTCCTATATCAGGCTCCCAGAGGAGCCTACTTCTCCCTCTGCCTATGTCTCTGTGTCTCTCCTGAATAAATAAATAAGATCTTGAAAAAAAAATTAAATTAAAAAAAAATTAAAATTAAAATTAAAATTAAAAATGCTTTAATTTGGGTTTTCTCGTCTATTCTGCAGAGGAAAGTTGAACAGTTTGAACATGTGTCTTCTTTCTTATTCAACAACATTTTCTTCCCTCAAAATCTTATGATGACAAGGACTCAATTCCCCACCCCAGTGATCTCTAAGTGGCTGTTCACTCCTGTTCTGCAGTCTCCTGGACGCCGTGTGTCCTCCTCTCTCCTTGGCCTTTTAAAAATCATTTTCTCTCAATTTCTCACTCTCAACCTTTTCTTGTCATGTTGTTAGTCGTTCAGCTCTCTGATTTATTAGGTTCTGGAATGCAAAATGGAAAAGAGAGAAAGTGGCTTTCAGAATTTTCTTCCCTCAGTATGTGATAACTGCACGATGATTGGATCTTTCATACTGCTCAGATTAGCATTTCTGTGGGCATCTCCTGTTCTGTAGCATGCTAAAAGAGTATCAGTTACTGCTTCATCACATACGTATAAATCACATATTTCAGCAGGAAATGATTCAGTATCACAAATTAGTTGCTTACAACACCATTAGAATGTGTCAAAGAGAAACTGATCCTTCAGGAAATCATGAAAGACCAGAATCACAGGAAGCCACCTCTGAAAATCTCGGCTGTGTTTCAAAGAAAAGCAGGTGATTGGCATAAAATTGCCAGAAAGCTGATGCAAAAAACTTATGTGTCTATTGCCATTTCAGTAAAATAATTCCTTCCCTTCCATATAGGTCTAGCCACTCAATCTAGCCACTCAAGTATTTAATAGATTTAGAAAATGGTGGATTATTTGGAGCTATAAGTAATATCTTCAGATCAATTACTATTCTGATGTTTTTCAGTTGAAGGCGCTGAAGTGCAGTTAAAATATATCTTTTCAGCTTTTTACTTAGCTGAATGTACACTGCAAGCATAAACTAGAGCCAACAGAACGATCTTTGGCTGTTGGTGGCACGGTGCTTAAGGCCAACTCTTACCACACTAGAGCTTTAGAATTGTTGTAGCAACCATGTGTCTTTGGACTGCTCAGGGCTCTTTATGATGATCCACAATGTATTGCAGATGCCTTCCAGTTTCTGGTCCATGGTCATGTCAGGGGCCTAGAAGTCATCACTCTGTCTTCATGACAAGTTTAGAGCTAAACCAAAAAATCAAACTGAAAAATCAACAACACTTCTTCTATCTGCTGGAGAAGTTAAGGTCACAGAGCAAAACACTGCTCCCTGATCTGGAGAGAGACAGGCAGATGCAAAGAATCATAGGGCATATCTCCATGCAGAAACCACCACAGGAATCAGCATCAAAGCAGGAGAACCTGAGCTATAATTGAGACTTGCTAGGAGCTCAGCAGTCAAGTCTGAGAGTTCAAAACTCTAGTGGGACCCAGAGAGGAGCTGTCACACTTTTGTGGGTTTTATCTCCAGGACCTGTCTGGGTTTTCACAGAGAAGATTAAGGAAAAAACCCTCCAGCTTTTGTCCGGGATTGGGGAAAAGTAGCCAATTTGAAATATGCTTGAGCATTCCATTCTTAAAAAGGCCTATCCTCCAGGCAAAACTATTTTATCACGGCCTACTTTATTAAGGTTTTATTAGAGCATAATCAGCCAGGGCGAAGGGAAATAGCCAACTCCAGGCTATCCTCTACCATCTTGTCCCACCTAAAGGGATGAAGAAAATGAGAAGGGGGCGGCGGGGGGGCGGGGGGAGGCTGATAAGTGCCAGCGAAGTTCACAGTCTCAGGCACAGGTTCATCAAGACTGAGACCTAATCATAGCCCCTTAGAACAATTCCCTCCCCCTGAACCTTACCATTATATTATTAAAGGCCTATTTATTACAGTTCCCTTTAACCTGTATCATATCTATGTTTCAGCAGGATATTAGAAGGCAAAATAAAAAGTAAAACACAGCTTAAAGAGACATAGACAAGCATTGAACCAGACTCAGATATGGCAGAGATGTTAGAATTATCAGATCATGAATTTAAATCAACTAACATGCAAGTACAGATAGAAAATGTAAGCAGAGAAATGGAAATTCTAAAAAAGAATAAAAAAGAAATGCTAGAGATTAAAAAAACCAAAAAACTCTAACCTAGAAATAAATGCCTTTGATGGACTCCTTAGTTGACTAGACATGACTAAGAATCTCTAAACTTGAGGATGTGAAAATAGAAACTTCCACAACTGGAAAGCAAGTAAAAAAAACATTGTGTTGAACAAAAGAAGTCATATGAAAATTAATATGTAGTAAAAGGTATAGTCTCATTTTACCACATTCAAGAATGTGTTAAAATAGTTAATGGTGAGAGAAATCAGAATAGTGGTAACCGGGGATCCCTGGGTGGCGCAGCGGTTTAGCGCCTGCCTTTGGCCCAGGGCGCGATCCTGGAGACCCGGGATCGAATCCCACGTCAGGCTCCCGGTGCATGGAGCCTGCTTCTCTCTCTGCCTGTGTCTCTGCCTCTCTCTCTCTCTCTCTCTGTGACTATCATAAATAAATAAAAATTAAAAAAAAAAAAGGAAGAAAAAAAAAAAAGAATAGTGGTAACCTCAGGGAAGTATTCGTGAGGGGATATTAAAAAGAATATTCTGAGGTCCTAGAAACGTTCTATATCTGACCTGTAGTTTTTCAAGGGTTCTTGGCTGTCCCCCCACACGTATTTCAATAGATATGATTTACTGAAGATGTCACTAAAGTCAGATTACTCACATGATAAAAATTGAAAGGTGCTGTGAGACAAAATAAATACAAATGTGTGTTAAGTGTATGAAAAGATGGTCACATTTACTAACAGAGATAGAAATGCAGAGTAAGTGTGGTATTTTTGTCTTTAGAAAGTATTTAAAAATACTCAATGTCCATATTTAAGGATTCAAGCCATGTGATGTACTAATGGTAGAATTATAAATTAATGATTTTTTTTCTAGAGGGCATGTTGATATTATGTATAAAGAATAAGATATTTGAATTTTTTTAAAAAAGAAATACTGCTTGTAAATATTTATTCTAAGAATAAATGAGTGATCACGTTTATTGTAAAGTGATTATGTTAATTATATTAACAAACATAAGATTTTATTAAAAAGCACAGTTAGATTAAAAATAGGATCTTATGTAAAAGAAATACAAACAGCCTGTTGCAAATGAGAAAAGAAAGTTTTGGTTCAGTGGTTGTTAATACATTTACTCCATCTGTTTCTTATATTTCTTTATAACTTGTTAAATGAGAAAAAGCGGGCAGGGGATATTATGAATATCTGTTTTGTTTCTCATCTATACTAATGTTCTGATCATAACATATGCTTTTAGCCACCTTCTCTCATAAATCCCAGCAGTTAACAATTCCTCATTTCATATATGGCCCATTACTATACACCTAGTCATTAAGTAGGAAGAGGTAAAGATACCATCAATCACATTTGTCAATAAAGTTCCATGACTGGATCGCAAAATATTTATAATTTTGAAGCCATTTGAAATCAATATTGCCTTATACATGAAATGTGCATGTTATGAAGTTGTTTATGTGTGCATAATTATGTATTCTTAGTTTCAACTGTTACCTCCCCTATAGATTTAATACATATTCAGACGTTCTTGATGTTTTAGACAAAATGAAAGGCTAATAATAAAATAGTATGAAAGCAGTCACTTAAAACCAAAAATTTTTCTAAGGATATTGAAGATGTGTACAATATTGATAAAGGTTAAACTCTAACTCCATAGTTCTAATTATCATAAAGTTTGGTCCAGAGAGATTTTATCTGGAAAAAAAAAAGCATATCATTTATAACCAAATTACTAAGTACACTGTGATAATATTAAAATACAATGAGGAAAAGAAAGCAATTGAGCAAATTATTTGGGTAAAGGGAAATTATGGATAACCTCCTAAAATTTCATTACAACAGATTAATTGCATGTGGTCTCTTGATATTATCCTGTTTGGACTTTTTTTTGGGGGGGGGGGGTAATGGTGTTTTGCCTACTATTGTTTTACAAATACTCAAATCTTAGGAAGGAAATAAAAATCAAAATTATAAAAAATGAGGTTGAGTTTGTACCAGTATTGAAAAAATGCAAACTGAACACATTTCTTCCTTCCTTTTTTGCTTCCTTCTTTCTTTCCAGGAACTGAATATTTATTTGGCTTATTAGCATAAATACTTATAATATAGCTTTTGGAAATATCATCACAAATCAATTATAAAATTCTATATAAGTTTACCAGAGACAAACCTTGAGATAAACAAATCAAGGGTCCTTCCGTTGTGGAGTTACATACTGCACAGTGACAAATAATAAACAAAGAGCTGATAAACACAGCAAAGAAGCAAGTAAAAGAACACACCAGAAGGAGATAAGTGCAAAAGAAGCAGAAAAAGAGGAATTAGCAGTGCCGTCTGATGGATGAGGAGTGGCGGGAGTGTTAAATAACATTGAGGATCATTTTAATAAGGTCAAGGCATTTTTGTTTGTTGTGTTTGTTTGTTTTATGAGAGAAAGCAGGGGGAGGGGTAGAGAGAGTAGGAGAGAAGCAGATTCCCAGGTCAATGCAGAGCCTGACGGAGGGGGCTGGATTCCAGGACCCTGAGATCCTGACCTGAACCTAAACCAAGAGTCTGCCGCCTAACCCACTGAACCACCTAGGTACCCAGAGAGGGTAGAGATTTGAGCAGAGACTTGACGGTGGCAGTGTAGGTAGCGATTTGGATATCTGGGGAGAAAATGATGCAGGCAGAGGGAATAAACTGTCAGGAGAACTGACAAAGAGAATGAGAAGACCCATGTGAGGTGAGAGGAATGGATAAGGAAAATAGTAGGAGATACCTGTGCATAAAGAGGGCCTACCTGGGAACTAAATGACATGGGGCCAGTTGTGAGGACTTCAACTTTCACTCTGAATAAATGGGAACCACCACACAATTTTGAGAAAAGCAGAGCTTTCATCTGGATTTTAGTTTGAATAGATTACTCTGAGAGCTATGTTATGCATAGATGGGGGTAGGGGGAGACTCAGATTACGGTGGAAATAGTAGATGGGATCCCTGGGTGGCTCAGTGGTTTAGCACCTGCCTTTGGCCCAGGGCATGATCCTAGAGACCCAGGATTGAGTCCCGTGTGGGCCCCCTGCATGGAGCCTGCTTCTCCCTCTGCCTGTGCCTCTGCCTCTCTCTCTCTCTCTCTCTCTCTGTGTGACTATCATAAATAAATTAAAAAAAAATAAAAAAAAAGAAAGATTAAAGAATTTGAAATTCGGGAAGGACAGAATTAAAAAAAAATTTAAAGTGATGCAGTTCTCCAAGTAGTTAATAGAAAACTAAATTACCCATTCAGAAAAACTAGAGTAAACAGATCTCAAAAAGCAATTAGCCAACTACTGCAGTTAAAAGACAAACCCTGACACCAGACAATTGTGACTCTATCTTAACTACAATAGACTCGTGGACAGTTTCCTGGCCTCCTCCTGTTCTAACATTTCTTGGGCTTCTCTATACCAACTTAATACTATTTTATAGCAAAACACTATCACAGCAGCATATCACATATTTCCTTTGAAGCATCAGGCTTTTAAAAAAATTGGGAAAACATTATATGCGTAAGTGGAAATCTATCATTACTGAGCCAAATTAAAAGATGGACATACTGTAATTTTCTGACACAGTAGGAGCACTGCAGAAAAGAATCGCTCTCGAAGCAGCATCTTCCTTTCTCTATTACTGGTCATAAAGTGTACTTTCTAATTAAAACTTTTAAATGACTTTAATTACTGAACTAAAAAAAAAAGACCTATGTCAAAATTAGCCCTGCACACAGTGACTAGTTATTAATGTGAGGTCGTAAACTTGTTTAGCAGAAATAAAGATAAGATTCAACCTGAAATCTGAAAATAAGGAGAGAAATCTTCTATCTATGGTGGTTCGGCTTTAGCTAGCCCTGTATTACCATTGACTCACAATGGTTTTCAAATATAAATTATAATCTAAACAAGGTAAATTAAGGTTTTGGGAAAAGAAATACAGAGTGATGGGAAGATTAAGAGGGATATTCGTCTGAGGGAAAGAAAGTAATTTACCTGGCTAGAATATATGACTTGATACTCTGCTCTTTGACCTACCAGGTCATCTTTGGGAAGATTTTCAGCAGCAAATGTATGAGTTGCTGGGAAGTTGGTTCCACGTGCTTTAAAAATAAATTGTGGGATTAGATCTCCCCGAGTAAAGGTCTCTCCAGTTCAACAATTAGCTAGTCAGACAGATGGAAAGAAGAAATCACCAGGTGCAAAGACTCTTCCTTCTACAAGTAGAAATAAGCACTTACTATGTTCTCTTGCTAGCCCCTCAGAACGAATATACTCTCCATAATTATTTAAGCACTATTAGCAGAAAACTGCATGATACCTTTAACAGGAAATCTCTGTGGTTTTTCATATTATTCCATATATTAATTTAGCTACTACTTAACTTAGAACCTACTAAAAACCCATGGGTTCATCTTTACCTAAACTCAGCTCTTACTTCTTTGTTGTTACATGTGTTTTAGAACACATCACCGCCGTGTAATTTCTTTAACTTCATGGAATATCATACCTGCAATGCTCCTTTCTCTCTTTCTAGAATCATTTCCAAAGTAAACACAAAATATTCATCATTCTATCAGGAAAAGATGAACAGATTGAGAATTAAAAAAAATTTAATACAGAGAGCTCTTTAATAGGATACCACCTGGCTCGTAAAGTACTTTATTTATTTTTTTGGTCTTTCTGTATTATTGCGTTTGTTGTTGTTGTTGTTGTTGTTTGTTTGTTTGTTTTAATTCACAAGTAACCGGTGTCATGAATATTTTAATTACTCTGCCCCTTGAAATAGAAACTGACATGCGTGTATGTTAAAGTCCAATATCGGACTCTATGAAAGGTAAGAGCAGATATAGCTGTAATTATTTTGCTCAATAAATGGTTCTCTGATATAATATTTATGTTGTTGGGAAATATCAATGCCATTCTTCTCCACCTCCACCTCAATCCAGTGCACCTTAAAATATTTTTCTTCTTTTAGAATAATTTGAGGTTTACAGGAAAATTGTAAGGATAGTACAGAGAGGTTCCTCATACCCCACACCCAGTTTTCATATATGATTAACATAATACTGTGGTAAGATACATTTCTCACAATTAATTAACCAATACTGATACATTATGATTAATCAAAATCCACATTTTATTCTTACTTCCTTAGTTCTAATTTTTTCTGTTGCAGCATTTCATCCAGGAGACGTTACATTATCATATCTCCTTAGGATCTGGCTTTTACAATTTCTCAGAAATTCCTTGTTATTGATGACCCTGACCTTGACAGTTTTGATGTATTTGAGGAATATATACTCAGGTATTTTGTGGGATGTCTCTCAGTTGGCATTTGTCTGATGCTTTTTCAGTGATTAGCCTGAGTATATGTTTTAGAAAAGACTACGGAAAAAAAAAAAAAAAAGAAAAGACTACGGAAACCAAGTGCATCTCTTGTCACATAATTTATATTACCAAATGACACTCATTACTGCTGTTGTTAACCTTGATCAGTTGGCTAAGGTGGCAGTTTTCAGCTTTGGTACTGTAGGTTTACTCCGATGTTCACCTTGTACATACTCAACTCTTTGGAGGGATGTCGTTATGTGCAGTCCACATTTGAAGAGCAGGGAGTTATGCTCCACTTTTTTGGGAGTGTAATATCTATATAATTTTTGAAGTATTTGACATAGTAACTCTTTTCTTTTATTCATTTATTTAAATATTAATATCAATATGAGCTAATGGAAATTTATTTTGGATTTTGAATTATAATCCAGTACTACTTTATTTTGTTGCTCCGTTGAGAGCCTCTTCACTTATCTCTCGAGTCCTTGATATCTCCATGTTTGCTTTTAGCTTTTTGTTTTGTTTTGTTTTAGGTTTTGCTTTTTGTTTTGTTTTGTTTTAGGTTTTGGTTTTTCTTTCTTTCTTTTTTTTTTTTTTTTTTTCTGTTTGTTTGCTTGTTTGAGAACTTTAATTTCCTTCACTACAAGATGCTCCAGACTCATTGAATCTACCTCTTACTCAGAGGTGGAATCAGTCATCTTGCCAAGGAGCACTGGTTTCTTTTATTGAAAAAATGGTATTAGATACCAAGATCTGGGCACCACGTGTGCTCTTTGATGCTGCGATTGCTTCTAGGCTCTCTGAGGGGACAGAGAAGGAAAATACCTGTGTATACATAACCAGTGTATATATGTATATCTATAAATATCCCTGTATGTTACAAGCTACATTTATAATATACTAAATATACTGGTATCTCCAACTCTAATCCACAATCACATGGATCATTCTAGCCTCTTTTCCTTGGTCTATAACTGATCTACAACTCCCCAGTTTGATTATGAGAAAGCACTCCCACCATCTGACATCCATTTATTTTATTGCTCAATTCCAAAACATATGTATAGTGATTTCAGAATCTTTACCTTTTACTCACATGAGAAATACTAATCAACTACAGTACAGTACTCACTCATTTCCAAAATTACTTAGGTCGGCATCTTGTTTTCCTTCTCCCTTTAGGGAGACTTCTTTATACATTTGAATACAGTTAGTATATTTTAAGATTTTATTTATTTATTTGAAAGAGAGAGAGTGAGAGCAAAAAGGAAGGGAGAGGGAGAGAGAATCTGAAGCAGACTCTGCACTGAACACAGAGCCCAACATGGGGCTCAATCCCACAACTGAGAGATCACAACCTGAGCTGAAGCCAAGAGTCGACACAACCAACTGAGCCACCCAGGTGCCCTTACAGTTAGATTCTTTTGTCACATTCTGCATTCCATCTTGGGAGTCACAGACCTTCTAGAAGGCTTTTTTTTTTTTTAAGGTTTTATTTATTAGAGAGAGAGAGACCACAAGTAGGGGGTTGAGTAGGGGTAGAGGGAGTGGAGAGTTTTAAGGCTTTGGTTTATTTTGCATTACTTTTCTTTTGTTCTTCAAAGGCAAACCTACAAAAACTTCTTGTCTGGCTAAGCTTTCCACTTTGTATTCCTCTTCATAACTTCCAAACCCCTTTTTGTGTTGATCTCAAACAGAATGACTCAAATATTTCAATTAACATTCTTTAAGTTGATAAAAATAAAATAGTAAGAATTCTCACATTTTATAAAGATAATATACTATAAAAATTATTTTAACATTAAACACGTTAAAATTTACCAATTTTGTTAATCAGGAATATAAAGTCTTTAAAATCTGCTTCACATGTTGATGAATGTAGACAGGGACTAATTGGGTGATTTGCTTAAATGTCAGACACAATTCTAATACCAAAAAATAATCTGGGAGCATATTCATGTTAATTGCATGTTACTTTTCATTTTGTCCAACAAAGAGAGAATTATTTTAATAGAAAAACTAAAAAACAAGAGGGAAAAAACAATTCCAGATGGATGACTATGCTGACAACTGCACTAACAATCTGTCTCTTTAACTCAGACATTAGCTTTACTCTCAAGGCTAAAAATATTAGTCATTCTTGAGCTGAAACTTGTTTTCTTAATACATTTTGTCTATATTCCTAAGATGCTGTTAGGCTTATACATAATCAGCAATCATTCTTACCTTGACCTGCCCGTACCTTAATTCTTGCTCATGCTGTAATCAATCTCCACCTAACTTTATTTCATTCTCCTAGAATTGTCAGAACCCTTACCCTATATGAATTGTAGCTGTAGTGCAGTTCAGGATTTACTTTTGCAAGATGTAAATTTTTCAAAATAATTTAAGTGTAATGTTTCTGAACCCAAGTAAAATAATTTCTGTAGGGTACTTATTTAATTTTTTTTTCAATTTGAAACATCTTTATGTGTTGTTCTTAAAAAGAGTTAGCTTTAATTCAGACATATGTACATATGCTTTAGTAAGTACATTAACTTACAGTTGCAATTATCTACAAATTTATATTATAGAATAACTTTATTTTGCATAAAATTTGATGGTAATAAGATTTGATGTTCCTTAATGGTGTTTAAATTGTTAAAAATATCAGTTACTTCATGAGTTTTACATACACTATTCAAAGGATTTTTGAGGCTTTATCTGAAAAGTGTTACCCCATTATCTATTTATCTATAGCATCTATTATTTGAATACTATCTATTTTAATCATTAACTCAAATATTTTGTAATGAGTGGAATTATATAAAAGCTATTCTAACAAAAATGAGTTATGATTTATATGTCCACTGCTTATTATAGTCAATAGTAATTTAGATAGTGATCAGTGCAAATTTCTAGATACTTCATAATATTTACAAGATAAGCCAGTTTTCTCTCTTTCTGAAATCATAGTACATTTATCTTTTCCAATCAATTTAGCGTGTAAACTATTCAGGAATTCAAAATAAAATATGCTATCCAAAGTCATGTGTTTTTTTTGTGTGTGTGCACATGTTTATAAATACAAAAAAGTGGAATCAAATTTTTAGGTCCACAGTCAACAGAAGACTTTAAGGTAATTCATTTCTAAAGTAGATTGTCGGGGCACCTGGTGGCACAGTTATGCCTCTGACTCTTGTTTTGGTTCAGGTCATGACCTCAGTGTTGTGAGATAGAGTCCTCTGTCTAGCTTCATGCTCAGTGAGGAATCTGTTTAGAGGAGTCTGCTTAGGTTTCTCTCTCCCTCTCCCTCTGCCCGCCCCTCCCCCAGTAAATAAATAAATCTTTAAAAAATTAATAAATAAAACAATATAGATTGTTTTGTTTTCAACTCAATTTTCTACTTTTTTGCTTGCTCAAGGTGACTTTTAAAGTTACTGAAAGAATGTGTTCAGTCTAATGTTTTTGAGAAATAACCAAAGAAACACATATATAACATAAAAATATTTACATAAATATGTATTATATAATACATATACATATTACCTATAATAATACATTATAAATATATGTGGTTTATATAAATATATATACTCCTAGTAATTGAATATCTGTTATTTATATTAAGAAATAGTATCAGTAATTGCTAGCTGAGTTCTAAAAAAGCCATGCTACAATATAGGTTCAGCAACAGAAAAGAAGATTCTAAAGTGACCATATGCTTGATACTCAAGTGAATGACTTTTGAATTGTCTTTTTTAAAAAACAAACAAACAGTTAAGGATAGGGACACCTGGGTGGCTCAGTGGTTGAGCCTCTGCCTTTTGCTCAGGGTCTTGGGATCGAGTCCCACATCAGGCTTCCTGCAGGGAGCCTGCTTATCCCTCTCTCTGTGGCTCTGCCTCTCTCTCTGTGTCTCTCATGAATGAATAATAAAATTGTTGAAAAAAATAAGGATATTTGGCATGTAAATATATTTCTTCTATTAAATTTTATTTAATTTTAAAATTATCAAGTTTTATCTGGGTAAAAACATATTTCAAAAGCAATCACATTCAAGAACCTGGATATTGCTTTAAAAAGTGCTTTCTTTTAGTGATGTCATTTTCTTTTATTTCTATCATAAAGTCCCTGTATGAAAAACTAACCAATAATTCTTGATACTTCCTGACCAAAGTATGTCCCACATTTAGTTCTCTGTATGATGTTTCCTGGGTGCATTGTGAATACACATATTCTGTGGTCGAAAGTGGGTTTTCATGGATTGCTTGTTCAAGTAGCTAAGCTTATTAATAACACTCTTTTCTGAAGTAGGAAGTCTTTTATATCAATAAATGCTGTTCTTTTATATCAAAAACAGACTTGCCAACTGATAAGTTAAGAAACTACTTGGTACATAGAGAAGAAAAAAATGCATGCCAGTGTAGGAAATAATATTACAATAATTTAATTGTATAATAATTATATATTGAGGGTTTATAATTTATTAAAATTAAGTTATATAATACATACACATTATACATATTAATAATTGCAATAATAATGTAAAGGATTTTAACTGGTGATTATCACTCATAGTTAATAGCAAAGAGGCACTAAATATCCAGGTTAAAAGAGAAATTCAATTGTTTGGACTACTCTGTTCACGACTTTTGGGGAATTAAAAAGTCATGTTGCCACCAAAGAGCACCATCCTAGCTTTCTCAATACCTCCATTTATCAAAGTAAATTAAGCAAAGAATGGAACAAGACTGGAACAATAATGAGGCTCTAAGTAAACTCCAGGAGACTGACAATGTGTTCCAGAAAGAGAGACTGGCGTTACAGCTACATGTTTGTTAAGCTGAGAAATCTGCAGGCCCACTCTGGTATTCTAGTGACTAGGGAAGAACCTGTTGCAGCTGCCCTGTGTAACCCTGGTGCTTCTCTCAAGTTTTATGAAACCCTCACTATTTTTCCTTGCATGACAGGTCTCTGTCCTGCTTGTCATGGGAGTTCTGCCAATTTTAATGTGATTATGGTATAAACAGTAAAATGCTTTAAAAAAAAAAAAAGAACCTGGTGAGAAATTTCTAGGGGAATGTAACTTGTATCCCCTTTAGTGTGGAGGAAAATGTTAATGCAGAGAGTGATGTCCATTTGGAGAAGGACATCCAGAAGCAGTTTATAGTAGAGTGGCGTGAAAACACCATAATGCAATCGTGTGCAGAGGAGGAAGGATAGAAGATGCGCCTCCAGCTATTTATGATCTTTAGAACTCAAGTGAAGGACTCGTAAAAAAGTATAGTAGTTTTGAAGTGAAAAGAAAATTTAGAGATTCTCAAAGTTTGACTCAAGGAGTGTCTAAACTAGCATGGTCTGATCATGCTATGTGCTATGTATTAAAATGACTTTAAACCCATATTAACCATAAGTCAGACAAAATACCTTTTGAAGGGCTTTATCATACCTGAATTTTCAGTGCTGATAGCCATCATGTGAGTAAGGCATTGTTTCATGTCTTTGGTGGTCAAACTGTAAACCAGAGACTTTAAAGAATTTCTCAGAGTCATACATTAAGAATGGCCCCTGAGTTTTCAATACAAAATTATTGGTTAAATCCACTTTTTTAAATTATAGAATTGTCTCTTTTCTATTCTTCTATGTAAGTTTATACATCATCTGTTCATTCAGTTTTAGAATTTGGAGATGTAAAATGAGATATAAACTTCAACATTTAAAATAATTGATTTTAATTTTCTATTTTAATTTTCTTCCTTATAGAGATCTAATTCACAAGCCATAAAATTAATCATTTCAAGGTACAAAATGTAGTTGTTTTCAGTGTATTCACAGAATTGTACAACCAACCCCACAAAATAATTTCATAATATTTTCATCATCCAAAACAAAACAAAGCCAGTAGCCATTAGCAGCCACTCTTTATTTCCTCCACCTACAATCTATGAGTCTCTGGGATCAGGCCCTGGACTGAAAGCAGGCGCTAAACCGCTGAGCCATCCAGGCTGCCCCCATTTTAATTCCTTACCAGAAATGTATGAGTGTTCCAATTTCTCCTTATTGTCACTAACACTTGAAATTGCCTTTTTCTAAAGCCATGCCAAAGAATAAGACGTGGTATATCGTTGTGGTTTTGATGTGCATTTCCCTAATGAGTAACGGTATTGAATATATTTTCATGTGCTTATTGGCTATGTGTCTATCTTTTTTGGAAAAATATGTATTCAGATAATTTAACCATCCATTAATTGTGTTATTCAGATTTTCATTGTTGAGTTGTAATAGTTCTTTTCTCCCAGTTTGTGGATAGTCTTTTCACTTTCTTGATCATCTCTGTTGAGGCACAGTAGTTTTTAATTTTGATTGAGTCCAATTTATTTACTTTTTTGTCACTTGTTTTCAGTTTTCTATCTTATGGTTATAACTTTCATTTAGACCTTTGACTTTTTCCACATGAAATCCTCTTATACCTCTTAAACTCTCCTGTAACTACATTTGTATTTATTGTTAAAGGTAACCTATTATGAGGCAACATTTCAAACATAATAAATTGAGCAAAATGCAAATCCTCTTCTACAACCACAAGTTATTATTCATTATTACATCTATAGTTTGATAATTGGCATGTACCACTTACATTAGTATGCATATATGTGTAGGTACTATATATCAATTTTTCAAATATATTTTTCAATATATATATTTCTATTTTAAAATACATTTTATACTTGTTAGGTCAAAAATGTCTTTTTTTTTACTACAAGTTTTATTCAAGATCATGCCAATTTTTACTGTGCTTTCTTATTAGACTATTACTACCTGAAAAATATATAAAATATGACTATATATGATCAATATGCCTAATATATATACTACTTGAGAGATCTAATTGCCTTTTTATTTTCTTGTTGATTGTCTTCCCTATATTTTCAAGATTATCACCAATTTGCTCAGATCAAAAATCTTTGAAGTCATCTTCAATACTTTCTTTTTTTAATATCACACATGGAATCCATCAACCAATCCTGTTAATTCCATTTTCAAAATGTGTTCAGGGTCCATCCATTTCTGACATAGATCACCTCCACATCTATTAATTTCTCTCCAGCCTCAATTATTGTAAAAGCTTTCTGAATGCTCTTGCTGCCATTTATCTGCTATTTATGCTCACAGTCTATTCATGATACAATATTCAGAGTGTTCCTTTGAAAAGAAGACAGGATTTGTCACTGATTGGATCAAATTCCACTTTTGGACTTCTGTCTTTTTTCAGAATGCTACTGAAAGGTTTTCTGTCGATCTAAGTGATTTACATTAGCTGGGCTCTGCCACTTCTCTTACCTCTTCTCCTTCCCTTTGTCCATTTCCCACTCTCTCTGGCTCCACTTGCCTCATTTTTTTTCCTGTTTTTCTTCTTCATTTTGCCTTCTTGAAGTCCTCATTGTTATTTACTAAAATATGGAAGCTAAATTGTGTGTCTTTTGCCACCTTGAACCTGCATTCTCAGGCTTTCACTTATGCATTTAAATAAAAATGCATTTATTAAAACAAATTTTGGCTTTTACACGTTAGGGAATGCCACCAAGAATATCATTAATCAAACACCAGCATTGCAACTGTTAAGTTAAAGTTTATGTAAAAATCGCTAATTTTGAAACATGGCAAGAGTCAAATTGTGATCTATTTATTGGAAAATTAAATGGTTTAATGCCTCTATTTTATTCAGAAACAGTATTTTTTTGATTACTTCTGTAATCACCTTTGAAAAAGTGTTATATGTCTCTAAAAGTAAACTTTCATAATAACTTGATTTTCATGATGTTGCAAAATAAATTCATCATTCAGTTGATGAAACAATCAGGATTGAAAACTTTGTTGAGAGATTTCAGCTGGCAGCATGGGATGCCACTGTGTAGCTCTATAGCTTTATGCAGGTCATTTATATTTTGAGGCTAGCTTTCCTCATATATAACAAAAATAACAATATCTACTTCCAGTGCTACTGAGCTAGTTCAACTAGGTGATGTATCTAAAATCTGTACCACAGAGTATAGCACTTTATAGACAATCAATAAATGACAATTTCCCCCTTTTCTCCTTTTCACAAATCTCCAAGTGTCATGTTAATTACATTAATGTTGCTTTCGTGCCTCTAAATTAAAATATTATATCTTTTTACAAGACTATTTTCTTATCAATGATATATATTCTAAGTATCATTATAATATCATGTTTTTCTTAATGACTAGAAAACTTTTTTTTTAATATTTATGGGAGCAGATTTAATTATCTTTTGGTCTAAATAGGAAATGGAGGAAAACAATAGTCTCTTTGCTTGTAGAAACATGACACAATCTTATGAAGGTTGATTGAAGCATTTGGTTTAAGGAAATTACTTTCCCACATTAAGAAAGGTGTTTATATAACAACTTGACTATTAACTATCAAGCATGGCAATTTCATCACTCCACCAGCTGTTCACATTTAATATTTGCATAATAGAATGAATAGTTTCTATAGTTATTGGTCTAGATTTTCATCTCTATTCCATGTGGACATATTTTTATCAAAATAATCACTTGTTTCATGAGCTTTCTGTTGGGTCTAATTTACTTTTCTTTTGTAGTTATATGGTTATGAGGACATAAACTTTTTCATACAAGGTAAGTCTTTTGGGTATTATAAAAGCATGTCGAGTTTCATTCTATTGATATACAGAGTGAAGACTATTTGATTCAAAATTTAATAAATATTCAGCATAGTACAAAACAGCTTGTGCTTGATGGTTCGTAGAAAATGTTTATATTTCTAAAAGCATGTTGGACATGCTATCTCCTTTGAAATGTTGAAACACCAGTCAAATACTTGTTCCCTCTGAAGTATTATTCATCATTCGTATTCTTATGTATTTAATTTTGACATACATTTGTAAATTGTAATGAGAAACAATATATTTTTATATTGACTTCTCTGTGTGACCGAGTTAAAATAAGTTCTTAATATGTCTGTGTACATACATACACATATACATACACATATCCTCAAACATACATGAATTTTACATGTCCTTTGTATAACCATTTGAGCTACTAAAGAAGAGGAATTGAAAGGAATATTTTTATCTCCCGTTGTGTGGTATACTAGATGCTCAGAACACACCTGCCAATTGAAATTTAAATGCAGCATGGATTTAAAAATTTTTAAATCAGGGCAGTCCGGATGGCTCAGTGGTTTAGCGCTGCCTTCAGCCGAGGGCCTGATCCTGGAGACCTGAGATCGAGTTCCATGTCAGGCTCCCTGCATGGAGCCTGCTTCTCCCTCTGCCTGTGTCTGTGCCTCTCTTTGTGTGTCTCTCATGAATAAATAAATAAAGTCTTAAAAATTTTTTAAATCATCTATACACTCAGAAAATAAGAGCCCAAATGAGATGAAAGTGAAAGGCTTGGGAATTGGTGAAATGTAAATGCCTGTTCCACCCTGACAACATTGATGAATCTTAAGTATATTGAAGAAATGGATTTATAGGTGACATATAATAAAAAGTCTGGTATCTAGCCCATGTGAGAGGGCTAACAGGACACCCCAGAAACTCCGCAGAAACGCCAAAAACGCAGAAACTCCAAAAATGATATACCTTAATTTTATAGGTGGAAAGAAGGCATCAGCAAGAAACTTGCTTACCTTGACCTTAATATTGGCTTGAGGGAGATGATTCTCCACTAAGAATCCACGATCATAAGTTGGCTCTCACACAAGTTTCACCACAGAGGTGGTGGCAGATAACTTTAATATACCATGGCCTATAGTAGTTTCTGTTTCCATCTGTCTGGCAGAGGCAAAGGCAAACGTTTTGGAGTGATAAAATTTAACTCAGCTGTAAACATTTCCATGAATTAATAATTCAATGAAAAGTCACAACACCGTAAAGAAAGAAGCATCATGAGCCTGAGCCAAAAGAAACAATTGTGACCAGAATAAGAGCTAAAAATACTCCCAGTAGTGGTACTCTCATACCCAGAAGTGTTATATCATTTGTTACAGGAAATAAGTAACGAAATTGAATATATGAGAAAGGAATAGAGGTCAACAAAAATAATTAAGAATTTTTCAAAGGTTAGAAATTTTAGAACATAGAAATTACTAAAATTAAAATTTAAATGAATGAATTAAACTACACATTAGATCAAAATGAAGAGGTCTAGTATATAGAGGTTATATATCAGATATGAATCAATTACCCAGAATTTAATTCAGGTAAACAAAGACATAGGAAATGCAAAAGATCAAGACATATAGCAATTAGAATAAAAAGATATATAACTTTCATTTTTTTAGTCTTCAGATGGAGTGTCATGTTAAACTATGAAAGTTAAAATAGTCAAAGCCATAATAATTGAGATTTTTTTCCCAGAATTGCTGGAGAAAACTCAGTTCTGAAAAGCCAAAAAAAAAAAAAAAGTCAGTTATGTAATAGTGAAAATAACACAAAAACCAAAGAAAACCTCTTAAAAAGGAAGACAAAAGGAAAAACAGACTACTTACAAATAATTCCAATAGATTCACAACTAATTTCTCAATAACAACAAAGGGGGTATGGAAGAGCCTGGCATGTTTTCAATAGTCTGGCCTCCTAATTTTGATATTTTGTGAAATTGTCTTTTAAGAATATTGATAAAATAGTTCCGGTAAAGACAGATTAACCTATATCCATACTAATCCATCTGTTCATGACAATTATATACTCTGGACAAAATACACAAGGCAGTTATTTGCAAACAACAAAACATATGTTTGGCTTTCATTTAATTCTGTCGAAACACTTACAGACCTTTATAACACCACATAGATATGCATAGATATTAATGTCTGACACACTATACATCAATTAAAAGTTGTAGTATTATTTTCTGTTTTATAACAACAGAAATTATTTTTCTGCGTATCATATGTTCTCAATAAACAGGGTGGTGAATAGAAGCCATTCTTTAGTAGATTTCAGATTCTCATCCTCTTTTCGTAAATACTGATTCAGATATCACAGTAGAGGATTTAGTAGATAAGAGTTTCCAGGTGTGGTTATGTAAATTTGCCCATCTTTCTCAAAGGGATTGCAGAGTGCTGTTCCTTTATCAGTCCAATAACAGCCCTTTCAGGACAAACGCTGTTAGGTAGCACTCACCAGGAAGATGTTAGAGAACAATACACATCACACTGTGATGTCCTGTCATAGCTATATTGACCAAAATCTTCCTATAAATTCACTACCATAGCAGGCCCTTCTAAATTCCCACTAACTGTCCTAATTGCTTTCCAGAAGCAAAAGTAAATTTTCCTTTCAGAATCCTCAAATTATCTCTATAATTTTTCAGGTTCTATGCCCAACTTTTAACCAAAAATAACTGAGAAAAATAGAAAACAGGACCAAATTACCAAAATTGAGAGATGGGGAAGAAAGACAATAATCTCATAAGCAATCCAAATGTTGGTGTTATTCAGGAATTGAAAACAATCTAGAGAATTTTAAGAGAAGAATGTAGTATTTTTAAAGAATCAAATAGAAATGGTGAAACTGAAAAATAAAATTACTAAAATTAAGAATTCAAAATATGTTTTAACAACAGGTTAGACATGGTAGAGAAGAGGATTAGTAAAGCAACAGTAAATCATTAGAATATATTAAATAGAAACAGAGAGGGAGAGAAAGTGGGGGAAAGCAGCAGATTATATATAGGATGTTTTATACAATGAAATATTTCTCAGCTATAAAACATCTCACATGATTTCACTAAAGATCCAAAAGGAAGGAAGATAGAAAAATATACAAAAGCAATGCATGAAATGATAGTGGATAACAGTTTTCCAAGTCAATTAAAACATTAAGTCGCAGAGCTAAGAAACAAAATTCAGGCAGGATAAATACAAAGAAAACAACATCTTGGAGATAACCAGAGAACTACCAAGAGAGCAAATAATTAAGACAAAGGCAGGAAGTAGAGAAGAAAAATCAGATACCTGGTGAGAATATAATTCAAATGAAGGCATAATAAAGACATTTCAGGACAAAACAAATCTGAGAAAATAGCAAAAATATATGTTAAAAACAGAAATGATGAAATCAAGGAAAGGACAATAAAGAGAATGAAGAAAATCAATTCTGGTTCTTTGAAAACATTAATACTTTTAATAAAGACCTAGCAGAACTGATTTAGAAAAAGAGAGAGAGAGAGAGAGAGAGAGAGAGAGAAAATAGACAATATCCACACTGTCAATATTATTATTGTTTTTTCAAAGGACATCACTTACAGTTCCTACTAAGAATAAACAGAGTTATAAGAGGATGTTTTGAACAAATTTGTTGCCAATACATTTGAAAAATTAGAGGAAATAAATTCCCAGATAAATTCCTATAGTATAAATAGTTTGAAAAAATTTAACATTTATTTATAATACAAAATCTACATTGAAGATCAGCAAATTCTTTCTTTTTTAAAAGATTTTTAAAAAATTTATTTATTCGAGAGAGAGAGAGAGAGAGAGAGAGAGAGAGAGGCAGAGACACAGGCAGAGGGAGAAGCAGGCTCCATGCAGGAAGCCTGACGCAGGACTGGATCCTGGGACTCCAGGATAACGCCCTGGGCCAAAGGCAGGTGCTGAATCGCTGAGCTACCCAGGGATCCCTAGCAAATTCTTTCTTGAGGGACAAGATATAAATATTTTTGTTTTGTAGGCCACATAGTCTCAGTCACAACTACTGAGATTGTAGAATAAAATAGCTCAGAAAACATACAAATAGTCACTGTTATATTCAGTACAAATTTATTTATGAAAACAGGCCATAGTTTACTGACCCTGCTCTAAGTAATTATTAATTATGGGGAATTATGTTAATCAGATAAATGATACCTATTAAAAACATAAAGCAAACATCAGGTTCAATCATGAATTATTGAAAGCTTTCCTCCTTGATATAATAAAACAGAAAAGCAGGCTCGTTTTTACCTCTTCTATATAACTTATACAGGAGCCTTACACATGTGCTATCTAATTACAGTAGCCACTAGACACATACAGTGATATCCACCTAAATTAATTTAAAACAGAGTAAATATAAAGAATAAAATTGCTGCCCTTATTACCAGTTAAAGCTAAGTTGGAGGATGTTACTTAGTGCAAGAGCCAAATTGTCTAACAGAATTCTAGATTTAGACAGATATACCCAGCCCAGCTCATACAGAGTTGAATCAGAACCTTTGCACACTTTACAACGCAGAGAAGATTAAGGAGAAAACTTGTTCTTTGTAGGCAGGTGTGTCCCTAAGAAGCACAGAACTGAACTAGGTACATTCATTATTATATCATACTTACAAAGGAGATAATTCATTATATCTCTATCTTAGTCAGTTTTGGCTGCTGTAACAAAATACCACAGACTGGGTGGCTTATATAAACAGAAATTTCTCCTCACCGTTCTAGAGGATTGATGTCTGAGATCAGGATGCTAGCACAACCAGGTTCTTCTAGTGAAGGCCCTCTTCTGTATTGCAGATGGTCAACTTTTTGCTGTGCCCTCACATGGTGGAAAGGACTAGGACTCTAGCCTCTTTTTAAGGGCACTAATCCCATTTATGAGAGCTGCATCATAATGACCTAATCAATCACCTCCAAAGGTCCCCTAATATCATCTGTAAAGCCACAGGAATCAAGACATTGTGGAATTGTCAAAAGAATAGAGGGAAATATCAATGAAACAGAATAGAGACCAGAAATAAACCTACATAAATATAGTCCATGATCTTTGGACAAAGGAGCAAAGGAACAGAGGTATTCTTTTCAATAAATTTTGCTAGAACAAAACATGCATGCAAAAGAGCAAATCAAGACACAGCTTTACACCGTTTATAACAATTCTCTCCAAATGGCTCATAAACCTGAATAAAAAGCACAAAACTATAAAACTCCTAGAAGACAACACAGAATAAAATCTAGATGACCTTGGGCATGGTGGTGACTTTTTAGAGGCAATACCAAAGGCAAGATCTGTGAAATAAAGAATTGATAAACTGGACTTCATTAAAATTAAAAGTTAGGGATGCCTGGAGTGTCAGCTCAGGGTGTAATCCCGCGTTCCTGGGCTCAAATCCCGCATCAGGTTTCTTGCAGGGAGCCTGCTTCTCCCTCTACCTCTGTCTCTGTGTGTTTCTCATGAACAAACAATTAAGTCTTTAAAAATAATAAAATAAATAAAAATTAAATTAAAAACTTCTGTTCGGAAAAGACTGTGTCAAGACACAAGCCACAGATTGGGAAAAATATTTGCAAAACACGTTATTGGATAAAGAACTGTTATCCAATATATGCAAAAACTATTAAAAATCAATGATGAGAAAATAACTATATTGAAAAATGGACAAGAAACCTGTCCAACTCATCAATTAGAATATATAGGTGACAAATAAACATGTGAAAAGATCTTCATTATATATGTATTAGGGATTTGCAAATTAAAAGAATGAGCACAGAACCATCATCAAAAATATTTTTTTAAAAAGCATTTTAATGAAAGAAATTTCACTCTTTTTTCCTCTGTGGGTTAAATGGTTCTGTTAACATTTATCTGTAGCATTTCTGTGCATAGATAAATATTTATAGAATTGCAATATATATGTAAAACCACGGACATGAAATTCACATATTTTAATATTTCCATTTACTCAATAACTAGAGAAAAACTAAGAAAAAATGATGTATAGACTGACATGGTTTATTAAAGCAATTATCATGGGTTGTTATGCTATGTGTTGGCAAATTGAACTCCAATAAAAAAAAAGACCAAAAAAAATTATCCTCCATTTAGGTATGTTGCGTGTATAATTCCAATAAATTGTATTTTTTCAAAGAAAATTATTATCTATTTACATAGGTGGTGATAGTAAATATTCTAGTTTCATATTTATGCAAAAAAAAAATTACTCTTGGTTCTTAGCTCAATAACACTTAAATAAACCTGAAATGATGTACCAGTTCATCATGCTTGTGCATTTACCATTATCTTCTTGGGAAAACTAAGCCTCCTGCAAAAGACAGTTTGACTGTAAGGTAGTTGTGTTTTTTAACTCCTGTTGCTATTAAAACTTTTCCTTCTATGCTATGTTGCCCGAGGGGAACAATTAACTATTGAAAGAAGCATGTGGTCTTCATTAGGTAAGGCACTCAATTTGGTTTGTTATATCCCAAGCATCTAGCACAACATGAGACACGTAGATGTTCAATAGTCATAGCTTTCTTGTCAGATAATAAGTTGCAATTAATGACGTATACTCTTTTCTGTTGAACTTTTTTTTTGGTATGTTATAAATCTAGTTTTTAAAAAACAAATCTTAATACTTCTAAAAAATCATTACTCTGTGGGAAAAGTGTGGCTTCAGAAATGTCAGACACAGGTTCTGATTCTATGTTTACCATGTATTCGTTGTGATACCTTGGATAAGTTCATAACTACATTAGAATTTTGTAAAAATAACTTCAAATAATAACTATTAATTTCCCATTGCTGTTCTCACCAATTACCATAAATTTAGTGGATAAAGCCACAGACTTATTATATTACAGGTCTGGAGGTCAGAAGTCAAACAAAGTGTTGGCAGAGTTTCTTCTAGAAATGCTACAGGAGAATACATTTAAGCTTCTAGAAACCACTTGCATTCCTTGCCTTATGGCCTCTTCCCCCAGAAGAGCCACTTCAAATCTCCTTCTGCTCTTGTCATCACATCTCTTTGCCTGACCTCACTCACTTGCCCTTCTCATAAATAACCTTGTGATTACATTTGTAACATCTGGGTCATCTCCCTGTCACAAGAACCTTACCTTAATTACATCTGCAAAATCCCTTTTGCCATGTAAACTAATATAATCAACAGTTTTCCAGGATTAGAATGTGGCTATTTTTGGTAGGGTGGGTGCATTGTTCAGCCTGCTACAATAACACTTACCCCAAAAGGTTTTTAAGAGGATTAAAGGATTTTGACTGCATGAATGTTTGGTATAATGGATTGGCCTTGTGTGATGCATTTTGTATACATCTGTATCTGTCTGTCTGTCTATCTATCTATCTATCTATCTATCATCTACCTATCTACCTTCCTATCTCTGTATCTTTTATATCTGTTTATTAAAGTTACCCATAACCAGAAAATTAAGTAAAACTTTGATATTTTAATGTGTTGTACTATAGTTTTACATGGCTCATTTATGAGTCTATGGTTAAACATATGAATGCAATATTAATTTATGGAAAACCTTTGGAAGTTGACTTTTGGAAGGTTAAAAGTTTTAATGTTAACATTTTAAAATAAAGCAATAAAATGCTGAAATAGGCTTGGGGGCCTAATAGGAAAATTTATTGAAATCACTGGAGTGTAATATCTTTGCAGAGCATCTAATTTTATACAGTAATGGATTGTGCCCAAGTGCTACACCTCAGTCTATTTGGCCAAAAGTTGTAGTCTTAATCATATGAATGTTAAGTTTTACACCTTTACAAAAGACTAAAATAACTAAATATTGCATTTTCTTCACAATGACATTTTTCACATTTCTCATTTTTTATAGTAAAACAACTCCATAATCTATACTTCTTAAATGTGTATACTTTGGTTGATTTTGTTTAGTGAGTTATATACATAACTTTATTTTCCATGACATAAGCTCCTATTAATCTCCACAGACTTTTTAACAAGTCACAATAGTATGTCTAGAAAAGTGGTGGAACAAATTATAATTTATTGAATATGTAAAACATATGTTTGGCAGTATGAGATCTTCTGAAAATGTTGTATTAAAGTTACCATGGAGGAAATCGTTGTGTCACACTTGAAAACAAGGATGCAATGCCTATTTTCCTTATAAATATACTTCCTCTTCATATACATGCCATAAAATCTAAATTCACAGAATATATTTATGAGATTTATTTTATATTTTAGTTTGCTTCACTTTCTACAATCTATGAATTGAACTGTAAAACAGCAATTGATTCTGTGGTGTGAGCTAAATCATAGCTAGTGGAGTATAGTTGTGGCGGTAATTTAGGATGACAGAACCAAATGCTAAATTCTCTCTCTTTCTCTCTCTCTCTCTCTCTCTCTCTCTCATACACACACACATACTTGGCATAATTTGGATAACTAGAAATAGAGATTGAACATTCAATAGGGATGTACCTTGTATATAGTACACAATATACAGATATTTTGGAAATATTCCAAATATTTGGAATATTTGAATTCTTATTCAAATAGTGTACATTAGTAAACTGAGGTTTCTTTTCAATAGGTCTATGAATATAGATCACCACATATAGGTCACTACTGTTCACAGTAGAGACATGAAATATTTAGAGTGATATAAATTGAAGAAGACAACTCAGTGCAAATTCATAAGAAATATTTGGAATGAAGATCATTACTATATTTTGCTACATGTAAACATATATGTGGCTTTTATTAATATGTGATAAATACTATTATTATCATGAAATCCACACAATAATAGCTTTTTAAAAGAAAATAAATTCATATTCATTCCTATGCAGAAATTTTAGATCTTTATGTACAGTCTGATAATGCTGTATTTTTCTTATTAAAGTTACCTACTTTAATGCTTATCTCTTCATGGTCATTAAATTACAAAGAAGAAAAACAATGGTAAAGATAAATAAATATCCACTTGTAGTGAAGAAGAAAGAAAGCCCTTTCATGGGGATGTCAGTAGACTAGTCACATTCTGAAATACGGTTTTAAAAATATTTCTTTTTCTTTCATTGTATTTTTTAGGGCTATTACCTATGGTTTTGAGGAATAATATATGTTCTAACTGAGATTAGTTTATGATAAGCAGAAAATTATGTTTTATTTGTTCCCTAAACAGTAAATGTTAAGAGTATTAGAAAACTTTAATCTTTCTAAATGCCAAGTAACCCCCACATAATGCTCTCCAATTGAGATTCTAGATAAAATGTTTCGGTAAACTGAAAACACAGAGAATTAAAAATTAAAAGGTTATTTAAAACAAAAGTTTTGGTGTTAGACTGCATGAATTAAAACTATGGCTGTATTAGTTGTGTAAACTTGGGAAATTAACTTACTCTTTTTGGTTATTTGTTCATTTATAAATGGATGTAATCATGCCATCATTGATAAAGGTATTGGTGAGAATTAAATGCTTGTTATAGTGTCTGGTAAATATTGCATATAAGTAATTATGTTAATAGAATGCAAATAGTATAATTATCATTATTAACACTTTCAAGATATTTCTTGTATTTTACATTTAACTCTTATTTCTTATACTTTAACCCTTATTTCCTCACATGTACATTCTATACACACTTTCTTTGTCTTGCTTTTATTTTTATTATCATTTAACCACTTTTTTGTAAGAAATGTGATTCTTTGGCAGCTCGGGTGGCTCGGGGGTTTAGTGCTGCCTTCAGCCCAGGGCCTCATCCTGGAGATCCAGGATCAAGTCCCATGTTGGGCTCCCTGCATGGAGCCTGCTTCTCCCTCTGCCTGTGTCTCTGCCTCTCTTTCTCTCTGTGTCTCTCATGAATAAATAAATAAAATCTTTAAAAAAAAAAAAAGAAATTTGATTCTTACCTAAATACTTAAATTTATTCTTATCCTGCTCAATGTAATGTGCTTTGGGTCTGTTTTCAAATTATATATATATATATTTTTTTTACTCCTGCAGATCTTATCTAACCATAATATAATATGTATATGTGGTTAGTTAAACTTTATGGCTGGTTAGGGAAAAAAGAGAGATTTTTCTCTCCCAATTATGAATTCTAAGCATTTAATTTGGTTTTTTTGTTTGTTTGTTTGTTTTTTAATTTTTATTTATTTCTGATAGTCACACACAGAGAGAGAGAGGCAGAGACACAGGCAGAGGGAGAAGCAGGCTCCATGCACCGGGAGCCCGACGTGGGATTCGATCCCGGGTCTCCAGGATCGCGCCCTGGGCCAAAGGCAGGCGCCAAACCGCTGCGCCACACAGGGATCCCTAAGCATTTAATTTGTAAACTGGTGAAACTGTCCTATTTACAAAGCAAAACAAAAAAACATGAAAACCTTCATATGTAAACTAAGATAAAGGACACGTGCTAGAAATTTTGTGTTAAATGACTAAGCATTTCTTAGATCCTGGAAAATGCAGAAGCCTTTCAGTAGCAAGAATTTTATTTTGAGAAATTTCATCACCATGAAGCTCGTCTACCTAACTAGTCTGATAACACATCAATATTTTTATTATTGTCCTACAGCTCAAAATTGATCATTATTCCTGAATTATATGTGGAATTACAATTTCCACATTTGTATATGGAAATCTATCAATTAAAAAAAAAATCTTTTCCTTGAAAAAAAAAGAAGTTATTCGTCAACTCAAATGATTTATATATTTTCCAATAATAAAGCTTTCCTATTGATAGTACATATAAACATTCCATTTTCACATTTACACAAAGAAAAAAAACCTAAATCTTATAATATTTCCTCCAAAATTGCAAAATAAGAAGAGGGAATAAAACTACACAAAAATACACTATCTCCACAACCTGAAGATGAAGACTACCCAAACTCAAAGTAGCATAAATAACCAAAAAGAAAGCATTATATCCCAATGAACAATCTCTTGGACTCAACCCTGTAGCAAACTTGTGTGATAAGCAAAGTTAGTCTTACTAAAAATTTTATAGAAAAGAGTGGGGGGAATCTAGGTTTATCTAAAACCCCAGTTTCTAAGAATAAGTTTACCCTAAGAGTAAAATTTCTTTAAATTTCTTTAAAGTTTCCTGGTACAGAGAGAGAGAGGGTGAGGAGCACACAGGGGATGACACAAGAAAAATACTTCCCCAAAACCATTGACTGGAAAAATGAGAGGGGCTAATTGTTGTGAGTTTTTCAACCAGTGGAGCTCAAAGATTGAAGTTTTAGAAGTCCCCACTGTGGGCGGGGTGGAGCCAGTGAGCAGAGCACTGATCCTGCAGAGAAGGAGGGTGGAGGCCCCGAAGTGGATGGCACATTCTGAGGATCCCCTGGGTCACACTGGAAGAGACAGTTTCCCTTCTTGGAGAGCATTTGAGAGGTGGCACTGACTTTCAGGGGACAAAAGAATCAGCAGGCACCGTTGAGCTACTGTGTTCCTTAGCACAGGGCAAGCAGACCCGGATGCCAGCTCTTCATTACACTTTAAACTCCAAGCTCCTGCAGGTTGGTGCAACTGTCCTTCTCGGAGAAACTCGCACTAGCTCCTGGGTGGTGAGATCCTCCCCCGGAGTATCAGCACTGGTCCCCTCCATGGTGGGTCCCTCATGTTTGAAGTTTTCAGATTCAGCCAGCATGCCTGAGATAATACACAGGTGCACTGTGCTTCTGGGCAGGCAAATGGCCCAGACACAGACTCGATAAAGGCAGGGATCTGAAAGACATCAGAGAAACATGAGGATCTGAAGGACATTTGAGACACCCGCTCATCTATGAAGGGTTTCAAGATGGTGGGCATGAATTCCCCTCAACAGGGATGAGGGAGAGGTACAGGCACCATTTTTCTTCATGGCCCATCAGTACCGACTGACTTCAGTGAGCAGCATAGTACCCACAGTGGAGGCCTACAACACCTATACCAACCCCGCACTCTCTAGGTGTTTGTTTACTAGGGAAAGTATCCCTGAGGACCAAAGCAATGGGCTCCTTCCCCAGAAAAATCAGCCCAAAGCCCCCCCCCCACCACACACACACTATAACTACCAACCATCAAGTGCTGGAAAGCTTCAGCTCTGGAGGAAATAGGATCAGGCCTCTTTTCATTAGCAGACCAGAGCACACCCAGTTAAAACTTGCCATGTGCTGGACAAGGTCCAAATACTGCCCACTGCAGACAAGGAGAAATTCTGCAGAGGACTGACCCGAGGGAAACGGCAGCCAAAACAGAGCAGAGTGCACACAGCAAACACCAGAAACGCTTCCTGAAGCACCTGCCCTGGCCAGTACATGACTGCTTCTTAATAAAGCCATTATGCTCAGAAGCAGGAAACATAACAGGTTTTCATAGCAGTCAGGAGAAGACAGAGACTTAAACAAAATGCCAAATTGGAGGAATTCATCTCAGAAGAAAGAACAAGAAGAGGTCACAGCCAGGGCTCTATTTGAAACAGATACAAGTGATATGTCTGATCCAGAATTTAAAACAATAATCATAAGGATACTATCTGGGCTTGAAAAAAGCATGGAAGACACGAAGGAGTCCCTTACCATGGATATAAAGGACCTAAAAGCTAGAACATCCTTCTAAAGAATGAATGAGTTAACCAGGAAATGAAAGAAAAAAATAAAAAACAAACAAACATGGAAACAAATGAAAATGAAAACATGAGATCCAAAACCTTTGGGATGCAGCAAAAGCAGTCTAAGAGGGAAGTACGTAGCAATACAGGCTTTCCTCAAGAAGCAAGAAAAAGGCCAAATACCTAACCTAAAATTAGACATAAAGGAACTAGAAAAAGAACAATAGATGAAGCCTAAAGCCAGTTGAAGAAGGGAAATAATTAGAGAAGAAATAAATGATAGAGAAATAAGCAAACGGGGCACCTGGTGGCTCAGTGGTTGAGCATCTGCCTTTGGCTCAGGTCATGATCCCAGGGTCCTGGGATCAAGTCCCACATCAGGCTCCTCTCATGGAGCCTGCTTCTCCCTCTGCCTATGTCTCTGCCTCTCTTTCTGTGTCTCTCATGAAAAAATAGATGGATCTTCAAAGAAACAAACAAACAAACAAACAAACAAACAAGCAAACGAAAAACAGAACAGATCAATGAAACCAGGAACTGGTTCTTTGAAAAAAACATAAAATTGATAAATCTCTAGCCAGACTTATCAAAAAGAGAAGAGAAAGGAACCAAATAAAGAAAAGCATGAATGAGAGAGGAGAGATATGACAACCAAGGTCGCAGAAATAGTTTCCTGGTAAACCAGAACACTGGTTTTCAATTTTAATAGTTTACTTCATCAGAGGAAATTTAGCAATATCTGGAGACATTTTTAGTTGTCACACACTGGATAAGTGCTTCTTATTGGTATCTATCGAGTAAAAGCCAGAGATGCTGTCATATCCTATAAGGCAGTCCCCTACAACAAAGGAATTATAAAATGGCAATAGTCCTGCTGTCGAGAAACAGTGATTGAAGGAGAATGTTATGATTTGATGTCACAGTTATTTAAAGGCATAGATTCCAGAGGATAGATGGATAGATAGATATCTAGATATATGTATCTGGAGGATATATACTATGTATATAGTTGGAAGAGTAATACCATTTGATATTTGGTATTTGTGTAAAAAATGTAAAATGGAGAAAATTAGGGTCAAATAAGATCAAAGAAAATGAAAATTTTTAGGAAACAAAATGCTTCCCCTCACTACCAAAAAAAGAAGACCCAATAAGAATGTGTACTTTACTAAACTGATTTTTAAAAGTTAATATTGAAAGAAATATTACAAATGACCACAAATCCTCAGAATGGACCAAAATTTGGGGAAAAAAGAAACTACACAAATTTCTTATAAAAAAGTCAGAATATGAGATCCACACACTTTATCTGATGAAAATTTTTTGCCAAAATCTATAATGAAACAGAAAAACTCCGTAAGATAACACTTTACACTGATTATTCTCAAGCCAGCATTTGTAGATATGAAAAACACACCCTTACAGGATTATTTTAAACTCAGAACAGAAATGATCAAAATACACACACAAGAAAATGAAACCTTATTAATCTCAGACAATAATGAAAAAAGACAACTCAAATAGAAAATAATAAGGTGGCTAAGGAGGAATTAAAATTTGATGAAGAATATAGAGTAAAAGTAAAAGAGAAAGAGAATAAAATGAGGTATTAATAAAAAAACAATACAATAACAATAAAAAAGTTTTAAATATTTCTGAAAATTAGGTAGAAAAGGAAAACAATAAAAGAGGAAGTAATATTTGCATAATTAATGTCCTAGGAAAGGTCAGGGAAGGTGGGCAAAAAATAACCATTAGAGAAAAACTAATGTCTGAAACTATAATCCAAACAAATTTTCAGAAATGAAAGACTTGAATCTTGATATTGAAAAAAACTTAGGAGTCACCTGGGAATATTATCCTAGAACAATCATCTATAGTTTATAACCTAAAAAAAAAGAGAAAATATTAGATTTTAGGATAAAGAAAAATAATTCTCAGGTCTCTAGGCAAAAATCAAATAGCATACAAGAATAAAATAGAATGACAGTAAGCATATAAGAATTGAGGAATTCTATACCTATAAGACTTTCTTGAGAAATCTACTGCAGGTTGCTCTTCTCCCAACCAAGACAGGACTGGAAAAACTCTGACAAAAGAACTGTTGTGAGCACTTAATATTTGTATATTAGTATATCTCAGACTAAATAAAAGATGGTTATGAGGCTGTAAGATGAGTGCAAACAATCGTATATGATGTGACCAAATAATATAACTAAAAAACAAAGGTAATGAAGAGAAAAACAGAAAAGAAGAATAATTTCATTGGTTTTTATATAGGAAGAAAATGAGATTTAAAATGTGCCATTTAGGGAAGCTTTGGTGGCTCAGTTGGTTAAGTGACCAACTCTTTACCTTGGCTCAGGTCTTGATCTCAGGGTCCTGAGCCCAAGTCCTGCATTGGGCCTCATGCTGGGCATGGAGTCTACTTAAAAAAAAAAAAAAGGCACCATTTAAAAATGCCAAAATGATTAAAATCAAAAGAGAGAAATGGTGTCTTAAGGTATAATTGCAAAGGTAACCACTGAAACAAAAATACAAATCTTTTTAAATATCTTTAAAAAAGGAACACCTGGGTGGCTCAGTGGTTGAGTGTCTGCCTTTGACTCAGGGTGTGATCCCAGGGTCCTGGGACCACGTCCTGCATCCTGCTTCCTGCAGGGAGCCTGTTTCTCCTTCTGCTTTTGTCCCTGCCTTCTCTGTGTGCCTCTCATAAATAAATAAATAAAATCTTTTTAAAAAATCTTTAATAAAAGAGAATATAATAAAAATCCAGTAAAGAAAGAAGTAAAGCACATATACTATATATTTTTAAAAGATTTTATTTATTTATTCAGAGAGAGTGAGAGAGAGAGAGAGAGAGAGAGGCAGAGACACAGGCAGAGGGAGAAGCAGGCTCCATGCTGGGAGCCCAACATGGGACTCGATCCCAGGTCTCCAGGATCAGGCCCTGGGCTGAAGGCGGCACTAAACCACTGAGCCACCTGGGCTGCTCACATATACTATATTATATTTAATTATAAAATAATATAATGGAGTGGAGACCAAATTTATTAGTCATATCAATAAACATGCATTTCCATAAGTCACAACTAAAAAAAAATTGTAAAGCAATTTTAATTGGGCTCATAAAGCAAAATGTAATTATTATATATATATATATTCAAATATATATATATATTCAAAATATATATATATATTTAAAATATATATATATATTCAAAAAGAATCAGAAATGCTAAAATTAAAGAGTGGCCAAAGGTATATACATGAAATATGGAAACCAACAAAAGTAGGGCTACTGAACTTAATATTTAAAATAAAGTATAGGGACACCTGGGTGGCTCAGGTGGTTAAGTGTTGACTCTTGATTTCAGTTCAGGGTTTTGAAATCGAGCCTGGCATTGGGCTCCCCACTTAGTGTGGAGTCTGCTTGTCCTTCTCCTTCTGTGCCTCCCCCCACTGTCTCCCTCTCTCTAAAATAAATACAATCTTTAAAAATAAATAAAATAAAATTCAATCAAAATGTATTAAATGTTAAAACAAAAGCACATTTTTAATGCTTAAACTCATAATTCACAATGAAAATTTAATGCCCATCAATATTTATGGACAGAATTACCTAGAATTTAACTCTGTGAAGGAAAAACTAGAAAAGATGCACTGTAATATATGAAGAAATATACTAATACGAGGAAATATACTAAGAAAAATCAAGTGAATCATAACAGCAAATATTAGCAAGGGTAAAAAAGACATAGATGTAATCAATAAAATAGATGTAGTAGCTGTATATCAACCTTAATTTCTGCTGTTTGAAAATATACTTCCTTATCAATTAAAAAAAGATATCCTTTATGGCAAACATTGCTGATGGCCTAGCCCACGTCCATTCTCACATTCATTATTCTTCATTTCTTCCCATAATCTCTTGCACCTGGTGGTGATCCTATGACTCAATACTAGTCAGTAGGTTATAAGGCAATTTTGTATGGGATTTTTAAGATATCATTTTTATTGCTGTTGTAGAATTTTGTTCTTTTAATTTTTTGAAGGAAAAAGCCTAATAATTCTTTTTTTAAACATCTTACATTTTACTTTTTTGAAATGAGAAACCTGAAGCTGCAGGAGCCTTTCATAGAAATAAATGGCACAGTTAAGAATCTTAGAGCAAAACAGTGATAGGAGGCTGTAATATTTGCAACATTGAGAAGCTTCCCACCAGCTCTAGACCACCTTCCTGAAGAGTCGTTTTTGTTATGTGAGAAGAAAAAAGATCTCTCTTTGTTTAAATCCTTCAAGTTAAATACACGTTATTTGTGCTAGAGTCATAGTGTGAAATAATACAGTTTATAACTACAACTACCTTCTCTTTGTAGATGTTCAATTTTATAGATATTTGTTTAGAAGATACAGTGACATTAAGAAAACTAGAGGTTCTAAGAAACATCAGTTTCCTATGAAATTTTTATATTAAACTCCCTTCAGTCACTACATGATTTCTCAAGATATCAGTGCTCGGTTTTGAAGTGTTCTGCTTCTGAAAACTGAAATTACTCTTCTTCCCTGTTTTTCTCTTCATTACCTTTGTTTTTTAGTCACATTATTTTGTCACATCATATGCATTTGTGCATTAGCCTTACACCCTCATAACCATCTTTTATTTGGTAAGGGTCTTAAAAAAGATGCCCTGTGCTATTCTCCAGAACTGCGAATTACCAAATGAGAATTTCAGTTCACACAGTTGTTTCTTTTGGAAAATTTGGCTATCATTCAACTCTACTGAAAATTAGCATAAATATGGTGAGGGTTAACCCCTGTTTTTTATATGATTTAACTACTGTAAATAACTCTTTTACTTAATTCTTTGTAGAATAACCCCTGAAGTATTTATCCTATTCATTAAGAATACTTCTTAATTAGTTTAGCTGAGAGGATGAGGTAGTGAAAGAAAAGATAGTATTTTTCTTTTTATGCCTAAATATTATGTTGTGAAAATAAAGTTTAATTTCAATCTAGTTCTATATTCAAAATACATACTAAGATTTATGTGAAATAATAACTCTGCTTAACATGTGGGTTAAAATTATTGTGTTTTTTTTTTTTTTTGTATGAGACAGTGAAAATCTAAAATCCCTACTTGTTTTTATCCCTCACCCATTCTTCCCTTATCTGGCTCATTTCCTTAATTAAACTCAAAACATAAGAATTAAGGAATATGCTTTATTGAAGACTATGGTTGGAGAGTAGTTTTAGGTATTAACAAATCTTAAATGTTTTCTCTCTGACTTCTTATCTACTTTATATAGTTTATAAAATTAAAACAGAAATAAAAAGGGGAAGAAACAGATTGAAACATAATTACAACAGTGGCAAGAGTCACAGCATATTTTAGCTAAAACGTATTATCCTTTCAGGATTTAAATTGTGAGCGTTAAAATGATAGCAAGATTGAAGAAAAATTTCAGCAGTTGCAAAGATACTGGGATTTAAGTAGACCTCAGCAATTTTGAAGAAAGAGAAATTGAGTTACACGTGGCATACATGGGAATACATTAGGCTTTGAGAAATGGAGATTACTTAGGACTTGTGAAGGAAAATTGAAAACTATAAAATCCATGGAGAATGTAACATTCTATTTGATGTGGAGAGAATGTTTAAGACTACCCTGAATATGTCTGGAGTTTGGTGAATAATACCTATCTCAGCATTTTAGTGCCCTAAAAAAAAAAAAAAAAAAAAAAAAGGAGAAGGAGAAAAAGAAGGGAACAGTGGAGAAGCACAGATATGCCACTTGCAAATAAAATGAAATCAATCTCAATCCATCTCAATATCTCTTTTGATGAGAAGATTTTTATTTGTTTAATAACGTCAGAAAAAAAAAGATGCCAAGAACTTTTTCTTTAAAATATATTCCCCCATTTCTCCTCTAAAGTATGTGTGTAAATTTATTTTCAGATATACTATTAGGTTTTGATGACATTTAAGATAATGAAAGTCTGAATATATCAGCTGAGAGTAGAGTCCTTTTCCCCAAGCATTCCTGCATTAATCCCTCACATATTTATTCAATCTCTACCCTATCTGTATGCATGGGACACATCTAAGAGCAAAGTAAAGGACGATGCCTCCATCTCATATAATGAAAGAACAGGACAGACAGATGGCAAGAGGAGATAGACAGTAAAGAACAAATATTAAAAGTTAGCAAAGCATGTAGTATACATGAAGTTAATAAAATCTTTGGGGAAAAAAAGTAGAGACGTTAGGCATGTTGTAAATATTTAATCCACTGGTAGCTTCACTTACTTTTATCTCAGAAATAGATACTTGGATTATAGAAGTTCTAATGATATCAATGCCATGACAACAGAACCTTCCTCCCTCCTCAAAACAAACACCTCTCAGTAAACACTAAGATAACAACTGAAGTAAAATTGAGAGGACAGTGGTTTGCTCTGCTTGAGGAGAATGTTTAAGATGAAGTGGATATCCATTCTCCTGTTGATAATATGGTAACAAATTATTCTAAAGTGAATCTAGATCACAAGCACCAGACCAGAGATAACTATTTCAAATCTATTTCATAAATAAGACAAAAATAGGCTAAAACATTCCGTCCGCAAATTGACTAAAAGAAAAAGGTGAGGGGGGTAGGGCTGTAGAGAGTGTTTCCTAAGAACACTAAGAAGGATCAGTAGAGTATTGAAGCATCACACACATGCTTAATTTAAGAATCAAGATCACACTTTAAATGAATTATTCCTAGTGAACATTGCAAAGGAGATGACTACCTATCACTACATTTATTAAAAAGGATAAAATAATGTTATGAGTATAAGCAGTTTACTGAGTTATGCTGTATCTGATAAGTAACTGACATTTCAAAAATGAGACATGGCTTCCAAAAGTTTTAAGCCAATGAGAGGATAAAGACCATCTTGAATCTGAAGAGGCCCACTTGGATTTTTCAAGAAAGTAATTTATAAACATACCTTAGCTCCTATGAAGTTTTCACCAATGAGAATGAACTGGTTTTGTAGGAGCTTGCAAAATTCTTCTCTAGCAAATGTTAGAAAATCAAGTAACTGTGAGTTTAAGCATAAAAGAAATAGAACTACTAATTGTATGATTTCATAAAATAGAAGAGGTAATCTGACTGGTTCTATCATTGCAGCAATAAATAGGTTTATCTTAAGTTATTAAAAATATTTCTTGCCTGTAAAGTTATGTTATTTTCACAAAGAAATAGAACATGTGGCTAGAAAGTTTTATTAATAATACTACCTTCCAGATTAGTTTTAATGAAATATATTTATTTACCAGATAAATTAAAACATAAAACCTCATTAGAGTTTATTTTAAATTATTTGAAAATAAGTGTCATTAATCTGTATTTTAAACTTATTTCAGACAGAAATTATTTTAAAGAATAATAAAACATAAAATCTTTTATATATTTTTTTGAAGTTTTTTGTTTTGTTTTTTTGTTTTTAAGTAAGCACTACTCCCAACATGGGGCTTGAACTCATGACCCTAAGATCAAGAGCCTTACGCTTTACCAACTGAGCCAGCCTGGCGCCCCACTTGAAATCTTTTAAAAATCACTTGATGAGAATAAATCAAATTGAATGTCAGTAAGATATTTTTAAATAAACATCATCTGGTGAATAATATATGTAGATTTTCTAGGAAGTAACACTTAATAGAAATACCTAATGCAGGCAGTATGCTATAATGATACTTGCTATTGAAGAAGTACATTCAAATGATGAAAAAATATCTGTGGTTCATTGAACTCGTGATAAAGAGGCCAAAGGTAGTGTTTCCAAAGGCACACTGAATCTGCGATCACTAAATAGCAATAGTGAAGAAAGAGGATTTGGTGGCTTTAAAAACACATTTCAGGAGGCGGAAAATAAATTAGAAGAATGAAATCCTCATCTTTGATTCAGTAATAATTTTTGAAAATTTCCGTCGGTTTTCACTGTTTTTTTTATCTGCATATTCTTTCTTTACAGAAATAATTTTTTAAAAACGATGAGCTGTAAGAAACAATGTTTTCTCAAAGTAACACATTTCCATAAAATATGCAGTTTCCAATTTCATTAATTCTGTACCGTTCGATTCTGGGGGATTTTTTTTTTTTTTTTTTTGTATATGGTGTTGGAGAGTAGTCTTATTCTTTTCCATGTAACTGTCCATTTCCCCAAAACTATTTATTGAAAAGACTATATTTTCCTCATTGTATATTCTTGCCTCCGTTGTCATAGGTTGACTATATAAATGTGGATTTATTTCAGGAGCCTCTACTCTGGTCCATTGATCGATGTGTCTGTTTTTGTGCCAGGACATTACCATTTTGATTACTACAGCTTTGTAATATATCTTGAAATCTGGAATTGATATAATTCAGCTTCATGCTTTCTTAGGAATTCTTTGGTTGTTTGTGGTCTTCTGTGGTTCCATACTAATTTTAGTATTATTTGTTCTAGTTTAGTGAAAAATGTGATTGGTGTTTTGATAGGGATCGCATTGAATCTGTACATTGCTTTAGGTAATATGGACATTTTGACAGTATTCATCTTCCAATCCATGCATATACAGTATCTTTCCAAGTTTGTGTCATCTTCAATTTCTTTCATTAGTGTTTTATAATTTTCATAGTACAAGTCTTTCGCCTCTTTGGTTAAGTTTACTCCTAGGTATTTTATTCTTTTTTGCTATAATTATAAATGGTGTTTTGGGTTTTTTTTATTTTTTTCTGTGATTTCATTGTTGGTATATAGAAATGCTGCTTGTTTCATGATATTAATTTTGTATCCTGTTACTTTTACTGAATTTATTTATCAGCACTAGTAGTTTTTTGGTGAAGTCTTATATATGGAAGTATATAACATTTTGTTTCTCTCTTGCTGCTTTTGAGGGAAAGTTTTCAGGTTTACAACATTGAGTAAGATATTAGCTCTGAGCTTTTCATATTTGGCCTTTATTATGTTGAGGTACGTTTCCTCTAATCCCAAATCATTGAGAGTTTCTATCATAAATTGACATTAAATCTCATCAAATATTTTCTCTGCATCTGTTGAGGTGATCATAAAATTTTTATCCTTTATTTTGTTGATATGAGGTATGACATTGATTAATTTGCAAATGTTAAACCATCTTTGCAACCCAGAAATAAATCCCACCTGATCTTGGTGAATAATCTTTTTAATGCATTGTTGTATGTGATTTGCTAATATTTTGTTGAGGAGTTTTACATCTATGTTTACCGGGGATATTGGACTGTCATTATCTTTTTTGTGGTGTCTTTGTTTTTTGTTTCAGGGTAATGCTATCCTCATAATCTATTTTCAGGGCAGCCCGGGTGGCTCAGCAGTTTAGCGCCACCTTCCGCCCAGGTCATGATCCCGGAGACCTGGGATCAAGTCCCACGTGGGGCTCCCTGCATGGAACCTGCTTCTTCCTCTGCCTGCGTCTCTGCCTCTCTCTCTCTCTCTGTTTCTCATGAATAAATAAATAAAATCTTTAAAGAAAAAATAAAGTATTTTCATTTAAAGTAATTATTGATAGCTACATACTTATGGCCATTTTTTATTTTTTCTCTGTTTATGTTTTTGTATTATACTTCTTCTTTGTCCCTTTCTTCTCTTGCTCTTTCTCTGTGATCAATGAATATCTATAGTGTCTTATTTGGCTTTCTTTCTATTTATTTTTTGTGTATCTATCATAGGTTTAGGGTTTATGGTTATTATGAGTCTCCTATATAGCATCCTAATTTAAATGGCAGTCCATATTAATTTGATGGTCATTTTAGTTCAAATGCATCCTAAAAAAAAATCTTCTTGTATTTTTTCCTTTCCCCCCTTTTTTCCTTTTCCTCCTTCTCTTCCCTTTTTACTCCTTTCTCCACACTTTATGTATATGTTGTCATATTTTACATCTTTTTATTCATATTTTTCTTATGTCTAATTATGGCTATTTCTTTTTCACTTAAAGAAGTCCCTTTAACATTTCTTACAAGGCTGATGTAGTGGTTTGTCTGTCTGGGAAGGTCTTTATTTCTTTGTTTATCTAGGAAACTGTATCTGTTCTTCAAATCAAAATTATAATTATGCCCTGTAGAGTATTGGTTGTAGTTTTTTTTTTTTTTTTCTTTCAGCTCTTTGAATGTATCATGCCATTTACTTTTGGCTTCCAATGTTTCTGCTGAAACATTGGTTGAGAGGCTAATATGTTTTCCCATGTATATACATTTTTGTTTCTCTCTTGCTGCTTTTGAGATTCTCTCTTAATCTTTAAATTATTTTAATTATTATGTGCCTGGTTTGAACATCCTTGTGTTCATTGTATTTGGAATTCTCGATGCTTCTTGGACCTGAATGTCTTTTACTATGCTCCACCCTCTCCCCTCCCCGCCACCGGTTAAAAATGTTCTGTTATTATTTCTTCAAATAAACTTTCAACACTTTTCTTTCTCTTCTTTTGGGACCTTTATAATGTGAATGTTTGCTCACTTAACGTTGTCCAAGAGATCTCCTAATCTATCCTCATTTAAAATTATTTTTCTCTTTTTGCTATTCAGTTGTTTGCTTTCTGTTACTCTGTCTTCAGATTGCTGATGAGGTCTTCTGAATCCTCTGATCTACTGTTGATTCTTCCTAGTGTTGTTTTATTTTGGTTGTTGTTATTTCAGTTACTGTATTCTTCAACTCTGGCTGGTTCTTTTAAATATATATATTTTTCTCTTTATTAAAGGTCTTACTGAGTTCTCTCACTTTTTCCTCCATTCCAGTGTCTTTATGATCATTATTTAAAATTCTTTATCAGGTATATTGCTTATCCCTATTTCATTTAGTCCTTTTTCTGAGGTTTTTATCTCATTCTTTCTTTTGGAGCATATTACTCTGTCTCTTCATTCTACTTTTGCTTTCTGGTTTGTTTCTGTCAATTAGGTGAAATGGCCACTTGTCTTATACTTGGAAGAGTGGTCTTGTGTATGTTGTCTGGTTTGCAGACAATGTGTGCTTGGTGACTTTTTCTGGCTGGCTGGAGCTATGGCTGTATATACTCATTACTCTTTTAAACATGGCCATGCCTCTGTCTCTCTTGCTATTCTCCTGACATTTTCTCGGTCTTTAGTTGTTCAGTAGCTGCTCAGTCAGCCCTCAGTTCTTCTTCAGGAAGAATTATTCTCTTAATAGGTGTAATTTGATGTGCTCCATGGAGAAGGTAAGTTCAGAGTCTTCTTACATCACCATCTTAACCAGAAACTTCCCAATTCTGTATCTTTTAAAATTACAACACAATCTACAAAATAGTCCAACAAATGATGTATTAGGATGAGCCAAAATACAGTCTTAAGACACTTCCGCAACTGCAACACACACATTTGACACTCCTATTTTCTAATATTTAAATCACATGTATTTTTCAAGACCAGTGTGATGTCCTTGCTTCTTCCAAATAGATATTCTGACTGGTATTAACTTCCTTTTTTTCTGAGAATTTACAGAAAAAATTTTGCTACTCTTTTATGGCATCAATCATTTTTACTAGGCACTGTAGGCTTTTGTGTGTTCATCTGATTTTTTTCTAATGTTCTTTCAAAGTCTTTCTAACACAATATACTTAATTGAAATTTAAAATTTCTTATTCACTTATTTGATACTATTAAGACATTCAAAGGATAGTACTGTGTTTGTAAGTTATGAAGTATGACACAAAGGACAAAAGAAACAAACAAAAAAGGGAAAACATGAATGAACCACTAAAATTCAAAAGGTTAACACCATATATAACTTGAATCCGCCTTATCCCTTATTCTATTTTCCTGAGTTTGTTGAGATCAAAGATATACTGAATTTTATGCTTTTTATTCTTTTATAACTTAGTTACTGGAGGCATAGTTTAAGTGACCACATTTTTTAAAGTTGTGATATCAATTAAGCATTCTCACTAGCAGTGTATAAAAATTGATCAACTTCCTCACCAACATGTGTCATTATCAGACTTTAATTTTGACCAATCTAGTAGATATATAATGTTATCTAATTGTGATATAAATTTGCATTTATATAATTACCAATGTAGCTGAACATTTTATCATGTGGGTACTTTTCCTAACTCTTTTTGTAAAATTCCTGTTCATGTTATTTACCTGGTTTTCTATTTGGTTGCTATTTGTAGATGTATTATAATCTAATGATAAGCTCTGTGTGCTCGATTAATGTTAGTTATATATCCTGCAAATATCTTCACTCAACATGTATATTTTCTTTTCATTCTCTTTAAAGTGTGTTTTAATTACAAGTAGTTTTTCATTTTAATTAGTTTGAATAATTCAGTCTTTTTCTTTATGATTAGTGCTTTGGAGTACTTAAAAAACACTCCCCTCTATATTTGTTTTAAAGATGTGTTATATATTATTTTTTTAATTGCCTTTTATGTGTAATTGCTTAATCTATTGAAAATTAATATTTATATACAGTGTGAGATAAATCTCCTATTTTACTTTTCCACATGCATAACCAGTTGTCTCAGAGCATTTATCTGTTAGTCTCTACTTTTCCCCATGATCTGCATTGCTTAATCATAAACCAATTTTCAGAGTTTATTCCTAGGTTGTTAGTTCTTTTGGTCAGTTGCATATACTTGGGTTAATGCCACATGGTCTTAATTAGTTTTAGCCCGATAATAAGTAAGAATTAATAACAAGTATAAATAGTCCCACCCCACCTCCAGCCAATCATTGTTTTTCTCATTTATCTTTTTGTCCTTTTATTTTTTCATATACATTTCAGATTCCATTGTCTGAGATTTGAGGTTTTTCTTGGAATCACAGTGAATTTATAAATTAATTATGTGGAAAAAATCCACAAGTACTGTGTATCTCATTTATTTAGGCTTTTTTTTTTATGGCTTTAATGATGCATTACTTTTTTTTTCTAATAAGGACAAACACATTTCCTTATATATTACTAAGGACCTTAACATTTGGTATTATTATAAGTATTACCATTTTCAATTACAGTTTTAACTATTTTGGATTTAATTGCAAAGTCACTTGTTTTGTACATTAATCTTTAGGTTATTTCAGCTTATATATGCAATTATATAATCAGAGAATACTGGCCGTTCTGATTTTTCCTTTTCTGGTTGTTGTGGAGTTTATTCTTTTATACGAACTGAATAGTTTCCAGTGTACAACCTCAATTGTAAATCTTGCTCCTAATTTCAAAGGGAATGCTTCTAATATTCCATCTTTAAGAATGGTATTTGCTATCAATTTGTTTAAAGGTACCCTTTATCATATTCACAAGTTTTCTTTTATGCCTCATTTCCCAAATGGTTTCTGGTATAAATTTTACAAATAAATTTCCTCCATTATTTTGAAATGATTTTTTTTCATTTATTTGTTGAAGAACCAAATAAAATTTATAAAATGTTCTCATTTTAGGACACTCTCCTCCTACCAGAATAAACCCAAATTTGTTATATTTTTATAGAATGAAATATACGTAATCTTCAGCTAGATGTTTTCAGTTAATATTATATTCATATTTTATCTTTTTAAGGTTTATTTCTTTAAAGAGAATGAGTAGGAGAGAGCACATGTTAGCAAGGGAGGGTATAGGGAGGGGGAGAGAATATCAAGCAAACTCACTGTTGAGCGTGGAGCCCAACATAGAGCTTGATCCCAGGATCCTGAGATGATGACCTGAGCAGAAATCAAGATTCAGCCACTCAACTGACTGAGCCACCAAAGCACCCCATATTATATTAATATTTTTAAATGTCTTTAAGGCCTGCAATTTTTCTTTCTCATTATATCCTCATTATATATATATTCTTTCTCATTATATCATCAAGATTATTTTGCCTCATGAAGGAGATATAGGAAACATTCCTCTTTTTTAGAATGTGCTGAATAATTTATATTTGAGTCAGATGATTTGATTTCTTTGAATATTCAGGAATTTACCCGAGAAGCTATATAAACAGGGATTCTTTGTGGGAACATTTAAAAGTACTTATTTCCCTGCTTAATGGCTAAAGAAAAAAATCAAGCTATGTATTTCTGCTTGAGTTAATATTCTAGAATTTTCCCAAGAACCTATCAATTTAGAATAAGTATTCATATATATATAATAATTTATAGTACTATTTTACTAACATTAATCTCTGCTATAATTTAATCCCAATTTATATTATAATATTATTTATTTTGGCCCAGTATTTCCATGATTGAACTTTAAAATTTCAATTATATTTTTTCTTATACTCTTGAGTTATTTGGAAATGATTTCATTAACTTCTAGACAAATGGGTATGTATTTCTAATTTATTACAAATTTAATTGCTCTTTTGCATAGAACATCATCTACATAATACTAGGCATTTGAAAATTGTAGAGCCTTTTTGATGGTCTTGTCTTTGACTAAAATGTTCTGTGTGGCTTTTTAGTCATCTATTTTCTTTAATTTGGTTGTGCCAAAATTTATATATTTTTAAAAATTATATCTCTGTATGTGTTGTTCAAATCTTCACTATGTGTATGTTTTGCCTGTAGTTTTATGAACAAATTAAAAACCTGTTTTTAAATCTTCCTTTAAAATGGTGTATATCTAAAGTCATTACATGATATGATAATGTTTATGCTATGGGTTTTGAGGCAATTCTGTAAGTACAAATAATTGTAGACAGTAAATTAAAATTTTCTCATTGTGTAGTCATTCTATCCCCTAAAAATGCATTATGTTTTAAAATCGCATTTTGTCTGATATTGATACAGTTACACTTGCTTCGTTTTCTATTATATACATTTTATATATATGATTTTTCAAATTTACAGACTTTATTATTTTTAGAAGAGTTTTAGTTTTTTTTTTAAGATTTTATTTATTAATGAGAGATGCAGAGAGAGAGGCAGAGACACAGGCAGAGAGAGAAGCAGAGAGAGAGAGAAGCAGGATCCATGCAGGGAGCCTGACGTGGGACTCGATCCCGGGTCTCCAGGATTGTGCCCTGGGAGGAAGGCAGGCACCAAACCACTGAGCACCCAGGCATCCCTAGAAGAGTTCTAGTTTTACAGAAAAGAATTGAGCTGAAAGTACAGAACTTTCATGCGTTCTCTTACCTCTTCTCCCCACACAGTTTTCCCTATTATTAGCATTTTGAATTATTATGGTACATTTGCAAATTATGGATGGAACTAGAGGCTACTCTGCTAAATGAAATAAATTAGACTGATCAAAACAATAACCACATGATGTCATTTATATGTGGAATCTAAAAAACAAGCAAAAAGAAGGAGAATCAAACTGATAAATATTTAGCAACATCTAAATGAAGTTGGTAGATATGAAGTAACTTGTCTTAAACTTTTTTTTTTCTCAGAGATTATATAACGGAACCATTATGCTTTATTCAAAGGCACTGTAATTACTTAAATAAAAACATTAAAATAATGCTAATAGAATGTATAATTTTAAAGCCATTGTTGGACAACAGTGGTGCAAAACAATCCAATACCCTCGTTATATTTAATGAATCTCACCCTTTTTTATAACTGTGTAATATTCCATTACACACATACACACACATTGCATATATACATATCACATCTTCCTTTCCATTGGTGAAAGATGGTAGCTACCGTTGTGGTGAATATAGTTGAATCACTATGTTGTACACCTGGAACTAATGTAACATTATGTGTCAACTATACTCAAAAAAATTTGGATGTTGACTTCTAAGTAATAATATTTTAAAATAAATATTATTTTTAAATATAAGAAAAATACAGAATAGTATACAATTCATAAGTACAGAGTTCAGTGAATTATAACAATGTGAACACATCATTTTTTTTTTTGAACACATCATTTTAGCTACCAAACAGATAAAAAAATAGAACACTACCAATGTTTGAGAACCTCCACCCAATGCCTCATTCTTAGTCATTGGATTTCCTTCTCCCCGCAAAGTCAGCCATTGTCCTAACTTAGCATACCAAAGGTTCTTTGCCTGTTCTTGAACCTTATATGATTGGAATCAAACAATGCGAATTCTTCATATTTAGCAACTTTTGTTCAATATTATGTTTTCAATATCCATTCATGTTGTTATTTGTTGTCCATTGTATTCTTATATCTAAATTTGTCTATTCTACTCTTTTTAAAAAATATTTATTTATTTATTCATGAGAGACACAGACTGAGAGAGAAAGGCAGAGACTTAGGCAGAGGGAGAGGCAGGCTCCTCGCAGGGAGCCCGATGTAGGACTTAATCGCGGATCCTGGGATCATGACCTGAGCCAAAGGCAGGAGCCCAACCGCTGAGCCACCCAGGCATCCCAATGTCTATTCTACTCTTGATGGATATTTTCTTTGTGGGTTATTATGTTGCTATGGGCATTCTTCTACATAGCTTTTAGTAAACGTCTACATGCTCCCCTACCACTATTCATTATGTACCTGGTAATGGAATTGTTTTGTCAAAGAATATGCTGTATCTACAAACAGCAAATCATGCCAAATGTTTTTCAAAATGTTTGCATTCATGTGCACTCCCACCAGAAATCTATGACAGTAGCATTTACCCAACAACCTTTTGAACTGCATTTTCATTTTAGAAACTCTGGTAAGATGTCATGACATCTCACTGTGGTTTCAGTTTGCATTTTTCTGATGCTATTAAAGTTGAACAAATTTTTATAAGCTTTTTGGGCACTTGTATATCCTATAATGTGAAGTGCCTGTTTAAGGTGTTCCCCACATTTTGTATTGGACAGTAGGTCTTTGCCTTAGCTTTTGATATTCACAGATATTAATCCTTTATTGTATTTATTACAAATACATTCTCCCATATTGCGTTTTGCATTTTTACTTTCTTAATGTCACTTTTTTCTTTTTTTTTGTTTTTAAAAATAAAGTCTTTTAATTTGTCAAATAAATTATCATTTTTCTTAATGGTTAGTGATTTTTTGTTCTGTTAAAAAAATAAACTATTTCAGTGTCACAAAAGCATTCTCATATGTCATCTTCAGAGGTTTTATCTATTATATATACATTTACAATACAATGGATTTCATTTTTTTATGTATGATGTGAAATCAGCTTCACGTTACATTGATTTTCATAAGAATAGCCAGTTGACTTGGCACCATTTATTTAAAATGGAGTCCTTTACTCTTTACTCTTTGTACCACATTGACATAAGTCATGTGTCCACATATTTAGGGTTGATTTCTGAACTTTTAATGTAATTACTTTAATATACCTTTCTGTCCTTGTGCCAATTCTGCATTACCTTAATTACTATAACTTCATAATGTCTCAATATTTAATAGCGTAATCCTTCAACCTTATTTATTTCCTTCATTTTCTCTTGGCTACGCTTTATCTTTTAGATTGTTATAAAAATTTTTGAATTAGAATGTCAATGTCAACAGCCAACTTAAAAAAAAAGGGATAAATTGCAAATTTACTTTTTTCTTTTTCTCTCTTTTTTTTAAACAATATTGAGTTTTCCAATTCACCAAAGTTATGGTTTTCTTTTTACTCAGATCTTTTTACTATATGTCTATAATATTTCAGTGTTTTTGTATAGACTTTATGCATATTTTGGTTAGCTTTTATGCATAACTATAGTTATACATAGTTATATTTTGTTATGCATATGTTATAGCTATGTATAGTTCATACATAACCATTTTAGTGATATTATAATTTACGTCATTCTAATGTTACTTTCAAAATGTTTGATGCTATTATATAGAAATATAATATTTTTATATTGATGTATCTAGTGATTTTAGTTAATTCATTTGTTAATTCTAGTCGTTATTTTGTAGTTCTTTGCATTTTGTCATATACTATTATGCCACCAGTGCATAATGACAGTTTTAATTTTTCCTTCTTAATTATTTTATGTATATGTAGAGAAAGAGCTAAACTTTACTATATCTTTACTCCTTGAGAAATCAGGGAATAAAAACAAATTTTTATTTGGTAATAGCCTCAAATCATGTGAGTAGCTATATTTATAACTACCTACCTTTGAAAGAGCCACTAGACAGGAAATAAGAATTAGGTCAAATTCGTTGCCCACTAAAGTGGCAACTTTAGTGCTGACTATGACTACCATATATTTTAAATTTGAGGGGATGATTAATTTATTCTGATATAATTTATTCAGTTCTTATAATAATCTTATGGCAGTCATGGCAGTGATAATGGAAAATCATATTAGGTATTAAAATAACTATGATTAATATGCTAAGAGTTCTAATGGATAATGTAGACAGCATGCAAGAGCAGATAGGCAACGTAAAGAGAGAGATGGATATCCTAAGAAAGAGACAAAAAGAAATGCTGAGATAAAAGACACTGTAACGGAAATAGAGAATGCCTTTAATGGGTTTATTAGCCGACTGTATATGGTTGAAGAAAGGCTCTCTGAGCTAAAGGATGTATCCACAGAATCCTTAAAAGCCCAAAAGCAAAGGAACAGAGACTGGAAAAATCAGAACAGAATATCCAAGGACTGTGGGACAAGAAGGTATACATATACATATACATATACATATACATATACATATACATAATGGAATATCAGAAGGAGAAGAGAGGAAAGAACAGAAGAAATATTTGAAACAAGACAGACTGAGAACTCCCTCAAATTAATGTCAGACACCAAACCTAACAAATGCAGGAATTACTTAGGATTTCTCTTCAGAAACCATGCAAGCAAGAAGAAAGTGAAGTAAAATACTGAAAGTGGTTCGTGAAAAATCTAGATCTAGAAAACTCTACCCTGAAAAAATGAAAGATGAATGAAGATTTTCTCTGACAAAGAAAATTGAGGAATTTTGTTACCAATAGATTTGACTTGCAAAACATGTTTTCTTTGGAGAGACCAAAAATATATATAGGTAGGTCAGAAACTCAGGTCTACATAAAGAAAGGAAGAGTGTCAGGAAGGAATAAATGATGGTAAAATAAAAACCTTGTTTTTTTTAAATTCTTAATTGATCCAACAGATTTATCCCAGATACTAAAACTGGTTTAACATTAAAAAAAAATTAATTAGTGCAGTCTATCACATCAACAGGTTAAAAATAAAAATCACATTATCACATTAATAGATGCAAAGAAAAGCATTTGGCAAAATCCATTACCCATTCATGATAGAAACTCTCAGTAATTTAGAAATAGAAGGGAACTTCCTCAACATAATAAAGACTATCTACAGGAAATCTATAATGGGAAAAGTTTGAGTTTACTATTATATTACAATCCATTGGGTTGTAAATGTATAATAATAGATAAATAGATAAAACCTCTAAAGAGGGGATCCCTGGGTGGCTCAGCAATCCTGGAGTCCCCGGATCTAATCCCACGTACGTCAGGCTTCCTGCATGGAGCCTGCTTCTCCCTCCTCCTGTGTCTCTGCCTCTCTCTCATTCTATGTCTATCATAAATAAATAAATAAATAAATAAATAAATAAATAAATAAATAAATCTTAAAAAAAAAACTCTGAAGATGACATATGAGAATGCTTTTGTGACACTCTAACTTTTCCCATTAAAAGCAGGTGCATGGAAGTCCCTTCTTACCAATCCTATTTGACATTATACTGGAAGTTTTTGCTAAAACAAGAAGGCAAGAAATGGAAATAAAAGATGCACTGGTAAGTAAAACATCATTTTTTTAATGCAGATGGCATGATTGTCTAAGTAGAAAATCCAGAAGAATGGACATAAAACTTCCAGAACTAATAAAATATTATAGCAAGGTTGAAGAATAAAAGGTTAATGTACAAAAGTCCATTGATTTCCCATAAAGCAAAAATGAACAAGTGGAAATAAAGATTAAAAAATATTATTTATATTAGCATCCAAAACTGAAATACTGAAGTATAAATCTAACAAGATATTTACAAAATCTAAATGAAGATACCTACAAAACTCTGATGAAGAAATTCAAAGAACTAAATAAATGGAGAGACATTCCATGTTCATGCATGAAAAGATTGTGTTGACAAAATGTCAGTTCCTCCTAACTTGATCCATAGATCAATGTCATTCCAGTAAAAAATCCTAGCAAGTTATTTTATGGATATCAACAAAGAGATTCTAAAGTTTATATGGTGAAGCAAAAGACATAGAATAGCCAATACAATATTGAAGGGAAAAAAATGGAAGAATGACCCTGCTAGACTTCCAAACTTACTATTAAACCACTGTAATCAAGACTGTGGCATTGACAAAGAGAAAGACAGATCTATAGAAAGTATATAGAGCCAGAAATAGACCCATGTAAGTATAGCCAACTTATCTTTGTCAAAAGAACAAAGGCAATACAATGGAGAAATGACAGTCTCTTTGACAAGTGGTACTGGAAAAACTGGACATCCACATGCTAATGGAACTAGACACAGACCTTATACTTTCACAAAATTTACTCAAAATGGATCACAGACCTATATGTAGAATACAAAACTATAGAAGTCTGAGGGAAAATGATATCCAAAAACCTATGGTGGCATCTTTATAGACACAACGTCAAAGACCATTCCATAAGAAAAATTAAGTGATAAACTGAATATTAAAATTATAAACTTTTGCTCTGCAAAGACAATAAGGAAATTAGACACCACAACCCAAACTGGGTGTAACTGCTCTAAAAAAAACTTACCTGATAAAGGCATGGTATCCAAGATACAAAGTACTCTTAAAACTTAACAATTGGGAAAAAAATGAAAAATTGACAAAGACCTGAACACACACACTATATACTAAATAAGATATACAGAGGCAAATAAGCATATGAAGAGATATTCCACATCATATGTCATCAGGGAAATGCAATCTAAAACAATGGGATACTGTTTTACACCTATTAGAATGGCCAGAATCTGAAACACTGACAATACTAAATGCTGACAAAGATGTGAATGATCAGAGACTCTCATTCATTGCTGGTGGAATACAAAATAGTATGGCCATTTTGGGAAATAGTTTGGTGGTTATTTACAAAACTAAACATACTTTCACAGTGTGATCCACCATCTACACTCTTTTCTATTTACCCAATGGAATTGAAAGCATGTCCACACAGAAACCTGAAGATGGATGTTTATAGTAACTTTATTCTTTTTTTTTTTAAGATTTTATCTATTTATTCGTGAGAGATACAGACAGAGAGAGAGAGAGAGAGAGAGGCAGAGACACAGGAGGAGGGAGAAGCAGGCTCCATGCAGGGAGCCCGATGCGGGACTTGATCCCAGGACTCCAGGATCACGCCCAGGGCGGAAGGCAGACGCTAAACCACTGAGCCACCCAGTGATCCCAACTTCATTCATAAGAGCCAAAATATGGATGCAACCAAGATGTACTTCAGCAGGTGAATGGCTCAGGTCATATCCTGGGGTCCTGGGATCAAGTCCCACATTGGACTCCTCCCAGGAAGCGTGCTTCTCTCTCTGCCTATGTTTCTGCCTTTCTCTGTGTCTTTCATGAAGAAATAAATAGAATCTTAAAAAAAAAAAAAAAAAACTGATTGGGATACCACATTTTTTAAAAAACAAACAAGTTACTAAGGTGCAAAATATTTTTGTAGTATTTTAATTTTTCCTCTGAGAATATAAACTGCTAAAAATATAGCATTAAAATGCTGTTAGAAAATTATTTAATTTCTTAAATTGTTCTTTTTTAAAACTCTGTGGTTATGTTAAAATTTTACGTAAAATTATATTAAAATATTTTTAATATGAATATATAGTTGAATATATAGTTGAATTATAGTTGAATATATAGTATATTACATTAGTTTTTGGTGTAACATTTTTGTTTTTGTAATCCATATGAGGTTTTCCTTCTTTTCCATCCCCGTTGATTACTTATTTACATATGTAAATCATATGATTTCAAAAATAAAAATTATACTAACATTATTAACTAAAATTATACTAAACTTCACGTGACACCCATTATTTTCTTTCCTTCAATATAGCCCCACATACCCGTATAGGTAAATATCTCATTTGTTTCTGATTATTCTTACTATGTAAATGTAAGCTCTTGCTTATGTTTAAATATTTATGTTTAAACATTCAAAAATGAATCATTTTTTTTAACTGCCACATCCTTTTTTTATCTTTTGTTTTGTTTTGTTTTGTTTTAACATAAAGAAGAGCTTACTGTAGAAAGTCTTTTCCAATAGCTTTTCACTTAGCAATGTATAATGGAAAGCACCGTCTGGCTTATTTTTATTTAAGAAAAAAAAAAAAGCAATGAGTTTGTATCTTTTTTCATTCCCTTTAGCAATGCATATGAATGTCTTTTACCTATGGTCTTGCAAAAGTATATATTGTAATACTTTCAAATTTTGCCTAATTGGTGAGAAATCAAATCTTTATGTCATTTTATTTTGCATTTCACTTATGGTTAAATTTACTTATTCACATATATTTGAGACTAATTTCATTTTTATATGGCCAGGTGTTTGACCCCTTTTTCTTAGGCTTTTAAGCCTGGAGCATATTAACCATTTGTCTGTGGTATGTTATAAATAGTATATTCCACTTTATGCTTTTGATTCTTCATGCTTCTTGTCAATAAGTTTAGTCTTCTCACAGTTATTACTCTTTTTCTTTAATGCCTCAAAAATTTAAATCATACATAGAAGTGTTTCACCAATGTTTTCTTCTGGTAGTTGTTTAATTTTATATTTAAATTTCCAATCTATTTAAATTTTTCTTGTCTATGATAACAGATATGAATTAAATTTTAATTTTAATTTCCCATTTCTGAGTCAAGTTTTGTTCCGGTAATTTGAAGTGCCACCTTTATCAAATGCTAAATATTCATATATACAGCGATATGTGTGTAGATTTTCTATTTTGTGCAATGATTTGTCTGTTACCTCAAGATTCATCAGCATTTCCCCTTATTGTCTGCATGCCAATGATCAGGTCTGAATATAGCTTAAGCTTTGTGCTCTAAGGAGGAAAAGAGTACGTGTTGAAAGGATTGCAAGACTTGTCTAATGCAGTTCAGCAATAACTGGTAGATATGCTTAGAGTTTATTATGAGGTTGGCCTTTTTTTTTTTTTTGACCATTCATTTGTTGGACAGGAGATAAATTATTGACATTAGAATATTATTTCATGACTTGTTTCAACATCCTAGCAGGAACTTCTGGAGTCAATACAAAATTGTTGCTGAAAATGATTCCTTAATACTTGTAGTCAAAGAGAGTCAATTATAGATGAGGTAAGAATTCTAGTGATGCTTTGAAAAGTGCTCAGGAAAGTGTTAGAAGGCCTGAGAGGAAAAGATCGAAGTCCTAGGATAGTTATAGCTTATGTCCAGAGAATGCACACTGGGCCATATTCCCTAGGAGATCATAGAGTACACCTTTCATTAAAGCTGTAAGAATTCACTGGTGGGGCTCACAACCTTCTCTTTGAGAATCTCAGTAGTGACTGTCCTCTGTAGGTACAGGTTAACAGGAGTTATTACCTTTGGAAAAAGTTTCATAGAATTTCAGAATGGCCAAGTTGCATCATTTAGCCAAGAGAAAAAATGTGAAAGTGGTTATACTAATGGAAATTAGACTGTTGTAATCAGAAGCACATTGTGTTTTTTTTTTGGGGGGGGGGATTTTTATTTAAATTCCAGTTAGTGAATATGCAGTGTAATATTAGTTTCAGTTATATAAGATAGTGTATTCAACATTTCCATATATCACCTGGTTCTCATCTCTGCAAGTGTACTCCTTAATCCCCATCACCTATTTCACCCATACCCCCATCCACTTCTCTTCTGGTAACCATCAGTTTGTTCTTTATGGTTAAGAGTTTGTATCTTGGTTTGCCTCCCTATTTTCCCCCTTTGTTTCTTTTGTTTCTTAAATTCCTACATATGAGTGAAATCATATGGTATTTGTCTTTCTCTTACAGACTTATTTTGCTTAGAATAATACTTTCTAGCTCCATCCATGTTGTTGCAAGTGGTAAGATTTCATTCCTTTTTATGGCTGTGTAATATTCCATTATATATGGGGTCTGTGTGTGTGTGTGTGTGTGTGTGTGTGTGTGTGTGTGTGTGTGTGTGTGTGTGTATACACACCTTATTTATACATTATTTATCCACATTTTGCATTGAATGTGTACATTGCTTTGGATAGTAGAGAGACTTTAACAATATTTGTTCTTCCAATTCTTGATCATGGAATGTTTTAGAGATCACTGGTAATGGTTACTGCATGCATAGCAACTACATGATTTTCCATGTAATCAAATACAAAATAACATAGAGTGCACTTGCCTGAGTATTTACACAGCCACATTGAGCAGAGTGCACCATTTATTTTATATTATTCAAAGTTAGTGATAGAACTTTTGTGATTTATCTATAGTCGATTTATAAGCATTTAGAGAATGGAAGCACATATTTCTGGAATGGGTGTTGAAGATAAGTAAATTTTTCTTTGCCATCATTCACTGATTTATTTAAAGGTTATTTATCACACAGGACACTGAATTCTGGTATTGTGAAAAAACCAAAAAGACAAAAAATTAGAAAAATCACTTCCACATGGTCTTTTTCTGAGATGGACACATATATTAAAACTTAATAATCATATATCCAGTGTGTTTCAAGTGAATGAAAGCATAATAGAAACACATAAGGCTTCCATGGATATTTTAGAGAAAGCTTTTAGGGAAAAAAAGTATATTTGGCCTAGTATTTGAAGGATGAATATACACTTTTAAGGTTAACAGATAGGGGATATATGTTAAGAAGAGAAGTCATAAGGGCACCTGGGTGGCTCAGTGGTGGAACATCAGGTCAACCACTTTGATTCAGGTCATGATCCCAGGGTCCTGGGATTGAGTGCTGCATCAGGCTCCCGGCAGGGAGCCCGCTTTTCCTTCTGCCCTTGTCTCTGGCTCTCTCACTTCGTCTCTCATGAATAAATCAATAGAATCTTAAAAAAAAAAAAAAAAAAAAGAAGTCATATTCAAAAACTATTAGAATTTGTCAATTACTTTTTGTAAAAAGTACAAAGTGCATGAAAACCATGTGTCTTATTTGTTTGGTATTCCATGCTGTTGATTTCCAAAATTGAAGCAGAACCTCTGGGAATAAGAGTCAGATAACTATATTTCAAAATGTAATCTAAAAAAGAAAACTTATGAGCAACCAGATTTAGAACCAGAAATCTAAGTAACTGTAATAAGTGACATAAAACAGATTAAAGAAATAACATAACAATAAGCGTCTTTGAGTGACCTTAATAGTCTTGACCATTGCTAAGATGAGTAAAGAAGATGAGAATTCTCTTTGGTTCTTCTAGTTAATTTTCAGTAGCAATTGTCTTTGAAGTTCCATTAAAGGCTAATGTCCCAGTAGCTTTATCCTTTGAATTTCTTGCCACCTGTTCACAACCGCTGAGAACAATTTACTGTTTACAATGTACACACATACTTACATTTAGACACATACAAAGACCTGGTATAATAAGAGACCAAGTGGAGAATTGAAATAGATGCCTGGACTTCAAGGTTAATCATGACGCTTGGGGTAAAGTCTTAAGAGGAAACAAGTGATTTAAAAAGATTAGATGCTAGACCTACATAAGAGTTGCTTAAAATCCATGTGATTAAACTCCAGGCGGCTCTGGACTTCGATGTACACTGTCAAAGTACCTCCAACACAGATGAAATAAAATGATTGTCAGGAGTTGTGCTAAAAACTAAAGGCAAACCAGTTGATTTTGCATTCTGTGTTTGCTGAGGGGCAGCTGCTCAAATGGAGACATTAAATTGACATACAGTGTAACATCAGGACCAGGGTCTCATTTTAGGACACATTTAAATCTTCTCAACATTTCCCTCTTGTAATTGCTCTGACTTTTGAGCTCCATTTTCCTTAATGACACTCAATGAACTGAATTGCTTCAGTGAAATGAGAAAGCAGCGAGGAAATTCAGTGGAAGGTTTGATTACATCCCTTGTTGTAGTCCTAGTTTCTGAATAATCTTATACTTTGATTATATAATCTTCTTTTCATGGTTTATCCACCGTCAAAATAGAAAACTATTCAGGGGTGATGTAGTTCCCAGCCACGTATTTGTAGTATTCATAGCTAAGATATTAAAATATAAATTATAAAATATGAATTTGAAATTTCTCTGTTACCGATCCTAGATTAATTGCTTTTAAATCCTGTGAGCTGAAATATTTTGTACATGACTGCATATTGTTTTTCTTAGTGATTATAATCCATATGTTCCTTTTGCTGGTTGTTTGGTTAAAGTATTAAGTGTTGATGACATTTCTTCAGTAATCTGTCCATTTAGGATAAATTTTATACTTTAAAAATGATGTTTTAAAGGAAGATTTGAAAAGTAGGTTACCAGAAATTTAAGGTTTTGTAAGTACTTCATCCTCATGCTTGCATTTAAAGCTCCCATGCATACTGAGATTTTACGTACAGGCTGAGATTTTTATATTTAAGCAGATGATAAAAGGCAAGCCAACGACCGCACCAGTGAGTTGCTAAGCCACCAGAAAAAAAGCAAACTGTTCTAAGCATAAGAACTAGTCAAGCTGTGAGCTGTGGAATCCATAAGCTGTGTATAAAATGAGGTCACTGAATCATGATCTCATTCAGAACAGAGTCATTTAGATATGCATGTACATAGATGACTTGTTTGAAGCTCAAGTGGTGTTGGCGAAAATTACACGGTGCAGTGCGATGATATGCATATGCAAAAAGTTAAAATGAAATTTTTTCATTAGATACATGTGTTTCCATGTGCAGTCCGTTGAATGCCAGCCTTTATTGTTATTTTTACAGATTCAAAACATCACCTTTTTAATTATAACAATTAGAATCTACAAAATGCCAACGCATTTTTTAAAAAACTGGGCACATTTTAGAAATCATTTAGAAATACAGGATGATCATATATTACTAAGAGAGAATCTATAAAAAATAACTTTTAGTCAGCAACATTAATTGAGAGTTACTATAAGCAGAACAGGTTTTTTTTTTATATTTTTTTGGAAAGAATGAATTTCCTCTTACTTCTGAAGTTACATAACTTAAACATCTTTTGAAAGGTATAAATTCAAACCCACTCCAGAAAATAGGTCATCTGTCAGAGCACAAATGTTTACATTGTCTTGTGAAATCCAAAGTGGCAGAAGGGATAGGAAATTCACTAAGCCTTTGAAAGAAATTAAAGTTATCTTTTGCATAGATGGTCACTGTTACTCAGGAAATAAAAGAGGGGCTACATTTCACCAGCAGGCAGCTAAAGCTGAAAGGACTTTTCGGAAATTAAAGTGTCATCCTGAGTTTCATAATAGGGAAACCCACCACGTAGTGACAACTCTCTCAAGTATCAGCTCTGTGCAAAAATAAACTGAATGATGACATATGAGGGAAAAAAAAAGATTGAAGAACAACTATTTGCAAACTTTAATATGATAAATTTCTGTAGAAAAAGAGAGAAAGCTTACTGATTTAGGGAATGAACCAAAAAGGGGTAAACTGTTATGAAAAGTTAGAACATTCATAATATCATATTTGCAAATAGATAGATATCTTTCATTTCAGTTTGGTAAGTGTTACAGGAAAGGGTGCTATGATAAAAAGACACACAGATGCTTTACAAGACTGGAAGTTCTTTGAGAAAAGAGACTATGTCTTAATTTGTTTTTTTATACCAAAGAACTATCATAGATCATTAATTGTAATAAGGCTCCAAAAATGTTAAATATAGGCTTTATGTGTTTTCTAAAAATTAGAAAAATATACATGTAGGAAGAGGGTTGATAACGTAGTTACTGCACAGGGATAGATATTTTTGCAGACTAAGAAAAACAGTTAAAGAACAGAGTCCTAATTCAGCCACTGTCGATTACAGTATGGAAGTTCCTTAAAAAATTAAAAATAGAACTATCAACAATTCTACTTTGAGGTATATATTCAAAGGAAATGAAAATAAAAGTTTGAAGAGGTTTCTGTACTTCCATATTCATTGCAGCATTTTCCCAATAGCCAAGAAATGGAAGCAACTTAAGTTTCTGTCAGTGGATAAATGGATAAAGAAGATGTGGTACACACACACACACACACACACACACACACACACACACCAATATATGTTATATCATATGTACCTACATATCATGTATGTGTGTGTGTGTGTGTGTATATATATACACCAATATATGTTATATGTACCTACAATGGAATATGTTCAGCCATAAGAAAGAAGGAAATCTTGCCATTAACAACAACATGGATGGAACCTGAGGGAATTATGTAAGTGATACAAGTCAGTCAGAGAAAGACAAATACTATATGGTATCATTTACATGTTGAATCAAAAAAATGCCAAACTCCTAAAAACAGAGTAGAATGGTATCAGAGGCTGGGGTATGGAGGAACTGAGGACATTGTTTAAGGGACTAGCTTAGGGAGCTAGTAGATAAATATCCTGAGGAGCTAATACAGTTTAGCGATTGTACTAAAAATTACTGTAGTGTAGGGGCACCTGGGTGGCTCAGTCAATTAAGCATCAGACTCTTGATCTCAACTCTGGTATTGGCCTCAGGGTCCTGAGTTCAAGCCCCTTATTAGGCTCCATGCCTAGCCTACTTAAAAAAAAAAAATCCTGTTTTTTTTTTTTAAGATTTTATTTATTTATTCATGAGAGAGGTTTATTCTATTCACAGGAAGAGGGAGAAGCAGGGTCCATGCAGGAAGCCTGATGTGGGACTCGATCCCAGGTCTCCAGTCATGCCCTGGGCTGAAGGCAGGCGCTAAACCACTGAGCCACCCAGGGATTCCCGCCCCCCCCCCAAAAAAAAATCCTGTTTTATAAACTTTAAAGTTCCTGGGAGATTAGATAATTGTTCCCACCATAGAAAAGAAATAATAATTCTGTGGCATGATAGAAGTGTTAGCTAAAGCTCGGTAATAATTGCACTATAGATCTCAACACATTGTATATAAGTGGACACAATGTTATATGTCAATTATATTTCAGTTTAAACAGAGAGAGAGAGAGAGAGACATTCCTGAAATTGGGTTTCTCTGTCTTTTGTGGAGAGAAAATTGAGCTTTGTTTAAGAAGGCAGCTGACTGAGTAAGCTTACATGTGGCTACGTGGTCACACACTCTGGTGCTCTGGAGATATATCACTGAGTACACAAAGCTAAGGAAGCTAACGATTACATAGATGTTTATTTATTTATCATTTGTTTATTTATTTTTTAACTACCTCAACAATAAAAGTGATAGTATCTGGAGTTTCAGAGAGAGGTAATACTTCCTGGTTTTATAAAATGTTATATATCTCTTTGAAAATTAGAATATACCCCAAACCCTTCACTTGACAGGTAAAGAAGCTTAACCCTGGAAGTGTGAAATTACTTACCTGCAATCACATATAAACAGAACCAGTCATGATTTATGTCTCTCAGCTCTAAAGCTAGTATTTTCCACTTGTGAAACACAATAAATTCTTATAGGACCCAATAATTCAAGTGAGCAACCATATTTCTCTGATTGTTTTAGAAATTCCACCCTGATAAGAGAAAGCAATGATAACTTTCTATTCACTAGGAATTGAAGTATTGAGAAATTAAAATAATATTTTGTTTTTCCCCACACACACATTGCTGAGTAGTTTAGGGACTGCAAATGCAGTCCATTATCTGCTCTAATGCTTGCTTGGTTTTCCCAAAATAAGAGAAGAGTTATTTTAGTCAAAGGAGAAGAAACTTACTCTATACCATTAATAAACTGCTCTAATAATTTTACTATTTTAGGATTGTAGAAAACATCCATTCCATCTATGTGAACTTTCAATACATGCTCATGGCTTTCTGGAAACACTATTAATCAAAAATAACTAAAGACAACAGCACTGAGTAGTAGGAGAGGGGATTTTTATATGAATGAAATACATTAAATCTGCAGTGACAAAGTGGAAAAACTTTTCAAAGGAATCTTATTACCCTAAGAAATTTTTCTCCCCATTTTGTAAACTCTGTGATACCATGAACCTGATATTTTGCTCTAGGTCTATCACAGTCTCACTTTCTCTGTTTCTTTGCAAAACAATGACACAAAATAAAATTGTTATGTTCACTCTCTGCTAGCAATGAGAGCTGCTCCACTTAGCATAATTGGAGAAAAAAGTAAGTTGTGCAATATTTGTTCTTTCCTGTGCATGGTTCTTATATCTCTATATTGATTACCAGTCATGGTACCTATTCCTTTTGACCATTATTCCTGGATATTTACCTCATGGCCTTCTTATTCCCATGCGGTGCAATACTGAGTCATGCTGGAGATGAAGGCAAAAGGAAAAATCAATAATCCTAACTTTATTTAAAATTTGGTATTTGTTCATCATAGATTTTTGCTTCACATTTGGTTGGCAAAGTGTAACTTAACATGCTTGTTTTCAGGTCCTTAACATGTGTGCCTAAAACATGTGTCTCCTTCATTTCACTGTATTTCAGCCCCGTAAAAATTCTTCCAATGATTCAAAAGCAATTTTTTTTTATCTTTCTCATTGTGGATATTCTTCCTAAGTCAGAATTTTATTATTTCATCAAATTTATGGATTCTCAATTGCATTAAGTAAAATGTTAGACATTTTTAGATGGGATGTAAAAATTAAGATATGATCCTACTCTAGACATTTTAAAAATACAACAAAAGGAGAAGAAACATACACAATTATTATGTATGCAAAAAATGTAAAGTCTACAAAAGAGATTAAAATTTATGAGAATAAATCAGTGAAAATATTTTATTCTGATCAAAAAAAGCCAATAAAATAATATCATTTGAGCAGGGAGTAAAGGGTAAGCTTTTGAAGAGCAGAACCCAGCACCACACTCAAGTTGTGACTGATGACACTGGAAGACCCTGGGAAGAAAGACCAGTTGCAGCAGAGAAGGGAGGACACCATCTTATGCTCGGAGCCTAACTCAGTGACTCAGAATAGCTCGAAATTTATCATTTTTAAAAATCTGGCTTTTGGGTTAAGGTTCTTTTAGAAGATGTGATTCCAGCACATAAGTTGAAATGGAAATTTGAAAATCTTGAAGAGAGATTACAGAATATTGAAGAATAGATGCCAGTGGAGTTCAAAGTGTCAGGGACTATATTAAAATACTTATATTGATGTCAGTTTGACATACACAAAAATAGTATAATGGGATACGATGAAGAGAAATATGTGAAGGACTTCTGATACTGCCAAGACTTTTTTCAAGGATGACAGGTGAATTGGGAAAGAGTAGTGTAAGCAGATTGCAGTTGGTACATTGCAAAATGATATCAGAATTATGACCTGAAATACACATTTGAGGAAAAGATGGATACCAAATATACTCTCCCTTCCATTAAGCATTTGAAAGAGTATGAAAATGTGAGAAGAGAAAATTTTCTTAGGAAACATTTTTAGGAACGGGGTTGAAGAGTGGGTTTTAGTCTGGAGAAAGTCAATTTGAGAGAAGTTCGAATGAGATCCCTTTAGAAATATTTCCAATGTGGAGAGTTTTTCCCCTAAAGAATGTGGTCAAGACCCTGGAAGGAGAGTTTAACCAGATAGGATGTGTTTTAAATAAAGCAAAGCAATGAGGCCAAAACTATCACCAGGAATATGTGTCTCAACTTAATTCTTGCCAAATGAAGTGATCTCTTTACTGTCAATAGATGTAACCAGTATTTCATCTGAGTTGAGACAGTAAGGGCCTCCTTGGCAAGGAAATGATTCAATTTAAGATTTGTAATTGTAAATTCATGTAGTTTACCTTGCTAATGTACTCAGATATGACCACTATTAACCAGAACCCTGGGACTTCTCAAACAGCTTGGACGAGAGCATCTCTCCAATGTAGATTATTGTCATTACAAAGTGGCACTTAACTTTTAGGGAAAATGCCACCACCACCAACCCCCACATATATTTATGAAATTAAGTTTGAGCACATATCTTTCACATTCCTCAATTCCACAGTACTTACTGGCATAAATTAAAATGTCAACTGTAGCAATAATTTTACACTAAAATTATGTGAAAGAAAGCAAAATGTTAAAAATCATAAAACGCCAGACTTTCAAGTTAGCATTTAAATTCATAACATTTGGTGTAGAGGGGATTGAAAATATTAAAATCCTACCTGATTAATTTGAAGAGTACTCTCATGCTAACCTCTTAAACTATTTTAGAGATTTACTTCTATAAAGAATACATGGTAAGAAATATACTACTATATTTCCACTTTACAAAGATAAGTGAAATTTAGGTTGCAGGAATAAAAATAGGTTCCCCAAAAATTCTTCTAAGTTTCTTTTTTTAAGGTCTCAAAATTATTTCAGAAAAATTGGTGGAATACAAGTTAAAGCAGAAAATGATCTGACTCCAGAAAAACTCATGCATAAGGCAATCTGAACAATAGTTTTTATTAGATGCCAGTAATACTCATAATTGGAGTGTCAGGTTAGCCATAATTAGTTAATGTCCTCTCTCAAATGAAACCATTTCAATGCTATTTATTTGTATTGTAATTAAAAAATTTTTAGAGCTCAAAGAAAAAATGCTCCTCTTGGCCCTTACAAGACTTCTTTCCCCTGAGAGAGCAGATGAATTTTATTAATTTATAAAGCTGAACTGTTAGGTGGAACACCCTGATACTGTCAATTATATACAACAAAGTGCTGATTTCTCCTGGTGTTAGAAATCCAGAACTTGTCCTTCCTGAACTCTCAGGTTATTCTTAGCAATCTCTTCTTCCGAATGTTCAGTCCTAACCTCCTAATTCCTTTCTGATGTAAAATACTTAACACTGAATAGTCCAACCATGGCCCACTATAAAGTTATCATAAATATCGGTTCATTATTTAACATTTAATTATGTTCAATTCCACCACTGAGTTCCCATTGCCAGCAACATCAGTATATCATATTGTGCTTCTTTTCATGAACTTTGTATTCACATCTCTTCCTCTAACAGACTCAGAAATAAGAGTTTTCAGGTTTTTGTCTGTTTCTTAATCAAATAAAATAGTCATTTTGACGATATGAAGATATTCTTGAGAAGTTATTCTTAAAAATGTGATATTTATCCCTACTATTTTGGAATATTGAGAAAATGAATAACACTCTAATTAATCAGTTCAGTTGCAACCTGGACCAAGTAAATACCAATTTGGTAAAACTAGTTTAAGATATATAAATAAAGTTTGAGTAAAGGAAAAATATGCTGGGTAAATTAGACTTCAAAAATCTATGCTGTAATTTGTAGATAATCTGTTTACTTATTTTCTCATCTTTTACAGCTCTACCCTGTTCCCTGTGGTTCATTCACATCAGGTGGAGTTTTCATCCTTACTAGTTTATACTTCTTGCCATCTACCAATGTTCTTGCCCTTCTTATTTATCAAGTATTTTACTGTTTGTACATGATTTCATCCATAATTCTTGATAACATTTCCATGCACCTGGATGACTGGGTAATATTTTCTCCCATTCTACCTGAATACCTCATTTCCCTGAGCCCTACCCTGGACCATGCTTTAATCCCAGACTGAATTCCTCTTCAAAAGCCTTGAAGGCAAATAATGCCCACGGACATTAACAGCCCCTTAGACAGTTAGCTTCCCTACTCAAATATTCATAATTAAAATCACTTATCATCTTGCAGCTAACCATTCTTTGAAGATCTGACCTTTTTCTCATCATTTTAAGCTCCTTTATTCTTCCCACTTCCTTCTTATGTACATTAGATTCCATGGTCTTTCACAATCATTATTTTATTTAGTTTTCCTCCTTCTGTTTTTCCATAATACTTGTTCTTACAAAATATCCTTGATTTTATTATCTGAAGGATAAAATACCATCTGAATTTTGCCTGGCCAGTGTACTAGGTTCCTTTAGTAAGTTTACTCTCCTGGGCAGCCTGGGTGGCTCAGTGGTTTAGCACCACCTTCAGCCCAGGGCCTGATCCTGGACCTGGGATTGAGTCCCAGGTCAGGCTCCCTGCATGGAGCCTGCTTCTCCCTCTACCTGTGTCTCTGCCTCTGTGTGTGTGTGTGTGTCTCTCACGAATAAATAAATAAAATCTTTTAAAAAAAAGTTTACTCTCCTACTCTTTAAACTGCTGCATCTTATCTTTTCCGCACTCAAACTTCCTTCCTTTCCACCAAAGCGAATAGAATGATTTAATGTTCAAATGATAAAATAGGAAGCACAAGAAAATTGAATCCTTATGTTTCCTACCAATAGATCTTCAAATTTTAATGAAGGCTGCCCTTTTTCTAACCAAGGGTGTCTCCCTTTTATTGTCAAATGGAAATACCTTTAAGTGTACCTTGGATTCTATTTTCATTAACCTTTTTTTTTCCTAAGATTTTATTTATTTACTCATGAGAGACAGAGAGAGAGGCAGAGACATAGGCAGAGGGAGTAGCAGGCTCCCTGTGGAGAGCGTGATGTGAGACTCGATTCCAGGACCCCAGCATGACCCCTGAGCTGAAGGCAGACGTCCAACCACTGAACCACATAGGTATCCCTATTTTCATTCCTCCTCCAGACATGCTCTTTTTGTAAACATCAGTATCTCTCTACCAACATTAACATTTAATGTTAATGTTTAAAAAATGCTGTTTCCCAAATAATCTTCTAAATTCCCCCAAGTAACAGCAACTGCAGCAGCCCACTCTATACCCATATAAATGTCCACTCGATTGTTTTCTAGTTCCCACACAACAAAATTTGTCAGTGTCAACACATTCTCTCCGCACATTCCTTGCACATATTTCACTATCCTGATTTATCCTGACTTCACAGTCATTCCAGTAGAGCCATGATTTTCGAGCTCAGTTACTTCAGTTACATTTTCTAAGCCAGTAATGTTCTGTTTTACCTTTCTTATTTTAAATTATCCCTCAAATGATCCTTCTTATTCCACACTGCGTGGCATATAATTAGCATTGGACTATGCTGGTTCACTCTTCTGCTTCATATGCTTTTCCCTTTTACCTCTGCAGCCATACCAACCTACATACACCTACTTTATTAGCTTTAAATGCCATTATATGGATGTGCAATTTCTTTTGTGTATTTTAACTGAATAACAGTAGCATGCTATAGACTTCCATTTCTTAATTTTTGTACTCTACATTTATTAAAGTTCTAAACATGTTGCTATATGTGCATTTCATTTGCTGTTACTAACTGCACTGCAATCCACACTGCCATCTTCACACTTCACCAGTGCTGGTCTGCAAGGTTGCCTCCATTTCCATGCTCATGTGAAAGCACTGGGAAAAACATCATAAAAGCTCTGATATGGAACATCATGAGAGTTTTATGAGTGTGTATAGGTAGAAAAAATGTTTTTTAAAAAGCTATTTTATTCATGAGTTTTAAATTCCACCTGCAGTTTATAATTTTTACTGTATAAGCTGTAAATCATGGCTTATTTATTGAGGATTTTATAGTCAATCTTCTCAATTCAAATGGTTTAATGTGTTAGTTTTTCTAAGTAGTTGATCATTATATCTCCAAATAATGATATTACGATTTTTTCCTTTTAAAAACCGAATCCACTGTTTATTCTTCATATTTTATTACATTGTTGAGAGTTAAGATAAATTATTGTAATCATCTTGGTTTGTATTACTTTTGACTGATTTTGGAATCATATCTATATCCTAACCTAAAATGACTGACAGCTTTTCTTGTTTTTCTGTCTTTACAAACAACTCATATAATATAGAGATTTTCAGTTTAATTAAAATTTAGTAAAACATACCTAGAGTTTATTTGAGATTGTGATCTTTGATTAGACCTTTATTTTCATGAGAAGTTTATGTATCTTCAAGTTTGCTCATTCCTTTTGCACCACCTGTGGCATTTTATATTGTTCCAGAAATTAATTTACTCCATCTAATTTTTCAAATTTATTTTCTTACAGCTTTTTCATATGTTTATTTATCACCTAAAATCATTTATTTTTATTTATTTTTATTTTTTATTTATTTATTTATTTTTTTTTTCTAAAATCATTTTTATGTATAGTCTTATTTTGTTTAGAATTTTGTATTTGAGTGCCTTCTCTCCTTTATCTTTTCTTTTTAGTCTTGTCCATTTTTATGCCCTCATTTTACTCACAAAGCAGCATTTTACAGATTTGAAAACTTTCTACTCTTTGAAATAATCTTTCCTCCTAGATTATGCTGGTTATTTTCTAGATTCCCCCACCCAACGCCCATGTATTAGTTCTCCATAGAGTTTGCTTCTTGATTTCCTAATTTTGTCTTTTGATGTCTCTCCTCTAAATGATCTGATTCAGTCCCCTCGCATTACATATAACATAGAAAAAGAAGACTACTTAAATATAAAAAAAAGCTGTTGAATTTATATTTATATACCGAAGTTCTCTAAACACCATTTTATTGAACTACTTGTCATATTTGATAAATAAAACTCTTCATGTAGTACCTGATATCAGATCTTCCACGTCTCAGTAACGTGGTACCACCATTCATTCTTGCTGACCTAAAACTCAGGGCTGATTTTTTTTTCCTTCCTTAACCCTTGAATTCCAATACACCAGCATGTTTTGCCGGTTTTTACCTACCTATATATTATAGAAGCTTCTTTCTTCAGCTTCCTTTATCACCTAAGCCTATTTTTCAACTAAGCCCTAGGCCTCAACTACTGAGATCTTCAACTACCACTCCCTTTACACCCACCAATCTTATAAAAGTGTAAGAAATTTATCAAACTAAGAAAGGGTGCTAACTGAATTAATGAAAAGTGATCTAAGTGCACTAACCTTGTAAGTTATTTCAGAATGACATTTGTATACATTTTAATGAGAAAATTAAATGAGCAAAATATTTTGTCTGGGTTCAATATTTTCTTGACAGAATAACACATATGTATTTATATTAACACAATGTATAATCAATGTGCTTGCATTTATTTAAAAATGCATAAATTTCTCACTAATGTATCTATCAATATCTTAAGGTTGTAATCAAATTTATATATCTTCCACTTCCAATTTTAAAAATAAAACATATTTATATATCTTCTTAAATTCCATTGTTAAAAGTGCTAAGGTTTTTTCCTTTGTACATATCTCAACTTTTATTACAGCCTATTTCACAAAGCGCTTGCATTTTTATTTATTCATATGTGTACATGTCTCCACTTCAGTGCTGTATACCTAACAGATATATAGTGAAAAATACCAATTGTGACACATTTAATTTGCATTTCCTGTGGTACTTGCATGGAAACTTGCACACAACACATGCAGATTGATTTTTATTAAATTAAAATCAGTTGTGAAGATCATACAATTTTGATATTATAGATCCTTATTAGTTAGTTAAAATATTGGAGATAACAGAATAAATGTAGAGTTTATTAATGTGCTCACTATAATTTTGCTTGATAAGGTGAGAGAAGGGTGAAAGGGAAAAGAATAGTTAATATGTAGAGCATCGTGATTTTCTCATGATTTTATACAAAACGAGGCTTCTATGTGGCATGTATGACACAACCATTGATTCACCCTAAATAAATTTATTTATTTAAATTTTTATTTATTTATGATAGTCACAGAGAGAGAGAGAGGCAGAGACACAGGCAGAGGGAGAAGCAGGCTCCATGCACCGGGAGCCCGACGTGGGATTCGACCCCGGGTCTCCAGGATCGCGCCCTGGGCCAAAGGCAGGCGCTAAACCGCTGCGCCACCCAGGGATCCCTGATTCACCCTAAATAAATATGGAACCATAATCAAAGGAATTATCTATCATCTTATCGCTCCTAATATTTAATTGAATTTACACATTTTCTGACATGCATGGACAGATGGGCAGATATATTTTGTCTTATAGTTTTTACTGTTTAATGTGCAAAGAAAAAAATTTAAAAAATAATGGACAAAGGACTGGCTAAAAGTGAAGAATGGCTATAAAAATTGTAAACATAACTGGTTTTTTTTTTGGCTTACTTGCTTGTATTTTTAGTATTAAAAAGGGAGAAGGATAAAAGAAGGAGAGGTTCCTTTAGATCATGGTTGCTAAGCCAACAATTGTTATCCTTTTAAGTAAAGCAATCTCAATTTTGTTCAGATATCTGTTACAGTCTTCAGATGAGATGGGTCCCCCAAACAGCTGTAAAAAGTGAATCACGACTGGACAAGCACTTAAGTCATCTCATTCCCCGTGACATTGATCAATTTAGAAATGGATGTGTGTCGAAATACAAACTTCTGAATAACTCATTTTTATTATGAAAAAAATATTCATCATTATTAGAGATAGTTAAGGTTTTCTGTTATTTGTAGGTAAATATTCTGATATAATAAACTAAAATTATTTAATTGGAAACTCAAGAAGGAAAATGTTTTCTACAAAGCTGATACATAGAGTAAGTGGACTGTTAATAAGCTATCTTGTAATGTCCAGAATTTGACAGTATCTTCCTTTCTGAATACTTTCATTCTGTTATTCCTTTCTTCTAAATCCCAAACAACTTAATCCAGTTTTACAACCTGAAATTTATTATTTAAAAAAATAGATATCATGTCTGTCAAGCATAACTCTGTCATTTGGTCAGTTTTATGAGATTAAGCAGCCTGCTATTCAACAAGCCTGAAGGAATGTGACACAGGACAAACTGAGGTGGGTAATAATAAGAGGAAGAGGTGATTGAAACACAAAGTATATTATAACAGTGAAACTCAAAGTACGAAGGCACTCTGAGCCCCAATTAACTAGGAAGACAGTAAAAAAAAAAAAAAAAAAAAAGAAAGGAAAAAAAAAGATAAATGAGGATGGAATGACAGAATCAAGTCATTCTTATTTGGCAAGAACCATTTCTCCCTAACCAATTACTTACAGCACTCAGAATTCTATCCAAATATTCTCTGAATCCTTCCTGTTTTCAAACTTCTAATAGCCTTTTAATGAAAAGCCATTATTCAAGGAAACTTCATGAATTTTAAGCTTATTAAATAATTCTATGAACCTCTAGGTTACAGATGAATATTAATTATTTTCACAAAAAGTAAAAAAAAATAATTTTTAAAAGCAAGTATTATTAGTTGAAGGTAGCATTTTTGGAGCTCAGAAACACATAGCTAAATTTTATTTTCATTCTATAAGTAGTTGCGTTCTACATAATGTTAGGCTAAATCAACCACAATAATATATCTTATCACAGATGTTTTTACTTATAATACCATTAATGAATAGATAGTCCTTTCAAGTATTTCTACTTAACTGAAAGATATATTATGGATTTTGTTTTTTTCTCTTCACTTTCATTTGAAAGTCTAATCTATGTTTGTATAAAGGATGGAAAAATAGCTTACAGTTAAATGCAAATCAAATCTTTGATCCAAAACAACCCAAAGTCCGCTTTTTATTTTCAAAACTCGAAAAACTTTGATCATCTTTGTAAATACAACATTGAAAAAGTATGCATCAGACACACATACAAATGTTTCTTACATCTAAAAAACAGCTTGATTTAAAACGACCAAAGGGCACCTTTGTGGCTCAGTCAATTAAACCTGCCTTTGGTTCAGGTCATGATCCTGGGGTCCTGGGTTCAAGCCCGACAGCAGAGTCCCTGATCAGCGAGGAGCCTGCTTCTCCCTCTGTCTACTGTTCCCCCTGCTGTACTCTCTCTCTCTCTCTCAAATAAAAATAAAATCTTTAAAAAAAAAACTTAAAAAATAAAAAAGACCAAAACTTATGTAATAAATCATTATCACTCTAATCTATAAAGTATAATATAAAGTGAAAAGTAATATTGTGTGTGCGTATACATCATACATATTCACACCTGCATAATCTCATAGTTGGGTGGGATTTTTTTGCTAAATAGAAAGTGATTTTTATGTATAATCTGTTGACTCATTTGAATTCCATCAATCATCAGGAGATAAATTCAAACAAAATAAACAGATACTGAGATTGTCCCTCTCATGCAAGGGTAAGAAACCTGCCCCTGTCCCATGTGAAGCAGAGAGAAGGAAGTAAGGATTTCTCTTAAACTGGTATTCTGGGAGGCTACTTTCTCAGCAAAAGACTGTGATTTGGAAATGAAAAATCTTCGGTTATAACACAGGGAAAAAGTAAACCCATCTCTGCCAAGGATTCTAGATAGATGAGAAAAAAAAATCCTGTGAAAAATGGAAAACTCAAGCTTATACAACTAGACTTGTGTGGATATTTCCAACTTTGAAAATTATATAAATCTTATTTAAAGCCCCTGAGGAGCAAATGAAAAATGGCAGAAGTCTCCAAACTGTGGTGTCCATTTCCAAAAACAATACAAGCAAGATCTATAATAAAGCTATTGGTGGATAACTTTATAGATATTTTTATATGATACACACATATGATTCTGTGTGTATTATATGATATGATGTGCAAAGCCAACTTATATATAAAATATATGTAAAGTTTCAAACCCACACACATCAGTGACAGTGGTATCTTCATGATAATTATAATGCCATAGAAATTATCTTGGAAATATTTTTACCATATAGATGTTTTCAGATTATTGCTGCAAAAACGTTAGATCTACAGGATTAAAATGAAATACCTTTTCCTAACTCCAAACGCAGATGACCATGTGGACATATCACTAGGGCCCCTCTCAGGGCCTTGGGCTTGGCTCAAGCAAGTGAAGGGCCTTGACCTTCAAGCTTCACAGTAAATCTACCACTAGGTACAGTTAATGAGAATTCCTTCTCTCCTACATTAAACTTCATCCAAATTTAATGATTTTTCACAGCTATATTTATAACATTTCTCAGGATGTTCAAACCGACAAAAAGGTTACTTTTCATATGGGTAAAAAGCTCAATTGTAAAATAGTGACACTAAGAGCCTTTATTTCTTTAAATTGAATTGTCAGCAAACAGAACAACAATAAAAATATGTCACTCATGACAAATAATAGAGTATATTGTAAATTAATCTCAGTCTGTATCTTCTCAATCTAATTAAAACATTAAAGTTGCTTTTTTTTTTTTTTTTTTTTTTTTAGTTCCCTGGTTAATACACATCCTGCAACCTGCTGCTTTCTTTGCAGAGCACCTCATTAGCAAGCAGGTGAACCTAAATTCTTGTATTTTAGCTTGCCAAAACACACAGACACATTGTGTTATTCAGTTGTGATGAATTAAAATGTGGATTTACAGAATTTCACTTCTTAATTCAATACAATGATGAATTCTCAAGAAGTGTATTCTATCATTATTTTGTTTGTTTTAGCTAAAACAATGGCTATACAAATTACTCTTAGTGTTACTAAGCTATAGGAAATTATCTAATGGTCTTTCACTAGAAAGAACAAAAAAATGTAGTACCTCTCACATGCTTGGCATTGTTCTCAATGCTAGAAGAGTAAATGAATCAGAAAATATCCTTGCTCTCCCGTAGTCCACACTCTGGTGGAATGAAACAGACAAAACAGTACTTTTTGCTTTGCAAATTTTGCAGAGGAAATGTTTGCATTTCTATCAATCTATATTTCATAAATATGTTAGTAACCATAATTACCAAAAATATTATATGAAATATCACCAAAAATAATATCTGGATTCCTCATGTAATTCAAAATGGTTTTCAGATTTTATGAATATTGACAGTATGCTTACTATATAGTTCATAGATAAGGGATATTTTGGTATAAATACTGGATTAACCAATAAATCTGAAATTCCTAGGACATAATAATATTGAAATTAATTGTCATGCTTTCAATCAAGGGAAATCATAAATATATTCAGCTTTACTTATTCTTTATATGCATAAAGATATAAATTTGAGATAGCCAAGGCCAGATTAAAAATAGACCAAACAATATACCAAGAGAAGAATGGAAAGAATGACATCCTGTGATGATAGCAAGTAGAAAATAAAAACATAAATTCAGGCAATGGAAACTGAAGATGATTAACTCTCTTGGACTGTATCTCATTTGCATAAAAGGTTTATATGCATAAAATTATCAGAATAGCATTATCTTGCATTTTACATGGAACTTGAAATTTAAAGTTATTTTAACATTTGCACAGTTTTTCACTGCTTTGGAGGGTAAGTGTGTATGGGGGGAACTGAAGTGTCCTTTTCTTGGTAAATATTTTCAAACCTATTGATATATTTAAGATACTATTGACATAATACAATTTTTTAAAATCTCTTTGCACAGTTTATTTTTTTTATTTATTTATTCATGAGACACACAGAGAGAGAGAGAGAGAGAGAGGCAGAGACACATGCAGAGGGAAAAGCAGGCTCCATGCAGGGAGCCCAATGTGGGACTTGATCCTGGGTCTCCAGGATCACACCCTGGGCTGAAGGTGGCGCTAAACCGAGCTACTGGGGCTGCCCGACATAATACATTTTAACAAATACTATGATAGTTTTTAGGGAGGATGCTGATAGTATGTTATAACCTTGTAAGAACAGGGTTTTTTTAGATATATTTATTTATTTTAGACTGAGAGAGTGTGTGCTTCGGAGTTGGGGGAGTGGGAGAAGTAGAGGGAGGGAATCTCAAACAGACTACCTGCCAAGTGTGGAGCCTGACACAGGGCTTGATCTCACCACCCTGAGATCATGACCTCAGTTGAAATTAATAACTATTAGACATTTAAAAAACTGAGCCACCCAAGAACAGTGATCTTGAGCCAAGCACAAGAACAGTGTAGTTCATTGTTTTTCTACTGCTTTACCTGCACATAATATGCATAATACAGTTTCTTAGAATTTGATTTAAATTTTGGCATTTCTTTAACACAGTGGGTCTACATGGTATGGGAAAAAATTAGTTGTATTTATATTCAGAAGAGCCAAGTTTTCTTCTTAATGCTATCATGCAAATGATTTGAACAAGTTGTTTAATTGTTTTTAATCTTGGCTCTACCATATGCAATATTCATTAATTATTCTAAGTTCACAGAGTTGAAGACTATAAATAAAGCCACCAATTAATAATTCATTCATTCACTTCTTGAATGAATGTTCCTTTGGTTGTTACTGTATGAGAGACATTGCTAGACATGAGCATAAAATATTTTTTAAGTGACATTTTTGACTTCCGCTCTCATGGAGACTAAAATTTAACAGGTGAAGCATATATTAAAATAATTACACAAGTATAAATGTAATTTGGTAAAAGCTAAGAAGAAAAGCTATGCAGTATTATTTGACAGCATATAATAGAGACCTCAATTTAAGGGTCAGGCAAGAATTCTGTTAGGTATTAACATTTCAGTAGCACATGAAACCACTTAACTTTATGTCATATAGGGATTTACTAGATGTCTGTCTATGAATAAGAATATAATTTCCATGAGGGCAAGAATTTCAATAATTTGTTCACTGCTCTCCCAGTGCCTAAAGTAGGGCATAAATCAATGAAAGGGATGGGGCATTTATTATGTTGGTAAATTGGATAATGACTTTCTTCCATTGTATTATGAACCTCAATAGAAATATTTTTTTCAAAATTTTCAGCCTTACAGAAACTTTAGATGCAAGAAGTACATTTTTAATTTATTAATTCAACATCCCTTTAGCATTTATTGAATGCCTATTATTAGCCAAATACTGTGCTACTACACAGAAAAATCCTGCCTGTTTCATTCTATACTCAGAGAATATTTCACTTATGACACCAAATGCCAACAACTTCCATACCAAACAAGGCTCTAACTCTCCAGATACCAACAGAGTGCCCTACAATTCAATTATGGCACTAACTACATAGTGTTGGCACAAACCACACAGATTAAGGGCTCAGCTCCATAAAACTGGCTCCTACTTTCGATACCTATCACAAATAGTGAATCCCAGATTATCTACATTTTTGTCTGACTTGGCCACAAATTGGAGGTTCTCATGATTGTTTTCTCCATCATGTATAAGTAAATAACCCCAGTAGCCAGAAGAATGTTAAAAAAGAAAACCAAAGATAGTGGAATCACAATGCCAGACTTGAAGCTATATTACAAAGCTGTAGTCATCAAGATACTATGGTATCAGCACAAAAACAGACACACAGAAAAATGCAACAGAATAGAAAACCCAGAAATGGACTCTCAACTCTATGGTCAACTAATCTTCCACAAAGCAAGAAAGAATATCCAATGGAAAAGACAGTCTATTCAATAAATGGTGTTGGGGGGCAGCCCAGGTGGCTCAGCGGTTTAGTGCCACCTTCAGCCCAGGGTGTGATCCTGGAGACCCAGGATTGAGTCCCATGTGGGGCTCCCTGCATGGAGCCTGCTTCTCCCTGTGCCTCTGCCTCTCTCTCTCTCTCACTCTCTCTTCTCTGTGTCTCTCATGAATAAATAAAAAATAAAATATTAAAAATAAAAAATAATGGTGTTGGGAAAATTGGACAGCCACATGTAGAAGAATGAAACTGGACCATTTTCTTATGCCTTATACAAAGATAAACTCAAAATGGAAGACCTAAGTGTGAGACAGGAATCCATCAAAATCCTAGAGGATTTTTCCAGCAACCTCTTCGACCTCGGCCATAGCAACTTCTTGCCAGCCCCAATAGTTCATTGGGGCTTCATCAAGATTAAAAGCTTCTGCATAGTGAAGGAAACAGTCAACAAAACTAAAAGGCAACCAATGAAATAGGAGAAGATATTCGCAAATGACATGTTAGATAAAGGGCTAGTATCTAAGATCTATAAAGAATTTATCAAACTCAACACCCAAGAAAACAAATAATGCGGTCAAAAAATGAGCAGAAGACATGAACAGACATTGCTCCAAAGAAGACACAAATGGCTAGTAGACACATGAAAAAATGCTCCACATTACTTGGCATCAGGGAAATACAAGTCAAAACCATAATGAGATACCACTTTATACCAGTCAGAATGGCTAAAATCAACAAGACAGGAAACAAAAAATGTTGGTGAGGATGCTGAAAAAGGTGAAGCCTTGTACACTGTTAGTGAGAATACGAGCTGGTGCAGCCACTCTGGAAAATGATATGGAGTTTCCTCAAGAAGTTAAAAATAGAGCTACCCTAAAACCCAGCAATTGCACTACTAGGTATTTATCCCAAAGATATGAATGTAGTGATCTGCACCCCAATGTTCATAGCAGCAATGTTCATAGCACCCCAATGTTCATAGCGGCAATGTCCACAATAGCCGAATTGTGGAAAGAGCTGATATGTCCATTAACAGATGAATGGATAAAGAGAATGTGGTATAGATATACAATGGAATGTTACTCAGCCACAAAAAAAAGGTGAATATTTACCATTTACATTGATGTGGATGGAACTGGAGGGTATTATGCTGAGTAAAATAAGTCAATCAGAGAAAGACAATTATATGGTTTCACTCATGTGGAACATAAGAAATAGTGCAGAGGATCATAGGGTAAGGAAGGGAAAACTCAATGGGAAGTCATCAGAGAGGGAGGAAACCCAAGAGAGACTTTAAATGTAGGAAGCAAAATGAGGATTGCTGGAGGGGAAGAGGGTGGGGGGATGGGTAATTTGGTGATGGACATTAAGGAGGGCATGTGATGTGATGAACACTGGTTGTTATATGCAACTGATAAATCATTGCACACTACATCTGAAACTAAGTATGTACTTTCTGTTGGCTAGTTGAATTTAAATTTAAAAAATAGTAAGCCAATAGTATATGTAAAGTATTACATTAATAAAAGCTGCTGTTGATTGGCTATCTAAAAAGAATTCAGGGCACCCAGATGGCCTAGTCTATTAAACATCTGTCTTCAGCTCAGGTCCTGATCCCAGGGTCCTGTGATTGAGCCTCAACAGGGAGTCTGTTTTTCCCTCTGCCTCTCCTCCTGCTCCAGCTCTCTCTCTCTCTATCTCTCTCTCTCTCTCTCAAAACTAAATTTTAAAAAATCTTTTAAAAAAAATAAAAAGAATTCAACCTTAAGTTGAATTAATTTCATTATATCTAATTACCTCTACCAACTTGAAAGAATATGTCATTTCTTTTTTCAATTATGGAAATTGAGGAACCACTAATTTAAGTAGATTATCCATGCCATACTTGGTAAAACTGGTAGTCTGGACTTGTGACTGTCTATTTCTTAGTTTCTTTCCAGACTACTTTTATTTTTATGTAATTTAGGAGTGAGTTGCTTAGTCTCCAAGTATTTTAGGTTTTTTCAGGTATCTTTCTTGCTATTGACTTCTACTTTAATTCCACTGTGTTCTGGGAGTATTCTTTATAGCGTTTCTATTTCTTTTTTAATTTGTTAAGACATATTTAAGGGCCAGAATGTAGTTTATTCTGGTGAATATTTCTCATGAGCCTGAGAAGAATGTGTGTTCTATTGTTGGACAAAATGTTCTATAAATGTCAATTAGGTCCAGTTGATTGATGGTCGCTGTTCAGTTCAACTATATCCTCACTGATTTTCCGCCTGCTGAATCTGTCAATTACTGAAAGAGGGCTGTTAAAGTTTTCAACTATAATAGTGGATTTAACTATTTCTCCTTGCAGTTTGCATTAGTTTGTTTGGGCTACCATAACAAAGTGCCATAGAGGTGAGTGGCTTAAACAAGAGAAATTTACTTTCTCACAATCCTGGAGCTAAAAGTCTGATACCAAGGTATTGGCAGTCTTGTTTGTTAGTTTGTTTTGTTTGTTTTCCTGTGGCCTATATCCTTGGCATACAGGTGGCTATCTTCTCCCTGTATCTTCACATGGTCTTCACATGGTCTTTCCTTTGTGTGTGTCTGTGTCCTAATCTCCTAATAAAGACCCGAGTCCTATTGGATTAGAGCCCACACTAATGAATTCATTGTAATGTAGCAATTATATCTTTGAAGACCTTCCATCAACTATAGTTACATTCTAAGGTACTGGGGGTAAAGACTCCACCACATGAATGGGGGGCACAGTTTAGATCACATCATAACTCTATCAGTTTTTACCCCAATATTCTCATGCTCTGTTGTTAGATGCATACACATTAAATATTGGCATGTCTTGCAAAACCAGTCCTTTTCTGATTATGGAATGTTTCTCTTTACCCCTGATAATTTTTGTTTTTGTGAAGTCTCCCTCTTTTGTCTGAAATTAATATAGCTAACTTCAGATTTCTTATGGTTAATATTAGAATGTCATATAGTTGTCTATTCCTTTACTTTTAATGTATCACTGTCTCTATATTTAAAACAGGTGTCATATACTCTTAACTATAGAGAACAAACTAATGGTTATGGTGGGGGGGAGGGTTAAATAGGTGATGAGGATTAAGGAGTGTATTTGTTGTGAGAAGAATCAAGTGTTATATGGAATTGTTGAATCACTATATTGTATGCCTTAAACTAACATTATACTTTATGTTAACAAACTGGAATTTAACTAAAAACTTAAAAAAAGTGAAGTGGGTGTCCTACAGAGACCAGTAGTTGGGTCTTATTCTTTTGTCCACTATTTTTTTAATTGGTGAATTTAGACCATTTACATCTAAAGTGATTTTTGACCTGGAGGCATTAAGAAGGCAGAGTAGGAGGAGAACCTCATCCCTCAAACACAAACTTGAATATGAAATGGAAAGGGGGCATCACAATTCCAGCTATATTAAAAACTGTAGTCATCAATACAGTGTGGTACCGGCACAAAAATAGACACACAGATCAATGCAACAGAATAGAAAACCCAGAAATGTATCTTTAACTCTATGGTCAACTAATCTTCCACAAAGCAAGAAAGAATATCCAATGGAAAAGACAGACTCTTCAATACATAGTATTGGGAAAATTGGACAGCCACATGTAGAAGAATGAAACTGGACCATTTTCTTGTACCTTACACAAAGATAAACTCAAAATAGATGAAAGACCTAAGTATGAGACAGGAATCCATCAAAATCCTAGAGGATTTTGGCAGCAACCTCTTCGACCTCGGTCACAGCAACTTCTTGCCAGACATGTTTCCAAAGGCAAGGAAAACAAAAGCAAAACTGAACTATTGGAACTTCGTTAAGATTAAAAGCATCTGCATGGTGAAGAAAACTGTCAACAAAACTAAAAGGCAACCAATGAAATGGGAGATGAGATTCGCAAATGGCATGTAAGACAAAGGACTAATATCCAAGATCTATAAAGGACTTTTCAAACTCAACACCCAAAAAATAAATAATGCAGTCAAGAAATGAGCAGAAGACATGAACAGACATTGCTCCAAAGAAGACACAAATGGCCAGTAGACACATAAAAAAATGCTCACATCACTTGGCATCAGAGAAATACAAATCAAAACCACAATAAGATACCATCTCACACCTGTCAGAATGGCTAATATTAGTAACACAACAAACAACAGGTGTTGACAAGGATGCAGAAAAAGGAGAACCTTCTTGCACTGTTTGTGGGAATAGAAAGTGGTGTAACCACTTTGGAAAATGGTATGAGAAATTTAACTTTCTGAGGAAAGTTAAAAATAAAACTACCCCATGACCCAACAATTGTACTACTAGGTGTTTACTCAGAGAATACAAAATTCTGATTTGAAGGGGCCCATTCACCCTGATGTTTATAGCAGCATTATCAACAATAGCCAAATTTTGGAAAAACCTTAAGGAAAAACCTTATCCTGATGAATGGATAAAGAAGAGGCAGGATGTATATATGTAATATTACTCATCCATCAAAAAGAAGGGAGTCTTGCCATTTACAACAATGTGGTTGGAGCTAGAGTGTAGTATGATAAGCAAAATAAGTCAGTCAGAGAAAGAAGAATATCATATGATTTCTCTCCTATGTGGAATGTTAGAAACAAAATATATGAACATATGGGAAGGGGAAAAAAGAGAGAGAGAAAGAAATAGGAAAGCAAACCATAAGAGACACTTAGCTCTATAGAATAAACTGAAGGTTGATGGAGAGGATATGAGCAGGGGAAGCGCTGAGAGATAGGTATTTAGGAGGGTATTTGTTGTGTTGAGCACTCAGTGTTATATTTAAATGATGGATCACTGCAATCTACTCCTGAAACAAATATTACACTATATGTTAACTAACTCGAATTAAATAAAAATATGAAAAAAATAATAAAGTGTCTATTTGCTGGATTACTATCTACCATGTTTGTAACCATTTCCTACCTATTGAATTTGTTTTTTTTTTCTTTTTTCTCTTGTTTTAACTGTTTTATATGATTTTATTTTCTCTTCTGTCTTAGCATATTAAATATATTTTATTTTTTTTTAATTTTTATTTATTTATGATAGTCACAGAGAGAGACAGAGAGGCAGAGACACAGGCGGAGGAAGAAGCAGGCTCCATGCACCAGGAGCCTGATGTGGGATTCGGTCCCGGGGCCCCAGGATCGCGCCCTGGGCCAAAGGCAGGCGCCAAACCGCTGCGCCACCCAGGGATCCCAATATTTTAAAATATAATTTAAATGATTGTCTAAATATTGCAATACATGTCTACAAGTAATCTAAATCCACTTCCAAATAGCACTGTATCACGTCCATATCTTCCTCACTAGCTGTCATTCATTTCACTTATCTATCAGTTAACAATCACCTAATCCATTGTTTTATTATCATTTTGAATTGTTATCCATTTGAGCAGCTTAGAAGAAAAATTTTAAGTGTATCTTACTTGTATTTATTTCTTCTCTAATGATCTCCTTTTTTACTTAGATATGAATTTCTGACAGATTTTCCTTACTTATTTTAATATTTTTGCATGTCTGGTCTCCTGGCATTAAGTTCCCTCATTTTTTTGTTTGTCTGACAAAGTATTTTTCTCCTTTACTTTTGAAGGATAATTTCACTGCATATAAAATTCTAAATTGATGAATTTTCTTCTTTTAACACTTTAGTTTATTCCACTCTTTTTACTTGCATGACATTTGAAGAGAATTTCAATGTAATTATTATCATCTTCTCTAGGTAAGATCTCTCCCAGATCACCAGCATCTTTCAAGATTTTCTTTTTGTCTTTGGTTTTCTGAAGTTTGATTATGATATGCCTAGTGTAGATTTTTGGTTCTTAATTCTGCTGTATTTCATCTAAGTTCCTGAAATTGAACTTTAGTATGTTTAACAATTTTGGAAATTTCTTGACAATTATTACTACAAATACATGTTACTCCATTCTCTCTTCATCTTTATTATTTGTATCACATGTATGTAATACATTTTATAATTTTTCTCATGTTTCTTGAATATTCCATATTTTACATTTTATTCTTATTTTAAAAGATTTTTAATCTTTCATTCTTATTTTTATTTTTGCATGTCAGTTTTGGAAGCTTTTATTGACATATCTTCAAATTCACTGATTCTTTCCACAGCTGTGTCCTGTCTACTGAGGAGCCAATCAAAGCAATTCTTCATTTCTTTTACAGTGTTTGGTCTCTAACATTCGCTTTTGATTTGTTATCAAAGTTTCCTTTACTCTGCTTACACTGCACATCTGTTCTTGAACGTCATCCACTATTTACAGTAGAGAGTATAGACTATTATCATTGTTATTTTCAATTTCAGCTCTGATAACTTTAAAGATTTCTGCCACATGTTAGTGTGTTTCTAATGCTTGCTTTATCTCTTTTGATTGTGTTTTCCTTGGATTTTACCATGCCTTGTAATTTTTTGTTGAAATTTGGACATGATATTGGTTACTGTAAAGGGAGATAAATAATTTTTCAATGTGAAGTTTTATATTTATTTTTAATATATAAGTGTATTGAGTTGGGCTATGTTTAATGTAGCTGTAGGTGTCAAGGGTTTCATTTCCTTTAATGTCTTTATTTCTGGTTCCATTGTTCCCTTTGGGTCTCTTTAGAAACTTCTTAAAATCTGTTTCTAACAGCTGTCTCAGTTGTAATCCATTGCTATATTGGAGTACTGTTGATAAGGTGTCAAAGTATTAGGGAGAGGAAGTATTCTATAACTACATGGTTAGGTCCTAGTTTTTAATGACCAAGAGTCCCTAGGCTGTGATCTTTAGAAGAGTTTCTTACCATTTTTTCCTCTCCATATGTGTGACAGAGTGGTTAGAAAGGCTCAAGTTATTAATTGCCCTTCCTCTACAATATATTAGATTCTGATGAAGTAGCTTCCTCTGAGGGCAGGACTTTGCTATTGAGAAAAGAATGTTCTGGCCATGTATCAATATGGTTACTTTTTTCATTTACTTTCTAAAAGCAAGAGGGAATATTTCTCTAGTCATCAAAATAAGAAGCTGATGGGCTCTTAGCTTCCATGAAAATGTGGAAGCAACCAAATGTCTATTCCTCTAGGAGTTTTTAACTCAGACTCATCATCCATATATCAGTCAATTACTGAATTTTTCTTACCTGTTATTGACTCTAGTGGCTTCTACTCCAGGTATGCTGTGATTCTCTGTATTTGAATTTTTTTTTTTCAGTTTTTAGGACATCAGTTTACCCTGTCATCTCAGTTCTCTGTTGCATATAAGAAGAGTTGTATTTTAATTTGTTCAGCCTTTTGCTTATTTTAAGTTTGGGAGTGACAACTTCAGAGCTCTTTATATGTTGAAGCAGAAACCAGAAGTGGGGATAGCCTATTTCAGATGCCCACATTTTTATCAGCTATATCCGAATCTCAAAGTGATGGTATTTATTGGGATGGAGGGAAAAGAGTTTAGGCAGCAGATATATATATAGTCAAGTTTTCATTTTTATCAGGACACTAAAGTAAGTGATAAATACATGGCTAAACAACTTGAATATCTCAAGTTTGAGATTAAGGCAAACTGTAAATCATTTTCCAAGTTATATCATATTGATTGAAGATTTTATTCACAGTTCCTTATCATTATATATGTGGTTGTTACTCAAGATCCAAATAAAAGGATTTTTTTAAATAAGCCCACTTAAATTATGATTTTTTTGAAAAAAAAAGTTCTAAATTATTAAATTCAGGTAGTATATAGATGGACAAGGGTAGAATGCACTAATATATGAGGTTGCATTAGGCCTGATTTGGGAGTTTCAATGATTCTGACAAAAACTGTTAAAGGTGTGCATGGAATTTAAAGAAGAAACATATGCCAAATTTTATCACTCTTATTCCAGTTATTCAATGTGTATATTTTTAGGTAATTGAGTTATCTACCATGATTACAATTCCTATTATCATTTTTATACAAAATTTATCTGAACCACTTTCATCAAAATATTTTCTTTCTTAAACATCCAATTGATATCCTCATTTATATGTATTAAAAATGCCTTATTTCTCAAGTAATTTTTTTAAAAAGGACTATGGCTTTCTACTACATTCTACCATAATTCTACTTTGTGGAATCCTTTTCTAAAACCAAGGTCCTATATTTTCAAAATCATGCAGTAGAAATTATTTTTTTATAAAGATAGATTTATGTATGTATGTATGTATTTATTTATTTATTTATTTATTTTATCCAGAGAGAGGCAGAGAGAGGCAGAGACACAGGCAGAGGGAGAAGCAGGCTCCATGCAGGAAGCCCGACGTGGGACTCGATCCTGGATATCCAGGATCACATCCCGGGCTCCAGGCAGCGCTAAACCGCTGTGCCACCAGGGCTGCCCTCATGCAGTAGAAATTCAATCTGGCATTCTTCATTGAGGAAATTTACTGGCTAGCAGTGAGGTTTATGATATTGAGGCTTTGTTTCCTAGTTAGAAAATAATTTGCAGTACACTTAATCTGAAATGTTATATAAGAAAATGGAAAGTTATTTTGTGTGTGTATACACACACACACACACACATGTAATTGTCTTCTAAATATATACAGAATCTATTGGTAAGGAGAACTTCTAAATCAAAGGATTTGAGAATTACTTATTTGTCTTTTCAAATCCTTTGATTTTTAAAATGAATTTATTATGTGTGTGTGTATTAAAAAATTTATGCCACAAATATATGACAAGTTAGTATGCAAGATTCAGGGATCTAAAGAGTACCAGTCACATATTACCCATCTCTGAATATCTACCTCATAATTTGACTTGATATAAACTTGAATTTGACTTGATATAAAAGATCAACATTAAATAAGAAACTTTCTTTTAGCTTTTTTTCCCCAAATTTCAGTGATCACAACCACAGTACTCATAATCCTTACAATAATTCAAAACAGAACAAAAAAATTGTATTCCTTAAGTATTTCCATAGCCACGTGGAAGGATTCATTGTACAAAAGGAATAAATACTGAACTAAGCTACAATATTTAACAGCTTATATCAAGAAGAATATGAAATCACATAGTGAAACCAAAATTATTAGTATTAAAAGTTTAAAAATTATACCAACACATTTAGGTCAATCCCTTGTAAGAATAAATAAAAGAATATTATTAAGATATTAACAAGTACTTGTCTCTTATATCTGGGAGACTTGGAAACAAACTTGTATTTCATTTGGAATATTTTTAAAGTAATTCTGTTGATTTATTTTTTTTAAGATTTTATATGTTTATTCATGAGACAGAGAGAGGGATCGGGAGACAGAGACCTAGGCAGAGGGAAAAGCAGGCTTCCCACAGTGAGCCTGATACAGAACTCGATCCCAGGACCCCAGGATCATGACCTGAGCCAAAGGCAGCTGCTCAACTACTGAGTCATCCAGGTGCTCTTTTTCTGTTGATTTAAATGTTGGCTTTTTGTGTATGCTACAGCGACGCTACCTAATACTGTTTGAGTTGTACTATGGCATGCATACATCAACTTCTGTTAATTATTTTAACAATTTGTGTGGTTTTATTTTCTGTCAAACAAATTTAAATAGCTACTATTTATATAGAAAGAAGAAGAAAATGAACAAATGAATGAAAATTAAAATGAATTTTGACCCCAACAACAACTACAATAATATTTTGGTTAATATTTTTATTTTGATCTACGTATTACTTCTGGTCATATAAATATATTAGAATAAATGTATTTCTAAAGTTAGAAAAAATAAATAAAATAAAATTAGAATACCCTCTCTAAGCTATTCTAGAACATTAATCCTTATCTGCACAAGTAATATTTAGGAAATAACATTACAATGACAAAAAGTGCATTCATCAATAAACAATTGTATAAGTGTATGTATATGCATATGTATACACTTGTGAACAAATATTTAAAATAAGGGAAGCAAAACTTACACAAATAAAAGGAAAATAAGATTTTAAAATTGTGATTGGTGATTTTATCATTCCTTTCTCAGTAATTAATTGAAGAAGCAGTTAAAACAGCATATCTTAATGCTTAAGAGAAAGCCTGAATAACTTTATCAACCAATTTGTATACAAAATATAGTTGTTTTGCTTTTTTATCCACCATGAAAATCTCCACATCTTAATTGGTTTATGAATTTATATGTAATATAATGATCAATAAAGCAATGTTCAATATGGTTGTTTGAATATATCAACTTTTGATTTTATTTTCTTTATTCTCTTTCGTATTTCTTATTTCTTCATTTTGTATTTTGGATTAGTTGAGAAGTTTCTGGCTTTCCATTTCTATCTCTTAATTGACTTACTACTTATGGTTCTTTTTTTCATTAGTTGTCAGCCTTGAGTTTACCATATAGCATTTTAACTCATTACAATCCATGTCAAATTTATATCAGTTCATGTGTAATTTGTAACATTATATGTATATTACAATATTAAATTTGCACTTCCCCACATTTTTCCCTGCACTGATAGGAATTGCCTATCTATGCTTGAAAACCCCAAGTGTGATTGTATTGGTGTCAGCCTATACTTAGGAATGCTATCAGCTAGGAATCCTGTCAGCTAGGGCTGGTACTACTTGGGGCAGCCCCTACAGACATTTCCTCAACCAAGACCAGTTGTGGATGGACTGGCCTTTGTGGTTCTTATGATTGCAAGATGCACCTCGGCAACAACCATTAAGGAACTTTAAAGAAACAGGGTTAATTAACCACAAGTCCTGGAGGATACATGACATGCCCAAGGGCCATACAGGCAGATTGAAAGTAGAGACAGAGAGTGTGCTAATGCACGGAGAGCTCTGCCTTTATGAGAGCTCAAGAGCAAAGTACCTAGGGTTTCACAGGTTCCTGGGGTTGTTAGGCTTTCTTCAGTCTTTTATTTTTCTATTCCTCAACCTGGATTATCTCCATTGTCCTATTTTCAAGTTCACTGATTCTTCTGCTTGCTCCAATGTACCTTTGAATTCTTCATTTCTGTTACTATGTATTTCAACTCTAGACTCTATTTTTGGCCTCTTTTTTAGTTTTTTGTTTTTTAACCTCTTGATATTTTAGGTTTATTCATATATCATTTTCTTAACTTTTTCCACATATTTAAAGCTTTGTTTTAAGTGTTCGTCTAACAAATCTGCCTCCAGGGCCTTTTCAAGGACTATTTCTGTTGATTTTTTTTTTCCTTTGAATATGCTATAGTTTCCTGTTTCTATTTTTTGTTTTGGTTTTTCCTATTCCTTTGTGATTTTGTTGTTGTTGTCATTGCTGAAAAATAGACATTTGAATGTAATAATTTGGTAACTCTGGAAATTAGATTCTCTGCCTTTCCCATCATTTTTCCCTTTTAATATTGTTTTGTTTTTCTGATTCTTGTAGGCCATCACTATGCTGAGGATCAGCCTGGGGTATAAATTTAAGGTCTTTTCAGGTCTTTCCTGACTCTTTTCCAGGACATTGTGATTCACTTTCTAATTTTCCTCATGTATGCAGTTGTTTTTTAATGTCTAACTCCTTAATTTCTGGCTCCCCAAATGGGGAAAAACAGATAAATAAAAGAGGAGGAGGCAAGGTGCTGACCCTTGAGTACCCTGCAAGTGATTTCACCAAAAGAGGATCTGGCTTACAAACAACTGCAGGGGAGGTATAACAAAAAAGGCCACCAGGCTCTTTGTCTGCATTTCTGCAACCAGAATCAGCAATGGATGATCAGAGCACAGATCTCTGGATTTGAAGGACAGGATCATTTTAATCCACATTGGCTCCTTCAAGTTATGGTCTGGGTGCTCCAGAAATATGTCTGCCATTGCAATGGGGGTTGGGGAAAGGAAGCCACTACTGTGCTAAGAGCTAAAATTGATTCAGCTTTACAAATTGACCACTATTTACCATCCAAGTCTCTCTTTGGAAGTTGCAAACCTTCAATACATTCCAGAGTTCCAACAGATGTACATCAAGCATATTTCACCAGTGCAATTTTTGTCTAGGTGAGGAAACAAATTCTTGGCGCTTCCTATACTACCATTTTTCCTGCACTATCCAGTGTTTTCTTTTTTTAAAGGGGGTTAAATTTTGGTCCCACAGGCTGTTATTTTATGTGTAGATTTTAGTGTGGAAAACTTAGCGTGGTAAATAAGAGTGACTGAAAACTATCAGAAGCAAAGATGGAAGCTTTTATTTTTAGTGAATATTAATAAAAATACAATAATACTTTAAAATCACAAATAGAATAGCTTACATTTTCTGAATTATTTATGTGCACAATGCACTGCAGAGAGTATGGTGGATTACAAGAGAGACACTGATTATTATTTCCTGTCTTGGAGATATATTTTTAAAGTATTTTGTTGTTTATATTCTTCATCTGTACAGTGGGGAAGATACCACTAAAATGTTTTAAAAATATAAATCCCTAGAGAAAAAATTTGTTTTAAATATTTATAAACCAGCATTGATTGTATAAGAAGATTATTAATAAAAAACAATTCAATACCTTCCAGAAAACAATGTTTAGAATTATATATTTTGTAGGACAGTAATAGTTATTTATGTAAATATCTGTCAGAAACCCAATTTTGGTGAAAATGCATTCTAATGTTTATTTGTTTTCTAGATATTCATGAAAATAAATGAAATGTATACTTAGTTGTTGTCCATAGAGTTAGAAATGAATGTAGATTTTAAAACATCCTATTGAAATCATTTAATCTCACTTACCCTTCATTCTCCTTATCTGCACAAAGACTTAGTTGGACTACCATGAACTCTCTGTAAAAGATTCCTAATATCCATTGAGTATTAGCTAATGGAGTAAACCTTTTGATCCTTATAATCTCCTAATTTTAGAATTAATTATATGATTACTTATATTGAATAAACTATATCAAAGAGATGACATAGTCGACTATACATAAAAGCTGAATGCAGCAAGGTCGACAATCTTTTTTTAATATGTGTAAAGTATGTAAGTATATCTTGAGGACTATAAATGTAATTAAAGGTAGGAATTGTGATATTTTATTTTATTTTTTTTAGAAATTGTGATATATTGATGTTAGAGGTTGATATAGTATTGTCATCAGTTGTTTCACATAACTACCTAACAGAATTATATGCCATCAAACTAGGGCTAATTCTGGAATAGACCCTGAAGTAATGTTAAAACTAATGGAAATTTTATAATAACAACAAAAAAGTACATTTATCCATTATAAATTCTAGAGTACATTATAAATGAGAATATTTTCATTCGTGATAGGATAACTTGACCAAAATAGCAACTTCTATAATCCCACAGAAATCATGAAATAAGGGAAAGGTGTCCATAAATATGAATCAAATAATATAAATTTTTTCTAAGACTCCATTAGAGATGAAGCCTAGCATAGAAAATTAGTTAAATGAAATTATTAATTATGGGTAAAGAAAGTAGGAATCCTCAGGAAAAGAGAGATGATGTTGAGGGAATTACTTTAATTCTATGAGTTGGTGATTTTTATAGACACATGTTTCACTAATTAAACTAATTTTTCTCCTAGAAATAGTTTTTGGAGAAGGGCACCTGGGGGGCTCAGTGGTTGAGCATCTGCCTTTGGCACTCAGGTCGTGATCCAGGGGTCCTGGGAGTGAGTCCTTCATTGGGCTCCCTGCAGGGAGCCTGCTTCTCCTTCTGCCTATGTCTCTGCTTCTCTTTATGTGTCTCCTGTGAATAAATAAATGAAACCTTAAAACATAAATAAGTAGTTTTTGGTGCTAATGCCTGTATTTTTGGTATATGGCTTGATGAAAACACAACAGAAATAAAGATTTGTCTATCAAACAAATTAATTGGTGAAAAATGAATGGGAGAGGGATAGGAAAACAAACAAACAAGAATGGTAAAAAAAAAAAAAAGAGAGAGAGAGAGAAATGGAGGCAGTAATGGCAGGAAGAATAATTAATGAAACTTTTGGTTTTCAGTAACTGATGTAGGTAGTCAGGGAAATATTCATAAGTATTTTCAGAATAATAATGACACAGAGCTTCATGTATGCTTATTTACCTTGTTTATAGAACATTGTAACTGAGAATACTTGGCTTGAATATTTTAATCTAGGCTAAAGATATTCATCATTAATTGATTTTCTCCTAATTTTAAAAGAATATTAAACTAAAATGAAAAAATACATCTGTGTAATTTAATTGTGCATACTGCTGCTATATGTAATTAAACATCTGGGTTTTTTTTAAAGCAATAAGAAAAATGATATAAAATGAGTCCTTAGCTAAGAGAGTACTATTTTAAAAAATCAATTATTCTCTAAGACACAGCAAGCTGCTTTTCAGAAATTACAACAAAGCAAACTGCTGGTAACCATCCTACTGTATATCCATTTCTCAAAATAGTACAAGCACTTTCACAAAAAAAGCCAAGTCATTCATTATAAAATGCCCCCAAGGCATAGATTTTCTCCAAGTGAGCTTCACATTTTCTCTTTGCAAAGAAAATCAATTTCAAAAATAAGGGGAAATGCTAAGCAAGAACAATTTAGTTGCTTTAAGTATATGTACTGACTATACAGTATATAAACATACGGATATTTGAATACTACTTATACTTGTAATTTAAACAGTTGAGCAGATATTTTTACTGAATGTTTAAATGCATAGAACATTCGCAATAGCATTCATTGTGTACCATAACCATATACTGCAAGTAAAATACATATAATAGCATTTTAAGCTTTTCAAATAGTAATTATTCAAATTCTGTATTTAAGTACAAGTGTGTTATGAAAATGATTGATTATAATAGATTCTCCTCAAGCTACATAACCTTCAAAATATCTGAAATCATTCTTTTTAAGTATTAGCATATTCAAATAAGCACTTTGTTCTTTTAGCAATAAAACAATATATTATTTTAACACCTGTTGACAGTTATTATAGTTTATCTTTTACAGTTTCACAGATATTACTAATTCAGAAACATACTTTTTTTACTTAAGTATATGGACAAAGTTGGACAAATAATAGCAGGCTCATTAAATGAGTGTTGCAGTCTTATGAGAAGTTACTATTCCTTGGGGCTCCAGGGTGGCTCAGTCAGTTAAGCGTCTGCCTTTGGCTCAGGTTATAATCCCAGGTTCCTGGGATCCAGCCCCATGTGGGCTCCTGACTCAGCAGGTAGTCTGCTTCGTCCTCTCCCTCTGCCCCTCCCTCTGCTCATGCTCTCTCTCTCTCTCTCTCTCTCAGTTTCTCTCTCAAATAAATAAATAAAATCTAAAAAAAAAAAAAAAAAGAGAGAAGGTACTTGTCCTAGTATGTAACTTAACTCATACAAACAGCATCTTATGGATCGTAAGTAGAACATGTTGGATAGTCCCTTCCCAGGGAGAATGTCTCCCCTTTGCACAATACTCAACTACATATTTTAAATTATATAAAAAAATTGTAATTTTCAGTTTAGGATTAGTAAACAGCATTTTCCTATTCTTTCAAGTTATAAAATTTTCTCTTTGAGTGTTAGAATAACTAATCAAGAATAGCCCATGGTATGATATAATTATTGGTAGTCTTAAGTGTTGATTCATGTATAAGAGTAGTCTAGCTTTTGAGACTTGCTTGTTTCTTCTTTTTTTTTTAACATGATTAATGGACACCTATAGTGAACTTATCTATGCCTATAGGCTTCTATCATACTTCTTGTTCCAGTAGCTGAATGTCTAGGTATATAATTCTGATTATTTTATGTTTGGAAATGTTCTGATGGCTACATTTAAGATAAACAAAATAAAGGTAGAGTAAATGCAAAATGAACAAGTTCTTCCTGGGTTCTTTTTCCTTAGTTCTACCAAATATTTTGAAGACAAAATTAACCTATGAACATTTAAGAAATTTACAGATATATTAAAATTGTATAAAGGTGACCTCATTTTTATTTATGCCGCATGTTCCATTTTCAAAATAGTTTCACATGGATATTTGAAGCTCAATATAATACAGGCAAGTAACTACCAGCAGAGATCACTTCCAAATTAGAGATGAGAGGCTGAGTCTTAGGTCTTGGAACTTGTGAAAAATCACAGAGCGCCAAGAATTAGCTCTATCCTCAAAACTAATCACCCTATTCCCTGTACGCTTTATGTTCTGCTATAAAGGGGGAAAAATAAACTTAATCCTTTTGTATTTATACTGAATTAGAAGTTTAAATAAGTAAAGAAAACATACTTGGCTGTATGTTTGGGAAAGGCAGTAACTGTCTCCCATTGTAGGCATTTTAAAATGATATTGCATATAACAAATTTCAGAAATCCATTTGACATTGTTCATGTCAGAATTTTTGTAATTACACATGGGCATGTAATAGAGCTCAACTCCTTATTTGATGTTTGTTGGCTGACAGATTTCAAGCCCTACCATGACCCCTTTCTCTTCTGCCCCACATCTGGGAAGGCCTGGATGCTCCCTCCTTTGGCACTGGTAAGAGGTTCAAATTATGAAAGCCTTGGCTGTTCTGCATAGAAATCTTTGCCCCAGCTCTTCTCCAAAGCTACCATAAAACACCAAGTTAGTTTTATCTCTCCATAGAAAGCCTCATTATGGATATAGAACTTTACATAGTTTCTTGGTGCACGTGTAAAATCCTTGACATTGATCTGAACTAGATTTTGAGGGACAGGTTTATCTTACCTCTGTTTAGTGTCCAAAGCAGTGCATTATGTACAAGACTCCTATTAACATCCAAGTGAGGAATAACAACTTGTAAAGCTCAGATAATCATTGGTATGTATATGTCAATCTCCATTTTTTATTTTTGCTTGTAAAGAGAATATAAATTAGTTAAGTTTATAATTCTTCTAGAGTGAGTGAGGGAAGGAAAAAACTTATTTTTACGCTACAAACATCACATCACAATGACAATCCTTGAACTTTGCTCTCTGTGCAATGGCAAATGTTTTGATTTGTACCATTTACACTTAGAACACTTGTTCCTGGCTCAACCTCCACTTTTTTTGATTTCTTGTTGTCATTAGCACAGTGGAGTAACAGAAGAATTCTATTCTTGGATTAGCTTGAGGAAGTGTGCAGAGATCAAGAAGTGTGTACTTAAAAAGTTTTATATGGGCAGCCCAGGTGGCTCAGCGTTTAGCGCCACCTTTGGCCCAAGGCGTGATCCTGGAGACCTGGGGTCAAGTCCCACATCGGGCTCCCTGAATGGAGCCTGTTTCTCCCTCGGTCTCTCTCTGTCTCTCACGAATAAATAAACTCTTAAAAAAAAAGGTTTACATTTTAGAACCTCCATTTATCCTCCAAGGACCCACAGAGATTGATTTTTACCTTAGTTCTCCAAAAGAAAAATATATATATATATAATATTTTAAAAAGAAAAAAGTCTTGTCTATATTTTCAAATTTTCAAATATAAACATAAATGTTTTCCAATATGAATAATTTATAATCATGGTTGGTTTTCATTCCCATTATCATGACCCACACACTGTTTTTCTGATAGTTTTATAAGTATTTATCCAACTTTAAGATGGCACATTTATAATTTTTTTTTATTTAAAAAATATTTCCTTTTAACATACAGATACTTCTTTTCAATATCCACTTAATTGTTGTTAAGGTATACTTTTGCTGTTATTTTAACTTTATTGCATTATTGTCCTAGAAAGTAATAAATGAGACATTAATCCTTTGGAGTATCTGATGCTTAATTTTTGGCTTGATACAGAATCTACTTTTATAAGATTTCCTGTGTATTTGGAAAAAATGTGTATTGATATACACAGTGTGTATTGAAATCCAAGTATACCTAATAAATCAATCTAGTGAATAGTATTATTTAGAGCTATTATCAGTGTGCTTTGTCTATTTAAGACTTTTGGGGATGGTGTGTTAAAATTACTAATTGCAATGCTGATTTATCATTTCTTTTGTATTTCATCGTTTATCACTTGATATATTTTAAGGTGTGTTAGAATATGCAAATTTAATAGTAATGAACATAGCTTCTAGTTTTTTATATATTATGTGCATATATTATTTTTGTACCTTATGACATTTTGAACTATAATTCTATTTTTTACAGATGTTAAACCTAATACCTCAAAAAGTTTTGGTCTATAATTGCGTAGGGTGCTTTATTCCATCAGCCTATTTTCTTTTTTTTTTTTTAATTTTTTTAATTGGAGTTTAATTTGCCAACATATTGCCTAACACCTAGTTCTCATCCTGCCAAGTGCCCCCCTCAGTGCCCATCACCCAGTCACCCCAACCTTCCACCCACCTCCCTTTCCACTACCCCTTGTTCATTTCCCAGAGTTAGGTGTCTCTCATGTTCTCAATCTATTTTCAAGCTCTCTGTGCATTTTTTGTGTTAAAAAGATCTCCTATAGACAAAATAAAATTATGCATTGTTTTTACATACTATGCGAAAGTTTTCTAACTGGTAGGTTTGATGCACATACATACATCTGTTATCACCAGTTATATGAGAAACTGGCTGTGCCAGTTTTATTTTATGGTGCTTTCCCACACTCTACATACATATTTATATTACTTTCCCATTTGATTTCTAAATTATTATTTAATTCCTTTATAAAAAACATGTATTCATGTATTTTTGTATTGTACTCCGTCTTCCCATTATTTAGATAATACCTGGGATTTAGTTCTTTTATCCATATATTTATTTTTTTCTTTTCCTTTACTTTAGTCTATCTTTGATTATAAATATTCAAGTATTATATTCTTTTTACTTCCCAAATATTTTGTAACAAATCATATATTTGGTTTTTATTATTATAATACTTTAGCTAAAATTGTTTTTATTATGAGCAATGTGGATTTACATGTGTAAGACTATATTCATAACTCATATTTGAATACAAATTTGTCTGGCTGTAACATTGTGAGTTCAAAATAATTTTCTTCCATTAACTACATTTTAATACTTCATTATCTTCTTGAGTACAATGTTTTTGACAAGAAAACCTATTTTATTTTTTTTATTTTTATTTTTTTAATATTTTATTTTTATTTTTTTTATTTTTTTTTTAAATTTTTTTATTTATTTATGATAGAGAGAGAGAGAGAGAGAGAGAGAGAGAGAGAGGCAGAGACATAGGCAGAGGGAGAAGCAGGCTCCATGCACCGGGAGCCTGACGTGGGATTCGATCCTGGGTCTCCAGGATCACGCCCTGGGCCAAAGGCAGGCGCCAAACCGCTGCGCCACCCAGGGATCCCTAGAAAACCTATTTTAAATTTATTCTTTTCCTTTGAGTCAAACTCCTACATGGATACTTTTACATTTTCCCTTCTGTTCAGACATTTTCAAATTTCACTATAGTACATCCAGGTCATGGTTATTTATTTTATTAACTGTTTAACATTTGATAGACCCTTTCAAACAGAATTCTTATTTCTGAATCACGTTTCTTCAATATTTCTTCAAATATTTTTTCCTATTTGAATTCTTTTCTACAAGAAAAGAATCCCAACATTGGCTCTTATATTTCCATACTCTTGATTTTAGAATTTCTTTTTTTATTGTCTATTTTTTTTTATCTTTCCATTCTGCCTTCAGCATTTAAATAGATCTTTGGTGACATGTATTCCATCTTCTGTTTTGTTTTAGTTTTTTTTTAACCTTTATGGGTTTTATTAAGTAAAAGTTCCATATGGTTCCTTTTGAATGGTTTTTGGTTCATGTTGTTATCATGTTCCTGCCTATAACTATGTGTGTTTCATGCTGAAATATATGTACACATATTTATGTATATATTTACATGTATACATATATATATTTCAGTTTGGTGTCTTTCTTTTAAGGTAGTTATGAGTTCATTTTCTCTGGAGATACTAACTACTCTGTAACAATTTTTAATAGATGGGCAGCCCGGGTGGCTCAGCGGTTTAGCACCGCCTTCAGCTCAGGGTGGGATCCTGGAGACCTGGGATGGAGTCCCCACACTGGGCTCCCTGCATGGAGCTTGCTTCTCCCTCTGCCTGTGTCTCTGCCTCTCTCTCTCTCTCTCTCTCTCTCTTTCTGTGTCTCTCATGAGTAAATAAATAAAATATTAAAAAATTTATAATAGAGAAAGGCCAAGGCAATACATAATTCTGTATTGGTCCTGATAAATCTAGAAAGAGGCTCAGACACCAGAGAAAGACCATAAATTACTCTCACTCAGGGCCATGACAGCACAAATTCTGCTGGTCAAGATTTCTCCCTTAAATCTTTAGCACAAAACAGGAATGGAGAGAGACAGTCTTAAAAGATTAAAATTAACCAACACAGGAACTTGGGACTGAAAATGGATATAGGTAAAGGCTCAAATGTAGCTTATCAGTCTGCATATATGCTAATTAAACCCTCACTGTAGGAGAGCTATGATGACTTGTTCTTATAACATAGGGGTGTTCGTGGCTACTGCTATTTTGCTACAATGAAGAGACAGGCAATGATTATTTTCAGCCAAATCAAGGGCAAGGCAAATATTCTGTCCCGTGGGGTTCTCCTCTCCTCTCCTCTCCTCTCCTCTCCTCTCCTCTCCTCTCCTCTCCTCTCCTCTCCTCCCCTCCCTTTCCTTCCCCTTCCCTCCCCTCTCCTTTCGTCTCTCTCATCTCTATTTTTTCTCTCTCTTTCCCTCTCTCTCCTCTCTCTTTAGACTAGCTCTTGGAAATGATGTTTCCCTTTCATTTTTATACTTTCCCAACATTGATTTTTGAGACAAGAAACTATCACCCATATTTTAAGAAATTGCTGTTTAATAACTTTTTTTTTAGTAAAATAGACCTTTCCTTGAAAACCAAACCTATCTGCACAGATAACTACATTAATATTACTCTATATTCCACTGTATTTCTGTCCTAATCACCGTGTTTTTATTGTTAAAGGAGACTCTTGTCCAGGAAGAGAGAAGTTATAATAATTTTATTGTTCATTCCTGGAACTTGCTGAAAAACTCATTTAAATGAATAATGAAATGTTCATCTCTTCAACTGATAACATTAAAGGACTGTAGATTCCCCAAGACTCTTCAGAATCCTCACCTTAAAATCTTCACTTATTATAATTTCAAATATCATGATAATTACCACTAAACTCAATAAAGACCTTGGATGAAAGTCCTAAACTAGACTCCAAAACACATAAGTATTCCAACTTCATTTTTTCCCCCTTCAATACAACCAAGACTATCTCAAGGTAGTACTGCCCCATGCCTCAATAAGAATAATCTCAGCTTTTTCTCATCAACAGTGTATTTTAATGGCAATTTGAGACAGCCAATATTCAATAATCCTGTAGGTTCACTGAGCTCCAGTTGATTGAAGATCCTCAAATCGGATCCTCCTCTGAGGCTTATTGAGATCCCTACTAGGACAGAAGTTCTCAGAGACTTGTGACTTGTGCAGTCACAAAGGCCCCCATGCTTAAAAAGGGCTCTGGGCTTAGTTTAAAACTCTGTTATTGCCATCTTAAATTTCTTAACCCTATTTGAAAAAGGAACACTGCATTTTTATTATGCACTGGACTCCACAATTATATAGTCAGTCCTGTCTATCAGTGTTGTCTCTGATTAGGACTATGATAGGTTAAGTTTCTGACTTAGATTTTTTTTTTCTCTTTATTTCATTGATAAAGCCAAATGTGAATATTTTGTTTCATATGAATAATCATTTTAGGAAGCTTTTGATTATCTGATCAAACTTGCAAAGTGTTGTTGTTAGTGAATATTTGCTTTATTATCAACAACTCTCATATGTGTCCCTGTATGTTCTTGTCACTTTTTTTTTGTTGTTGTGCAGCTAAAAGAGGAATTCTTAAGATCACGGGGAAGAAACTACATAATTTTCCTTTGGGACCCATCCAGCTTCCCTCATGCCAGGTGCAAGTAATAAATCAGTTTTTCTGGGTTACTGAAATGAGGTGTTAGGTAATCTGTTCAATGATAAACACCACAAGGGACACCTGGGTGGCTCAGTGGTTGAGCATCTGCCTTTGGCTCAGGGCATGATCCAGGAGTCTTGGGATTGAGTCCCTTGTTGTGCTTCCTTCAGGGAGCCTGCTTCTCCCTCTGCTATGTCTCTGCCTCTCTCTCTCTCTCTGTGTCTCTCAAGAATCAATAAATAAAATCTCAAAAAAGTAAAATGATAAACACCACAATGGGCCAGAAAGCCAGAAACTTAAACACCTTATCATGTTTTCTCTAAATAATAATAATAATAATAATAATAATAAGGCTTGTTTTTAACCTTGTGTTTTTATGGAAACAATCATTTGTAACCAAACTTTTACATACATACAGCTTGGAAGATTTTCATTGTATGTCTTTTTTTACAAACATTATATTTTGAAAAAAATGCATATAGAGAATTAGGGCATTTAAAAACATAATGATTCCCACTTTTAGGTAGTATTATTGTATTGTATTATTTATTATTGTATATATTATTGTATCAGAAAAATTGTCCTGTGACAATTTTTTAATGGTTTTTGAAAAAAATTTTTAAAAGACCCTTTATTTTCCAATTTGTACCTCTCTTGCCCTAGTTGTTCAGAAGAATCTAAAATGAAACATAAAGATTTAATAGATAATCACAGTAGTACAACCCAATGTTCTGTAAGACTGATTTACTTCTCTTTTACCCGAAACATAATACATAATATGTTAATTCCTAAGACACTCTCTAAATTCTGTCCAATTTTAGTGAACAGCCTTTCCCTGGTAAGTTGTAAAGAATAATGCTGGGTTTTATTATAGCTCAGCATGCAATGTATGTTTAACAATAAAATATACATTTTTGAAAAGACATAATCCTTGGGGTAATCTATGCTTCTTTTTTAGGACTATATGTTAATAAAAAATAATACCCAGGGAATTTATAATACTGTTGAAAGAACCTTCACAATGAACATAAGTAAGTTTGGACACTGTAAAGCACATGCTTATAGAATATTTCTCACAGAGTTTTCTAAGGAAGAATGAGTACATATATTCTGTTCCTTGAGTTAAAATACAAAAATAATAAAATACCTTGATGGCAAGTATTCTTAATTCTTCTGTGTTTTCACATGAAAACTGGGTTAAAACATAAGACCAGTTCATTTGTTATTTAAAAAAAGAAACACAGTAACGATGAAGTAATCTTCCATCTATAAATTAATAATATTAAAAGGTTTATTTCAACTACTTTTTAAAATTAAAAACCCATTTTCTAACAATAGAAGTTGAATCTGATAAATAATAAAGATTTATAATTTATTAAGAGGAGAGATAGTGTGGAAACTACTTCATAGGCATTATCTTAATTTTTCCGTATAACTACCCTATGAGTTAGTTGATATTATTATTTTAGAGATGTAGAAACTCAGACTGTTTAAGATCAGACAGATGGGAATAGGTAGGTGGAATCTGAAATGTTAACTACCAAAGGCAGAGCACTTAACAGTATTATTGTACCTCCCAGTGAGGCATACAGGTAATAGTATCTAAAATACCCTATTTGTCCTAGGACATACCCAGAATACATTATTAATGATAACTGTAACATTTCTTCCCCAAGAATATACATTTTGAAATCCGACTAGAGATAGCAAATCGACACTTATATTGCTTTCTGGGAATAAAGGAATGAAATTCTATTTCACATTCTCCTTTAGAGCTAATCATGGAAAATTTAGGAGTCCCACTCTAGAACATATTGGGAATTTCTTTGGTATAGAATTATATGGTAAAAAAAAAAGTTATATTACTAAAGCCAGTGAAAGTGATATAGCCTTTGATGTCCAGATAGGACTGAGAAATTAAGAGAGTAATAAATTTAGAAAATCTAATTAAATGAATAAATATAGGAGTCCAGTTTAAAAAAAAGACTAAGTGATAAACATAAACATATATTGCACAAATGCACATACACAATCTTTATAGAGACAAGAACAAAAATCTAGTAATTAGAGATAGTTAAGTTTACCATTATGTTATTAATGAGAGAACCAATGTCTATGAGACCGTCCCTGCCAAATCCTTTACACAGGTATCAGATCTGCTTCCCCTGCCTAATCCTACTTCCTCTTCCATCTTTCACAAAATTTACCATCAATACATTTTTTATAATTTTCAGTGTCTGTTTCAAAAGATCCCACTGACCTAAGGTCTTCAGAGTATTCGATGCACAGGATTAGACACATGGTATGAAATTGTCATCTTTTCCCTTAAATCATACCTAATGTAATTCCTCCTCACTCCTCACCATCACCAGCCATGAATTATTTGTACCACTTTGCTTTCCTGGTGTGTTTGGAAACTATCTTTTGCTCATCTCTTTATCATAGAGCAACTCTAAGAACAGCAAGGAAATGATAATTGCTTTGTTAGGGAAAAAAGTTTATACAAGAAATTAGAAACTGGAATCTTTTTTTAAGTTAGTAATTCAGCATTTGTAACCAAAAGAATTGTATGATTAATCTAGGTATTCTCTTTTAATGAAAACTAAATATTAAATCAAGGTTTATTGGTGCAGGATTTAATGCAAATGTGAATTTTGTTTTCAGATTAATGTATACACTTAGATCACAGGAAAAAATCTATTTTCTCTCTTGGTACTAATTAGCATAAATTACCTGAATAAGCAACTCTTTCCCATACGGCAAATTGTGTCACTATGTAGAATTACTCATGTTTGAGAGTCAAAAGCTGTGTTGTTTAGAGAATACTAAGGACTATGAAATAAACAGGTATTAACTCTCTGAATCATTTGCAAGTATTTTTGCTTTCCTTAGATATGCAATTCTACGTCAACTATAACCATAGTGGTAAGAGACAAAATCAACAACCTGGAATATTACTAAATATTTATCTGTGAATAGGGTAGTAGATAAAAAATGACTACTTAGAATGAAATAATAATCAAATCATTTTCTAATGCTATTTTCTAATCTAAGTATACAACCAGTCAGAAAAGTTCTACTTCCTTAAGATCAGAACCCCAGTGGACTTTTACATGTCTCTTGAATTTTCTGATGAGGAATTCTACACATCCACATAATTCCTGTCGCCTTTAAAATAATAAAAATCTTGCTTCGTATTACTGGAGGAGAAAAGTGCCCCGGATCCTTTTAGGATTATTCAAGAGAAATAACAGAAAAATATTCAACATGAAAAAGTCTTGTGAAGAAAATGAAGGAAAACCACAGAACATGCCAAAGACCGAGGCAGACCGCCCTTCAGAAGATGTACCACAGGAGGGAGAAGGAAGTCTTCAACCTTCTGAAGAAGGTGTAAGCCAAGAAGCAGGAGGAAATCTTAGAGGAGGGCTGATCCAACTTGGCCTGGGGTTTAAAGAGGACATTCCTGCGAGGCATTTGAACCCTGAAGAAATGATAAGAGGAGTAGATGAATTGGAAAGGCTTAGGGAAGAGATAAGAAGAGTGAGAAACGAGTTTGTGATGATGCATTGGAAGCAAAGACATTCACGTAGCAATCCTTAACCTGTGTGCTTTAGGCCTTGAATTCTTTTTTTCTGATATTAAATCTGGCCCCTGCTTTCTTTCTGTTGGTGTTTTCTGATGTATCTCTGATTTTCGTTTTACCTTTAGTCATCTGTGGAATTTTGTTTTAGGCAGCTTCCTTGTTACCAGCATCTCACTGGATTTTGTATTTTGACCCATTCCAGAGGTCTGTTTTTCAATTGGAAAGTTTACATATTTGCATGAAAATATATTCATTCTATATTGTAAAGTAAAACATAGCAAGTTACAGAGCAGTACATTTAGTATCAGTTCACATGTAGGATTAAATCCCAAATTTGTGTGCCTGTGTGTGTGTATATATACATACATACATATATCAAAAACTTAACTGCTTATTTCTGTGTGGCGTGAGTTTTTTTTCTTTTTGCTTATACGTATTTTTTTTCAAGAACACATGTCACACACACACAAAGAATTAAAGTTTTATAAGTAAGAGTTAAATAGTTTGCAACTAGCTTAGAAGGGCAATGGTGGCACCTAAACTCTTGATGGATAAACTATTAAAAATATGTAGACCCCAAGTTACCTCTGGATCTCTTAGCCAGAGGAATAAAACTGGCAATTATTACAGATTTAAAATAATAATAATAAAATAAAATAATAAAAATCTGAAACCAAAAAATGCAATCTTTTTAGAAGCTTTATATTATGGTTATGTAATATGGTTTTATATGTATACCATAATATATATAATATATATTATAGTTATATAATGTAATTGATTAATATCTGTCAATTGTATCTCAAAAATATGTATCAAATGGTAGAATAACATATATTGCCATGCAATATTCAGTAGGTAAATCAAATTAAAATGTATATTCCCTTTTATTCTGTAATTAAACTTCATGCAACTACTCACAAAATGGAACATTGAAGAGCATGTCATTATGAAATCATTCTCAGAAAGTGTAAACATTTTTTTTGTTTTTTAAAGAAAATATTGAGGATTTTTTTTCTTTTTTTTTTTCTGTGTCTAGCTATATTTTACATTTGCCAGAGCAAAATAAAGTATTGCAATGAAGGGAAATATGAAATTCTCCTAACATATTTTCTCTGCATTAAGAGTTCCATATTATAGAGTTTATTAAAATTCATCTCTGTTACAACTGTACCACATTGACCTTTTAACTTTATTTCCCTGTAGTCTGTGGACTATATAACCTTCTGTTTGGTTTTATTACTAATTTCAAGATTTTATTGCATTTTACTATTGATGATGACTCAACATTTTATAACTTAGATTACCCACTGGACAAATTAGCTGTAATTTTTATTTGTAAATATGATTTCTATTTAGAAAACATTAACATATTTTCTGACCAAAAACAAATGTCACATATCAACTATTGGTAAATATTAAAATATACACAATGAAATGAAAGCAATTATATTCCATATTTCTTCTAACTTAAATTTACATGATTAATAAGGTGTCTGTGTTTAGAAAAATAAGTAACCTCACTCTTTTATATATGTTTTTGTTCAAATATTTTCCAGGATTGCTGAATTCAGTAGAAGGAACCTAATGTCAGTCTGTTCTTGTCCTCTGGGAAATTAATCCAAAAGGATAAACTTCAAAGTAAAAATGTCTTGAACTTTGCCAATATGCTCTTCAACTGTGCCCTAAGTATAATTACTCTCTAATCATTTCCCACTTATTTCATGCTGGTTTATTCAGGTCTCACAATGCTGTCTACTTGCTTTTCCTCAAACACTCAAGGCTTACTTTCACTTTGGGATTTGTTAACTGACTCTATATACTGAGTGCCTAAAATGCTCTACCCAAGAATCTTCGGGAGCTAACTTCATCTCTTTCAAGAATTTGATCAAATGTCACATTTATTTATACTTCTGATTAGTTATTGTCCCCCTATTTAAATTTATAGCCTTCACCCCTACACCTCACTCTTGATTCTCATTTCTTTTTTTTTTTAATTTTTTATTTATTTATGATAGGCACACAGTGAGAGAGAGAGAGAGGCAGAGACATAGGCAGAGGGAGAAGCAGGCTCCATGCACCGGGAGCCTAATGTGGGATTCGATCCCGGGTCTCCAGGATCGCGCCCTGGGCCAAAGGCAGGCGCTAAACCGCTGCGCCACCCAGGGATCCCCGATTCTCATTTCTTTAGAAAAAAATATGGGTGGTTGATATTTTCCACATATACTGTGTGTCAAGTACAATGCTATTACTGTGAGTATAATAGTCTAATAATGAACCAGACAGGGACATGGAACTGTCCTCAAGTTGATCATACTGTATAGTAGAAGATAAATATTTTTAAAAAATCAAGTGATTTATTAATATATTTGTGAAAAGTTTATTTTTTATTTTTATAAATATTTTATTTATTTGTGAAAACTCTTTAAATGCAAAGTGCTTGGGCACTATTAATGCATAAAAGAAGGGGATTGAACTAACCTGGGGGAGAAGGACTATGTGAGGAGAAGGTATTTTTAGGAAATGATGTTTACACTGTTAATTTATTAATCCTGAAAATCTCCCTATGTGATGCCCATGACAAATAAAAGTGCTAGGCTACGTGAGATTTTTATTAGCAGTAATGTACTCAAAGCTGAGCAGCTTACACATAACACTTCTCATTGATCTCTTTATCAAGAACTTAGTCCCATGGATTCATTGCACTGAAGGGGGTTGCATCATTTAATCACTTTACTATTTTGTGCCTTCCAAATAAAACCAAAATTCTTAAAGGGTCAAAACATAACCATCAAATATCTGAAGAAGAACAAGGAAAGCAGATTTGGCCTAAATTATATAGTATGTATTTTGAGAATTGGTTTAGTATTTGTGAATGAATAAACAAAATGACAATCGAAAAAAGAAAGCCCTGGTTATACCTATACTTGGATACAATTTTGGCTAAGTAGTGAAGGAAGGATACTTTCAAACAGAGAACTGGAAAAAATAGTTTACTATATAAAAGAAGATATTGGTTTCTCAAAAAGATATTGGCTTCTCACCTATCATCATATATATATGTATGTGTGTGTGTATATATATAAAATGTAGATTAAATACATAATATATAATACATATACATAATATTGATACATAAATACATAAATATCAAAATGAAAAATGTGACTTTGGAAAAAATATGGTGAATATCTCAAGATAGTGGAGTAGGAAATATTTTGTTTTTTTAAATCAAGATAAAAAATCATTGACTCTAAATAATACACTATTGATGAGTTTGACTTATTAAAATTAGATTTTGTTCAAGGAAGACTAACTTACACAAATTTTAAGTACAAGTTTCAAACTTGTAAAAGATATCATATTTCATACAACTGGCAAAAAATCAATATCATACCTAAGATGACCCAATTTACTAATAAGTGATGATGTCAAAATCTGAACACAAATTGACTCCAAAGTCTGTGTTCATAACCACAATTCTGTGAGGCTGCTTAACAAATTATCTGCTGAATAAATAATTGTGTTTACATATGCATATGAATTTAGTATGAATAGTTTATTTTTGAACAATTTATATATGTATGAGATTATATATACAGAAATAGATATATATCTAGAAAGGGAGAGTGTCAGAGACTGAATAGAGAATTTAATAACTCCCAGGCTTTTAGAATGGGTGTAGAGGGGTAGTAGTAAATTTCACTTAGAGGTGAACATTTTGTGGGGTTGAAGGGTGGAATCAATGACATGGAATTTTCTCTATTTTTAATACGATGTGATTTTGTACTTGCATATTGAGGGGCTGATGCCAATACAGGCGTTGAGAACTTATATTTACCTGCAGTGCCAAGATTTTCATATATGCGTTGTGTGTTTAGCCATCCATCCACCCATCTAGATGGAAACATTTGTGGTGTGACTACTATTTGCTTGATTCTATTCTTCGTTGCCTTTTTTTTTTTTAGATAAGGGTGCTAATTTAGAGATCTTGTCCTCAAAAACTTTGATGTTTTCTTTTCATTTTCAACTTTGAAATATTTAACTTTTAACATTTTATGTTATTAGTTAATAAGTATATTTCAGTAACATGAAAAATGGTATGATTTCTTTTAACTAATCTATCTTTATAGCTTTCCACTATTAGATTTGTATAAGAATAACTATTCTCAATGAATTGTATCAAAATAGGTAGAACATGCTCGATTTTTACATTTTTTTGTTAGTTGGGCAAGAAAACCTTCATTCTAGGTTGTTTTTGATTATGGCTTTTGTTCCTTCACTTGGAACATGTTTAATATTTTGTCATCTCATTTTATTTCTTTGATTTTTTTGTTTTCAATTATAACAATGATTTCCCAGATTCTCTTCTGAATCAGCTTCTGGGGGTGTTTATATCTTATTTTGCTGATTGCAGTTTGAAGTTTTTTGCCCACCATAAATGGGTTTAATTCCATTTTCATACAGTTCCTATTCAAGTTGTCTATATCTTACCTCTTTTCTGCTCTTGTTCTTAAGATACATGTATCATGTGATAATGAGAATATGACATATCCCTTCTTAAAATTATTTTTTCTTATTAGCACATCTATTTCATACCCTAGATTTATTTTTAGTTGATACAAAACTATAAATTCATTATATTTTGGAACATAGCCCCAAACTTTCACAACCTACTACTTACTGTGTCTCTTGACATATTAATTCTTTCTGAGATTCAGAGTCCTAGACTTTGCAATGCATGTTGTGGATGTGATTAAATTAAAATAAACAATGCAACAAAAAGCACCAAGGAGATTGCCTGGTGCAAATGTTGTCTAGTGGATACACATTTTATGGAAATTCCTATATCCAGATGAATAAATTTAAATGATAGGTAGAGAAAAAATGCATCTTGGGGAAGTATAGAGACAGAAACAATCTGAGCCCTCAGAGGAATATTATTTACACTGAAAAAAGAATCCAAAAAGCTTTAAAGATAATAATATCCTTGGTCATCAGAAAATCATTATAGTTACCTTGGCATAATGTATGTTATCTACCACTGTTCCAGAGATTTGGATAGTAATCTAAATGTATAAATTAAAGAAGAAGAATGCCATTTTCTCTTGTCTAAGTTTGAATATGTAATTTATCATTAAATTAAGAAAATTTTGAGAGTAAAATGAGGAGCAAAACAATTAAAATAGTATAAATTTTCAGATATTTATTATTGGCTAACCAAAGTATTTATTATATTAATGGGTTGGTAAAATAATACTATCCAGATACTATTTTTAAATAATCTAAAAACATATGTATATATTAAAGCAAAAGTTAAAAAGAATTATGTTTGCTGTATATTCATATACTTCCGTTATTAAGTCTCATATAGTTCTAAGTCTATGGCATTGGTATTTTTTGAAGAATAATTCCTTACGGTATAATCTTATTTTAACTTATTTAGTAGAATTGCCTACAATATTTTGTGTTTGTTTTAAGGTTTATTAATCTAAAAAAATTGTAATTGGTGACACTTTTATCTATTTTCTGTAAGCCTTTTTTGTTTTAAGATTTTATTTATTTATTCATGACAGACACACAGAGAGGCAGAGACCTGAGCAGAGAGAGAAGCAGGCTCCCTACAGGGAGCCCAGTGTGGGACTTGATCCCAGGATCTCGGGATCATGACCTGAGCCAAAGACAGACACTCAACCACTGAGCCACCCAGGCATCCCAATTTTTACTCTTTTAATTTTGTATTTAATATTAAACATCTAAACCAAATTTATTATGTCATGTACAATGCTATTGTTATGCTTTACCTTCAACATAACAAACTTTCAGACTTTATTTTGATTCCATATATTGGATGAATCGTCAGATCAGTACTAGAACTAACCCAATGGATTTTTCTATTTGAAAATCTGATGACTTAGATATAAAACTGAACCATTCAGTTGTTTTTCAGAATTTCCCTACTAATAATCCCAGCACATCAATAGCCATTGCTACACCTCCTGTTTATGATCACCTACTGCTTAATGTCCATTTCTGTAAATGTAACAATAATTATAAATAAGCATGTCATGAGAAAATACAGACAGGCTACAGCAACTGGTTTTGATATTTTTCTAATAAGAAGGAGAATATATTGTGATTAATTAAAACAAATGTCAGCAATATTTAGTGAAAATTATTCAGATTCATATGAACTACAATTGTATTTGTAAAGAACCGTCATGGAGAAAAATGAAATAATAGTGTGATCAGAATCACGTTGAGGATTTTAAGAAGTATTCTGATATAATGCAGTTTCATAAGATTAAGGAGTCAGGGCGCCTGGGTGGCTCAGTCAGTTAAGCATCTGCCTTTGGCTCAGGTCATCATCCTCAGGATCCTGGGATGGAGCACCATATCCCTGCTCAGTGGGGAGCCTGCTTCTCCCTCTTCTGCTTCCCCTGCAGGTGCTCTCTCTCTGTCAAGTAGACAAATAAATCTTTTTAAAAATCAAGAAGAGTCTTCAAAATAGTTATATTCTTTCGACCACAAGAATGAGGAAAGCAATGAAAATTTTTATGCCATTTAAGAGGGAGAATAGATATAGCTGGTTCATCCTTAAGGGTGTATTTCATGGGAATTGGAGAAGGAATACGGTAATGATACCAGAGAAATTTTGGGACTTTAAATAAAAGAAATGCCCTCATGAATATACATGCATACATGGAAACTCTTAGGTATTGCTCACTTATCAGAGTGATTCGATTAAAAGTATCTGCTCTCTATTTTGCATCACTTGTTCCACCCAGTAGCTACCAAGAAAAGCAGCACAAGTGGTTGAAATGAAGTTCTTTCTCATGATAATTGGTCTTTGAAAATTGATTTGAATTTTGGAAATCACAGTAGCCTGCTGTTTTGATTATTCACCTTGGTGTATAGTCATTGCCAGTTTCTCTGTCTTTCAATGTAACATTTTTTTAAATGCATGAAACATAAGATTAAAAAGTGAAAAAGGGGGATCCCTGGATGGCTCACCAGTTTAGCGCCTGCCTTGGCCCTGGAGTGGTCCTGGAATCCTGGGATTGAGTCCCACATCAGGAGCCCTGCATGGAGCCTGCTTCTCCCTCTGCCTGTGTCTCTGCCTCTCTCTCTTTCCATCTCTATGAATAAATAAATAAAATCTTTTTTAAAAATATAAATAAATAAATAAATAAATAAATAAATAAATAAATAAGAAAAAGGGAGAAATAGAATTATCTATAGCATTAGTCCCAATCATATTTGAAATAATTTGTATAATCTCTTCAAGTGTTTTCCACTTAATGTGAATATTTTTGGAGTTAATATGCACCTTGTTCTATAGCCTCATCTCTGTATTTAAAATCTTTATGAACTTTTGAGGTCTATAAATGCATTTTTCAAAAATGTTTTTTTTTTGACTTAAGGGTTCCACAAGCCCAATGAACCATTAATCATTCAGCATTGAATGTTAGTTTCAAGTTGTGCTGTTAGAATTAAGCTTATTGTAAATGTGTATTCTAGCATTTATGTATTTAATAGAATTAATTAGTATTTAATTAAGAATAAATATTTAAAAAAAAAAAAAGAATAAATATTTAATCTTCTCCTTAACAGAAAAATGAATTTGTCACCTAGGAATGCAATTTTATCAATTTATCTATTTATTTTCAATTTTTTAAAATATATTACCAAATGATCCAATTGATTGACCATATTCTATGAACCTGACGTTTTTTCTATGCTCAGGTTAGCCTGAGACATTACTTTTGTTTTCCTAATTTTTACTAAATTTTAAGTAAAATCAAATGATATTTCATTGTTACTATAATAGCCATTTCTTGTATTATCATCTGACCAATTTCTGTAATGATTCAACACTTTCATAAACACCCAGTGCTCATCACAAGTGCCCTCCTTAATCCTCATCATTTATTTCACCCATCCCCCCAGCCACCTCCCCTCTGTCAGCCATCAGTTTGTTCCCTATCGATAAGAGTTTTTCTTGGTTGGCCTCTCTCTAGTTTTATTTTCCTAACTTATTTGTTTGTTTCTTAAATTCTGCATATGAATGAAATCATATGGTATTTGTCTTTCTCTCACTGACTTATTTCACTAGCATAATACTCTCAAGCTCCATCTATGTCATTGCAAATAAGACTTCATTCTTTTCTATGGCTGAGCATTATTCCATTGCATATGTATACTGCATCTTCTTTATCCATTGTATGGTTCTTAATTGGCCTAATTTCTTTTTTAAAAGATTTATTTATTAATTTGAGAGATAGAGCAGAGTGAGCAAGGACATGTGTAGGGAAAAGATTTATTTATTTATTTGAAAGATAGAACAGAGTGAGCAAGGACATGTGTAGGGGGAGAGGGGCCGAGGAAGAGAGAGAAGCAGACTCCCCACTGAGTGGGGAGTCAGATGCAGGGCTGGATCCCAGGACCCTGAGATCATCACCTGAAGGCAGACACTTAACCAACTGAGCCCCTTAATTGGCCTAATTTCAATGTTGTGTCTCTGGGAATAAGAAGACCTGAGAAGGAGAAAGACAAAGGAAGCTAGTGGGTGGGAGAATCAGAATACATACAGCATTTGTCTATTATGTTTATTATATAATGGCACGGTTCATGGCATCCAAAAACAATACAATCATAACATCAAAGATCACTTACTATAGATCACTATAACAAATATAATAATAATTGTAAAAGTTCAAAATATTGCAAGAACTATCAACATGTGACACAGAGACATGAAGTGAGCAAACACAATTTAAAAATGGTGCAAATAGACTTGCTCAACATGAGGTTGCTATAAACCTTCAATTTGCAAGAATGCAATAATGCAAAGCAGAATAAAATGAAGCTAAATAAAATGAGGTATAGTAGATGTCCTTGTACATGTATAATGTAATGTACATTAAGATTATTAAGAGTGATTCAGCTACTTAACAATAACTTCAGATCTGACTATAATAAAAAAATTATAACCAGAAAAATATCAAGGAAAATTCGTTGACAATAATATAATATAATATAATATAATGGCTTCAATGGGAATTTAAGTTTCTTGGCCCCTTCTGTATGTCTTACTTTGTTTTTCTCCAGGAATATACCTGAGCACACCTTTCTGAAATAGAAATATCCTCCACCTCCAGTATTTTAAGTCACATTTGAGTAGCTTTACTTAATTTTGAAAAAAGTACAACCACACTGCACTAGAAAAAGCTTAATAACTATAAGAAATGCAATTATGTTGCTGAATCCTATCACACAAGAATATTTTTTAAAAGAAAAAGACAAAAACATTCTTGTAAAACTGTTTCTCTATTCCTTTCCTTGTGTTCATTTTCTTGTTTATTCTTTCAAATATCTTAGTCAAAAATTGTCAGTATCTATTTTTCTCAATCCTAGTTATCTCACAAATGTTTTCTAGTCCTGCCATATCCTGTCACATCAAATTCAAATATTTAGAAACTGTATAAAATTAATTTGATAATACACAGTTTGTTTAAGTATTCTGCTAATGTTTAAAGTTTTGGTTAGTTTTCTCTCATGTGTTTTCAAATAATAATGCACTATACATTTGTGTACAAATGTTTTTATCTATCTTAATTATATTTGTAAAATAATTTTTTCTCAGGTGGGATACTGCTGTGCCACAGTGAGGCTTATGAAAGGGAAACATTTTACCAAATAATTTTCAAAATATTGTTAAAAGTTAATGCTCTATAAGTTAATTACACAATTTTTAAAAATAATCTCTACACCCAACATGGTGCTCAAACACATGACACTGAGAGATCAAGGTCACATGCTCTACTGATTGAGCCAGCCAAGTGCTCCTCCATAATACAGTTTTGCTCTTGGCACTGCAAGTGATGAATTTCATTATGTAAAAATGCTAATTTTTATGGCTGCAAAATAAAATATTTATCATTTGTTTTCCTGTTTTAAGTTATACTCAGGGGCAGCCCAGGTGGCTTAGCGGTTTAGCGCCATCTTCAGCCCAGGGCCTGATCCTGGAGACCAGGGATCAAGTCCCAAGTCAGGCTCCTTGCATGGAGCCTGTTTCTCCCTCTGCCTGTGTCTTTGCCTCTCTCTCTCTCTCTCTCTCTCTCTGTGTGTGTGTGTTTCTCATGAATAAATAAATAAAATCTTTTTAAAAATTATATTCAGGATATACTATTTTTATTATTAAGAGAATAGCATATGATAAACTCAGCACTAAGGGAACTTAAAATTAATTCTTACTATTGAGTCCTTGTTTCTTGCTTTTACAGCTCATATATTTTGGGAAAGCATGCCAAAAAGCCATATAACTTTATAAGATTTTTCTTAGCAGCTGCATATTACTCCTTGGCTAAATGTATAATAATTTGAAATGATTTATTTATTTGGGTTGCTGCAAAACTTTTGCTATAATGAACAGCAATTCAATAAGCATGCTTATACCTGTGTGTACAAAGAAATGTATGTATTTTTGTATATGTGTGTTAGAATATATATGTATATAAACTTCCCAGTAATTAATAAACTTAATGATCCACTATCATTTTTTGTTACATTCTAAAGTAGCCCCTAGAGATAAACATATAACTTTGCTCATTTATTTTTTAATATAATAATTAGAGAATGATTCATAGTTCCAACTAAAGAAGTTGGAAAAATTTGGAATAGAGCCAAAAGTCTAGACTTCACACACACACACCCACATATACACACACACAATGAAAATATTAAAGATCAGAACTTAATAATCTTGAGAACAAAGATATAATAAAGAATATCAACATTTGCCAAAAGCTAATATTATTTATTATTTATTATTATTATTTATTTATTTACTTACTTACTTATTTATTTATGATAGAGAGAGAGAGAGGCAGAGACACAGGAAGAGGGAGAAGCAGGCTCCATGCCGGGAGCCCAACGTGGGACTCGATTCTGGGACTCCAGGATCGCGCCCTGGGCCAAAGGCAGGCACCAAACTTCTGAGCCACCCAGGGATCCCCAATATTATAATTTATAAGTATAATATTAGACAGACTTGATTAGTCATTTATTTTATTAAAAATGTAAATTGTTCAGGTAGGTTTTCCTCCAAAAATGTTCTCAGAATTAGTCATTAGATATAGGAACATTTATTTTAAAACTCAAATGCATAAAAATAGATAATCATTTTTTAAAAACTATACACACAGTTCTTTAGAAGTATATTTGATCAGACTTTGGTGAAGATGATTCCCATATGTACTTACACTGCCTGCTCCAAACACATTGAAATGTTACAAACGACATCAACAATAACAGCTGAAAAAGCATATCTGAAAACTAAAATGACGCCAAAAAAATTCATGATCCAAATGTTCTATAGAAACAAAGTGGAGAAATTGAAGTGAAGCGACAAATTTGATGTGATTCAGTTCAAAAGAAGTTGACAGAAATGAATATTCTGGTTACGCATTGACTTGTTCTGAGCTTTCAGTGGAACATCAGAGTCATTCTCACTGCACATAATAGGAATAAAAAAAGTATCCCTTGTCAAAAGATGAATCCTGAAAATAGAAGTTAGAAATTATATGTAACATGTCTTTACTATCTCTTTAGAAGGCAAACTTCAAATAATCACTGTGATACTAGGTCTCGGAGTGAACAAATGAAAGGTATGACAAGAAGAGGAGGAAAGCAAAGAACAAGTGAACAAGCTCCTATTAAGAATGATCTGCATAGAAAGATTCTCAAATATGATAAAATAAGCATTAAAATAGATATCAAGTTCAATTATAGAGATGAATGTTCTCCAACTGAAATAAAAATTATAAAAATAAGTTTTTAACAGCCTAAAAATGTTACAACAAAAATTGTCTTTTATGTGAAGTCCCAAAATCCCCCTGTGATACCATTATACATTCCCACCCCAGTTCCCATGAAACACTTGCTTAAGGATGAACCAGCTGTACCTATCCTGTCTTTACTAAAATGACACAAAGATCAGTAAGATCTTTTCTTACTTTTCACATTCTTGTGATCAAAAGAATATAAATATTTTGAAGACTCTTCTTAATCTTATGAAACTGCATTATATCAGAATACTTCTTAAAATCAACAATGTGATTGTGATCACACTATTATTTCATTTCTCTCCATGAGGGTTCCTTACAAACACAATTATAGCTTATACGAATCTAAATAATTTTCACCAAATATTATTTTTTAATTTTTTAATTTAATTTTTTATTTTTCTCTCAGTGACTTATCTTTCCTTTGTTGATTGTTGATGTTTTATTCTTGTAAAAAGAAGTTTATCAATGTATTTTTGCTTATTTTGTGATTATTTACTACTTTTAACATAGTTCTTTCTCAATGCTATAAAGATATTCAATTACATTTTCTTCTTAAAATTTTTTTTTAAATTCTTAGATCATTAATCCTTGTGAAATTTGTGCTCTAGTATGGACCAGAAATACATCTGGCTTTCGTATAGATAGTTAAATTGCTAAACAATCTGAACTTCCCTCATGGAGTTCCTTTCCAACTCATCTGGAATATATAAAAAATAAAGAATCATAACTTCGAGAGTAAAAATGATAATACCATAATAATGACTATTCTTCCCAAATAATCTTACTGAAATTCAAATATAGTCAAAACTGCAGTGAGAATTTTCCCCAAACTCAACAAGCTAATGTTAAAATTTCATGTGACTGGCATGAAAGCAAGTAAAGCCAAACCAGTTTGTAGAAGAATAAGAGAAGGACTCATCTTCAAAATACTGACTTAACGTAAAGATATAGTAATTAAAAAATTGTGGTTTTTATAGTGACAGCCAAATAGATCAATATAATACAGAGCTTGGAAATGGCAACACTCATATATGGAAACTTGGTATATAATTCACCAAAGAGAATCATAGAATATTAGAGGTAAAATGTTATATTCACAAGGAATATAGCAGTAATTTATAAAATATGTTTTAAGATTTTTGTGAAAATATTTTCAAGGGAAATTTAAAAAGAAATTATACTGAATAATATCTTATTTTCTGCATCTTTAGAATAGAAGAAGCTTGATTCTTGTCTTGTTTGTATTTATTTTATCAGAAGTTTAGGTAGGCCTAAATTCTCAAGAATTTCATATTTTGGCATCAGATATCTACAGATTAACATTAAAGGAAAAAAAGCAAGGTCAGGGAAGCTCAAAGGAAAGAAAGAGACATAAAAGTTGTAAAACACAAAAGGAATGATAATACATGCTCTTTGTATTTACAAACAGTGATAATATGGTCTTAAAGCTTCTTAATGGCAACTTAGATCAATTCTGTGAATTTATTTGCTTGGCTACTTTCCCTAGTATGGCAGTAAAAATTCTGAAGCACAGAAAGATGAAATTTCTTGGCAAAAACCACACCGTTATTATTTGAGAAGTATTTTCCCATACCATTCTATATTGCCCAATTTTATTTTAATACAATTTATTTCTGTGAATATTTTAATGTCATTGACCTAGAAAAATAAAACAAAAACAGTTAGCCATTGGAATGTTTCCCAATACAGATTTATTTGTGTCAGTGTAGTCCTCCAATATTTTGTAATTCTCTTGATGCAGAAATCATGCTTAGTCTAATAGTTTATTAAGAACCACTATTCAAATTATTCTGATGTAAGTTCCCTGAGAGGGAGGTCATATCCTATTCATTTTTGTATTTCTTATAGCATGTAGCAAGTATTTTATGCATAGTAAATCCTTGATAAATATTTAGAAATTTACAAGTTAGAATTTTTGTATATATTGGATATTAATTAGCACTCATCACTAAATTAACAACAGAAGGATGACTCGGTTAAGTGTCCAAATCTTCATTTTGGCTCAGGTCATGATCTCAGGGTTGTGAGATCAAGCTCTGTGTTGGGCTCCACACTGGGCATGGTGCCTGCTTAAGATTCTCTCTCTCCCTCGCTCTCAGTCTCCCTCTGCCCCTCCCCTCCAAAATAAATAAAAATAACAGCAGAAATCTAAAATACCAAAAAGTAATATGCTCTGAATTAGTAATGGAATTAAAATGATGTTTGACATAACATACTGGACAAGGACTGCTTAAGTCAGTAATGAAGGAGCATTAAGAATTGAGTTTGACTATGCCTTTCAGGAAAGGAACTAGCATACTGGCTTGGTCTTAGTTGTTTAAATACATAAAATATCTTACCACATTATTAAACCATTAAGGTAACAGTGGTATATATATTTACTGTTTGTTATGTTTAAATTTAGAATAATTATACTGAATTCCACTGATCCTGAAGTGAGTGTCTTCTTCACCTTTAAATGCTCTGAATTTAGCATTAGATAGCATCTAATCATGAATGGTGCATCATTATTGTATTGACAATTTTCTTCATTTTTACATAAAGTAATGGTATGTCTTACATTCAATGATTGTTAGCCATGATGATGAACTATGATATTTTACCAAAAAAAAAAAAAAGGAAAAGCCATAAAAGTTCTATTTAATAAATTAGTGATTAGTTCCAAATTGCCTGTAGTGTTAGGGTATTAGAACCATTTTTCACAATGATATCAGTCTGACAACAGGGACTCCAAGGTTGATGATTTCCATAGTCTAAGTCTTTTTCCCTTAAATTGCCTTAAACCACTTGGAATTATAGAACAATATTTATTAACCAGTGTTGTTTATGTAGTGTTGCCTTTAGTCACATTGGCATCATTGACACTCATTCTCAGGTTTTTCTACATCACAGAGGAAAAAGCAGGACCAAGAGCTTTTACTTTCCAGACTCTTTTTCTGTGAGGTCCTAGTAAGAACCTGCCAGTGAAAGATCATTATTCTCTTGAGTGACTGCAGAGAGCCACATGGATGGACAGAAAGATGGTGGATGTGATGTTAAGTAGGTGAACTTCTTGAGCATTAGTTGATTCTGTGACCTATAAAGGCTGAGACCTATAAAGCCTTCTCTGAACTTTGCTCCAAATTCTAGAACATTTCTAATTCCTATGTTTAGACAACCTGTACTTTGACTACATAGTATGGATCCTGTTTTATTGACAAAAGAGTGGTGCACAATTAGGAAATTGGGAAAAGAAAAAACACACTCTTTCAACAAATAGTCTATTTTGATTGTTGTATCTTCTACTCTTTTAACTCCAATTTATACATTCTGAAAAATCATCTTCCTTTGAACCTGCAGAGCACTTGATAGGTCCATTTTAAATCAACTGAGTTCTATGTATTTCAATCCAATGTTATGTCAAGAAATCTTTGTTTTCATCTTTTGTTTTGCTTAGTACCTAAGCATTCACATAGTAGATTTTTAAGTTTAATATTAAAATATTACATATGTTCTAGTTATGCAAGGGTGAGAATCAGCTAGAATGCTACTTTCTACCTTCCTTCTCACTTGTAATTCACTCAGAGTGAAAGAGAGAGAGAGAGAGAGAGCGCCTCTGAGTGAAACTTTTTATGTTTTTTCTGAAATTTTCTAGTGAATGCATTTGAAAGAAATGAGTTATGTCTTTGACATGATACTGTATTATTTTCCAAGGCTTATGCTGCCCTTTCCCATAAATGCCCTTCCTCCATTTGATGTCCTAATTCTCCGATATGCATTACCTCCCTCAGGGGGTATGATGAGCCAACAGATTTTTATTTTCAAAAGGCTTCATTTTTTTTTTCATGTACACCACTGTAAATAGTTTGGAGAATTTCTACTGATGGTCTTTCTGGGCATAGAGACCTCTTCATAGTTTTGTTGAAAATCTTTCTTCTGGCACTGCACTCAGGTCTCATGCCTTTTCCAAGACTTTTCTTTTGTTACATCATGTGCTTCTACATAAAATCTTGACATTATTTCCCAAACTAATGTGTTAGTTTATTTGTTATGACCTAAGTCTTTTGTAGCTCTGGAAAAAAAAAGGTATAATGCTTTCATATGCATTTAAAAGATCTGTTTCTAACAACCTACTACCCTGTATGTTTACTTTTTGAAAATGGTGGTAGCGATTGTAAACTTATCTCACTAAAGATTTTGCCTATAAAATTAGACTGATGAGACGAGGATTACAGAACAATGTAATATTTGATTAAAGGAGTTATTATGAATGGTGTAGTTTTGGAAAGTTTCTTGATATATTTTAAGGCATAACCTAAACATTCACATAATTGGTTTATTTTTTATTTTAACATTACATATCCCTTCAAAAGTGATGCTTTTGGTGTAACTTTACTGAGTGCATATCAGGGTCTTTTATTTGATCTAAACAATTAAAAGCTGATAGTATGAGTGCTGGCCTGGAAGTTAAGGCCTGCTTTTCTCTTTCTTGCATAGACTAGACCAAAATTAAGCACAAAAAGCATGTTTTATGGCTATTGTCTTTACTTCCTTCCCACTATTCTGATGTTTGCATTAGTTTTACTCTTTCAAGCTATGTACAGTTTATAAATACCATATCCATTCTTGCGTCTTAATTATTTTGCCAATGTAAAGCTCATGAAATTTATCATTGTTGTATATAGTCGTTTGTAAATTTGCGTTGTGAAATATTATTTCATTATATTCATATTGTTCAATATATTCATTCTGTTGTTGATTAGTAGTTGGTGGTTCCCAATATTCTATCATATGGATAATACTATTCTAAACATCCGTATGTGTCTTTTGGTGTCATTTTTATTGGATATATACCTAAAAGTAAAATATTTTGGATTCGGATATATCCATCTAGATTTAGTAGATACTGACAAATAGTTCTCTAAAGTACATGCAAAATTGTTTTTTAAAGATTTTTATCTATTCATGAGAGACACAGAGAGAGAGAGAGAGAGAGAGAGAGAGAGAGAGAGAGAGAGAGAGAGAGAGAGAGAGAGAGTGGCAGAGACACAGGCAGAGGGAGAAACAGGCTCCATGCAGGGAACCCAATGTGGGACTTGATTCTGGAACTCCAGGATCACACCCTGGGTAGAAGGCAGGCACTAAACCGTTGAGCCACCCGGGATCCCTGTACATGCAATCTTTTACCTTCTTAGAGAACTTAGAAAAATTGCTCCAATCTATCATACTACCAACATCAATTTAGAGTATCGCATAATACTATAGGCTATATTCTTTTGGGAAAGAGATGGATACATTTCTGGTTATTAGATGAGTTATTGGAATTGAACGTAAGGAAAAAAGGGGGGTGGTGTGTGCACACATGCTTACACAGCAAAAGAACTAGAAGTTTGTCCAGCCTCCTTGTTCACTGTTAACTGTTCCACTACCTTCAACATCATGACAGTAGGATCATCTTTAGCATTATCTAATTGTTCCCAATGGGAACATTTAACCAAGTATGGCAGTTTTCTCCTGGGTAGTTTGAATTGGCACTGAGGCCTATTTTTGGGGTTACTGGTTTCATAAACTAGAAAAGAACTGTAGGAATTGATTTCTGTCACCCTTTACATGCACTGCAGAAACAGTCTTGATGTTCAGATATAAGAAGGAATGGCACAGATATAAGTAAAATATCACATGCAGTTTTATATCAGAATTGTTAATTCGGTCAAATTGTTTGCGTCTGTAGTTTCCTATTTCTTACTCCTTATCCTCTGTCCTTCATTCTTACCCTTTGTCATCTTGTTGCAATGGTCCTGACCTCGATTTTTACTTAAAAATTGTTCTCAAGAAATAATGTGAAACAGTAGCTCCCAATAAATTATGATTTACTGATAAAGCTTAACAATGTCAATACTATTTTCATCTCAGAGCAATCATAATTTTTCTTATTTTGACCCAACATCATAAAAATAAATGTATTGAATCATTAACGTTGACAAAAGGGTTGAAAAGATGTTTTGAGGACGTGAGGCCCTTATGAGTCTTTTGTTACACTTAAGAGCCAGTTTTACATTTCTCAGTCTAAATTGTAAAGTAGTGATTTTAAGGAAAATGATATGACATGTTTCACATGAAAAAATATCCGAACATATATATAAGCCCTAGGTTTGTGTAGGTTAAAAGCCACAAACTAAATCAGTATTCATAAAACTCATTAATTTCACACCAAAGTTATTCTAAATTTTATTGTTTTGGGGAAGGCAATGGGATTGGAGGTTGTGTTCCAACAGACTCTGGTCTCACGCTTCTATGAAACCCTGTTAAAATGGAAGGGTCTGCTGTCCACAGTTGAGAAGCTTTGTTCTAAAGAAATACAAAAGGGCTTAAATTTTGCTGTAAAAACAAAAAAACAAAAACCAAAACCAAACCAAAACAAAACAAAACAAAAAACTGCTGTAGCTCTCATCATGTCCAGACTGTAAGCTACCAAGTTTAAACTTTGCGGGAGGTTTTTTGTCCTAAGGCACTTGTTTAAAGTACCAGGTTTTTGTTGTTGTTGTCGTTATTTTGTTTTGTTTTTGCTGTTCTCCTCCAGAGCACTATGAAAAGTTCAAAATATTTAACATTGATGTAGCTTGCCAGGGGCTTGATAGCATGACCATCCATCAATAGTGACAATTCCCAATTTTCATTTTATCAAGTGCATCAGCACATATAGAAAACAGCTGTTTTGTGATATTTTAAGTGAATTGCCATACACATTTCTTTGGTTTTCTTTTCAAATGTGAGCTTTAGTACACACTAAAGATAATTTGCCAGAAAGATAGTCATTTTAGTATGTATAACTTGGCAAAAAGGCATCAAAATAAATGGACTTTTAATTTATGTATGCCTCAATTTTTTAATTTTGAGCCAGCATATTGTGCAGACCTATGCTATGTCTGATATATAGAAATATCTGTAGTATGCAGAAAAATAAGGGTAAAGTCCAAAACTACTGATTCTTCTCCTCAATATGATTTACATTAAATAATTTGGGATAATATTGAGATGATACATAAATATAATAATCTAAGAAAAATATCCAGAAAAAGTGCTTTCTAGTTCAGTACTTACTGACTATTGATACTCAAGATCAATATTCCACAGCATTTAAAATATGCAGATATGAATTTTAATGTCCTCTAATCCCCTGGCCCTCTTTTCTACTTCTTGACTTCTCTGATTCCTATTATTACCCTTCCAGTACGTTCTAAGCCTCTGACTACCTCCTTGAATATGTTATCATTTTCTTTCAGACACAGCATGTGGTTTACTCACATTGAAGAAGTGTTTGTGGGCAGCCCGGGTGGCTCAGTGGTTTGGCGCCACCTTCAGCCCAGGGCCTGATCCTGGAGACCCAGGATGGAGTCCCACATCTGGCTCCCTGCATGGAGCCTGTTTCTTCCTCTGCTTGTGTCTCTGCCTCTCTCTCTCTCACTCTCTCTCTCATTCTGTGTCTCTCATGAATAAATAAACAAAATCTTTAAAAAAAAAAACAGTGTTTGATATATACTAAGTATTTCAACACAAAGGTAAAATGGCATGTTCCAGTCATAAAATTGCCATATTTAGAAGATAAAAATACATGACCACCAGTTAAAATTGAATTTCTCATAAACAACAAATACTCGTTTTAGGATCTGGAACAGATTAATTTATTTATTTACTCTTTTTTTTTAATCATTGAAGTATAGTTGACACATAATGTTACACTAGCTTCAGGTATGCAATATAGTGATCTGACAAGCCAATATTTTATTCTACGTCACCATGAAATACTATTGCAGTACCACTGACCGTATTCCTTATGCTGTGCCTTTTGTCCCTGTGACTTATTCATTCCATACCTGGAAGCCTGTACCTCCCACTCCCCTTCACCTACTTTGCCCATCTCTTCTAGTAAACCATCAGTTTATCGTCTCTATTTAGGAGTCTGTTTCTCCTTTGTTTGTTTTGGTTTTTAGGCTCTACATATAAGTGAAGTCATATGGTGTTTGCCTTTGTCTGACTTATTTCATTTGCATAATACTCTAGGTCCAGTCATGTTGTCACAAATAGCAAGATCTTCTTTTTCCAGCTGAGTAATATTACATTCTATGTATATACCACACTTGGGCTGCTTCCATATCCAGCATTGTAAATAATGCTACAATAAGTAGAAGAGTGCATGTATCTTTTTGAATTTCTGTTTTGGTTTTCTTTGGGTAAATATCTAGTAGTGGAATTACTGGATCATATGGTATTTCTATGTCACATTTTTCAGGAACCTCCATACTGTTTTCCACTGTGGCTGTACCAATTTATATTCACACCAGCAATGCACAAGGGTTCCTTTTCTTCACATCCTCACCAATACTTGTTGTTTCTTGTGTTTTTTACTGTGCCATTCTGACAGGTGTGAAGTGATATCTCATTGTGGTTTTCAATTTGCAGTTCCCTGATGATTGGTGCTGTTGAGCATCTTTTTATGTGCCTGTTTGCCATCTGTACTTTGGAAAAATGTCTCTTCAGGTTCTCTACCCATTTTTATTCAAATTGATTTTTTATTGTAGAAGTCTTCTATATATTTTGGATATTAACCCCTTGTAGGATATATCTTCTGCCATTCACTAGATTGCCTTTTGAAGGTAAAAACTTTATAGCTCTGAACTAATGCAATATTTTCAGTGTCTAAAACAGTGCCTGGCTTTGTATAGGTGCTTAATAAATATTTATTAACTGAATAACTCAATAAGTAAATTACTTCTTATAGCGTTTATAGTCTAATGCAGCTATAGACAACTAATGTTGTCTATTGGTTATGCCACAAATCGTATGATAAATGCTACAATACAGGTCATGCAGAGAGCTTCAGTTCCTAATTCAAATACAAGGATGTAGCAACAAGCTTCTGGAAGAATTGTATTTCCTGTAGGACTGAATCTATATCATTGAGCTATCATGGATCGGAGTAGTCAGTGAGTGATATACTTGGAAGGAGAGAGGAACTGTCATTAATTCTCAGATCATAAGACAGGCAGCTGTGTGACCTCACTACCAATAGAGCTAACCTCATTATCATGCACAATACAAATTAGATAATTAATTACATTGCTATATGCTGTATAGTTACCAATTATATATATATATATATATATCTTAATTAAGCTTCATTATATTTTTGTTTGCAAACCAAATTCATCCTGCATGTGTTATATTATCTTCCTTATCCTTTTCCTGTTATTTTGCTGAACAAATTGAGAGATATAAAACATTTTATATTGTAGGCCTGAAGTGTAAAATCCCAATTCCTGTCACATAAGCAATACATATAAGCAATAATGTAGCTAATGTAGTTTCTCAGACACTGAAATAAACTAAAAAACAACATATATGCCATTGCTTTCAATTCACTTCTAACCCAATTTCTTGAACAATTGGAACGTAAAAGATTCCTTCCTTACAAACATTCAGTAGTTATTTTGACCAGAAAGATGTCTATCTCTGTGTAGCATACTACCAAAATGTGGCTTTTTATTTGAACAATAAATGGATTATTTAATGGTAGATAAATAAATTGTTCATGTTTTCTTTCATATTTTATTTTAGAAATTTCCCATTTTATGATGTAAGAAGTTAAAATTTTAGGTATTTAGCAATAATTTTTTGTATTAATCTCTTCTTTGGACCAATATCATAACAAGCTCTAGAAGAAAATTATGAAAAATATTCTCCCCAACTACCAAGTACTAGGAATTTTTATCCATTAGATTACCTAAAATCACTTAGTCACTCCCACTGTACCTATTAAGTGGCAATATCTTCCATTATATTTCTACTTACCTGTATTTCCCTGGAATTGCAATCTTCCCCTGAATAATAGGTGAAACAGCACAAAGGAAGAAGTCTTTAATTTATTACAGTAGAGTATTTGTTTTATTTACATGTTTATTGTTTATCCCATATCCTAATGTCTCATCGAACATTAAATAAATTTTTCATATAGATTGCATATAGGACTTTTGTATATATAAAATTTTATATGATAATTGAAATTGACATTGTATCAGTCAAGGTCCCAGCAGACAGAGATGACATACTTAGATCAGTACAATTTAGAGTCAGGTTTTTTTTTTTTTTTTTTGGTTTTGTTTTGTTTTGTTTTGTTTTGTTTTATTCATAAGAAACAGAGAGAGGCACAGGCAGAGGGAGAAGCAGTCTCCATGCAGGGAGCCCGATGTGGGACTCGATCCCAGGTCTCCAGGATCACACCCTGGGCTGAAGGCAGCGCTAGACCACTGAGCCATCCAGGGTGCCCTTAGGGACAGTTTAATAAGGGTAACACCTACAAAATTCGGGCAGTAGGAAAACCCTAAGTAATATTGCAATTCCTCAGGTATGGTTTCTAGACCTGAAGGTATGAAGAGAGGGAATGGTTACCACATTCAGAAGACAAGACCAGTCTGTGTGAAGAGTATTACCTGACATATAAGAACATCCAGGGAAAGGTATGGCCAGCCTACAGCACCTTCTCAGGAAATGAATCCGAGGAATACGTTTCCTGACTTCATTTTCCCTCCCTCCACTCTGTGTTGTTTAGATCCATGATGAGAAGGGACAAGGGAATCCCCGTCATGTAGATTACATAACCCAGTTTCTCAGAAACAGACCAAGCAGGGGAAAGGTATAGTATGCTTGGAGTCAAGGGTTCGGGATTAGGGAAAAATGGAAGATTTCCAGCATGGTGAATTGATATAGCAATGTCACTGCATAATCTTCGATATTCAGAACTTCAAAACTCATTTTGCCTCTTTAGAATGTAATATGTATTGCAAAATTGCCGTAATTCAACAGCATATGGATTTTGGCCAATGTTTCGCAAAATGTGGAAAGTATTTAGGAATATAAACTAAGGCTTGGAATAGTTCCTGTTTTCTAGCTCTTTAATTTTTGTCTTTTAATTTAAGTTTCTATGCCCTTCTCAAAATTAAGAGGTGACTTTATGCTAGAAAATGTACAAAAACAAACTACAGATTAAAACTACCCTAATTAAAAAGTCACTTTTTCTAAAATGGAAAAGTTCTGTTGGTTTTTATAGGGTGAATTTAAATTGCCTCACCCCATGGCAGCCTAGAAAAATTAGATGTCTCATTTATCTTCATAAAGACCAAATACTTTCAACGGAGCAATGATTCTTTGCACAGCAAATTAAGCTATTTAACTATGCTCCTATGGTCACCGAGTATTTTTAAAGCCACCTTAAAATTAATACTTTATGTATTAAAAAGAAACTTTTTAAATTGCTGAAGTATAGTTGGCATACAATGTTATATCAGTTGACATACAAGTGTACAGCATACTGATTTGACAATGCTATACATTAAGAATAGTTGCCACAATAAATGTAGTCACCATCTGTAATACAATTATTACAATATTATTGACTATATCCCCTATTCTGTACTTTTTATCTTCATGACTTACTTATTTTACAACTGGAATTTTATTTTATTTTATTTTATTTTATTTTATTTTATTTTATTTTTTTTTACAACTGGAATTTTATACCTCATACTCCCCTTCACCTATTTTGCCCAGCCCCATAACATAAATATGTTACATTTTTATTAACTTTTCCAATATTCACTTTGTTGTGGGGTTTAGAATATTTCTTATATGTGTGGTTTTGTTTTCATACAATCTGTGAAATAGAGAAGTGTGTGTAATGTTTAGTGAGACTGACAGTAATGAAAATTGAAGGTTGTTTCTAGTTCTTAAAATGGATTGTTATTGTCTTTAGAGAAGTCATTTATCTGTTTTTTAGGTCATCCTTTTTAAAAAAATATTTTATTTATCTATTCATGAAAGATACACAGAAAGAGAGGCAAAGACATAGGCAGAGGGAGAAGCAGGCTCCTCATAGAGAGCCCGATGTGGGACTCGATCCCAGATCCCAGGATGACACCCTGAGCTAAAGGCAGATGTTCAATTGCTGAGTCACTCAGGCATCCTGTTTTTTAGGTCATCTTTAAAAAGGGGAATCTGCATTAAGATTTCTTTAAATCTTAGTATACTGAAGTTTTCTGCATACATACTCAAGGGTTAATATTTAGCTGTGTTCAGGCTGATCCAGCCCCTTTTTTCTTCTTTTCATTTTTTTAAAATAATTTTTACTTTTAAAACCATTGATAAACATTTTTAAAAACACAAACTAAGCAACTAGTAAGTATATCCAATTATTTACAGAATATAATTTACACTGTTATTATCATGAATACCTGTATTTTTGTTCCACTCTTAAATTTGCTATCAGATTGCTAGTATGATATATATAACACATAATATTATTTACATGTTCTATAGATTTATATAAATTCATTATATATGTATATGCTCAGTAAAATAAAAAGTTGCTTTAAAAACTATCAAGTTACTCTGTTCTTGGATTGGAAGACTGAGATGGTAAAGATTACAATTCTGTCTAAATTGATCTACAGATTTAACACATTCCCAATCAAAATTCCAGCAGAAATTTTCATAGACGAAGGCAAGCTGATTTTAAGTTATACAAAAAGGTAAAGGAATTAGGTTGGTCAAAAATTTTTGAGAAAAAGAAGAAGAAATTTTCTAAAATCAGCATCTGATTTTAAGTTACTTATTAGTGAAGAGACACACATAGATTGATGGAATAGAAGAGAGAGTCCAGAAATAGACCCACACAAAATTGGTGAATCGAGTTTTGACAAAGGTACAAAGCGAATAAATGAAAAAGGATTTTTTTTAAAATAGAAATACACTTCCAAAGATATGGATCTTAACCTAAACTTCATACCTGATAGAAAATGATTCAAAAAATGGGTCATAAGTCTAAATGTAAAATGTATAACTAGAAAGACTTTAGAAGAAAACAAAAATATTTGTGACTTGAGCTTAGATAGAGTTAGACATGACACCAGAAGCACACTCATAGTAGAATAATATGCATAAAAGCAAACAATAAATTGGACTCCATCAAAATTAAAAAAACAAAAACACTGCATAAAACTCTTAAAGAATGAAAAGACAGGGGTGCCTGGGTGGCTCAGTTGGCTAAGTGTCTGACTCTTGATTTCAGCTCAAGTCATGATCTGAGGGTCCTCTTGTGGCCTGCATTGGCTCCATGCTCAGTGGGGAGTCTGCTTGAGGAATCTCTCTTTCTCTCTCCCTCTGCCCCTCCTTCTGCTCATGCTCTCTCTCTCTCTCTCAGTAAATAAATAAATCTTTAAAAAAAAAAAAAAGAATGGAAAGACAAGCCATGGCCTGGTTAGAAAACACCAGACGAAGCACATATGTGACAAAGGATTTTTATCCAGAATACATAAAGAACTCTTTACACTCAACAGTAAAAAAATAAAAAAAATAAAAAAAATAAACAAAAAAAACCTAATTTCACTATAAAAGATATATTAATATCAATAACATGATATTTAATTAAAAATATGAAAATAGAGTCCACATTATCAGCCATTAGGGAATGCAAAATAAAACTATGGTACATTGTTACCACCTATGTGTTGAAAGGAGTAAAAGAAGAAATACTATCAAGAATGTGGAGCAAATGAATCTCTCCTGTATTACTACTGAGAATGCAAAATGGCACAGCCACTCTAGAAAACAGTCTGGCATTTGCTAATAAAATGAAACTTAAACTTACCATATGACCCCTTCATGTCACTTTTAGGTATTTACCATACAAAATTGAAAATGTAATTTCACAAAAACCTACATACTCTTTTTTTATAGGAATATTTAATAATCTCCCAATTCAGGCTTACAATAAAATTCTATTTGACCAAAAAATGACTGAACTATTGATGAACACAAAATATTGAGATGAATCTCAAGGGCATTATCCTGAGTGAAACAAGCTGGTCTGAAAAGGTTATGTACTTTATAATTTGACTTTTATGATGTTTTCTAAAGGACAAAACTATGGTAAAGGAGAAGAGATTACTGTTTGCCAGAAGTTGGGGTGAGGGGAGGGTGGAACTGTGGAGACTTGAACCTTATTGCATAGATGATGTAAGCAGAAAAAGAGCAGACATAGCTTTTTGACACAAGTGAAGTCATTTTTTGCACCACACCCCCACCCCATTTCCACTCTTTTCTGATCTATGCCCTACCTGTTCTACTTGCCCAAGCACATTGTAGAAATTCCTAGGAGGTGTCAGAATTACAAAGAAATGCAAAAACCTCAGAGGCATCTGGGTGGCTTAGTCCATTAAGCACCTGACTTCTGCTCAGGTCATGATCCCAGGACCCTGGGATCAAGCCTGTGTCCAGCTCACTGCTCAGTGGGGAGTCTCCTTCTGCTTCTCCCTCTGCAGCTCCCTTTGCTTGTGCTTTCTTTCTTTCTCTCTCTCTCTCTCTCTCTCTCTCTCTCTCTGTCAAATAAATAAATGAAATTCATATATATATATAAGAATGAAAGAAATGCAAAATTTTCTGTATGTAAGGATTTTAAAAGAACAAAGGGATTGCCAAAACTAACAGTCTCTACCAGGCCAGGAAACAGCCTAACCATATCAAAGACAATAAATCATTGGTAAAACCCCCAGTGCTGGGGACCCTGGGTATTACAGTCTTAGGCTGAGCCACCAACTCTTGGGTTTAGGATCTCAGGACAGTAAGACCAAGCTCTGTGTTGTGCTCTGCACTCACCTCAGAGTCTGCTTGGGTTTCTCTCTCCATCTCCCTTTGCCCCTCCCCTCCTCCCTCTCCCTGTGTCTCCATCTCAGTAATAAATAAATTATTAAAAACAAAACAAAACAAAACAAAACAAAACAAAACAAAACAAACAAAACAAAAAAACCCAAAAACCGTCTAGTGCATTTTCAAAAGAAAGCAAGACCCTGCATTCCTCACCAGAGATAAAGCATCCAGGCCCCCACCCATAGTTTAGGCTGACCCATAGCTCCTTCCCCTAGTCCCATAGTTCCTCTGCTTCCCTATAATGTTCAAGCTTTGGTCCAAAGAGGAGCACTGGCTTCAGTAACATAGCATTGACTGCACAGATAGGTTTGTTTTCTAAGGATGCCTGCCTTTACATGCACTGACAAAGCTCCCCTTTCTGAATCTTCATCCTAAACCCTAAATAAAAACAATCACTCACTCCTGCTCAGGGAGTCACAGCTTTGGGAGTTATTCCTTGTGATCGCCTCATTTGCTGCGAGTAAAATTTCCTTTGTGTGACAGCTCCACCTGGTGTAGTCCCTCTCTCTAACTCACCCAGGAGTGGACTCAGGTTAGTTCAGTTAGAAAGATTACCTGAAGGAAATGGAGGTCTTAACAAATGTAATACCAAGGTCATACGATTAGGTCATACAATTTCCAAAATGTCTTTGGCAATTACTACTGATCCTTTAAAAACTTGAATTAAAAATCTCATGGTTCAAATATCACAAGTAATTTGGATTATTTCCACTTTGCTATTGTTATTGTTGTTTTAATTTAATGAAGGTTATTCTAGCAAGGCTTTAATGAAGGTTATTCTGGCAAGGCTAAACAGAGTTATGTTGTACTCTACTGAGATTCATCAGCTGGGGAAAATTAGAGTTGTTTAATTAATTTATATTATTATTATTAATTATTATTATTATTATTATTATTATTATTGAGAGGGGGAGAGAGTGGAAGGAGGGGCAAAGGGAGAGGAACAATTTCATGCAGACTCCATGCCCAGCATGGCACCTGACATGAGGCTCCATCCCAGGACCCTGAGATCATGGCCTGAGCTGAAATCAAGAGTCAGATGCTTAACTGACTGAACCACCCAGGCACCCCAAGTTCTTCAATTGATTTAATGCATTGTTTTCAAATGTGTTGACTACGTTCTTTTGAAAGAAAAATGAACAACCGTTTGTTGTGGAGCATTTGCCTCTCTTCTGAGTTTATCAGTGTCCCCTCCAGGAAACCATTGGATCCTGCTGTCCTCCAATGTTACCGTGTCACACAAAGATTCCTCCAGACTCCTTTACCTGTGGGGCCAGAGGAGTGGTAAAGTGCTAGGTGCATTTTGCAACCAATTACTGATGCCATTATTGTATCTCGCTTACTCTCCTCCAGTTTCCACTACGTCAATGATTTCATATCTCACACCTTTCTTTGTTCACATTTCTTTGCCTCCAGCCAGCTTCCTTCTGCCCTATGGAGCCCTCTCCAGTTGTGAACAAGGTACTCTAACAGATGTGGTTCATTCTCAGGTCAACATTCTTTTCTTTCTTTTCAAACCTGAAAATATAGTTATCTATCGTGCTATTTCTAACAACTTTAAAGCTGAGTTATTATTATTCATCTTTCTTTTTCACGACACTGCAAAGAATGCTCTGAATTTAATACTTCTTTCCCACTGTTATCTTAATGTTTTTTTAAACTATGCTTACTAATTCTTTTTTTTTAAGATTTTATTTATTTATTCATGAGAGACAGAGAGAGAGAGAGAGAGAGAGAGAGGCAGAATCACAGGCAGAGGGAGAAGCAGGCTCCATGCAGGGAGTCCGACGTGGGACTCGATTCTGGGTCTCCAGGATCATGCCCTGGGCTGAAGGCGGCGCTAAACCACTGAGCCACCCGGGCTGCCCCTAATTCTTATTTTTCAAAGTTTCACTTATCATTTATAAAACCTTGTATTTCAGCCAAAAGAAACCCCACAAAATAATGTCTATAAAAATAGCAAATAAAATATATTAACATTTAACACCATACATTAGATATTATACAAAAGATACTTTAATAGCCTATTATACGTATGAGGAAACGTGCATTGAGAAATTGAGACCTGCGCAAAACATGAAGTCATGGTGCTGGTATTTGAGCCAGTAGGTCAGGTTCTAGAATTCCAACTCTTAAATTTTACTTTTAACTGCAAAGGTATGTACAAATGTCCATGACTCCACTCCTGTTCTTCAAAAACACTGAAGTCTAATTCAGAAGGAAAACTCAAATTCAGCATATCAGATACAGCTGTAATAAACTTTCCCACACAATCCAGTCTTCATATTATCTCTTTTCTCAATGTCTTCATTCACTTGTTTAGGAAAATTCTAAAATGTCATTTTTAGGGTTACTCTGACATCTCCCCTTATTTCATTTCAGGCCCTCTTTTATTCTTAACTGGACTTTTTTTGTCTCTAATCTCATCTGTATGAAATCTTCCACTGCATGAATCCTATACAGTCTTTCTGCCCTCGTTTGGCAATCTGGACAGTAATTTTGGCGCCGGCCTGACCTATCACTGGCTTTCTGAGTAATACGGTGCCTTATTGCTTCTCTACTAAGAAATTTTTTTAAATGTGATATATAGAGTCTTAATAGTTCGTTTCATGAACAATAAGGATGATGTCTTTATTTTCCTCACCCCCTAATATCACTGTTACAGAGATCAAATAAGAGAATTTATAGAAATGCCATTTAAAACCTTATAAAGTACACAAATATGCTTTTATAAGCTGCTTAGACTGAATATTCAGAAGCAAAAATTTTCCTTGTCTCTTCTCCTTCATATTTATCTCACTGTCTTGTTACTCACCTAAGAATGCCCCTTCTTCACTCTTTTCAGTGACTTGTTTTTTATTCTCCTTTTTCAACTTGATTGAAAAACTTCCATTCACTTGTTAGAAAGTGTTCTATTATCACTTAGCTTTTTAGCCTTATATATAAAATCTGTCCCATTTCTTCCTTTCCTTTTCCAGGAAATTCCTTCCCCCATTAATTTCTGCTGAAAGCTAATTAACAATCCTTCTCCTCAATACTGCACCTCTAATTTATTTTTTTATTCTAAGCAGCTAGCAACTGTTATATACTGTGTCAGCTTTCTGGTCAAGGAGTTTGAGTCAGTGGTCTGTTTTTTTAGAATGGGAGTTCTGCGTTTCCTAGAGATTTGGGGACTCCTCCTATCACTATCATAACCTTAGAAACTGCTGTTTAAGTTGCTGTGAATTGGAGTCAGGAATCTGGGTTCAAATCCAGTATTTTTTTTTTCACTTCAAATAATTAGGCAAATCACTTACTATTTCTGAATCTTAATTCTTTCAACTAGAAGAAAAATCCCACAAAGGCCTAGTTCTTAGAGTGAAAATGAGGATTGAAGGAATATTTTCACATGAAGTATATGACTATGGCCTTATATAAAGGTTCAATTAATGTTGTGTATTTTAGTTTACCTTTATAAAGAAGAAAGATACTGAAGCACAAAGACTTTTCTGTTTGATCTATCCATGGAAGAAGTTTTGTTTGTTGTTTTCCTTTTTTTCAAATGAAGGAGTATTAATATAAAAAACCTAAATTTTTTTTTTCAATAAAATATGGCCTGGGATATGGAAATCTCTATACTTGGCCTCCTAAAGTTTCCTCTACATCTAGTTCACCCTATGAAGTGAGACATGTCTGCAAGAACCCTAAGATTTACTTATATAAAATTATGTAATATCAAAAATATTTCAGATGGCATTCAACCATTTTATATTTATCTACATGTATATATACACATATGTGCATAAATAAGTTTATTCATTTATAAAATTATTTGCTAACACTTCTTGATCTTAAGCAGTTTGCTAAATCTTGGGATTAGAGAAAATGAATACATTGTTCCAAACATAGATAGCTTAATATCTAGTAGGAGAGATAGATAGACATTACCTCTTTTTCTCTCCCTCTCTTTCTCCCTGTCACCTAGCGATTATTCATTTATCTTCCTATCCATTTATTGACTTATCTATCAGTTGCTCATCTATCGATTGTTCTATTGAAATGTAAAAGAAAACAGAATATATAGGACCACAGCAGAAAAGCAGTTAATCAAGTTTAAGGTCAGGACAGAGTTCCTAGAGAAGGTGACTTCTAACCTAAAATTGGAATGATAGGTAGCAATGTGTGGAGGCTGTATACACCCTAAAGACTGTAAGAAATTTCTAAAGGGCTTTGGACAAATCCTAAATTTGATAATTCCATTTATTTAGTCTTTAATTTTGAGAAATTTCAAATGAAGAAATGTTTTAAGTTTAGTGCAATAAATATTGTATATTTCTATATTTCTTACCTATATTCACTCCTTGTTCACGTTTGGCCACACTTCTTTTCTCTTATTTATTTGTTTCAAGTATGTATGTATTGGTGTATGCATATAAAAATATATGTATATGTAACATATTTACATATGTGTGCATATAGTTACACATCTTCCTCTTTTGAAGAATTATTTTAAAGCATATTCAAACCTTGTGCCATTTAACCTTTACAAACTAAATCTCTAAATAATATGTGTCTCCTAAGAATACAAAGGACAGTATACAAAGAATCCTCTTACAGTTTTCACTAGAATTCCCCAATTGTTAACATTTTACTAATATGCTTTGCAGTTCTCTCTATATATAATACTCATATTATTTTTTCTGAAACATTTGAGAATAAGTTACAAAGATGATGGCCCTCAAACTTCAGTGCATTACAAGAAAACAGATTCTCTTATGTAACTGTGGCCAACTGATAAAAATTTCCTGATCGGATGCATTACTATTATCTAATTTACAGAACTTAATCAGATTTCACCATATGTACCAATAGTGATCTTTAAAAAAAAAAATCTATGAATTTTTTTACCTTGGGATCGCATATTACATTTAGTTGACGTATTGCTGTAGTTTAATGTGTTTGTCTTTCATGAACTTGCTTATAGGAACCTACCAATATAACCCTGATACTGACATTTTTTTAAAGAATGTAAGACTGCAGGGCTCCTGGGTGGTTCATTTAGTTCAATTTTAGAGTCTTGATTTCAGCTGGGGTCATGATCTCAGGGTGGTAGGATTGAGCCCAACATCAGACTCTGAATGCAGTCCCCTTGGGATTTTCTTCCTCTCCCACTCCCTCCACCCCTCCTTCTGCTCATGTGTATGTTCTCTCTCTAAAATAAGCAAATAAAATCTTTTTTAAAAAAGCAAAAAATAATTGTAGAATAAAGCTCAGTTTTGGGTGGTCTGATGTTGCAGTTCCACAGATGCCATTCTGTATTCTTCTCAGTGCACCTATCTAGGGTCATGTGATGCTGTTCTTTCCCACTACTAGTGGTACTCACTTTGATTATATGCTTCTCCACTATACTGCTTTTTCCTTTATGACTTATAAGTAACTTGTGGGACTACCTTGTGGCTTTATAAATTATGTTGTTTTCCATCAAGTTTTCATCCACTTGTTACTGCATCCATTGATGGCCCTTGCTGAATCAATTTTTTTAATTAAGGATTCCAAGTAATGATTTACTATGTCTTTCATTGTACTTTTCTTTGGCATCCCACTCAAAGGATGAGGTTTCCTTTATCCTCTAATTATCTACTAACCTATGCATTTATGGACTCATGACTTCATATTTCATTAAATTAGCTTTAATGTGTTATGATCATTTTTTAGTTTTGATAATAGTTCAGATTTATTCACTAGGAAATCTATCAAAATGGGTGGTGTGCCATTTTGAGAAACCTTTAGTGCTATGCTTATACATTGGCTCTAAAAGGAGGATGGGAGGGGCTTTATTTAAAATATTTGCTGATTTTAATGGTGTAAATATTCCTACCATTGATGGTTTTAATCTACCATCACTAAACATGAGCTTGGAAAGACAGATTTACAGTCTCCCATTATAAGTGGCCTATAAATAAAATTGGGGAGATACTTATAACCTACTCTCACAAGTCAGTATAAGCCAAGTCTAACATAATGCATGTCTCCATCATTTTTTATAGTTTCTTTACTTTCTGGTAAGCAAGATGTTCCAGGCTTATCTTGTATTTTTCCTTTCCGAGCTCTGGAGTCAGCCATGTCTTCAGGGGGCCTTAGGCTAACTGGTCCAACTTGGTTGACTCTTTTTCCACGCATTTCTCTTCCTCACCCAAGCTAGTCTAAGAATGATCTATGACAATGATAAAAGCAAAAAAAGAGAGCAAGCCCACATTTGCAAGTGCTTTCTAAGCTTCTTTCATTATATAAACTATGATCTCAATATCAAAAACAGGTCATAAAATCAAGCCCAGTCTTCCGAGGTAGAATGAATTGATTCTCCTAAAGTGAGAAGGCATCATAAAGTTACATGGCAAAGGGCATGGACACAGGAGGGGTGAAAAATAATTGTTGACCATGTTTCAATCTAAGAAATAGCTATGTATTATTGTCTAATCATTGTCTTAACTATGTCCCAAAGATATTGCTCTACAGTGTTTTCATTATCTTTATTTTTAGAAATTTTATAATTTATCAGTGTATATCCCTATCACTCAAGAAAAATTTTAAAAGGCATATATAAATAATTTATATGTAAATAAGTATATATGTATATGTTTTATATTAGTTTTCAAATAGAAAGACTGTTTTTTTCAATATGGCAATTAATTTTTAGTTTTATTGCGTGGTGATTAAAGGTGGTTGTTCATATTATTTTGCCAAATTAAATTTTTACATGTGGCTTATATGACAAAATATTTTAGCTATTCCACATGTTTTTTAAAAGAAGCTGTAATCTTCATTATCTATAAAATTTATTATTTATGTTGTTAGGTCTTTTATAGATTTGTTTTTCTTCATCTAATTAATATAACTTGTATTTAGAATTATGAGTTGAATTTTCAATTATTTATAATTTTGTCCATTTCTCCTTACATTTAAAAAATTTCTGATTTATGGATATTATTAATTTATTTGCTACACAGATTTCTTTTGATTTTATTATCTTTTAAGATTTTATTTTGTATTCATGAGAGACACAGAGAGAGGCAGAGACAAGCAGAGGGAGAAATGAGTGAGACTTGGTCTCAGGGATCATGAGCTGAGCCAAAGGCAGAAGCCACCTAGGTGCTCACTACACAGATTTCTTAATTGTTATGTTTTTATTATCAAATAAAACCATTAGTATGATGAAACTCCCATCTTTGTTCAGCTAGCTTCTTTTTAATTTGAATTCAAACTAAATAACAGAATCACAGTCCCTTCTTTTTATTGTTTACATTGCTTACCATTTATTCTTAGTCTTGTATGAATCATCCCTCCAAACCTTTTTACAGAAAACTATTGGATTTTGCTATGTAATCTTATTGTTTTCATTTAATAGGAGAATCAAATCCATTTATGTATTGTATATATGTATCAATAACACGAGAATGATTGGTTCCTATTCTCTTATATTTTTATATGGCTTATGCTTCATTTGCTAAGCTTATATTTATTCTTTCTCTATGTCTTTTGTTAATATTATTTTAAATTTTGCTTTGGTATTTAGGAAGGTTTTTTATCTACTAGTTATATTTATAATAATACCTATTACAAAGTTCTAGTCCTCTTTTACTTTTCTTAAACTTCACATCTTTTGTCAGTATTAAATGATATATTTTGAATTTAATTTAGTACTTCTACATTAGTCTAACTCTTTTCCATTTTTCCTTTTTCCTCTCTCATTTTCTTAATTTTTAGTGGAATTTTATATTCTAATATGTCATAGCATCATAGCATTTACACAATATTTTTACATCTTTGTTTCCATGTTGTTCTATTTTTAACTTTTTGAGGAAACTTCATACTGTTTTCCAGGGTAGCTACACCAGTTTGCATTCCCAACACTGTGAAACGATATCTGTCATTTCCTATGTTACTTAAGTTTAGTCATTCTGACAGGTGTGAGATGGTATCTCATTGCTGTTTTATTTCTTTTTCCCTGATGGTGAGAAATGTTGAGTATCTTTTCCTGTGTCTATTAGCCATCTGGATGTCTTCTTTGAAAAATGTATATTCATGTCTTCTTCCCATTCCTTAACTAGATTATTTGTTTTTTTGGTGTTGACTAAGTTGGTTTTGCTAAATTCTTTATAGATTTTGTATACTAACCCTTTATCAGTTATGTAATTTGCAAATATATTCTCCTAACCTGTAGGCTGCCTTTTAGTTTTGTTGATTGTTCACTGTACAGAAGTTTTTTACCTTGATAAAATCCCAATAGTTTATTTTTGCTTTTGTTTCCTTTCATTGAGTTTCATAAAAATATTTATCCACTTATGTCTTGTAGAAGAGGAAACTGAGGATAAACAGGATATTCTGTTCTTCATTAGACAATATATTTTACCTGGAGCCTAAGATCAAAGAATTTCATCTTTATCTTTAACATCTAATAGTTCAGCTAGTATAGGCCTGACAGTTGACCATCTGGGCCAATTTTGAAATAAGCAGTAATTTTTAAAAACATATTTTTATCAGATACTCCAATTATACATATACTAGATATTTTAGCTTGCATTACCTATCACTTTCTGTAAGACATCTTTCACTTTTTAATCTTGTTTTAATTATTTTTACATTTTTTATTTTTATAATTTTAGTCTGATCTGTTTTCTCTTAAGAAACCTGAAATTCACCATTTATTTCTGATTTGATTTTGTTTTTTTAATTTTTTTAAATTTATTTAACTCACATTAAGTTTTTTTTGTTTTGTTTTGTACATATCTTTTTAAAGTTTTTGAATTTCCAGTTTGAGGTATTTTTGCCTAGGTATAAATGGCTGTTTAAAGAGATGTAATTTAGATTGCAATAATATTGTTTCAGTTTTTGTTTGCTCTTGGTTGCTCTTTAGGGATAATTTTTAACCCAAGAGAAGTGGCTAACTCCTGGGCTTGGGCAGGAAAAATACAAGATTAGCATGGAACATCTTGGTCCATGAAAGAAATAAAGATGTGACCGAAAAATAACGGAGACATTATTCACTGAACTAATAGTAATAAGATTCTTAGTAGGATTGCTAATTGTATTTCTTAATTTAAGTGTGCTCTCTTTTGTTGGCAAAGTGAAGTACGGGTTCTTTAATCAACTGTGCCATTTTGAAGAATTGAATTTGTATATTTTCTGATTTTTTATTATATTTTTAAATTTTGTTTCTGCCTGATTCTTCATTCTCAGCTTTTGTTTCCTTCTTTTCTTTTGCCATCAAACCTAAAAAGGACACTTTCCCTATTCAAGTAAACCCAATTCTCTGAAGGTAATGCCTTTCCTACATTTCAAACTCAGTTCTTTTCTTTTGATTCCCTAATTGTCAATATCTGAACCTCTACATACTATATCTATTCCAAATATTTACATGGTACTCTTGTTCTGCAGATAATTTAATATGGATCTCAACACTCAAAATATCATGCTCAGCAAATCCTCCTATTTCCTATGAAGTTTCCACCTAATCCATGTCAAGAATGGTCTCTGGACTATTTTCCTACTATCAACATAAGTGTAAGCTATGAGTAGTTTGACTTATCATCTTTGCTCTATATGTGTGTCTTTTGTGTGTGGAGGGCTAATGGATTTCTGCAGCCACTATTGAAAACCTAGAAAACCTACATTATTGTGGTTTTGAAATATTGCTCTGGCTAAATGTATGAAATGGAAGATGAGGGTAGTGATGCCCCAGGGCAGAGTAAAAGTTTCAATATATTACAATTAGAGAAATTAAAAAAAAAAAAAAAAAAAAACTATGGCCAGAACATACAATGTTGTCTGAAATGAGATAACTTAAACAAAAGAAAAAAATTATCAGTCACTCCTTGGCTAGTTTGGAATTAGTGATTAATGAGATGATGGATATCCAGAAAATACTCTGACATGAGAACCTCATTATTGGTTTATCTGGAAAGTCAGGTAAGGGACACTACCTGTCTCAACTCTATTTGTACACAGTAAGTCAATGAGGAATTTAAGCCAGATAAAAACAAATATCTATTTTTATGATATGCTTTCTATGGAATTCTATGCCAAAAATTATTTAGAAATAATATGTTTAATTTCCACAGTAACAGTATAATTAGTACTAATTTGCAGATGAAGAAATTGTTTCTCAGAAAGGTTAGGTTTTAAATATTATGCTCATGGCAAAATAGCAAATAAAAAGTGAAGAATTATTAAAAGTTAAATCTAAGTACAATTATATTTTAAAGGTAAATTAAAATACTAACAAATAAATAAATACTTTGCTTCACACAAGTTGATAGACAATAGTAAAGCCAGTAAATCTGAGTTTGTAACTTTCATTGCAAGAATTTCCACATCTAAATTGCAAACAGTATTTTGAAAGGTACATCACAGCATCTTGACATTTTAGTGACTGTCTATAGTACACTTTTCACCCAATCAAGACATGTTAGAATGGGTTTCACCACAGGAAATAGATTAGTTGATTAGGTCAAGCCAGGTCTAGGCAATTCCTGTTTTACAATAAAAGAAAACACTGTGATTTTCTTAACTTAAGTGGATATTGACTTCTACTATGGCGAAGATCAAGATTTATTATCTCAAATGATAGTCAACAGACTGGATGACAACTATTGACTTGGAGGAAATCACAGCAGGCCACTGAACCACCATTGAACCTAAAGAAAGATCTTCTATGTCTCTCACAGCAGGATAAGGCCAATCTTACATCAAGACGATAGACCTTGCCAGGGACAAGGGCTATTAAAATGTCTTTCCATTTATTTAGTTTGTGATGTTCCTCTAATATCTCAGCACTTTAAGACTGAGAGCAGTTAACTGTAGTATTAGAGTCAGAGATGAGAATGTCCACAGTGATAGGCACATCTTAATTCCTTAGTAGAAATATACTTTATCAGGCATTCAAAATGTTCTCAGTTAATAATGATATAAGCTTAATAATAATAAATAAATAAATTGTAAAACTCATTTACATATCTTTTAGAGTGTTTAATTACCAATAATAGTGTACTATTTCATAAAATATTATTAGATAAAAGGCTATTTTTAAAACTGGAGACAGAATAAAAGGTAAAAACATGTAAACATCTTCTTTATAACTTATACACACAAACCTGACAAATGTAGACCAAAAAATAAGCCTCAATGGAGCTAAATCAAGTAAACACTTTATAGCCATCATTGTTTTTGCTAAGAAGGAAATATAGCATTCCTATTGCTGAAAGGAGGCAAAAAGACAAACTCAAAAATACTAGGCAATAATCCATACACTATATAGCAAAACATGTAAAGCAAATAGATAAGTAAGAACAAAATGGAAGAAGTGTAAAAATGAGTATGGAAAAAAAAATGAGTATGGTAGGCTGAATCCTAAGATAACACCCAAGATTCCCCATCCTTGGTATATACATACCTTCTTCCAGTTACTCAAATACTAACATGCTGCTCTGAGGGGATTTTGCACATGTAACTAAAGTATTAGGGTCCTAACCCAGCTGACTTTAAGATTAGAGAAAGTGTTCTCAATGGAACTAACCTAACTGGATAAGGCCTTAAAGAGACTAGGCTATTTCTGGGGAGGTGACCAGCATATGATGCGTGACTCAACGCAAAAGAAATTCTTCATTTCTGGCCTTGAAGATAGAGTTAATGACAAGAATTGTGGTAGTCTCAAGGAGCTGAGAGTAGCCTTGACCAACAGGCAAGGAGGAACTAAATTCTGACAGCAAGCAACCTGAATAAGTTTGGAGAAGACTAATTTCCAGATGAGAACACACAGAGAACCCAAAGAGCAAAATATAAGCCTGTTACAAGTGAAGGCAATGGAGCGGTAGAGAAGGGAAGCTGACAATATAGATATGATACATGATGACTGACAAGGTAAGGGCCAGAGGAAAGGCAGTGGGGAGAGAATTGAGATCGATGCAGAGGGATTGCATTTGATTAAGACAAGTAACTCTCCTTCCCTGAGACTAAAAAAGATTAGAACAAGGACTAATTTATATAAATTTGAATTTGGAGGATGGAGTGGGTAATTAAGATGCTGAATCACTCAGATTTGATAAGCTTAGGTGTTACCTGAAGTAGAAGTCTGTTTTGGTTTTTCTTCTTTGCCTTGAAAACGAAGGCTGTAAGGATGGGTTGAACCTTGACTAGAGTGATTTGTTTTTTGAAATATGACTAAGGAGCTTACCAAGAATAAAAAAGAAATTGTCAGGGATGCCTGGGTGGCTCAGTGTTTTAACACCTGACTTCAGCCCAGGGCGTGATCCTTGAGACCCAGGATCGAGTCCCACATCAGGCTTCCTGCATGGAGCCTGCTTCTCCCTCGGCCTGTGTCTCTGCCTCTCTCTCTCTCTCTTTCTCTCTCCTCTCTCTCTCTCTCTCTGTGTCTCTCATGAATAAATAAATAAAATCTTAAAAAAAAAAGAAATTGTCAAATAGCCTCAAAAATCAAACTGAGGTTGTAGACCAGAAATTTAAAAAATATATATTTCTCACTGTGAAGAAAATTAAATCTCATTATGTATATATTGAATGTCAACCTATTAACCACAGAGGAGCTACTTAAAATAAAGCAAAATAAAAATTTTAAATATCTCCCATAAAACGAATATTTGTTGGAAGAGTGTTTACTGAAATTGCTTTTTTGAAATCACCTTTTTGCTTGAGAGGTGTTAAGAAATTGGAGGGCTCTTGAATGAAGGACCTAGTACCTCTTTAAACACCATCAGTATGATCTGAATAGGTGAAATGGAAACAGATCAGTTATCTTCTATTGATCCTAGCATCCCTTTACTGCATCTGCCGATCATTTAGAGGAAGAGCTGTTTATTTAGATACATCTTGCAATAAATTTAGGAGAGAATTTTAGGAATTTTGAGAAGAAAAATATATGGACTCATCCAACAACAATGCAGTGTGAATCGAGGGTTATATCATCCTCCTTCCTTGCACGTGGTTTATCGTTGAGGAGCTTGCAATTGCTCTGGCTTTATGCAATAAATATTTATTGAATTCTGACTAAATTCAAAGTTCTGAGCTTGGTCCAGTGAATACATAAAAAAACGAAAAAAAAAAATCAGAAGCCAAAGAAAACCCAGTAACAAAACAAATAAACAAGACAACAGAGTCTCTAACTAACATCGGTATACTCGAATCTTAGTACACTATTCTATGGAAAAGTGCTGGGAAAGGAATGAAACTGAGATCAGACAGGAACATACAGTTCTAAGTTCTCAAAAGGTCAGAACAAGCTGGCTAAAAAAGTAAAAATTGAATGAATTGTGTCTAGTTAAGTACAGAAAGGGGGAAAGAATAGGACATGGAAAGAAAGAAAGTAAGACTTGGAGAAAAAAAAAAAGAATATGGTCCGTAAACATTGTGCATTTGGAAAATTAAGAGCATTTGGTATGACTGGAGCAGAGGGTGTCTGTGGGAGGTGAAGCAGTTCTATATATCAGTTGGGATCAGACTGTAAGATTCTTGGGCTATTTTAAAATGCTTTAGAACTTACCTAAGAAGCAATGGTACTGAAATGTACACTGATTTTTAAGCAGTACTGATATGATCACATTTGTATTTTAGAAAGAGTATCCTAGCTGCAGTGTGGAGAATGAATTGAATGTTGTTAGATTGGACTACTGGACGTGGATTAAGAGTTTGATACTGAAATTCATTTACACTATGAGGGGTTATAATGGCCAGAATCTAGGTATTAGCTAGGGAGATAGGAAGAAGCGGAAAGATTTGAGAGAAAGGATTTGGTACCTATTTTAATGTAAGAATGAAGATTGGGAGTGCAGAGGTGGGAGTGGGGAAAAATAATAACTGGATGTCAGAATAGCAGGTGAGCAAAGGAATTTTCAAGTTAGTGAAAGCATAGAAATATTATTATATAACTGCTATCTATTGTAATGGGTTTGCTATCTTAACATCTAAAATTTAGTTTCAGGGGATTGTACATGTTCTCAGCATTACAAAGGCTGAGGCTTCTTGAAAATACATGTTTTAATCTTTGCCAGTGCTTTCCCCATAATATTAAGGGTGATCAAAACACATTTCACTATTGTTACATTTGAGGTGATAAATGATATTTTTATCTTATTTCAAAGAAATATTTGTGGATAGTTTCTATGATTGTTAGTTTTCGTTATTTCTTCAGTATTGTTATTTGCTTTTTCATATGTTTTTTTCTCTGATTTTATTGACATTGCATTTTGACATGTTGTTAGTCCTGATATTGCAGGATATGGGGAAAACAGTGCCTATTAGTTCTCACTGTTTCCAGAACATTGATCTCAATTAACAAGGTAACAGGCTGTACTCTCCCTATGCGTCATCAAAAAAGATTAAAATATTGGTTAATTATAGCACCAATAAAACTATCAATACTCAATATGCAGCACAATTATCCTCTAGTTGAGAAATTTAAAAAAAATTATCCATGAGGAGTCATTTTGTACAATTAACTAACTGGCTTATTGATTTCTTCTTCTCTAGAGTTACTGAAGAAGTTGCTGAATGAATCATATCTCAAAAATTAAAAATCATTCTTTTCTTTCAGGAAAAAGTAATTATGGAATCCTAGAAACCAATATAAAGAGCTAAGTATAAGGAGTACTAATATTATCATGATTAATGATAATAATGACCTATTTCTAAACTGGCAAAGTTTTTTTGCAAACATTATTTGATTAATTAATATTCTAATTTTCAATAATATTTTAATTAATATTCATTGAATTGATCTGTATGGTTCATTTTACTGATAAATTCTATCTTAGTAAAACAGCTTTAGCTACTATATTCTTCTCTGTCAAATTGACAAAAAATATTTTATTTTTTAAAGATTTTATTTATTTATTCATGAAAGACAGAGAGAGAGGCAGAGACACAGGCAGAGGGAGAAGCAGGCTCCATGCTGGGAGCCCGATAGCAGAATTCTGTCCCAGGACCTCGGGATCACGCCCTGAACCAAAGGCAGATAGTCAACTGCTGAGCCACCTAGGCGCCCCGAAAAAAAAATTACTTTAAGTGTAGATTATTACTCTAAATAAATCTACCTATTGCTCTACTTAAAACATGATGGGAAAACTACATATTTAAAAATAATTTTAAAAAATTTTGCTTCTTTAAGAGCAGTAACAACAAAGTTCATTTGCTGGGTTATACCAAATCAAATGAGGTAAAATGAGTTTACTAATTAAAGATTGTTGGAAAATGTACCAAACTTAAGGAGAAAAATTAAAAATTAGAAAAGATATGCTGAAGATGAAACAGAAATAGAAATTTTTGCAAAGATTATTTGCTTTAGAAACTCTTAAGGATCTAAGGAAAAAAACAACTGCATGTTCTTTTTTAAAAACATCTTATAAATAGAAGTGTCTATAGAAAGTGTTAATCCAGAAAAAGGAGATATTTGTAGTAACAGCTGGATGTCTTACAGACTAATTTGTGGTGGTGGTTTTGATTCTTGCATAATTTATACTGTTTCTCTTTATTTCTCACCTCACTTAGTTGTGACCTCTTTTGGTCCTTTTGACATAGTTACTACCTAACATTTGGTGTTTTCCACATTTCTCTTTTTGGGGAATCACCAGGAAAAAAAAATTCCATAATTTTAGTACTTTGTTCTACTACTGTACCCTCTGGTAGTACAACAAAGTACCAAATCCTCTTTGGCCTGGAATCCTATTTGGATCTTGGAATCCTATTTGGCCCAACCCTGGTCTTATTGAAAAGAAGTATCACACACTTAAAATGAACCAGAGCAAAGATCTCATCTTGATTTGTGTACTTTGAAGTTGCCTTAAAAAATCTCAATTTCTAATAAAAGCGTTTTGAGGGCTATAAATAAGTCATTATACATCTTTTAAAGATGCATTTAGTTGAGATAAAGAGGGAGACAGAGAGAGAGAGCCAGTAGGGGGAGGGGCAAAGAGAGAAAAAGACAGAATCTCAAGCAGAGTCCCTGCTGAGTATGAAGCCTGACCCTGGGCTCCATCCTAGAATCCTGATATCATGAACTGAGTCAAAATCAAGAGTCGGCTACTTAACCAACTAAGCCACCCAGGTGACCCAATTCCTAACATTAAAATGCTGCATATATTTAACACTTGTATTGTATGAGCACTTGAGATGCATTATTCTTGCTAATAATCCCATCACATATATGTTGCATATGTACTCACCATTTTATACACAAGAAAAATCATATTTAGAGAGTATAAATAATATCCTAAGATAGTATTTGAAACCATGCTTTTCTGAAATGGAAGTTTATATGCTTAACAACCATACGTTATGTACACTGTCTTGAAGATTATATTATGAAACCTATAGCACTAATCTAGAGGGAAGATAATTTCTGGTTCTTCTCTGAAATATCAGGCTGGTGTACAGGGTATATCATTGCAATAGAGTACATATTCAGTCTAGGAGAAATGTTAAAATAAGGCTTTAGATTTTATGCCATGACTAGGACAGGTATGTTAAGACTCTAGAATGGATTAATATTAAAATAATAATAATTGAAAATTGCATACATAGAATGGTTTAATTTTTATACATTTCTATCACTCTAATCTCTGTTGTGTATGTGTTTATATTATGTATATACACATACTTTCTCTTATAAATACTTATGGCTAACTAAACACAAAGTTGAATGCAAATATTACCATTAAATAATTTTACTGTTTTACTGTAGTCAAATTCTAAATGTTTGACATTATAGAGCAAGAACAAAAACTTCTTATTATTTCACATTTTGGATTACATCCAAATTCATTAAACAACATATTTTATTATTTTTTATTTATTTGTTTGAGAGAGAAAGAGAGAATGAGAGGGAGAGATCATGAGCACTGGAGAGAGGTAGAGGGAGAAGCAGACTTCCTGCTGAGCAGAGGGCCTGATGTGGGACTCAATCCCAGCACTCTGGGATCATGACCTGAGCCAAAGGCAGATGCTTAACCAACTGAGCAACCCAGGTGTCCCTAAGCAGGATATTTTCTATACTCATATCCACTTATTAAATTATCTTTGCATCTTTGGAAATGCCCTTATCTCATTCCCCATTTTAGTAGGATAATATGGATCATCTTTACATCCTGGTAAATAAATCCTACATAGTCACGGCATATTGTAATTTCATATTATTATTATTAAATGTGTTATTGCTATTTATCTACTTTTTAGTCACTATTTTTGATAGGTGCGTCTGTTCACAGAAAGCTTCACACATAATTTTCGTTCTCTTGGCTGTTTTTTTTTCTCTTCTTTTGGTTTTATTTCAGATCATACTAGCTTTAAAATATGAGTGGGTCAAATTTATTAGCAAATATTTTAACATAAAAGTGGTTATAGATTCACCTAAAGGTTGATTAATTGTACAAATATCAAGTCTCAACATTTTGAGAGGTTTGCAGATATAGTGAGATTTATTATACACTGCTCCAATTTATTTGGTTCACTGGTCCATTTATGTATTCTCTTTTTTTTATCAACCTTGACAATTTATATTTTTTTCTGAAAATTGTCAACAGTTATTCAAAACTGTGTATACATATGTACACAGACATGTTAATTTATACAACCAAATTATTTTTCAGTATATTTATTCATATAAATAGATGTTTATTTTTGAATAAGAAATACCTATACATGAGGGAAAAAAACCAAAATGTACAAAAGATAGAGAGGTAAGGAAGTTTGCCATTTTTACTGTACCAGTCTGTCCTATTCCTATGCTTAGTGCAACCTCTAGGATATGTGGGGAAAATATTTTTTTTTTTATTTTTTTATTTTTTATTTTTTTATTTTATTTTTTTTTTATTTTTTTTTTGGGAAAATATTTTTTTATTCAATATGTCTTCAAAATATCTCAAAATTCATAGGTCCATGTGAGGTAATAATGATTTATTGATTAAGCAATCTATAGACTTTAATTCAATCCTTATTAAAATACCAACAGCATTTTTAACAGAATTAGAACAAACATTCCTAAAAGTTTTATGGAACCACCAAAGGCCCCCAATAGCCAAAGTGATTTTGAAAAAGAAAAGCAAAACTGGAGATATCACAATTCCAGATTTCAAGTTATATTACAATGCAGTAGTAATTAAAACAGTATGGAACTGGCATAAAAATAGACACATGGATCAATGGAATAGAATAGAAACCCCAGAAATAAACCCATAATTATATGTCACTTAATCTTTGACAAAGAAAGAATGAATAGCAATGGGAAAAAGACAGTCTCTTCAACAAATGGTGTTGGGAAAACTGGACAGCAACATCCAGAAGAATGAAACTGCACCACTTTCTTACACCATACACACAAATAAATTCCAAATGAATGAGAGGCCTAAATGTGAGACAGGAAACCATAAAAATCCTAGAAGATTTTTCTGACATTGACCATAGCAACATCTTTCAAGATAACTCTTCTGAGGCAAGGAAAATAAAAGTAAAACTATTGGGACTATGTCAAAATAAAAAGTTTTTGCACAATAAAGGAAAATCAACAAAACTAAAAGGCAACCTACTAAATGAGAGATCTTTGCAAATGGAAAATCTATTTTGGAAACTAGCCCTAATAAGAGATTAGTATCAAAAATAAATAAAGAATTGATACAACTCAACACCAAAAAAACCAAATAATACAATTAAAAAATGGGCAGAAAACATGAATAGACATTTTCCAAAGAAAACATACAGATGGCAAACAGACACATGCAAAGATGATCAACATCATTCATCATTAGAGAAATGCTAATCAAAACTACAATGAAAAAATTAAATAAATAAATAAATAAATAAATAAATAAATAAATAAATAAATAAAATAAACTACAATGAAATAGCACCTCACACTGTCAAAATGGCTAAAATCAAAACCACAAGAAACAAGTGTTGGCAAGGATGTGGAGAAAAAGGAAACTTTGTGTGCTGTTAGTAGGACTGCAAACTGGTACAGCCACTCTGGAAAATAATAGATGATTCAAAAATTTGAAACCCCTGTTTGTTGCAAATGTATTTACAATAGCCAAACTATGAAAGCAGGCCAAATATCCATCCATAGATAAATGGATAAAGAGGATGTGGTATATACACACAATGGAATATTATTCAGCCATTAAAAAAAGAATGAAATCTTGCTATTTACAACAAAGATAGAGATAGAGAGTATAACACTAAGCAAAAGAAGTCAGTCAGAGAAAGAGAAATACCATATGCTTTCATTCATATGTGGAATTTAGGAAACAAAACAAATGAGCAAAGGACAGAAATGAGGGAGAGAAATCAAGAAACCGACTCTTTTTTTTTTTCAGATTTTATTTATTTATTCATGAGAGACAGAGAGAGAGAGGCAGAGACACAAACAGAGGAAGAAGCAGGCTCCAGGCAGGGAGCCCGACGTGGGACTTGATCCCAGGTCTCCAGGATCATGCCCTGGGCTGAAGGCAGCACTAAACCGCTGAGCTACCGGGGCTGCCCAAGAAACAGACTCTTAACTATAGAGAACAAACTGATGGTTATCAGAGTGTGTGTATATATTGATTAAGAATTATTTCTGATTTAGACATTGAGTAAAAAAGGCTAGATGAGGAATTTGTATGGTATTCTATTTTTCCCCCCAGTGAGGGGTGGGAGAAAGGAACATTCTTATTTTTTAAAAAATTAGAATAATGAATGAAGAACAACTTACATACTTGATTTTGCCAATCAATGCATATGAAGATTCTTTCTAAGCACCATCTCTTGCTGTTCAGGTCCAGTAGCTATTTCTTGGTGTTCTTTATGGTCAAATGGTCATTCCTGGCTAATTTTATACATTCCCACCTATAGAAAAATGTAGCAATGCTGTTACAATGCATGGCCATTTGGAGCTTTTTCTACATAGAACTTCTTGCATCTGAGGTTCCTTCTCATTTATTTATATCTGGTTGCATCATTAATGACTTTTCATTATCCATCATGACATTAGTGAATACTGGCTTCCATTTACTCCATCAGAGGTTGTTACTGAGTTCTCCTGATGCTGACCACAGATGCAAGTCTTGCTCAGAATTTTCAGGCAATGAAGGAACAATCATTCACTTTCCAGCCATGCTAAATTTACCATTTAGAAGTTTGTAGCTTACATGCAAAACAAGGTATCATCCTACAAGGTCTTCCCTTTAACTTCTCAAGAGGTTGCATGTGAGGACTTTCATGTTAATTCAATCCCCAGCTCCACTGAATGCAACTGAAAGGATAAGCAAGAGCCCATAAATGGGGCAGGCAGAGTGGCCTCTTCAAGCACAAGGAGCATCCGTTCCTCTTCAGACAAAGCCTCAAAGGACACCAGCAGCTGTGAGTGGCTCCCTCCAGAGTTCAGGTGAAACCCGGGGCAGAGACCCACCCGGTGCTCCAGTCTGAAGGTCGGCAAATGTGTGTAGGCATTCTGCTAAACGTACTCCTGTGTCTACAACTCCTGTCTCCTTTCATGTCCAAAACTCCTCCTCCTGCTGGAGAGTTATCAGAACTATCATTTTAACGCCATCCTGGCAACCCATTCTAAAGTGATCCTAGGAAAGAAAGGCCTCATAGATCCTACAATTAGTTATGTGGGATCTGGGGCCGGTGAACAGGGAGGAGCACATACACCAAGTCCCCCATATCCTCAGGGCATCCATCAAGACAATCCCATGCAGAGCCGAGGGTTGGAGCATATCCAGCTGAAAAAGAGCACTAGGGCTCATGTGGTTCTCAGTCTCTTCCTGCGAGCTAGCCCCAAGCAGCAGAGAGGAGCTGAGACAGGGCCCGGTTGCTCAGGTCTGGGAGAGTAATGCCCCTGTGGGGTGTTCCGTACCCATGCAAAGCACTCCATGCATATGACAACATTTATGAATATATTTATATTGTCATTCCTAAACATAGGTGCGCATACTTTGGCACTTTTTTTTCCTTTTCTCCACTTAGGCATATCTTTGATATATTTTCCACTTATATATGGAAGGAAAAAGAAAAGTCTCATTCTTTTGAGGTAGCTACATAGCTACCATCATATTAAAGTCCTATAATTTATTCGATGCTTCATTATTTAATAATACACTTATGTTGGCATCAAATCTAATCTTTCTTCATTACGAAGAGTGCCATATTGAATGTCCCTTAACATACAATATTTTGTGCAAGTTTACAGTAGCAGTAGGATAAGTTCTTTTAAAGGAGTTTACTGTGATGATACAGGAGAGCTTGGTTCCTGTCTCACGGAGCCGAAGAATGAATCTCCCGGACAACAGAGAGTGAGCAAAGTGATAGAAGTTTTTTAAGCAGAGATAGAGAGAAAGCTCTCGGAGGTGAGAGGGGTCCCCACAGGGTTGCCCCTGAAGGCTTTTATGGTCTGTCTTTTATTGAGAACCTAACCAGGGAGCCCATGGCCTTGAGATTCTTCTGCAGTCTTGGTTTGAGCAGGGACTATTGATAACACCTAAATGACATATTTCTTTGTGGTCTGGGGAGTTTCTGTGATTAGTAGCCATTAAAGGGGGATGCCGCCTAACATTTTGGAGCTAGGGAGCCAAGTTTATTATTTTTCTCTGTTTTTTATTGTCTTATCTCTGTTTTCGTGGGATGGATAGGAGCCTGACTCTGGGCATTTCGGAGCTCTTGGGGTTTATGGGAGCCCACAGATTTCTGGGTGCCTGACTCTGGGCCTTTCCCTTATCTTTCCCTGCCTAGCCCCATCTGCCCCTAACTCATTCCTACATCAGTTACAAAATTATGCTCATTTTAAACTTGATAAATAATGCCTAAATACCCTTTTTGGGAGTCCAAACAATTTATATTCTCATTTTTAAAGAATTTGGAGAATATCTGGTTCTATACACTATTACATAGTGTATATTATTAATCTTGATCTTTATTCCGACAAATGAAAAAATAAAGTCTGGTAAATTTATTTAATTATAGGATATGTTCTTTATCCTCCTGTTTAAAATCTATTTTTTATTTTTATTTTTTAAAGATTTTATATATTCATGAGAGACACAAAGAGAGTGGCAGGGACATTGGCAGAAGGAGAGGCAGGCTTCCCCTGGGGAGTCTGATGTGAGACTTGATGCCAGGACCCGGAGATCATGATCTGAGCCAAAGGCAGATGCTCAACCACTGAGCCACCCTGGTGTCCCTGTTTAAAATTTATTTAGATTACTTTTCTCCAAACTGTAGGTTTATACCCTTTTCATATTTTTCAAGTGGGTTGTTCTTTTTTCTATTACAGCCATTTATCTGTAAGTTTTACGAATATTACACCCCTCCCCCTGCAGTGTTTTCACTTTAATTTCAGCTTTATTTATAGTGGATGATTTTGCCTTAGAGAAATTATTGAGTATTTTGTTTCTATGTATGGTTTCCGAGCGGAAAGAATTTTTTGTACTAATGGACACATGTACTACTCGTACAAAAGTTATATATGGTATATAGTACATAACTTCCTGTTTTTTCTTATACTTTCATGGTTTCTAATTTTTAATTTTAAATGTTTGATTTAACAGGAATTTTGATATAAAGTGGAGATATTTTTCCTTTTGATATGTAATGCCATGTTTATTGTACATCTTAGGCATTTAGAATCTTCAGGTTTTATTCATCCACATTAGAGAGAGTTTAAAATTTTAATTTTACAATTAATTTTTAATATAGCTTTCATCAATATATTTTGAGATACCAATATAAAATATTCTAATAGCTATCTTAATAATTAAACATTAATAGCTTTGAAAGAGAAGACAATATAGTATATTCATTTTAATTCTAAAATGGGTATTTAAAATGGAGCTGCTAATAATAAATAAATATATGATGGATTCACATGGTTTTAAAAGTTGCTGCTTCTAGATGAAATATAATTATAGAATGTGAAAAGTAATAATGCTTACTTTTGAAAAGTAGAGATTCAAGAGTGGTAGCAATTAGAATACATCCTTGGATTTGAATCAGAAGTTTTGTTGCTACTAAATATGTGATCTCGGGCCTGTGCTTCAATCGCTTTGAAGATCACTTTGCTCATCCATAAAATAGAGATTAAAAAAATTCATTCTACTCCAAAAGGTTACTTTTAAGTATTCAAACCTTTTGACCAGTTTTGTCCATCATGCCCTATTTTGGGAGACATTATACTAATCTGAGAGAGTGTAAGATAAACAGTAGGCAATATGTGAAAAGAAAATACCAAGTAGGGGTCAAAAGTGGGTCCCTAAAAAGCATATTATCTTCCAAAAGCATGGATTTAATGTCATGATCTTGAACATATGGCTAAGTCACTTCTCTTTAAATGGTTTTAATTTTTCTTTAGCTGTGTTTCTTCTGTTCATCAAAGTTTGTTCTTCAGAGCGTATGTGTCAGATATTCGTTTCCCTTTGTTAACTTCCAGTGATGGCTAATGAACTATCATGTACCAAAGTTCATTTTTTTCCTTACAGAAATGTGATTGAAGACTCGGAACCTAATTAGTTTAACCATTTACTATCTTAAGTATTTACTATAAATCAACAGATATTTATGAGGTTTTTCCAGGCAGACACTAATAGTCACTAGGGATATAGTATGCGGCTGAAGCAGGCAAAGGATAAATGTATTCCTTGTATTCATTGAGCTTTTAGTGAATAGCACAAAGTTCAGTTAATTTCAAGGCAGTGTAAGTTTGATATAATAGATGCAGGGTGTTGCAGTAACTCATGTGAACCCTGGGAGGTTAGAGAGGCACTGGGCACGGAAGCCCTGTAATCTCAGAATAAAGGTCTACTCAGGAAGTATACAATAAAAATAACAGAAAAAGTGGTAGAAAGAGAAGAAAGCCCATGTAGAAAGCACATGTACCCGGTAGAAGAAACAATTTAAGAACCGAAAGAAATGTGGGATGTCTTAAAATCATACTAAATGTAACAGATTTAAGAAACATTTATTTTTATCTCGGAAGCATAATTCCGGTTTGTACGGAAAAGTATCTATGTACAATAGGCTTGGTGAGTAGGGAGACAGTTTTTAAGACTGCTTTACTAATCCAAAGATGATGATTTATTGAATTTAGGAGGTAGCAGTAGGGATTTCAAAAAAAAAGGAGACAGCTGTTTAAGCTCGCACAGAATTGGTTTAGTAATTGGCACTAGGGAGAAGGAGAAGAAAAGATAAAGAGAAACATTTTTAGATTTCTGGCTTGATCACTAGGATATATTCTGGTTTATTGCTTACTCAATAATGTTTGCTTTCTTTGTGATCTTTTTGAAGAGGTTTTCTGGGTTGAGAGAAGATTTTGGGGAATGGTGGGGAGCAGAACCTTCCCGGATCCTCACGTCAAGGTTGGAGTCCTAAGATTTCGTTTTTGGTTTTTGATCTTTTAAAAATATTTTTTTTCTTGAAGATTATATTTATTTATTTTTAGAGAGAGGGTGCAAGCAGGGGAAGGGGAAGAGGGATAGAGGAGAGAGAGTTTGAGGCAGACTCTGTGCTGAGATCAGAGCCCCACATGGGCTTAGTCCCCCAAACTTAACTCTAATATCCATAACCCAGAATTAACTAGTCCTAACATTTTGGTGATATATTTAAATTTTATACATTTGTGTATTTATATATTATATGTATATTTATATATTAGAGATTACACTTTATATGTGTATTACAAATTATACATATGAGATTTACATACATTATATATAAATCATTCATTTTTCTTCTCTACTCTCATTTTACCATCATTCCTCTTCCTATGATCTTTATGCCCCAGTTATTTATTTAAACTGTGTCATCTTCTTATGGCACTTCTTCATATCAGTAATATTTGGCAGAAAGTAACTTTATTTAATCTGTTAATATACTTTATCAATTTTAAGGTGATTTCAAGGTTTGTTCATGTATTTTTTTTTAAGATTTTATTTATTTATTCATGAGAGACACAGAGAAAGAGAGAAAGGCAGAGACACAGGCAGAGGGAGAGCAGGCTCCATGCAGGGAGCCCAATGTGGGACTCCATCCCGGGTCTCCAGGATCACGTCCTGGGCTGAAGGCAGACACTCATCTGCTGAGCCACCCAGGCGTCCCAATGTTCATGTATTTTTTATTAAAATATTCTTATATACAAAAAACAAACACATATAGAGGATAGGTCATTTAAATCATGGTAGCTTTTGTCTTAACTACAGTAAAGGCATCAAAATATATGCATGTATATAAGATTACATATCTATATATTTGTGTATGTATATTTCATTTTACATATCACTGTTGGAAAGCATGTGGCTAAAATCCTTAGTACTATGATGTATTTTTACTAATCAAATGTTTACAAAACAAAAATAAGTTTTTCTTGTTTCTCATGTTTATTTAAACATCTATTTTGTTGCATGTACATCAGGAACAAATTGTATACAATTTTTAGAAAGGTTAAAGTAAAGGAAAAATAAGAGTACCTAAAAATTTACAAGAAAACATCAATTAGTTTAAAATTTTTATCAGCTAGAAGCACCCAGGTGGTGCCACTGTGTAAACATCAGATTCTTGGTTTCAGCTCAGGTCATGATCGCAGGTTCCTATCATGGAGGTCTGCTTGGGTTTCTCTCTCTGTCCCTCCCTTCCCTAAATTAAATAAATAAATCTTTTTTAAGAAAATTATCAGCTATGTATTTGTAAATATAAGGTTGACTCTTAGTTACACAAAGGAATCTTAAATAATAAGCAATGTGGATATTAACAAACTGACTATATTGTGAATTACCTTCAATATTATATGTGTATACATGTTTGTATAAAACATACACATGTACAGTGCATATATGAACATAGATATATGTATATTTTTCCTAATAATGACTAAAATATGGGCTAGAAGTTTAATCTCCTGGGTGGTCATTTTGAGCATTTGAGGATTGAATAACTGAAAACTGCCAGGGTTGTCTCTGTAAATTATCCTTTTTCCTAATCCTTGGTTTATGCATGCATTTTTAAATGATGTGAATTTTACAGAGTGAAATACAGAAATATTAAGTATACAATTTGAGAAGATTTGACAGAGATGTATTCTTAACTTCTATCAAAACATAATTTCCACCTTCCCAGTAAATTCCATTTACCCCTTCTAGTCAATACTCATTCCCAATAAGCAACCCATATTTTGATTCCTGTCAGCATAGATTAGTCTTGTCTTTTCTCACATTTCATTGAGTAAAGTCTTTTGTGTCTGGCTTCTTTTACTGAACATAATGTTTTAAGGACTCGTCCATGTTGTTTGTGAAATTAGTGGTCCTCTCTTTATTATTGCTAAATGTATATTATTCTAAAATTAAAACACAATTGTTTACCCAATCTTCTACTGATGGATATTTCAGTGTTTCTGGTTTGGGGCTACTATGAATCGTTGTTATAAACAGTCTTGAATAAGTATTTTGTGAACCTGTGTTCCCATCATCTTGAATAAATAACTAGAGTTGAATTGCTGGGCCCTAGGTAGTTATTTAACTCACTAAGATGCTGCTAACCTCTTTCCCAAACTGGATTTGCCAGATTACACAGCCATCAAAAATGTCTGAGTATTACAGTTGTTCCACATACGAACCAGCACTTCACATTGACTGTCTGATTCTAGACTTTATGCTCATTCTAGAGAGAGTTAAGTGGTATTTCACTATTTTAATTTGTGTTTTCCAAAATCAAGTCCCCTTTCATGTGCTTTGGTCATTGACACAGATTTTTTTGAAGCCTTATGTAAAATATAGATACGATATAACAGATTATTTCTTTTTGTGTCAGTTGAATTGAATTCATTGGCATAAAGTTGCTAAAATATTCCATAATATTTGTCTTTTAATATATCTGGGATCTGCAGTGATATCCATTCATTCATTCTTGTAATTGATTGTGAAAAGATTTTTCTTTCTTTCTTCATCAGTCTTTTTAAAAATTCTCAGCTAACTCTTGCTAAATCATTACCTTTTTAGCTATTTTATTGTTTTCAAAAAACTGACAGGTTATATTAATTTTTTCTTTTATTAGTTTTTTTTTTTAATTTCGTTGAATTCAGCTCTTCCTTTTTCTCCTGTTTACTTTTTTTTTTGTTTCTAATTTGCCCTATTTTTTGTTTTGTTTTGTTTTGTTTTGTTTCTATTATGGAGGAAGCAAATCCCTTTATTTTCAACTTCTGTACTTTTCCTACCATAAACATTAAAAGGCTGTAAATTTCTCTCACATTACTGTATTATTGGACTCCAAAGATTTGTGTTTATATTTTTATTATCATTTGCTTTGCAATATTTTCTAATTTTTTTGTGATTTCTTGAGTAATGGGTTTATTGGTGTGTTATTTAATTTTTAAATAGTTAAAGAATTTCCATTCTCTCTTTCTCTATTGGTTCTCTACTGATTACTAATATAATTTAGTTTTAGTCAGAGAATTGCAGAATATTCTGCAAGATCAATGATTTCAAAGTTATTGAGATTTACTTTACAGCCCAGTGTATAACCTTATTTGGTGAATATTTTATTTATACTGATAAGAAATTACTGCTGCATTTTCCTGGTTCTATCAAGCTTCATTTAATTCTATTAGAGCAGGCTGGCCTACCCGGTTCATGTATTTACGTTAGCTTGGGGCAATTGCTCTGTGGTGTGGTATTCACTCTGAAGGCTTGTCCTTTATTGGATCTTACCAAGAGATTCACTGAAGTTTCTCTAATCATGCTGGGTCATAAATTCAGTGTTCACCACACTGCATAATCTTTGCTATCCCCATTCATCTTTCAACTCTGTAGCAGGTGATCTTTGCAGTACCTCTTATAGTTGAACTCTGAGCATGAGTTGCCCAGACCTTGGTCAAGTACCTCTTGTGAATCCTACACAGACTCCACTTCTCCCATGCAATGCTTCCTTTTCAAACCCTATTTTGCAAATTTCTGCTCTCCTAGCAACCAGCAACTCCAATATATATTTTCTTTGCTTAGTGAGACTACAGTCCTGTTTGGCACCATTTCATGAACATTGGCAGAAAAGTGTCCAGAGGCAGAAACCTAAGAGGATCATGGTACTTTCTACATGAGTTTTCCTTCTTTCAAGGAGCACAGTCATGACCTGCCTATTGGTCAATGCCTGAAAACTGTTGCCTAAAATATTATCTAATTTGATAAGAAATTGCAGGGTTTTTTTTCACCTGTAAAGTGAATCACTTTTTTTCATACATTATAAACCTTAAGTATGTGTTAGTCACATAACTTCTTCAGTAAGCGTAGGACTTCCACGAGTTTTCCTGAAGCTTATAGCTAGAGAAGTCAAGTATAAAAGCTTTCTCTGGAGCTATATATTCCTTTGGTGTTTGGGTTATTGAAAACAGACCCACTGGATAATTTATCTTTAGCATAGTCCATTTCTATTCCTCAAAGTGTTAGCTGCACTTTCTTTTTGATGAACATTCTTTTCTGACTCCATCTTGAACAACTTTTTCATCAGAATCTCCTTTTCATATTCTCTGTATTCTAGAGTACAACAGAAGCCATTAGAGCCCCTGGTTGGGACACCAACTTTGAGATCCTACGTAGTCAGGCTTATCTTTAAGAAGTTGTTTTACCTGGTTCACTGCTGCAGGTGTAAGAGTAAGGACAGGCCAGGTGGGCTACAGCTGCTTCTTGCTCACAGAGTGGCCCAGACTAATGAAGACCTGATGCCTTGGGCTGAAGCTCAGGCACTCAGCCTCTCTCCAGGGACATGTGGCCACCTATAAATAAATGTTTTTGTTGGAAGAGTAAGTCTGGTATCAGTTACTCTTTCATAGCTTTAAGTAAAAATCCAACCACACCTTTAGAGTATACTTGAAACCACTGAATGAGTATTTTCTGTCTTATCATAGCTTTAAACTCCTATAACAACAAAGCTATTTGTGACCCATTAGTAGGGAAGTATATATGATTATTGGCACTTATGTAATCCTTATGGATGCTATTTCTTTCATCTGTAGAGGTAATAAGGCCAATGTAAAGTTATCAGTTTGAAGAAACTGTCACATTGGAAGCATATAGTTTTTAACATTTTCCTTCTCTAATAAAAAAAGAATATGTGTATAAATTATTACAAATATTGAACAAATCCATAGCCTAGATGTTCCTATTTTTCTTCAGGTTCTTTTTTAATTCCATGAAAGATAATTATAACCTTAAGAAGTTAGATGTTATGAAGGTGCTCAATTTCCTCAAAGCAGTGAGCATGTACCTCTGAGATTATTCTCAAAACTGGATTATGTATAAACCAATATTTTCTCATTTTTCATCTTTTCGTTAATCTCTCTCCCTAATTCAGTATTATGCATTCATTTGCCCTTGAAAACCAAGTCAGTCTTCAACCTATTTTTCTTGTTTCACATCCATTTCAGAATCCACATTGCTCCACTCATAGTGCTATTCCGCAAATTGCTCCCTCAGCCTAACGTTCAGAAAATGTGTATAATTCTTTAGTGTATTTTTAACAGAGTAAAAAGCATAATTTAAATCCATATTTTTCACAACTTTTAAATTTAGATGTCTTTGTTTTTGTTGATGTTATTTGCTTTAGTCTCCCTCCCTGTAATCCTTTCAAATAAATCCTTTTACTCTTTTCATTTGGTGATCCTATAAGCATATTATCTCCAGAGACTTTTACTGTCCTTTGGAATGACTTTAGATATTTCCTCACTCTCATTTACAAAAATAGAACTGATAAGGGGCAAGTAAGGGTTTGCTTATCTTTTATTTTATTAAGGTATACTACATGTTTGACTGGCAGTTCAGTTGTCAGAGTAAAACAGGGCCAAATGGCACTTTCTAGAAGCAGCTACAGCAGCTTATCATTCACTGATTCCATGACCTTTCAGGGAGAATTTTTACCAGCTCAATAAAAGGCAAGTTCAAGAGAAAACCCAGGAAGAATGATTGGCTAGTTTTCAATTTAAATAGAAAGCCACATGACTTTGTTCCTTTTTTTTTTTTTCCCTCCTGGTCATGACTGTGGTTCATTGTTGGGCTAACTCATAAGGAATATGGGGATTCTTGACCTTCTTTACTCACAATTGTTGAGCATCCTGCATGAACCATGATCATTGTTTAACCTGTTTGTCAGAAGTGATATAGCCTAATGCATTTTAATTTTGAGAACTTTTTTTTTCCTCAAGAGACCTAGCCTGAGTGGGCAATATTTTAATATCAAAGAGTAGTTACAACTTTCTGTTTTCCTGTAAATATTTAGTAAATAAATTTACTCAAAAGATACTAACTAAAAAAAAAAAAAAAGATATTAAGTAAACTTAAACCTTTAATCACCATATTAAATAGAAAATAAGAGCCATCTGCCAGTAAAAAATGATTTTAAAAAAATACAATGAAACCACCACAATATTGTCAACTTCCCACCAAATACATGTTGCAAGAGGTTCTGAGACTAGGGCCTACCTTTCTTGTATAAAAAGAGAGATTAGCATGAGTCAGGGTTGTTAAACACATCTTTGTGCCAAAGTGAACATTTCTCATGATGCAGTCAGGATTGTAACTAAAGTGGAAAGAGAATCATTGTCTCACTAATGTGATCCAATGTGATTTAAACCTATCTCTTTAATATATAAAATTATCTCTAAAGCAATAGTGGCTCTTGCCTCACATGTTTGGAGCGGCTACCTTGGGGAAAATCCTCTTAATTCTAGAATGTGGTTTTCACAGTTACCTGAAACTACCCTGCATCTTTACTAATCACTGAATACAAAGAGTAATTGACCTAAATCTAGAGAACCTAATGAAAAATAGTGTCTTTTGGAATATTTAGTAATTAAGGAAAACTATCAGTCATATATTTTTCTCTTTGTGATTTTAAGCATGGTGAACAAATATATTTAGTTTTAAGGTCCTGAAGAAGTAATCAGGTTTTATTAGCCTGACAAGTTGCAATATTGTCTAGAAATTCAGCAGACCTGAGAAGCAGAGCAGATGTTTTAAAGATTCAAGTTTTTAAACAGAAACTGGTCCTCAGTCATATATTTCACAATCATTTTCTTCAACTAAGGCCTTTAATCTGTAGTTTCTTGAAGGCAGTCATGATTGTACCAAAGAAGATTTGTATTTTTCTCTAAAAGTCATAGGCACTCATACACATGCACAGAGATATATGCATGTACACAACTAGCACACTGAGCAGAGTCCAAGCTACATCAGAAGGCAAACAAAAGACTGAAAACAGAAAATACACACTCAGTATCAAGATATTTCACAACATAAGAACTTCAAAAATTAAAGAAAAAAAAGAAAAGAAAAAGAAAAACTTCTGGAGTCACAGTTGCAATAGGGTGCACAGAAAAATGTATTTTATTGCAGTATTGTTCATTACATCACAGCTTTCCTTCCTTGGGCCAAAACAATAGACTGAGCCTCCAGCATATGCACGGAAATATCTCAATTTCTGAAAACAGGCTTAGACTCTGCTCTAAACCTACTTATAGGCAGAAGGAGCTCACAATTTAATTTGAAGGGTATTAGGGGGGAAAAAAGAAAATTAAAAACCCTTCCCCACAATAATTATTGATCATTTCCCATGCATCAATATATAGGTTTTTCTAAGTTCTCTCAGTCTGGTAGGCCATTCTCTACCCTTATCTACCCTAGTAAACTTTTATTACTCTTTAAAGCCAGTCCTCATAATCTCATTTGTGCTAGTTCTTAGGCTCAAACTACTTTTGCCTGTGCTTCCACATCCCTCTGTTATAAGATTTATTGTTTTCCTTTTTAGTTTTTACTTGATTACCTGTACCTCAGTAGTGTAAAGGTAGTATTTTGAATCAGCTTCTGACAGGGTCAAATAAATACCAGCTTGACTTTTTAATCAGTTTTGGGACTTTGGGAATTTTTATTTCTCATTTCTTTAAAATTTTATTTTGTGTTTTTAAATTTTAATTGTCTGTTTTTTTAATTAAAATGAAAATAATGTCATTTTAATTTTTTTCTTAAGAATCAATAATGTATGCAAAATGTTGAGCACATATCTGAGATTCCATAGATGGAGATAATTAGTGTCGTTATTTTTTAAACTGTGAGCTTAGAAAAAGGGTCATTTCTTATCCTTAAGAGCAACAAAATTTGTGTATATAACTTACTTATGTATTATGTTATGTACCTATATAGCTACCATTTAACTTTATTAATTGAAAAGGTAGAAATATTTGCAAGGTACGAGGAAAGTTTGAGACCACCAACACCCCTCACTACTCCCCAGAGTCTTCCTTCCTGCTTTAAACATGCTCTGGCATATGTGTGAGGTAATGTGTGAGGTTTCTAAGTTAGATATATAGTCACTTCACTTATATGGGAAGAACCATTTAACTCATGAAACATCTCAGTTTTATAATGGATAGTTACACTGTTTATATGATATTTTTCATATGCACACTGCTCAAGGCATTTCATAAATAAGGACCATTTAATTTGTTAAGTGGAAGGTCTGCATTGGTATGATGCCTTGTAAAAGGAGAGCGATTAGATTACAGGGCCTATTTGACCATTTACTTATTGCATATATTTGATAAATTATACATAATTACTATTTCTCCACCATCTGTCTTTTTAAATTACATACATATATCCATTTGTATGTATTCCTATTCTAATCCAGTTTTAGTAGCTTATAACATAATTACAATTATGCATCTTTAGTTCTTATAGTCAGTTTCTGGAATTGTCTATATTTGCTTCAAATCCAGCTTCTTTCCCTCAGAGTTCTTCCTTTTTCACATTCGACCAAATTGACCAAGAATATCTGGGGCTTATTCATTCCAAAAGGTATCATACCTGCTTCCAAACTAGACACACAGAGAGAAAATCAAAGTGGAATTCATTCACAGTATTAAACTTTGGCCTTTGTCACTTGGTGTCAGTGATGATAACTCTATCCACAGCCTCACAGACTTCCACTGTTGAGTCTATGACTGTCCCTCTCATGTCCTAGCTCAGCCTCCGTGCTACCTACCATGCACAGTGCCAATATTAGTTCTTTTCATACACTCCCTTGCCTATTTACTTAAACAGAGAAAATGTGTACTTCTACACAGGCAGAGCTGTCTGTGTTACCAAAAATACTAGGATTATTAAGAGCAGAGATAAAGACATTCAACACTCATGTACCTCCAAAATAAGTCTAGTTGCACTCACATCTCTTCCTTTACTCTAGGACTTTAGTTGTCATAAAGTAATACTCACTTGCAAAACCAAGAGGAGGCATTCAGGAGACTCTAAGTCTAGTAGTTATGCTGAGCCAAGGTGACGTTTTATCCTTATCTCTCAGAGAGGTTATGGGAATGTCACCCATATATAAAAATACATTTATAGATAAAGTAAGCCCATATAATACTTTATTTCATTGAGCATAATGTCTGTATGTATTAAGTGTGCTTAAACTGTAGAACTCTATCAGTTTATTAAGTATAATTTATTTTATACTTTTCAAAGAGAATGTGTTCAATCAATTTTAGTTATATCCTTAACTGAACTTTATAAAACATGTATTATTAGGCAGAGACTGTGCTAAATACTTCACATACATTTTCTCATTGTATGAATTATATGTGATGAATTTTATTATTTCCATTTAACAGGAAACTAAATTTTAAAGATTTGCTTAGTTGCTCATGGTACCTAATGGAGTCAGGATTTGAAACCATTTCTTTCCAAATCTAGAACCAAAATGTTTAGCCAGCATGAGCATTAACTCTCTGCTAATTAAAATGCAAATATGTCTGTAATGAATTGTGTAAATAACTCCTACAATCTTACCATGAATGTGTTTTTTAGGTTGCTTTCCTCTGTGATGTAACAAATTATATATATTAGGAAGGTACTGTATGTAGGCAAATGAAATATTTAAATGGTAGAATAAGAGAGAAAGGAGAAAAACTATGCCAAAATCAGGCATCTACCACTTTTATTATTTGGCTTTGCTCTAAAATACTAAGATACAATCAATTTGAAAATGAGCATTTTTGGAAAATAAGTATTTTCACAGTTTCATTATATAATAGATATCACACATAGAGAAACACAAAGATACAGAAACATGTCAAGCTGACATGCAAACTCAGTACAGATGAGTTAAAGTACTATAAATTATTTGTTTTTAGTCTCCTTTTCCTCAAAAATGTCTGGATTTTATAAAATAAGAAAATCAAAATTTTTGATGACTATTCAGTTTTCTTTCATCAAAATTATGAACTCATAAGAGATTTCATGTAAAATGATAAGGTGGAATTTCATAAACCTACTATATTTGCTATTCTATGCACTTATTTCTATTTAAGTCAAAAGCCCTCCACACTTCAGAGGGCATTGAAGACACATGCATTTAAACATTTTAAGAACAGAATTTAGAAAATTATTTGTTATTTTTCCTAATTAATATGTTTTTTCAGTAACAAAAGAACAATGAGAGATAAAATTTAAATTTTAAAATTTAGGGACTTCTGGGTGCCTCAGCAGTTGAGCATCTGCCTTTGGCCCAGGGCATGATCCTGGATTTCTGGGATCGAGTCCCATATCAGGCTCTTTGCATGAAGCTTGCTTCTCCCTCTGCCTGTGTCTCTGCCTCTCTCTTGTGTCTCTCATCAATAAATAAATAAAATCTTAAAAATAAATAAATAAATAAATAAATAAATAAATAAATAAATAAATAAATTTTAAACTTTAAAATGAGATGTGATGAGGTATTAGCTAACACTATGGTAGTCATATTGCAAGATGTGAGTGCTTCAAATCAATATGTTGTATACTTTCAAACAAAACAAAGTTATATGCTAATTATATCTCAATGAAGGTGAAAAAAATACAACTTAAAATGAAATCTCATTCAGGCATCATTTTTATTGGTAGAGTAGATGGGTACTTAAACCATTTTAGAAATGAGAGCTACACTATTTCTACATGGCTCTCGTGTACATCTTATAAATAAGGATACTTTGAGCTTACAAATTTAAATATCCAGTTCTTGAAATATGGTAGGACATGGTTTATATATTTTCAGTTATCTAGGAGCATATTGAAAACAGGATCTTGCCATGTTCATTTTTGAATTTCTAGTCCTTTTGAAAATACTTGATTTAAAATAGCTATTGAATAAATGAATAAGCTTTGAATAGTTAAATATGAATGTTAATATACTCTTTTCAAAATTATTTTTGACCAACTATTTCTTCATATTTCAATTGCATCTAGACACTCATTTAAAAAATTCATTTCTTGTTATCACATTCAACATGTTACATGCATATTGCATTCAACTTATCTTTGTGATAACCTAGTTAATACATTTCCACTTTAGAATTGAATATTAGCAGTTAATATGATTTTAATATGCATTACTTATAGAGCTTGATATTTCCCTCACATTTTTATCAATTTATTTTTAATACGGAAATTTTTATTCCATTTTCTTAGGTGTCACCACGATGACCCTCTAGGCCTAACTGAACATGTAACTAACCTCAGTGACATCTCTATCCCCTCTTTGTGTGACCTCTGTCTACCCTTTCTCTGTTCCCTCCTATAGTTAGGACACATGCTTCACAGTCATTACATCAATTCTAATATTTTCCAGTTTAAAAAAACAAAACAAAACAAAAATCAATCAATCAATCAAACAAACAAAGCAAAGCAAAACAAAACAAAACAAAACAAAACAAAAAATGAAGCCAAAACCAAATAAATAAAAACCAAAATCATTTAGGGGCACCTGGGTGACTCGGTCAGTTAAGAAGCCAACTCGTGATTTCAGCTCAGGTCGTGATCTCAGGGTCTTGAGATCAGGGCCCTGCCTCTGGCTCCATGTTCAGTGGGGAGTCTGCTTGAGGATTCTCTTTCTCCCTCTCCCTCCACCTTTCCTCCTGCTTGCATGGTCTCTCTGTCTCAAGCAAATAAATCTTAACAAAAGTTACTACATTTTAATTCATATCTTTTCCCAAATACTATTTAAATAAAATTAATTAAAATACAGAGAACATAGATTATAATCTCTTCATAACACTTAGATCTATTATCTACTGTGGACAAAGCATGTATAACACTCAGAATTTACCAACAGTCTTTTACCACTTTTTTCTTATATTGCCGTGTATCGTTACCTTTGTATTTGAGCTAAAGTTATAAATTACAGAAAGACTAATTGTTTAATCATTTGGGAACACAAGTAATGGGAAAGCAAAGTATCAAAATTTTGGTTGAATCATCAGGATTTCCAACTTTTTACAGTTCAATCACTGGATTTAGGCAGTGGGTCATTGAATGGTTTTACTAATCAAAATGAGGAATTAAACCAGGTAATTTTTCAATATTTTTCCTTTTTGGAGAACCTTTAAAAGAATTTCGTAAAAAGGAGTTTGGAAACAAATAATGCAAATACATTACTTAATTTTATAGCTGCTAGAAAATATTTGAACAGTAAAAAGATCTCACTTATCTAGGACCTTAGGATTTAATCCTTTCTACTGACTTTACTCTGCTGCTTAAAAATATTCTCTGGTTTCCCCAATACTTCAAGGCAAAGCAGTGTAACAGAAAAGACTTTTTTCTTGATCCAACAGTGCCCTATTATTCTTTGACCTAACCTCTTCTCTTCAAAAGCTATCTTCATTTATATTGCTCTAAAGCCATTTCCTCTCAGCTCCTATTATCCATTTATGCCTTCAGTCTTCATGCCTTAAAATTGCTCCTTTTTTTCCTACCTCTCTACTGAAATTGCTCTCTCAAAGGTCATTAATGAGTTTCTTCTTCCCAAATACAAGATACACTTTCAATTTCCTTATTTTTCTCAATCTCTACTGTTTTGCACTAGAAACTACTTTTTTGTTTGTTTGTCTCATTTAGCTTACAAAGGAAGAATATGGTTAGGATGTCTGACATTTTGTCAGCAAATCTCAAAAGAGACATTACAATGATGGTAAAGCTCATTAAACATAGAGCTTAAAGACTATACTGTTTCCAAAGTAGTTTTAAGGACCTCAACAAGTGGAAGGAGTTTGCATATTTTTAATCTTACATTACATTAATATGACAAGCTTCATCATATAATTTATTTTAAACAGGAGTCATCATCATCGCTCTGGTTCCAATTATGCCTCATATATTTAAAGCCAAATTCTACCTAGTGATTAGATCAGATTCTCTGATTCTTAGTTTCATCTCCTGGTAGTGATCATCTGGTTGGTTAGTTCATATTTTTTCTAGGAAGGCACTTAATAGGTTGCTAATCAGCAAATTAACTGTTATTCTTGGTCATGTATATATATGGTATTAGTTAAAGGGTAAGGTGGCATTCAGATGGCACAAAACATGGCACTTGGGAAGCAGAGGCTAAAGATAGTTCAGTTTTATTTCTAGGACAGTAGTTATCATTTTTGGCACATTCTATTCTTTGCTTATCAGTATCCCCTGCTTTGCATTGGAGAGCTTCATTAAAAATTTTACCAGTTGCAAACTATTAACTTGGTGTCCTAGAGTTTATAAAGATTTAGTTCACCTAAGCAGTGACATAGAAATTCCTGTCATTGCCTGTGTCCTTCTGGTAATTAGTTTCTTGATTTCCATTTCTATATATGTATATATGTATATATACATATATATGTATATATAAATGTAATTGTCATATATATGATTATGGAGATAGATAATAAATATCAGAAATAGAATATTTAAGGATTCTCTCTCTCTCTCTCTCTCTCTCTCTCCCTCTCTGTCTCTCTTTTAGGCCTGTTTGATTATTAGGAACAGGTACACAGGTAGACCCTCACACTAGCACAAATATAATTTTGTATTGGATATGGGGGTACCTGGGTGGTTAAGCAGCAAAGCATCTGCCTTCAGCTCGGGTCGTGATCCCAGGTCCTGGGATCGAGGCTCACATCAGGCTTCCTGCTCCGTGGGAAGCCTTCTTCTCCCTCTGCCTCTGTCTGCCTGCCTCTCAATTTCTCTCTGTGTCTCTCATGAATAAATAAATAAAATATTAAAGAAAAACTATATTGGATATGTGGTCAGAACGAAGAGAAATCTAAGAATGAATTTTAAGTGAGCTAAGACTCAAAGAGAGTGCAAGATGGTTCTTGAGTCAATGCATTTCTCTTGGCCTCAGCAGTGAGTCACTGATTTATAACCAACACTGTTGATATGATTCCTATTTTTGTCCATGTGCGTACCTATGGCAATTGACTACCTTTTATTGCTATTTGCTACTGCTGCTTCTTAATTTTGTCTTATACATGATCTCTTATTGTCATTGAAATATTACTATACCTCTGTCAGTCACTATTAGCTACACCATCCACTTGCTCAATCAGCCTGAGTTTCCCAATATACATCATTAAAAGCAAGACTTTCTTTGGCCAAATTTATCGTATCATGTATCATGCAAGTGTTCTTATGGAGATAAGATGTCTATTCCTGGTCCAAACAGCTTAAGTCATATGACATGACCACATGGCAAAATAAATGAAAATACTATGAAATGATGGCTGTGGATGAGACTGTGTTGATTAGGTTGGGGTGTTGCCAGTCAGGCACCAAAGTTGGCATTATCCAATCATTACCTGCTTCCTAAAAACCCTTCTATATATTTTTTTCCTTGCATCTCTTGACATTTTTTCCCACATCATTGACACTTTTCTATCTCTGTCTCTGAAGTGAAAGAGAAGAGACACTTTTTGAAAAATTTCCTCCCAATTTCCTTATTGAATAGGTGCCTTAAGGTTTTATCCTTGGATGTACATTTTATCCCCTTTGATTTTTCTCAAGACATAATAATTCTTATGAAGTCAGTTATAACATCTTTCATATAGTTCTTGAGTCTATAGTTTTAGCTTTAACTACTCTCTGAAATGCCAAATCTTCCTTTCCAATCACTGATTCGTTTTCTCTACTTGAACGTCTCCCATGTTTATGTATACTAGTTCTGAAACAAACTTGTTATTCCTAGTGGCCCTTAAATAGAGATCTCATTCTGACACTGATGTTTCCAATAATGGAATGACAATTCGATTAATTACCAAGTTTTATCCTTGAACTACCTTTAATACTCTTTTCTTCATCCCCTACCTTTAGTCAGATGCTGAATACTATGTAGTCTACCTCCATATCATTTCTTTCATCATCTATCCTGTATTCTCATGCTCACTACTTAGTTCATGCTTTCATTATTACTCCTAACTAGACAAGCATATTCAGTATCTTCCCTGTCTACAGCACATATTCATCACTGTCACACTAACCTTCCCACAAGAATTTCAGATATATAGTCCCCATTTCAGTAAAGTCCCAGTGGCAAACAGATGGCACATTCAATTGGGTAATTTTAAGAGAGTTTAATAGAATTTTAAAAGGTGCTAGATGAGTGAAGAGAGAACACAAGGGATAATACCATACCTTGGGGTTCACATCCTGTATTTTTCCTGTCATTATACCTGAAGAAAAAAGAGATAAGGAAGTGGTTGTTGGAACCCAAAGATACAAAGGACTATGTAGAGAGGCCATCTGTCTTTAAGGAGGAAGCCAACCTCACAGGAAGACAATTTAGGAATATAACCTACCTCACTGTCCTTCCACCTTCCAGATATCCTGCCAGTGTTTCCAAATGGGCAAACCCAACTGGAAGCCTAAAGGCAAAGGATCTCATGAATGTGGTCCAGATAGATGTAGGGCAGAGAATGTATCTGAAAGGGCAAGTAGTTCAATTCAATCCTCTTAAATAGCTTTTCATTGCCTACTAAAATAAACAGTGTTTAAAGCGTTGCACTGAATGGCCTAAATCTTTCCTATTAGCTTTATTATATTTTTTGGCCAAATTGAGCTGTAGGAAGTCTCCATATTTTCATATTTCACTACAGTATATGCCTCGATCTTTATTGAAAACAGTCTTTCTTCCTTTGGCACACCTCTACCACCTGAAAAAGTATATATGCTTTGAGACTTGCTTTACCATTTCTCATCTACATTTTTTCCTCAAAGTTTATATAGTATGGATAAATTAAATTTCTGTAATATGACTATGTCTTATTTAGAAACTTATTCCAGCTTGTACTTGTGGTAGTCAGAATTCTAAGATGGCCCCTAATGTCCCTTCTCCCTCCCCAAATGTGCATGCCCTGTGTAATTCCTTTGCTTTTGACTATAAGCAAGAACAGTGAATATGATGGTACATCACTCCTATGATTATACATCTTATATGGGAAAGGGATTTTCTAAATGTATTCAGTCAGTTTTGAGTTAATCAAAAGGGATATTATTCTAGGTGGACCTGACTAATAAGATGAACCCTTGAAAGAGATTAGCACCTTTCTTAGGACATTTAAATCATGGGAAATTCTCCTGCCAGCCTTGCAGCCTTGGAGAGGGACACGCAAGATATGGTGGACATCCTTTAGTAGATGAGAATGGCTTCCTGTTGCCAACTAGCAAGAAAGCAAAAATCTCTGTCTTACAGTCATAAAGAACTGAATTCTACGAATAATCCATGAGCTAGGAATAGGACACTAACCCTCCAGTGAGATTGCCACCCTAGCCGGCCCCTTGCTTTTAGCCTGGTGAGACCCTTAGCAGAGGACCCCGCTAACCTATACCCAGACTCTGGAACAGTGGAAACTACAAGATAATAATTTTTGTTTTAAGCCATTGAGTAAGATGAGTTACATCACCTTAAATTTAATAAATTTAATTTCTATTAAAATTTAAAGAAAATTTAAAAAAAATTAAGATGTTATTTTCAAGGCCACAAAGTATTGTCTGGATTGAAACAGAAGAATGAATGATTTTAGAGATGTGAAGGATGATTTTAGAGATGTGAATAAACAATTAGTGTTTATTTTGTTTTGTTTATCAGTTTTGTAGCTGAAAATATTTTTTTATACTAAGCAAAAAGTTCAGGCTTTTAAAGCATAAAAATATATTTTTTAAAGATTTTATTTATTTATTCATAGAGACAGAGAGAGAGGCAGAGACACAGGCAGAGGGAGAAGCAGGCTCCATGCAGGGAGCCCGACGTGGGACTCAATCCCGGGTCTCCAGGATCACGCCCTGGACTGCAGGCGGCGCTAAACCGCTGCACCACCAGGGCTACCCTAAAACATAAAAATATTAAAAAGCAGTTTTCCATTCAGAAACACCAAATAAAGAACGGTGTTAGATTTGAGAGTATTGTGTGGTCAAAAGAAGATACCTCAAAAATGAACATTGAAACAAGCAGAAGAGATTTGGAAGGAATAGAAGGAGTGAGCACTTCAAAAGATGCATGATTTTAAAGTTAGCATTTCCTTTCTACAAATGGAGTTAGAGAACAGAAGGCAGATGCTGTCTGATTATCTCAGATTCAGCTAAAGGAGGATGTCATTTGTTACTCCAATTTACAGGAACTGCATAAAACAGTCATAACAGGAGCATATTTTCCTTGCCTGCGCCATGTTAATCATCATTACATCTTTTCTGATCACTCCAGAAAGAAAAGTTACAGATGTTAAGGGAATGGGGCAAACATAAAAAAAGAGAACTATGCTCCAGATAGTGTTCTTTTCTGCAGATGAAGTGAAAAGAAATGAAATTTTCTAATTTTGTAAATAAAATGTGAAGCTCTATCTATCTTCATGTTAGTCACATTCTAATAAAATAAATAAAAGATGAGATGAATATTCATTTTGACTTCATTTTCTACTTTTTTTCAGAATACTTAAAGTTTGAGAGAAATGTGAGACAACTTCTTTTGTTTCATCTTGTCTTGGGACTTTTTACTGGAGGACTCTATTACCTTTGGATTCAAATTCACTGCGGTATGTTAGGAAATAATTTTTACATTAACTCAGGGTGATTCAGAAAATCTTGATTGTTCAGTTGACTTGAGAATACACTGGAGGAATCAGCTGGATATCAAGGTATCCAGAGCTTTATCTCATGTCATTTAATGTGAAGATAATGCCTTTTCTATTAAAATTTAAAGAAAACTAATATTTTGAACATTTTTACATACACTTTTAAGATTTAAAATGAGTTTCAAAGGTTATTTTCAGGCCTGCTTTTAAAGAAACCTAAGTGGAAGTCTTTAACTTTCATCAGTTAAGAAAACTCAACGTGATGTGAATTACTGCAGGTAATGACACAACTTCCATTACTCTATTTATCTAATTGAAACTCTAATTAAGAAACATGTGCTAATCTTTACTTTGATAGCAACCTAGAAATACTATATACCTACTTAAAATCTACCCCATTTACCACATTAGGATTAGCAGCCCACCTTACTACATTTCTCAAAGGAAGTAACCTCTCTCGAACTCCCTTTAGCCTCTGACCAAGATGTAGCATATAATACCAGTGGAGACCAGTGGAATTGTGCGAGGCAAGAGGCTCTGGGTCCACTATTGTTTTTATTTAAAGGAATAAATACTATTTTGTACTCAGAAAAATCTGAGGTTCTTTGTGCACGTCTCTTAACGTGATATTTTAAGTGCATACACACGTAGACAAATAATATTGTTTTTGTTCTTGCTATTATATTACTCCACACTTGTATTGCTATCTTTCAAACAGTATTAAATAAATATTTCTGAATAAATTATAAAAACAGTATATGCACATGGTAAAAAAAAAAAAAAGCACAACTTTAAATGGTACAGTATGGGACGCCTGGGTGGCTCAGCGGTTGCGCGCCTGCCTTCACCCCAGAGTGTGATCCTGAAGTCTCAGGATCGAGTCCCACATCAAGCTCCCTGCATGGAGCCTTCTTCCCTCTCTGCCTATGTCTCTGCCTCTCTCTCTCTCATCAATAAATAAATAAAACCTTAAAAAAAATAAAGGGTACAGTAAAAAGAAAAATAAGAGACTTCCCTCTCATTTTCCCATTCTTTACTCTGTACCATCCCCTGAGGTAAGGATTTTAATAACTATCCTAATTATTTCTTATTTTGTTTATCTCTGTAACTCCAAATAAGTTTTCTATTACCTCTGTTTCTGAATTAATTTGCTTAAGAATTATTTATTATTTTTTTGATGATTGAATTCACTGAAAAATCCCTCTCATTCTCATATCTATCATTAGAAGAGACTTTGAAGTCCTAATTAAGGATATGAAGCTTTACCATCATGTTTTACTTAGTTTTACTTTTGTTTCTATGCTCTTTTCATATTTTGACATGGAGCAATTCATTTCCTCTGATATCGCCTCCTGCCTCCATCCACAGTGCTCAGACTACCTGGGTACTTTAGAGAGCTTGCTTTCTGTTCCTGCTGCATAATCACCTGCTTAAGAATTAAGACCAGTACTTCTTGGAGACTCTCTCTGTTCCTTTGTTTTTCTTTGTGCTTGAGTATGTAGACGACTTCTTAGAAGATATCTGATAACCGGTTTTTGTAGATGAGCTTTCCTCCTTCTCTTGAAGAATTCTAGGGTCATCTCTTCATTCTTGGGGTTGGGAAAATTTACAATTACGCTCTAGACATATGGGACATTTTTACATTTGTTGCATTCGCCCTTAGAGAATTGCTTCAGTGTGAAGATTTTGGGTCTTCTTTCTACTTTTGAAATCAGTGTTAGATTTTCTTTTTATTATTATTATCATTATACTCATAGTAATTATTTTCTAAATATTCTCAAAACAGTTGCTATTTTGTTAGTAATCTTCCTCTAAATTATTTTTTGAATACCCATTAATTAGATTTGAGCATCTTGTATTATTCTTTATGACTTTTATTTATTTTTTATTTTCCTTTCCACTTTTTAATCATGTATTTTAGAATATATCTTCCAATTTCATTTTTATTTTGACAATAGTAATTTTAGTTTTAAAAGGCTTTTTCTTATTAATGACTTTTGGCTTTTCCTTGAGTATATTAATTGATTTATTGTGCTTTTTAACATTCTCTCTTACCTGCTATGCTCATCATGCAAATGAAAATTCATTCAAACATGAACAGACTTGTAATATGTGAGGCAAACAGTATAATCAGAACTATAATCTGAAATAACATGGCCAGAAACATAATGACTGGCAAACAAATTAGAAAAGCTTTCAAAATTTCACTTCCTGTGCTATGGAGTAGTACATATTTTACCTAACCCCGAACATGTGTGGCAATTATTGTCTCTCTTTTTTGCCAATTATTACAAAGTCAGTCATGTCCTGGTATCAGTCACTTATATAGAAAGGTGTCACATTTTCCAGGATTCTAATTCAACCTCCAAATTTTTACTATAATTGGGGCAGCTGGGTGGCTCAGTTGATTAAAAGGCCAATTATTGATTTCAGCTCAAGTCATGGTCACAGGGTGGTGAGATATAGCCCCTCATGGGGCTCTCTGTTGAGTGTGAAGTCTGCTTTAGAGTCTCTTTCTTCCTCTCCCCTGCTTTCCCCCCTAGCTTCACTGGAACTTGTGCACACAGAGCGCTCTGACTCTGTCAAAAACAATTTTTTTCTCTAAGTATTTCCTATCATTCCTAATCATTATGTATATAAAAATCATGGTATAGAAATACTTTAGTGCCAATATATTAACATAGATATAGTTTGTAATATATTTTCTCCCTAATAATATGACATGTTTATTTCATATTAAAATAAACTTGAATATGCTTTGTTATAGGTAAAAAAAAAAAACAGATTTGAATGTGAAAATACTTTCAGGTTTCTTTGATAAACATATAATTTCCTTATATGCAACCTGATAAAAGATATATTGGTGCACTTCAAAGTCAATTGAAACAGAAAGTAGGGTGGTAATTTATTGTAGTTCACTAATGTGTATCCCAGTGGAAGACAATTCAACCTTTTGTAGAAATTCCTGAAACTAATTTACTACACAGTGTGGGAGTGTTCAAGGAAAGTCTTCAACATTCTCTGCAAACCCTCTAATCCTTGGATTTCCACCAGTGAATAAATATAAACTGAGATTTGTTTTAGAGAATTATTATTTTATCTTAAAAGAATTGATTGTACAAATATTTGCAATTTTCATTTGAAATTCTGAAAATTAGAAATTCTTTCTATCATAGAAAGAAATGAACATCAATTTTTCATTAAAACATTTTCTGTCCAAGTTCCATATTGTAAAACATTACAAAAAATTAAATTAGGTTATCCAAGAATAATAAACATCTCTCTACTTCATTAATTAACTCAACTAGCATGCGTTAGCATCACAGGATACCTGAAATTCTGGTATTTTTAGAATCAATAGGATCAAGGGAAATTAAAAAGTAATACAGTCCTAGAAAAACATCACAGAAAATTAACTTACTACATTTTAAATAATTTCACATTAAGACTCTCTAAATTGCTTTGGGAACCTATTTCACTAGGGATTATGTTTATTTTCTGTGCTTGTCAAATGGTTATAAACAAAACTTAAATTGTTTTTAACAACCACTAGAAAAAAAAACCCTTTTAGTCTTTCAACCAATGTTATATACAATATACATCTATAAATACTATATATACATATATACTATGTTAAGTATTTGGTCTTCCTTATAAAAACAATATAAAATGAACAAAAGGAAGAAAAAGTAGGTCTTTCATGGTAATCTCTTTTTCAACAAACCTATTAACCATATTGTCTATAGCAATATGCAGATTCTATGGAAATTTCTCAGATAAGCACATTTTCTAGAATTCAAGACTGAGTGTGGGAAATGCACGTGTGAACTCACAATTATGCAAGGTAGAATAAAACAAATACATAATTAGTGTACAAAGAGGTACAAAATGTGATGAGGGAGTTATAATATTTTGGATATAAACAAAGAGTTTCAATGGTCTATACATCAAAAAACAGATATTGGGGTAGATACTACTTAAATAATTACTTATAATCAGACACAATGGTTGGCATGTAATACAACTGGTTTTCCTTCTTTCTATATTTCCCTACCTCCAAAAAAATGACATCAAGATTAGTTAGACTTAAAACGTAATCATTACAAAAGCAGAATGTAGGAAAAAAATGTAAAATAGAAATGTTCACTCAAGCTACAGTATCTATAAGTTGACATCAAATGACAAAAACTGACATCAAGAAATCCAGAGTGGCAAAGACTGCTACCAGCCTCCCAATGATCCACGCTGTCCTTTTCATAGAGTAGAAATATTTCTGTGAAGTGGCTGTCATTCAGGAACTTCGTTTCCTAACAGTCTGGCATTTTGGTGGGACCATCAGATTATTTCTTGCCAGTGGACTGTGAGCTCAGTAATGTATGTATGTCTTCATTCCTCCTGGGCCTCTGTTTTAGCAGAAGTAGGTGGGCCATCTCCAACTTTTTTTTTTTTTTTCCTTTTACGTTTGGATGCAAAGGACCCAAGACTTGTGGACTTGGTACTGCAGGATGGAAAGAATCCTTGCTTAACACTTGGAAAAAAAGTCTACTTCAAACAGCAACACTATCAATAAACTATTATATGGGCAAGAAATAAACTATTTGTTGTACCTCTAAAATACAGAATTTTTGTTGTTGTTACAGGGGCTTGTATAATAGTATCCTTATTAATATCCTAGAATTCTTTTAACATAAACCAAAAAAATAAAGGAATAATAATTTATGATTGAATATGATAGAAGTAAACAGAGAGCAGCTATTTTGCAATTTAAATAATAAGATTTACTACCTGGACTTTGGTTTGGCAAACATTTTTTAAAGGGTTAGGTAATAAATATTTAGGATTTGTGTGACAAACAGTCTATGTCACAGCTGCTCCATTCTGCCATTGTAATGCAAAAGCAGCCATAGATAACACATAAAGAGATGGGAGTGGTTGCATTACAATAATACTTATAAAAAATAATCCTGAAGGCCATCGTTTGCAGACCCCTGGTTTAGCTTTGGCACACTTTCTCCACCTGGTGGCAGCAAATTAAATTGCAAGAATAGCTAAATGGTGTAACTAAATTTCAGGAAATAAAATAATTGAAGGAAGTACACCTAAAGTCGTAAAGCGCACTTGTGCGTAGAGATGTTATTATTATTATCTTTTTTACCCAGACAGCTACTCCACTATCTCAATGGTTGAAAATCCAGCTCCTGGTTAAAATGTATATAGCACTGATTTCTTTATTTTATAAATACTTATTTTAAAAAATTAAGATAATTCCCAAGAAAAATGGGAATATCTTTACCTATTTTATGGCATCATTTTTAGCACGTTTAATAATGGAACAACAAAAATGACAGAATTAAAGCTTACTTTTATCATATTAGTTACTATCTGACTCAATGTGTTTAAAATAAGACTAAGATATTGGATATGGGGGTAAAGCAAGGTTTCAAAGACTTTCATGATGGTACTTGAATTTTCATTATATTTTCTGCATGGTTTCTCTCATTCATGTAGCTTCACAGAGTTGGATTAACAGTTGTGTCCATAAGTAATAAAAATGAAGGGACTGGATTCATCAGTATGGTAGCACACTGCCAAGCCTCCTGAATCTAGGGAGGCTCTATACTATTCAGAAAGGTTTATAATACTAATCGACTCTGTGCCTTTGAAAAAAAGTTTTATTAGTTTTTTAATATCAAAATTAATTTAAAATTTTAAGAATTTGTTTAAAGACAAGTAGTTATTGCTAATGGAAAAGAATAATATTAATCTGAATATTGTAAAAAAATAAAAGAAAGCTCAGTTTTCCTTTCTTTAGACCAACCAAGCTCCAGATTTTAAATATTTTGTTAATACCCTGTAACCTCACAAAACTATTGATAAGAAACACAACACTTTTGAAAAGTAAAGTTTCTCTTTGAAATCCTCATTAAAATATAAATATGAGAGAGTAAGGAGGTAAAATTTGCTATGAAAATGTTGGTTTGCAACATGTCAATTACTACTGTTCTATCTATCCTTTACTTCCAACCACTGTTTGAACTACTCATGAAGTCACATGTAACTATCTTGATTTAAGTAGTTGGACCTTCAGTGAAATCCTCCAAAATTATTGTCTAATGCACTTATTTGAATGTGTGGTCAGGATTTCTTTGTGCGATGTAAAAAGAAAAAAAAAGTGAATCCACAATGTTTGATATCAACAGGAAGACCAGTTTAGTAAAAATAAAAGTTTAGCACCTGAGAGTAGTTGTAGATAACATTTAAAATTTAATGGGCTTACTGTATATAGACTTTAACTTATTGGTAATGAGAGCACCATAGAATTTTCAGAATGAAAATAATGTGATGGTTTCAAGTATTTTATTTGTAAATGTATAGGAAATGGATTGAAAAAGAGAAAGACTATATGTAAATATATGTATATAGATGGATGGATGGATAGGTAGATAATGTTCATGACTTTTCCCTAATTAGATTTTTGGTTTTCCTTTAGATTATTTATACTTCTTTTATATCACCAGATAACACAAGATCTGCTGATATTTTGGGTTCATAGTAGATTTTTAATCAATATGTATTGAACTGGAAGGAATTATATTGTTAAATAAAATGCTTTATTGTTAAATCAAAATATTCTTAAGGAGTTATTTTCCTGATCATGTACAGAAAACCTGATTTTCTCTGTAAAGATGGAATAGAAATTACATAGATGGATGCACACAAAAGCAATATAGAGTATCATATGTTGAACTGAACAATTGAAGGTTTTTATCTAGGATGCTAACACTCATTACATTAACCTCTGTAATTAAAATGACTTCTTTTTATAATACACAATTGAATTTGCTACTAACACTAACATGATCAATATAATGGGTGAAATTTACGTTAATTTGAACATGAAATTACTTGTTTCCTAAGGTTAGGATTAAATTAAGACATTCTCTCCTAATGCTGATTAAATCAATGAAAATAATCACCTGCAAACAAAGTTTAAAAATGCATATATCCATAGACATCAAATGTGATTCTTTAGTTTTACTTTGTAACATAAGTGGAGATATACATACTTTAGTTTGTCTTATAGCCAGTCTTTTTGGAAAAAAGAATTTTCCACTGGGAAATAATTTTGTATACAGCTGAATTCCTCTTGTGATTTGTGTATTCTTGCCAGGACTTCGGGGAGTGTGATGGGTTGAAAAATAGCACACAGAGGATATTTTAGAGCAATAAAACTATTCTTAACAAAACTGCAATGCTGAATACATGACACCAGTGTTTTGTTTTTTTTTAAGTTCATACCATAAAGAGTAAACTCAAATGTATAAGATTTAAAAAAACAAACAAACAAGAGGTAGGGGCATCTAGGTAGCTCAGTCAGCTAAGGTTTCCACTCTTGATTTCAGCTCAGGTCATGATCTCAGGGTCCTGAGATTGAGCCCCATGGCTCGAGCTCAGTGGGAGACTTTGTTGCTCTCCCTCCCCCTGCTTGCGTGTGCTCCCTCTCCCTGAGTTTTTCATAAATAAATAAATAAATAAATAAATAAATAAACAAACACACATATATGTTCATGTATATATATATATTTAAAGATTTTATTTATTTTTTCATGAGAGATACACAGAGAGAGGCAGAGACTCAGGCAGAGGGAGAAACAGGCTCATCTCAAGGAGCTCAAAGTGGGACTCAGTCCCCAGGACTGGGATCACCTCTTAGTCACTCAGGCGTCCCAATAAATAAAAATTTTCAGAAAGGAATCTGTACAATTGTACAAAATAAGCTTACTGAAGGGGAGGAGGAGAAAAGGTGTTGAACCAAGTAACTTCGGAAATGAATGGGTATTATAGGATTTCACTCATACATGGAATTTAACAAAAAAAAAAAATAGATGAACGTTGGGGGAAGAAAAGAGAGGCAAACAGGAAACAGATTCACAATTATAGAGAACAAACTGAGGATTATTGGAGAGGAGGGTGGTTGGATTAAATGAGATGCATAAATATGGGAACTTGGACCAACAACAAAAAAAAGAGCATTAAGTAAAAACCAGAGAAATTTGAATAAATGTGAACTTTGGTTAATAATATTGTTTCACTATTGATTCATTAACTGTGACACAGGTATATACAAATATAAAATGTTGATTATAGAGACAATTGGGTGTGGGAAATATAGGAAGAAATCTTGCAACTTTTCTTTAAATCTAAAATTATCCTAAAATTATAAGTTTATTTTTAAAAAGGAATCACTTTCACTTAACACATATAAAGTTTTAAAGCCCATTTAAGCCTAAAAATCACTCTGTTGTTTCAGAATAAATTATAGTGCTTCTCTCAAAGAATTGTTTTAAAGATAAAATAATGCATCATAATGACTATTCTTATTCATAGTGGTAGTCTCAATAGGTAAAACAATTATGTTGATCAATGAAATCAAGCAAATACAATCATATTTCTCCTTTTCACACATACCACATACACACACACACACACACACACACACACACTAGATCATCTTTACTGTTCCCTGGGTATAATGGTAACAGTAAATTCAAAGACTGGCTGGGTCAGGCAAAGAAAAATGATGTAATGGATTCTTTTGAGAAGCTGAGGTTCTGGATTTGGATTCAGAAGGTTAAAGGTGGAGATGTATATTTGATTGATTAGGTAATCTGTGCTTAGGGACTGATAAAAGGGTCAATACCGAGTAAATGTTAGTTTGGTGTTTTTGTATGTTTCATCTGATTTTTATTCAGCATATCCAGTGTTTGCTTTAAAGAATATATGAACTTAAAGTAGTCTGTAAATCTGTTTATTAAATGTCTGTTGTGCATTGGACTAAACTATGACTTTTATAAAAATATACATATATACATACATTAATATTTTATACATGTATAGTTTTTTTAAGACTTTATTTATTTATTCATGAGACACACACAGAGAGAGGCAGAGACAGGCAGAGGGAGAAGCAGGCTCCATTCAGGGAGCCCGCTGTGGGACTTGATCCCGGATCCCGGGATGAGGCCCGGAGCCAAAGGCAGACGCTCAACCATTGAGCCAACCAGGCATCCCAACATACATATTTTATATATACATATACACACATATATGTATAAATAAATACACAAACACGCACATACATACACACACATACCATTAACATATCCTTGCTTTGGAATTTGAAATCTAATATGTGAGATAAGAGTACATGCAAATGAAAATAATATAAAAAGAAAAGGAAGTCAATTTATCTAGAGCTCTTTACCAGAAAATGTATCCAACATATTTAGAAATATGTTACAACAGTAAGGCCAAGGGATAGAGATAAGCCAAAATAGAGGGTCTGTAATTTAAAGGCTGAAATATAAGAGGAAAAGGGGTTTAGGTAAAAAGGTGTCGAAGTTTTGAGTGATCGACTACTGCTGGACAGGGAAAAAATGACTCTGATGAAGGAATTGCAATAAGGGAAAGTAGTTATAGTGATTACTAGATTAAAGATGTTCAGACAGCAGATGGCATGGGAGTGAGAGATCAGATGAATAGGAGACGCAAGTATCATATTGGCAATTAAAGTTTTGGGTGTGAGACTGTTTTGGATAACGGCAAGATCCAGGGAATATCTATTGTCATTTATGTTTGAACATGGAAGGCAAATGGTTGAAGCCAATTTGGTGGGCCAGTTTTTTTTTGTTTTTTTTTTTTTTTATGATAGTCATACACAGAGAGAGAGAGAGAGAGAGAGAGAGAGAGAGAGAGAGGCAGAGACAAGGCAGAGACATAGGCAGAGGGAGAAGCAGGCTCCATGCACCAGGAGCCCGACGTGGGATTCGATCCCGGGTCTCCAGGATCGCGCCCTGGGCCAAAGGCAGGCGCCAAACCGCTGTGCCACCCAGGGATCCCCAGAAAACAAGTCTTAAACTCCCCCAAGCACCCAGATAATCTGCCTCATGGGTCACCATTAGAATATTAAATTAGGAGTTCATTTCACTTTCTGGAAAATTGTCCATTTCTCCTATATACTTCATGATAAATGAGAAGACAAATTAATAAGAAAAGCATTAACTGGAAATTGAGTTTGAAACTCACTTAAACCCATTTGTTTTTCTTCCTTACTATATAAGCTCATGAGGGTCCCAAATGTCTTATTCACTGCTTAAACCTCAGAGCCCAGAAGCATGCATGGTGCTTAGTAGGCTCTCAATCAGAATTTAATAAATGAACGAGTTTTAATTTCTCCTCACAACAATCTCAAACCCAGACAATCTCCAAGTCCTATAAATTGTCTTTCTTAGCATGTTTAAATCTGCCCTCTCCTCTTCATCTCCTCTGTTCTCACCTTACTCCAGGGCCCCTATCCTCTCCTGCTGGGATGAGTGGAGTGTTCTCTATCTTCTTCTTTTTTTTTTAATAAATTAATTTTGATTGGTGTTCAATTTACCAACATACAGAATAACACCCAGTGCTCATCCCGTCAAGTGTCCCCATCAGTGCCCGTCACCCATTCCCCTCCAACACCCGCCCTCCTCCCCTTCCACCACCCCTAGTTCGTTTCCCAGAGTTAGGAGTCTTTATGTTCTGTCTCCCTTCCTGATATTTCCACACATTTCTTCTCCCTTCCTTTATATTCCCTTTCACTATTATTTATATTCTGGTGGGCCAGTTTTGATGACACCCAAGATGAATGGAGTATCTATATGTACTCTTGCCTGGACCAACCTGGTTCATACCTATGTCATGACATAATTATCAGTACCACTCCCTTTCTCTCTCAAATTTCATTATTTTGAATATAACTTATATGATCATTTTAACTTTGACCCAATAGGCAAACTCTGTAATGATTAGGTTGAATGGTCAGGAGTTTTTAAAATAAGGGATAAAGGAGAAAAGTGGAAGAAAATTACAAGTTGCTGCTTTGAATGGGAGCTGAACAAGGAGAAGAAGAAACATGAGGGAGGAAGAGTAACAGTTTGGAAGGCACCCAAACTTATTTCCTGTGTCTCCTCAGCAAGGCTGTTTCTGCACCCATCTGGTTTATTCTATGATTTTGGTGCATGCCCTGTACTTCATCATGAACTTGATTTGTGCTGTACCCCTAAATGAAGTAATTTTTTTCTCTTTTGCTTCCTCAAAACGATTCCCTCAACTGTCCAAAGCTTAGTTCAAAAATGGCCTCAATAAAATACCTTTAAGTAATAGGAATAAATAGTAATCTAAACTCTGTGATTTAAGAAGGCTGCAGCATTTAATTTTTATTGATTGTGTCTTGCAGAACGTACACCTGGTACTGGTGAACTTCCAGGAAGTTTAATATTCTCTGGTGACTGTTGAAAACTAAAAAAAAGTCGTCTGGTGAGATATATTTGATATATTTGATATTTGATACTTAGTCTCAAACTTAAATATCTGTTCAGCTGGGTATTGGGGTATGCTTAATCTATCCACGTTCATGCAGCAAGAGCTTTATCCTTTAATCAAGGATAGAAATTTTACATGCTGTAGCTCAGTTGCTATGTAATTCATCTGCAAACTGTTAGGCTTATAAAGTTTATGGTAAAAATGGCCTCTTTTGTGTGTTGCCACATACAAAAACACTAGTGTATGGGTTAATACTTGTACTCTGAGAAGGCTTTATTAAAAAACAATAAAGGCTAAAAAAATAAAGATATTTGGTTGTTGATGTTGGTGTGGTTTCTTTTTTTTTTTTTTTTTTTTTTGAGGGTGTGACAAACCCACTCTCTTCACTACTAACTTTTAACTTCTAACTTATCGTTAAAGGCTTTTTTTATCTTTATTTTTTTTTTTTTCATATCATACAATTAGGAAGTCAGTTGCTTATAATCACTAAGGCTCAGGAAGATGAAAGTGCCAATGGCCCATGCTGGTTGTTAAACCTTAAAAAAGATATATCTGCCTTTGAGGAAAAGAGATTAGTTAGCCCCTTGTTTCAGTACTAAGATCTGTCAACAAAAATAAGCAATGAAAATACTTTTCCTAATTCATTTCAACTATCTCCAAATATAGAATAGTCTACACTATAATATAAATGCAGCCTTATTTCTTTGAAAAAAAAAATTCCTTAATCTTTGAATCCTTCGCTTAGAAAGTCACCTTCATTATTTAAATGATTCATAGATGGTTTCTACAAGGGGAATAATCTTAGTTATTTTTATTGGAAGCAAATTTGCTTTTGATAGAAGGTGAAAGTAAATACATAGTCTTCTAGGAAATTAAAATATATTACATGGAATTACTGTCTTTTAATCTCAATGATCTTCTCTTAACCTACAATTCTATTTTATTATTATCTTTTAAGTTATATATCAATTGAAACCCAAATACGTGTATTCGTTCTTTAGTAGAACTATTTAAATTATGCAAGTGAGATGAGTGACTGGAGAGTTTTGAAGTGAACCAAATGATACATGTGTTAGAATTTTTAAATGAACCTAGATTGGTGTTAAGAATTTACCAGATACTAGATATTTTCTTTCATAACTAGATATTTCTAGTACCTCTTCTGATACTCTAAAAGCTTTTATCATGTGATGTATATATGCATAATGTAATGTAAAATTTAGCTATTCAAACTGTTGAATAAATTGTAAATCAATTAAACTATACCATCTAATCTGTTTCATTCTTTTTATTTCTATGAATATATGAAATGGCATATGTTTTTGTATGAATACCTTTTTGAACACATAGACGGTTCAAAAACTACAGACAATAATTACTGGCATCCTCAGCTTTTCTTTGTCCCTAATCTAAATTCTTTCAGTATAAGAATTGTTTGACTTTCAGCTTCTCAATGTTATATAATACTATTCACAGCTTTTTCCTAATGAATCATAAACTTTATTATTATCATAAACTTATTTGTTCATATATCTTGGCCTTTGGCCAAATTGTTAATAATGCCAAAATTCTAAATTTAATCTTGATAATCTTGACATTTTAGTAGTCTTGATTTGGAATGGGAATGCAGAAGGCTAATTTCCAGGGATTATTCCCAGAGAAACCACTGGAAGCTATAAAGTCTAACAAAAGAAGCAAGACATATTTTAAAGAGGTAAAGTGAAGACTGAAAAGCAGGCTTCTCTTAAAGTGCTAGTAGCATATCTTCCTATTCACATGTGGTATCTGCTGTGAAACTGTGTCAGCTAATTACGCATAGTTAATTGTATTCTTTTTGATTTTTTTAAAGATTTTATTTGTTTATTTATGAGAGACAGAGAGAAAGAGAGAGAGGCAGAGACACAGGCAGAGGGAGAAGCAAGCTCCATGTAGGGTGCCCGATGTGGGACTCGATCCTGGGTCTCCAGGACCAGGCCCTAGGCTGAAGGTGGTGCTAAACCACTGAGCTACCCGGGCTGCCCTCTTTTTGATATTTTGAAGAAGATACTTATTTTTATTTATTTTTTTTAAGAAGACATTTAAATAAAAAATATATTGCTCATTAATTTGCCCGATAGAGTTGTTATTGGATTTTTGGGATACTTATTTTGAATTTAATGAAACTAAAGTTTCAAATCAGCCTTTAAACATTACTTCAGAATGATGGCAGACCTTGTGAAATACTATTATTTACTTCCATTCATGTAAATTACTGTAGAAAGTATTCAATATTAATGAATAGCTCTGCAACTTTTTTTAGATAGCTCTGTAACTTGAAATAACAATAAAATAATATAGGTAAGTAGTTAAGAGCATATGTAGACATTTCAGTCAGCTAAACTTGAGACTTAGTCTCATTTCAGTCATGCTGTATTTGTGTGTTGTTGGCCAGGTTTCTACAACATTTAAAATGTGAAAAAAATTGTTTTCTAGAAGGACATTTTTTAAAAAAAAATATTTTATTTATTTATTAGAGAAACAGAGAGAGAGGCAGAGACACAGGCAGAGGGAGAAGCAGGCTCCATGCAGGGAGCCCGACGTGGGACTCGATCCCAGGTTTCCAGGATCACCCCTGAGCTGAAGGCAGTGCTAAACCGCTGAGCCACCCAGGCTGCCTTCTAGAAGGAGTTTTTTAAAAAAATGATTATACTGAGTGATGGGTGATACTCACTTAGCCTAATGCTGGTACATGTTTAATACTCAAAGGTAATTCATTATCATTCTTATTCTTATTTTATTGCTACTACTATTACTAAATCTATTATGTGAATCATTTCTGGATCTGTTTTTATTGATTTTTTCTCATTAATATTCATATTCCCATGCTTTTGTACATGCCAGATAATTTTTGATTGAATAGCAGACATTATAAATTTTATGTTATTGGCTCCAAGAGTCCTTGTGTTCTCTTAAATAGTTTTGGATTTTGTTTCTGAATTCATTTAATTATTTGGAAACAATTTGATGCTTTTAATGCTTGCTTTTATGTTTTGTTGGATGAGCCCAGACAGCCTTTAAACTATGGTCACTTTCCTACCACTACTAAGGATTTTACTTGATGGCCGATATATTAGAAGGACTTTCCACTCTAGTTGTTCAGAACATGAACTAGTCTCAGCTCTGTGAGCTCTCTTGCATTTGGTCTGCCAGTTTCTTTAAATAGTCTTTCTCTGGTTGTGAGATGATTCCTCATAAGTAGGTGCCAATCAATACTCCGATGAAGTTATGAGAAAAATCCTCTGCATGTTTCAAGAACTACCTCTCTTTTTTTAAAAAAAAATATTTTATTCATTCATTCATTCATTCATTCATTCATGAGAGACACACAGAGACAGAGGCAGAGGGAGAAGCAGGCTCCCTGTGGGGAGCCCCATGTGGAACTTGATCCTGGGACTCCAGGATCATGCCCTAAGCCCAAGACAGATGCTCAACCACTGAGCCACCCAGGTGTCCCAACAACTCCCTCTCTTATCTAGCATTCTACATCATGAACTCTAGCCAACTTGGTCTTCCTGAACTCTACCCTGTGTTTCTTCTCACCCCAGGAAGATCAGCAGGCTCCATTTGCACATTCTGTGCCTGAATTTCTGCCTGGAACTTTTCTCCAAGAATTGAGCTGGGACAGTCTATAGGATCACCTTTTTTTTTTTTTCTCTCTCAAGGATTACTATCCTGAGATACCAGTTGTCCAGTGAGGGGGCAGGGCGCTTATATACTTTGTATCCATCCTCCTCTCTCTCCTTTTCTTCCTCTTCCTTCTTCTCCTTCAACATTTTTGTCTCATAATCTCATTACCCATAAGACCATATTTTTGTTAAAGATTTTGCACATGACAATTTGGCAAGTAACTTCTATTTTTATTCTATTTTATGAATTTCAGGTTTTATCTTTATTAGTTCTTTCTTTAGGTTAAGGTATTATTAGTTCTTTATTCAAGATAAGACTGGTGCTCCCACCCCCAGTTTCTTGAATTGAATGCTGCTTCAAAGATTATTTTTCATCTTTCATGATTTTGGGGGGGGGGGATCAAAACCATTTTATCGAGGGGCTTCATGGAAAGGTCAAAGGGGAGGAGGACAATGAGATCCGATGTCCCTTGACCCAGCTGGAATCTTTCCTGCATCACAGCTGTCAAAAGCCATCTCTCATAATTGTTGAATAAGTACATTCAAAATTTCACCTTTCTTACCTTTTGAAGAATAATTCACTGTCCCTCTTCCATTTATTTTACTCAGTTTCCTGATTTAATTCTCACTTAAGGCCCATGCCATATTCATTAAAACCCTCTATTTCCTGTTTTCTTCCCTGCCTATTGAGACACTATATTATATCCTCTTCTTGTGGCTTGAATATTTAGCTGTTTCAGAGCATGGCTGCGTATCAGTGGAACCGTATTGATTTCAAGTTTCCAGTGGCTTTAAGCGGCATGAGCTCATACTCCCCCCCACCCCCAAGCAGGTATAAACATCATGAAGCTTCAAGTACAGTTCTGTGTCTATCTTCATAAGAAGACTCAGTTTATTTTCTCCTAAGTTACTAGGGGACAAATATAATTTGCCAAAAGGAATATTTTTTTTCTTAAAATCACAATGTACCGTAAGTCTCTAAGAATTCTTTATTGAGAAACTCTTAGAGACATTTTTTAACTTTGTACCTATTTTATAGAAAAAAGAAATTCTGGCTAGATTATGTTAAAAGCTAACTGCTATTTTGTGATTATATTTAGTTTTTAAAGACCCAGGCATTACCTTTTGAGCCATCCAGGATCCTCAGACATTTATGTCTGAGTCCCCAAGTATAATTTTTCTGATTCTCCCTTGACAATAGTGAAGACGGGTTTCAGTTTTTCATAACATGTATTCTCTTCATTTTAATGAGGCTTAGGAAAAAAGAAATAAATTTAGGCAGTAAATAGTTATCTTGACCCAGAAATTTCAGAATTGTTTGAAATACCTGTCATGAGTTATGTACCACATAGAACCATATTTAAGACCAAGACACACTCATTCCCTTAGGTGCCAGGAGTATTGCCTACTCACAGCTGAGTCCCCTGCTAGGAATTTCCCTCTGAAAAGGGACAGCCCTCCCCAAGCTCACGCTTTCTCCTAGGGGTGGCCTTTATCTGATGCCTGTGCCATAGGGCAGCCGTCTTGCCTTGATGCAAGCCAATTCTCAAGGAGCTGGTGAGTTGGAGAGATTCCCCCTGAATCCACTGAAGAGGCTTTTGCTGCAACTTCATTGCAGATGTGCTTCTCCTTCTGAGGAATTCTGCTTCCCCAACTCCTAGAGTGTAAAGAGTTCCAATTTCTCCACATCTTCATCAATACTTGTGTGTTTTGTTGTTGTTGTTGTTGTTGTTTAATGATAGCTATCCTAACAAGTGTGAGGTGATATTTCCTTATGGTAGGATTTGAACTCCTGAACATCTCTTCATATGCCTATTGGCCACTGTATGTTTTCTTTTGAGAAATATCTATTCAGGTTCTTTTTTTTTTAAGATTTTATTTATTTATTCATGAAAGACACAGAGAGAGAGAGGCAGAGACATAGCAGTGGGAGAAGCAGGCTTCCCACAGTAAGCCTGATACAAAACTCAATTCCAGGACCCTGGGATCCCGACCTGAGCCAAAGGCAGACACTCAACCACTAAGCCACCCAGGTGCCCCTCTATTCAAGTTCTTTGTCCATTTTTAATTGGGTAGCTTAGTGATTTATTTTTACCAATGAGTTACAGGAGTTTTCTATATTTTTTGAATATTAATCCCTTATCAGATTTATGGTTTGCAAATTTATTCTCCCATTCTGTAGGTTGCCTTTGTATTTTGTTGATGGTTTCCTACTATGGGAAGAAGCTTTTCAGTTTGATGCAGTCCCATTTATCTGGTTTTGTTTTTGTTACTTGTGCTTTTGGTGTCCTATCTAAGAAATCATTGCCCAGACCAGTTATGAAGCTTTTCCCCTAAGTTTTCTTTCAGGCATTTTATAATTTTGGGTCTTTTAAATTTTTTTTTTAATTTTTATTTATTTATGATAGTCACAGAGAGAGAGAGAGAGAGGCAGAGACACAGGCAGAGGGAGAAGCAGGCTCCATGAACCGGGAGCCCGACGTGGGATTCGATCCCGGGTCTCCAGGATCGCGCCCTGGGCCAAAGGCAGGCGCCAAACTGCTACGCCACCCAGGGATCCCAATTTTGGGTCTTTTAAAAAAAAAGATTTTATTTGTTCATGAGACACAGAGAGAGAGAGAGGCAGAGACACAAGCAGAGGGAGAAGCAGGCTCCCCGCAAGGAGCCTGATGCAGGACTCAATCCCAGACCCTAGGACCATGCCCTGAGCAGAAGGCAGATGCTCAACTGCTGAGCCACCCCAGCAGCCCTAAAATTTTGGGTCTTATGTTTTATTCTATAATCTATTTTGAGTCATATTTGTGTATGATATAAGATAAAGGACCAATTTCATTATTTTCCAGTGGATATCCAGTTTTCTTAACACTATTCATTAAAGAGACTATCCTTCCCTCACTGTGTATTTTTGACACTCATATCAGTTGACTCCAGATACATGGATTTGTTTCTGGACTTTTTGTTCTGTTCCATTGGTCTATATGTCTATTTTTATGCCAATATCATACTATTTTGGTTGCTGTATCTTTACAATATATTTTTAAATCGGGAAATGTGATGCCTTCATCTTTGTACTTCTTTCTTCCTATTGCTTTGGCTATTCTGAGTCTCTTGTGGTTCCATATGAATTTTAGCATTGTTTTTTCTATTTATATAAAAAATGCCATTGGGATTTTGATAAGCAGTGCACTGATTCCTTGATTGCTTGATTGCTTTGAGTTGGATGGAATTTTTTATAAACATTGAGAGATTTATTATAAGGAACTGGTTTACAAAACTGATGGGGCTGGATAGGCAAGTCTGAAAGCCATAGAGAGGGCCACCAGGAAGTGGGGATCATAAGCAGGCTAGAACTCACAGGCACAGGCTGAAGCTGCTATGAGTAGTATGGATATTTTAATAATATCAAATCTTCCAATCTATGAACTTGGGATGTTTTCACATCTTTAATTTCTTTCATCACTGTTTTGTAGTTTCAAAGTACAAGTCTTTCAATTCACTGGTTATTTATTCCTAGGTAATTTATTCTTTTTGATGCCACTGTCAATGGAATTGCTTTCTTTTTAAGTGGTAAGTATTCTTTTCAGACAGTTCATTTTTAGTATATAGAAATGCAAATGACTTTTAATTTTATGTTCTGTGACTTTACTGAATGTTTATTAGTTCTAGAAGGTTTTTTTGTGGAATTTATGATTTTCTACATTTAAAATCATATATGCAAGCAGAGATAATTTTACTTTTTCTCTTACATGCCTTTTATTTCTTTCCTTCATGCCTGTATGTGTGTGTTTGTTTGTGTGTGTGACTGGTATGACTAAGACTTCCAGTATTCTGTTGAGTATAAGTGGTAAGAGTGGGCATTCTTGCCTTGTTTTGATCTTAGAGGAAAAACTTTCAGTTTGATGTCATTGAGTAGGATCTTAGCTGTGGACTTTTATTGTATGGACTTTATTATATTGAGACAAATTCCTTCCATACCTAGTTTGTTGACAATTTTTTTAATCGAAAAAGTATGTTGAATTTTGTAAAACACTTTCTCTGCCTCTATTGAGATGATTGTGTTGTTTTTATACTTAATTTTGTTAATGTGTCACATAAATTGATTGTTTACAAAATTGATATTTTTGAGTTTGTATATCCCAAGTAAGATGTGATGGAACAGTGGAGCATGGCATTGGGTCTTGCAGCTTAGGCTAATGTGTGGACTCTTTCCACAGCCTTTCTGTCTCCCTGGGAGGGATTCTTAACTGTCTACAGGAGGTGAGCTTGGTGACCTTCAAATCAGAATATGCATGTGCCTCTGGCCTCCTCATGCCTACTCCCAGGGTCTAGACTTTCCCATGAATATCTAGTGACCAGGAAGGCTCTTCCTCTGTCTCTCTCAGTATCTAGAGGGAACACTTCTCCTTTCAAACTTCCTGAAATTAGTTTTTTTTTTTTGTTTGTTTGTTTATTCTGGTCAGTCTAAGGCACCCTGTGGATAGAAATATGGATTGTATAATTTCGATGATCCCATATATATGCTAAATACTCCGATATTCACGTTTGAAACTGTCATTGTACAACATAAAGATAAAGCTTAGGCTAATTACTTAAGTTTTTAATTTCTCTGTACTTTGGGGAAAATTAAATACCAATCAAAAACACCATGGCAAAGTTGAGAAAGACTGCAGAGAAAAGGAAGAATTTTAATACCTGTAACAGCAGTTTTCTTCTGCTTTTGAAAAAGTGACTCTGTGTTTTTATTTTATAATGAGACTTGCAAATTATGTCACTGACCATGAGTGAAATATAAGGTAATTTTTAAAAAAGTATTTTCCTGAAGAAGAAGCTGAGGCTTAGAGAGATTCAGTTATTTTATCAAGATCATATATGTTAAATGGGGTATCAGACAGGTAGTCTGATTCAAAAACACACATGCTTTCAAACACTAGGATGTTTCATCTCTCATGGTTAAACTGGACGACGACGGGGACACCTGGGGGGCTCAGTGGTTGAGCGTATGCCTTTGGCTCAGGGCATGATCTTGGGATCCAGGATCCAGGATCGAGATCCATGCTGGGCTCCCTGCATGGAGCCTGCTTCTCCCTCTGCCTATGTCTCTGCACCTCTCTCTCTCTCTCTGTCTCTCATGAATAAATAAAGAAATCTTAAAAAAAAATAAACTGGATGACAATGATGATGATGTTGTCACTACCACTGATAAAAATGATAATGGTAATACATGCCATATTTACTATGTTTGGGCCATTGGTTTGAAAGCATTACTTAGGCTATTTCATGAATTCTCACGTCAGCTATATTACTGGAGGTGCTATTATTACCCTCTGTATTTTCATTGGTGAGAAAATTGAAGTAAGAAGTTAAATAAATTACCCATTTTATAATTAGCAGGCAGAAGAGTCAAGATTTGAATACAGATAATCAGGCTCTAAAGTATATTCTAAATCATTTAAGTGCTAGAACACATGCATAGACTAACAAATAAGAATTTCTGTCTGTACCCTGTATTGCTCACATACATTATAAATAAAAATATGCTTATGTATTCTCATTTAACTAAACAAGAAAGCAGTCTGATTTGTGTTATCTATATTTCGGTTGCTATCTGCAATCGTAAAGTCATATAGTGACCAAAGATAAATGGAATAGCTGATATCTTCTTATGCAGATATCAGCATCTGCAGATTAGCAAGGCAACACCTATAATGCTGAGTCTATGTAGATTTTCAAAGGATTTGACCATCCCCTCCTTCTTCATATCTAAATATTGTCAAAATTAACTTGACAAATGTCCAATTACCCAATGTGGTAATTCAATTATGAAAGTAGGTCTCATTTTTTTTTTGAGGGGGGGATTCCTGTTAAGAGTATTTAAATAAAAGAAAAAAAGAATATTGAAATTAAAAAAAAACGCAAGGATTTTAGTGTACTATTTAATATGGTGTGGTGAGTTTCTAATTAAAATTATTTTAGCACTGAAAATCATGACTTGAATTCATTATATTGAGGAGAAGTGTAGGAAGAAACAAGCACAAGTTTATAACTGCCTCCCCTGCAGTAACAATCACGTATGAATGTGCTTGGCACAGCATGAATATCCAACAACATTTGCTCAATCTTTTACTATCTCAATTCTTCCTAGTGTCAGGTTTGTAAGGAATTTTTTTCTCACTATCCCTGTATAGCACTAAAATTAAAATTACATAAAGTTAGTCCTGGAAAAAAAATCTCAGATTATTAAATTAAAATTCTCCCATTTCCAGGTAAATATTTGATGTATAAAAGGATATATTTAATTCTTGATGTACAAAAGAAATAACTTACTAACTTGATACCATTTGCTAGTGGTAGAAACAAGAGTTAGAAACTTACATGTTCAATCCCAAAAGCTGGAAATAATCATAGTATGGAACTCATAGGATACTAAATATTTTCTGCTTCAATCTTCAGAGCATCCATATGAATAAATACCCTCTTTATATTCTTGACTCAGAGAACCTCTATGGGTAGTTTTATATTGCTTTTTGACATGTTGCTGTGATGCCATGAATCAAGTGGCATATCAGGGATTCTTTTTTCCCTGTTTTCTAATAATTTTGAACATTTCACTTTTATTTTGTCTACTGAATTTCCCATCTACCAAAGTAAATATACTTTAAAAGAAGGAATTAATACATATATAAGGCAAATAGTCAATAATATTAAATACTATAGAATCTTAATTTTTCTTATTGAGAGAAAAATAAAATTAAACATTAAAGAATTCCATTTACTTCCTAAGTTTGGGAAGGTCTAAGATGATTCAATTAACATATGATATTTCCCCATATATAGGACATCTCTGTTCTAACCACCCAGACTATTGCTTTCTTCTAATAACAGAATAGTTGTCTCCCATTGTTTTAGTGGAAATATTTCATCCTCTTGTGGCAAGGGAGTAGACAGAGGACATAGTCCTTGACCATCATTGCACAGTTTTCACATAGACAAAGAATTTAGTTCAAATTCAGACACATGACCTAAATCAAACTAATACAGTTCAACTGTTTTTCTTGCGGTTATATGGAAAGAATTACTTTCTCTCTATTGAGGTTGTTCACTGTAGGGATAAGCCTACAGTTCTACCCATCATGAACTCTCCCACAATTTAATTTTTTTCTCCTTTGGAAATAAAATTCAAAAGGAAAAACCTAATTTAACAGTAAATCTAGTGTTTATTATGTGATGTATTATGTACACGAAATGCTTATAAGAGTACAAATGAAAGCTTTTTGTAAAATAGGATTCTGGAAGAAACATTTTGTTATAGATTAGTGTTTATGTCTCTACAAAATTCATAGACTGAAGTCCTGATCTGCAATATAATGGCGTTTAGAGATGGGGCTTTAGAGAGGTAATTAGGGTTAGATAAGATCATGAGGGTGGGGCTCTGGTCTTATGGGATCAGTGTCCTTACAAAAAGTAGAGACACTGAAGTAGAGATACTTGAGAGCTTGCTCTTTCTGCCATGTGAAGACACAACAAGAAGTTGGCCATCTCCAGGCTGGAAAGAGCTCATACCAAAACGTGACCGTGCTAGCACTCTGATCTTAGACTTCCAACCTATACAACCATGAGAAAATTGTTTAAGCCACCCAGTCTATAGTATTTTGTCATGGTGGCCTGAGCTAACTAATACGCATTTCAAAAAATTTTTATTTTAGTCAGAGTCTCTGATATATTTCAAATTTTTTAAGGAGTGTATTTCTGAATCTGTGAGATAGGCCTGAGGAAAAGCGCATTGCAAGTTATCATGATTTTGTTTGTAGACTTGTATTTGTTTTGGGTGTGGTGAGGTAATTCAGGTCAAATATACAAATTAATATAAGCTTGTTATCTAAATGCAGATTTTTCCTATATTGTAAAAAATAATCGCCAATATACTCACATAAAAATTTCCTTGTTGTTACTCATCTTAAAGGATTAATTACCCTGCATTCCTGGTATTTTAATAATATACAGGTGATATGTGTTTAATATATATTATAACATCTGTACATATGGGATGGAGAGAGAGAGAGAGGGAGAGATATTTTGAGGTTAAGGTTAGTGTTTTAAACACTTATTGCTTTCTAGTTACAATCTGATTGATGAGACAGATCTAATCCTTCATTTCCTTTCCTGTCACCTGTGATCATTTATCTACTAGAGGAAGATTACATATTCCTTAAAAAAATCATATTTTACGATACCATTTTAACTTCAAACACTCTATTTCTTAGACAGATATGTGAGTTGATTATTAAGGACTTTAATATTTCCAGTAAATTTGCATTTTAAAATGAGACAATATTACAAAATTTCTAGATGGTTTTCATAACCATAAATATGTAAAATATCAGTAGATATGGAGCATTTAGAAGATTTATCTCCAGTTATGGAAAAAAAATTGTAGTATGAACAGATCTGCCCTACCTAGAAAAACGTATTATCCGACAAAAATCTTATTCACATACATGTCTGTCTCCTCTGCAGTCTCGTGCTCTGTCAAAACACAATTAATGGAGATCTGAAACATAAAGATACCTGATTTTCCCAAGGCTAGGTCTCCTTTATCAAGTGTGCCTGACTAATGACTTTTCATTATATCCTCTCTTTAGAATATGATGAATGAAACCTTTTAAGACTAATGCCTTGAGATAAGGGTTGCCAGATTTAGCAAATAAAAATAAAAGATGTCCGGTTAATACGGTAATGTTGAGGACAATCTAATACTAAAAAATTATTCATTATTTATCTGAAATTCAAATTTAAATGTACATCCGGTATTTTATCTGGCACATCTACCTGAGGTGTGCAGTACTTGTTGGAAACTGCAGAAAACAAGTTTTTAGTCAAATTTCAGGTATTTCATTATATTTATCTAATATTTTGATAATTTGATTTAGACCCAAAGAAAAATTAATCCTGGTGGCGTTGGGTGGCTTAGTTGGTGAAGTGGCCAACACTTGATTTCAGTTCAGGTCATGATCTCAGGGTTCTAGGATAGAGCCCTGCATCAGGCTCTGTGCTCATGGGGGACTCTCTCTCTCTCTCTCTCTCTCTCTCTCTCTCTCTCTTTGTCCCTCTCAAATAAGGAAATAAATCCTTTTTAAAAAAAGAAAAATTGGGGATCCCTGGTGGCTCGGCGGTTTAGTGCCTGCCTTTGGCCCAGGGCACGTTTCTCGAGTCCTGGGATGGAGTCCCGCATCGGGCTCCCAGCATGGTGCCTGCTTCTCCCTCCTCCTGTGTCTCTGCCCCTCTCTCTCTCTTTGTGTGTGTCTGTCATGAATAAATAAATAAATAAATCTTCTAATAAATAAATAAATAAATAATCCTAAATTTATTGTTGAGGTTATTTGTCTTAAATAACCTTTTTTAACAGTTTGTTAAAAGTTAACCAAAATGGAAGCATTCATTTTTGAGATAGTTACTTATAAATATGTGTATCTGATCTTTACTGTCTTTTGCAATAAATGCCAATAGATTGAGCTTAAATTCTGATATATGATTCAAAGACTTTGTTTTGTATATTTAAAGACTATTTTGCTAAAAAAAAATCTGCAGAATACAATTTCAAATATGCACATCAATTATGTTTTTTTTTTTAAGTTTGCATTTCTGGCAAATAATCTGTAATGATTCCAATGTAACTTTCAAAAGAAAAGATGATATCTAAAATTCTTAAAATGTAGGATATTCCCAGAGTCCACTTACAACTTACTGTAGGTAGCAGGTTGTTAGAGTAATGGCGAACAGATCACATCTCCCTGCGTAATGCAATAATATACCATTTTCCAACATTGACTCTGGCCTAGATATGTGATTTATATTAGCCAATAAGACAGTGTTCTTTGTGCATTGGGGCTAATCCTTTGTTGTTTCCTAAACTCCATTTGAGGAGGCCTCAGATGCCTACTGGAAGATGAGACCCATGGAGCATAAGTCATGGAGAAGTAGTGCCAGCTAAGGTTCCTGACACCAAGGATCCTTAAACCAATAGACTGACAGGATCTCTAGCAAGATGTTGCCTGCAAAAGAACTGCTCAGCTGAGTCCAATCCCGTTTCTGACCCACAAAATCACAGCAAATTAAGTGTTCCTATTTTAATTCAACAAGTGTTGGAGTGATTTTTTTAATGTGGCAATAAGTAACTGATATGCCCTATGCTGTTTTCAATTATTTTTAAGAATGCATTATCAGTGTATCATGTCAAACTGACAAATAACCATAAGCACATCAGATTTTGCTATGGACCAGAGCAGCATCCTGACTTAGTATTTGTCTACATGCCTAAGGAATCTAAGGACAGCTTCTCTTGGAGTGAGTTATTTTAGAGTCCTTTGGCCTCTTCAGGCTCTCCCTGCTGATACTGCCAGTAGGAGTTTTAATAATGGTAATATTTATGATGCTATGATTTTCTAGCTTTAGTAACAAAGTTGAGATGAGCCAATTCATTTCAAGTTAGCTGCTACAATAGCTGATAGATGTAAGAGTGATAAATATCTTAATAATTTATATTGGAATGACTCTCCTATTAGTGAAACTTATTAACAGTACTAAGAGCCATAAATTGTTCTACTTTCCAATAAATGCTTATGCCAAGTTGTGGTAATGTAGATTGAACAATTTTAGAAACATAGTTTTTTACTTGACTAATGTTGGGTATTTTAGAAATATACATATTTTATTGTTTTGAATAATTTGAAAGGTGAATCATTTAAAATTAATGTTTCCTGACTTTTTCTGAGAAAACTGAATCAATGGGGCTATCATAAATAGGTTTAAATATTTTTAGAAATAACTTTTATCTCCTTCAGTCTGTTCCATTTCTTTAAAGATTTCAAAATATCTTAATTGTATACGATTCATTCGTTGATTCTGTTTGAGCATTTACCATGTGCATTAAACTCTGATAAGCAATGGCAGTGACACTGGAGAATTTGGATATGACAGAAATAGATTCTAGACACAGGAAATATATGAATAATTAATATTCAATAAATTCAGAGCATATGTAGCATTCAAAGTTGAACAGAAAAAAGTTCATAAACTGAAAAAGAACTATGTATAAATCAATAATTCTCCTTGGCTTCCCAAAAATTAATAAAAAATGCAAAGATTATTGTGAAACTTCTAGAATGAATGGAAAATAAATGGCACAAGAGCAAAGTCAGAAAGTAAAGTTTCCTATAGATATTTAAAACTTATTTTGATCTAAGAATTCTACATGGCAATTCTGTGTACAGGCTTGTTTACTCTGCCTTCCAGGTAATTGAACAGAATGTATACTGTTAATGTCATAAAGTGACACAATTCCAAGTATTCTGTGAGATTAGAAGATGAATAAAACATAAGCCCTGCTTTAGATTTCTCTTAATAGGAAGAGAGAGACAAACATAAAAAAATCACTGAATAGTCAGAATGTAAGACAATAGTACCTTCCATAAAACAAAGTGGTAAGGAAGTACAGAGGGGAGATTAATTCCAAACAAGAGTTTTTGAAAATGATTCATGGAGAAACAACTTCTTATCTTCCCTTGCCTTATCTTTCTTGATACTGGGATAATTCAAATGGCATTCCTAGGAGAGAACATGGCTTGGATGAAAAACTGAGCTGGAAATTATAAGGGTCACAGGGTTGATAGATGGCTCATCCCATGGACTATAGGGAGAGAGAGTAAGTCCTCCTTGTGTCTCAAGCACACAGAGACGTTAACATCAGGTATTAGGGAAGACTCCAAGATCCAATCTCTGAGATTCCCGTTGGAGGTCAGCAGCTTCCTTACCCCAGTGTGAGTGGCCTTGCTACTTGTTTCTTTTCACATTCTAGCATCGGCAGAAATGAAATGCACTGACTGAACTTAAAAGCTGGAACCAGATGTTGAGCAAACTGTTGTGATAAAAAGTTCACTGTTCTTTTTGTAAAAGAAGGAATCATGGACGCGTTTTAAGCAGAGGCTTGATATCATTTAATCATTATTGTAGATTAATTTGTAAAGTGGGAAACTAACTGAAATAGGAAATGTGTTCACCTAGAGAATTATTAGGGAGCAGAATTGGCAAAAATATGATGGAAGTGTCAGGTGGAACAATAAAAAAAGATATTGCAGAGATGTTATTTTAAAAGATGCAGATTGATTTTCAGGGAATGCTTGAAAATATGTAAAAATATACAATAAAATGGGAATAAACATTTTTAACCACTTTAAGTTTAATACCTAGAACAGTAGCCCCTTGAAATAGTTTTCTATTGTTGTTGTTTTGATTTTTTAATGTATACCCATTTAAAAGATAAAAAACCCTTTGGTCTACAAATGCAAAGTTATTTGCAGAAAGTCAAAAAGTAAATTAGTTTAGATCCAGGGGAAGAAGTGAAGAATATTTGTCTCCTAACCCTTCTGTAAATTTTTTATATCCTTTTTTTTCCCATCATAAGTTATTGCTGAGACAAACAAAATAAAAGACATCAAAATCTTTACTGAATTATTTCAGTATATTCTTAAATCTTACTTGCTCATATACATAGCTTGTAATAAAAAAAAACTGCCATTGTTTTTAATGGTAAGGGTACACAGTTAAACAAGAACAGCTCCAAAAGGAAGTGTTGTATTTTTGCTTAAAACATATTTTGTCTTTTTTCTAATAAATTAGATATTTCGCTGGGAGCATGGTACACAGTCTGAATTTTCAAAGAGCTTTTGTTACCCCTAAGGAAGAAGAAAAAACATATATTAAAATACACAGTTTGGAAAATGTTATTCTTAAAACAAAGTGACTCCTCTAACTATAGTTTATTATCTTCACCCCAATTCCCAAATGCCAGCCAGCTATAGTCACACAACTTTAATATGTTAGCTCTATAGCTGATAATATCTTTTTAGAAATGGTTTCTCTACCTTAGTTTTTATGGCATTATTTCACTTACTACCTTATATTGATCTTGGTGACTCCACTCATGTTTCTATCACCAGGATCCCTAAATAATGTGCTTTACTCTTAAGCCTAGTATCTAAACAGTAAAATTTCCTCTCTCTATTGAAAAAGCCAAGCCCTATATTTAAGATCTCTATATTTTAAAACTTAAGGGTCTCAGAAATTCTATCACAGAAGACAGCTTCCTGCAGGCACCATTCCTTGTGAAGGAAGTACCTGATAATTGTGCAGTGATCTGAAAATTTTATGTTAATCAAAAATAAAATATGTAATCATATATTCTAGACACCGTTGTTATTTTTCAGAATGCCTTAAACCTTTGCATGAAGTTTGGTAACTTTCAGCTGTGGATAAAAGTTCCAGGTTCAGGGACACAAACTTTATAAGTATTTAATAATAAATTTTCATTTTCAGTGGGCTCAGTAGGTCCTAGTTAATAGTAATTTACTTAATTGAAATAGGGCTCAGTAAATTGACTCTTACATGACATTTATCCCTTAAAAACATCACTGTCTTTGATACAAACTCTCATGATATTTAACAAAAATATTTAATGTATTTAGTCATCTTTTTTGTTTTTGTTAAATTCAATTAGCCAACATATAGTACATCATTAGTTTCAGATGTAGTTTTCAATAATTCATCAGTTGCATATAATATCTGGTGCTCATCGTTATCACGTGCCTTCCTCAATGCCCATTACCCAGTTACTCCATCCCCCCCACCTCCCCTTCAGCAACCTTCAGTTTGTTTCCCAGAATTAAGAGTCGCTCATGTTACTTCTATTTTCTTTGGCTATTTTTCCCAAATATGAATCTTTTAAGTACAGAAATAATACCAGTTGGACATATATATATGCATATATGTATCACTTATTATATATATATAAATTGTTATATGTATATTAAAATTTTAATGTAACCTCACTTGAAAGACATTGGGTGCCTTTGGGTAAAAAGTTTTTTCTCTACTGTAAACTGAAAAATGCAATATCTGTCTAAGGCTAAGATGTCTAAGATTGATCAGAAACAAACCATCTTGTATGTAAATGAAATGAGTCTTATGAGCAGGGTAAACATGACTTTAAATATATTTGGTTTGTCCTTGCTCAGTTACTCTCCTTAAAATAACTGATCAAGGAGAGTAATTGAGGACTGTTTTTAGGACTGAATATTTGTTTCTGAAATTAAAAAAAAAAATACTGAAATTGAGTACCATGATACACTTAACTCTATACAAAAATTAAACAATTGATCAAATGTGTATATATATTATATACGTAAGAAATCATAAATATAGACATATATACCTTTTTAAAATTTATTTTTTATTGGTGTTCAATTTGCCATTATATAGAATAACACCCAGTGCTCATCCCATCAAGTTAGACATATATTCCAATATGCCTGGCACATAGTAACCCCTATGCACATTATCTAATTTTTATATATTTGTAGGGAAGAGAGTCTATAGACAAATAAAAAATAATTAATATACCAAACAATAAGAAGTAGCAAATTATAGGTTATCCTCTCTAATAAAGTGAAAGCCATCTGGAAGAAGAGCATTCCATGTAGAAAGCACGGTGAGTGCAAAGGTCCTTGAGGAAGAGCAAGGAAGCTGAGAGTGAACAAGCTGGAGAGGAGTAGCAGGTTTTGTCTCTCTTTCTTCCTTCCTTCCTTCCTTCCTTCCTTCCTTCCTTCCTTCCTTCCTTCCTTCCCTCCTTCCTTCCTTCCTTCCTTCCTTCCTTCTTTCTTCTTTCTTTCTTTCTTTCTTTCTTTCTTTCTTTCTTTCTTTCTTTCTTTCTTTCCTTCTGAACTCTAACAACAGCCATAAATACGCATTGCTCTTTGCTTATCTGAGCAAAACCACAAATCTCTTGAAAGAATACCTGTCATATCCTTGACTAGTACCATGGATAATCATGATTCCATCTATCATGATGTTTCTCGAAGTGATTAGGGTGTTTTCTCTGGGAAAGGAGTAGAACTTAAAAGAATCATGATGGTTTGCTGATTTTGCCTTGGGAAAAACATAATAAAAATCACTGGGCCTCGGCTTTTCAAGTTCTTAGCCAGAACCTGTCCAGATTCCATTCCTTAGCACTTCCAACCCTCCTCTCCTCCTCCCCACCCCTGTGACATGTCACATTGTTAGTGATATAAGAAGCATGGTAAACTAATTTAATGATTTGAACAGTGCTAATGAGTCATGTCTACATAGAGAGGTTTTAAGTAGGTTTAAGTTTTTTGTATAGGCCTTCTCAAGAACCATCCTGCATACTGCTGAGAAATTAATATTCCCTAAAGCAATTCTAACTGAAATTTAAACATACTTAGTACACTTTCTTTGTTTATAGAATAAGTCCAATCTTCTAGTCAAATTATTCAAAGTTTCCAAAATTTGGCCAAGCCATTTATGCATCTGTGCCTGTGACTACAGTCACTTATCAATTCAAATTGCCTAAAATTGGTTATTGATCTTTCTTTTTTCTCTTTTTCCTTTCTTTCCTTCTTCTTCCTTTTTTTTTTTTTTCCAGAGATGTAGAGGGAGGGGCAGGGTAGAGGGAGAGAGAGAATCTTAAGCAAGCTCCACACCCATTTCAAGCCAAACTCGGGGCTCAATCTCACGACCCTGAGATCATGACCTGCCCTGAAATCAAGAGTCAGACATTTAACTGACTGAGCCACCCAGGCACCTCAGTCATTGAGCTTTCTGAACTCCCATGCCTTGTGTGGGATCTACACTACCATTCATTAACTTCCTTCTTTTTAGGACTACCTCTTCCATTATCTATAGCTTTTCTTGACCTTCATGTAGATTAAATGACACTCCTTCCAAGAATATACTCTTGACTCCTTCTTGTTACAGATAACATGTTGCTTTGATAACTCTGGGTATATGCTTTTATTTGAAATGTCTCATAAAAGACTAGTAGTTAAGAGCATAAAAAATTTGGAATTATTTGACTTTGGTTGATATGGACTTGTCTTTTATAGCCGTCTTTGATCAAGTTACTCAACATTTCTGAGTTTTATTTTCCTTCTTTGTAAAATCTTTATAATATCTTTTTATACTTAACATATTGGCACATATTGGCCAATGGCCAACTTAACATATTGGCCAACTTAACATATTGGCCCCAACTTAACAATTGGCCAACTTAACATATTGGCCTGGCACATTGATGGTACTCAAATAAATATCTTTAAAAGTTGTGCATTGTATATTCATATGTCTCCTTATAGAATTTCCCATACTAAATTAATGTGATGAATAAGGCCATATATACCATTTCCTTTTGATGAGGACTTCATTAAAAACCTGCTCTTTCTATGCCTAGGAAGAAATGGATACCAAATAGACACACATGCACACATACACACATATATCTGTTGCTTTCTTCTCATGTAGATCAGACCTATTACCACAAAAAAAAACCCTGATTTTTGCATTTTTATTTAATTTTATTAGACCTTAAGACAGTCTTATAAAAATATTCATAACTTGATCAAAGGAAAAATACTAATTGAACTGTACTATAAGATGTCATAAAAAATAAAAACCATCTTCTACACAGTGAAACTTTTTTTGTAGTTTAGAGTTTATACACATCCAGTTACAAAATAGGTATAATTTCAATTGCCTGTCTTTGGTCTTAACCTAGGTCTGAGAGGAATTTAATCTTGCTGCTAGAGTTTACTTTAAATGGTTTTGTTGTAATAGGTTTAGAATGGCTTACAATCATCATCTGTTTCCACAATTACTTATCACTCCACCTAGGCTAACAATTACAGCTCCCTTAACAGCATAATAGGACACATCACAATGTATAGGAAACCAGCACTATCTTTAAAATTGAAGTATGAGAGGAAGGTAATATACACACATGTATTATGAAAGGGATTCAGTCCAATGTTCTAGGTAACAGCCACTCTATTTAAAATAATTCATTGTATGTAATTATTTTCCCTTGTTTTAGAAATATGTAATGAAGTTGAATAAGTAGATAAAGCTATTTCATTAGCCATACATGTACATATTTGGAAAAAGCAATGGTCCTAGAGCATCATGTTCTGTCTTAGTTCTTTATAGCAAAAAAATATGGTCCAAGCCGTGTGCCAAGGATTTTAAAGTACCCAAGTAGACCAAGTGAAAGTCAGATTTTATGTTTAAAGCTAATTTATGGCTCTCCCTTTTGTTCCCTTTTATAATTTTGTTTATGAGAATGTATGTATGTATCTTGCACGTAGGTATTTGAGTTTATTGAAATTAATCATGTATCAATATGTATCAAAGATATTATCAATATCTATCAGTAGAATGAAAGACTAGGCATTGGAGTAGATGACAGCGGTAAATGAAGGCCACGCCAATGCAAAGATAAGAGACTTAGCAACATATTTAAAATATCCTTCATGGATATTTGCTTGATATCCATGCACATGGCACAAGCATGAATTGTGCCACATGGCAATAGCATGAAAAACTCCTGGTTAGGCTGGGTTTTTGTGATCCTTGTTGTAGAGGTACTTGACCTGTTCACAGAGGCATACACACATGCTTTAGAGCCTTTAATTAAAATCAAATCACTTAGTTTATAAAACAGACAAACACATCTTGGGAATTCAACAAATAGTAAACTATAACTTCCTACCTAGTATAACTATCTGAGCAAATAATTTATAATAGTCAGTGTTTGGAGATGTGAACAGTAACCCTCAACAACAACAACAAAAATGCCAACCCCTTTTTAAAAACCTTTGTCAATTATGCTACAAAATGTTGAGATTATATGTTACCAATGGGGAAATAACATACTACAGAAGCCTTAAAATGTTAAAGAGATGGTGTAAACACCCATTTATTATTTCCAAATATATGCCTTCCAAATCAGAATTCTTTTTCTGCACACTCATATGCCATTATTTAATAAGTAGGACATCCAAAATTATATAATGAAAATAGATTTTACATTTTATCACAAATCCCATTGTCAATAGATGGCAATAATATTCTTTGCAGTTGATTTCTTCCTTCTCTTTAGTTATCCCTTCCTGATAAAAATTTCATAACACAGTAAGGTTATTTATATCTGAAAAGTTCTATATTTCTATCATTACAATTTTTCATGTCAATATAGGCCAGCTATGGGGGAGGTATAGCATGACATTGTGTTATTAATGCTGACACTTTCCTGTGGATTGAAGGAGTTTTTATCCTGTGTATATATATATATATATATATAGAGGCATGTTATTAGCATTCAGATGTGGTTTCTCCATTGACTAATCCACTTCAAAATATTTGCATGAAATCAAATTTGCTTACTAGTCAGCTACATATAAAATATAATTTACAGACCTGGGTTCACATTAGTGAAGTTTGGTTATTTGGAGCATAGAAGAATTATCAGTCAGTCTCATTACCAAAGGAAGACAGGCAGTGAATTCCACAAGCACTGTCACTTTGCCTGTCCTGAATTGATTTATACAGTGTGTATTTCAGATGTTTAAAAATATGTCGAACTTGGAGTCTTACTGATAGAGTTGGTAACATTAAGATTTGAAATTTGTCATTTATAAAATTTCATGAAGTGACAGGTTTTTTTCCTTATGAAATTTACAAAGTAAAAGTTTAGTCCCCATTGCATTTGAACAAATCTGAGGCTGACACAGTTATCAAAATAAAACATATGTAATTTCTGCAAAAGCTTACATATTAAAAAATGTTTAAATCACAATGGCAACTTAAGTAATTATGGTACCTTTTCATATTATAATTTTTTAACATAAACGATTGTCTAGATTGATTATTGTGCTTTGTGGAAGTGTCCAAGAAATAGCCATATTGATACCTTACTATGTGCCAGTATACTTCTGCACTCTTTCCAAGCATTAATTCATATTCTCCTTAAAACTAATTTATAAATAGATACTATAATTATCTGTTTTAGAGATGAGGAAACAGCATGATGGAGATTAAATAATATGCCCAAGGTTGCAAAGCAAGTAAGAGGTGGAAACAGGATTAATGTGCAAGCACAGTCTAATCCTGACTATTCATAACACCATGTGCTATGGGGCTCAACGGGAACAGAATCTGAGCTGTTGTGAAGATAGAGGGGAGATGAGAATCTGGAGATTGAAACTGAGCAACTTTTTTACTCTTGCGTATGTTTCTGTCTAGTGGGAGAAATCTGTTTTTGGTGGAGACTTCAAGCAAAGAGGTTTACAGCACTCTCATTGTGAAAGCAAAACTGCAACCTCAACCAAGCACACCGAGAAGCCATGTAAAGCAGGCAACATTACTACAGCACATTGGAATGAAGGAACATTTTGTTTTCTAGCTGATAAAATTGCAAATAAAACATAATCTTTGAACAAGAAAGCAATCAAACTGGTTTTGGGGGACTAAATATAAGGAGGAGCCAGCTGTCTAGCCCAGCCTAGCAGGGAACCAGATCTGCAAGGTCTAGGGCTATGCAAAGCAGAAAGGAATCCATCAGGTTCACAAAAATATTGCTGATCTCCCCTTATATGGAGGAGGATTTTTACTAGGTGTTTGTTTGTTTGTTTGTTTGTTTGTTTGTTTGTTTGTTTTAAGGGAGAAGGATAAAATTTTGCATCAGAACCTTACGTATGATGTTTCTGGTTTGCTTATTTGTTGTTTTTGCCTAAATCTAATACAATTGTAGGTAATTTTCATTTCTTAAATTGAACTTGATCATTCTCAAATAATCACTTTTATGTTTTGTAAAGGATTAGAAAATTAACTAGTCAAGACTTAAATGAATATTAAGTGTTACTTGGCTATCACAGGGGGAATAGTAGTATATATTTATTAAAGAATCTGAATTTATGTTTCTAATATAAATTTATGTTTCTAATATAATTTTCTAATGAAAATTTCATTTTCATCTGTTTGCAGCTATTTAGCATCATCTTTTACATTTAAATGGTAATTGTCCTTTAGTGCACACAGAAGACTTTGGAATTTGTTTTAATTTAAAATAATAAAAACATTAAATATTACATTCACTCCTAAATATTATTTTAATTTTCTCTTTTATCTGTTTATATCTGTTCTGCTTTTGTGCTTTTCCATTTTGTTTTACATATCATCCACGTTCTCACTTCAGATAGCATGATCATTTCAGTATGCAATCACATCTCAGGCATAACAGATAATTTTGTCCAGCTTTCTTCCCCAATTCTTGGAAAGTGGTTATGAGATGATTCCAGATTCAGAGTCTTCCTCAGCCTTCTCATCAAGATGTCAACAGTTAGAAAATTAAAATAATCAAACTAGTTTTCTTTTTTATTTCATATTCAACCAACTAGCTTTCTCTGTATTTTCTGCTTTCAGGTGTGAGAATAACTAGTAAATATATTTATTTTGTCCCCTTGTTGCCATTTATCACACTAACTGAAATAAATTAGAATTGTTTTATATGTCAACTAAACAAAAAAAAAAAAACAAAAAAAAAGCTTTTATTTTCTATAAGGGCAATTCTGAAATTTAAGAAAAAAAAAAAAAAAGGTTAGAAAATAATCCTGTCCTCACAAAGGGAGAACCATCATTAATTTTAAATGGCAAAGTATGGACTTTTTTGAATCTATAATTCTTCAGAACAGGTAGCTTGAAATTGCTGATTCTGTCCATTTGGTGGGTGGAACAATGACCTCTGGTGCACGAAACTTGCACATTCATGAATTTCAAATCACGTTATAGCTTAGTGGAATCTCTCATTGTCTTGAAATTGATGACGTCTGCCTCTGGCCATTTTAAAAAGCAGATAAGAGGAAAGGGGGCTCATTCTTGTCTAGTTTCATGTGCAGCCATAGGAAAAAAATAGCAAAATAACCAAGATATATAATCATTTGTATATAGCTCAAAAATGTTAGCATATTATTGTAATTTTGTGTAGGCAGGAAAAACCACCTTTTTGCAGACAAATTGGGGCAGATGTTGACTTCAGCATTATTGTACTAGGGAAATAAACGGTGTATATAATAGTCTTGATATAAATTCTTAGATGTTTTAAAACTGCATTTCCTCTACCACACATGCATATTTTAATGATTCCCCATTAGTTTTTCTTCAATATAGATACAATCTGTTAATCTTTAAATTATGTTTTTGGTGATTGAAAAGGAAAAGTTCAAAATCAAGATGAACATCTTTTGGCATATGCTTGCAAATATGAAAAGGTCCTTCAAGTGAAATTGATGGGACAAGCTAAAACGTTTTCCTTTACTGATATACTAAGGATATCAACAATATCCTGTCATTTATACTGCCAATATTTTTTTCTTAAATTCTGGATTCATGTTTCATGTAACAAAATTTAATCCAGGGACACGTGGGTGGCTCAGCCGTTGAGTGTCTGCCTTCAGCCCCAGAGCGTGATCCTGGGGTCCAAGGATGGAGTCCCACATCAGGCTTGCTGCAGGGAGCCTGCTTCTCCCTCTGCCTATGTCTCTGCCTCTCTCTCTCTCATTCTCTCATAAATAAAATAAAATAAAATAAATCCATATTAAGCTAAGATGTTGAGACTTTAACTGGTTGATGACAAAAAAAAACATAAAAAAGGCAAGGGAAAAATCAAAACGTAAAATATAAAAAAACAAAGAGGTATAATAATGAGGTGGTATTTCAAGTAAATTTTAAAAAAGGAATTTTTATTAAGCAACATTCCAACGTTTATAAATCCAAAAAGTAAAAATTGACTGTTATGCTAAATCCCAGATGATACAAAGATTTAAAGAATACAAAATGAGGAGTCTAATAAAAACATAAGTAAAAATTAATAAAATATGGGCTAAGAGGTCAGTGTGACCTCTAAAGGAAAATTGATTTAGTAAAGGAATAAAATATTTAAGTACGTAAATTCAAAATAGCTAAATGTTAAAACAGTAGCAAAATTTAAAAAGATGGCTGTCAAAATTTGGCAATTTGGTACAATATTTTGTTTGTGTTTTTGTTTTATATTTTGATTACCACAGCTCAGTCCTGCCATTTCAGGAACTTATCACCATATCACTTCTAGCTTACATGAGGATATCTACTGGATTTTATTTTCTTTTCTAACTTTTTTTCAGAAGATATTTATTGGGTACCTGTTCTGTACTATATACATTGTTCAAGACACCAATGATGCAACAGTGAACAAGAACAACTCCTTACTTTCATGAAGCTCACATTGTAAGACATACAGATTATAAATATACATGCATTTATCCTACTCTAGCTTATCCTGAGTTTACCTTGCTATTCGCAGTTATTTGGAGAAGGTCATTACATTTGAAGATTTAAAATTTTTTCTAATATTGGGAAATATGTATTTGGTCATGTTAGATATTTAAGTACATGCATGCTTGCTTAGGGGTTTGTTGCTCTTGTTGGCCATGCCATGATTTGTTTTTGCTTCATGTTTTCCTCCTTACTTTCCTATTTTGACTGATGAAATTTTGTTTGTTACATTTATATCATCTTTATTGATTTTGAGAATATGTCCTGTGTTTTATGATTTTTTTTACATTGGAAAAATATATTTATTTTGTATTTCACACTTTTTTTTTACATTGGAAAAATATATTAAACAAAATATTAAACAAAATACAGTTATTGATAGATTTATACCTTTTCTCAACAAGTTGTGGGTTAGTATACTTTGCTCAAATTTTTCTCACTATACTCAGATAAAATTGCCAGAAATATTTTTAATTTTAAGAAAAGAAGTGTTGCTATTCTTTCGCTCTTCTTGCTTATACTCGTGTTTAACTTACCATTGTATTTTATCAATAATACTCTCTACCATTGCTTATTTCAACCCATTACTTCCATGGAGTCAATTGTCTTCTTGCTATAGTAGGTATCTTAGTAGGGTTGGCATGTAGGAAGCCCTTATACTATTTAATTTCTAAAAATTACTTATCTCTGGAGTACCTGGGTGGCTCAGTTGTTGAGCATCTGCCTTTGGCTCAGGTAGTGATCCCAAGGTCCTGGGATCGAGTCCCACATCAGGCTCCTGGGAGGGAGGCTGCTTCTCCCTCTGCCTGTGTCTCTGCCTCTCTCCCTGCGTGTCTCTCATAAATAAATAAATAAATAAATAAATAAATAAATAAATAAATAAATAAAATATTTAAAAATAATTAAAAGTTATTTCTTTCTTACTGTATTTAAAATCTTTATTTTAATATTTAATATTTCTGAAGAGTAATACACTGATATGTACACATCATCCAACTTCAGCTATCATTCAAACTTTCACATTTATATCAAAATATAGTTTATCTGGAGCACCTGGGAGGCTCAATCAATTAAACACTCACCTCTTGATTTCAGCTCAGGTCATGATCTCAGAGTCCTGGGATCAAGCCTGCATCGGGTTCCACACTTAGTGGGGAGTCTGCTTGAGATTCTCTCTCCCTTTCCCTACTTCCTCTGCTAGTGATCTCCCTCTCTGTCTCTCAAATAAATAAATAAGTCTTTTAAAAATGTATGGTTTATCTGGGTATAGAAAACTAAGTTGATTATGATTTTTACATATGCCTTTGAGGATACTTGTTGTCAGACAAATTGGTATTCTTTTATGGTTAATTTCTCTTTTGCCTATGGATCTTTTACAAAATATTTCTTTACACTTGATGTGCAATTTCACTATGTTATGTATAAGTGTGATTTTTAAAATATATTCTTTAATGCACATGGATGGGATTGGAAAGATTCATGATGTTCTTTTTTTTTAGAAAAAGTGTGAAACATTATCTAAATATAGGATCTCTGCTTTTTAAAGTCAATTTTCTTCTAGGGATATTTTTGGATTTCTATGTTATTCTTTCTTATTTCCACCCAGTCTTGAAGTCTGCTATATTAGATATTAGTGAATATGCTGGTAAAAATTCAGGAATGTTTTACCAGGCTGGTGCTGTGAAATATGGCAGACAGTGACCTATACTTACACCAAAGAATGTCTCAGTTAATGCTTAATAACCTATATATTCACATGATTTGTAAAGTTAATAAGGATCTATTGATTTTCATTCTCTGTGTTAAGACATGTTGTAGATTTGAATTATTTCTCTAGAAATTGAACACATACTTAAGTGCAGGTGAATAACATTAAATTTTTATACTATAATTTTACATTGTACTGTCATGGTGTTATATAGGGAAGATTATTTAGAAATTCATTCAAATAAAGCTATAGAATTAATTTGGAACAAAAAATATTCTAGGAACATCTGTGGAGTTTATCTGTAGTCAGATTTTGGTGGTATTTGCATTTTTGTTCAAGGAAGACTTTTTTTTAAACTCAGAAATATTTATATCTTGATTCTATATTACCAGTTTAAAATTATAAATCCTAAACTGTCTAATTCCCTTTGGCTACAATTATATTATTTTTAAATTCAAGAATAAGATGGGGTACATTTTTTATTTTAAAAATTAGTAATTCTACAAACATTCATTGAATGCCCAGTGCATGCCTATGATATAAAATTAAGAAAGGAAGCTCTCTATTTTTATACTGTAGACATCATTGTTGAAGGAAATTGATGGAGTTACTGTTCTGGATAGTATAGTGAGATAAGAACATAATGAATAAATTCCAAGAAATATAATAAGTAAATCAATTTTAGGATTAGAAAATATTTCCTGAAATATTTACCATTATGCCAAATTTTACAATGTAGTATAGTATGAAATAAGTGAGAAATATTGTTTTGTTTTAAGATTTATTTATTTATTTGCGAGAAAGAGAGAGGGAGAGAGGGTATAGGGAGGGACAGACGGAGAGAGTCCCAAGCAGACCTGGTGCTGAGCATGGAGCCCATCCCAGGCTCAATCCAATACCCCTGAGATTAGGATCCCATTGGAAACCAAGAGTTGGAGACTCAACCAACTGTGCCACCCGGGTGCTCCAGGAAGATTATTTTAGGCAATAGGTATAGCACCAGCCCAGAAAATGAATTACATTTAAAATCTATACATCATTTGCTAACCCTATTAAAATATGTAGAAGAGTAGTAGACCATGGAATATATTTTCTGGAAAAGTAATAAAGTTTACTCTGAGAAAAAAAAAAAAGAAAAGAGTAGTAGACCATGAAGCTTAGAAAAGCTGGAAGATCAGAATAGACTTTCTACAGTTTCTGCACATCTCTCTTCAGAATTATATACTTCTGTTGGGCAGGAAGCTAGGCATTAGTGACAGGAGCATGGGCCTTAGATGGCCTAGTAAGAGCCCCACATGAGAACATCCCAGGGACTACCCCATTCTACTCCTCCAGCAGTCTGTTGGTGGTTAAAGTCTAGGCAGAGGAAGAGTTAAATTTGTTGTGCTTGTTGCACTTATGCAGCAAGCAGCCTCTAGCCCTTATTTGACCCTTGCCAGTAGAATACAAATAATGTTGCAGTTTCCTGCCTTGAGGCATTTCAAATGCATCATGGGAAAGGACCTGCATAGTTGGCTAATTATTACATATGCAGGCCTGTCACTCAAATAATGAGACCTTAGGACCTGCCAAAAAGAAAAATAATTGATATAAGCCCACACCCTGGAGTTTCTACAGCCATTTTCTCTCTAGTCTGGCCAGCAGCTCCCTGGGATTGTAATTTAATAAAACTTTGTTTTGCTTTACTTTTGTTTCCCTGTCCTGCAATTCTTTACTGTGGCAGAAAAAACAACAACAAGAAGAACAACAAGGTTTTTTTTCTTCTCCATCTAACTCTCTGTAACACTTGAGGTTCTTACCTATGTATCTATCTCTTCACCTTTCTCTCTATCGTATACCTGTACGTTAGTGAGAAAATAACATGAAGTGATGTTGGAAGTCACTTCTCTGATATTCCCCTCATCATTCTGTTTTATCACTTAACTTTACAGTCTCATTTACATCTAGATTCTTGAAATGTCCATACACAAAGTGATTTATATGATATCCTTTTATTTTAGTTTTATTCTCATATTATCTTCCGAGATTATATCTGTTCTGTTTGGCTTCAGTTGTCAGTTGTCCAGCTCCCAAATACATCTCTTAGTTGAAATTTTTGTTCTTATGAAATATTTTATTCTTTTCTTCAAACCTTCTACTGAGTATCCAGAAAATATCACGGACACTTGAAATCAAGTGCCCCTCAGAATGAACTCAGCAGCCCTTCCCCTTTCCACAATGTTTCAATCCATTATCTTAGGAAAAGCTAGAGGCCTAGGTTATGTCTACTTAAGCCTACTCTTTCAAATTTTCTTCATTCTTCTCACTACATCACATACCTAATTAAATCATTACCTCTGCAAAATCCATTTCTAAGATCTCTTTTAACTCTTCCTATAGATTGGATCTTGGCTATCACTGCAGTAGTTTACTTCACCTTCTGTTTAGCCCTCCCTTCTCGCCATTCCTCATACTGTAGTAAAGTGATCTTTCACAAAGCAAGCCCTTAATGACCACCCAATAACATCATAATAAGGTCCCCCAAATCATTTTTTGCTTGGTGTCATTAAATATAGCATACACAGAAAAAAATACAAAACAAAAATACCTTATATAATAAATAATTGGAAAATGAGCAACCACCTAATCACTCTCCAGGTCAAAATCAGAAAATTCCTATAACCTCAGAAGCTCCTAGATTAGTTTTTTTAACCAAATAAAACTTTCTAGTCTCACAGATAATGGCTAGCTCAGATTTTAAGATAATATTTACTTATTTCCCATTGTAGTCTTGTCATCTAAGCTGAATCTCTGAATAATAAAAACCCAGATTTGCCTGATTCAACCTAGATCCTCTACCATGGTGTGAAATTTTCATATAGCATTTTTCTTTCTTGGGCCTCAGTATCTTTTCTTTAAATCATAGACAACGTACAGAACTAAAGTCTAGTGTGATTATTAAATAAAATATTTTTTTTAAGTAGCCATGATTTTCTAGATCTATAGTGCTTATTATCGATGTCCCCTGATATCTTTTCCTAATTAGTGACTTTTTCATCCATGGAAAACTAAAGACATTTTTTTTGTGTGTGATAATGTGGTGTTTCTAGGAGAGGCTAAGCTCCTTTTTCATATCCATTGTTTTCAGTGACATAAACTTTTCCAGAAATGCTTACAACTTTAACTTAGATTAGTTTCCTCTGAAATTTCTCACTTGTAGAATTCAGCTGGCTCAGAATACAGAAAGACCAAGCAATGAGGCTATTTACTGAATAAATGAAGATTTCTCCTCACAGAGCAAAATCCTTAGTCTTTATAGAGTATTCTCCACTCAGCCCCAGGAATGTTTTTAACTCTGACTTTTCACCCCAATCCTATTATCCATTCTGCCTGGAAGGGAACATTTTTCTACCAAGGGACAACTCCAATAAAGATTATGATTCTGAGGAGGCACTGTAGTTGCCCCCAACTATTTGCTTTCATAGAACGTTTAGGGAACTAGTACTCACACCTAGGGACTTCATATAATAAAATTTTAAAAAATTCCCTTCCAACATATATATCCTTAACACTTCAAAAATGTGTAGATCATGTCCATCTACTGTCAGATCTTACATAAGCATAGGAAAAGGATATTAAATTTCAATAATCTCTTATTACAATAGATGTGCATTTGATGTATCTTCCTGTCATTTAATATCTAGTGATTATTCATTTTTTAAAGTTATAACCAAAGTATAGCTAAGTCTTTACTAGATCCTGTGTCTCATATAAAAGGGGCACCTGGGTGGCTCAGTGGATTAAGCGTCTGCCTTCAGCTCAGGTCATGATCCCAGGGTTTGGGGTCAACCCCCAGATCAGGCTCTCTGCTCAGCAGGGAGTCTGTTTCTTCCTCTTCCCCTGACTCTTTCCTGGCTTGCACTCTCTCTCTCACTCCCTCACTCTCTCTCAAATAAATAAATAAAATCCTTAAAATAAAATAAAGATTTTTACTAATGATGCTTTCTTGCCAAATTTAAAATGATTATTTCATTTTCATCTCTATGGTGTTTGCAACTTTATCATGTTTGAGCATTGCTTGCTTTTATGAAGTTCACTTCTTTGACATAATCTTTTCTTTTAATTTTTATTCTAATAATTTTTATATTTCCTCTTGTTTCTTCTCCACCTCGAAAGCAGTTGAAGACCAAAGGGACTTCATACATAATCTCTATAATGTGTTTTGTCAAATCATTTATTCTTCCTATTGATTTATAAGAAGAGTTTTAAATATAAAAAAGATGTCACTGTTAAGATTTTTAAATGTAAATCCTAGGAATCATCTCTGTGCAACTTAGAAAAAGATTTATGTAGAGAATATTATGTATTTCAGAAATCTTAGAGAAAAAAAAAAATCCAGAACAAAGGGAAGTTAGGAAGTCAGAATTGCAGCCAAAGCTACACCTGTGAGGTCACTTAATCATGGGCGTTGTAGCTGCTGCCTATGGATGCTGAATATCACTGTTGCTTTAGAATGAATAATAAATTGTCTGCCTTTTCTGTGTTACTTACATAATATAACAGCAGTTTATTTTTTACTCACCTTATTATCATTGTAAATTGTCTGGAGCACTCTGCTCCATGCAGGCATCTAGAAACCCAGACTCCTTCTCTCTAAAGGCTCTGCCTTAGCCTAGAACCTTAAAGACTTTTACTGAATCAACAGACAAAAGAAGGTGAAATATTAAAGAATATCACAATATAACAATTTAGTTTTCTTTTTAATCCAGTAGTGACAGTGACTTAAAATACCGGGGCCAAGATTCTAATCTGGAACTTACGTTAGTAAACATAAGAAAAACTAGAATTTTTTTAATAAGTTACCAAAAACAATTTTTAATAAACTTTTCACCAATTTGAAATATCATTATCACATAAAAACTCATACTGTTGAATCTAATTTGACTTTTCTATTTTGCTCATTGTTTTTCCTATTTCCAGTAGTTTTACTCAAGTGTCACAATGGAGTTTTAGGAATATAGTTTAGTGGGTGGCTTCTGGGCAGGTAAGGAGTTCAGTGGATCCTCTCCTGAGCAACACAGTTTTAACTGTGAAAATAATTTTTTTTTAAATATTTATAGTCTCTGGAATCTGTCCTAAGGGCATACAGCAAATGGAGAAATCTTCACTTAAGAAAATCTGCTACTTGTTGGTAAGAATAGCAACAGTCTGTGGTATTTGAATTACAACCTGCTACCTTATCCCACCCACTCCCTCAGCAACTTGTTACTAAAGCTCTGTACCCAGTATGCTCAACTCCAGGCAGGTGCAGGATCTGTCTTCCTGGAACCCAGTCTGAAGTGACTCTCTCTCTTGGGAGGGCCAGGCTGCCAGTGTTGTTTCTCATATGTTCTAACCTTATGCTGTGGGGTAGGCATAGTCAAGAGGACCAGCCCTCCTTATCCCCACCCAACCCCTAGATGCAGCAGCATGAGCATTCTATTGTCCCAAGAGCCCATGATCCAGTTTTCTCTTAAATTTTAAATAATTGACCAAATAGAACAATGTTTTTCAAGTTTATACTTTTTTTCATTTAAAATTGTGTTTTCTTCAGAAAATTTATTTCCGTTATAAAGGTTATTCCAAGTAGATACAGCTTATGTTTCAATTAAGAGTTTTATTAATTATTTTTAATTGATTATAAGCTACTTCAGAGAAATGTATTGACTCTTACCCAACCTTTGTAGTTGGCTATCTCACTGACTTTTATTATCTTCTTCTGTCTAGTCATTGGCTTTACTTTTTTGTTATTATTTCTAGTCATAAGACATGAAAGCTTAGATCACTGATTTTTTTAATACATGCATTTAGATGTGCCAATCTCTTTAATTCTGGCTTTAGTTGCAATTTATACATTTTGAAAGTCCTATTTTCATTAACTTTTAGATCAATATTTTTCTGATTTCCATAATGATTCCTTATATTTAAATTTGGGTCATTTTTAAGTGTATTGTTTACCAAGTACTTGACGATTTTTTAAAAAATAGTATTTTTACCATTTTTATAAATATGAGAAAACCTTACATATATTTAAATGTTATGTACCCATCTTTTCTGCTATTATTTTCATATATGTAATCTCTGCATGTATTTTGAAGCCAGTATTATAATAATGTCATTTTAACAGTCATTTAAATGATGACTGTGTGTCATTATTTACCTTGTCAATACTCGTTTCATTTCCAGTCACATATTATTTTTCTTCTTTCTGTGCAGATCTGTTGGTTCTGAACTCCCCTTTTTTTGTCTGTCTAAAAATATCTTTATTTCACCATTATTTTGAAGGTTATAGCATTCTGTTATAGCATTCTGAGTTGGCATCAAACGCTATATCTGTTATAGCATTCTGAGCTGGCATGAAAAAAAAAATCCTTCAGCATTTTTTAAAGGTTTATTTATTTATTTGAGACAGAAGAAGAGGGGGAGACAATGAACCTGGGAGAGGCACAGAGAGGAAGGGATAGGAAGAGGGAAAGATCCCAAGCAGACTCTGAGCAGAGCATGGAGCCCTACCTGGGTTGGATCCCATAACACATGAGACCACCCCCCAAGTCAAAAGCAAGCACATGTGGTTCAAGCAACCGAGCCACCCTGGCATCCAGCACTTTTCAGTATTTTAGAGATTTTATTCCATTGGCCTTTGGCTTCCATGATTTCTCTTTGAAAATCTGTAAACTTTTTTTTGAAGGCTTCTGGGAGGCTTAGTTAGTTAAGTGGCTGCCTTGGGCTCAGGTCATGATCTCAGGGGTCTGGAGTCTAGTGCTGCATCTGGCTTCCTGTTCAGCAGGGAGTCTGCTTCTCCCTCTCCCTCGGCCCCTCACCCCTGCTTGTGGTCACTTTCTCTCTCAAATAAATAAATAAAATCTAAAAAAATAAAATAAAAACCTAGGGTATTTACCACAACCACTCCACATTGGCATTAAATTCCACTAAATTCTTAGCTCCTTTAGCAGTGAATATCTGCTAAAATTTCACTTTTTTTAGCCTCTCTTGCTTTTGCAGCAGTTTCTTCAAAGGAAGATTATAGATTTTTTTGTGATCACTCTCATGATTTTCTCTTTTCTTCAGACTTTCCCCTCCATTCCTAGCCACTTTGACTAATCCAGTCTTCGGCTCCTGCCCAGTGTGGCTGCCAAGACCTATATTACTACTTAGCAGTTGATCAGTGGCCTCAGGCAAAATACAATGGTAAGGTGATGTTCACTTTCTTGTGATTTCATTATCTTTTCAGTATCAGTCTCTCAAATGTTTCATCTATTGATTTCTCAGAAATTCCTTTAATCAGGCATTCCTACATATTATACAGATGTCATAGTTGTTTTCAGTGGGATAGTTTCATCCCATGTAAAATCCTCTGACATGGCTAGACAGGATTTTTTGTGGCATCCCCATTGGCTAGCTATTCAATCTGTTATCTTCTAGTGTTTCTTAATGGACCATAATATTTTGAACTTTCCTCCATGATGACTACTTGAAATAAAAACAGTTCAAGTGTGATTATTTTCTTTCACTTACTTAGTTTTAAGTTATGTAATGTCATTTTTTCCTTAAATTCAGTTTTCACACTTCTTCAATTTATCTCATTTTCAACTTCTCTTATATTTCATAATTTGTGTCTTGCTTAGTTTTCTTGCATGATAATCAATCATACTGAATTTTACTCTTTTCTGATTTAAATGAATTTATATTTAAAAAATATATCCTTTTTCTTTTATGTCCTTAGAGTTTTTCTTCTTTGGTAGAAATGTGAAAGCACTGGTCATTTGAATTTTGTTCTGGGTCTGAGGAATTTGCTATTTACTTGGCCAGTTTGTGCCATTAGGCAGCAAAAACCACTGTAGGTGGAATTCTTTTCTCAGGAAGTCATTTGGTGGTCTCTTTGGAGAGTTACAAAAGAAAATTTGTTATTAATCTCTCTCTTGGAGGAGAAGGATAAATATAGATTAACAGCTATGGGTATCTGATTTTTTAAGTGTTTTTCCAACCTGTTTCAGTTTGTTTCAATTCCTGTGCTACAAATGGTTCACAAGATTGTAAAGATATGGCCTTCGTTATTGGAGGAAATCCTTGTACTGGAGATTGTACAATTTTTCTACATGAATTTATATCATTGTTTATGATTAGACTGAATTCTGGACTATTTGTTTATGATTCAGTGTGTATTTTTCCCCTTCATGTCTGAGCCTTTCCCCTTCATGTCCCCTTCATGTGTGAGCCTTAATAATCTTTTGATGTTTATCTTTTTTTAATAAAGATCACAGGACAGAATTAAATTTTTTTTTAAGATTTATTTATTCATGAGAGGCACACAGACAGAGGCAGAGACACAGACAGAGGGAGAAGTAGGCTCCATGCAAGGAGCCCAATGTGAGACTCGAACCCAGGACCAGGATCACGCTCTGAGCTAAAGGCAGATGCTCAACTGCTGAGCCACCCAGGCATCCCTTTTGATGTTTTTCTGATGAAGATACCAAGTTAGAGAAAATAAACTATGTGTGCATATGTATGTGTGTGTGTGTAACACATATAATTACAGAGTAAATGTATATATATTATATATATTTGGTATACATTTACTGTATAAGTATAAATATATAAAGTATATAATGTATAGAAATATTTACTCTAAACTTTCAATAACATATATATGTATTTATATGTAAATAAATACATATGGCTTTTAAAACGTTTTTTTTCTCATTTTTACATGAACCATTGCTATTTCTAAAATTTGGTATGGTTGGTAGATAAAATAGGTTTATAGTTTTCTTGTTCTGTATTCTTTCTACATTCTGACTGCACTTCCTGTATTCCTCCTCCATAATGAATGAAAGTTTTGATCCTTTGAAACCACCTCCCTTCATTCTTTACTATACCATGCTGTAAGTACAGCAGATAAACCTGATGTGAGTGTCCTCAACTCCTTTTTCTTGTTTCAAACTATGCTGCATTTAACCCATATCTTTTTTTTTTAATTTTTATTTATTTATGATAGTCACAGAGAGAGAGAGAGAGAGAGGCAGAGACACAGGCAGAGGGAGAAGCAGGCTCCATGCACCGGGAGCCCGACGTGGGATTCGATCCCGGGTCTCCAGGATCGCGCCCTGGGCCAAAGGCAGGCGCCAAATCGCTGCGCCACCCAGGGATCCCTAACCCATATCTTCTGATGCCTCTGGGATCTGGTTAGTCTATTCCTAGTTTAAGTTAATGAAAAGTTTTGTTTTGATTATTTTTTACTTTTCATGTAAAGGATTGCAGAATATTTTTTTAAAGGTTTTATTTATTTATTCATGAGAGACACAGAGAGAGAGAGGGAGAGGCAGAGACACAGGCAGAGGGAGAAGCAGGCTCCATACAGGGAGCCTGAGTGGGACTCGATCCCGGGACTCCAGGATCATGTCCTGAGCTGAAGGCAGGTGCTAACCACTGACCCACCCAGGCATCCCAGATTGCAGAATAATTAATTTACATAATATTCTTCATCAATTGTTACTAAGATTAAGTTTACCAAATTAAATTCAGGAAAATGCTATCATGTCTTTAGTTTCATCTCCACTTTCTAATTCATTTGAGAGAAGAAGCAATTTTCTTCTGTTTTATGGTTAAATATGTTGCTCACTGCTTGTTATTTTTACTTTTCTTTATTCATAACTAGGCCAAGAATTTTCTCTTTTTTAAAAATGTTAGGTTTGCTAGATTCATAGTATAATAATACATTTAAAATCAGCCTACAAATGTGAGTATAATAGAAAACAAACATATAAATAATTTTTAGTGAGTATTCCATTTCTGGCACACATGTATTCAAATATAATAGTTGTAATGTTAAGTACAGATTAAAAACTCCAAAAACTAAAAATATGACTTTACAATAACTTTTCTAAAATGTAAAAACTCCAGCTTTGGTTTTGCGTAGGCCTATGTTGTTTTCCCAGGGAATATGCTATAATGGCAATTAGAACTTGGAAACTCATGTTATATCTTATTTAAATGAAATAAAAAAGTGGAACAAGACTGTTGGTCCATTTCATTTTTACTCTTTATTTAAATCAGCAATTTACATTTAAGTATATGAATGAATGTCTTGAAATTCCAGGGATTTTTGCCAATAGGAAACTCAGTATGCAATATATTGTTATGTTTAGATGCCAGCAAATCCATTTATTCATTTAGCAAACATCACAATTCTAATGTGAAATCAAGCAATATTTGAGGCTTTAATTAAATGGAAATGTGTTGTATTAGCTGAGGGAAAGAAACAAATTGGCTGTTACATATCCCAAGCTATGAATGCTAGAAATAGTGTTTATTGGGTACTGTTCTAGACACCCCCCAATTCACACACTTGTACAAACAATTGAGTTTAACCAGTTGAGTAGCTAATATATGTAGAAATATAAATTACTTGATTTATAAAACTTAAAAACAATTTTTATGGGGAGCCTGGGTGGCTAAGTCGGTTAAGCATCTGACTCTTGGTTTTGGCTCAAATCATGATCTCCTGGTTGTGGGATCAAGCCTCACATCTGGCTCTGCACTCATTGCAGTCAGCTTCAGAGTCTTTCTCCCTCTCCCTCTGCCCCCTCCCTGCTTGCATGCTCTCTCTCTCTCTCTCTAAAATGAGTAAATAGAATCTTTAAAAAAAATTGAAAAACCATTTTTTATCATTTTTGGTGGTCAAGATTTGAGTTACAGGACACTTCTTAACTTAGTGAATGTCTTCCTGTTTTCATGATTAGCTTAACAAGATACTATGTCTTAGATCTGAGGGAAAAAATAGGAATTTATTGATATGCTATGGTACTTAAAACTTAAGACATAAACTCTAGATCATTTTACTATCATTTGGTGAATTTAAAAAAATTGTGGTACATTAAATAACAAGCACATCTGAAAACTTCTCGTAGAGACTGTTTGCTGACAGAATTTACATAATGCGCTTACTATATTTAAATATACATAAAACTGTTCTCTCACCAGATTCCTTCACCTGCTTTAATTACAAATAATGACTGTAAGCATAGTCCATAACTGATTCCTCTTAAACAAAGAAACAAACTATCTTAGGCTTCTCATATACTTTATTCAATTTGTTAATTGAATAAATAGATTTCTTGGCATGTGATAATTATAGGAGTTTCCTTCCTCTAGTTCTGAAATATTCTTCTACCATTTATTATTTTCATATCCATGAAAGGGTGAGGACATGGCTCACCCTTTAAAAAGTATTTAAATCACCTGTCATTTTTTCAGTATAAAATGCTGAAGTGCTTTCCAGTATAAAGAAATTTAAAATAAGTTGTGGTGCCCTATAGTTCATTATGCTTTATGACATAGTTATATAGTTAGTATAGTTAATTATGCTTTAAATTTAATTTGAGTAAAATTGGCATGCTCTGAAAACTGGGACCACAACATTATAAATGCATTCAGTGCCCAGTGCACTAGTCCTAAACTTGTAGTACAGTCAACCAGTAAATGATATAATATTAGAAGAGAAATTTTATTGTCAGTTAATGAAAGGAGAAAGAGGGTGAAAACATTAATTTGTATTTTGTTTAGGGTCAGCCTGGAAGAAAAGAAAATGTTTAGATATGGAAAGCGGATTGAGGTTCCAGGCCTAATTATCTTGTTTCTGTGGGTTGCAGGACTAGTGCCAAATTTATCATTGACTTTGTAGAAGAGTTCTGAGTACAAATTTGACATAGGACAGCTGAAGCAATGAGAGAGGTGAAGCATAAATATCCCCAAACAACCTATTTTCCATATTGAAATGTATTTCTTCTAAGATGGGGAAGCTTTAATGAAGTTGAAGATGACTGCAAAATGCCTTACCTGACAGATGAAGCAATAAGCCCATTCCCTCTCTGCAGCTAAAAGCTTAAAATTACCCATCTGTCATCTCTCTAGTGGGTGGGGATTATAATAGAAGGCAGCAAGCCATCTTAATTACATAACTATTCCAGCTCCAATTATATATCATGTACAGTTTAAAATGCATTATCTCTCTACAATAAACTAAACATATAACAATGGCACTACTCACTTTTATCCTTGACATTTATATTTTTCCATTACTTATTTTTTACTTCTTGTTTAATGTAATATTTTTCACACATTTTACCTTGATCTGACCTCTCTCTCTCTCTCTCTCTCTCTCGGTATTCTCAAATATGCAATGATTATTTGCTGACAATTACTGTGTGCTTGAATCCATATCAAGACCTTTCATATGGGTTTTTATGAGGAAAAAGAAAAGTAGCTACATGGTGTAAATTTAGACTTGTTTTTTTCTTGTTTTTTTTTTGTAAAAATATGTTTTTGTCACTTTGCATAATAAGTCTCAAAGTATGGTATCCCAAGGGACTCCACGAGGTTTATAGACTTATTCATGTGATTTTGAGAAGATCCAGGTGATTTCATTCAATATTCCCCTTTTATATAATTGGTACTAGATGCTAGGTGTCTAAACATAGTACTATTTTTTTTTCCCTTTCACCTGACCCACTTACACAACTTCCATAGTTGAGTATGTGACAGGAATATTGAGTTAGGTAGGATTAAGATAACACTCAAGAGGGAACTTTTAAATTTTCTACATTAGAGAATATTAGACAGAGACATTCTGTCTAAACACCAGACTTCTCTTGTTTTCAGTGAGAAATGTAAAAACTCAAGACCTTGCCATTTTTATGTGGCATTTTGTTTTAATATGGGAAAAAATCTCCCAAATATTTGTATCAGTTAGTTATCCCTGTATAACAAACTCCAACAAAACTCAGCCACATGTAACAGTAAGTATTTGTTTAGCTCATGCTCCTGAGGATCAGATGATCCACGTAGGGCTCCTTACTACAGCTGCCTTGTCATGTCCTCCTCTGCCTGAGACCATGTTTAGTCCCCATATGTGGTGAACTTTGTGCCCCTCTTCTTTGCTCGGGTGATCAGTTTTACCAGTGCAGATATTCAAGAATTAATTTGTTATCCAGTCGCCCCTACCACCTCTACCCTCACCTTGTACTAAAGCAAACATTAGGGCCCATCGATTTTTTTTCTTTGATATTCCTCAAAATTTTGGGTTTGGATTTTGTTTTTGTTTTTGTTTCCCATCTTACTACTATTACCTTTCGTCTACCTGATAGTATCTCTCATTTGATTTATGTTAAGAGTCTCATAACTGGTAATCCTTTAAGTGTAGTTTCTCTCCCAAGTTTGTTGATTATATATCCACATTATATTTTTAAATATTGTTTAAATATGATTGTGTCTTTAAAAATTATTGAATAGGCTCTCAGCTGCCCTCAGGGCAAACTGCTGACTGGAACTGCTATAAAACGGATATGACATAGAAAATCCTTCTGTGACCTTTCGTTTCTTCCTTACCTCAGTACATCCAGCTTTTAGTTCTTCCCTCTCCCTCTCCCTTTCATAACAACCTGAGAAACATTTTATGTTCCTGCATGAAATTTGTCTAAATGCATTTGTCTAAATTTGTCATTTTCAACTCATCTCTTCCTCTTTCTAGGTACTTCCTCTGAAAATGCCCTCCTGCCCCCACAAAACAGATCCTAAACTAGATAACATCTAATCCCTACTGAGAAATCATCTTAAGTTTAGCTGTTCTCTGAAACCTTATGTAACTCCTTAAGTCTGAGAAAGGCTCTTCCTAGTACTTCTAATAACACTCTGAATTTATCCATTAATGAGGTATTAGGTGTTGTGCAAAAATGTCATAATTCATTTCTGTATCAAACACTAGACTCTACATTTCCTAATATCACATCACACTCTTTCTTCTCTATTGCATATCATAGATAATTAATATTGAATTTATTGACTATGATTGAATTGTGGAAAGTAAGTTTGAAGAAGAAAATAGACATTGCCTATTAGACAGAGTAGACTCAAAATGAATTAGTTGCCAATTGTCATAAATCAAGAATAAATACTTGCTACACCAAATTACTGGCCAATATCAGCTATTGCATAGTATTCATGACTTATTTTTGCCCATATTCTTACATAAGCATCATTTTTATACCTGTTCTTAAGGAGAACTTATATTCATTGTTATGATTTCTTAACTTCTAAACGCCTTTTTGATTACTAAGTCAAGTCTAGGGCCATACCGCCCTGAATGCGCCCGATCTCGTCTGATTACTAAGTCAACTTCTTGATGCACTGATGCTGACTACTTTATTCAACATTGAATATTTCAACTCTAGCAAATCTCTTTTAAAGTAACATGAAGTATATCTTTCTATGTATAGTATTTAAAAGATTTTTAAAAGAAGTTGTTAGTTGTACTTATTAATGTAGTAAAACTAATAAAAATCAAAGATACGACGAGTGTTTCTATTATATGTTTAAGAAATCTTATTTCCTTAACTATTAACTCATTTAAACTGAATGACTGAAATAATGAATGGTGGGTAACTACTAAACCTTTACATTGTCCATTTTGTTATATACTCTGGAAATTGAGCTTTCACAGAGTAAGAATTTTATTTATTCTTTGAATTATGCTTTTTTAAAATTATCTGTTTTCCTCTGGCATTAATTTCTTTCTTTTCTTTGTTTTCTTGTATATCCTGTGTGTGATCTTGAGGTTTCTTAATATTTTGTAACAAAAGAGTGCATTGATCTTCCTTAGATGCTCCTGGTGGTTTGTTTCCTCAATGTTGTGTACATTGTATTTGTTTTCCTCAGTCATCTTCTCCTCTGAGGGAGGCAACTACTTGAGAGATCCATGCATTTTAGGATGACTCACTTAAAGGAATAAGATTTGCATTAGGCTATGTAGGAAGCAAGGCCCGTAATAGATTGAGGGTCCCTTGCTTAAATACTAACTACAACACATTCCTGATAAAATAAAAGAATATCTGTTATTAACATGAAATGTATAAATTTAAGAAACAATTGAATTGCTCTTTATTTATTCCTTTGCTTCATTAAGATGCAATTTAGAATATTTTTTTATGATGGGCTCAAGTGTCAGCAAAGATTTTCTATGGTGACAAGAAGCAAGAAATACTTTATATTTTAACATATATAATTCTAATGTATAAGGTATTGTAAAAACTATTCATGTGTTCAACAATATTTATAAAGCAACTATCTTATCCTGAGTAATCTTTTACATGCTTGAGTTATATTGGTAAGAAAATACCTCCATATTGGTAATTATTATGTTTAAAAAATGACAAAGGTAATATGGGGAGGCAGAAATTAGGAAAAGTCTGTTAGAATGCTATGAATATAGAAAATAAACACAGCCTAAAAATTGCCTAGAGTAGTTTGATAGTTTTATACCTTTATTGATATGCCCCAAATTCCTTCAGTATAATTTCACAATATGTTCTGCTGAAATTATTTTTCTCCAGTGCTTGGAAAATATCTTTCCAATGTGTGTTTCCAAACACATTCTTCTTTGTCATATTCCTAAGTTATATTCAAAAATCTATATCAAGAGTTTTCTAAACACCCAATTTAGCATGGATTCAGAATCATAGAATGACTGGCCTATGGCCAAGGCAATAAAGATGTATTATTTGGTAATGCTCATGCACTAGTACAACGTACTCTCTCCCCTCATTAAAATCTCCAGCCAATTGTTATTTTTCTTCCATTACACAAAGTAATCCAGACCTTGATCAAATATTCCATATGAATACTAATCCCGTTCCCTGGTCTGTCTCCGAATCAGTTGTCTAAAAAGGAGTTCCCAAGATATTTTTCATGAAATGTTATGATTATGACTCTGCCACTCTCCTATGGTTCCCGATCATCCATGAATCAAGTAAAATATGTTTTCCTTTTGTCCAGTGACAGCTGTGATTCTACTCTAGACATGCTTTCCATAGTTATCGTTTCCCTTTTTTTCTACTTTTCTTTTAAAAATATTATTCTTTCATTCTGTGACATTTGTTTGTAGGTAATACCATTGTATCAGCGTTGGTAAAACTAAGATGGACTCAAGTCCTGGACAAGAAAATTATCTATATCAGGAAACTCAACTTAGTAGAATTTGTATTTTCTCAAGGGAGAAAAGGTGTGAAATTGAAGAACTGAATAGGAGTTATTTCTTGAAACAATTCAGAGAAAGGCAAAGAAAATTATCAAAGAGATAAGAGTCAACTTTCTTTATGCTAAAATAATGAATAAGATTGGATAAAAACTATATGCATTTGTAACTTAATAAAATCCTGACATTTTTGTAACTGAAGTAAGAGATCATTTTTTATGAATAATTAGGTAGTGTATATAACCAAAGTTAATGAAATATGCTATTAAGTTGTTAGTCTCTCTATATTTACCTAATGTGTGTGTAAGCATTTCTGTGTGTGTTTTTGTGTGTCATGGACACATATATTAAAGAATTGATCATATAAATATCATATATTAGGTAAAATTATATAGGTATATCTTTAATATATCTAATGTGATTTGTTGTCAAATGCACTATGCTCGTTACTTCATTTTTTTTTTCTTATTCTCTTTTTCTCATGATAGTAACTTCGTAGTAATACATAGTGGATAATCTAGAATGTAAATTTACTTCTTAAAAATCATTGATATTATCCTGGGTTTTGGCTTATAATATTGTAATAAATAAATCACAATCTTTGAGCTTTAAACACTGGACATCCTGCCATACATCTTTTGACCTATATATTTTGCTAGTGAAATTTTCATGCAAGTCATTATTACAATTTCACTATTTTCACAATTAACCTCTAAAAAAGATAATGCGAAACATAATTCAAATTGATGATGAAAATGCCATTTTACTGTATAAATTTATTTCAAATTCTTTTGTAATGAAATTATAAGAAGACTTGCATTGACCAGGCATCTTGCACTACTTTATGAAATGAACTTTAGGGGATAATTACCGACCAAATAATATTTTTTTTCTATTTTGTTAATATTCAATTCAGAGATATACCAGAAATTTGCCTGATGAAACAGATATAGCACTCCTTTATTAAAACCTCAGCATGGATACCAGAATATTTTCAATCAGAAAATTATAGGAGAAAGGAGAGTAAGGTATAAACATAATTAGGTAGTCAAACTGTCTCTATAATTATTTAGCCTCACCCAATCTTATTTTCTTTACAATTATAATGCTACTAAACATGCCCTGGTGCTCTTGTATTACTATTTCATGTATGTTTGGAACATTTACCTAATCCCTATTCCAGCAAGATACACAGGCAGATACTGAACCATCTGGGTTTCACAACATAAGGCCATGAAAACAGAAACGTGACTCATAAAATACTCCCGATCTTGAGATCTCAAAGACTAGTAAGAAAGATTATGTGCTCTCACTTAAAGATATCAAGGTAAAGTATAAGTAGAAACATGTAGAACATGTTATGAACACACATAAATAAAAGTTCAACTATGACTTTAAAGGAGGGAGAAGAAAAAAATAAATAAAGGAGGGAGAAGATTAGAATAATCAAGATAAGATAAATTTAATTGAACACGTAATATTTGAGCCTGATCTTGAAAGAAAAAGAGAAATTCTTTGGGTTACAGGAAGTGGATAAAAGAGCTTTCACAAATAATACTGTGGGCATGACTACACATCTTTTTTGTTTATTTTCTGATATATCTTGTATTTATTTTCTTATTTTTAAAAAAGATTATTTATTTATTTATTCATGAGAGACAGAGAGAGAGAGAGAGAGAGAGAGAGAGGAAGAGACACAGGCAGAGGGAGAAGCAGGCTCCATGCAGGGAGCCAGATGTGGGATTCGATCCTGGGTCACCAGATCATGCCCTGGGCTGAAGGTGGCTCTAAACAGCTGAGCCACCCAGGCTGCCCGATTTTCTTATTTTTTGATGTCAATTTATTGTTTATCCTTTTACCAATATTAAACAGTCAGAGAGAGAAAAAAAAAAACATTCAAAAAGATCCTCTAAAATAGTCAAGACATCTGTTTTACCTCAGGTCCTTTTCAGAATCTTGGAAATCAGGAGCCCCGGTATTCATAGAAAAGTTGTCTTAAAAATATCTGTTGTATCAAAAATAGTGTTTGAGGGTCACGACTTAGAAAGATTTTGGTTTAAATTTTATCTACAGCCTAGGCAGGCAGATGGTGGTTCTAAAGGGAAGTTTCAACGAAAACTAGGAAAGTGCTGCTTCCAAATTTTTGACTCCTCAATTAGTATTATTTGTTGGAACGAGGCGTTGACAAAGCCCACTGTTCTGTAATTATCATCCTGTCAAGTCTCTCCAGTCAAGACCAGCATGCTGCACCTGGTCCGAGTTAAAATATGTGTGTGGACAGCTATTATTTAAGTTTTTTATTTAAATTCCAATTGGTTAACATACAGTGTAATATTAGTTTCACAGATACAATATAGTGGTTCAGCACTTCCATAGAACACCAGGTGCTCCTTGCAACAAGTGCCCCTCCTTCATTCCAATCACCTGTTTTATCCATCCCCCACCCATCTCCCCTCCAGTAACCATAAATTTGTTGTCTGTAGTTAAGTGTCTATTTCTTGGTTTCTCTCTCTCTCTTTCTCTCTTTTTTTCTCCTTTGCTTGTTTTATTTCTTAAATTCCACATACAAGTGAAATCATATGGTATTTGTATTTCTCTGACTTATTCACTTAGCATAACACTCTAGTTGCATTCATGTCATTTGCAAATGGCAAATTTTCATTTTTTTTTTTTTTATTTATGATAGTCACACACAGAGAGAGGGGGGGGGGCAGAGACATAGGCAGAGGGAGAAGCAGGCTCCATGCATCGGGAGCCCGATGTGGGATTCGATCCCGGGTCTCCAGGATCGCGCCCTGAGCCAAAGGCAGGCGCTAAACCGCTGCGCCACCCAGGGATCCCAATTTCATTCCTTTTTATGGCTAAGTAATAATTCCATTCCAAAAGAATGGATAAAAAAAAAGTTTATATCTCCCACTTCTTTATCCATTCATCAGTCAATGGACACTTGTACTGTTTCCTTAATTTGGCTATTGTACATAATGCTCTTATTCTTATTTTTTGAGGTGGAAAGTCATGAAAGTAATTTGTTGATCAATCTAGGATTCTCCCTTAAGTCAGAAACCATAAATTTGTCATGCCACCAATTTTTATTGCAGGGTAATTTTCTCCAGCAACTCAGCTACTAAGTGCAGGAGCCTAAAATGGAAATGTTTAAATGTTACCAACATATTCTATCTTGAACAATATTTGGACAGTTGAAACTTGTTACTGATTTGGAATTTAAATCTAAACCAAGAGAACTCTGAAACAACTCAAGTGTTGGACTGTTTCATGAGAGTAGCCACAGTACCACAGCCTTTAAGGATCACAAGATCTATATTTAAAGTTGCCAGGATGCCTGGGTGTCTCAGAGATTAGGTACCTGCCTTTGGCTCAAGGCATGATCCTGGAGTCTCGGGATCAAGTCCCACATCGGGCTTCCCACAGGGAGCCTGCCTCTCCCTCTGCCTATGTCTCTGCCTCTCTCTGTGTGTGTGTCTCTCATGAATAAATAAATAAAACTTGAAAGAATAAAAAAAAATAAATTGCCTTGCTAAAGTGCACTTTTCTTGCTTTCTAGAAAATATAATGATGAAAGGGGGAAAAAAACTATCGTCTCTCTGAAACTGAAATGAATATAATTCTGATATGGTAAAGAGGAAAAGGCATCTGAGTTGATCATTCATTAATGTTATTAATATTGAAGCTCTTTTCCATGACACGGAGACAGGCACTTTCTCTGTGCTTTCAGATAATTTGCTTTTACCTTCCTCTGCCACCTCCAGTCAATAGTCCATCAATATTTTATAATTTCTTTTCTACCACAGTACTCCCACTTATGGCATGATAGCATTCTCTAAAGGAGCTTCAGTAACTCTTTTTTCCATTTTTTTGTGGATAAGTAGTGAGTATTCAAGTTTTCATTAACTAATAGTTACATATTGGTTACATAGACGTTTTCTAATTGGTCAGTCCTCAACTACTGCAAACAATTACTCTTTTCTCAAGCACTGAAACATAAGAATCATTTGCATTACTTCCTCTAAAAAATGTATTTGCTTCCCTCTCCTTGAGAGTCCCATCAAATAAGTTTGTGATCTATATTTTATCAAGCACTGCAGGTGATCCTGATTCAGGTGGTATAGAGACCGGAATTTGAGGAGCACAGTTATAAGATATAATATGTTGCATATTATTTTGACATTTGGATTTTTTAAGGGATAATCATTGCTTAATCTATCTTTAGAGTGTAAACTTCTGTAGCATGTTGAATCATTCCCTAGTAATTGTTTGAGGAACTTTGCTGCATAATAAAGGATACCAGCATTTGATATCTATCTCTTGGCTTATAGATAGAAAAATAAGCTTGGGTTTGGGATTCTCTCCCCTGCCACTTTTACCATCTTTATTTTTAAGTGTAGTTTTTCACCTCATTGCGGCCAATCACTGTGACTCCATGTACTGGCATCTTTTCTTTTTCTTTACAAGAAAATCCTGCTTATTTTTTCCTGTTTTATTGGGAAATAATTGACATCGCATCATTGTATAAGTTTGTGAAATGATTACCACAGTAGGTTTAGCAAACATTTGTCTTCTCATAGAGATACAATGAAAAGAAAAGAAATTTTAAAAGAAGAAAAGTATATTCTCCTTGCAATGAGAACTTTTCAGATTTACGCTCCTAACAATTTTCTATGTATCATAAAGCGGTGTGGGCTATAGTCATGTTATACATTACATACCTAGTACTTACTGATTTCCTACCTGGAAGTTTGTGCCTTTTTTTTGTGCGTGTGTGTGCCTTTTGACCACCTTTCTCCAATATCCCTTCTCTCCCCCCTCACTCTGTCACTGCTATCTTTACTATAAACAAGGCAATGATCGTATGTATTCAGAGTCTCCTGTGCATGAGGCATCAGTAAAATCTGGAAGAAAGTAAGGTAAACAGACAGTGTCCCTGTCCTCATATAGATTACAATCTTGTGTGAGAAACAAACATAAGCAAATAATCGTGTATTTGATATAAAATATCATTGTGATAAGTACTATTCATGAAAAGTAGATGTGGTACTCTGATATCATGTAAAGGAATAAGATTTGGGAAGGCAAGTTGTTCTTTCTAAGGAAACTAAGTATTCTGAGGGTATAAAAGTAATCCAGTTGAAGAGAAGAGAAACAAAGTATTATTCTAAATCTAGAAAACAATGTAATTGAAAGCCCAGAAGAAATTAGATAAAACGAATGTGGCTTAAACAACATGAGCACAAGTGAGATGAACAGAAGATGGGATTGTTTTGGTCACTAAGGTCAAAATCATGTAAGCCCTTTCTCCTGCTCTCCCTCCTTCCATTCCTTTTTCTCTTCTTTCCTTTTATCTTCCATGTCTAGTTAGGGATTTGGACCCTAAGATAAGAGCAATAAGAACTAGGTGAAAGAATCTAACTATATAAGTGGCATGATGTGATTTAGCTTTGGACATACCAATATGGCAAAATAGATTGGAGATATTGTTAATCTGAGGGCAAAAAAGGGACCAGAGATATTAGTAAGAAAGCCCTTGTAGAGGCCAGATGAGAAGTGTGCAAAAAGAGAAATGGAGAAGGATCAAATGAAAGAGATATATTTTGTAGATAAAATTGACAACCTGTACTGATTGGCATTCATCCTTGACAACTCCTCTTCCTCACCCATCTCCAATATCCAGGCATTTGGCCTACACAAGAGTATGCATAGACAGGCCATTTGCTGGCCTGAGGAACATGGAGAGAGGGGCAGATATAATGCTACATTTAGAAAACAGAGCTCAATTTTGGAGAAATTAAATTTCAGGTATTTGTAAGACATGCCAATATGGAGATTATGTGTATCTTGTTTTCCATAGAGCTCTCTGGCCTTGAGAAATTATTTGAGAAGTTATAAGTATATTTAAACAATGGAAAAGAATGTAATGCTCACCCAGAAACCTGCTTAAGACATGGCCTTTGGCTCTCAAGTCAAAATCTAAAACATTTTCTTCAGGACCCCTTAGAGCCAGCATCTCTAAACTTGCTTCATACGAGAACTATATCGCCAAATAGTAGAACACCTGAGGCTACTTGTGACCAAACAATTAATACCTTAATGCCCTTTGTAATGATCTCTCTCCCCATGAGGACCACAGGCTGAAGGGCATTGGGCCCTTTGAAACTGCCACTCTCTCTACTACCACATGAGCTGAGGCTGCATCACAAAATAGGTTTAGATATACTAAAACTTGCACTTTGAATGATTTTTTAAACTGAGGATTCAAATTTAAGCTCTGGTATGATTTTTAAACAAGTATCTTTAAAAAAGAATTAAGAACAGTATATCCTGTTTTGATTTTTTCCTGTTGATCCACCAGAAAAATATGGATTAACTGGGAAGGTGTTTGGTCTGCAATCAAGAACTAGGTAAAAAAAAGAAAAGGAATGCACCACCATGTACCTGAGCAATCAAGCTGCAGTATCTCTAGTCTGATTAGCTAGTGATATCCCATCATCAAGTCTATGCTGTACCTTTTGTCTTTGACATGGGCAATATCTAATGTGGTGGGTCAGTAAGAAGAGCTTCTTGCTCACATTAGTACCAGAAGAGCAGGTTGTCTGAATGACTTTGAGTTTTAAAATAACCAAGAACCAAGTTTTATTTGACTTGAACAGACATTGTGAACAAACCCATAACCTTAACATGTTCATACTTGTTTCATATACCATCTTCAATCCTAGTGTTACATGATATTAAGTTCATTTACTTAAAAAAAACAAGATAATGAATACAAATAAGTTAGTGGTTCTCAACTCTCTTTTTCTTTTTCTTTCCTACTCTGGTTTATCCAGTCCTATTAAATCTAATCATTCAAGGCAGACCACCAAACTATTATTTCATTCAGTCATTCATTTATTCAACAGTTTTGTGTTTTGTTTTTTATTTTTTATTTTTTTGTTTTGTTTTTTAACTGAGAACCAAGTATAGTAAGTGCTAAAGATTCAAAGATAAATAGCATGTACCCTACTTTTAAAACTTTCAATATTTTAAAATTTTCTAATTTCAATATCCAATTTGAGGGAAAAAATGATCAAAAGTAACACCTACGACAATAAATTATTTCTTCCCTTTCTATCATAAATGCTTCTATTACTGGGCCCTAAAAAGTGAGATGCCATTTATTGTATATTAATGAGACTGAAATAAATGCATGAATGAGTAAATGAATGCTTTTGTGGAAAACCCAGAGGTCTAAAATAAAGTTTAGGATATTATGAAAAAACTTAGCAAAATATCTAAGTCTCAGGAAAGATAACTTATCATCATGGAAATCTGATTATGTACCTAGCTTTGAATAGGTAATTTAAAATATTATTAGTTTAATACCAATACAATCACGTGGATAGATAACATCCTGTTTTACTGAGGAAACTGAGTCAACAAATTGGCCTTACAAAATTTAAAAAAAAATCCAGTGTTGGAAGAAATATTCAAATCTGGATTGCTTAACGCATGTATATTCTTACTACATCCTTATTCTTCCCATGGATAGGATGGCAGAGGGATGTGCAGCACAGAATAATTACAGAACCTTAGAAAAATGACTTAACATTTGTAGTGTTAGCTTTCAGTTTTTAGGAATAACGTCCATTTCCTTTTGGAGCTGCTTTTTTTTTTCTTTTCTTTCCATACCATATCTAAAGTTTTACTTCAAAGTCAACCAGATCTTGGATCATACACACCTTTGTGTTATTTCTCACCAATCTTCAATGTAAACCTTGTGTTAATAAAATAGATCAGTGTTCTCTCATCTGATCATACTCATACTGATCATCTGAGATTCTTCCCTGATAGTGTGTCTTTTGCTTAGAACATCTCCCATATCCACTCCATTTATTTTTCCAATTTTAGTCATTTTAGACACCTTTTAAAGTCAGTACCCAATTCAAATGATGTACACACTTCCTTGACTGGTTTCACCCTTCTGTTTCATACTTTGGGAAGTGTCAAATCAGGGAAACAAGGGTGTGAGTACAGAAGGAGTCATCCCAAGACAATTTTGAGGGTCTTCACGGTCAGCAGAACTATGTATTCCTAAAATGAACAAATGTCTAGAAAAAAACATAAGTTTAAGCTTTTTCACACAAAAAAAAGATATATGTATTAGTAATTACTGATTTAGTATTTGGCTCCCTGGGGATATAACTTAAAACTGTAAGTTTCCAAATTTATACTTTTTTCTCTATGGTTCTCAAGACTGAATAATCAAGAGCTTAAGATCCATATCCAAGAATCTTTAAACTTTACCTTGTTTACTTTTGCATTTACAAAACCATGCTGTGGGATCCCTGGGTGGTGCAGCGGTTTAGCGCCTGCCTTTGGCCCAGGGCGCGATCCTGGAGACCCGGGATCGAATCCCACGTCAGGCTCCCGGTGCATGGAGCCTGTTTCTCCCTCTGCCTGTGTCTCTGCCTTTCTCTCTCTCTCTCTGTGTGACTATCATAAATAAATAAAAATTAAAACAAAACAAAACCAAACCATGCTGCAACAAGAAATCAGTATGCTGCAGATCATGTATGTGTATTCCTTTATAGAGCTAATATCTAACTCAAAACAGTAAGTGCAATGCCTTTAAGAGCCATTACAAAAGTAAACAATATTAAATATAGGAAGTGATGAATTGTAGTAGAAATGGCCAACTGGTTATGTCTTTCCTTGTATCTCTGTTCATCTTCTTTGTCAAATTGTGCTTATAAAGTAGTAGAAACACCTCCCCTTACAGGTGTTAGCAAGTTATCTGGTTGTAATGATTTGCAGTACCTACTAGGATTAGGGAAGATGAAAGAAGTAGCTAAGAATAGCTGTTTGCAGTTGTATAATTACTCAAGCCTGTTCAACATATTTTAAAAATGTTCAAGTGCATAGTTTAATACTGTTTTCATTATGTAAAAATGAAAATTTAGTGATACATTAGAATCTTTACTATTCAAGAGTTCTAAATCAATATTTTTATCTATATGATGTGGTCCCTCTGGGTTCCAAGATGTTCTAGAAGTTCATTAGTAGGAAGAGAGTTCCTATAGTAGGAAGATCACTGATGAATACTGTAATTGAAGAGTAAGAAGACATTCCTTTTATTGCCAAGTCTCTTTTATTAGCAGAGCACTAAAAATATTTATGTGACACTGGTATTATGGTATTATGATCTCATTCATTTATATTGAGAGTTTATTATACCTATGTGAGAAAATAGAAAATATATTGGTCTCTGCCTCTAGTTCCTGGCACAGAGCTCCTAAAACCTTTGTAATTTCCTAGGGTCGTAAGAATGTCTCTTGTTCTAAGGAGGTAACTCTTAGTGGGCTCCTGGATTACCAGAAAGACCAAGCCATGGGTTTTTTTAACGAGTACTTTAAGAAAATTTGAATATAATTGAATTGATAAAACAAGAAATCTAAGCAACCTTTAATTAAATGTTCCTTGTAAGTCAGATCATCTATAAACCAGTACAGAAGGAAATAGTACAAATTAACCTGTAGGCTTTTAGACTCACTATATAATTAAATATCAGCTTAGTTTCCAGAAAGGTCATGATCAGAAAGCCTTTGGTCATACATATATGTGCTTTACAGTTTGCCAATTATAAAAACTGAACAGTAAATTGTAATTCTTTATTAATTTAAAATTAATCCTCCTCGAGCTGAGATGAGGCAGAAAGGAAAGAAAGGGCTTTCTTATTTGGCGAGTGCCGAATTACTTGACTCCGTGAGTCTAGGTAGTTTGTGTTGCCTGAGAGCCACGAGGAGTGCATACATCTGTATATGGATACATTTTAAACTAACCTCATTGAAGTCTCTAGAAAAAAAAAAAAAGGCAGTAAATTTGGTAAGGGTGCATACTCATGCCCATGAATGACATATGGAAATAGTACTGTCTTCAATTAGGTCATTTACTATATTCTAAATTAAATACTTTTTTTTAGAACATTTTCATCATCCTAAAAAAAGAAGCCCTATACCAATTAGCCTTCACTAACCATTCCCTCCAAACTCCTTTCTCAGCCTCATGCAAATACTAACCTACCTTCTGTTACTGTGGATTCCCTAATCTGGACATTTCATATAAATGAAATTATATATTATGTTGCCTTTAGTGTCTAGAACCCTTCAGTTAGCATAAGGTTTTTAAGGTTCATCTATGTTGTAGCATGTGTGAGTGCTTAATTCATATTTATTGCAAAATACTATTCCATTGTATGAATATACCACATTTTAATTATCTACTTATTACTTGGTGGACATTTGGGTTTCCACCTTTTGACTATTATGAATAATACTGCTATGAACATTTGTGTTAAGATTTTTATAGTAAGTTGGTTTTTTAGATTGAAATATAGTTGACATACTGTACAACATAGTGTCAGGCATACAACATAGTGCATGGACAATTATATAAATTATGAAATGCTGACCATAATAAGTATAGTTATCATACATAGTACAATCTTATTGACTGTATTTCTTTCTATGCTATACTTTTCATCCCAATGGCTTTTTATTTTTAGATATTTTATTAATTTATTCATGAGAGACACAGAGAGAGGCAGTGACATAGGCAGAGGGAGAAGCAGGGTCCCTGCGGGGAGCCTTATGTGAGGCTTAATCCCAGAACTCCAGTATCACACCCTAAGCCAAAGTCAGATGCTCAACCACTGAGCCACCCAGATTCCTGACTTTTTTTTTTTTTAAAGTAAGTTCTATTCCCAGTGCAGAGCCCAGTGTGGGGCTTGAACTCACAACCCTGAGATTAAGACATGACCTAAGATCAAGAGTCAGATGCTTATTCAACTGAGTCACCCAGGTGCCTCTCAATCCTTATTTTTTAAAAAGATTTTATTTATTTATTTGATGAGCAGAGGGAGCAGCAAGCAGAGGGAGAGGGAGAAGCAGGCTCCCCAATGAGCAAAAAACCAACATTTGGCTCCATACCAGGACCCTGGGATCATGACCTGAGCTAAAGGCAGACACTTAACCAACTGAGCCATGCAAGCAAGCTTCAATGATTTATTTTTAACAGGAAGTTTGTACCTCTCTGTCTCCTTCACTTGTTTTGCCCTCCCCCCATACCCTTCCCTCTAGAAATCACCACTTTGTTCTCCATATTTATAAGTCTGTTTCTGTTTGGGTTTTTTTGTTTGTTTGTTTATTGGTTTCATTTTTTTTAGATTTCACATATAAATGAAATCGTATGGTATTTGAAGGGCTTATTTTACTTAGCATAATATCCTCTAGGTCTATCTACATTGTTGCCAATGGCAAGATTTCATTCTTTTTATGGCTGAGTAATATTCCATTGTATGTGTATGTGTGGATTTGTGTATACATACCACAGCACACTTGCAACAGTTGTGGCCAAGCCTCTCAGCCAGCAACACCAGGGGCTGATCCCACCCACCAGCACATCCACAGCAGCTAAAAATATTTTTATTTAAATGTTAAATTTTACTCTCACCCTCCGAATTCTTATACATGATAATATTTTCATGTGGAATCTATTCGCATATTGTATTAGCTATTCAGAGTTGTTTTACATACTACACTTTGCTTTCTATTGTCTATTTCTATTAATGTTTTATATCTTCTAATGACAGGAAACATGTTTAAACAGTTAAACAGTAAAAATGGCTCAGTTATTATTATGACTATCTTATAATTTTTTATGCTTCTGGATAGTAAAAGTAGAAGGAGCCCCTTCCTATGCTATCAGGCTGATTAAATGATAAGTCATAGTATGGGTAGTAGGTTCTATGTTTATCCACAGGCACAGAATAAACCTGCATTGTAAAAGTCAAAGCTGCCTACCTTACTACACATTTAAGAGTTTATATAAGAAACGGGGAGAATTTTTATGACTGATATAGTCATAATTTTGTGAATAGCTAACCATAGAGCTGAAGGAAGTATGAGGTAGTTTTTTTTTTTTTTTTTAGTATGAGGTAGTTTTGTAATATTCTTGACATTTATGTTTCTATCAAGAATTATGGTATGAAAAAGGTATTTAAAACAATAATTTTCCTTAAAGAAATGTGATGACTAACTTTCCAAGCAAAAATAGCCATTAGAAGGGGAAAAAAATGTGTTCTGTGTTCAGGACAAATTTTCTTTAAAAATGTGATAAAATTGTACTCAACAGTATAAAACATATTGATTATCATAGACTGTCAGGTATCATTTATGATTCATAGAAAAAAAGGAATTATGTTTAAACCACTTTTTCTTAAGCAATGGCCATGGTTCTCTCAGGGATTCACTTGATATATAGGGTAGATGCCCTGTGAATCTTATTTGATGTTTTTTGATGATAAAAATGAGTATGTTGTTTTAATTATTTAAAATATTGCATTACATTCTATTCCTTTGTTTTATGATGCCATCTATTTTAACATGTGTGATCTATATTATATAAGATTGGAAGTAGGGGAAATTAAAAACTCAACTAAATATACATCATCTTTATTTAAATTTCTGAAATTAACATAAAAGAACATTTTAGTGTAATAACCAAAGTTCTTATCAGGCAAATGGCAATGAGTGACTTAGCAGGCCACTCAGAAGGCTAGGTGGACTTAAGTTTTTGTCAGTAAAGAAGCATAGACGATGGCAGAAGTAAGTGCAATGTTTTAACATTGCAGATAATCACAGGCCTAGAACATGGCAGGACCAGACATTAGAATCCAGCAAGGTATATTGGTCCTTTAATTGCCAGGCTTTTAAAATGCATAGAAAAGGAGGAAGCATTTACCCCTCCATGGATATTATCTACAGCAATTAGCAGGGAGGTCTTTGGTCTCCAGCTATGCTTTCCTGCAAACTCAGCATTCATAATTGGGGAATACCAGCCCTTTCCCTCCTATAATTGAAAAGCTAAGGTTGAATCCTTATTCTTGCAGCATATGATGTAGTGGGAAAGGAGACTAATTCCCCACCACAGCATTCTACTAGAGTTAACTGCCTTAAGCACCAGGATGTAGGAGGTTTCCATGGAGCTCTACAGAAGATCAGTTGTCTCTAGAGAAGTAAATTTATTCCTTAGTCAAACTCTCTCAGCCCAAAGTAGAACCTCTGTGCAATATTAGCCACCTACATTACTTGAATCAGGAAAACATGTAAATCTAAGCAGTGATACTGGAAAGCAGGGAAGCAAAGCTAACAGTCTTATTTACAGTAGCTTCAAAAACAGTAAAATACTTATGAACATATTTCACCAAGGAGGTAAAAGATCTCTACACTAGAAACTATAAGACAATGATGATAGAAATTGAAGAAGACACAAATAAATGTAAAATATTTGTGTTCATGGCTTGCAAGAATTAATATTATTGAAATGTCTCTATCATGATTCCAGTGGCATTTTTTACTGAAGTAGAACAAACAATCCAAAAATTCCTATGGAACCATAAAAGACCCCAAATAGCCAAAACTATCCTAAGAAGGAATAATGAAGGGACGCCTGGGTGGTTCAGCAGTTGAGCATCAGCCTTCGGCTCAGGGCGTGATCCTGGCGTCCTGGGATCAGGCTCCCTGAGTAGAGCCTGCTTCTCCCTCTGCCTGTGTCTCTGCCTCTTTATCTCTCTTTCTGTCTCTCATGAATAAACAAATAAAATCTAAAAAAAAAAAAGAAGGAATAATGAAGCTAGAGGCATTATACTTCTTGCTTACCAACTACATTATAAAGTTATTTTAATCAAAATAATATGGTGCTGGCATTAAAAAAAAAGACCAATGGAACAGAATTGAGAACCCATAAATAAACCCATGCATATATGGTCAGTTAATATTTGACAAAGAAGCCTCAAGAATACTCAATGGAAAAAAAGACATTTTTATAATGTGTTGAAAATTTTATTAACATTTTGTTTAAAAAGCTTTATATCTGTGCCATGCCAAGACACAGAAGGTTCTTAAAGAAGTTATTTGTTAGGGTTTGATTCTTGGTTTAGAAGTTGTGGGACTTGGTATTTTTGTTAAGTGGTTTAAGAATTCATGATCTTGGTCCAGGGCTGGTAATATTGTACCACTTCCTTCTTCCCCACAAAAAATGGTTCTCGATAATGTTGAAAGCAATCAGGGCAACCTGAGGATTCTCATGAAGTTGTAAAGCCTTAATTTTTATCAATGCCGCCAATTTCTTGTATCAATCTTTTTAATAAATAGTACTGGGAAAATTGGATATTCACATTTAAAAAAATGAAACTCTATCTCCATTCTATACCACTCACAAAAATTACCCTGATGTCAATTAAAAACAAAACTTAAGACCAAAATCCATAAAACGTCTAGAAGAAAGCATAGGAAAATCTTGACATGGGTCTTGGCAGTAATTTTTTTGATATGATACCTAAAGCACAAGCAACAAAATAAAAATTATACAAATGGGAGTACATCAAACTAAAAAGGATACAGTAAAAGAAATGGTCAGCTATATTAAAAAGCAACCTACAGAATGGAAGAAAACGACACATCTGTTAAGAGGTTAATATCCAAGGTATACAAGGAACTTATATAACTCCATAGATAGATGATAGATAGATAGATATATAGATAGATAGATATGATTTTAAAATGGGCCGAGCAACTCCATGAACATTTTTCCAAAGATATCCAAAAGGCCAGCTGTACTCAATATCACTAATCAAAACCACAATTAGCTATCACCTCATGTCTCTTAGAATGGCTATCATCAAAAAGACAAGAGCTAACAAATGTAGGTGAGGATGTAGAGAAAAGGGAACTCTTATGTTCTGTTGGTAAGAATGTGAATTGATGCAGAACAGTATGGAGGTTCCTCCAAAAATTAAAAATAGGATTACTATATTGTCCAGTAATTCTGATTCTGTGTATATATCTGAAAGCAAGGGGTCAATCTCCAAAATAGATATCTGCACCCCCATGCTCATCACAGCATTACGTACAATTTCCAAGACATGGAAATGACTTACATATTATATATTGGCAGTTGAATAGTTAAAGAAAATGTAACACACACACACACACACACACACACACACACACACACAATGGAATGCTGTTCCACCATAAAAAATAATGAAATTCTGCCATTTGCAAGAACATGAATGGATCTTAAAGGCATTATACTAAGTGAAATAAGTCAGATGAAAAAAGACAATTACTATATGACTTCATTTATGTGGAATCTAAAAAAAAAACAACTCATAGAAATAGAGATCAGGTTTGTGATTGTGAGGCAAGGGGAAGGGGTTGAGAGAATTGGGTAAAATTGGTGAAAACGTACAAACATTGTAGTAATCATTTCACAATATACACATATATCAATATATATAATTATGCTGTACACTTTAAACTTACACAATGTGTATGTCAATTATATCTTAATGAAATTGGAAAAAGTGATTGTAGTCTTATATATAATCACCAATAATTCAGGAATGAAATTTAGAAAAAAAATACCATTAATTATATAAAAATATAGTTCTTTGGAATTAATTCAACAAAAGATGTGTAAGACTGCTTCATAATAAACTACAAAACATTGTTAAAGGAAATTAAAGAATTAAGTAAATTGATAGTTATATCACAGATACAGTCATACAGTCATGGATAGATATAGTCGTAGATTCAAAGGCTCAATATTACTTAGACGCCAGTTTTCTGTACTTTGATCTATATATCCAAAACAACTACAATCAAAATCTCAAAAGACTTTTTTTTTCTTTTATAGAAATGTTAAAGATGGCTTAAAAATTCCTAAAAAGCCCAAGGATCTATGTAAAGTTTATACAATCTTGAAAAACAATCACCACCACCAAAGTAACAAGGAATAATGGAGGACTCATTATTGAATTTCTGTCTTTCTATAAAATTGTATTAATAAAGATTGTAAGGTTTTGGCTTATGGAAAGATAACAAGGTCAATGGAACAGATTATAGAATAGAGAAAAAGATCCATATTTATTTGGTCAATTGATTTTCAACAAGATCTCAAGGTAATCCAATGCAGAAGAGAAATTTTTAAAACAAATTAGTTAAGTATATGGGAGAAAATAGCTTTGATTCACTCATACGGTATGCAAAAGTTAATTCAAGGTGGGCCAAAGTCCTGAATGTAAAAGCTTATATTTAGAATAGAAAATAAAAATTCTAGAAGAAAGCAGAAAATGTTTTCTAGAGTTGATTAGGGTTTTTGATATATGGATATCTATATTTGTCAAATGTATCCAAATTATACCTAAGATCTATATATTTCATTGAATGTGAATTTTATTCAAATGAATTTTAATGAGGCAAGATGAAGATAAGGGAAATGCCCCACTGTGATAAGCCACTGACAGTCAACTGGGGTGCTGGTGCCAAGGTCAGATTCCATCTACTTCCTGGCAAGACATGAAATCTGGAAGTCCCAATCATCTGAGAATGTTAGCATGTAAGAGAAGGGGAGAGGTGTACAGATTTTGATATCTGCAGTGTAGTTGTATAACTCCTGATACCTCCCTTCTTCTGATTCTTGGTTACCTGTAGACAGCTAAAATCAAAATGAGTCTTTCACTCGATGGTGATATTTGTGACACAGCATCAATGAAGTATTCTAGAGTTCTAAAAATAAAATGCAGTGTTGGACTGTTGAAATCTGTCCCTAAGTGAGCTCTTCGAGCAATATTTTGTTCCTGAGCTTTACAAATTATTGGTTGAGGTTTAGCCATGAATCCAATGCAGGGTAGTCCAGAATGAGGTCCATAGGCCCTGCCCCAGGAAGGGAATTTAATTCATTGATTGAGTGGTGTCTGGATGTCCCAGTGGTTATCCATAAAGGGTTGTGGGAAAGCTTCCTGGCGGAAATGAAAACTTAATTGATAGGACCTTGAAATATATGCAGCAGTTAATAAATGCAAAAAAAATGAGTAAGAGGATGTGGAGGAGGGTATTCTAGCTATTTATTTTAAAATGTAAGAAATAATCTAATGTTTCCAAATGATAGATTTTTAAAAATCAACATTTTATCTATTTCATCAAAAAGAGTTCTTCCCTATATATCTGTATGTACTTACAGAAATTAAGTAATCTATGTGATCTTAACATAAATTACTAAGTCTCTATATTCTAAATACTTATCCTTCATTTCTTTAGGTCTCCAAAGCCCTTTGTTAACACTTTTATTATACCAGTAACTATAGTCCTTTTTGTATTAAATGTAGTTGGTTATTTATTTGCTATTTTATTTAAGCTGCAAGTTCCTAGTGGTAGGAATGTAGCATGTTTACTTAGAGGTCACAAAGAACCTAGTGCTATTTGTAAAACTCAATAGGCTTCTAAAAATGTTCTGCTTCTTTATTTCTCTGCTTTATTAATCTTACCTTTTGATATCTCCTTAAACAAAATAACAGTAAGCTCAGTGCATTCCCAGTATCAGCCTTTTTTTTTTTTTACCTTTTTTTCTATGGAAACTCATCTCACAGATACACCAGTTAACCAGTCTGTAAACCAGTGAACTAAAATTTAGGATGATTAATATATGGTTAGTAGTTTCTATGGCTTGTGTGTGAAAGAACTACAGAAAAAAAATATGTTAATTGAATTTTATATCTAAAACTTAAGGAGATATTTCTCTAAGTAACTAATGGTAAATAAATGCGTTCTATTTCTCAACTAAACATAATATAATAAATTCAGCTTTAAGTCATTTATTTTAAGAAAGTAAAGGACTATAGTTTTAACTTCTTGAAGAAATTTGGTTTGAGGTAAAATGTTATACTTGAATTCTGTGACTATTGTGACGAATGACCACAAACTACCTGCTTAAAACAATAGACATTGAGGGGAGGTGCAGAAATAAGAAATATGCCTCATTAGGCTCAAATAAAGATGTCATCTGGGCTGCATTTCTTTCTAGAGGCTAAAGGTAAGAATGTATTTCCTTGCTTTTTCCATCTTTTTGAGGCTGGCAGCATTACTTGGCTCAGAATAATTTTCCTACCTTAAGGTCAGCTGATCAGAACCTTAATTGCATATGGATCCTTAGTTCCCCTTTGCCATGTACAATAACATATATCACAGATTCTGAGGAGTAAGGTGTGGACATTTCTGTGAGGCAATAATTCTGTCCACCAGTCCACTCTCTGGCTTCCAAAGATTCATATCCTTCCCACAGGCAAAATATGTTCTCCACCTACCAGCATCCCCAAAGATCTCATCTCTTTACAGCAGCAACTCTAAATTGCAAATTTCACGTAAATTATCAGCCCCCAAATCCCAGATTTCATCATCTAAATCAAATATAAGTGAGAGTATGGATATGCTTCATTTGGGGGCGAAATTTCCCTTCATCTGTGAATCATAAAATACGAGAAACAAGCTACCTACTTCTAAAATACAATTGTGGAACAAGCGTAGGAACCAATTATAAACATCCCTATTCAAAAATGAGAAAATGGAAGGCAAAGAGGAGTCAACTGTCCCAAGCAATTTTGAAAGCCAGCTAGGAAAACTCCATCCACTTTTAAGGCCAGAGGATGACCCTTGGTGTGTTGTGGCTAAAGCTGTGGGGGTAAAGGCTCCATCCTTTAAGTTATTCTTCTTAAGAGGTGGCATGCTAGCAACTGAGTAGTTTTACCAACATGTTCTTGACTGCAGAATTGTGAATGTCTGACAGGCTTCTTTCATTGTGTCCTATCACTGTACTTTTCAGTCAAAATTGGAAGTGTTTTTGCTTATATAACATTCTCAAGAACCTCATAACTTTTTTTATGTTGTCACAGAAATTCACTCCATTTAGACATTTCGAGATTTCGAGATTATGCTCCTAGATAATCCCATTTATATTTTGGCTTCTATTAAGATGGTTGAGAGGATCTCTGAGTCACATGCTTAGTCTTTTCAAAGAGCTTCTTCGGTGACTGAATATTCTGATCTTTTATCTTTCTAAGATATTAGCAAAGGACTTTCCAGCCACATCAGTGGACTCGTCTGTTGAATATGTTCTCCAGATGGTGAATATCTTAATTTTAGACTCTTATAATCTAGATAGAATGAGAATTTCCCAACTCATCAAGCCTTATTTTCCTTTAACAATTTCTTTCTCAATTTATCTCTTTCCATTGAAACTTTACCATAACCTAAAGAAGAAACTAGGCTTACCTTCAACACTGGAAGTCTTCTCAGCTAAATGTCCAGTCTCATAATTTGTAAGTTCTTCTTTCCACATAACTACAAGACAAAATTCTGCCAACTATTCTTCCACTACGTAACAAGGATCTCCTCTCCTCCAATTTCTCAATTCCATCTTATCTCTCACCAGCAGTACCTTCAATGTCTGTATTTCTACTAGTAGTTGGCTTATGATGATATAAGTATTTTCTAAGACAATATGTGTTTTCTCTACCATACTCCTCACTTTCTTCTCTGTCCTCACTAGAAAATAGTCCTTGACGTCTCTACCTCTACAGAATCTAGGACTTTTCTTTCAATCTCTTTGAAATTTGACCAGCAGCTGCCCATTGCCCAATTCCAAAGCCATGTGTATATTTTTTTTATATATCTTAGCAGTATCCCAGGTCTGGTAACAAAATATGTACCAGTTTTCTATAGCTCTTATAACAAATTACCAAAAATTCACTGGCAGAAAAACAACAGAGTTTATTACCTTATAGTTCTAGACTAGATCAGTAATCTAGAATGAGCCCTAGTTAGCAAAAATTAGGGAACTGGCAGGGCCTCTTTCCTTCTGAAGAGTCTAAGGAAGAATATCCTCCTTGCTCTTTACAGTTCTAGAAGCCATCTGTATTCCTTAGTCCATGGCCCCCTTCCATTTTCAGAGCCAGCAATGGTTGGCCAAGGCTTTTCACACCCATTACTTGAACTCTGCCTCTGCTTCTGCCTCCTGGTTCCATTTGTAAGGGCTCTTCTGATTACACTGGGTCCACCCTGATAGTCCAGGATAATTTCACTATTTTTATTGTCACCTGATTAGCGATCTTAAATCCATCTGCAACTAATTCACTTTTGCAGCAGAACATAATATATTCACATGTTCCAGGGGTTAGGATGTGGACATCTTCTTGAAATAATATTAAGCCACACCTGAAAGAAGGTTAGCTCATCCATTAGGCAAAGTCCTCCAACCCTGATTTACAATTCCCAAGTGACATTGAAACCATATTTCTTACCTTGATTACATAAACTTACTTTTCTTCTTTTATCATGGATGTCAAGCACAGTGAGTGGTCAACAATAAACACTGTTTCATGGATGAAATAAGGACTAGTGAAGGAGGGAAGCTGCATTAATTTGACCCCATGCCAAACTTTTGCTTCTATACACTATGCTAGAGAACATGCAAACTATGCTTGCTGAACTGTGGCTACCATTTTGAATCAAAGGATTTTTTAGATCTCGCTTGTTTTGTTTCTTCAGGAAGTTTTATTTTTTAAAAAATTAATCATTATAAATATTAAACATATAAATATAGACTATATATTTAAGTCTTTAGGAAAGTAGCCTTAGAATTTATTAATAAGCTCTGCAAAATTCATAGTTTGGCAATTAAATTACAAAATTTAAACCTTAAAATGAACTTAGAGATTATTTCTTTCAATAAACCAAGTTTACAAATTGGAAACACAAGGTTCAGAAAAACCAGGTAAGTTGCCTTCTTGGTAGTGTAGAAAAGGAATTAGAACACTTTGGTAGCATAGCATAAGAGTTAGAAACCTTATTTTCTCACCACATTTTAACTTTTTCCTACATTTTTACTTACCACTTATAACTAACAAAAAACAAAAATTTTGAACTGAATTAAGGTAGAAATAAATGTCTTATAACCTAAATTTAGCTAGGTATTTTTGTAGCTAAGAATACTCCCTCATTAAGTTTAGCTTGTGTTTTCTTTCTCTTTTTTTTTAAGAAGTTACAGATACAATTATTTAATTTCTCAAATCTCTTGGTATGTTAGACATTATTTTTTAAATGTATAATTACTATATCAAATCTGCTCTAAGCAAATGGCTTGAGGAAAAGCTTAAAAATTCTACATATTAAATCAATAATTGTGACTGAAGTTAATAATTTACTCTTGTAATTATCTGTTCTAATCTGCTTAAAGTTTTAGTATCAAAATAAATGAGTATATATATTCTAATTTTTTTGAGTATAATACTTCTTTTACTTTTCAACAGAAACTATTCAGCAATAATTTTACCTTCAGATTAATTTATATTATTAAACCAGCAAAGAAATTACTTCAGGGTATTTTTTTGAATTGTTTTGCAATCCTTATTTACATATTTCCTCAATTTATAATTGACTATGAATTTATCAATTATGCCTCATAATTAAGCCTCATAATATGCAAATGATAAAAGATATATAGCCTTCTGTTTCATAAGTTTTCAAAATAATGTCAATAATCACAGTGTGCATTTTCGTATTCTATATAATATATTATTTCTGGAGAGTTTACAAGTTAACTAAATTGGACATATAAATATTCATTGTTATAATACAAATAAAAAAGAATAATGCTTATAAATTAGTATGTTCTTTGTTTAAAATGTTAAATATAGGGGATCCCTGGGTGGCGCAGCGGTTTGGCGCCGGCCTTTGGCCCAGGGCGCGATCCTGGAGACCCCGGATTGAATCCCACATCAGGTTCCCGGTGCATGGAGCCTGCCTTCTCCTTCTGCCTGTGTCTCTGCCTCTCTCTCTCTCTCTCTCTCTCTCTCTCTCTCTCTCTCTCTGTGACTATCATAAATAAATAAAAATTTAAAAAAAAAAGTTAAATATAATTTGAAGCAGGATGAAAAACAGATTAAGATCACATGTTTTGATAACATTAAATCAATACTATTTTATTTATTTATTTTTTCAATACTATTTTAGATGTATTTTTTAGGCATGAAAACTTAGTTCAAATAATGACCTACATGCAAAAAAAATGATAAATCTTAGTGAAATTGTACTTGATGTTTTAAAATACAAGATAATACTTTCAATATTTACAATACAAAGAAAGAGAAAGCATGTTGTTTATAATTCGTACCATCAGCTGACCTCACAGTTGGGGTTATTTCCATCTTTGTCACATTTAAACAACAATCATATATGTTGTTAAGCAGTGACTGAAATACCTTCTCAGTCTTTATAAATGATTTAGCTGTTTATGTTTCCTTCTTCATTATATTGTCTTATAAGGCAATTTACAAACTTGGTAAGAAACTGTGCATCATAGTGTGAAATTACTTTAGAAACTGTTCCTAGAATCCTATCAAAATGATAGATTCTGTTGGGCAATTCATGAATTCAGAGATCCCTTTTATGGAGTTTCATTATTATTAGTTGCATGTCATTGCCACTATAATATATTAAACAATTTTAGAAGAGGAATTTTGACAATTTAGGGGTTATGATTTTTTTCCTATAATAAAAGAACATTTAATTTTAAATAAGATACATTTGGATGGTTTTTTATTTGATATATTTTACTTTAGATTAAATTTCTTACATAGAGTGCAGAAAGCTGAATCTTGACAAATATAACTCTGCTGGAGGAAAAAATGTAACACTCTTAAATAAGTATGTGATACTTATATTAAATATTTGAAACATAACCATCTATAAGAGAATTGATATGATGTTGAAATTTTGTTTTATGTATGCATTGGTTTCTTTCTGGCGGTGATAAGGGCTATTTCTAAGTCAACACATAGGATTTAAATGTAAAATCCCTAATATGTCAACCCAAGTGATCACTACTATTACTGTGACCCAGTTAATAATTATTATTTTCATTCAAACTTGAATGCAAATAGAAATATTACCTATTGGTTCTCTTTACTAATCTCAGTCATTTTTGGCTGTCCTAGCCAAATTTTTTTTTTCTGGATTATACTTTCATGATTTTGTAGTGTGTAGCATGTTCAGAAAAACAGTATGTCACAATGACAAGGTTAGAGGCTTTGAAATCTGACAGATCACTTCGTTCCACATTCATCTTCAGTCATTGACGCTTTTAGGTATTATTAGTTCAGGCAAATGGTTTTATTTCTTAATACCTTGCTTTCCATGTCTGTTATATGTGTCACTTTATTGAATTTCTTTAAGAGCACAGTACCTGAGACAAAATAGGTACTTAATAAATGGTATTATTATTATTTTTTATATAGTAATAAGCCATGGAGAACATTTATATTGGTGAAAATTTATTGATACTGGTGTACTTACATAAAGTCCTAAATTCATTGTACTAATATCATGAAGAGTCTGACTTTGTTTTTGATGTTTGACTGTTGACAGGTTTCAATTACTACTCTTCCCAGTTTCATTCTTGCCCTACATGTGGGAATACTGATAAGAAAGCCCAGATATGGAGCACCTGGGTGGCTCAGTGGTTGAGCCTCTCTGCCTTTGGCTCAGGTTGTGATCCCAAGGTCATGGGATCGAGTCCCTCATCAGGCTCCCTGCGTGGAGCGTGCTTCTCCCTCTGCCTGTCTCTGCCTTTCTGTGTCTCTCATGAATAAATAAATAATCTAAGAAAGAAAGAAAGAAAGAAAGAAAGAAAGAAAGAAAGAAAGAAAAGAAAGCCTAGATGCTCCCTCCTTGGGACTGGCAGACTGTTCAATCCATGTAAATCCTAGTCATGTGACAGGAACCCTTATTGCAACCTAATTGTCTAATCCTAAAACCTCAAACCAATTGCCACTCTGCTCCCTCAAGCCATTTGTGGACTTGCTTTGGAGCCTTTTCTCCTCTCCAAAAGCATAATCTCTTCCTCATACTTGTGTATCATCATCTTCAGTCTTGACATTCAAACCAAATTCCAGGTGTATGTGTGAGGGAATCCATCTTGTGTCTGAAGGGTAACAACTAACATGGGCAATTTCAGGTCTTCTTAATTTCTTGCTCAGCTGTTTGCATAAATTATGGCTCAATAGTGGCTTCTGATAAACAAATTTGAATATTAACTTTTATTTTCATTGATTTTTTTTTTGTATATTCCAGGGTCAGTTTTAATTGTTATACATGGATTAATTCATTTATTTATTACAACATCTATATGAGGAAAATAGGATTAGCATCCTTCATTATACAGATGGGGAAAAGGAAGGTAGGGAAATTGATAAAGTAAGCAGCAGAACTGGAACTTATACATAGGCCACAGCAGGTCTCCTGCTCCTATCCATGACTCTGTGTTGTTCTCTCTGATTACCGGAAGTTCCTGTTGAGGAAGATATTCAATGAGTGAGGTAGATAGGCAGGTCGGTGTGGGTCTATCATATGGGACCCAAACCCTCACTCCCTAATTATTTCCAGGTTCCAAGACATCTGAGGATGTCCTGAAAATACTCCATTCACCAAAGCATGAAGAAATATTTTGATTAATAGACAACTGGTATCTTAAAACGGTGCCTTTTTTTTTCTTTTTTCTTTCTTTTTTTTTTTTTTTTTTTTGGCTCCTTTTCTGCAGAGTGACAATGCTGGGAGAATATGCTACAATAAAAAAAAAAAAAAGGCTCCAGACTTCAGTGAACAGGGCAGCATCCCAAGGGCCCAGAGGCTATTAGGACCTAGAAAACTGACAAAGCAGATAGCTTAGATTCTTTTGTAAGTTTTATTTATGCCAGAGGGTGGGAGCTTTGCTCCAACATAGTTCACAGAACAACCAGTTCCGAGAAGTCACTAGGGGCTCCAGTGTTCTTTGGAACGTCAAGAATTCCCTCCAGGGGCCACAGTAACACAAAAAAACTCACCAGCAAGTGTTTTCACATTCCCTGTGTGCCTATTTTGTCAGTGTTGTCACTTCCTTGTAAGAAATATCCTATGACCCGTTGTCTTAAGAGAAAAAAAGTTAACCCTTCCAAAGAGATGGCTCCTCAAGATAACCTGGCACCAGTAGAACTTGAACTGCGATCACATTCACCTGTGGGTGGGTTTTTATTTTTCCTGAAGCATCATAGAAATGAGAAAGCATCCAGCAACCAAATTTTTAGAGGTTTTTTTCTTTGTCTAAGATAATAAATCTTATAACAGATTGGTGCTTTCTAAACATTTTGTCTGTTCTACATTTTCTCACCCTCTTGTAGTTAGGGAGTTAAGATGATGTGATTTGATGATATCTGGCTAAACAGATTATAAGAGAAAGTAATGAATGTCAGCATTGCCCTTGAGCTTTTTCTTCCCTTGCTTAGAAACTGAGCAAGACTCATGTTCCAAATGGTGCAGCTATAAGAAAGTGAAGGTTCCATCAAGTGTAATTTTAAGTGATTTTTAGAGCAGAGCCCTTTCTGATCCCTCCACCCTACCAAGCTGTGTACCTATAATGGGAATAAAAAGGAGATACTTGCTTTGTTAAGTAATCAAGATGGTAAGATTGCTTTGTCTTTAGCATATTGTAGCATATCCTGAACTAATACTGGTGGTCAGTGATAATTCATGGGCGGTATCAAGTGGTTTAAAAAGATAAGTACTTGGAAGGAATAAGATTAGAGAATTATTTACAAAAATCTTTAAACTTGGGTTGCAAAAATATGAACTAAATTCACTGCTAAAAAATTAAAGTGAAGAGGATGAAAAGTTACCTATGAGTGTTTTCCTTAAAATTTTCAACTTGTAAAAGAATTGCTTTGTCTCCATATTTGGGGCCTTCACTACTTGAGAAGTTTTAAGCTCAAGAGCAAAATGGTTTCACAGAGGAATGCAAGAGATTCCTTTGCAATGGAAGTTGAACCTGGCAACTGGCCTGTTTAGACATATTGTACTGGGTGAGCCAATTTATGAGCCTTAATGAGAGATGAAAACCAGCTCCCACTGTGCAAGCTGAAAACAGTAATTACTCAATATCCCTACTACTTTTTTTATGGGCATGAACAAGTCACCCATTCCTCTCCAATTGAGTATACCTATCCTGGATTTTGATTTTGATAACAAAATTGACTAGGAAACAGTAGAAAAACTCTTGCAGTGGCAGAAGTATTTAAAAAAAATCAAATTATAGCACATAAGGACAAAAATGTACTTATTGTTATTTAGTGCACATTTAAGCTTTGTTTGTGGTACATGCCAATTCATGTGGTAGTTATTAATGCTACCAAAGGAGTCATCAGTGAGCATGCTTGTGGGATAATATTGGCTGTAGTCATGAATGCATAGCCCATGGAAACTGCCTCTCCATTTCTAGTCTTTCATGAGCTACCTACAGATAATTAAATAAATTCCTGCTTTGGTTTAAATCCTCTGTTATACATATCCAGTATTACAAATGAGAATTCCTGACCAATGCAGTTATTCATTATGTCTTCAGGCCTGCTCTCAAAATTAATGAATCTAAAAGGAATTTTGATAAACCAGGTTCGAATATAGCTGGCAGGTTCAAATGGAAAGGAAAGAGAAGTCAGGAACATAATAAGATTAAGGAGTACAGCTACTGGAAGTAGGAATATGAAAGTACTGAAAGGACAGGGGATTAAAATCAGAGATGTTGATCTTTAAATTAATATTTATGATATGGAATACCCCTGGATTATGAGAAATGGACATCAGAGGACATAGCTAAAATGGAATATAAATTAAAGATATTTGAATTGAGTCAATGAAAATCGAGGTTAAGCTCTTTGATTTGTCATTCATATGGACACTAGAATTGCCATTTTAGTTGCAGTTATAGGAAAATTCATTTTTGGTTCAATGGGAGGTTGTAACTTAAAGATCAGTAAAAATCTACAACAGAGAGAAGCAGAAGTTATTTAGCAATATGCTTTAAGATTTAGAGGAGAAGAGGCATGCCAGTTGTTAGAATACTTATCATCTAAAAAGTGGAAAAAATGAGAAAAACGTTCAGAATGTGCCAGCATCCTGTGGCATGTGGTTAAAAATTTACCATTCATAGAGGGGCTACTAAGGGCGTGGTGTCCTTGATGTAACATGCAATTTCAACTAAGATGAGGAAGACAGTAGGTTTTGAAAAGAGGTTAAGGTGAAGGGAATTGGCTAAAAGAAATAATTTTATCACAAAATATTAGGACAAGTTAGGGGATAATTTATGATTCATTAGATCATTTAGAAAGTAATATTGTTTCTCCCAGGTAGCAAGCACCATGAGAAGTGCTGGAAATATAAAGTGTAGCCACTTTATATCATTATCTCTACCTTTAAGGGATCTTATGATGTAGAGAAAGAGACAAAAATATAAAAAGAACCAATTAACATAGTACATGATAAATGCTTCAGTCATATTTAATGATAGATAGAGGAGGACATAAGTTAACTGAATTGAGCTTTGAGTGAAGGGAGATGGAAAATGTTAGAATGAGAGTTTAGAGAAGTTTATCAAAAAAGAAGTGACCTGATTTTGACCTGGGAATACAAGATAGGGAATTTTTCAGAAGACTGGGGAATGAGAATAATGTCAGTTAAAATGAATTGCAAATAAAAGAACTAACCCTCTCACAAGCAGCATGTCATACTGAGAAAACCAATAACTGAGCGTGGGTAAAGAGTATGTGAGTGTGGCTTGCTCACAGGTACAGGATAGGAAGTGAGAGTAGTTAAGAGATAATTCTGGAGAGATATGGGAACCAGGTCTTAAAGTGATGTGAAAGATCTACGTTTATTTTGAATACTGTGTAGAGCAAGTGATCATATCTATATTTTGAGCAATATTTGTGGGGCAGGGAAGAGAGCAATTAGGATTTGCTGCAGAACCCCTTGCTCTCTGCTCCTCCTTATAGCTGGCAGCCTTCTGTGGTTTCTGGGCCAGATTTGTCTTCCAGATGTTGAATGTGATGCTTCCAGAACAGAAAGAGGCCTATCAGTTACTCTTCTTCATATTTTGTAGTCTGTGTTTCCAGATGCAGAAATCTGCCTTTTATTTTATCTTGATATCTAATACCTATCCTGTTCCTGAAGGTTAAACTCCAAAATATTTCCCAGATCTGTCAGGTTCCTGGCTCACTGTAGGGTTTATCTTACATTTCCTGGAGCACATGTGTTTTCTCAAGGCATCCAGTGTCCTAACCAGCTTTTACTTGTCCTGCCCAATCAGTATATCAGTGCAATCTTGGATGTCCAGGTGATCTAGACTCTTTAAAATACATTTTGATGGTGGGGGAAGAGAATTAACATATTCTCAGGAAAAACTGTCAATATTGCTGTCCATCCCCTATGAATGTATTGTTTCTGATTCTCTTTTCTAATTGAAATGGGAAAAAATCCACTTGCCAAATTGATGGCCGTGGAATATGCACTTATGGCTCCATTCATTACTGTTGCATTGATACCAGTTGATATTGGAATCATTATTTGAATGAGTCTGCCATAATCTATAGTCATTCTACAGGATACATCTTATTTCTGTAGAGGCCATTCCAGCAGATTAAATGCAGATAAAAATAGAGACTACCACTTCTTCATTATTTAAGCCATTATTATTATTATTATTATTAATAACTCCCCTAAAAACAGCACTGCTTCTGTTTTATTATCTTAGCTCTCTCTCTCTCTCTCTCTCTCTGTGTGTGTGTATGTGTGAAAGAGAGAGACAGAGAGACAGAGAGACAGACAGAGCAAGAGAGAGGCATGAGCATTTGCTTTTTAGAGACTTCTACTGGGTCTTCCCCACTATGATAGGTATATCCCACATTAGATCAGGGACCTAATGTGAATATAATAACATTCAAGTATATCAATTCCATATTTATGTCACAGATTGGAGAAATAGCCACTGTGTGTGTCCATGTTTTTAGTCAACCTACTGATGAACTGAAGTTTAGCCAGGACACTGGCCAATTTACAACAGATTTACTAGATTCAGGACTCTGGTTGTCTGCTTCTGTGTCTGCCTCTCTGGTCAGAAATAGCAATTAGCAATCTGAGCACACATTTTCAACTTTTGGAGGACAGGATGCTTATTGCCCACCTTGGCTCCTTGTAAGCAGTGTGCCCGGCTGCCTACTAGGGACTGGGTATTGGGGGATGGGTAGTTGTTCTGGAACTAAGACCTGAATTGACTGAAATCAATCACAATTTACTGTCCAAGGCTTCCCCTGGGAGGTGCAGGCCTTTGATACACTTCAGAGATCCAAAAGAGTTATGCCCAACAGATTCTTGCCCCTGCAAGTGTTGTCTAGGCGGAGAGACATTCTTGGTGGGTCCTACTCCACCACTTTTCCAGAATTCTCTTGCCTGCACTACTCTTTTGCCTCTGAGACACGATGTCCTATTAACCAGCTCCACAGCTTATTCTTGATCACTCCCTTAGCTGAACATTTGGTTATAGTAATTATGATCTCCTGAATTCTGATGGTTCAGCATTACCCTTGGCTCCTACTAATATGGAGTCTCTCCAACCCCACTGATATTCATGGCCTTATCTACCATGAGCCATGACTTACAGAGAGCTTCCTAACAACGGTATCGTCCATCTCACCAGCGCAGTTCTGCTGGACTTTATGGATGGTGTTTTCCTCTTGGCCCCCCTGTGGAACATAAATTTTGGCATACTACAGCTCGCCACCAGGTCAGAATAGCATTTATTGTTTTAGGAGAGGGCAGATAGGGTCCAAAAGAAAGCAGTTAATTGAATATTGAAGTTATTTTTTAAACTCATAATGGTGATCATAGGTTAAAATCAGAAGCCCTTTATGTTTAGAACATAGCACAATGAGAGAGAAAAAGTTATCTGAAATCAAAAATTTAGCCTTGCATATCCAAATCAAAGCTTGAGGGCATTGAAGCACAAACTTGATATCATACGACATAGCGTAGCATAAAGAATGTGATGGCATAAACGATTTTTCCACCCTACAACAACGGAGCCAGAACTTATTCTGAGATATAATATGATTGGGAGAAGAGAACAAATATAAGTCCCTGACCTCTTTTTAGAAAACAAACCAAAGACAATTAATAAAAACCTCCAGATTATTCTGAAATCATACAGGGATTTATTCCCCATTACCAATTTGAGTTTCTGGCAGGAAGCAATTTCAGATTACCCATCCCAGATAAGATTACCCTCATAATATAGGTAGAGAGAGGAAATCATATATCCAGCCTCGCCTTGTATTTCCAAGTGTTTCCTCAGCCCCCACGGGGGAGAGAAAAGACATGCCCAAATGGGGCATAAAAGACTGCTCAGAATTGAGAACTGGGTGTTTACCAAGGAGCTGTAGTAGCAAATGGCAAGGAACCCCTCGATCTGAGAACAGAAAATAAAAGAGCAAAGTCGGAATTGATCAATGAAAAGACTCTGATTCAAAGATTTGCAGTGACACTAGGAGGTGGAGGTGAAAGCGCAGTCAGCAAGAATGACCTGTCAACTCTCCAGATTTCATCTTTGTGTATTGCCTATGCTAAAGGAAGAGCTATGGTAACCATTATAATCATTAGCACATTATGTCCCTGTAGTGGACACCAAATGAGGAAGAATCCGCAGTACATATGAAAGCTAGGGAACACAGAGAGAACACCTAATGGGAGAAAGCTGCTTTTAAGCCTTCCATCATTTCCTAAATCCAACTCTGTAGTTGATATGATTGATTGCCTTGAATTGGCAAGATCATATTTTTGTAATATCAGCAAGGGGGCTGATTAGCTGAGTAGAATTTTGTAAAGTTTCTATTTGCACTGTTACGGTCTATAAAATGTTGACTCTGCTCCACATGTTTCATAAGAAAGTGTTCATGTCGTGGAAGCAGCCCGTTGATATTGAAGTCGGCCTCACTATTGACATAGCAAATTAGCTCTTCAGAGGCACACTGACCAAAGTACCTCAAATGCTCATTCAATACAGTTTTTTGATTAAATTGTATCTAAGCTCTATCCGGGTTGTGCAACTAGCCAGCTGGCCCTAATGGAGAAGCTGTGGCAGCTCAAAATTCCTGGGGATGACTAGAAAAGCCATAAGGAAGAAAGAGAGGAAAGGGGAGGTGTCAGGAGCAAAGGAGAGAGAAAAGAAAGGAGACCAAAACAGAGAAAAAAAGAAAAAGAAAAAAAACTCTTGTTTTGAAGACATCTCATAACTGCTGAGGCAACCAGGACTTGAAGGAGCCTAGAGACTGGAGAGAAGGAAACGCAGAGATGTAAACCAACATCCTAGGAGAAGCTTCTTTCCTCAGGGATTGTGCTTAATTTTGAGCAAGGTACAAGTCAGAAAACTCAGGTAGAAGATTACACTTTAAAGATAGATAAGCCAAGATGACTTAAAGCTCATAGTGATAGGATAACAAAAATTGGATTTTTGAGATTTTCAGGTAATGGGACTGGAGGGCATAAGACCCAGAGAGAAGAGAGGAACCTTTTTCTCAGTGGGATTTACCCCTCAAATCATTAGCTGATTTCTTAAGATGCTGAAGGCCAGAGGTTAAGAAGATAAACAGAAAGTCAATGAAAAGCAGAACAAAATTTTCTTCAGTCTTGCTGCTAAGAAAATAAAAAATTAGAGATCGGGAGAAAGGCCTCTACTAAATATGCCAAATTCTCACTTGGGACCTGTGAAGACTTACAGTTAGGAATGTAAGAAATGTGAAGGGTATAAGGTTTTACCTCACAAGTTAGCCTGCTCCAGTTTCACACACACACGAGACTCCACAGTCAGAAGCAAAGGACTTTATTACTCACAGCCCTGCAGGCAGCATGTTTGCATTGGTTCTCGGGTCTCCTCGAGGCCCATGGGGGGAGTGTAAAATCAGGCCCTCGGGAGTTTGTGTCATGAGGGAGAAACCCTGAGCATAGGTTAGAACCCTGCCAGTCTTATAAGGGGTCTGTTAGCAAACCTACCAAATTTTTGCTCTTGAAAGAAACATATCAATATTACCTTGGACAGCAAAAAACTCAGCAAAAACCATTCCTTTAAAGAATGCTATTTTCATGAAGAATGTTTGTTATATTGAGAAAATAGTTTCATTAATTGAGTTTATAATTAATAAAACTGACAGCCCAACCTCAAGTCAAGCCATTCTTGATTGAATCAAAGTAATATACCAGCAGCACCACCACCACCACCACCCCTTAATCCACCAATCAGAAAATAAGACTATCCCTCTCTGGAAGAAAATCCCACTATCTGACAGCACGCCATTGTTATTTTAAGACAAAATGTCTTCCAATAAGATTACCAAGTATACAAATAGACAAGAAAAAGAAGGAAAAATTGACCAATAAAAACAGATGGCCCAGTTCTTGAATTTAAATATTTATACAGTGCAGGCTTTTCATTTACTTAAAAAGAATATTCTGGAGTAGTGTTCAACTTATAGAATTCAAATGAAAAATCAGAGTCATACATTTGTTGTCAGTATCTCTCTGAAAATATGATATGAAAATTTTCATATGGTATGAAAATATGATATGAAAATATCAGGAAATATCAGGAAATAACATGAAAATATCATGTTCCCAGTATATATTAGGTATATATTTATGTTCATTTATGCAAATGCATTATGATATTTCTTTCAAACTAAAGAATTGTTTAGCCTATGAAGTATTATTTATATATGGTTTATATATTGTATGAAATGCTTTCTTTGCTGGATAAACTATAATAGCAAAGTATAATATATTTTCTGAAACTTTGTTTTGAAAATATAAATTCACCAGATGGAAAATAAAGCTTCAATAATACTGAATATTTAACACGAACATCAAAGGTACACTAAAGGTGGTAAAGTACATTTGATATTTGAAAAGATTAAAAAAAGGAGTAATTTTAATGCCTCCCAGAAAGTTGTATTATTTTATTAAAAATTTATAAAAAGTACTTAAACAACAAAACATGATGCATATGGCAAAATACCTCTAGAAAGAAAAGAAGGAAAATAATAAAAATTGAAAGGCATTTTTAAAATGACATGAGTTTAAATACTATAAAAAAAAGTGATAAAGTTCACTAATTAAAAAATAAAGATTTAGGGGCACCTGGGTGGCTCAGTGGTTGAGCATATGCCTTCGGCTCAGGTCATGATACTGTGGTCCGGGCATCAAGTCCACATTGGGCTTCCAGTGGGGAGCCTGCTCTTCCCTCTGCCTATGTCTCTGCCTCTCTCTCTTTGTGTCTCTCATGAATAAATAAATAAAATCTTAAAAGAGAGAGAGAGATTTAGATTAAGCCCAAAAGTTCTTGTTCTGCCATTGGGTTGCCACTGGCCAAAATCAAACTTTCCACCCAGACTCGGGTGGAACTAAGCTTTTGCTATACTCTCTTCATGTTCCCAGTATCATATATATTATTTTCAATTCCAGTTTTAACTTTAAAAAATATAAATGTGGAACATGGATATCTAAGTAATATATAGTTAAAATAGGTGATTTCTACTTGGGGCAGTTTGAAAAGCATAACAGCAATGGAATAGTCTCTACATAGGAGCAATCATTTTTGCTACATGTGAAGTGTTAACATCCTCCCCAGTAAAACAAAGAAATAAAAACACCTAACTGACTCTTATTGGTGAATGTTAGGGTAATAACATTATTTTCAAAATTGGTAAATAAAATAATCGAGTATGTATCTTGCCTTTTATGAACAAAATGTGTAACAGAGTAACCTAAGGATATATGAGATGCAATTTCTTCTTAGGAAGAGTATCCCAACTAGTCAGTGCAGAAGGTAAATGCGAGAATTATTTTTCCATTTCACAACCCCTAATGAACTAATTGATCTACATAGGAATTATCATTACTACAAGAGAGAGAAGATGGAAGAGGAAAAGGTGCGACCCATGAACTCTACATTTATACCACATACATACACATACTGTGTGTCATGTAAAGCCATTAGATCCAACAACCTACTAGTGAAATATAGACTGAAATATCAAAAGCAGTGTTTAATATGTATAAAAGTTACCTGTTTGTTTTTTTATGCAGATCCTGGTTCAGTGGTTCAGGTGGAGCCCCAAATTCTACATTTCTAATAAGCTCTAAGTTTGTTCATTTAATTAAAGTTTTCTGTGTTGCGGGTCCTTGGAAAATATTGTGAGTAGCAAGGCTTTATAGGAAAATAACTTAATTTTGAGCAATTTCTGTGTGGTTGTGTGTGTATCTATTTAAGAGAAAGAAACTTAAAGAGAGGGAAACTACAGTTAAAAAAGACTTAAAATATGTATCAACTACTCAAAATATGGACATCTTATTTGAGTTCTGTTTCAAAAATTAACATACAAAACTGTGACATTTTTGAATTGTTGAAAATTGAACTGTAGGTAGTATTTGATTATATTAGTTATTTTTAATAATTTAAGTGTGATAATGACATTGTAGTTATATTTTAAAATAGTTATCTTGTTTTTTTAGGTTTTTACTGAAATTCCACTTAGTTAATATACAATGTAATACTCATTTTAGGTATACAATATAGTGATTCAACACTTCCACACAACACCTGATGTTTCATGTTTCAAATTATTCATAGAGAGTTTATTAAAAGGCTTATAATATTTAAAATCACACAGTTGAATAATAAAAATCCAAAATAGAAATATAAAGTCCTTATACATAAAAAACAATGCCCTTAACTAGAAACATGGTTGAATAATATAAACAGCTTATAGGAGAAAAATGAAATATTTTGCAAGTTAATTAACCAAAAAGAAAAAAAAATACAAATTATGGTCATGATTATAGCAACGATACACCCTTAAAACCCCCAAATTAACTGATTAGAACTTTTATTTTTGTGATCATATCAATTAGGTTATGATTATCAATAGCTTGTAGAAATGCTAATTGGGAAGAAATGTAGCAACATGTTACACGAGACTGACTTTTAAAAATATGTTTTAAAATATGTTTATTCTACTTTTAGAAAATTATTCCAAGTAAATAATCAAGTATATGGAAAACCACTGTTGTACAAGGCAAATATTAACTTTTTATTTAGGATTCTTTCCATTGTGATATCAATAATTATCTCAACTTTGTTTAAGCAGAAAAGGACAAAACATTATGTTGGAAAGAACTAACAAAGATCCTCTTTTTTACCAAACTCTAGCCAGGCTCCTTTGAGCACTCTTCTTGACTAGACTTAACCTTGATCTATAAAGACTTGAACAAACTCTAGCATGATTTCTAAAAGCTCAAGGTCCCCATACCTAGGATTACCTCTAGCAACCCTTACAATGCCTGACTGAGAAAACTCAGTACTGCCAAAGGAATTTACTGTTCCTTCCAGCCAACATCTGAAGATAAGGCCCCTATTTCTCATCTTCTGTGGGATAGTAAGAGCCTAATTTTAACAAGCACCGGTTAGCAAACCCAGAGTTTTACATGGCTCAACCTCCCTTCTTGATTTTTGTAAATTTTCACTTCCCTGACTCTATGGAGCTGCTGCGCACACTCTTCCTTATTCCTTCATTTTGCTTTTGACTCAGTCACCTTCCTGCAAATAGAAAATTGAGTTCAGCTCATGGTGGATTTCTTTCTCTATTGCAATATTTTAGTATTGATTAAAATCTGTCCATACAACTTTAACTAGTGTCTGGCTTTGTTTATTTTTGACAGGAGATGTCAGTTGAACTCCAGTGATCAGAATGACATCAGGTCTCTGAAAATGAATAGAACCAGGGACGAGTGACTCATCACTGCAAGAGTAGGGAAATTAAACAAGTGTGGTCGTCATAGTGAAATGGACAAAAATAATTAAGGATCAACTATAAAGCAATTTTTAGAGCAAATATGTGTAAATCACTTGAGTTCCTAGCAGTACTCTAAAGATAAATAAAACATGTGCTATGCAACTATTATGTATTTGTTAAAAGTCATGCTTTCAAGAATACATGATGGTATAATATTGAATTCATAAAAACAAACATACAAATCTAGGTTGAATCTGCGAAAATAAATGAACAAATTGAACACACTGGCTCCTAGAAATTGCTGAGTCCAAGTAGTAAACAGAGGGTTCATTTTAAATTTATCTGATGTTTCCAGTGGCCCACTACTGGACAGAATAGTTTGTTTTGTTTGTTTGTTTGTTTGTTTGTTTAACATGGACTTGCTGACTGAGCTGCAGCTGATTATAACAGGAATAAGTGATGGAAAAATAAAATGAGTTGCTTGTATTTTCCACTGCTGGTAAAGGCATATTAGAAATCTGGCATGTTGCATACATTATTTTGAATTGTGACTAAGTAAGTCACACAAATTTGCATGAAGGACAAAGAAATAATAGCGGATCGATTGGAAACTGGGAAATATATTAAAATAAGGCTTGACAGCATGTATTAGGAGGTAGAAGACAGATGTAAGCAGAATCCATAGGAATTACAGAGAGGTATTAAGGTAGAGGAGAGTCTAGTGGGTGGGAGAGAAAAGCAGAAAGTCATTTACAGTGATGTGAGTGATGTAGTATCAATACTGAATGGTCACTTCATGAGTTCTGATAGTTTCTTTCCTGAGATAATTCCACTTTCCAGATAATACCAACATGAGCCAGTATCAACATCAGTCCCACTAATAATATCTGTTTCTTTCAACCTGAAAGGATCCTCACATATAAGCTCACACACTACACGAACTTATGGACTAGGAAAGAGTGTTACAGTTAGAAAGCCAAATTAAATTGTTTTACTTGTCCCCTTTCATTGAATAATTGTAATCCAAAGATGATTTGTTTGTATTGGATCAAATTATTGATTACCCATAAGTACATTTCCCTCAATGAGATTTTTTTTTCTCTTTTCTTATTACAGGTTCATAGTAGTGCTGTATTAGTGTTACTGTGGGTAAATTGCAATTTTATAAGCTTTAAATATGATATTAGTTTCCCTAGGAAGATTAGCTCCTTAGAAATATTTAAACATCATTTCATATTTTATGATTAATTTAACGAGTTATACTAATTGCCACTTACAAAGTAAATGATAACAGTTTCTTTTGTCGATACAGATTTGGAAGTAATTCTTATAGCTAGCAATGCTAAAGATTTGACGCTTATTAATATAACATATATATGTAAGTCATATATATACATAAATCATATATATACATATAGATGATTTAATGAACCTAAACAATTTGTATATATATGATTTAATGAACATAAAAATTTAGTGAAGACTTGAAAATCACAGTGACCAGTGTCCTATATTCCAGGATTCAGAATGTTGCCCTCTGGCTTCTGAATATTGTAATGAGAATTAAAAACTAGACTTTTCTTTATTATTGAATTTTGTCCTATCACTTTTCCATGCCCTTTGTTAGCATTTGTCACCTTTAGGCTATGCCAATCTGATGTATTGGTGTGAGACTTTGAAAACCGTGGCAAGAAATGTGTCATAGAGGGGCACCTGAGTGATGCAATTGGTTGAGCATCAGACTCGGTTTTAGCTCGGGTTGTGATCCTAGGGTAACGATCTCAGGTCATTAGATTAAGTATTTCTCCCCTCCCCACACTGCCAAGTTGGCTCCACACTCAGTGTGGAATCTGCTTAAGATTATCTCTTTCTCTCCCTCTGCCCATCCTTGTCTCTTTCAAATCAATCAATCAATCAATCAATCAATCTTTAAAAAAAAATGTGTCATAGGGAAAATACAGCATATAAAAAAAAAACTACAAGAATAACCATAATTTTAATTTATTGTCAATGAGACCATAGTTTGTTTTCTCTGTGGTACATTATGGTCCCAACTAGATTACTCTTTGAAAAAACTTGACAGTATAGAACCTAACAGTGTTGAATACATTTCAGTGAAATGTTGTGTGTCTCATGTAAAAATCAAATAATATGCATTTCTTGATTAAATATTAAACCTAAGGAAAAATCTAAGTTTCTTCAAATGGACCTTTGTGCTCCAAAACTATCTACTTTTCTAGCTTCTTTTCTTGCTCTCGCCATAAAGCCCCTTGTATACGCTATACCCAACAGTATAACTTTCAAAAAGGAACATGTTTTATTGCTTTTTATACCTTTGCATGTGATATTCCACTTTGGTCCTTCTGATGTATCTTACCTAGTCACATGTAGGACATTGATTTCTCCTCAGTCTTAATTTTTAAATCAAACACTGTCTCCTCCAGGAAACCCCTCATGCCATCATTAGGCAATTAGAAGTTTTCTCCCATGGCCTTACAAATGCCTTAGCTAGGAAACATACTCCAACACTGCAATTGTTTGTTTTTACACCTCTCATTTCAATTAAATTATAGAGCTCTCAGATGAAGAACCTATGTTCAAATATTACATTTAAAAATTCTCCTTATTGCCTTGAATAGTACTTGACATTCTATATTTTTAATAAATGAGGTAGAAAACAAAAAAAAGAGTAGATGAAAAAGTTTAAATTGCCATTACATTTGATTTAAAATGAAAGAAAAATCATAGTTAAAAGTTAAAACTAATTACAATTGAAAGTAAAACTTCTTGGAAGTTTATTGTTATATTTTAAATATACAGTATAAGAAAATCGAAGATAAATGTTTTAAGAGAAAGAAACTTGATTATAAACATTGGTTTCATTTATTAAAAGGATTCTTATGAAGTTATTATATATTCATTATATCAATTCATAATGTAAACTGACCTGTACAAAGGTTAATCTATAAAATTGAAATGATTTTAAGAAACTTGCTTGCTATAGTAGTTATCAAATGAGTTGAAGCTGATATTTTTTCTAAGTATTTGAAGAAAAAAATTTAAATATCATACTTGAAATCTGTAGTGTGTGTTAACATTCTATATTTGAGAGTGTCTAAGGCAGAGGTCAGGGCACCAACATAACCCAGAGTTATTATTTTTTTTAATTGTAAATTTCAGAGTCCTACTTCAAAATTACTACCACAAAATTCAAAACCTCTGGGAAGAAAGTAAAAGATTGCATATACTTAGATATGTGATATGCAAATCTAGTCTGGAGTTTTATTCTGTAATAACAACTCTAAAAGACAGTTTCTTTTTCCCATATCAACCCTATCATACTAATCGGTAATCTCAATATTAGTGTAGATAATTTTTCTTATTCCTTGTTATCTCAACTCCATTAACAACCTACATTCCAATTATCTGGTCTTTTTTCCCACCCTAGCCACTTTACTTGGTCACCACCATATGCTGACTTCGTCCTAAAATTTAACTACAAATCCTCCTTCCTCTCCAATTCAAGCATTCCAACCCTGACTATAACCTTTTATTTCTCCAGTTCTCTCCCTTTTGTATCACTACGCCAACAATTCCTGAATCTAGGAAACCCTTCACTTGATTTACTTATACTTCCTTTCATTGTCCCTTATCCCATTCAGTTCTCATTTCCTTTCTTACAGAGTTTAAGGTCCGTAATCCCTATTCTCCTTCAAATACTTCCTTCACTTGCCACTCTGTGAAATTATTCTCCCTTCTTCCTCTCTGGCCACTCCCACTTTACTTCAGTCTCCTCCATTGGCTCTTCCTCTCTGTTAGTCTAGAAACACTGGCATGACATAGAGCTCATCTCTTTGACCTTTTCCATCATTACTCACTGTCTCAGTGAGTTCAAGTCTCATAGCTTTAATTACCATTTTTATGCTCATGACTGCCAGATTAATTTCTCAAGCTCATATAAGTTGTCTTCAACACCAGAGTCTTAATCAAACCCCATATTAAGATGATTCTACTTAAATATTTAGTTAGGTTTCTCACATTTCATGTACCAAAAACAAACCTGTGATGTTTCTCCTCACCATCATCCTGCCTTTTTTATCTTGATTAATGGCAATTCTATTCTACTTCTTCCTAAGCCCCCAAACTAGATTTATTCTTGACTCTTCTCTTTCCTTCGTACACCCCTTCCAATCTGTCACCAAGTCTTGTTGACTATACATCTAAAATATCTAGAATTTTACAATTTTTCATACCCTCTGGGCTTTTTTTTTTTTTTTTTTTTTTTTTTACTTCTCCACTTCTGCCTTTACCTCTAGTTTATTTTGAGCCCAGCAACCATAATGGTTCTGTTAAAAATCTAGAACTGAACTGGTCATTCCATTTTTCTAAACAAAAGCCATTCTCTTCCCATCTCACTCATAATAAAAGCCAGTGCCTTTACTATGTTCACAATGCCCTAGATTAGACCGAACTTCTTCAACTATTAGTGGTGAAAATCTTTTTAATTTATTTTTTATTTCCACTCTATCATGGCCCAATAATTTTGTAAAATCTTATTTGTTATATTTTTGTAATATTTTGTAAAATATTATAAGTAAAAATAAGGTATTAGAAAAGTGAAGAACACTAGGACATATGATATTTTAATATTAATTTTAATAGACAAAACGCTATTATGGTACTCTATCAAATTCAAAAAAATGTTATTATGGTACTCAATCAAATTGTTATAAAAGTTTCTTAATTTCTTGTATCTGTTTCCTTGTGACTAGTGACAAATTGTTCCTGGACCAGGATAGGCTGGAGTCCACTATTAGCACTATTCTAGAAGTTCTATGTTCCTCTCTCCACTCAGATCTTTTATTCTGCTGTTTCCTGTTTTTTCCTCCAATCCAGCCACAGAGTTATGTGATCAGTCCCAGGACTTCCAGGAACTTTTCTGTCTCAGGAATTTTGAACTCCTTTCCCCTGCCTAGGAGCTGCATGACTTATCTCCCAACTCCCCTTGGGACTATACTCAGATGTCCCTAATAAGGTCTTTTTTCTTTCTTTCTTTCTTTCTTTCTTTCTTTCTTTCTTTCTTTCTTTCTTTCTTTCTTTCTTTCTTTCTTTCTTCTTTCTTTTTCTTTCTTTCTTTCTTTCTTTCTCTTTCTTTCTCTTTCTTTCTTTCTTTCTTTCTTTCTTTCTTTCTCTTTCTTCTTTCTTTCTTTCTTCTTTCTTTTTCTTTCTTTCTTCTAAGATTTTATTTTCATTTATTCATGAGACACACAGAGACAGGCAGAGATGCAGGCAGAGGAAGAAGCAGGCTCCCTGTGGGGAGCCTGATGTGGAAATCCATCCTAGGACCCCGGGATCACAACCTGACCAAAGGCAGAAGCTCAAACACTGAGCCACCCAGGTGCCCCTCTAATAAGGTCCTTCTTGACCAGCCTATCTAGAAAGTTACACTCCTTTCAATATTTCTAAATCCTAGTACTTAGTTAATGGTTTTCTTTTCTTTTCTTTCTTTTTTTTTTTTTTGGTATTAGTTCTTTAAATATTATTTCTGTTATCTGATTAGAATGTAAGCCCTGAGCACAGGAATTTCTACCTCTAAATTTACTGCTGCATTTTCTGCACCTATGCCCACCATATAGTAGAAGCTTAAAAACATTTTTTAAAATAAATGATTCTGAATAGCTATGGAGGTATACAAGGTCTTATAAGTAGAATAAGCATTAAGCACTTACAAGGAAGTTTAAATAATTTGCTAACATAGGAAAATATAATAAACTATTTAAGTTTAAGTGAAAAGAAAAACTGTTATTATCAACAATTATAGTACTATCCCCCACTGTGCTTATAGACTGAGAGGAAAAATAAAGCTCTTTTATGTGATATTATTTTTAATATATGTATTTGTTGTTGTAGGGTAATAAAAAACCAAAATCCTAGAAGGGTTATTGAATTCATAGACAATTTTTGTTTTATATTGTCCTAGATACTGGTTACTAAAACCATAATTCTGAGGTGTCCACAAATGCTTTTATTATTTCATTATTTTATTTGTTTTTTTCATAAGTGCTTTTATTATTTTAAGTTGGTCTTCATACTTGTAAATACTATGAACCACTGATTTATAGTTGAATCAAACTTCAATTGCTTGAAATTGATTTTGGCAAAATATAGAAAAATAAAATTTTAACTTATTTACTCTTCCATAGTTTAATGAAAAAACACTCTTATTGTGATTATGGTCACTATTTTTGGGTCCTAATTTTGATTTTCAAATGTTCAGAAATATTTATCTACTTAATCTATCTAAACATTTAAAAGGTTTGATAGAAAGTCTCAAAATTTTAAAATTGAAAAGGATTCTTCTCCTTTTTTTTTCTCCTTTTTTTTTAATTCTATAGTTTCTGAGGTACCGCAGATACTCCAGGCAGTAGTCACATTAACAAGAAAACATTCTTCGGCAAATAAGCACATTCTCTGCTACTTACCTTATGACCATTAGTTAATACAGTAAAGGCAACTGTTATTTATTGATATTAAATTTACAAATACACAGTAGTTCATTAGAACTATGGAAAGACAAATATTTTTTTTGCTTGTATCTATTTATAATTCAGAAAGAAATCCAAACTATGTTTTTACTCCTAATTTGGAATATTTTATTCATTTTCTGAAGAAAAGAAAGAAAAAGTTTTTTATTTCTCACTTAAGTATTTGCACAGAGTTCATTTCAGTTACCTATTTTGATTATTTAAAATTGACTGAAGAAGACAGAAAAGGCTCTAAAAAAGGATGATTTGACAGAGAGAAATGGATGCTTAAAATGTATTCAAATGTGACTTCCAGTTTTAGCTCTAATGTGTAAAAAGCTTCAAAGTTGTCATTCTTGTCCTTAGAACAAAAGAAAGCTGAACAAACCAAAAAGCAATGACTTTTTTGGCTCACCAGAGAACTGGAGATACAGGGCGAATAGCCATCTCAAAATCTGGGGAAATAGGCAAATCTAGAGAATCAAGATCTGCTCACCTGGAGCAAAAGCTACTGGAACCATAAACTGGTAGGAAAACATTTAATAAATGACAATTTTAATGACTTGCTGGAGGCTAAATGAAGACTAAGATGAGAGTGAGAAACTCCTGGCATCCACAGTCTTCCAAAGCCTTCTACAATTTAATGGGTTTTACCTCCAAGAATCCCACCATGTTCTCACAGGGAATAGTAAAAAAAAAAAAAAAAAAAAAAAAAGATCCTCTGGTGGCTCCACACAGGGAGGGGAAGATGAACTTTGTTAAATATGTCTGCAGGGGTCTCCATAACAAAGGCCTATTTTCCAGGGAAAGACTATTAGAGCCTTATTCCACCAGCAGAAATGACATTTCTCCCCTCTAGCCTTCTTGTCTCACCTTAAGGGAGTGGAAGGAGGGGAAGCTAAGGAACACTAGTGAAGATCAAAGCCTAGGGATATTTAATCATAGGAATATTAAATGCTTCCAGTTACCACACATTACCACCACACCAATAGGGCTTCATTTGAAAGAGCTGTAAAACACACAGTCTCTCTGAGGAGGACTACTTAGCCTGAAGTCAATAGAGGAGGGGGAAAACAAAAAGAAAACTACCCACATGCCTATAGCAAGCATTAAATACAACCCAACTACTAGATAGAGTTACATAACACTTAACACAAAAGACCTATTTACCTCAGTTACTTTTACCCTATTCTATGGTTACAAAAAGAAATAATAGTTCTCAAATGAAGTCACTTGTGCTAAGCCCCATGCCAGCAAACCAAGACTTAATACCTAACCTAATTGCAGTTTCAGTTTCTCCAGGAATGTGACCTTTAACCAGTCAATCTGGACAGCACTAGTGAGGTAATCTGCCTGCTAGACCCCAGTCTTTCCCCAAAGGGAGATGACTTGCCTGAAATAATACTTTCTTTGTCTCACCCTTTCTTTCTATACAAACCTTCCATTTGCGCAGCTCTTCAGAGCTTCTTTCTATTTTCTAGATGGGATGCAGCCCAATTCATGAATCGTTGAATAAACTCAATTAGATCTTCATATTTACTCAGTTGAATTTTGTTTTTAAAACACAATAAAGAACTGCAAGGCATAACAAAGTCAATTAAACACACAGTCTGAAGAAGCAAAGCAAGAATCAGAACCAGACTCAAACATGACACGAATGTTGAAGTTATCAAAAAAGGAATTCAAAATAACTATGGTAAATATGTTAAATACTAGTGGAAAAATGATAATATGCAAGAAACGAGGAATGGAGTGATAGGCATTCTAAGAAAGAAAAAGAAGAAAATATTAGAAAAACCAATCAGTGTAGCAGAAACGATTTCATCTTGTTTATGTAATATTAGGTTGCTGAAATCTGTGACACAGCTCACTATGGAAAATAGTGGGGCATCTCAGTAAAAAGGTATTAGAAAGGACTTATAAAATTTGGACATTTTTAGATAATTTCAGAGAAGGTGCAATTGGATCGAGTCTTTGCTCTGGATTATGTGCTGTCAGGAAGCTGTGATAATACTATGATTTGGTATTATACCAAATCTAACTACAACGTATGAAGAATGAAGCAAGGCTGAGACCACAATTTGCAAACCAAACAAAACAGAGATCACTCATTTTAACCAGGAAAGGAAGAAAGTCAGTAATTTTTATGGTTTTAAAAATGTCCACATTATTGTCTATGTTCATGTAACCAAACTAATGTGAGTTTGCTTCTTGGTGAGTTGCAGATAAAATCTACACCAGGTGAGTTGTCACACAAACAAAACTTTGATCATGGGTAATAACTTCCAAAGCTGTGACTCTTTGAGCAATGGTGATTAGGTTCCTTTGATTTAGGGCTAGGATGAATATTTAGATAGGGGAGTTTTGTCATCATATGCAGAGGCAGGCATAAGGTGGCACATGTGCCTTAAAGAAACTTGCCTATGCATAGCTTTTATGATATGTAAATAAGGCTTGTGTTTCTCCTTTGGTGGAGATTTTAGTAGTATAATGAGGTAAAACTGTTGGTTACTCCATGGGTCACTATGGTCCATCAGCACAGGCATGAGTCAGGGGTTAAGTTCAAGCTTATCTGGGTGGTCTGGCTAGCCAGAACTCTTTGTCTGGGCAGTTGTTATTGCTTGAGGGGTAGTTACGCTTTCCATCATGGAATGCTATATGCCCTTCAGGTCTTTTGCCTGAGTTAAGAGATAAGCTAGAAAGAAGAGCTTAGGGAAAGACGTGGGACAAAGGTCACTGGATACATGCAGGTGAGCATTAAAGGTTAGGTCTTGAGGTCTAGCTGATGACATTCACACATTATTATGGCATGATCTTCCTTTTGTCTTAACTCATTATGGTCACAGAATGACCTTTCCTGACATTGGTATTCTGTTAAACTGTTTATTTTCAACATAACATCAACTCCAAGCCCTGAGTGAAAGGCCAGCTCTCACCAACATCAAGACCTGGCTCTGGAATGTCAATGGCTGCTGTTTTCTTTCTCATCAGTTTTATTTCATTTGGTAAACATTTCTCAGTGATACATAATTTGTTTCATTGCTATCTTTATCGTATGTTAATTTCCCATATAGATGTAGAACTATCAATATCTCTATAATATTATTTAAATTGGGAGAGAAAAGATTGGAGCTAAACTATTTAAAACCCTTTTATTGTCATTGGCAGGCTAAGATTTTTCTTTTTAAGATTTTATTTATTATTTATTTATTTATTTATTTATTTATTTATTTATTCATGATAGACATGGGGGGGGCGTAGAGGGAGAAGCAGGCTCCATGCTGGGAGCCCAATGTGGGACTCAATCCCTGGACTCCAGGATCATGCCCTGGGCCAAAGGCAGGCGCTGAACTGCTGAGCCACCCAGGGATCCGAGCAGGCTAAGATCTTACTCAACTTTAAGACTTTGTTTAGTATCTATGGAGAAGTTTATACCATTAGAATTAAGGAAAACAAAATTTCAAACTAGAAAAAAAGGTGGTCTAATGGGGAAAAGAAGCTAAACAAACAACTAGGGTTGGTTCAGGGCTAAAGTACAGAAGGGAAAGAAATTTTAACTCAGCCTGGAGAGGTCAGTCTTGAGGCAGGCAGAGGGTGGAAGGGAAAAGTATAGTGACAAAGCAGAAGCAAGCTCTAAGTGTTCCAGTGCAAGTGAGTTATATGGCAAGTGCAGGAGACACTTGTTTGGAAAGTAGGGAAGTCAGATAGGAAAGGAACAGCAGCAGAGATGTTTGTGAGCCAGCTACCACTGTGGAATTCAAAATTAGTTTGGCAATGCTAGAGCAGAAGATAAACATATGGAGGTTGGGGGGAATTAGAGAAGAGTCTGGCTTCATCTATAAACAGCTGAAAAACAAGCAAACATTTCAAGCGGGAGAGTAACACAACTAAATTTATGGTTGCCATATGGAACATGGACATGGGGAGAACAATCTGTAAAGGACTGAAGGCATAGGAACAATTTGGAAGCTCTCTCAAATCGAACTAAGATGCCTTCAGAACACTGAAAAAGAAACTCAGGGGATACTCACTGCAAGTTTTTTGTTGAAATTTATTTCTGTTGTGGTACATGTAAAAATTCTCTGTTTATTGTCAAATGATGTGGTATGTCCACAGTCTTTTTTTCCCCAAATCAATTTAACAAATCTACTCTTCACTATGTATCTCTTACAGACTTAGTCTTGTAGGATTGAACCCTTTACCTCTGGGATCTGATACTGTCTCCAAGTAGACAGTATCAGAACTGATTTGATTACTTGATAATGTGGGAAAACATACACATTGGAGTTGGTATCAAATTAAAATTAAAATATTGAACAGAGAAACTGATCAAATATTAAAAAGCTCTGTAAAGACATCTGGTTTCAACATGGCCTGAGGTGCAAAGACTTTTACTGACTCAACTAATTGCTAAAGGAGAAAGAGGCAAAAAAATCTACCTATTAGTATTTAGAATTTTAATAGTTATTATATGATAGTTTTACATGGTTTATCACATATTTGATTGTGCATAACCTGAATGTATAGTAACAAATATCAAGTAAAATTCATTTTGCATTTAAGATATATTATCTGGTCATCTATTTCTCTTAAAAAAATATATTTTTACCTTTGTATGCTATAGATCAAAGTTTATGAAGAAATAGTAAAGATTGCATGAAGTACCTCTAGCTGTAGATAGTTTCCAAAATTAGGTGGAAAACTGACAGTTTATTTTTCATAAACTGGAATTTTAGATTGCTGGGGGTGCTTATGAATGGATGGGCTTTGTATGATGATTAAGAAAGAACTTTTTAGAGTATATGGGTGTGTGGGTGTGTATTTAGACATCCACATTCCTCCCCCCGCCCCATGTATATATAAAAAGTGGTTAGTAGAAGAGTATTCTGAGTTAAAGCAACAAAGTATTGGTTTTAACTACATAAACTATGAAGTAAATATTCTGCAAAAACAGGAATTACAATGTATTCTACACACAGTAGTAAAATCTGTAATCTCTGTTTTTATCAGCCATAAGAATAAGACCAATTTTATAAGTGGCAGAGGGGAACCATTATTATGCAAAGGTGTGTTCATACCAAGAAGTATATATTTTTACAAAGAGGAAAAACATTTTACTTTAAGTCCATTAAAAGGTACATGGTGTTCTCAAAGTGCAAAAATAAATTTAGGAATATTCCATCCCATTTTGTGAGGATGAGATGATTCATCCTGATTAGGTTTCCTGTTGAGGCTGAGTGGTTTTAATAAAAGAAGGAAATCAATGACTGGCCATTGGAATATAATGGATCTGTAATGCTATATTTTAATGAGGCAGCAATGGGAGGCCATTAGAATGAAATAGATTGACCATCAACAGCACATAAAATAATTTATTAAACAAGCTGATGTGCAGATAATAGGGTCACTAAAAGTATGTCGTAGGGATATACAAAAAGTATGAGACTATAGTTTCCTAATAAGTTTCTAAACTAAGGATTGTTTTCATGCAAAGGGAAAAACATAATTTGCTGATTAGTGATACATATTAGGACCTCTTAACCACCTTTACATTTCATGTTTTGTGTAATTTATGATATAGTAGAGTGACAATTCATAGCACTTTGGATAAAATCTGCAAACATGTATGCTCTTTGAAAAATGATTAACATTTAAAATTTTTAAGTTAATATTAGGCATCAATAGGTTATTTCTTGTCATATAATCTATATTTGGTCTCTCATTTAAGTGCATATACTATGTAATTATTACCTAATCAATATCATTTTTATAAGATCAGAAATAATTCACTAACCCCCAAAACAGTTCATTTTGAGAAAGCTAAATGTATTATTTGTAGTCATATTAAAAATATTGAGTAAACATTTCCTTCATGACAGAGAACCATCTACTCTTTTAATATTTCCATATTGTCTCCATATTCCAGAATCTAGGTTAAAATAATAATTCAGCCTCCCACAGGCAACAACTGTCTTAGTAAGATGAATTAAAATATGATTAAAATTAATTCAAATTATAACTAGAACTTCTTTGAAATTAATGGTTAAGGTTTTATGGTGATATATTAGAAGCTTACCATTGTCAATCTTTAATGAATTCATTTTAATCATTATGCTAAGTACATATAATCAAGTGGATTTGAGACATAAAATTTCATCCTTCTGGGTTACAATGTTATTTTTATCTCTTTTGTTCACTCATTCCTATCTTGTCACAAGTTATGCACAAGTTAATTTAAATACTCTTCTTCAACAGAAACATGCAAAAGAATGAAACTGGACCACTTTCTTACACTATACACAAAACTAAATTCAAAATTCAAAATGAATGAAATACCTAAATGCGAGGCAAGAAACCATCAAAATCCTGGAATACATAGGCAGAAACTTTTTTGACCTCAGCCACTGTAAATTCTTATTAGACACATCACCAGAGGCAAGGGAAACAACAGCAAAAATGAACTATTGGGCCTTTATCAAGATAAAAATGTTCTGCATAGCAAAGCAAAACTAAACTAAAAGGCAGCCTGCAGAACGGGAGAAGATATTTGCAAATGACTTATCTGATAAAGGGTTAGTATCCAAAATCCATAAAGAACTTATCAAACTCAATATCCAACAAAACTGAATAATTCAGTTAAGAAATGAGCAGAAAACATGAGTAGACTCTTTCCAAAGAAGATATCCAGATGGCCGATAGACACAGGAAAAGATGCTCTACATCTACTCATCATCAGGGAGATGTAAGTCAGAATCATGATGAGATACCACTTCACACCTGTTAGAATGGCTAAAATTAATAACTCAGGAAACAACAGGTGTGGGAAAGGATGTGGAGAAAGGGGAACCCTCTTTCACTGTTGGTGGGACTACAAACTGATGCAGCTACTCTGGAGAAGAGTATGGAGGATCCTGAAAAAAGTTAAACATAGAATTACCCTAGCATCCAGCAATTGCACTTCTAGTATTTACCCACAGGAAAAAAAAAATACAGGTTTGAAGGGGTGCATGCACCTGATATTTATAGCAGCATTATCAACAGTAGCCAAACTATGGAGAGAGCCCAAATGTCCATTGAATGTGAATAGATAAAGAAGAAGTGATAACTAACTAAATAAAATAAATAGTGAAATATTATTCAGCCATGGAAAAGAATGAAATCTTGCCATTTGCAACAACATGGATGGAGCTACAGTATATTTTGCTAAGTGAAATAAGTCAGAGAAAGACAAATACCATATAATCCCACTCACATGTGGAAAGAAAGAAGGAGAAAGAACAGATGAACATATGGGAAGGGGGAAAGGGAAAAAAGGAGAGAGGGAAACAAGCTGAGAGAACAAACTGAGGGTTGATGGAGGGAGATGGGTGGGGGGCTGGCTAGATGAATGATGGGGATTAAGGAGAGCACTTGTTGTGATGAGCACTGAGTGTTGTATGTAAGTAAGTGATGTATCACTAAATTCTACTCCAGAATCCAATATTGCACTGTATGTTAACTAAGAAAATTTAAATAAAAAAATAAATAAATACTCTTCTTCAGGCAAAAATCCTCTCATCCATTTGCCCTTTCCTTGTGTCTTACAGTAATAACACCAGCAGGTTGCACATTCTTCTTCCTGCAACTTGTTAAAATCTTTGTTTTAGACCTGACAGTTTTCTCTTTTGAAGTTGAGGTGAATATATTACCATATACCTCCATACATGGAACTGTGAGCAGTCGGTAAATTAAGACTAGATAACCTCTTTCCCTTAGTAAAGATACATTGCAACAGAAGTTTCACTTTTCTTAAATAAGGAAGAAGTCACTTTTAGTAATCACTTTCAAGAATACTTAATTAACAACATAGGTCATATTTCTTTTCAAATGTAATCCATTCATGAGGGTAAAGAAGAATTTTAATTAAAAATTCCAAGTAAAACCAATGTGAATCTACATTATCAGTTAAAAAAAGTTAAGTTTATAGTTTTTGAGACTATATTGCCCATGGTAAAACTCTAATTCAGTTAGCAAATAGTCTTCAAAAAAATCTGATTTATTTAATAGGCTAATAGATGATAAGGCCCCCAAAATGGCAGTGCTACAACTATTGAGGAAAAAAGCTCATAATATATATGTATATAAATATATATGTATATAATATAGAGTATAATAATACAGTATAATAACCACTCCACCATAGAGGAATACACAATGCCAGTTGAAGCCTATTTAGAGGGACACCTGATAGGGGGGAAAAAAGCTTCAGAAAGTTGAGGAAGAACAGAACATAATTTAAAGAATTCATGACTGAAAAGGAGAACACCTTCATTGCTGTGTTCATAAATGTATTCGCACCCCAAATAAATGGTGTTTTTTAGTGACTCCATCTAGTTTATTTCAATTCAGACTTTTAATTAATTTAATTTATTCATTTAATTTATTTATTTATTTATTTTATATTTTATATATGTTTTATATATTTATATATATTTTATATATATTATATATTTTTATATATATTATATATATTTTATAATTTAACATATTTATTTAATTTATTCATCACTTTACCTTTCTTGTACATTTTTGTCCTCCTAAAATAAAATTACCTTATATATACCATTAATAAATATAATATATACTAAGAATAAAAAGTAGAATTATTAAATAAGTATATTTTAGTAAGAAATACTGAAGTGTTTCCAAAGAGTAATGATTTTTCTTTCAGGCAAGTATTTCTATTTATTTGCTTACAATATGCCTTTTTCAAAGGCAAGAAAATTTTATGACATTTATAAAATAAAAAAATGACTGAAAATGGTCATTTTAGTCACAAAATATAATTTCCACCTTGTAATTAGTACGTCAGGTTCTAGCAAATAGGCACAGCTTCCAACTTCATTTCAAGTTCACACTTATTCCTTGTTATATTCCTGTGGTATAGATGGGTTGTCTATAGGTAAGGAAAAAATGTGATCACCTTTTTTTCCCCTTGCATTCTTTTATCAGCTTGCTTATAGCTTTTGGCCTGCTTTGTTTGGAGCAGGTGGAAGCACTTGAAGATTTAAAGAGATTAAGGAAGGAATAAGAAAGCTGCATCAATTTACTAATATGTAATGGGCATTGGAAATGGTTATAGAAGTACCAAGGTACAAGTGAGGTGTCTGACCACCTGATCTGCAGACCCTTCTAAAAGGAGATTGCAAAAATACGAGGCTTGAACTTGTCACTTCTACTGACTATAAAAAAGTAAGATTGTTGGGATTTTTTGAGAGAGCTTGCTTATTTATTTTTAAGATTTTATTTATTTACTTGAGAAAGAGAATGGAGCAGAGGCAGAGGCAGACTTCTCGCTGAGTGGGGAGCCCAATGCGGGGCTTAATCCTGAGACTCCTGGATCATGACTTGAGCAGAAGGAGATGCTTAACTGACTGAACCAACCAGGTGCCTAAAGAGTGGAGAGATCATCTCATTTAAGAAAAAGCTACATAGTAAACACCACTTCACTCAAAAAGGAGTGCTGGTGCTCCTTTGAGAAGTGGGCTACAGTGAGAGTACCCAGAAACCTTGGTCTGAGATTAGAGAACTCAGTGGACAAGTGCTAGACTCTTGCCTAGGAGATTCATAGGAAAAATGATGAAAGCAAGTTGCTGCTGTTTGAAGATCAAATTGGGTCTGTGTTTGTTAATTAATGTGATCGTAGGACTTTTGATTGTATAAAAGTACCTGCCATAATTACGAAGCTTCCTGAAAAGTTGATTTGGAGTCAAGAGAAATATGTCATTCAAGGGATAAATTGTAAAGGGGCTGTGAAAAAAATATATAGTTACTTATGATTTCTATATTCTTCAGTTATGCTTAAGTGTTCCCAGTTATGCTTGAATAACCTTTGCACAAATTCCTTTGTTGGTTCAAGAACAAGCAGAAGGGAAAACCATTTGTGCATCCTTTTCACAATTTAAACGAGTAAGGATCATCATTCTGTCTATGACATTTTCTGGTCTTGCCTAGCCTGAAATTTTTTTTAAATAATTACACTACTATTATTATTTATGTTATGTTTGGTTTAAAAATCAGTTCTCTATATCATATTTTCTCAATTGTTATTTGCATATTTTAACAGATAATTTCTGTTTAAACATATAATATATTAATAGAACTCTGTTAATATTTTTGTAGATTAATGACCTTCATCAAAATTTTGTTTGTTAACTGACACAAGGTTTTAACTGACCCCCTCCTTGAACAGCATTTAATAATATTGCTTACTTGAAATTATGCTGGGGATTTACTAGAAAAACAATGTAAATAAATAGCATTCCCCCCCAAAAAAAATAAATAAATAAATAGTATTCCAACTGGTCATTATAAATTCCACCCAGTATGTTTTTTTTTTTTTAAGATTTTATTTATTCATGAGAGACAGAGATAGAGAGAGGCAGAGACACAGGCAGAGGGAGAAGCAGGCTCCATGCAGGAAGCGGGACATGGGACTCGATTCCGGGACTCCAGGATCAGGCCCTGGGCCGAAGGTGGTGCTAAACCACTGGGCCACCTGGGCTGCCTCCACCAGGTACATTTAGTACAATATGCCCAAATGAACACATGGTCACTTAACCAGGGACTGGAGAAGGAGGTGCAATGTGTAATCTGCAGGAATTCATTCCAATACCATCATTAAGCTTGTGTATACCAAGGCATTGTTTTCATTTCTTCTACTTCCTTCCTTTTGCTTCCTGTATAAGAATTTATCCCAGTTCCAGCATTAGCTAATTTGGTTGGAATGAGCATCTGATGATCTTCCAGCTGTTCTGGAAATTTGAAATGGTCCTTCCTACTCTGTCTTAGGGGATGGAACTGCCAGGCAATTCTGCTCAGTACTGCTAAGTAATAGCCACCTGGAATAAACCATCTGGTGACAAAGCCATCTATCTCACCTCCTCAGGATTTACTCGGTCCCTTCCTTCTGTGTGTAAAGCAGTACTTATAAATATTTGTGATGTGGTCCTTTTCTATATGTGGTTAGTAATGAGGATCTCTCTCTCTGAATATGACACAGGTTCTTATAATTCTTTCCTTTTTTCTTATTGCCACCAGCTATCTCTGCTTCTAGGTCTGTTTTTACATTCATTATTTTAGTGCTTTCTGGTCATGCCACTGAGAAGTAAATCCTAACATTTTGTGGAATAAACCTCACCCCTATCCAGATATTACTCTTTGGAGACAGCAAAACATTCATTTTTCATTTATGGTTTCATTCTTCAAGCTCATTTTTACTTGAAATTTAGAATATTGGCTATTGCTTCCTTTTGAGGAAAAAATTGTACAGTTCAGGCTGTTTTCAATCCTTATAGAAATAGTCCCACTTATTTATAGCAGTCTGTGTCTAGAATAGGCTTTAGAAATGATTTTGTTTGCTTTTCATGTAGTCAACATTATTGTTGACTATAAAATCATTCTGATTGAAAGTCAGTTGAACTTTGAAATTAGTAACCATCTATTTAAAAAAAATATTTTTATAAGATGTAAGCAACTTCATTTTTATTGAAAGTATATTTAAGTTGTGACTTAATTTGAAGTAGCAGTTCTTTTCAATTTAATTTCCCTATATTTCTAAAAAATATTGTATCATATCTCTTAAAAAGACAAAATTATATCTATTATTTATCTATTTGTTCCCTTCTTAACTGTTTCTTTTTTATACAAGATCTGAAGATCAAATCAATCATAGGAAGGATGACACAAGAATTTCCATATCAAATTTGATATGTCAATCTATGTCTTGAACAGATAAACATTGTTAATATTGCTAAAATTAAGGCATTGTTAACTACTTTGAAAAAATCTTAGCTAATACTACCTTAGCATTTTTAAATCAAATTTAATTTTCATTTATATTTTTATTATATATTTTTATTACTTTAAAATATAGAAATTATATGCATAAAGGAATTTATCCATGAGTGAGTAAATAAGAGTCCATGGCAGTTATCTATTAATTAAAGACAACTTCTAAGTTATATATGTGTGTGTGCACGTGCACACACATATACATACAGCTGAAAACAAAATTGAAAAAAAAAATGCACTAGATGATATAAAGTTGGTTAAATCAGGGGCTGGAAATAGAGATGATAGGGTACAGGAAGGCAGTGAATAGTTTTGTTTTATACATCCTTCTTATGCTTTAGTTCACTTCCTAGAATATATGTGTTTTACAATATTATACTGAAAACCAATTTTTATGATGCAAGGGTATTACTAAAAATTCATGAGTAATTGAATATTGAGACTTTTGGATATTTTAATAAAATAGTTGCTATTTTTAGTCTAATGATATGAAATATTACATAAAAACTTCATTTGGGGGGATGCCTGGGTCGCTCAGCGGTTTAGTGCCTGCCTTCCGCTCAGAGTGTGATCCTGGAGTCCCCGGATCGAGTCCCACATCAGGCTCTATGCATGGAGCTTGCTTCTCCCTCTACCTGTGTCTCTGCTTCTCTCTCTCTCTCTCTCTCTCTCAAACAAAACAGAACAAAAAAACCCTTCATTTTGGCCCACTTTTAATAGCTTGCTTTTATTTATAGTTCTTAATATGAAAATTAAATTGATAACACCACTAATGAGCCGTAGAACTCAATCTATTGTTTTCAGATTTAGAATTATAATAAAATTATAATTTTTCTTATTTATTTACATTGATATATTAAAGTCTTAGCATCTGTCAGTAAACATATGCTTTGCAATCATACTAGCTAATTGTTTTTGTGAGGGTACTCAGAACCAATAACTTCCACTAAAGGAGAAAAGGTGTTCAAATATTCAAATCAGTCCCAATGAAATGAATCATAAAAATTCTCTACTCATGCTAAATTTACCATTAAATCCTAAATCAGAGTGTATAGCTGTTATTTTTGACATCTCTTGAACATTTTTTAAGCTAATTTTCCTTTTCTTATTTTATTATAAGAATTTTTTGAATCTGCTACATGGATTTTAATAGTTCTTCTGAAATATGATTGAAGGCAAGGGACATGACAGGTTAAATTACCCTGAATATCATCTAGTAAAGACAGGTACCTGAGTAAATTAAACATAACTCACCACTGATGTTCACAGATACATTTTTAAAAAGAAGGCATAACAATATGAAGATATGTAGAACATTTACCATATTTAGAAATGTTTATCCAAGTTTTTCTTTTTTTCCATCATGCTATAGCAGAAACTATGAAAAAAAGGAAAGACAAATTTGCTTAGCTCTGAAAATAAAAATTGAAGAACTACTACTGGTCCTCAAAAAATGTCCGTGTCTGGAAGGTAAAACAAAAAGGATATTACTTCTTCATTCCTCAAATAGAGAATTTCAACATAAATTTAATTCTCCAAAGCCATGCAGAAAAAAGAGAAGCTCAGATTTTGTGCATTTCCACTATTTGATAAAATAGTTACTATAGAACCTTAGTGAATATAGAACTTCTCCAGATGACAATGAACTAGACAAGTCCATATTTCTTTTTTAGTAGAGACAATAGTGTAGGTTATGGATATCTCTAAATTCAACAAGTCATATGACTTGTTAAACCTAAATTTGACTGTGTTTAATATGTATTGCTTGTTCATTTTATAATGTGCTGTTTTCCTGTTATGAAGGTTGGTTTTTCTGTTTTACTGCAGAATAAAGCTGTTTCTCACAGACTAAATTACTGGGGTAGCCTGGTCTTGTCCTGTTGCACAACAGTTAATATAAAACAAACAGCTTTTGAGAGAAATCAAGAACACTGGAGAAATGAAATGATAATCTTTTAGCTGGTATAATCAGTGTTAAAGTCATCATCTTAATCGCTTGTTGAAAATTATAAGTGACTCCTATTTCAAAAGGTGTAAATATCAAAATTTAAATGCATAAACAAAAACCTTAGTTCCTTTAGCAATATACTTACCGTGGAATAAATTGATTTACTTATTACAGCATTATATTTAAATAATGAGCATCTATTTATCCAAGATCAAATGAGGAAAGACTAAACTATGATTACTTTCAGCACTTAAGCTCTGTGTTCCAAAAGAGTAGAATAAATAATACATGGCTAAAATGGTCACCGCTCAGTTTCAGATGAGAATAAAATCCTTCAGCAATACAAATGACTGATTTATCTTCTGTATTCCAAAATTTGTTTAGAAGTAAATTACTATATATAGAAACCTGATTTTTTTTCTAGTGGTAGTATATATTGAAAAATTAGTGATGCATTACCAAAGAAAATACACTGATTCAATGACATACTGTAGTCCCTGTCTTCATCTAAGGGTTGGACAGGGGATTCAGGACAACTATGATTTCAAATCAGCTCTGCCACCCAATACATGATATTTCAGACTATTGTTTATTTCCTTGAGTCTGTTTTCCAATTTCTGAAATATTAGCATTTAGACTAGATGATCTGTAAGGTCCTCATCTTTTTAATTCTCTAATATTCTCCAAACTCAAACTATGGTCTGACACATCTTGGGAGATTGCAGTGAACATATACCCTGGTGACTCTCCAATGTTTCAGACTCTTACGTAATTTCCTCCCTGTTGAGTGCACGTGGAATCTATGACCCATCTTTAAGCAATAGGAAATGGTAAAGACGATAGAATATCACTTCCATGATTAGATTACATTGTAGTTTACATTGTACATTTTATTAGCTGGAGGGTGACATTCTCCCTATTGGCCTTGAAGAAGCAAAAAGTTATGTTGTGACATTGTCATGAAGAGGATCACGTGGCAGGAAATGTTAGGTGACTCTATGACCTGAAGACAGTTCTTTTCCTATAGTCAGTAAGAAACTGGACTCTCAGTCACATAATGGAAGGGAAAGACATTCTGCTAACAACCTCAATGAGCTTAGAAGGGGATTCTTCACTAATCAAGCCAGATGAGAATGCAGTCCGGTTGACATCTTAATTACAACCTTGTTGAGACCTTGAGCAGAGGTTCCTGCTAAACCATGCCCGGACTTCTGACCCACAAAACTGAAATCGTGTGTGTTGCTTTGTTTGCTACTTGGCAATAGAAAATGAATATAGGAATATGGGTTCAGATTTCTTGTCTCCTTGGAAATTTGCTGATTGGAAAAACAATTACAAAAACATAGAAACAAGCAAACAGAAGCAAACAGAAATCTCACCTGAGTGTGGGGAATTTTTTTTTTTTTTTTAGCTCATTTCAAAGTAGTATTTTTATACTTTCCTCTCTCTTTTTTATTCCCTAATAGTTCACTAGAGGAGCAATTAATAAGGAGAAATGGGAAAATATAACTCTCCTGGCAGGTATTAGGTAAAGCTTTTTAGTGTTATAGGCATAATCTGTGGTATAAAATTGTTTTTTCACTTTTGGCTTGGTTTTGTAAAATTAAGAATGATAGAAGTGCATTACTTTCTGTCCTCAGTCACCCACCCTCTAGCCCCTCTAAGTGTTGGAGTCTGTCACTTTCTAATAATTCCTTACAAGTGGTCAAAATGCTTATTGAGAAAATCCCCAGTAAATTAGAGTAATTATCAGTAGAGATCAAGCTCATTTACTAACAAACCTGTTCAAAATTTAAAATTATTCACCTTTATTTATATTTTTACTTACGTGCAGTGCCTCTAGCAAGATTCTGAGCTCAGAGACCAGAACTAGAGGAGATTCAAGAAAACACCAATAAAACACCTCATTTTGCAGGTGAGGAAAGGTTTCCCAGGAAATCTGGAATGACTCCTAAAGATTAGTCATGCATAATGTCACATAATTAGGACAAGAACACAAGAATTAAAATTAACAAAATATATTTGAACACTCATATATTCACATGATATTTTGCAATTATTTTGGCATTTTAAATAACATTGAAAATAATAAAATAATCATCTGTATTCCTTCCATCTAAAATTAAATACTGTTAACATCTTGATATTTTGCTACCATTTTTATAGAATAAATACTATATTACCTGGCACAAATATGAGCTACCAAAAAGATGGAAACATATAACAGATACCACAAAATGTGCCATCAAAAAAATACCATCCAATGCCATTAGAAAAGATTAATCTGTTATCACAAGGTTTTGAAGTGGTGTGTGAATGGAACCAACCACAGGGCTATAGTTCATTTTTATTCTGTAATTCCCTAGATAGCTCACATGCAAATTTAAATGGGACTAGCCCTCATTAAAGAGGTGGCCTTTGAAAATACTGAGATAGTAATAGGGCCTCCATCTCCTTGGAAAGAGCACTGTAAAAAGTGGGACAACTGTTCAAAGATGAAACAATACCCGATGCATTTTAAAATCAGCCAGGAGGTCATTGTAGTTGAGCAAAAGTTCTTTAAGTCTAAGATGCTTTGACAATTGAGCCTTCTGTTATGTCTAACCTCATCTATCATCCACTGCTTTGCTTATACTACTTCAGCTCTCTTTTGCATCTAAATGAAAACTATTTGATGATGTTAAACAAATGACTTTCCAATCCAGCTTTAGACTTGCTTTACATATTGCTTTGTTAACAGTTTGATTTCGTGCTTGGTGCAAGTGTGCTGTAACTAGAGAATTAGATTTAACCAGAGCTGTGTTTTAACTGAGGCAAAAAGAATGAAATGAAAGAAATAGAAGTGGGAATCTAGAGTTTTCTCTTGATCCCTGGCAATTGAAGCAAAAAGATTGACTTTTGAAAAGGTGAGTGTCACTCTAGGTTTATGAGCCCTCTCTGACTAGATGCAGTGTCATCAATATTGAGTGGAAGTAGGTAGTTCTAGTGTTTGAACTGGTACATGGGATTCCATTTTGACCCTTGTTGGAAAACTGGTAAAATTACCTAGAGCTGTACAAGGTTCTCCATTGACCACTGCTAATGGAATTGACAATGGCCAGGGAAGCTTGGTATAATTCAGGAGCATAGGACCCAATTGATTTCCTGCTGAACGTTATCCAAGATATCATGTAGGAGCACCTGGATGGCTCAGTTTGTTTAGCATCTGACTCTTGATATCAGCTCAGGTTTGATCTTAGGGTGATGGATTCAAACCCTGTATTTTAAAAAAATAAACTAACAAAAACAAACCATCATGTGAAGCATGATACAGATAAATAGTTCTTTAAACTATGTAAAGATTCAATTGCAAATATATTCTTGCAGGAACTATTACAGAAATTGAATCAATGGGGCTAATTAATGAGGTTTTAATGCTTTAGTTTACTCTAGCATATTCTTTTTGAATACTCTCTTCCAGTATAGGAACTAGCTGAGCTTTGCGGTCTTCAATAATACCCTCTACTAAAACACTTCAGTCTTTACGTACGATAAAGAACAATACTGTATACATTTTAAAGGCTTAGATTCAAATGAAGACTCCACTTGTCACATTGGGGAAAACAAATAATTTGTATTAATTTTGATTTTTTTTACCTGTTAAATAAAGATGGCAGTGCATTTTGAAAGCTTTTCTTGATCCATCGTTTGTTTTTTTTTGCTGCTGTTCTCTTAGCTGTAGCACTGGAGCAGACCTCTACTGTAGCTAAGGTAACTATACAATTAATCTTCTAAATTTTTGAAAGTCAAAATAGGCACTAGTTATGAATGTTGTGAATATAGTTTTATTAATTAAATTTAATATCTAGTTATCATCATTCTTTACTTTTAAAAAATGATAATACTTCATTTACTGTTTAAAAATGAGCATCACTGTGGAGTAACTCTGTCTTGGATACTCAGGATTCTACTCTCTAACTTCGGAAAGCCAAAAATTTGGTACTGAAAGACTAGGTAACCATTGGATACAGAACAGAGTTACAAGGGCTATCATGGAGGTAAATTGATAAAAGGTATGTATCTTTTAACATGAGTAATTTATGACTAATTTCTTACTATTTGAACAAATTGCCATAAAAACATAGAGAGGCAATGAGATATAATGGGAAAAAATGGCTTTGAAATCAGGAAACCATGTTATTATATTACCTGTATGATCTTGGGAAAGTTTCCCATTCTCACTCCAGATTTCATTGTCATAACATTTGTATTTAAAAGCCCACTTCACTGGTTTATTAAAAGAACTGTGAAAGTTTCTAGCAGAGTATCTTATACAAAATAGGCTCTCAATTACTGTTGGTAGCCCTTCCCTTCCTTGTGGTACTATTACCATATAGAACTTAAGAAAAGATAGAAAAGTTACTTTTTGTTTTCTGGTCAGATAGAAAGTAATAAATCTTCCCTGTGTTTTGACAACTCTAAATTAGGAGACAAATGCATGCAGTTAGCTGTAAATGAACCTTTATAGAAAAGAGCAACGGTTGCAATTAACAAAGGATGATAACCAACCTTTTATCTCTTAAGGAGATGATCATTCTTTAATATGTATCTTACAAGAAGAAGTAAAGATAAGCCCTTAAACCTTATCTATGCCATTAAATTGTAGGGACTTTTTCTTAGGCACTTTCGAGACTATTCTCTGTCCTTCTCATCACTTAACCAGTTTAATTCAGATGAGTTCCACATTAATTGGAGTCCAAGATTCAAGATTAGAAACTTTGTGTCATGTATTTTAAAATGAAATATAGACATTTCACAAAATGAAAGCACATTATATTTAAATAAATGTATTTGGGAGAAGAATTCTAAAGAATATTAAGTAAACATAACTATGAATAAAGTAGATATAACTATATTATCTCTGACGGAAGGATAAGAGAGAGAAAAGTCTTCTGGTAGATTTAATATCAGTGATATGCCATAGACGTGAAGATATGGTCTACATTTTTCAGGATAAGTTTTAGTTCACTCAATGCAAAATTTTAAAATGTAATAAGTAGATAATTCAGTGACATTTTAGTTTCTGCATTTATAAAACTTTAGTGTAGATTTTTTCAGCACACTTATATGACTTTTGGTTCACACAGTACCATTACTGAAAATGTGTTTATTCCTATGCCACTGGTTTTCTTGCTATTATTACAAGGCAGACCTTCTCTAATGGCATATTCATAGTTTATATTTAGCTAATGTCTTTCTTATAATGCTGAAAAAAATAATCTGAAAACAAGTTAATTAATGACCCATTCAGCAATCCATGATGAAGAATGCTTATGTTCAAATACTAGGCTCTCTCAAAGAAAATATTTTAATCCAGAAAGTATAAGGACGTATACATATACACACATATGTCAGTATAATAGAAAATTAGAAATCACTGCAGATCTAGCTCCATATCTGATTACTATAATCAGTATCTGTGGCGTGTAATGATTAATACCATAAATTTTAGAATTAAATTGATCAAAGATAATCCTTTTTCTGTACTTTACATAATGTTAGATGAGTTACTTGACTTCTCTAACCTTCCTATTTGAAATTAACTGATATTGGCAAGCTTGATATTTGTTGCTCTTAGATTTCTTTGTCCAAGTCTCAAATATATTTACTTTATACCAAATTTTGCACTTAGAATACTAAGAACACTACCCATGTACTAATCACATAGTTCATGTGATTGTACACACTATAACCATATAGTACATTGGAAGTGAGTGTGTGTGTGTGTGTGTGTGTGTGTGTGAGTAGATAGACAGACAGATGAGCAGATAGATATGCAGAACAGGAAGGCAAGAGAGCTGTAATACCTTGAGGACAAGATGCTTCAATTTGGGAATTTAAAAAAATGATATAGATAAAATAACATTAAAATCACAGGCAAATTTAGAATCAAGTATGGGTATAAAACAAAAGTTTCAGGAATCCTGTTATACTGTGTAAAACTCCTTCATATAAAATTTTTAAATAAGTAATATTTATACCCCGGAATATTACAAGCATTCTCTTGAATGATCCTGCCCCTTTTTCTCATACGGTTTTCTTTGAAATATAATAAGAAATGTGAGGAACTCACCAGATATTAATTTAGTAATAATCTATGAATATGGTAGTCACTGTAAACTCTATGCTTGAGGAAAATCACTATGAGACCTGGTGAAATAGCATTCTAACTTTCTTCTCTCTTTGCTTTCCTACAGTCCATTTTATATTTATTGGCAAGGAAACCTTCAAATACAAATCACATTATATCATTTACTCACCTGAAATTCTCTGCTGGCATCTCACTGCACTGAAAGTTAAATCCAGAAATCTTTCAATAATATATAAGCCCCAGAGTGGTATGTTCTTTCAAGTCCTTCAATTTTGTGCCTTCGGTCTTTTTTGGTATATTAAACCAAACAGCAATACCCTTTCCCTTCCTTAAACATGTCGAACTCAACTCTTTCTTATTTATCTCATGGTGACCTGGACCAAGATGCTAGCAGTAGAGATAGAGTAAGCTGGATTTGTTTATGGATTAGTAAAAGAGAATGGGTCCTTCATAAAATGTTCCTGTTGTTTTCAGTGTTCTTTTCCTTGTTCTTTTTTTTTTTTTTTATCATTAGTTCCTCTCCATTTCAAACATGTATGTAATCCTAGAGAAGAAATTTTCCTGTAAATGGAAGAGTAGTAATAGTCTGGATTTCCATGAAGCCTGTCTAACTACAATTTGACACATTCTTCCAGTCCCACAGATCCTTTCTCTCTCTTTCTTTGCTTCATTTTGTAGCCCATCATAGCTTGTAAGTTATAAGTTGTTTATTTTTCAGTTTTTACTTGCCTTTAATATGTCTGTCTCATTTAAAGGTCCACAAAACACAGCAGAATGCATTTTACTTGTTGATCACTATTTTCTCTGGACTAAATATGGTGCTTACTACGTGACAGCTTAAATAAACATCCATTAAATTTATGCATGAATCATTTTCCAATCAGACTAGGCATCTGACTTAAAGCAAAATAGAAAATATTCAGATTCTATAAAAATATGCTATAATTCTAGAAGTTCTGTGGTAATTAACTTAATCTCCTAAATTACAAAAGGTTTATAATCTGTAAAGATTATAACTAGAAGAACAGATTGGATGATGGGAAAAGTACCCATTGTGAGCTCACCATGCTTCCAATGTCTGATAGTTCATTTATATCTATCTAAATTCATTTTCACTATAATATGAAAGTTATTATCCCCATATGGACTTAGAGAAAGTGAAATTCTGAGTAGTTTATAAAAATTCTGAAAGTCATGAGTTGGAAAAAATGGAATTTGAACACGAGTTTGTCTGACATCATGGTTCATTTATTTTTCTGGCAGAACATATATAATTGCTCAGAGCCACAAGAGTTAGTGAGGGGATGGATGGGATTTAGGCCCAAGCCCTGTAACTCCAAGCTATGTAGTCTTCCCAGTAAAATGCAACTGTCTTATTTTATACCAAGTCCATATTTTGAATAGTTACTAGTAATGACTCCTATATAAATATACTACGTATTTATCTTTTATCTTTATTTGAAATTGGACAGTTGCAAAATTGCCATTTTAAAAGATGTAATGGTTCTAAAGGATTCAGGACCAGGAATGGAAAGTGACAACTAAATAATCAGATAAGCATAAAGTAAGTGTGCTCACTAAATACATTTTATAGACACATCCCAAAACTGTATTCCTAGAGATGGAAGAAAAAAAGATATGGTTTCCCCCATGGGTTTATGAAATGTGTATTTCAGCAAATAACTCAAAACTAAAGGATGTGGATTTCATCACTAGCATGCCTATAGCCATTCTTTTCTATAATATGTAAAGAATTCATCAAGATAAGCTACATTTATAAATCCTAGAGAAGAAATTTTCGTCTAAATGGAAGAGTAATAATAGTCTGTAAAGGAAATACTTAAACTAATTTTAGAATATTAAAATCCCAGTACTCATACCATTAAAGAAAATCATTTGTACATATTTGCCAAAAGCACATTAGCAATTGAAGAAATGCCACATTTAAAAGTAAAAGCTGATAAAGCAACAACAAAAGATTTGATTGAGGCACTTTTTAAAAACTGTAAGATCATTGTCGTTCTGAGAAATCTCAGATGGCCTGATAGAGTTCTCAAATGTTATCTTTTCTTAATGTCTGCACTTTGGGTAGTTATAAATATAGGAAGATTAATTATTCATTAAAATAAGAGGAAAAATAATTTCTAAAATGTTTAAGATTTCTGCTGCTAATTTTAGCTATTTTAAAGAAATATCTTAGTTTCTCTAAGAAAGTACACATCCTCAAAGTTTATGTTTTTGATACTTTTTGATATCTAGAGGACAAATTATGAAATTTCTATTTGTGTTAGTTTTGTTTCTTTATAAAGCAGTCACAAAAACTTTTCTCTCAAGTCCTTTTTTGATAATTTTCTGCATTAAAACAACTATGGATATATCAGATTATGTAGTTATTTTACTGTAAACTACTTTGAGGTGGCATACAATAGACATTATGCTCAGAGTTTCTTATTGATAGAAATTAAGCAAAGTGTAGTGCTTCCTTGACAATGAGTATTTGCTATTCCTTATATATAGTCCCTGATATAAGTGGGAAAATGTCACAAATGGAAAGCACAATAAAGTTTCTTAGACTTTCATTTTCTTTTCAGTGCTGATGTTAAAGAGACACATAGGACCCAGTCACTCTTGTATGGCAAGACTCCTGCTAGTATAAGCAGAACAAAATCGCCTAAGTCTATATCAAAACGGTATTGATGGTAAAGTGCATCATAAACACGTGACTTATTTTTCAAATGTTAGAACTTAAAAAAGCTTGAATTTGTCTTCAGCATAAAAACCTTGAACATAAAAGCATCTTAAAAATTGCTTTCTGCATTGCCAAGTAAAAGAAAGCATTCATTGGCTTAACTTGGAAAAAAGAAATTTTGAATATCATGGATTCTTTTTTATCTTAGAAAAGTAAGTCATTGCTTCAGTGAGTCTATCAATAGCATTGTTTATTTCAATATATATATTTATTTTAATATTTTGAAGTAGTTTCTGGCAACTGCTAGATTTGCCTTTAAAGTACAATTAGATAAAACCATTTGATGTCTGGCATTGCAGCTACACTTGGATTTTTGGCCTGTTTTTGGTCCAATGAATCATATGAAGTATACAGCGATTCATATAAATGTTAAGGGATGTCTTTGTCTTCCAAATAAGAAAATATGTCCTTGCCCGGAAAAATTGCCATGGGAAAGTAAATCTTGATATTCTCTCCGAAGGTTGAACCTCTCTATTGCTTAGAAATACCTAATTTTGGTGTTTGGACTAGAAAAAAAATCTTTGTATATACCTATGACTCATTGTTTTCTATGTGGGAATTCATTGATGTTGAAGACTCTTTCAGAAAAACTGAATAGATAATTGTCTCCTTCTCAGCTGAGCCTTTGAACCCTACTGTTTCAAGAGGTTTTGTTAAACAATGAGAGCGGAACAGGTAGTTGTCAGTATTATAGATGACTGCTGGATTTCAGGGTTTGGGCTTGAGCACTCCTGATTCAATTTATGCACAAATATTTTATTTTTTTGTGAGTAAAAGAAATCTTAGCTCAGAAGCTTTAACATTGACTACTAGAATAGTTTATGTCAAATGGATATTTGACATTCAAAATCAATTGAAAGACTTTTATTGCTACAATGAGGTAGATTTTTTTCAATTAAAGACCTTATTGTGTGGCAGCCCAGGTGGCTCAGTGGGTTAGCGCCACCTTTAGTGGGCTTTTAGTGGGATCCCACTTTTAGTGGGATCGTGGAGACCCAGGATCAAGTCCCATGTTGGGCTCCCTGCATGGAGCCTGCTTCTCCCTCTGCCTGTGTCTCTGCCTCTCATTCTCTCTCTCTCTTTCTCTCTCTCTCTCTGTGTCTCTCATGAATAAATAAATAAAATCTTAAAAAAAAAAAAAAGACTTTAGTGTCAGTATTGTTTGAGTGCCACCATTCTGCAAGGAGAAAGATCCTGATAGTCTCTGAAAAGTTTCCAGTGCTGAGAGAAATATTTTTGCTGGCTGTATTTGAAAAAGATAAGTGCTTGTCCATTTTCTCTGAAAGCAGAAATTAGCAGCCATGTGGAAACATAAAATTCTTGTGTAGTTCCTACTCTGGCAAACTTAAAAAAGCATATATGGTTGTATATTTTTTTTAATGCATTGTTGGTAAAGATAGAGAAAACTTCTTCAAAGCTTGTCAGGGATAACCTCGTTGATTTGAAAAATTAAATAAATAAAAATAAATAATATAATTGAAGGCTCTATTTAAGATTCTCAGAGAATTTTGGTGTCCTTGATAAGAGATGACACTAATGTACAAAAGCAAATTTGTACAGCTGTAACTTCTTTGCAACTATATAATTCTGTGATATGGCCATTATGTACTAATACCTAACATTGGTTGATACTTTATGGCTTACAAAGAATTCTAAGACATATATTATCATTTTTAATCATTACAACTATAAAAGTTACACTGGGACACTTAAGTCTCAGTTTATCAAGTAATAGATAACAAATTGATATTCCTTATAAATGCTGGTGGCTGTCCATTGGATTTCTTCCTTTCTTCTTAAGAACACAGACCTCATATGATAGACTTCCTTATAATCTAACTTGACTGAATTCTAACCAGTGGAATATGAGTAGAGATAATGTGTGTGCAAATTCCATAAAACTTCCCATGTTACTTCTCCATCTCCATATCCTCATCCAATGGTCTGGAATGGAAATGCACAGGGAGGCTCTCTAACTGTGTATTGGGTATCTTAAGAGTCTCTATCTTCCTGGATCACAGAATCACTGTGGAGCAGCCTACTACTCTAGCCTTCAGGTTATACCCTGCCCAACCAATCTGAAGCCACCTTGAATTCTTGTAATCAAAGGGTAAACATTTATTGTATCAAGCCATTATTCAAGCTGATTAAGAACAAATCAATGCAATGTAATATACCCATTAGTACTCTATAATGGAACAATGCTCTAACAAAAAATAATAGATGTGACATTGAATTGGCAGTTTAGCAGTTAAAATCAAGGAAGGATATTGTCAATTGAAAATCTGAGAGCTGTGTTATATGCTGTGGCAAAACATTGTGGTAAAACTGTCACTTGTTGTAACTTGAAAGACCAGTCAAGAGCCCACACTCCTATATCTCTAGGCTGAGGAATTGGAAAAAGCTAAAGTTTTAATTTGTGTTTATGATTATTTGCTGTTTTTAGCAAGTTATTGCAGAAAAATAAATGGGCTTAGAAATAAAAAAAATGACTTATTTCTAAGCAGAGATTAAAAAATTCACATTATTGGACACTAAGGGCTTCTGGACCATAAAAAAGTAGGAAGTAGGATTAAAATGTGTTTAGAAAGACAATGATTCAAAGACCTCTCGGTTAACAAAGACTCAGTCTTTTTGCAAAAATCAGGTGAAGGTTGTTACCTCCAAACAAATTTATTGTTTCAGATGGTGTTAACATAGTCAACGTTAAATGGGTGGTGGAAAATAAAGCACATTTATGAACAAGGTAGCAAAAGATTTGGGTTGTAATTAACATAAGAAGTACCCTGGAACCAAACATCTTACTTCGTGATTCTAAGATGCTCTCTTCTCTCATATTTTAACATCTCTGAAATTGAGATTTGTCATGAAATCAGTGGAGTTTTACAGTCACTAAAATAATCTAGAAGTAAACAGCAGAACACTTTCTTAAACTATAGGAACATATTTGGGATTTTTGTTGTTGTTTGGCTTTTTTAGAGAGAGGGAGAGGTGGTGGATAAATAGTCCTTAAGTGGGAGAAGTAGACTAGCTGTGCTTTAACACAAAGCCAGTTTGAGAACCTAGTACCAGTGGCGTTAAATTATTTTATAGATTTGTTCTTTATTGCTCCTGATGACATAGAGGATGATACTGTGTTGAAAAACATCAGCATCAATGACTCTGAGTTGAGAAATGGTTCTAAAAGTTAGATTCTGCATGTGAGGGCAGATTCAGGAATACTTTAACATGTTTGTTTATATTTCCTTTTTCTATATATGCGCAGGAATGACAATGACAGTGGTTCTCAAAGTGTGGTTCCTACACTAGCTACATATATATCACCAGAGGCTTATTAGAAATACAAATTCTCAGGCCATACCCAGACTAACTGAATCAGAAACTGGAGATGGAGCCCAGCAATCTATGTTCCAGCAAGGCATCCAGGTGTTTTCAACACAGGATAAAGTTTGAGAACCGCTGACCTAGGATTAAATAACTACGTCTAAGATTAAAGGTCTATTTCAATGTATATCAAGTAAGCATTTAGAGAGATAAGTAAACTATGGTACATAAAATAATGATGTCATACAAAGAAAGATATATTTGAGGAAATATAGTAGTGTGGGAGTATAAAAAGCTAACTGGAAATTATGGGACTACGGGCGCCTGGGTGGCTCAGCTGTTGAGCATCTGCCTTTGGCTCAGGGCATGATCCTGGAGTTCCTGGATTGAGTCCCACATCGGGCTTCCTGTGAGGAGCCTGCTTCTCCCTCTGCCTATGTCTATGCCTCTCCCTGTATGTCTCTCATGAATAAACAAATAAAGTCTTAAAATATAATATATATATATATATATATGACTAAAGAAATCATGAGTATGGCCTAAGAAATCATTGGACTCTGTGAGTCGGGTTAATGCCCTTCGGGCAAGGCTTAAAATGTATAACACTCATGGAGGACATACCTGCCATAACCCTGATCAGTTGTAGCTGTGGGGGATGCTAGTTAAGAAAGGACTTTCCAGAGGTTGGAACCAGGGATCATAGAAAATGGTAAGGGAGTTCCCTTCCTGAGAATAGATCCACTGCTAGTAAAGGAGCTTCACACTACTATCTCAAGAGGATTTCATCATTTCTGTCAAATGAGAATTGCACTGCTTTTCTCTTGGTCCAAATGGGAGGTTTATAATGCAGATATCTGCTCTATTCTCCACAATTATTGTGTGCGTGTGTGTGTGTGTGTGTGTGTGTGTATAGTTGGAGGATCAAGAGAAATTTATTTATTCATTTATGAATTTATAAATTGCTGGATTTTATAGGAAGTTGCTTCCAGACCACAGATCCTGAACCTTGATCTTGATGTGGTAACTAGATGGGAGTTTAGCTTGTCATGTTTTGGGAGGGACTGAGTAAGTTCTAAGTGTAGGGAAAAGGGTGACATGGATATTTAGTGGGGAAAATATCCGATTGTGTTACAGAGTGCTAACTGACCTTTAAACCCATTCTTCCCTTTCACTTTGACAAATAGGCCTACAATCTTCCCACATTCTCTTCTATTTAGGTGTTGCCACCAAATTTTAGCCTACGGAATAATGAACAAAGTGACTGTGCCACTTTCAGGTCTGCCTCTAAAATATCCTACTTATGCTGTACCATTTTCCTTTACTCGGGTAATTGGAAAGGGTTATACTGGAAGTCACATAATCAAGACTGCTGATCCTGCCCTAGCCTGGGTCCTTCAATACCTTCATGGAACAGAGCACACGTACCACCACCGGCCCCCCATCCTCCCAGATCAGAAATCTACTCAGACTCTTCTGAGCAAAAAAAAACACATGTGTATTTTGTTGATTTGTAATATGTGGCAGCTGTTTGTAAAAGCTGTTTTACAGCTTTACATATACAATAATAGAGTCTTAATATAATAATATATACAGTAATATAATGTACATGGCTGAACTCAGTTCTTAGAAAATATAATTCTTTCTGCTACATCATTCTATTTATCATAACTTTAAAAAAGTAAATCTCTGACACAAATGTTTGTATGACAATTTTTCCCATGATTACATTTGTCCCCATTGTGGATATACATTTCTCTCTCTTTCTGACCCCAAATAAGGCTAATGAGATAATTGCTTCCTATTAAACTCTGAGTTTTGGAAAACAATGAAAAGCTGTTAGCTTCAGGTAAGACAGATGGTTGAGGGACCATGTTGGTGAAGCTTCAGCCCAATCTCTATTCAAGTGAAACAGAAGCTTCTCCATTATCATATGCTGTGCAAGGAGTTTTAACTATTCATAATACACACATATTACAAGATAGACAGGGGATTCTTAGATTTTAGTCTTGCTCAAATAACTTGGAAACTTGCTCAATTAACTGGGAGCTTAGGGGATTCCACATATTTTTTCCAATTATTTTCCCTAATTGATAAAATGAAGAGATTGGATTCATGATCAAGCTCCTGGGTGTTCCTATGGCATATGAGATGAGCATTTCTTGGCACTCATTTGAAGCATCTTCTATTACATATATTTGTGAAGTTTTTTTTTTTTTTCCTAAATTTAATAAGCAAATTGCCTGGATCTTCTTCATCTTCTTTTGCCACAGTTTCCATTCTAGTGTTTTGTGCAATTGTTCAGTGAATACATATGGAGTGAATACATGGCTCTTTCTGCTGTCAAATACTCTAATAGAATTCCAAATAGTAATATAGATAAATAAGCATGGATCTAATATCTACTTTAATTTTATACCAAATGATGGCAGTGATGAATTGCCTTTGAGAAACATATTATCTTATCTAAGATAGGCCAGGGCAATGCTGGACTTTATTTTCTTGCTTGGGGGCTCTTTTAGATGTACTTTCTCACTTATATTCTTTTAGTATCCACTTTTCAAAAGGATAATCTCTTTGACAAAAGCTAACCTAATATATATTTTATTTGCATTTTTACACAGAACAAATAAAATATTCAAGAAGTCAGCTTCAATATAAATCTCTACACCTTTTTTTAAAGTTCCTTTTAATTCTAGCCATTGACCCAATAGAGACTTTATTATTCTTAGCCTAAAGAAATTAATGTTTTCTCATTAACCTGACTTTATGGAGTAAGGCTGAGGATATCGCTAATTACGTGTTAAGGAAGCAGCTTACATGATGGAAAGAACGGAGACAATGGTAATAATAGTTAACATTAACTAAACACATTCCAGAGATCCTTAGACAATTAAGCACAATTGGATGGGAGGATAGTGGAGTTGTTGTGGAGCAGAAAATGATAGGGAATGATACTTATTCCAACTACTGTTAATATCCCCACTGGAAACCCTGTCAAGTATTTGAGCTATAGGGCTTGGTAGCAGCTACTGACTTTAGGTTCTTACAGTCAGAATTCCAACCTAGAACCCTATTTACTAATGAAAGTAAGGCTGATGGCAGATAAATTAAAGAACGGTCACTGAAATCCAGAAGAAAAATGGAGACCATGCACTGCATTTAGAAAAAAAAATGTTTGTTATATTTCAATATGTTAAAGAAATCACTTACACCTGCAACTCATTTGTATAGCAATATACCCACCACAGAATGCATTGCCAAATTAACAAGTTAACAATCTGATTTTTGAACTCATTTTTCTCATTTCTGGAAAACAAATTAACAAAATAAAAAGTCTTATATAACTTTGTTTTTTGTTTTTCTTTTTAATAGTGGTCTTATTAAGTAAGTTTAGTCTACAGTGCTGCCATATGAAACCCACCCAACTTGAATGGTATTCAAATAACCATTTGTGTTTGAATTTTGAGTATGTTCAACTTAACTTTTATAAACAGATGGTCATCTTTCTTTACCTAGTTTATAGGTAGTATCTTTACTACCTGTAAACCTATACCTACCTATACCTATACTAACCTATACTAACCTATACTAACCTACCTAACCTATACTACCTATAAAGTATATCTTTAGCTAGTTTATAGTTAGAGCATATATTAGGAAGTATAATAGATTTTGGAGTTAAGAGATGTTGGTTCACATCCAGACCAATAACTGTAACCTTAGGCAAGTTAATTACCCTCTTTTGAAACTAGAAGATGCTCTATTTTATGATTATATTAGAGAAAATATGTTTACTGTCAAACTTAATAACTAACTTAAGGCTAGTACTTTAAAGATATTATTTATTTTAAGTGTTCATAGTAAGATTTTCATTCCTTGGTCCATAAACCTTCTCTCTGTATGAAATTATGTTAAACAAATTTGGTTTTACTTAAATTACTTGGGTTTTGGAAGTCTTGTTCCCTAGGAAGCCAACTTTGAGACTGGACTATCATGTAATAGATTTATTAAGAAGCTCTTCAGTTTAACTGGTGTGGAAAAGGGAAGGAAATAGGGTTGAATAGAGGGATAAATTGGGCTTCGGTGTCCCATTTGACCCCATGCAGAGCTAAATACTGAGACAGTTCTTCACAGTTGTCCCTGAGTATGATGAAGCAGCTGAATATGACACTGAATACCAGTTGCCTCTGGGAAGGCAGTATGACCTTGAGTGAAGCAGTTCTTTCAATCCCAGAGCAATTTCCAGAAAATGGGCAACAGTCCCCACAGCTAAGGGAATCAGTTTTACAATCTTAAAAGGGACCCTGGATGATGCATAACAGTTGTTACACTGGGAAATAATACATCATAGTGATTAAAAAGCAGAAATCTGGAGTCAAAGTATTTGGATTTAGGTGATGATTTTGATATTTATTATATGTGTGACTGAAAAAATTGCTAACTATATGCTAAGGAATCTATATAAGGCAAATTAATATTAGCTATATCACAGATTACTATAAGATTTTAATTAAAAATATGTTCTCCATTGAACATCATGTTTGGAAAATAGTAAGTCAGTAAATGTTAGTGGTTGTTATGTTACAAAACACTTGAAATTTTCTGTTTTGTATAATTAGAGAGGTAATTATGCCTGGGAACTTTAAAAGAAATCATTGAATATTGTGTGGCTGGGATAATCTAGTTAACTTGTCATAGTGTGAGAGAGAAACCGAATTTAGAGCACCTCTTAGGAACTAGGAACAGGCCTCAAAGATTGTATGTGAGCCTGTTTTGAGTTTCCTGGGGCAGAAACTTTTGGAAGGAAAGCAAATAATCAAAGCTGGAAGATAATGACAACACTCCCCCACCCCACCCCCCACTCTCAAACTAGTATTCAGTAATTGCTCCCTGAGTACTGCAGGCTATAGAGCCAGGAAGAGGCCTATCCTTGTGTCAGTATCCGGTCAGGAAAATAGAAACTAGACTTGGTACTTCAAAGGGAGTGGTTAGGGGGCTCAGAATCTAGACTCTGAAAAGAACCATGCAGACTTGGAACTCAGACCTTAGAGGAGGTAGTGCTTAAAATGGAATACAGGTTTCCTGGGAGCATGGAGGAGGGTCCCACAGAGCTATGGGCCAGAACCCTGAGGAGGAAGCAGCAGCACCTGGTGCTTGTCTTTAAGAACTCCAAGGAGGGGCACTGTGGAGCGAGGGTTCTAATGCAGCTAGATTGGTTCAGGTAGATCTAAGAGAGCATGGTGAAGCTGGTTCCCAGGGAGCAAGGGCAAGCAAACGACTGGAAAGTGGCATTGGTCCGCTCCTGCAAGGGTGATGCATGACTGTGGGAGTCATGCAGCCTGGAAGGCAGACACACAGAAGCCAGTTCCTTCTCCTCTCCCTCCATCTTGTCCCAGTGCAGAGAGTGGCAAATTATAGCCTGTGGGCCAAACGTCACCTGCCTCATGTTTTTGTAGTCTGGTGAGTTAACATATATATAAAGTATATATATATAAAGTATATATATATATATATATATATATATACACACACACACACACATACTTTACAGAGTTCATATATATATATATAATGTATTTTAAACTTTAAAAGATTTTTGACAGGTGAAAATTATATGTAATTAAAATTTCAGTGTCTCTAAAGATTGGCTATAACACATCCATGTTTATTTGTTGACTTACTGGGTATATTTGGTGTAGGAACAAGTTAGGGGCAGACGGGGCTAGGCAGGAAAAGATAAGGGAAAGGCCCCAGAGTCAGGCTCCTACCCATCCCAAGGAAACAGAGATTAAGACAGTAAAAACAGGAAAAATAAACCTGGCTCCCTAAGTCCAAATGTTAGGGAGTATCCCCCCTTAATGGCTACCAGACCACAAAGAAATATGGCAATAAGGTGTTATCAGTAGTCCCTGCTCAAACCAAGTGGGCCCAAGAATCTCAAAGCCAATGGGTTACCTGACTAGGCTCACAGAAATCCCAGATATAGAGAAATGTTATGGAAGAGATATTAACCTGAGAGAAGGGAACACCTTGTTTGGGCTCCTGACATTTACAAAACATCTTGTTTGTTATTATGATAGTTATAAGTCCACCATGTTTGTTCTAAATAGGCACTGATGTTGACAAGAAATTTACCCAGTTCCCTGGACAGTTTCCTATAAAAAAAAAAAAAAAAAACAGACCATATAAGCCCTCAGTGACAATCCTGTGGGGACCCTTTTCACTTCTGAGAGCTTTCTCTGTATCTCTGCTTAATAAACTATCACTTTGCTCACTCTCTGTTGTCCCCAAGATTCATTATTTGACTCCGTGAGACAGGAACCAAGCTCTTCTGTATCACATTCATGCTACGGAGAGAGAGTTGAGCAGTTGCAACAGAGAGCAGATGGCCCACAAACCCTAAACTATTTACTACCCAGCTCTTTCAAGTAAAAGTGTGTCAACTCCTTCTAACTCCCTATTGGCAAGGGAGAAATGTTTATGGAGTGCTAGCCTCAATACTACAAAGCAAAATGTGTACAGGTGGTTTTGGGCCTGAGAGACAATAACTTAGTGCCTGGAAGATTTGGTTTTTTACGCATGTCGATTTAAAATGATTGTTTTTCTACTAAAGTATCAGAGTGTGTGGCTTTGTGCCAATCTTATGACACTCTCTGGCTCATTTAGGCCTTGCTGCCCTGATTTCAGCCACTTTCCCCTTCTCTTTCTTAATATTTCTCAGGATCTAAAATAGCCCATGCCTATCTTCTTTTCTTGTTCCTATTACCTTATTTTGTTATTTTTCTTCCTCATGCTGAAACACTTCCAAATCTCTCATGCCTTAGAAACTCTGAAGTGTCTTATGTAACTCCATTTCTTAACACAAAACAAAGTAGACTTTGTCCAAGTAGCATTGTACCTGAGAAGTTACTCTTAAAAATGCCAAGTTATATTGTTCTCCATATGATTTTACTCTAGGTAGTTTGGTTGAAATGAGCCTGCATTTGTAAAATTCCTTAATAGAGATCTGATGGCTATCACGAGCCTTGTTTATGATATGGAGATATTGGGAGTCTTCTCTCTGGTTTCTCTTTGAATTATTTATTTATGTGAACAGGAGCCTGAAGTAAACAGATCTTCAGGTGATCTCTAAACTTTATCTTAGTTAACTTTTTTTCTCCACCCAAACTCTATAAGGACAACTACTAGATACTGAAAATATATTTTGAGTTTATTTGCCACTTTCACTGAAATCTGAAGCATTTATGAAGGAGCATTGGCATAAATATAAACGCTCTAAAAGAACGGAACTCATGAGTTGTGGGATAGAATGTGCTTTTCTCTAAGGGAACATGCAAGAGTCGAGCATTTGGATCATTGGTGATAAGCAACCTTTGACAATAGGTGGAAAGGGCTTGGGTCATTTATAGTGTAATTGGCAAATATGAAAATATATTGTCCTGCCCGCAAAGAACTTAACACTGAGTCTAGAAAAAGAATGTGTTAAGTAATTAAAACTGAAACTTAGAAATCAACATAGAAATATTTTCAGTGAAAAGGGAGGTTTTTAGTGCTAGGAGAGCATGAAAAGGGCAATATGGGCTTAGTTGCATTAATTAAGAAATAACAAATCACTTGCTTTCTTAACTTAATTAGTTTGAACTGTAATTCTTTATATAGTTCTATACACATTAATCTACTACCTTTTATATTTTGGCAGGAGGTTGAATTAATAATATGTTGCATTTATTTTCTCTATTCAGTTTAGTCCCCTGAGAATTCTGAGTTCAGCAAAGCCTGCATTGTTAGATTTAATCAAGTCATGTATCCAGTACCTTTCTCTTAATGTATCTATGTAGAAGAGAATTCAAATGGGAATTTCACTCTTAAAAGACAGTTCTTTCTTGAACTCTTCCTCTGCAAGCCTGAGAACATATTGATGTTTCATGTCAATCCAGTGGAGATTACGTGAGAAAGTAGATTTAAATCAGTCCTTCTAATATTCAGTTCTTAATGCCATTCAAAGGACTAATATCTAAGGGTCATAACTCCAAGCAAGTAGAATATATTGAACTGAAAACTACTTTAGAATTCAAGGGAAGTCTTTGGCTTTTGGGTTATTTTTTCTTTCTAAGAAATTCACTTAAGTATTGTGTTTCTTAATGATGTCTGTCATATCTATCAGTTCCATCTCTGGGTGGGAGTGGCTAATTATCAAGAAAGATAATTTTATTTGTAGAACAAAACTATATTGTAAATTTTAATATTGAACATTCTTATACTTTAAGTAGTCTGATAGTTCTCTCATAAAATGTTTATTGTATTGAACTTCCTTATACCATATTGAAGCTATCATATTGGAATTACTAGTCCTTTTTCATTTAGTAAAACTATTTGAAAAAAAAGCAACTAAAAATAGATGTGGTGAATATTAGTGTGTAAACAGACAGCATTTTTAGAATGCTCATACATTATCTGAAATCTATATTAATGTATTTTATTAACTTGTCTTTGATTAAGTCATTCTTTACTAAAAATTTCCACAGAGCTTTAGAGGCTATAGGAGTCCCTAAACAAAGAAAGAAAAGTAGAAACAGTAGCACTGTTTAAGTAGCAAGTAAAACTATTTCAACTTTGGTTTATTATCTTGAGAATCCTAAAAAAAGGTTGGAATCCCTTTGGATTTGGTTTACTGCGATGTTAGTTCATATTTCAAAGTTGGTGGGATAAGGGGAAGCTAAACTTTCTCTTCCTTGGTAGGCAGATCTCCTGTAGTTCCAAGTGAAATTTTTTAAGTTTGTCTTTTTGTTTTCTTATTGCCATTTTGAGTAGCAGAGTCTAAATAAATACAAGATGTGAGGGTCATTGACCTGTATCCTCAGTGCCTGGAGCAATAAATAGTAAGGCTTAAAAAAATTGGTTGAATTCATGAGTGAATACAGATTTGATGCTGGATTGTGATCCCAATTTACGAGGTAAAAGTGGGCTATTGAGTTAGATATTAGACTAGGCCACATTTCTGGCTTATTCTAGAAAAGAGAAGAAGAGAAAGGAAAAGAGGAGGAGAGAAAGGAAAAGAGAAAACAAAAGAAGGAAGGGGAGGAGAAGAGAGGATAGGGTAGGGGAGGGAGAGGGAGAGGGAGTGAAAAATCTATGAAGCATGTGAAAATATGCCACGTTGACATAAGGATGATCTTGTGCTAAAAGCACTTAAGAAACAGCAGGTGTAAGGGAGACATTTTAATCTCTCATTTTTTCCCCCAAAACAGAAGATAAAAACTCCCATGTGAAAGATGCCTATCCTGTATCAGGAGAAAAGAAACTTTCTTCAATGGTAAGTCAAAGCCATGAGAATTCTATACAAACAAATCTTGCTCCAATAACGTTTATCTTCCTTTAGCCTTCCCAGGTAGTTTACTTTTCCATAATTGCTTCTCCTTGTTCAACCTAATATAAAAGTAAGTAGGTTTCACCATTGTTTTCAGTCTTCATTTCTTTATGAGGGCTCCTGCGGCACATGAAACTGATATAAATTTCTGTGCTTTCCTCCTGTTAAAGTGTTTTAAGGCAGTTTAATTCGCAGGCCTAGTAAAAAAATCCTAAGAGGGTAGAGGGAAATTTTACCTACACCTACACCTATATCTCAAATTCTCTACAGCTTAGGTAACTAAGAATGCATTGGGGTTATGGCCAAAAGCTATGACAAACATTATATTGACTAACATTATCTTGCCATTCTACTGGGCCTCTATCATGGATGAAGTACTAAGAGGTGGTAAGAAACAACAATTCAAAGCTACTATGTTAGTCATACCTTTCTATCTGCTCCTATCAGAGGTAAGACCTGTTCTTGATCACAGCGTTGAATATTTGACATCTGACAACCCAATCAACTGGCCAGTGCAGGGTATAAGATGAAGAATGCTTGACCCATTTCTGAATCAAATAGTTATTTTATAAATGTCTGTTATTTTTCTACATTTTCTGCATTTACTTTTCTACATTTACTGCAAAACAACAACAACAACAACAACAACAACAAACCATAAGAATAGAATGAGGAAAAATGCTTAAGGAATTAAATAGGAGTATTAAGTGACTTCTATATCATTTTTCTGTTCCTTGTATAGAGACACTATATAGTACTGTTGTCTTAAGATATCACATTTTATATTGCAGTGACATCTAATGAGACTCAAATGTAACTTGAAAGCTCATAAAAGTTATATTTTAAAAGAGCAATGATAAGTTCATCTAAGCAATTTAATTATCATAATTTTTTTTCTGTTAAGAAGAAAATACATAAAATACATACTACAAAAAAAAAAATACATACTACATTTTTCTTTTTATCCTCCTAGATATCTTACACATCATTCTGTTTATAATTTTGGAGGTTGGTATCTAAATAAAAAGGCTATAAGGTTGGTGTGGATCTAATCTGGGATTTCTTAAATAAAAATTGTTGAGAATTTGCTAAATGTTAATTCTGAATAGCTTGCATAACTAGGCTTAAGTTAATTTTTTTTAAGTTCTTTAAGCTCTTCTGAGAAGGTATAATTTCAAGTTTAGTTTGGAAACTGATAATAATAAGAAGGTGTACTCCTATTTTGTGAAATGTTTAACCAAATGTAATTAAGCTACTATTAATGTAAATTTTAAGCCATGTGTAAACTGAGACTCAGGACCATACGTGTATGGTAGTTTTGCTGTTTACTTTCTATAAGGTGTCTTCAGGTTTTCAAATTGTTACTTTCAATGTGATTCTTGTCTATGTCTCATCTTGGTTTGTAATAGAACTCAATACTGAAATAGCCTTTTAGGGAAATGCAGGTCCATAGATTCTTAAATGTGAATAATTAGTGTATTTAAATACATAGTAATAATTCTCATATCTCATGATTTAAGGAATCACAATAAAGCTGTTTTGTGGTGGTGTTTATTTTTTTATTTTGCTAAGTTCAAAGTGTAATGCTGATTCAGCATTAGCATATTTAGATGCCTTAGGGCTTTTTCCATGAAGAATAAACACCGTTTGGCACTTTCTTTTCTTGTTTCTCCAAAATCTCAGTACTGATTTTCAGGGTCATGGGGTGAGGCCCATCTGTTTAATCAGGTTTTTGCCTGATGATGCAGGTAGATGGGAAAGTTGAAACTTAACTGTATGTTCCTTTAAGTATTGTAATTAGCCTCTTATATCTGCCCAGAAGCTAAGTAATGAGCACATTTTAAAATGCAGATAATAGCAGAATGTAAGTTTTGCTTGCTTAAGCTATTTCAAAATCCCCATGGGTTTAGTGTCTTCCTTCAGCCAAATTGGATCGGGTTTTTTTTTTTATTTGTTTTGTTTTAAGACTACGCTAATATATAACTAAAGGATGTGAGTCAATTTATCAACTTAGATGCCAGAATCATTATTCAAAGTCAATCTAATATACATATTGGATTATATGTATATTCCTTACTTAATTGTTTTTACGTAAGATATATGTATATATGTTTTACTTGATTGTTCAAAATCAGCGTGGATATTATCTCCCCTTCAAGAAAAGACTCTAGTGAAGTTGTGTTTCTTATATATTTTTTTCTTATGATTGTATGTAACATAGGGGCCCAGCTATATTGATTTGGCCATAAATATGTCTTTTAGGCAATAACTGGGTGATATAAATATTTATATAAGTATAAATACAAATACATGTATATTTGGGCCCCTGGGAGGGGAAAATAAGAACAAGTCTTACACAATAATTTCTTTGAGTTGACAATTCCTAAGGAACAGAATATTCAGTTAGATCCATAACTAATTCCAAAATCTGGATGGTTGAAATAGGTTGATTGAAAGGAGGTAATTTATTGATTTCTCTAGACCAGTGTTGTCCAATACTCTGTTAGCTACGTGTAGCTATTTAAATTCAAATTAGTTAAACTTATTTAAATTCAAATTAGTTAAACTTAAATTAAATTAAGAATTCTGTTCCTCAGTCATGCTAGCCAGCATTTCAAGTGCTCAGTAATCACATGTGTCTAGTGGCTAAGATACTGGGCAGCCCAGACATAGAAAATTTCTATTGCAGAAAGTTCTTTTGGAGTGAGCTGCTCTGGAATATGACACTAAACAAAATTTTTACCCTCTGTTTGGTTCCAGTGAGTCACAAATCCACACAGTAGCTGCCATCCTAATCTAAAAATTCTTGTCCATTTTGCTTGAAGCTGCCCTTAAAGAGAGTAATATTTTTAAATCACCTTGGTCCATTTTCAAGACTTCTCCATATTGGATAATTTTTCCCTATATATTTCCTATATCATAATCTAGTATTATTTATTTAAATTGTTCCCTTATCTATACTAACTACTGTATAAAGAGTAAATTTAATTGTAATACTACTTTTAACTCATCTTCGCATGGAAAAGCTTGGAATCTATGACATGCATGTGATAAATCAAGTTGGGTTGTTTTTTTTTTTGCATGTATTTCTTTAGGATCACCAATTCAGTTTATTTAATATATTTTGCTTACTTTCCATACATATTGCAATGTATAATTATTTTCTTTCACTTTTTAATCATCTGGGTTATCATTTATGACCAGAAACCTTCTCTATTACTTAAAATTATATTTCACTAGAAATCTTGTTTTTTTATCACCTGAATAATGATATAAGACTGGAAACATTCTTTCTCTATTACCTAACTTATTGTTTATGACTAGAAATCTTTCTCTAGCATCTGAGTTATCATTCATGACTTGAAACTTTCTCTAGAACCTGACTTATTATTTATGAATGCAAACCTTTTTTTCTATCATATAAGTTATTATTTATGACTGAAAACCTTTCTCTAGCAGATGAGTCGCTATTTATAATTGGAAACCCTTTTTCCCTATCATGTGAGTTATTATTTTTGTCTAGCAATCTTTTTCTCTATCATATGAGTTATCAAAAATAACTGGAAAAGTTCTTTCTCTATAACATGTCATCATTTATGATTGGAAACCTTTTGCTATCACCTGGCTTGTTTATGACTGGAAACCTTTCCCTATATCCTGAGTTATCATTAATGGCTGGAAACTGGTCTTTCTCTGGCACGTGACTTACCACTTGTGACTGAAAAACTCTTTTCTCTATTACTATGCACGGAAAACATTTTTTTATTAACTACATTATCATTTGTCATGGAAACTTTCATTCTCTATCACCTGAATTATCATTTATGACTGGAATTCCCCTATCTCTATGACATGAGTCACCATCTATCACTGTAAACAGTCTATCTCGGTCATCTGAGTCATTAGTTATAATTGAAAAGCCTCTATCATGTGAGTTTTCAGTAATGACTGGAAACCTTTCTCTATCACCTGTATTACCATTTATGACTGGAAACTCTTTTCTTTGTCACCTCACTTATTTATCATTGGAAACTTTTATTTCCTTATCTTCTAATTTATCATTTGTGATTGGAAAACTTTCATTCTCTACCACCTGAATTATCATTTATGACTGAGAGTCTTTCTGTCTCTATTATGTGATTTCTGTTTATGACTGAGAACTTTATTTCTACTTTACCTGAGCTATAACTGATGACTGGGAAACATTCTTTCCTATCTTGTGTGTTATCATTTATGACTGGAGACTTTTCATTCTTTATCAGCTGAGTTATTGTTAATTATTGGAAATTATCTTTCTCAATTGCCCGAGTTACCATTTATGATGGAAGTCTTTTTTCTCTACTCTCTGACTTTTCATGACTGGAAACCTTCTTTTTCTAGAACCTGAGTTATAATTCATGACTGAAAACTTTTTGTTTTCTCTCATCTGAGTTCTCATTTATGACAGGAAACAGTTTTTCTCTAACTCTTGCATTAGCAATTATGACTTGAAGTCATATTTTTTCTATCACCTATGTTAGCATTTGAGACTAGAAGCCATCTTTTTATTGTTTGTATTATTATTTAGGAATGGAAGCTATCTTTTTGTATTCTTTGAGTTGTCATTTATGACTAGATATGAATGTATAATCTATCTTCACTTTTTTTGATGATGGGAATTTATATACACACACACACTGGAATATTATATATCTTTCTTTTTATCACCTGAATAATGATGAAATCTCTTCATGAGATAGAGGAAAATCCTGACATTTGCAATAATGTGCATGGACTTTGAGGACATTATGTTATATCATTGATTTTTTTTCCTCATTTCTAAAACAACTACATGAAGTTAATCATAATGCCTATTACTGCTATCTCAGTCAACCTTACTTAATTTCTCTGGTTATATTCTATCTGGCTTTTTTCTTCTTCTTTTTTTCTTCTATCTAGCTTTTGACATTCCCAATTCTTTTTCTCTCTAATGTATTTTCCAACTTTAGACAGCATTCTTCTCCCTTTTTTTCTGTTCTAAATATCCTCTACTTAAATATTTTGTCTCTTCTTTAATAGCCCTTAATTTTTATTATGATCAAGGGAATATTAAAAGTATTTCAAAGTAGAGAATATAATGAACCCTTGTAGATTATCACCAAGCTTTGACAATTACCAACTCATGGTTAAATTTTTCATCTGTACTCCCACCCACTTCCACCAATTCCCAAGATTCTTTTGAAGTAATTAAAAAACATGGCATTATGTATGATTTCATTTATATAACATTTTCAAAAGGACAGAGCTATAGAGATAGAAAATAGATTAGTGGCTGCCATGGGACAGGAATGGAATACAACAGTTTTTTTGTAGTCATAAAACAGAACAGCTAATTTTTGTGGTGATTAAACAAATCATTACATGGAATGAAATTGTCTAGAACTGTACACATCCACGGACACAAATGTAAGTTAAAAACAGTAAAAATTGGATATGGTCTGTAGTCTAGTTAACAATGTTATACTAACATTATTTTTCTTGATTCCAGTGTTGTATTGCAGTTATAAAATGTGTCACCATTAGAGGAAGATGCACATGTTGCATTATTTCTTTTTTTTTGTTGCATTATTTCTGACATTTCCTGTGAGTTTATAATTATTTCAAAACAAAAACTTTAAAATTAATTTTAACACTATTGAATCAATAAAATACTTAGAAATACATTGAATAAAATAAGTGAAAGATGCAAAGCTACAAAATATTTCTGAGGAAAAGAAAGCTAAATATTAGAGATATATATGCCATACCTATGGTTTTGAGGGGACAATAGTGTGAAAATGTCAGTTTTTTTCTAAATTAATCTATAGATTCAAAGTAATCACAGTCATAATTCTATCAGAATTTCTCTAAAATTGACATCCTGTATGGAAGTACAAAGACTTAAAAAAGAAAAACCAATCTTAAAAAAATCTCACTTTACAAAACTATTACACAACTAGAATAGTAATACAATAGCCATATTGACATGAAGATAAAAAAAAAATCAAAAGCACAGAATAGACAGTCTGGAAATATACCCACTCTCATTTAGTCAATTATTTTTGACAGTTGCCAAAGCTATTCAGTAAATAAGGCCTTTCAACAAATATTTAGAATATTATATATCTGTGCCACAAAGAATATTAACCCTACCTCACACCATGTACAAAAGTTATGATAAATGATACACCTAAACATAAAAAGCAAAAACTATAAATCTCATAAAACAGAGGATAATATCTTCATGACTTGGAGACAGACAAATATTTCTTAGACAAGAGTCAAAAGCACCTTAAAAAATTTAAGCAAGTAAATAAAAAAATTAGACATAATTAATTTTTTTAAAAATGCTACTTGCCAAGTAACTGTTAAAAACAATCAGTAAATAAGCCACAACCTAGAAGAAATTATTTTTAAAATGTATAGCTTAAAAAATAAAAACAAATCAAATATATAAAAATCCCATGTGACAATAAAATGACAAGCCAATATATTTTTTTTTTTTTAAAGCAAGTGCTAGGGCACCTGGGTGGCTCACCCAGGTTGAGTGGATAAGAGTCTGACTCTTGATTTCAGCTCTGGTCATGATTTCAGGGTTGTGGGATGGAGCCCTCACATGGTGCTCTGTGCTCAGTGCAGAGTCTGCTTATCTCTCTTCCTCCTCCTCCAGTCACTTGCTCTCTGCCTCTAAAATAAATAGATAAAATCTTTAAAAAGAGAGAGAGAGAGAGAGAGAGCAAGTGCCCACTTTGGCAGCACATATATTAAAATTGGAACAATATACAGAAGATTAGCATGGCCTCTGTGCAAGGACGATATGCAAATTCATGAAACATTGCATATTAGAAAATGAGCAAAACTCTTGAATAGACATTTCACAAAGGGAGATATACAATGGGAGTTAAGAAAAAGAGAGAAAAACAAATAGGAAAATGAACATTTGTCATAAAGGAAATTCAGGTTAAAACCCTGATAAAATTGCTCTACAGAACTAGAAGTTTGGTGGAAATTTAAAAGTCTAGATATGAAAATGGTGCCAAGTAGGAAGAGTTTGTGTGTAATGGATTTGTAAATTGATATAGAACAATGGATAGTGCTTTGGCATTGTATTAAAAAGACAACCATATAGCTGTTCTATGGCATATAGATTCTACTTCTAGGTATTTATCCAAGAGAAATGAAAGTATATACCCATAAAAGTGTCATTATTAGTATATCTAATATATGGTAACTAATATGGTAAAAAACAACCCAGCAAACTGGTTGCTTTGGACATAAGAGCGTTGATTGGGAAGAGAATGAAAGAACGTTCTGCGATTATGGCTTTGTTCTATATCTTAATAGGGTCTGATTACACAGGTGTATGCATTTGTCAAAACGTATCAAACTGTAAAAATAATATTTGTACATTTCACTGTATATTTAAACTAAAACTACTATTAAAATACTGAATGTCACTTAGTTGATTTCCATGTATGGTGTCAGTGATTCTGAAACTACTTTATACATACATACATACATACACATACACAAATTTTATAGTGTGTGAACTATAGAAATGGATATTTCTATAAATATGGACATTTCTCTATATATATGAGATATAGATATCATACATGTATATATACACACAGAGTGAGAGAGAGAGATGGAAGGAGAGGGGGAGAGACCAGAAATGCCCCACCTGATGAAACATGCATAGTTTTGTATGTAGCATTCTGGAAAGTCTTTCCTAAATATATACCATTTTTATAAAGCCCTGGCAAAGGTTAAAGAATAAGACAAGCAGTAATCTAAAGGAAGGGTATTCTAGATCTGAGGAAAAACCATTGAAGTCAGTGGTGTGAAATGTCTGATGTGTTTAATGAGCAGGTAAGAAAGTCAGTGTGGGGGGAAAATCATCAGTGATAATTTTAGAATGTTAGTAGAGTGCAAAATATTATAAGGCCTTGTAGGTCTTTGTAAGAACTATGTATTTTACTCTGAGGGGAATAGAGAGATTATCATGTAGGTTAAAGCGAAGGATTGGTATGCGCTGTGGATAGGCTGTGGAAGGACATAGTGGAAGCACCGAGCCACTTCAGAGATGATGATAGCTTAGTGCAGGATGATGACTAAACAGAGGTGGTGAAAGTGGTTAGATTCTAGATTTTTGAAATGTAGTTTCATAGATATTAGGTGTATTTACTAGATATACAGTTTAGGTTTTAGATATTTAGATTTAGGTATATAGTTCACAAGATTTGCTCCTTTAAGAGATGTCAAATAAGCATATGGAAATGTGTCTGGATTTTATGTTCACAAGATTTGCTCCTTTAAGAGATGTCAAATAAGCATATGGAAATGTGTCTGGATTTTATGAGAGCAATCCAAACAGGAGAGATATTTTTGGGAAACATCATTATGAGGTTATATATAAAGGTATGAGCTTTAATGCAACCACCAGCAAAGTTGATGTAGATCAAGGTGATAAGAAAGTTAGGGCGGATCCCAGGGGCACTCCATGGTTTCGAGTTTGAGAGAAAAGGAGGAATATATAAAGAAGAATAAAAAGCACCAGACAGTGAGCCAGTAGTAGAAATAAGTGAGGTGGTGTCCCAGAAGTAAGAAGACAAGGTTTCAAACTAGAGGAAGCGATCACTGCTGTCAAAGATAGTGAAGAAATGTGAAGACTACAAAGTTTTGTCATTGGAGGTTGAGGCTGACACTAACCAAAACAATTTTAGTTAGTAGTGAAGTCAAAAGCCTAATGAGAGTGTCTATCAGAAATGACATACAGGAGGGTGTCATACAGAAATGACATACTTCTCTATTTTGAGAGAAGATAAGAGTAGAAAGACAGAATCATTTTTGAAGGGGGTGTAAAGTCAGGATAGAAGAAACTCCAGCTAATGAGAAAGATCAATTAAGGAAAAAATGTTTTAAAAGGCATGAAAGAGAGAGGAATTTCTGGGGGCAGTGTCTTTGAATCAGCAAGTTAGACAGAGTTAGTAGTGTTGGGGAATATCATTAAAAAAAAAACTTCAGCCAATTCAGAAAACCTTTCCACAAAAGTAGAAGAGAAAGAAAATAGCTTTGTTAAAGAATGGGCTTTAAACCAGAAAGAAATCTTACCTTTTTATGTTGTCAAGCAGATACAACCCCTATGGCATAGATGTTCTCATGATAAACAATAACTAGTCCTTAAATAAGAGGACTTGACAGCACCATTTGTCGCACTTCATTCTTCCTAGATTCACCTGATAATTGGGGTAGCCATCTGTGCTTGCTAATTGTTTCTTTCCAAAGAAAAAAATGAACTTTAATATTTTTATGATAAGAGGTAATTTGGCAACGTATTGGGTACCCACTGACTTAAGACACCTACCCTCCAACAGAAACCAGGAGAAAGGGATGCTGTCTTTCTTGATGATTACATTTCAGAGAGATGGCCCCCAGGTCCTTGAGAAAGACATTATAGTGTCATACAGCTGCTGGCAATTGGATTATTCAGCTTTTTAAAAGATTTACATACATTTTAAGAAAACAAAGAAAAAAGTTGCAAGTTTTCTACAGTAAGGCTTATAAGAAAATGTGAAAGGGTTAAGGGGTGCAGAGGTTTCTTCCCTTATTTTTAAAGGAAGAATTAAGCCTCTTATTTTTAGTTTATCTTTTCCTTATACTATACAAGAAGAACACAGATCTTATATACGGTCATAATTTCCTTCATAGAGATAGAATGTAATGTGGAAAGAAACAGAAGATCTATAATTATTATCCAAGACCTTTGTAGTCAGATAAGTCATAAAACATGAACTTTCTCAGTTATGGACAGGTAATACTGTCATATATTCTTTATGTATTAGGAAAAACCCCAGTAAGTCTTTTTTTTTTTAAGATTTATTTATCTGTTCATAATAGACACACAGAGAGAGAGAAAGAGAGAGAGAGAGAGAGAGAGGGACACAGGCAGAGGGAGAAGCAGGCTCCACGCAGGGAGCCCGACGCTGGACTCGATCCCAGGTCTCCAGGATCGCTGCACCACCGGGGATGCCCCAAAACCCCAGTGAGTCTTAACTAACACCTTGTAATCAAAACATTAATATACCTGTAGGGAAATAAAGGAATATTTGCACTAATCAGGATAAAAAAACATAAATAGCTATACATGTACGTCAATTTCAGGTAAAGTTTTAGCCAAATGAATTGGTCAGGTCAGGTCAAGTTACATAATCAGATGAGATAAAAATCTTCTGGTTTCCGCAGCCTTTTGACTTTGGCTTGTAGATAAAAGATTTGAGATTTAGAGGGGGAGTGGGGCTGTGAATGAATAAAGGACATGCAGTATGATTCATAAAAAACATTAAGAGGGCTCAGATGAAGCCCTTTAAATTTAAAGGGGCAATAGTCAATATAACTATATGTTTCTCTCCAACCACACTATCTGTGCATTAACATTGCAAAGAAAGCAGAAAGTTTGAAGAACCAGGCCCAGTTATTTCTAGGCAAATTGGGGAAGAAGGCAAAGGAATTGAGAACACCTGTCGGAGAACAATTATAATGAAGGGACCTGGACTTTCAGTTAGGTAAGAAGGGAAATAGGTTTCCGGATGGTGGGGAAAATTGGACTGAAATCCCTGCAGGCATAAAACTAGGGTGAGTATAGGCAGTGAGATGCAAAGAGATAGTATGTGGTATGGGATTAAAAATTAAGGTTATAGAGCTGTAGGTAATAATGAGAAGATCAGTGGAATATCCATGGAAATTAGTAACCAAGTCAAGATGGAGAATAAATTCATTGGAGGAGAGAAGCTTAAGGTCATTGGAAAGAACACCTGCAAGGAAATCAAAATTCTAATAATTATAGTAATCAGTAGGCTGGAGAGAGGAACAGTAAGTCAAGAACCAAAGTATTCACGGAATGAGGGGAATGATCTTTTGCAAATAATGCAACCAATTTTCTATTGTCCACATTGAAATGAAATATATTTTTTTCCTTTCTTAGATTTCTATTTTGGAAAACGAAGATATTTCTATGCTTTTAATTGGTACATTAGTAATTTGATTTTTACTGAAAATTAATATATCTTGTTGTAAATTTGTTTCATTAAACTAAGATAAACTGCAACTAGTAAAATTTTTATAACAAAAGAAAAATTAAGAAATTTTAATTTTAATTAAACCTATTTTCATACATACATTCTAATCCAATTTTTAAATATTCAAAGTGATGTAAATTATGCAGTATACATAAAATATGAGTTTGCATTTTCCAGGCTCTTTAAAAATGGATGCCATATATAAGTTATAAAAATATAACTTTTAAAGTTTTAAACAGTAGATATGGAGACTAATCAAGAAAGTTTAATGAACAAAGATTAATTAAATAAATTTAGTTTTAGAAATCTGTGTAAATTGTTAAGATTGGTGATAAGCTTTCCATTATGGATACTTGGTATAGAATTAAATGTTCATTGTTTTTTTTTGTTTACTTTTTTACTGAATAGGCTTGATGAAGGTAAGAAACCAGATCAGATATTAATCTTAGCTCTGTGATCTTATTGTCAAATAGTTAAATTATTTACCTTTCTTTCTTTGTTTCTTTCTTTTTCTTTCTTTCTTTTTCTTTTTCTTTCTTTTTTCTTTCTTTCCTTTTGACAGAGAGAGAGCATGTGAGTGGCAGGGAGGGGAACAGAGGAAGGTGGGAGAAGAGAAGAGGGAAAGAGAGAGAGAAAGAATCCTAAGCAGAGAAACCATGCCCAGTGTGGAGCCTAACGTGGGGCTCAATCTCACAACCCTGAGATCATTACCTGAATGGAAGTCAAGAGTTGGACACTTAATTGACTGAGCCACCCAGTTGCCCTATATTTACTTTTCTCTTATGACAAGGGTCCTCCACATACAATATTTCAAGCATTACATTGTCTAAAATTGTGGAATTAAAAAGCTACATTTTCTATCACAATGCAAATGTCATCAGACGTGCATGTTTGCATATTTTATGCTTCTTTAATAATGCATTCTTAAATTTGGTTTTAAGTTAAAGACAGTGTTTGCTTATTGATCATGATGCATTATCCACACCAGGGAAAGCACTTCGCAGTTTGCATCTTCTCAGTTAATTCTGAATAATTCAGGAAGTTCTATGAGTTGTATTTATTTTCATTAACTTTTTATCCATATATAGCTGACAGATAGTGACATATAATTTGCTACATCTAGTTACGAGCACGGTACTATTGTTTATCAGTTTACAAAGTTATAGTGGCTTTTGGGCACATATATGTCTAAATATATATAGATAGATTTTTTTTTAGTACATGCTTAGAATTCTCCTATAGCTATATTGTACCTTATATGGTTTATTACAGGATTTTTTTTTTTGTTAGAGATTTTATTTATTTATTTATTTAAGAGAGAGAGCAAGCAGAGGAAGTAGCAGTTAGAAGGGGACAGAGGAGCAGACTCACTGCTGAGCAGGAAGCCTGATGCAGGGCTCATCCCAGGCCCCTGGAATCATAACCTGAGCCAAAGACAAACACTTAACTGACTGAGCCACCGAGGCACTCCATTACAGTATTCTTTTATGGTGATTTTTCTTTTTTTCACACAAGGTAAAATTATAAACATGTACTATTGGGCATAAATTCTCTATAAAATAATTTCTCTTATAGAGAAAAAGATGCACATCTTTGGACAAATTAACTTTTCCCTGGTATATTATATTGTTGTCACTGTTATTTTAAAAGTATGAAGTCAAATTAAAAAAATATTTTTTGAATTTCATTGTGCTTTTAATAAAAAGCAATTTCAAAATGAACAGACCTGGGGAGTATTTAAGCATAATATTATGGAAAAAAGTCAAGAAATGGCATTATACTTTTTAAAGTAACACACCAAGCCCCAGGTTATCGCATGGATGTTAAGTAGACAAGCAAGTATAACAACCCTAAGGGAAAGCACATCTGACCCATTTATTTAGTTAGCAGAATCACACACAGGAATAAGAGGGTGATTTAATTATTGGCCTAGTAAGTATTTCTTGATTTCTAAACTTAAACATGCATTTAATTCAATGTGGCAAAAGTAGATGTTATATAATTTATATAATTTGAAGCTAATCCTCTCCAAATAATTTTTACTATACTGGAGCAAATAAAAATTATCATGGTGAAATATTAAAATAGAAGTTATAAAACCATATACTAACATTTTGTCATGGTTTGAAATAAGTGTATCTATTAAAAAGTATAAATTGCAGCATTAGGAGTAAGTTTAAGTTGTTAACTTGTACTAAAATAGAACTTTGATGAGCAGCTATATTTTTTCACCTTGCATGTCTTTTTCTATTCTTATGAAACTACTTAGAAACATAAAAACAAAAGTGCCGAAAATGTTGGAAATATATTTGAATTTGAATTATGACAGTAATAATTCAGATATTACTACTTTTTGTCTGAAATGTAATCTTGAGAGATGTTTACTGCCAAATTGCGAAGTCAAGAACCTCATTTTTCACTTATTTCTGTTCAGTTAAAGAATCAGCTAATATGCCATATTATAACAACACACTTTAAGCATGCTCTCTTTCATAAATAACTTTCAAGTTATTTTAATTGAAATCAATTTGTTTGAAGTTGTTCAGTGAAAAAGCAAAACAAACAGAAAGACAAACATCATCAATAAGATAAAATCTCATGCTCTGAGTTGGAATTATTCTTAAATTTCTGCAAAAGCAAACTATACCTATATCTATTGACCTTTCCTACATCTCCAGTCAACCTGTTCATTAACTTCTCACTACAGTATAGGGTGCATCCAGAATAATGTAAGAAGAAGAATTTATTTCTCTCAACAAATTGAGAAAAATCATCTGTTTCATTAAAGCCATTGAAACTAACATCTCTCATGTTTTATCTAATACATTAGTCATTCCCAAAAGTGAAATATGATCTAAGAGACCTGATTTCCTCACATTTTAGATACTTTTTCTGGTAGACTAGAGTAGCTTGCAACCTCTAGAACCAAAATTCTAAGAAAACTTAAGAATAATCCAAGTGCATTAAAATTATTAATCTTTATTTAGACATATCAGGTGATATATCTTCAAGTTCCAGATATTTTACATAAATTTTAAGAAGCACTTTTGCATATGAGGGAGAAAACTTTACAAATTGAAAATAAAGATCGGTCAAAATATCTTATCAGGATGAAACTTCTTATTCAGCATCTTCCACATTCATAACTTGACCATAAGAGTTTTAGAGGCTCTGTTTCTGTTTTTGGTTTCAGAAACTGCCATATGCACACCTTTGCGTTCTCAACATATTGTTAGAAGCAATGGGAAAAATAACAAGAAACAAAATTTTAATTAGTGACTTACAAATCCTGAGGACTTTACATTTCAGCCTTACTTACATATAAGCAGCCTTACTGAAACAGAAACAGTGAAAAGGAAAGTGAGCCACCTTGGCTCAAAAAGCTTATAGTTGTTGAACCAAGTGTGAACTGTTGACCTCAGTTTTCTAGTGCTTTAAAATCATAATTCTTAATTTAACAATGGATATATTTTGGTTGTAGTGATCTTAGAGTTATACTTATTCGACAAATGGAGAAAATATCTATATGTGTAATTTCTAAGTGTAGATACTTAACTGCAAATTGTTTTTTGAATGATAATTAGTAATATTTCCAGCTATTAAATGAAATGAGAGCCTTTTGCACTAAAGGAGAGACTTTGGTTACATAGATAAAAAGAATACATCTATATTTATACATATTTAAATAAAAATGTAATTGCAAGAAAGTAAAATACCCTCTTGAATTATACACACACAGCTAATTTCATCATCAAATTCATGTTAATTGTCATTAAAATTAATCAAAAGATTCTTAAAATATAACAAAAACAAGTCCTTTAAAATCTTATTTCTATCTAGGTGTTCTTTCTGTTACTTAAAAATAGGGAATGTTTCCTAAGAAAGTTACAAAACTAATGATGGCATCAATATGTATATATTCATATAACTTGTTTACATTATGAGTAATTTGTGTTACCAGCAGAAGAGAGAAATCAAAAGTAATGATTATTTCCTGTCTTTTCTCGTGGGAATATATTATTGTTATTATATTGCCATGGAGCCATTTACTACATACATGTGAAATATCACAATATAAAATTATTAACTTTAGCCCTCAACTATCTAAACTGAATGTTTTGGCATGGTGAGATTCAAAATATATTGAGTATTTTAATCTAAATTTAAATCGTTGAAAGCAAAATATAGTTTGAAGTGTTACTTACTAACATATTATTTCAAGCAAGCTTTACAAAATTATAATAGGGTAGTCATTTGGAAGTTCAGCATGGAACTTACTTCCTATTGAGGGACCTAATTACCAAACATTTTTGCTCACATTGCCTGAAGGTTATGATTAGAACACATTAAAAAATCAGCAGATTCAGATCTAAGTGAACAACAAGGTACATAAGGTGATGAAAGGTCTTCCGTGAAAGCACCAGGCCATAGCCATTAAGGATCTTCTATGAGAGTAAAATCATTTAAAAATCAATGCAAAATCTTTTAGAGAGTTTCTGTTCAGTAAAACAGGAATAAAATTGCCAGGAAGAATGAGAGCTCCTGAATTTTGTATGAAGTAAACTAGAAATTACATGGAAAATCATAGGGAGGAAAAAAACTTGAATATGTAGATTTTTAACGAATATAGTTGTCTCAACATTTTAAAGTTGTTACTGGACATTGCTGCAAACACTATTATTTTATTTCTAACACTAAAATTTCAATAGTATCTTATAAAGGTAATAGGCATACTTGATAAATTGGTAGAAACTATACAATGACTTTGCATATTTAAAATAGAGTATTTTAATTTTCTAGATGACATACTTAAGTCTGGTCTAGATGAATACGTCAATAGAACAAAATAGAGTCCAATAATAGACTTCTATAAGGACAAATGATTTTCATGAAGATGTGAAGTCAATTCAGTGTAGAAAAAAAATAGTCATTTCAACAAATAGTGCTGGAATAATTGGACATCCATGTAAAAAATAAACTTTGACATACACCTCATACTACATATGAATAATAAATAATTATTAAATGGATGATAAACCCAAATGTGAAATCCAAAGCTATAAAACTTTTGGAAGAAAACATTTTTTTGGCTTTTAGTCCAAGGAATCTTAGCTATGTCATCAAAAACATAGTCCACAAATGAAAATTTGATAATTTAACTTCATGAAAATTAAAAATATTGGCCTTCAAAAGAAAGACTGGGAAAAAATATTTGCAAGTCGTATCTTTTTTTTTTTTTAATTTTTTTATTTATTTATGATAGTCACAGAGAGAGAGAGAGAGAGAGAGGGGCAGAGACACAGGCAGAGGGAGAAGCAGGCTCCATGCACCAGGAGCCCGGATTCGATCCCGGGTCTCCAGGATCGCGCCCTAGGCCAGAAGGCAGGCGCCAAATCGCTGCGCCACCCAGGGATCCCTGCAAGTCGTATCTTATCCAAACTTGTATCTAGAATATACAGGGTACTCCCTAAACTCAGTAATAAGAAAACTCAAGTAAGTGGATAAAATTTGAACAATTTATGAAAGATGACAAACTCATAAAAATATATTCAACATTATTAGCATTAAGAAAATATAAATTAAAATCACAATATATCAACAGAAAATACCTTCTAGCTTGTCTTAAAGACTTCATCACAAGTACTGGCAGTACTGTGAAGTAACAGCTATTGCCATGTAATAGAGCAGGAATATAAAATGATACTACCACTTTGGGTAAAATTTCAAAAATCCACCTATCATAAAATCCATATGATTCCACACCTAGGGTTTCTCCAAAACAAATTAAAGCATATATCCATTCAAACACTTGTGTATGAGTGTTCATTGCAATTTCATTTGCATTAGCCCCAAACTGGAAACCAAAATGTTCATCTATCAGTAAAAATATAAACACAGGGTGATACACACACACACACACACACACACACAATGGGATACTGCACAGCAAAGAAATGAACTATTGATACATGAAACAACATGGATAAATCTCAGAATAATTACCCTGAGGAAAGTAGTTCAGCCTTCCCCCTTAAAAGAAAAAAGAAAAGGAGTACATACCATGTGATTCCATGTATATAAAACTCTAGAACACAAAACAATGTATAGTTACAGAAAGCACATCAGTGACTGTTGGTTATCTAGGGCTGGAGAGTTGAGAGGGGTTAAGAAGGATTACAGAAATGTGAGGGAACTTTGGGGGGTGTAGGACATATTTATTATAGTGAATTTAGCAATGGTTTCATGGTTTATACATATTTCAAAACATCAAATTTTACAGTTAGAATATTTACAGGGATTTGTATGTTTAATATAATCCAGTAAAGTTATTAAGCCAAAAGCTACCATCCCCATTAGCTTTGTGAGTAAAATTTAAGAAAAAGTAAAATAAGGCATTGAAAAATATAGCAGCAACAGTAGCAACAACAATAATAATAAAGAAGGAAGGGCCACAGCTATTTATAGGCTGCTTCAAACAAAACAAATAAAAAAACTACCAAATGTCTTGGTATAAGATGTTTCTTCAACCATGAAATGATTTTCCCTGTGTCTACTTCTCTACCTTCCACCGGAAATTGTTATTTTGTCCCCGGGGGATCAAAAACTGATGGTGGAGGTAGCACTTGGGACGATCTGAAGGAATAAATCATTCCCAAGTTTTATTTGGGAATGGTTCTTAAATTACTTTACATAATGTGTCTTAAAAGAAACCACCCAGGAAGCCAGTATAATGGATTTTGGAGAACTGGCTTCCTAATTGTTCAGGCTTTATGTCCCATGGGCAAGTAAACCTTGATTGAACAAACCAAAATTAGGTAAGTTTTGGTTGCCACTTTTTTTTTGGAGGATAAATATCTTGAATAAATTCACATAGAATTTTCTATTGTAATCCTAATAATGTACAAACATAGATCCTTGTACTCATTTGTACAAACAAATGAGTATATGGCCCGATGTTCATGAAAGAAACATGTTGACTTTGCGAAGCTTCTAGACTGGTATTTCCAGATGTCAGATTATAAATAGTACTTAGAATATTAACAAATTTTGCAAACAATGTGTGTAGAGTAGAAAAGTTAATAATTTTCTCAAACATTAAAATTTTTAATTTCTATTTAATCCTTTAATCTATAATCTTCCATTTATGCAGTGTCTACTCTATACCTGACTGATCTGAATTCTTTAAAGATAATCATCTCATTTACTCATTATAACAAAATTTTATGGAAAGTGTTATTAACCCTGTTTTAGATGAGGAAACAAACTCCAATAGGTTAATTTGTGTAGTAAGACATTTATAATACTAGAGCCTGAGTTTTGATAGTCTTCAAACTGGTCACCCTGTCATGATTCATTCCTCCCTGATGCCATTTCCACATTGAATCCTGAGCGATGCTACCATTCTTTCAAGATAAAGCACAAACCCCATAATTTTGTTTGTTATGCCCTTCATAATCTGGCCTTCCTCATGCCTGCAATTTTCTTTCTTACATTGTTCTAAACCTTTCTCTCCCATAGTAACCCCAATATCGGTTTTCCACAGGCTGCATGGCTTTGGTTGTACTTGCACATGGTTCCATCTGCCTGAATGTCTGTCTTTTCTCTTACCCCAGGCTAATTTCTACTTGGAATTCAGGATTTGCAAGGATCATGTCCTTTAAGAAGTGCTCTCTCACTTCTCCAAGTTCAAGTAGATGCCTTGTGTGTTCCCCTTTCCTTCTGTTCATATATGCCATTATCCTTCTCACACTACAATTTCTACTACTACTACTACTACTACTACTACTACTACTACTACTGTATTTTTCACAACTATTCTATAGTTTTCTCTTTGTTTTCTTTTCCTCCATTAATAGCTCATAATCCTCAAGGGAATTTTTTTTTTGAAAGGGGGAAAGAGAGAGATTGAGAGAGAAGAAGAGAGAGGAAGGGCAGATGAAGTGAGAGAGAGAGAATCTTAAGCAGGCTCCACACCTAGCACCCAACACAGGGCTCAATCCTACGAGCCCAAGATTATGACCAGAGTGGAAACCAAGAGTCTGAGCCTCAATCCACTGAACCACCCAGGCACCTCCTTAAGGGCATGTTCTATGTCCAGTGTCTAACACATTACCTGACATAATGAAATACTCAAATAGTATTTGTTAAATAGGTAAGTAAATAAATAAACAGAGCATAAGGAGAACATTTAGATAAATTGATAATTCTAGGAAGAAAATTCTAAAAAAAAATGGCAAATGCACATTGTAAAGATCTGTAATGGTAGTAAAAGTTAAACAGAAAATGTAAAAGTATTTGTACAAATGGACAAATTAAAAATTGTGTTTTTAAAATGACAAGAATTAAAGTTATTTTCTTTTTTTACTTTTTTTAAAAAGATTTTATTTATTTATTCATAAGAGACACACAGAGAGAGAGAGAGAGGCAGAGACACAGGCAGAGGGAAAGCAGGCTCCATGTAGGGAGTCTGCCACCACACTCGATCCTGGGTCTCCAGGATTAGGCCCTGGGCTGAGGGCAGCGCTAAACCTCTGAGCCACCTGAGCTGCCCAAGAATCTTACTTTTCTATTTCATTTTTTCCATACTTTTCCTCCACTAAGCATATTTAATTATAAGTAAAACTCTAAGCACGACACCTAATTAATAAATGGAAAATACAGTTGTGGGAAGCAGCAGAAGTTAAATAGCATGAGTATGAAATGTCTACACATTTTAAATATTAGTTTATCAAACAACTTCTGTGATTGTCACTCAGAGAAATATTGTGAATATAAAATCCAACTATTCAGAGTCCTTGTGTCTGTGTTTTTAGGGTCTAGTTGATTATACATGTATAGGAAGGATGATTATAAGACCATTAAATCATCAACCAACCTTATATTTTTTTCTAAATGTGCTAACAGAGCCACATCCATTTTGAAAAATAATAGCTATAGATATATCCTTTAAATACACAAGCATACATATAGAGAGCTCAGTGATCAAATAAACTATCCACAAAGGTTAGTATTAACCATCAAGAAAACACCAGGAAATGACAGATACACTCTGCCAATTAGGAAGAAAATGTTATTCTAGGTTATGTAAGGTGATCCTACTGTTTGCTCCCACAGAAAAGGATTCTGCATGGAATGCGGTATTATTCTGGCAACTGATTAGCATTTTGATATGCTCAAAATTTGTTCACATGGAAATGAAATATTAAAGCAGACAGCAATTCAAAGTAATAGATGAAACTATTGCACAAAAATGTTTTTCTGTATTTTTAGATAATTGGTTGCCAAGGAATATGCTCAAGATTATTTCTGCCTTTTCTGATTACCACAGAGATAAACATATAACAAGAAATATATGTGGCAAAGAGTATACCTTCTTTGATATAGTCTGTTAAAAATTAGTGCAAGACCAGAAGCTATTTTCCTGTTTAGTAAATGATGATAAAATATTATGTCTCAGGATTACTGGAGAGTGTTGAGATTCAGTTCTCTCTTTATATAGTGGAAATGAAGAGCTGAAAATATCATTAAACATATTTTATTATTATTGGAAGAGAATTTATCTCGAAATTGGTAAACTAGACTTCTATAAAACTTTTCCAGTTTGTAACATCTCATACTCTATTGGTTGCTATTAGAAGGTTACTTTAACTCTATAGTGATTGAAAACACCTGATCATTCTTGATTAAGTTCAAAATGGGAAATAAAAATGTTACATTCAGGTGATGAAGATGAATGCTCTTTCAAAAAAAAAAAGTGCAACATTAAAAGCAAATTTCAAGTAGTTGAAATGTGTCTAACCTGTTCTTGGTCCTAATTGTGAGAAGGGACTAGCAGCTTACATTTGGGATGTGCATTTACTCTTTCAGTTCACAGTCTATTTAGTAAATGACATATTCCAGCACAGGAAATGTTAATCACAGTGGTTCATAAATGCTAATGTACAGTCCAAAAATCACAAGCCCCCACTCCCAATGCCTAGAGCTTCGTTCACTTTTCAGCATATAAAAGCTAAATATCTTCAAGGTGTTGTTTTCATTTGGTTACAAAGGAGTTCAGTTTCTCCTTCATCACGCAAAAGGACTTTATTTGGGATCTCTTGGGAGGCACGTTGTAAAAATTTTGTCATCAGAGGAATTTTTATTCTTTTAAAATATGCTATGTAAGAAACGTCTTTGACTCCTAAACATATATTACAAAAATTAATTATAATATATTTCATTAATATTGTTGGTTTCCCTTTTCTTTTGACCTTCTTAATTCAATCCATTGACATTTGCTCATTTTTAAAATATTTCATACCCTCGAAATATATAGCGGACCAATTTCATCCTTATATTTCCTGAGACTAGCTATCCACAGTTTGAAAAGGATGCCACAAGAAGGTAGTGCAATCTCTTTTCAAAAATGTATATTTTATGAGCTTGTAAGATATTCTGTTGGCGAAGGTGGAGTGAATAATGCTTATTAAGACCAAAAATATAAAAACTCACATATAAATTGGAGCTGCTGCTGCCTGATGGAAATACAACCGAACATAAGGGAGCCCAATTTGCTGTGTAATGAACTTTGAAACAACCACCTACCATATACATTTATAGGCAACATTATTTGTATTTATTAAAAAGCATGCTTTGTTTCCCGTGTTGAGTTTTAGAATTTAATTAATTTTAGTAAATTCTTTCCTCTGAAGGATTTTAGTGTTTTCAAATTATCAGATCTTTGAAATTATCCTTAGAAAATTGCAGATTAAAAAAGCCCTATATTTAGCTAAGAGTTGTCAGGAAAAAGCATCCGAACAAAATAATTTGCAACCAAAACAAAATTCTCAATTTAAAGATTTTTTTATAATAATACGTGTTTTGTATAATTCCTAGAGGATTGGTGGTCATTAAAGTATTCAAATGCAGGCTAAAATAAAATGTTATATACTCACTGTTGAAAAATCCACAATGAGACAACATTTCAAAATATGACCTAGTTTGAAATTCATACTGACTTTTTTCTGAAACGTCAGTGGTGGTTTTGTATATTTAATTAGAAATTGCCGTATTTTATGGCTTTACAGTCCATATATGATTTTAAGCACCTTAGCAATAATATCATTGGTGTTCCAAAAAAGAAAAATGTGGTATATGGGAAAACCACAAATTTATTATTCAAGATTTGAGGTAGACTGTTTAAAATACTATTAAGCTGGATTAAAACTATTGATTTTGAAGATCTACAAGCAACTGCCTCAAATACATATATCATACATATTCACTTGATTTGATTATGAGTGATAATCTAGGCATGCTTTCTTTTTCTTTTTTTTTTTTCCCCAGTAGGCATGTTTTCTTATAAGGACAATGATTTGTGGTTTAATTCTAAATGCTCTCCCATCTTTTAATATGGCTTTACATATATAAGATACATATTAAATTATTAAACCATTCAATATCATGGTGAACTATGGTTAATAAAATTTTAAAAATAGGGATCCCTGGGTGGCTCCGCGGTTTAGCGCCTGCCTTTGGCCCAGGGCGCGATCCTGGAGACCCGGGATTGAGTCCCACGTCGGGCTCCCGGTGCATGGAGTCTGCTTCTCCCTCTGCCTGTGTCTCTGCCTCTCTCTCTCTATGTCTATCATGAATAAATAAATAAAATCTTTAAAAAAAAATTTTAAAAATAGTTTAAGAAATTACATTATTAGTTTATGGATTTATTTACTGTAGTTTCATAACTTTAAAAAGGGATCCAGCAATCAAGGTAAATAAATGCCTTTGTGAAAATACTGTGCATTTCAAAATACCTAAATGCATTTATTTTTAAAAAATATTTGTATATTTTACCTCTCTAGATTACATATAATGCTATTAAAATATATCATGGAACAATCATGGAACATGAATATTAACATAGCTAATTGTGTGAACCAATCACAAAGATATAATCACAAAGTGATAATATTTTCTGTGTACCACTAATATTTTTTTCAAGTTATCTGATTTCACATATATTACTTGCACCCTTCCCTCTAAAAAACCCAAAGAACTAATTTTGGGGACAGACAGAGTATTTAAAAAAATGTTCTTTTATCATTAGTAAAAAACTCAAGCTGATGTGTGGGTCCAAGTTTTATCTAAGGCAAAGTATTATTTAAACACACTTACTAGGTTTTTTTTAAGCATTTTATTTATTTATTCATGAGAGACACAGAGAGAGGCAGAGACACAGGCAGAGGGAGAAACAGGCTCCCTGCAGGGAACCTGATGAGGGACTCGATCCCAGGACCCCAGGATCACTACCTGAGCCAAAGGCAGATGCTCAACCACTGAGCCACCCAAGTGCCCCACACACTTACTAGTTTTATTTAAATGTGTAAAGTTTGCAAACACTTTTAACTAATATTATGTATTTCTTATTACTCCATCAATTTTGAGCTGGGATTCTCTGCACAATATCATTGAAGTATATATATTTCTAAATTTACTGAGTTTGGTCTCAAAAATGATATGCATTTTTCTTTTCTTGAATTTTTTTTTAAAGATTTAGAATTTCCATTTAAAAGACAAACTTCTAACACTGGTTCTCTGGCATCTAAACAATGAACTTTCTTGTAGCAATCAACAGTGTAGGACAAGCATACAGAATACAGGTGATTAAGAGAACATCAGACAGTAATGTATTGATTCTTTGACAAAAGCCACTTAGAAGGCAAAATTCTCCATAATCACATGAAAAATATCTTACTTCCTTTGATGACATGTATAATTTATGCATTACACTGATATGGAGAAAAATTCCTCATTTCTTCAGTAAAAAAGTGAAATTTGTTTTCTATTCAAGTATACTGGATGAACAACAATTAAAAAGTTGCAATTGCTGACTCCAACAACTATTTTCCCTTGAACATTTATGTAGAGGTTTAAACAATTGTGTGTACTGAAAAGGCTAGTAGGATATTCTGAACATATAAGCAGGACTTTTTATAGACAGGAAACTCAGGATTGGGAGTTAAAAAACAAAAATTCAGGCATTAAGAATGAGCATGATGAGCAACTTCTAAGATAATTAGAAATCTTGTAGTTTCCAGATATTCTTGCATTACTTGTAAACCTGCTGGAAAGTTCTAGCATGTGTATTTATTCATATAGAAAATTAACGATAATTTTTAAAATAGTAAATTACTTATATAGGAAATCCTCACATAAGAAAGAAACAGAATGAAATTAGAGACAAAAAATATTAGAGTAAAATGAAATCACAGAATGAAAAAGAGAAAATTTTGTTTTATAAACTAAAAAATGAATTTTTTGTTTCAAGTTTCTTTAATTCAAATTCTGATTTGTTTCATTACTACTTGCTTGATTTAGAGCAAGTTTTTTTGAACTGCACTGAGATATTTTTTATACACCTGATGACTGAGGTAATGATGCCTATGACTTATTAAATTGTCATCAGGATAAAATGAGATATATTTTTTTAGTGTTAAACACTAAAATGTAAGTTCTTGAGGTTTCTTAAAATTTTTATTGGTATATTTGAAAAAATTTTTACATAGGTTAGAATCCTAATGTTGAAAAAGAAATAAAAAATTACATTGTTCAGTTTCATTTTATAGAAGCCAACAACAAAAAAGCCAGGAAAACTTACATGTCCAATGACAGAAATGTTAACCAGAATCTAAGCTTCTTAAACTCAAGATGAATAGACATTGCCTGACACAATGTTGTTCCAAGTCAACACAGTAAGAGGAGGTTTATGTTGACTGGGTTTGAAATACAATTGAATTATTAGTCTAATAGAAATAAAGGTAATTTGTCATGGCAAGAAAAGAAAACAGTTTCACTTTAAAATTTTATTCCACTCCACTGCAGTATTTAATTATAAGCCTAAATGGTGAATTATGTGATTGCTAACTCATACATGTAACAAAAATAAAGTGATAATTTAATCTATTCATTTGTTTTTTAATTGAAATGAAAAACCTCTTGTTAAAATAACTTCATTTTTAAAAACACCAGTACTTATGTGTATACCATAATCTTTCTTGGTTCAGTTTTTATACAAATTGATGAAACATTGCTTCCTTATGATGACTTCAAATTCTTTGTGCTATAATCTTTTCTAGCACCTAGGGGAAAATGGAACACGGTTGCTTACCATTTTCGTCCTGGTAATGATCTCTTTATGTGAAGTCTGATAAATTTCTTTTGTTGGAACCTCTCTCAGGGTTTCTCCACCATAGACTGAAAGTAGATGAGTTCTTCTTTGGTTAAGCACTGATTTATAAGATCCACGTTAGCCTATCTGCTCTAAACATTCTCAACATTTCTACCAGTCCCATATGTGGAACTAACAGTAAATAAAATCAATATTATTGTAAACAGAATCAAGAGTTTTCACAGGAACCACTACTGAGATTGCCTTAGCAAACAAAGACATATTTGATTAAGTTACTCACTTTCTATTACCTAAAACATGCCAAGTGCAGAGTAACAGCACCAGAACACCTGAAAAATCTGAATAGTTAGCCCCTGAAATATCTGATTTTGACTGAAGTAATTTCTCAATGAACTTTTGAAATAGTTTTGGTGCAAATTATACACACATAAGTTTACCTAAAAGGAATCTGCTCTAAGGAGTTAATAGCTACAAGTTAACAAAATTTTGAAGGACATTGACAAAATAATAAACCTAAAATCAAAATGGTCAATATTCAACCTTTTTTTTCCAGTAGTTTAAAAAATTATACTCATCTCTGACTAGGGAAAATAAGCAATATTCATTAATCTCTGCATTGAACCACAAAAAGACTATGTATTCTCTGCCAACTACAATTTGAGATGATGAGGACACCAAACTGAATAAATATATGACATCAATGTGATAAATATATGATTATCAACATGATACTCCCTAAGATAAACGTAAGAGAGCATATTATGTGAGCAGAAAAGATCAGTGTTAACTCAATCTTGGAGTATTGTTATATTTAGTTCTGAGTCAACTAATAAGTATGTAAGTACTTATTATACCACCATTAATGAACTAATTAGGCACAAAGTTGGTGGGAGGGGAGCACTTCAGGGTGTAAAAAGGAATGTACAAAGATATAGAGAAGTAAAAATACAAGGATTCGAAGTAAGATAATAAGATGTACATAGAATGAGAATGGAATGGCAAGAATCAAAATTGGGGAAACAGGCAAAAACAAGATTCTGAAGAGCTTTACATGACATGCTGAAGAATTCAAACCTCATAAAGCAATGGGAAAATATGCATATAGAGCAATGGGAAAGTTGGAGGAAGACAGTAATTGTTTTTCAGGAAAATTGAGTTCATTTTTGAACAGGTACACAGAAGATCTATATGGAGCTAGTCTGGAAGCAGTTTGACTATTCACTGACATGTAGGTGGCAATAAAAGACAAGATGCTGGATAAAGTCACTCAAGGAGAGATTCTAGCATGCTAAGAACAGAGAAACAAACATGAAACCCATAATACTTGATTGAGAAGGGAAAGGATGCAAAAGAGAATGAGAATAGACATTCAGAATGGTAGAGGGAAACCAAGAAAGAATTATAACAGGATATAATTGAAGAGAGTAATAAATCCTGTAAAATTCTGAAATAAAAGACATAGATTAAATAAGAACTTATAAAACTATCATATAAGGGAAAAAATTCAAAGTGGAATGTTGAGTTAAAAATATAAAGTAATAATTATGTCTCTATGGGCTACAATTCCAGTTTCATAAAAGATATAGCTGGATGTGTAAAGATTAAGAACTGGAAAGAAGTATCACACTATGTTAAGGCCAGCTATATGTGGGTAACTTTAAATTTTGAAATTTAATAAATTGCCCCCAAAATGTCTTAAAAATAAGCAAAGACATTGTTGAATTTCCTATTTAAAGAGAGAATTTTAAGGTAGAAAAAGCCTATAGTTTAGAATCAGACTTGCCTAAACTCCAATATCAACTTCTCTACTAATAAATTTTGTTGAATTAAAAGCCAGCTGGGGGAGCCCAGGTGGCTCAGGGGTTTAGCGCAGCTGTCAGCCCAGGGTCTGACCCTGGAGACCCGGGATCGAGTTCCCCGTTGGGCTCCCTGCATGGAGCCTGCTTTTCCCTCTGCCTGTGTCTCTGCCTCTGTGTGTGTGTGTGTGTGTGTGTGTGTGTCTCATGAATAAATAAATAAAATCTTAGGAAAAAAAAAGCCAGTTGGTAAAGCATACTAATTTATGGAATAGTTCTTTTTTCACTAAATTGAAAATTTATCTTTATCATAATATAAATCCTGAGATATTTTATCATTTATTTTATTTCTCTACTTTTTTTCATTGTTCTGTGATCCAGTTCTGAGCAAATAACAAATTGACATTAAAGGTGAAATGAGCTCAGTAAGACATTAGGATCAATAAGCATCTTAATTAGCTCTTCACATTCCATGTATGTTAACAAAAATATACTGTATATCACTATTTCTGCTATATCCTCTTTCAGCAAAGTCTATATTTGAAAAACAAGCAAAGATAAAACTGGGGTCCTAGGACCTCAGGAAATTGTGATATATTCAATTCTTGGCCTACAAAATAGATTTGTGGGAAAAATAGCAGAGTAGGAACTCAGAAAGAAATGAAAGCCAGGGGTGTCTAGGTGGCTTAGTGAATTAACCGTCTGCTTTCAGCTCAGGTCATGATCCCAGGGTCCTGGCATTGAGCCCCAGGGTACATTAGGTACCCTGCTAGCAAGGAGTCTGCTTTTCCATCTCCCTCTGTTGCTCTGCTTGTTCTCTCTCTCTCTCTCTCTCTGGCTCTCTCAAATAAGTAAATAGAATCTTTTAAAAAATAATAGAAGAAAGAAATGAAAGCCATAGCCAGTTACCATAATAAGCATAATCAGAGATTAAAAATCATTATGAATAAGTGATAAGAAACAAAAAAACATACAAAAGCAAAAAGAATTCCAGTGGTTAGAATCTCTTTGAAATCTCTTTCCACAACCAAGCCTCCTCCTTTATTTCTCCCTCTTTTGATCCTCCTTGTCTTTTTTCTTTTCCTCTCTCCCTTTTTAAAAAAAAATCTCTATGGATCTTACCAATCATTTGTCAAATTTCCATCAGTCTATCTGTCTATCACTTCTCTAGGGTCATAAAATCACTTCCAGAGGTATATCTGTTAAAAATATTCATATTCCCTCATGGTTATGCATCCAGATGGCCACACACCTTTCTGGGTAAATTGTCAAAAATTATGAATTTGATTAGTTCCCATCCCTCTAAGTTACTAAGGTTGCATATGTGCCACTTAAGCCATTAACTGAGCTCTGGATCTATCTTAGACTTCCCATTATACCATGCAATTAAAGAAAACAATGTAGAAGTATTGCCTAACACTTAGGAATATTGTGGCTTTATAAACTTCAGAGACATATTTTCTTTCAAATTTTGAATCATAATTTGAAGAGTGGTTCTTTTTGAAATAGGAAAGATGTGTGCCGAGAGAGACAAAAACACTTGATCTCTTCTGTTATATTGTTCCTGAAGATAAGGCTACTTGTTTTTTTTTTTTTTTTTTTTTTTTTTTAATGAAAGAATGTAACTGACCAACATATATTATGATTTGCATACAGGTATTCAGGATGCTACCTACTATAGAGAATGCCCAACTAGATTGTTAGCTTTAATATCTATTTTTAAAACTTCAAAAATAAAGATGCTGATTGATTTGATTCATTCTGACTCTGCTCATAGAAATAATCACAAAAATTATATAGAGAATGTGTTCTCCTTTGTTTTTTTTCTGATAGAAAATATGATTTCGGTGGTATAGTGCTATACACTTGTAACATTATATAAAGCATACAAAGCATATTGGGGAAATAAAAAACTTTAGAAATTCAGGAAAACAGTAAGTGATATATTTTCCCTCTTCAGCATTTAGAAGAGATGTTGATTGCAAATACACAATTTTTAGCTGTTCCTATATAGCAAAGTTTCTATAATCTATTCCAGAATCTTGAATTCAGCTAAATGTACACAGGTACTTATCAAGTTAGGCAACCCATTTAATTGCAGAAATTATTTTTGTTGTTCCTGCAATCAGTGTGCATTTGAAATCAGTGAGGAAAGCTAAATATAACTTGACTACCCTAAGTCTTTGAAGTTCCTCATTTTAGGCTTTCTTAGGTATAACATAGAATCAAAAAAATAACATCTTTTCTAACAAGACAGATTTACACTAATGTAATTTTTAAATATTCATACTTCAAACACTAATATTCTTTAGCATTTTGAAACACAAATCCATCACTTCTCGGGCTACATTTCCATGTAATTACTTATACAATGAAGGCGTTTTATTTTAATGATATAGACAAAGGCAAGTACTTGAATCAAAAGCAAAATAATACCTACCATTTGAGTGTCTACAATGAAAGGCTTTGCATTTATTATCTAATTCACACAAGAGCCATGAAAGGTGGTGCAATTATTCTAACTCTTTGGATGACCAGTGAGATGAGAAATGCTAATTATACCCAAGGTCACAGAAATGGAATGAGTTCTTCTGGGTTTGAATGTTGGGTTTATCTAGGTCTGAAGACATAGTTTAAAAAGTGAACAATGCATGTTATATCTGCTTTATTTTATTTGGATATAATATAATAAGCTTTAACTGTGGAGAATATGGGAGGAACAGTTTTCTTATATGCAGTAAATATATTTAAGAACTTTAGAAAGAGGTCCATGAATTAGCACCTTTAAAATCAACTTCCTACATTTGTGGTCACAGCTCTCAGTCGTGTAATTACAAATAGGTAACTGACTCATTACACTTCCTGATATTAGGGACTCTGTCGTACTTATTAGACAAAAAAAAAAAAAAATCACCAGGAAATTCGCTCCTTTTCTGGCAGGTGTTTGTGACAGAACCTTCTCATACCCATTAATGGAAATAAAGAAGAAATGGAATTATTGCCAGGAGAAGATTGGCTTGATACATTTCATCATATAAGCTTAGTTAGACTAAGTTTGATTCTTCCCTTTTTAGGAACAGTTTGCTAAATTCATCAACAAAAGATATAAACATGTATTAAATGACCACTAGGCAGATCCAATTATACAGACTCTCACTATATTATTTAAATGCAAATAAATGAGATATGATTGCTTCACCAGGACTTTTACTTGGGCTTTGATATGATACATACTCTAAAAATAATATTCTACTATATAATAGTAAGGAGTTTGCATGTTTCAGGAATTTAAACAGTACTGATTAGGAGTCTCAACTAGAACTCTCTTTTTCTATAAACTTTGCTGTTCAGTTTTCATTTTGGGGCACTAGAAAAGGATGTCTTTTAAATGAACTTTCCAAGAGAAACATTTAAAATATCATATTAATGGAACCAATTTATTTCACCCTAAGTATTTTATAAGATATCTACTTTTCACAGGAAAAAAAAAAAAGCTTCTCTTAACATTGTTATTCTCTCACACAAAGGGAAACCTAGAATTTATTCCTAAAATTCTGTACAATGATTAATTTAGAGAAGACGTGATTTTGATCTTCAGTTACCCCAAAGAAACTGACAGTACTTTTCAGATGTGGGAAAAAAGAAATTGAAAGGTCAAAAACAGAATAAGAGATAAAACATAATTGCATAGAAATGGGAAATACTAACAGAATATACGTGTAATTAAACAATTCATTAAAACATTTTATAAACTTCAAGTCAGTTAATATTGTTTACATAATTTAAGAAACTATAACTTAAAATCATTGGGTGCAACTTTTATGTAATTTCTAGATCATTATTTTCGCCATTTCAGTGAATCAACGTAGTTACTGAATTAAAGTAGTTACTGAATTAATTCAGATTTGCAAAATTTAACAAGTCCTCTAGTCATTCTCTGGTTTAATATGTGTTGAACTAGATATATCTTTGTCTTTTAACTTAATTTACTTCATATCTTAAGAACATTAAAACATGTAGTTATTTATAACATAGTAAACATTAAAAAATATCACAAATATGTGTTCATAATATGATAGGAGAGCAAAATCAATAATTATAGGCAAATATACTCATGTGTTTCTTCACAGAACATTTCTACCTAACTAAGAAAAATGACCATATGAGGGCACCTGGGTGGCTCAATCAGTTAAGTGTCTGCCTTCACTTCAGATCATGATCTCAAGGTCCTGGATGGAGTTTCAAGTCCAGTTCCCTGCTCAATGGGGAGCCTGCTTGTCCTTCTCCTTCTGACTCTCATCCCTGCTCATGCTTTGTCTCTCTCTCTCTCTCTCTCTCTCACTCAAATAAATAAATACTTTTTAAAAAAGAAAACAAGAAAAATAACCATATAAATATTATCATTTCTTTTTATGCAATAGATTTTCCACGTATGATGCATTTCTATAAAAATTTCAATGTTGGCTCACCACTGCAGATCAAGCCTGAAAATAGAAGTGATCAAACCTTCATTTATTAATAGTAATAGCAATGATGGGACCTCAAAACGATAGAGATCAGGTGGAGAGTCTTAGCCACCAGAAGCCCAGCAGCCACAATGATCATAATGGCTGAAAAGGCTAGAAGGAGAGTCAAAGGATAATGACCTTCAGAAATTTGCAAAGATGCCTAATAAAACATAGTGTCCTTGGGAGCAAAAATAGACACTGAATGAACATAGTATATATAATTAAAGAAGGTATTAGGGGAAAACAGGAGAGTGGGGGGCTGAGCTCAATGAAAAGACATGACTACTTCTTCCATTTCCAAATATGAGTCAGTTTTCAATTCCGGAAGCCATTGATTATAGAGGTGGCTGTGCGTACAGTATTAAGAACCCTGTGACATACATCAGGTATATACTATAATTCTTTTCACTGCCCTTTCCCAAAGAACTCTCTCAATATTAACTCTGGGGGAAGGGTGTTCGGATATTTTGAGCAGCATTGAACACAGTGTCTGAGTTGACATTGATCAGCTTAGGCAGGACTATGACCCCTCTGTTAGTGTAAGTATATACATAACTGGTAAGAAATGGAGTGTTGGTTAAATTTCAGCTTATAGTAAGTCCATTGGATCTGCGGACCCATGTATCTGTCTTTTCTTTTGTCTCCAAGTGTGTAATTAGGGTTGACATATTTGGAAGTTGGAATAATCTCCATGTTGGGCCATTGGTTTCTGGGATAAAGAGTGTCCTAATAAGGAGGACCAAATAAAATCTTTTGGTCTTTTAAATGAAGATTTTGATTTTTGATTTGTCAAGACTTTTGTTCACTGATCATAAGACTGGTGCTTATCTAAGTCATAAGTGATGTCTTCTTGTTCTCAATTCCAACTTCTTACTAAAGTGACCAAAATTTTTAAAAAAGATTAAATATTAATGAAAATCAGAAAGAGAGACCACTTAAATCATTTTGAAGTGTTTATAGAAGAGATAGACGGTCTCTGTTTTGCTGTCTGTCCACTGCTCCCTTGTGGTATATTCAGTAAACTTCTCTCTCCTTTAA